>NW_026991715.1:92948751-94198751 GCF_029215605.1 Mirounga angustirostris | reverse complement strand
AGAGGCTCTGTCTGCAGGTCTTCACTGTGAGCCTCTGAAAGGACCCCCACGTGCTCTCTTAGTTATGCCTCTTGAGTACTCGCTCTGTGCTGGGCACTGTTCTAAGACTTTCTACATTTCATCTGAGGAGCAGCCCTTGGGGTGGATGCCATTGCCATCCCTCTCATTTTCCAGGGAAGCTGAAGTCCAGAGGGGTTGGTAACTTGCCTAGGGCCCTTTAGCGAGGGAAGGGCACACCCTGGGTTCTGACCCTGAGACCTCCTCCTGATTGTGCTGGTGGGGCAAGTGGGGCCCAGCAAAATGGGGCTGAAAGAGGGGCTTTGGAGCCAATTCGGGGCTAATTCTGCCATTGCTTGTTCTGGGACCTTGTCAATTTAGCTTTGGGGCCTCAGTTTTCTCATCTGTAATGTGGGATAATATTTCCACCTTGAGGATGATAGTGAAAGATAAATAATGTGGTCCAGCTGGAGTGCCTGTGGGGCCCAGGCTAGCCACAGGGGACATGTACAGGTCACCTTGGGGACAGAGACCCTGGGCTGGGCGTGGGATGTAGTAATGAGGAGAACACGGTCCCTGCCCTTAAGAGCTCCCGATTGAGAGGTGAGACAGATGCTTGGGCAGCCCTGGTCCCAAGAGCTCTGCAACAGGCTGAGTGGGCTGTGCTCTCATGGGAGTGGGGTCCTGCCTGCCCAGCATCATGCTGGACCTTGTGGGCACACAGAACAAACCAAGAACACTGTCTGGGCTTCAAGAATTGTTCAGCTTTATGGTTAGGATGGGATGGGACAGGCATACATTTAGCAGGGCCTAGGAAAACCTAATTTTAGTAAATGGAATGACAGGGCTCCACATCTCTTCAGTGTTCATTTGTTCATTCATTCACGCATTCAACAAATGTTTGAGTTTCTGCTGTGCTGCATGCTGGGGATAGAGTAGCAAGCAAGAAGGAGACAGCCCCAGCTTTCATGGTACTGCCAATGTAATGCTGGGGGGAGACAGACAAAAACCAGATAAGTAGATGTTACGTCAGGTTGGTCAATGTTAGAAGGAAAAAACATAGCATGGCAGGTAGAGAGATGGAGAGTGACGGGGTGGGGGCTGCTTCAGAAAAACAGTCAAAGAAGGCCAGTCTCAGGATGTGACACTGAGCAGAAAGCCTAAAGAAGCCAAGGAGCCAGAATGTAGAAATCTGGGAAAGAACACTGAAGCCAAGGGAAGAGCAAGTGTGAAGGCCCTGAGGCAGGTGTGTGTTTTGTGTTTGGAATGCTCAGTGGCATAATAAGGCAGCTGGTACAAGTGGAGGTGAGAGAGTAGTAAAAGGATGAAGAGGGGACTCATCCTGAGGACCTTGAGGCCGTGGTAGGGACCTTTGTCTAAATGTGATGGGAAGCCCCGGAGAGTGTGGAGGGGGAGCATTACTCAAGGTGTTTGGGTTTGGTGGAAGCCAGACAACCAGGGGGCAGGAGTGGGAACAGAAGGCTGGTGAGGAGGTGGCTACAAGTTGTCCAGGTGAGAGGTCATGTTCAGGAAGGGAGACTGGAGAGATGCATGTTGCATAGCCAGAGACAGCTTCCTGGAGGATGTGGTCAGATGTGAACTAAACCTCTGGGGAGATAGGGAGTTTTGGTGGGAGATGCAAAGTGAAGTCTTCTGCAAGAGATGCCAGGGGTGTGGGCCAATGCCAGGTGAGGGTGCTTGGTCGTGGAGAGGAGAGCCCCCAGCATCAACTCCTGGGGCCCAAGGGACAGTGGATTCTGGCCCTTTCCTTCCCAGGGTGACTTGCCAGGCCTCTGTCCTTCCCTGCTGTGCACCCAACCAGCAGTTATATGCCCCTCATCCTTCTCCCATCTTCATATCTACTCTGATCCTTTACTCCCCACGTGCTCACTTTATTCTCATGGCCACCCTGGAACGTAATCAGGGTAGGGGCTCTGCTCGACTGTTTCACCGAGAGGGAGTCTGTGTGCCCAAGGTCACAGGAGAAACCTCCGCTCCGTACTTCTTGCTTTAATTTGGGGCTTTGGTGGAGAGGCAGCGCAAGCTTTATTGTCCAGTAGACCGAGGCCTGCTTCTTAGCTTCGCCGCTTCTTGGCTGAGCCACCTCGGGCAACACGCCTCACCTCTCTGAGCCTCGGTTGCCTCATCTGTGAGATGGGGATGGTGACAGAGCAGGCACGGGTCTGCGCGGGGGCCTGGCCCGGAGCCGGCCCGGAGCGGGGCCCTGGCTCTCCGGTGTGAACGTGGCTCCCACGTGAGGGCACCCAGGACTTCCGAGGTAGATCCCTGATGCCGCTCTCCCTGGCCAGGTGCTGGCGGCCGAGGAGAACGTGGACTTCCGCATCCACGTGGAGAACCAGACGCGGGCTCGGGACGATGTGAGCCGTAAGCAGCTGCGGCTGTACCAGCTCTACAGCCGGACCAGCGGGAAGCACATCCAGGTCCTGGGCCGCAGGATCAGTGCCCGCGGCGAGGACGGGGACAAGTATGGTAGGTGCCAGCCCCCTCCTCCCTCACCGTGTGCCTCCCAGCCCTCGGGTTCCCATCCCAGGTCTGCCCGGCCCTGGCTGTGTAACCTCGCTCCTGGCACAGCCTCCCTGGCCCTCCCACCCCTCCTCTGCAAACTGCAGGGGCAGTCGTGTCTCCTGGAGAGCCTTGGGGGAGTGCTCAGCACTTTGCCGGGAAAGGTCGTGGGTATCCATGGCTTCCCTGGGCACGGCCTAAAGCCAGGAGCTGCTCCCCACGGCATTGCTTCACCAGCCCCGGGTGCAGGTGCTCAGAGAGGTGGGAGCCTCCAGGGAGTGCTTTCTGGATGCTGCTGGCCGTGCGGAAATCGGCCTGGTGTGAGTGTGGGTGCACATGGGCACACATGGGTGTGAGCACGGGTATGTGCTCTGCGAGCTTGAGCTTGTACACCTGTGAGGAATAGTGCTCGTAGCACTTGGGCTATCGGCCCTTTGGCCTGCCCTTGACCCTGAAACCGCCCAGCCCTCCTCTGGGGTGTTTGGGAACCATCCCTCACCTCATGCTGCCTCTGCGAGGGGGCTGGGAGGAATGAGACACCCTGCCTCCCTGCCCACCCCACCCCCCAGCTCACACAGACCCTCAGCAGCGAGAGAAACAGACAGGACTCCACTTGCCCAGAGCCTCGAGAGGATTTTGGGGACCGGTGCTGAGCAAATACTGACCCTGCCCCACGGGTTCTTACCTTCTTTTTTTTTTTTTTAAGATTTTAAAAATTTATTTATTCGAGAAAGAGAGCGAGAATGAGGCAGACTCCCCGTCGAGCAGGGAGCCCAATGCGGGGCTCAATCCCAGGACCCTGGGATCATGACCTGAGCCGAAGGCAGACACTTAACCGACTGAGCCACCCAGGCGGCCCTGGTCCTTGCCTTCTTAAGCCAGGTTCTGGGAGGTGTCCCAGCCCCCCACACCCCCCTTCTCCGGCCTTGGGCAGGGGAGCTGGGGCTGCGGGTGACCAAGGCGTGGGGCTGGGGCTGGGGCTGGGGCTGGGGCTGGGGCCCGGGTGTGTACTGTGGGCCTGCCAGTCTGGGCTGTTCTGGGATGATGCCCTGCTTGCCCGCCGGCCCCTGCTCGTTGCAGTCAAGACATGACAAGAAGACAAATAATTTCTTGGACCTTTTATCTTGGACCCCATTCATTTTCCCTCCGCCCCGGGGCAGGACTGACCTCATGGTAGGGCCCAAGTGTGGCAGCTGCGCCGTCACTGGGGGCTGGGGCGGGCCAGGCCGGGCAGGGCTGCGCCGGGCTGGGCTCCCCGACTCCAGGCCAGCTGCCTCCCTTCTCCCTGTGCCATCACTCTTTAGGGCCTCCATTCCCCTCCCTCCCTCCCTCTTTCCCCTTCTTCCCCTCTCAGTCTTGCTACTGCAGCTTTTCTCCCGACCCCTCTCTCTCAGTCCTTCTCCCCTCCTTCCTGGTGCTCACCCCTTCCCCTCTGTGTCTGTCCATCCCTCTCTCTGTCTCCCCCTCCCCACCATCTCTGTCCTCCCTGCCTCCCTCCCTCGGATCACAGCTTTCCAGTCCCTCCTCCCCACGTCTCCCAGGTCCTCCGCCTCTGCCTCTCAGGGGGCCTCTGTCTCTCCAGGCCCCCCGCTGTGCTGGGCGGACCCAGGTGGCGCTTTTCCCTGGGATCTGCTGTCCAGTTGCTGCCAGGGAAGGGGCAGCTGGCTGGCCGGGCCGGGAGGGAGGTGCCCTCCTGGGGAGTCCCCGGAGCTCTCGCTGGCCCCTCCAGGCCTGGTCTGAACCATCTGTCCACGCCCTGAGACAGGAGGTAGGAGCTCAGGAGGGAGAGGAGCCCAAAAAAGGCCACCCCCTCGGTTCAGAAGTTACTTGCCTCTCATTTCCTCTGCCTGAGCCAGACAGAGACTCAGGGGATCGCACGTGCTGTGTGACATCAGACAGGCCCTTTGCCTCCTCTGGGCCTCAGTTTCCCATCTGTACAATACAAGGGTTGCATACTAGAGCAGTGCTTCCTAAACATTAACATGCCTGGGAATCACCAAGGGATCTTGTTAAATGCTGATGTTGATTTGGTGGGTCTGGGGTGGGGCCTGAGCTCCGCATTTCTAACGCGCGCCCAGATGGTGCGGATGGGCCACACCTCGCGTATCCAGGAACTAGCCCATTTTGGCTTCTCGAGCCCCACAGGCCCCAGATTGAATCCTTCTCTCTCAAGGAATATGTTTATCACTTCTCCAAGCCCCCGCCAGGGCAGCGTGGGGCTTTGCTGGCTGCTTAGGCTGCTTCATTTAAGTGTTGCATTAGAAACGCAGATGAGGCGAAGGGACCCCATCTGTGAGCCCCGGGAGAGGAAGTGAGACAATGGAGCCAATTGAGGCTTCCAATCTAGATAATCAATACAAATATTATTGGGAGGGTGATTTATGTGGCCAAGCCAGCCTGGAGGATGGGGCTGCGGTAGGGGTCTGCCCTGCCTGTGGGGGATGGGCAGCCAGTAGTCCCCAGTCAGGCCAGGCCCCCCCCACCAGACAGTGGACAGTCCCTCCTTCTCGGGACTCTGTGCGGCTGAAAGAATGATGTGGTCTGAGGCTTGCATTCATATGCAGCTATAATGCAGTCTGGGAACCTCAGCAAACACCAAGTATAAACAGGGGCCCCAGAAACACCTGGAATCTGGAATCCCGACAGACACTCGGAATCTCAGATTCAGTGACATCCTGAGGTGTTAGACTCAGGGCAGGCACAAGGCACGGGCCCACTTTAGTCTGGGGCTGGCCCAGGAGCTCTTGGCCTGCTTTACATCTTTACATCTGGGAGCAGTCTTTGGTGAGATCTGCATAGATGTAAATCACACCCCGTAGTTCTGCAAGAGGATCTCCCCAGGGCTCCCCAAAGCTTTCCCCCCAAGCACCCTAAGGTGCCTGAAGGTGGGCCAGGTGCTGGAGGGACAAGCGTGCTAGCCAGGAAGCTAAGGGTTTCTGGAGGGGGACGGCTGACGAGCTGGTTAGGGCCACCCTGCCCACCTAGGATGCTTACATCTGGCCCTCCTGCCCTTGGCCCTGGCCACCTCTGTCGTGTAGGCAGTGGCCCTATTGCAGAAACAGCTCCAGGAGGCAGGACACCTTGTTTTTTGTTGCCGCTTTGCCACTGAGCAGCCCGCGGAGCTTGGGGCAAGCGTGTCTGGCTCTGGGCTTAGTTTCTTCCTCTGCCAAGTGAGGATGAGAAAGGCCCGCTCGACTTGCCTCCGAGATTGATGCACTTGAGCCCGGGGTGTGGAGGCATTAGGTCCTCCTGGCTGCAAGGGGCCAGGCTGCCAGTGACAGAGGTGGAGTTTTAGAGGAAGAGGCCCGGGGGGATGGGGGATGGGGGGTCTGTGGGGGGTGTGCGGGGTGGGACATGAACTGAGTCTGCGTTCAGGGAGTGGGGAGGGACCCTGGTGGTGGAAATGGCGGTGTGGGAGCAACTCTGCCTTTATAAGCAGTGTGACTGGATATTCTTTCCTGTTTTCATTTGAAAAAAGGGTTTTCTACTTCAGAAAAAAAAAAGATAAGAAAACCCCCAAACCCAATGTTTTGTAGTAGGCCAGCCTCCCAGGACTGTGCCCAGAACAGCCCCCAGGCAGGCCCCTGGAGGGGCTGTGTCAGCCAGGAAGTTGATCTTTTGAGGGGATGAGAATGTAGACTCCGGAATTGGACAAGATTTGAACCCAGCTCCATCACTTGCGGGCTAGAGATCTCGGATCTGAGTTAGCCTTTCTGATCCTCTTTGCTCTTCTGTGAAATGGGGTAATGGAAATGAGAGCATCTCTTATGCTCACAGATTGTATGATTATTAAAGCAAAAAATGTGAATGGTAACTACTTGAATCACTGCTGTTGTATGGGTGTGGGGGGTACTCACATGGGCTCTGGTAGAAGTTCCCCTCTCAGGAACTGATTCCTGGGGCTCCCAGAAGGAGCCAGGTCTCTCTTGCATCTGTGGGGCCCTGGTATGTCAGCTGTAGGCCTAAGAGGCTTCTTCGGCATGATTCCAAGCAGCAGGTCGGCCTGCTCTGGCTCCTGTTGGGCCCGAGGAGGCAGGGTCTTTGGACCTTCTTGCTAGGTGTGGTCTGATCTTTTCTCCGTTTGAGCTGGGGTCCCTAACTCGCTGTACAGAATTATTGAGCCCTGGGGATACGGTGGTGAGACCTACTTGGTCCCAGCCCTCACGCTGTTCCCAGGCCAGAGACCCTGCTCCATCTCAGGGGCTGACTCTGAGTAGGAAGAATCTAGTTCTCTAACTTCCAGTGTGACCTGGGGTCCTTCTCATTCCCTCCCTGAGCCTGGGCTTCCTCACCATTCACTGGGGGGCTGCGTGCGGGGTGTGGAGTTAGCACTCCGCTGGCTTCCTCGAGAGCTCAGGCATGGATTCGTCTGTGTTTCCAGCTGTGGAACTGCTGTGTGGGGTCAGGAGGAGGCAGCCCATCCCAGCATGGGCCTGCACCTTCCTGCTCAGCCTTGCCCTCCTGAGAACATGAGCTCCTTGAAAGTAGTGGCCCTTCTGCATGTCCCCATGCCCAGTACAAGGCTTGGCAGAAAGCAGGTCCGCACCTACATGTTGCTGGGTGAATGAATAAAATAATTATGGGGCAACTCCAAGCATGATCTGGGACTGACTTGTGTGGCTCACGCAGGAAGGTGTGTGGGGCATTCCAGACCTTTTGCTGAGCAGATGACAAGAGTGAGGGGGAGTCTTCTGGCCCCATTTCCCTCATCCTGGTACCTGTTGGAGGGCTGTGTTTGAATAAGGAGAAAGGGCTGGTGTGGCTGATGCTGCAGAGACCCCCTACTCTCTGAGTCCGATGCCCATAGTCCATATAGCAGTCTAAAATGTGAGACTGTGTCACTTCACTCTCAAAGGCGCTTGTCTCTCTGAGGATTAAATCCCAATTCTTGGATCAGCCCAGAATGGCCTGGCTCTTGATTACCACTCCAGCCTCGCCTCACTGCCTCTTCCTCGCCCACTCAGCTCCAGCCCCACCCACCAGCCAACAGGCCAGGTGTGCTCCTGGCTAAGGGCCTTCTTCGCATTTGCTGTTCCCTCAACCTGCGGATGCTGTTCTCCCAGATATCCTCATGGCTTGCTCCCTCATTTCACTCAGGCTTCTGTTCAATTGTCTCCTTATCAGAGACTTCCTGGCTCTGTCTCCTTGTGGACGTATTTTTCTTCCTAGCATTTATTGCTACTAGGTATTCTATTACGTATTTAGCCTTTTGCTCCCTGTCTCCCCTGTTATAATGCAAACTCCTTGAGGGTAGAGGGCTTTTGTCTATTTGGTTCGCTGCTGTATCACCATGCACAGAGCCAGCCACAAACAGGTGCTCGATATATGCTTGATGAGCCACGTGTGTGTCTGGAAGTTCTCCCCCTGGGGCAGGTGCCTGGCACAGAGCTCAGGCACACAAATTGGTGCTCCCTGCCTCCTCTTCTCCCGACCTCTCGTCCTCCCCTCCATCCTTCCAGCCTCCAGCTCTGCAACATGCAATGGGGGTATAAGCAGCAAGAGACCTGGCTTCCCCTAGGGCCCTTGCAGCTGGGAAGAGGCATCAAAACCCCTGCCCTTTGAGCTCATGTCCCATAACTTCTGTCCCCAGTGAGGAGTGGTCACCCACACCTCGCTGACTCTGCAGCTGAAATAGCCACCCTAGAGTTATGGCTAGGATTAAATATAGCTCCTGATCAATCCTATTGATTTTTTCCCTCTTCCTTTCCAGCAAGCCCACGTGGGCTGCAAACCTCCTTGGGGGACTTTAGGAGAAGGGAACTTTGGGAGAAAGGCCGTGTGTGTGTGTGTGTGTGTGTGTGTGTGTGTGTGTGTGTGTGGACACTGATGTGGAAACATCTCCAGAAAGCATTTCTTCTCCCTGCCCCTTCCTCTCCACCTGGTCCACCTTCGGAGGGACGAAGGGAGGATTGATTTGCTTTGACCTTCCCGTGCCTTTGGTGGCAAGGACATTTCCTCGCTGGAGGACACCTGGAGAGTGGCCAGCCGTGCAGTCAGCCCTGGAGCCATAGTGGCCCGCCAGCTGCTGGTCATCTCACACAGGGCCCTGGGGGGCTCCTGGCTCCCACACTGCTCCTGCAGGTCTTCCGGAGGGGGGGCTGTTGGTGAGGCTGAGGCTTGGGGGAAAAGAAAACCCCTTCTCCAGCTTTGTTCCCTTGGGCTTCCTCTCTTTGGTTCCTGTCTCCTGTGTCTCTCTTTGCACTGTGTCTCTGGTTTTTAGCTGCCTCTCTGTGTCTTTCCCTGCTGTTCCCTATGCTTCAAACCAAAAGTCTTCAAAGTGAGGCCCTGGATCACACACTGGGAGGCCCAGGTAGGGAATCACACTGGAGTCAGTCAGTCAGTCAGTCAGTCAATGTCACTTCCCTTTTCCCTGCCTTGGCTGGCCTGCAGGGTATCTGTACCCTTCTGCCTAACTCGGAATCTCTGTCTCAGACTAGCTCTGGAGTTACTCTGCCAGCGTTCAAGACCTACTCTGTGGCTCTGGGCATGTAACTTATCTGCTCAGTGCCTCAGTTTCTTCATCTATAAAATGGGTGTTATAGTCCTTACCTCATAGGATTGTGAGCGTCTAATGAGGCACTGCACATTCAGACTAAGCACTGTGCCTACAGATGGTAAATGCTCAAATAAGTATTTGTTGGGACTTTTAAATTATCATTGTTACTTCAAGCATTTAAGAAAATAGGGGGAAAAAAAGGCAGCATGAGTTTTTTATAGAAAGGGCACTGTGGGCATCTCTACCAATAGTCCCTCTGCATCAAGAAAGTGAGGTCAAAGCAAAGACCTTCCCTGCCTTTGGTGTTTACTCCCTTACTCTCCCAGGGAAGGGACTGATGCAGAGGGAAGGTAAAGGGAGTGGTGGACAAGATAAGACCAAGACTTCTGGGCTAGGCTGCCTGGGTTTTAATTCCATCACCGTGTAACCTTGGGACTCAGTTTTCTCACCTGTAACATGGGGATGATAATAACAGTTCTCACCTCATGGGATTATTATGAGGATATTGTGAGTGACAGAATATGCGTATAGTGCCCACTACATCATAAGCTCTAAATAAATGTAGACTACTGATAATATTTCTAGAGGGGCAGAACTGGAAGAGGCCTTGGAGGTCACCTAGGCCTGGCCTGGAGAGGAACAGGGTTTTCCCCTCTGTCACATGACAAGTCGGAAGATGTGATAATAATCCTGAGGCTGGGGACAGGTGGGTGGGAGCTCAGAGTTCTAGTGAGTGGCAGGAGTAGCACCAGCCAGTGGGGAGCGGAGTGGCCGAGGGCATTGACTGTGGAGTCAGACTGGGTCCCAACATCTGCCCTGCTTTGACCAGCTGTGTGCCCTTGGGCAAGTCCCTTCACCTCCCTGAATCTTGTTTTCTTTAACTCTTACCCTAAATAGTGTTACTCATATCTACTTCACAAAGCTGTTTATGCATTTACTAAAATTTACTTGTTGATCATTTCCTGTGAGCCAGGTATGGGCTAGGCACCAGAAATCACAGTGGTGTATAAGACAGGTAAGGTCTGCTGTAGTGGAGCTTACCTTCCAGTGGAGAGAGACAGATAATTAAAAAAAAGATAGCAACTAAGACCATCTGGAGAAGAGCTCCGAGGAAAATGGAGCAGGGGTGGGTAGAGCTAGACTGGGGAGGGCGGTAAGACATTGGATGGTGTAGCCAGGAAAGGCCTCTCTGAGGAGTTGACATTTGAGTAGCAACCTAAGAGAAGAGAAGCCTCTATGGGAAGCTCTAGGCAAGGCAGCCTCCAGGTAGAGGGAATAGCAAGTGCAAAGGCCCTGAGGCAGGAGTGTGCATGGTGTGTCAGAGAGGAACAGCAAAGGGGCTTGTTGGCTGGAGGGCTGTGAGTGAGGGTGGGATGTAGGAAGGATCAGTAGGGGCCGGAGCATGTGTACCATCTGGGTCCCCATGAAGACGCTAGATTTTAAGTGGGTTGGAGATCCCTAGGAGGCTTTTAGCAGGAAAGAGATAAAATTAATTATATATTTTTAAAGGATCTCTCTGGCAGAGAGAGGAGGCTGCTGAGTTGTGCAGTCTGGAGGGGATGCCTAGAGAGGAGGTCTGATAAGGAGTGGAGCCAGATAACGTCCCAGACTCCTCCTGCCTGGCCTGGTACAGGCCTTGAGAATGGAACTGAGCCCAGTTGAGGTTTCTGAGCTCCTGAGAGTTGCATGTTGGGGGCTTGGGTCATGAGCAGGGGGGCCGTGATGCTGTGGACGAAGTAGTCTGTGGAGCAAACCTGACCTGGGTGGGTGGGGTCTCTCTCTCCATCTCTGTCTCTCTCTCTTTTTCTCTCTCTTTCTGAGAACTGCTGCCACTATTACTCCCCGCAGACTTTACATAATTCTGGCCCGGCTCCCTCCTCATTATGTCATGCACCCAAGTGGAGTCTAGGTCACTGCAAGGCCTGCTGTGGTCGGGAAGAACAGACTGCTGGCTCCCCAGCATGGCATCTGGAGCAGACCTTCCCCATGCTGGGGTGAGGGCAGCTAGGCTTATGAGGGTAGAGGTGCAGCCAGGCCCAGCCTAAGCCCTTTGGACAGCTCGGGCAAAGGCCAGGGCTTTCTGTGGTGGGCTGTGACTGATGAGCCTTGGGGGATTGGGGGGGGCGGGCAGAGGGCTACATCTCCCCGGAGTTGGGGAACCTCCCCTAATGCCCAGGCCCCAGCAGAAAATTAGGCAGACCTGATGGCAGCCCCTCCTGCTGGGTTGCTTCTCTGAACCTCAGTTTCCTAAACTATAAAATGGGGACAAAACCACCCAAGCTCAAGGTGAAGTATAAATTTCAGTGGGCTCACGTGGGAGCCAGAACGGTAGGAACTGCTCTGGGGACAGAGGTCCAGGCATGTGCTGGGAGAGGGACAGACTTCCCCTCAGACTCACTTGGGGTCTCTTGGGCCATAGTCCTGGGGCCTGAGCCCCTTTCTATAGTCTCCCATCCCTACTCCTCTCCTAGGCTCTGCCCCAATCCCAGAGAGAATCAGAATAGGGGTGAGCCTCCCCCTCCCCCTTGCACAGGTCAGGAGATTGAGGCCAGGGGGAGGTGGTGTGCCTGGTTCAAGGTCACACAGCCCAGCATGGCGATGCCAGAAATGGAATCAGACCCAATAAGTCCCAGCCCAACATATGTTCTGATGCACTTTGCAGTGTGGGATGCCTGTGACCCTGGAGGATGCTGAAGAAGTTCAGGTCAGAAGGCATGCCTGGGGAGACAAGTTTGGTTCTACTTCTGCCCTTTTACATGCATCTGATTTTTTCCCACTATGCTGTGTGTGTGTGTGCGCGCGTGTGTGTGTGTGTGTGTTTGTTTAGGGGAAAAGGGTTTAGTTTTGCAGTTATTACAAAACTTAACACAATAGTTACTTCCCTCACCTGGCCTCTGAGAACAGGTGCTAGGACCTTTCTGCCTTCCTTTTGTGGAATCCTCACAATACCTTCTGAAGATTAAGGATGATTATACCCATTTTACAGGTGAGGAAACTGAGGCCCAAGATCACATGGTTGGCAAGTGGAGCCGGGGTTTCATTCCCAGGTCTGCGCGTTCCAAAGCTCTCGCCTTTCCCTTACATGTGCTGTCTTCTTCACCCCCCTGGCATGGGGGACACTCCTGAACCCCACGACCTCCGTCCTGTGTGGTGCCTGAGCGTTTCAAGGAGATGCAGAAAGCAAGCCCCAGGCTGCTCTGATGTTTGGCTCTGGGTTCCCAGGGAGAGTTACAGGGAGTTTGAATTCAAGGGGAGCGGGGAGGATGCGGGGCTTGTAACCCCCTATCTCAGTGTTGCTTAATTTTCTTGACTGTGTTTACTAGGGATGGGGGAAGGTGGAGAGAAGAATGTGCCTCCCCCTCCCTCCCTGTTTCTAGAATTACTAAATTCTTGTTAGATCTTTAAATTTTATGTAAATTCTTCTTATTTTCCTTGGAAAGGTGGGGTATCATATTTTAATTAGCAGTGGTGTCAGAGGAGGGCTAGATTAATTATTGGAAATCCTGAGTTCCAGATGGTTTTAATTTTCACAGCAGGGCACCAGGGTATATATTTTTAATTTTTTTTTATTAAAATCATACCTAGTGTATTTTAGGGGCACCGAGGTACGCGCTTTGGGGCTCCAAGGATGCCGTATTTAGGGCTATGATTTTCGTTATGGAGAAGCAAGTCCCTTGTCACTGAAATTAAGAGTTTGTGGGTGAGGGAGGGGCAGGTGCTGGGAAGCAAAGGGTCAGAGACGGGAGGGGAGGGTGAGAATGGGGGAGTCATAGGCAAAGAAGGCAGCGGTGGGAGGAGGTGCTGGGGAGGGAACCAGGCATAGGAATTCAAGGCCAGAGAGGAGAGAGAGCTCAGAGAGTGTGTGTGGCCTACTGAAGTCACACAGCACCTTACTGGGGAGAAAAAGTGGATTGGCAGAGGCACAGGGATTAGGCACAGCATGCCTAATCAAGGGACACTCACCTTTTGACCATTTGACACCCTTGCTCAGTCAGGGCTTTGGGGGATCAGCTCTGGACACCACCCTCTCCTAAGGGAGGTTTTATGGAGAGTGGGTCATTTAGTGTGGGGTCTCCTACTTCGAACCAGGGAATATTGGGTCCTGATTGGGACTTCTGGGCTCCTGGAAGTTCGCTATGTTTCAGCCTCGGTGGCCTTGATTGAGCAAAGTAGAATATTCTGAAGATAGCCTCCATTCCCGGGGGCCTTAAACCTCTCCTCTCTGGGCCTTCCCCACTTTAAGTTACAAAGGTGTGGCGTGGGGAGGGGACATAGAAGGGGTTCTACATGTTTGCCCTGGAGGGAGGCGCCTTTGACCTAAATTTTGGAGGAAGTAGCTTGATATCCCCCGAGGCAGGGTGTGAGCGTGCCCGTGCAAACTCGCATGCGTTTTTCTGTGCCCCCATTCTAGAGACTGCTACTTCTCTGGGGTTATTGGTGGCTGTGTGTCCTGTTCTGGGGAACAGAGATGAGGGGCTGGTGGGGTGGGTGAGGGGAGAATACACTGGTCTTTAGCCACAAGGGGCAGAACAACCCTCCAGCCGGAGCCATGTAGGTCCCAAGTGGAGTCAAGAGAGGCTGGGGGTGGAGAACACAGACGGAAAGCCTCTCTGGCTGCCTAAGGGGCAGGGTGCCCCAGTGAGACCTGTTCAAAGCCTTCCCCATGCCCAATGTTGGAGCAGTGAGGGGGTCCAGGGACAGGGTCAGGGATCATGTCGCTGAGCCTTTCGGCCAAACCATTGCCCCTGGTAAAAAAAATGTGTCTTGTTCTCCTTCTGCCTTTCGAAGCCCAGCTCCTAGTGGAGACAGACACCTTCGGTAGTCAAGTCCGGATCAAGGGCAAGGAGACGGAATTCTACCTGTGTATGAACCGGAAAGGCAAGCTCGTGGGGAAGGTGAGTGATGGTCTGGAATTCCCAGGGTATTCAGGAGGGTTCCCCCTGGTAACACTGGGTAGCTGGAACAGGGTGCTCAGGGCCTTGTCAGCCCCAAATGGAAAACAAGCCCGGTGAGTGTGTGTGTGTGTGTGTGTGTGTGTGTGTGTGTGTGTGTGTGTGTGTGAGAGAGAGAGAGAGAGAGAGAGATTCTGACTGTAATCTCTTCCTTTAGCCCCTTCTCTGCCCCCACATCACAGCCTGCCAGGCCGAGGTATCCATGGCCGTGACCTTGGGGAGCATGCAGGGTCCTGATCTCTCCTGCTCGATGTGGACCCCGAGGGGCTCAGGGGCTCCCTGCCTGCATGTGTCTGCTGACTGAGAACAGGGAAGCGGCAGGCGAAGGGCTGGGGCCGCAGCAATGGTTGAACAATCGCCAGGGCTTTGCAGAGAAGCCCGGACCCCGCTGCCTCCTCAGCGCTGGGCCTCATGGTTCTAGCATTTCAGGAAGATTTTGTTACTTTGGAATAGGCAACAGAGCTGCATGTAACAAATTAGGGTGGCATGTGGGTATGGGGGGGTGGACCCACAGGCCTGGGGCTCTGAGTTTCCCCAGGTCCTGCTTGGTGTCCCCCTTTTTTCCTGGGTGTGCCTGTTTGTGAAGTTCATACACTTGCTTCCTTTGGGTGCTCCAGTGGAAGGTGTTAACGGGCAAGTAGCTACCTGGTGCTCGTGCCCTGTGTTCTCTTCCCTTTGCTGGGCCCCTACTCACCCCCATATCTAACTTGTAAAATGGTTCTGTTGGACAGGTGGAGTGAGGGGTGCAGGGTAGATCCTGATTCTAAGGAGGATGGCTCTTCCTGTTCCCGTGCAAGGCCCTGGCTGGTGATTTGCATTTATTACACGGTCTTGGGAGGAGGCAGCAGGGCCCTGACTTCTGTTTAAGCCATGGTTTTGTTTTCCTGAATCCCCCAACTCTTCTCCCTCTTCCCCTCCTTCACACCCTAGTGGCTGGGGAGAGTGCAACAGGCCAGGGACTTGAGCCAGAGTTCCGTTGCTTCTTATTTGTTAACAATAACACTACTGATAGCTTCTGCTAATTGAGCACCTACTTTCTGCCAGGCACTGTGCAAAAATGCTCCCAAATAATCCCATGAGGTCGCCACCACTACCATCCCCATTTCGCAGAGGAGAAAGCTGAGGCTTGGCGCCGTCCGAGGCACTTGTCCCAGGTCCCACACTAGAGCGGCGCGGGATCCCAAGCCCGGTCTGGAAGGCAGAGGGTCCAGCCGCACTGCCTTCACCAACTGAAGCTTCTGCTCGGGGAGCACAAGAATAGTAATCCGCAGAGCGTGGCTCCGGGATGCCGGGATGCCGGAGAGTGGTTTTAATTAGTGATTCACTTTCCGCGTCCCGGGGCGGCCGGCCGGCGAGGGGATCGGGGCAGGGGCGGCGGGCGGGCCGGGCGCCGGGTCCCCTGGCCTGGCAGTGCGTTTCCTGTGGCGGCGCAGCCCGGCCCCGCGTCAGGCGCTTTGTTCTCCTGCCCGCCCGGGCCGCCTCCCAGGCCCAACCTGCCTGCGGCTGGACGCTCGGCTTCCTTGCCTCGCGGCTTGCAGGGGGGGCGCGCGGCAGCCCGCCGTGCCCGGTGCCCGCGCGCCCCCCCTCCGGTCTGCGCGCTTCCCGGCAGCTTGAGCCCAGGGGGGCCGCGCTGGGGTCAAAAGAGCAGCCCCGCTCCCCGCCGCCGGCCGCCCACCGCCCGCCCGCCCGCCCGCCCGCCGGCTGGCCGCTGAGTCACCGCTTCCACAGGAGCCGGCTCCGATTTCCTGCCCCCTCGCCCTCTCTCCCGTCATTAATATTGGGGACGGTTCAGCTGGCGCTGGCTCGGCCAGGCTCGGCGCAGCCCGGGGAGGGCTCCCTCCTTCCCGCCCCCGCTCGCGGCAGCTCCCCCATCCCCGTACAGGCGCGCCCGTCTTCTGGGCTGGCCCCCAAATCCACCTGCCCCAGGATGGCCCTGGGCAGGCCCCCTGTTGCCCTCCGCCTAGCCCAGCTCCCCTCACTGTCTCTGGTCCCGGTAGCTAGGAGCCACAGGCTCTTGGGGTGCTGTTTCATCACAGCCTCCAAGGTCCTGGGGTTACCCCTGCGTTGTTCTTCATTGCTGCCACTGCCTCTATTGTGGCCTCATCCTTTCACTGGAACTGTCGCCCCAGCTGCCTCAGGAGTCCCAGCCTCAGGCTTTCGCCTTTGCCCACTACCCACCATCAGCTTTCTAAAGCGCATCCCCTGTCTTCCACCCCCAACCCATCTCAGAACCCATCCGTGGGTCCACACCGTCTACCATCTACCAGAGAAAGGCCACACTCCCTGAGGAGACACACAAGGCCCTGGGGAGAGTCCCTGGCCTCACAGCCCTGCCACCCATCCTCCAGTTCCTTCAGCCCCCGACACATGGCACTGCCAACTGCCGATCCCTGGGCAGGGCGTTCGGGCTTTGTACATGCTGATCGCCCCTCCCTCTGTCCATCTGCCCTAAGTCCTGCGCAGCCTTCAGCAGCTTCTGGCCTCCCCCACCCCTCATACAGCACACCTGCCCTGGAGCCCATAGTCCCTCACACGGTCCTCTGTTGCCTGTCGCTAACCTGAGTTGTCACTGTTTGTCTGTGTGCCTACATCTCGCAACTCGACTGAGGGCTCCCGGAGGGCTGAGTCCGGATCCATCCATCCATGCTCTGTGTACCGGGCCACAGAGCTGCAGAAGCACCAAAGAAGTAGAAAAATGGTTCTTGCTTTCTGAGGATTGTCTTAAGCCACAGCTAAAATTATTCATGTCGGGCCAGGACGTCAAGTGCCCTAACTGCTGAGCCTCGGTGTCCTCTTCTGTACAATGGCAATGATAATGCTGGCATCTGGTGGGCACTTGATAAATATGCATTCACTTCCCCTTTGAAGCCAGGCCACAAAGTTACTCCTTCACCTGTGGAAACCCTTGACCTCAGCTTAGGCTCTGACTCCTTTGCAGGGGCCTAACAGGATAGCTTTCTTGGGTGGTCTTGACCCTGGGTGCCAGCCTTGCGCCTCTTTGGCCCTACATGCATCGAACCCCACCAGAGCCTTTTCAGATGTTCTGGGCCCCTGGCTGTAGCTCTGCTGAACTATGACAATCATATACCAAAGCTCTGCCCTGCGCCCCTGCATGCTCAGGTAGCCCCCTTCCCTTTGCCACCTTTCTGGACCCCACATCTCTCTGGCCCGGGAGGAAGCACATCCTTTCATTCCATAAACAGTTGTTGAGTATGGAGCACTATGTGCTAGGCATCCCCCCCCTCCCCCAGTCTCTGAGGATTCACCCCAGATTGATCATTTTCTGATCTGCCCCCACCTGAGTGATCACTGGTGAGCCCTCCTTGGGGCAGCACAGGGGCACCCCAGACCTTTCAGGGCAGAGGGGTCCCCTGCCCACCACCACATCTTTGTGAAGACTGCTTTGGTTGTAAACGACTGAAGCCCAACTCAAAATGCCTTAAGCAAAAAAGGGAATTTTTTGGCTCACATAACTACAAATGTCCAGGGGGTAGTTCTAGTTTCAAGTAAGACGGGATCTAGGGGCCAAATGATGTCATCAGGATTCAGTCTTCAGATCAAATAGAAGGAATAGGACTCCAGTTTGGAAAGGAGGAGATTAGAGGTTGGAGGTGGGGGTGGGGGTGGGGGAGAGATGCTCAAATTCTACTTAATCACCAAAGTTCTGCGATGGGATATTCACTCACTCTGTAAATACTGATGGTCTGCCTTGCCTGAACCCATTGCGTCAGCATTTTTGGGGGTGAGGCCCAAGCACAGGTGTTTTTTTGTAAATCTTTGCAGGCAATAAACAGGGTCATAGAGGTAGTCAGGAACAGAGGTGAGGGTCAAGGCCAGGTGTGGCCTGCCAGTAGCTTCGAATCTGCTGTGTCTGAGCTCATGGGCGGGGGGGGGGGGGGGGGGGGGGGGACGGTTCCTGTGACCATCACGGGTACTGTGGCTCCTCCCAAGGGGCTCCCGAGCTCTGGGGTGCTGGGAATTTTAGCCCTCATAAATACACCCAGACACACACAAACAGTGCCAGGCACTGTGTTTGCTCCTTGCATGTCCGAGACCTTGCTTCATGCTGATGGCGGCCGCGTGGGCCTGGGGAGGGGAAGTAGTTTTGACAGACAGCGCCCTGCCCTCTCTTCCACACTCTTTCTCCTCATGGACCTCTCTGGAACTGGGCAGAGGAGAAAGGAGCTGCAGTGGCAGATGGAGGTAAAAACGTGGCTCTGCCTCTTACAGGTCCCGTGACCTTGGGCAAGCCGTTTCGCCCTCTTTGAACTCTGTTTTCTTCTAGCAGGGAGAGTCTACCTGAGCAAGTTCAGAGGATTAAATGAAATAATGCACGTGGAGATGTCGAGCCTATAACTGACAAGCAGGAAATGCTGAATGAGCGAGTGAATGAAGGAGTAGGGAGCCTAAGTGGCCAGGCCGGGAGCTCTGGTCCTCTACCTGCTGTGTGTCCCTTTCTCAGCACACCCCCAGGAGGGCCTCCCCTAGCTCACGACGGTCTCTGGGACATTGGTGAGGGATTCAGGGGACAGTATCCACTTTCTTTTAGGAGAAAGCCTTTTGAGGGGTCCCTGCCACCATTTCTATCCCAGAACTCTCCTTTATTCAACCACAAATGCTCTGGGTGCCCAAGACCTGTGCTGAGCCATGAGGGCAACTGACAGGTGGTCCTGACCTCCTGAAGCTCTTGGGCTAATGAGGAGGCAGGGAGATATGGGATTGCTCTGTTGGGGAGCGGGAGGAGGAGTGGGTGCCAAGGGGGAGAAGATGGAGTATGTGAGTCCCATAAAACCTAATGCTTGAATGGAGTCTTAAATGAAGAGGAGGGAGCTAGATGGCAGTGAAGGAAAGCTTCCTGGAGGAAGTGGTTACTGAAGTGGTTACTTGAAGGATGAAAGCAGTTTTCCAGGTAGTGGCAGGTATTCTATGGTGGGGAACAGCATGGTGTAGGCTTTGTTCAGTTTGCTGTGACTGTTCCATTGAGAGTGACCAAGGGACCTGGGCTTAGATTGGATAGGCAGCTTCCAGAATTATCCATGGGGGGGCCCAGGAGGACCACTCCCCTCTACCTGCCTTGTACATATGTCCCACTTCCCTCACAAGAGTCCCTCATCGCTCACCCCCTGACAGACACTGTCCTCTGGGTCCCACATGTCTCCCAGTCCCACCCACTGCCTGCTCTGTAGCCTCCTCGAAAGATCTCGGCCTCCAGAGAATGTTTTCTTACCCTGTCTGTCCCTTTCTGCAAAGTTCAGCACTTTGTCTGCAGGGCCTAAGCTTGCCCTCCACTCAAAGGTGAACGTTCCTGGAAGCTCCAGCCTGTTTTCCACTTCAAACAAAAGGCTGGAACTCGCACCTCAGGCACCACGCACAGCCAGACCGCTGGGCTTCCAACTTGGCCGGGCATCCGTCCGTAACGAGGAGTGGGCCCAGCCTAAATTTGGAGATGTTAGTTGGAAACTCGAGTGCTGCTAATTCAGGCCTTCCAGCTTTGTGTGCTTCTCGCTCTTCTACATGGAGCAATTCGGCTGTCTCAGGGAGGAGATTCAGAGCCCTGCCTCCCACCATCCTTTGTCCAGCTCCGATCCAGGGAGGGAGGCCAGAGCCATCTGAACCACCTGCTCTTCAGAAATAATTTAGCAATTTCCTACTGTGTACGGGGCTCAAGTATAAGTATCATTCCTTACAACATTTCTGTGACGCAGGGGTCCCTGTCCCGGTTTGGTCAGACGAGGAATCCGACGTCTAGAGAGTGGAATTAACTAGCCTGAGGTTACATAAGGAAGTGTTAGAGTTGATTCAGCTCCTGACTCCAAATCTAGTACTCCTTGCCCGGCATCCCTTGTCTCCTAGGGAGTTCACACATCTGTTGGGGAGCCTGATCTCAGAACCAAAGGCATAGGCTTTGGAGTTTGGCCATGCAAAAACTCTTATTCTTGGAGGTCCCCACCCCTCTTCACACCAAACATTTAAAATGCACCATATCCCACGTTAAATGTAATTTAAATGTAACTGTATTGCAGTGGAGGGGAGTGGCAGTGGTGTAGCAGACTTCATACCAGGTTTTGTGCACATCTGCAGGGACTCCTTTCTGTTGCAGGTGATAGAAAATAATCTCAACTACTTTAAAGGAAATGAGGTAATGAGCTTCAGATTCTGTTTGGTCCAGAGCCCAAAGGCTGTGACCAGAACTTGGTTTCTCTCATTCCCTTCCTCTTGGCTTTACTTCCTCTGTGTTGGCCTTATTGTCAGACAACGTTTCTCCTCATTGTGGTAAAATGGCTGCCTTTGCTTCAGCCTTACATGTTCCTCAAGGTTAAATCAGCCTATGTTTTGGGGGATTATACAAGGGTCTTGAGGAGCACTCTGATTGGATGGCTCAGGCCACGTGCCGAGCTCTGCAGCAGTCATAGGAAATAATGTTTTATTGGCCAGGTCTGGGTTTCGTGTTCTAGTAGAGTTGAAGTGGAAGCCCCTGGCTGTAGCGTACTGAGTGGGGAAGGGATAGATTCCTGAATGACAGTGGGAATCCATTACCTAATTGGCGGGTAGGGAAGGAGGCAGGGGCCAATATGACAAGTCCACTGCACAGATCCAGGAAGTGAAATTACTGGGGACAAAACTTGGGTCGGGCCCTCTACTCTACTGCCCCAAGCCTCCGCCACTTGCGCACACCCTGTCCACGTAGCTCTGCCCCTCACACCCACCCTCCCCTTCTCACCTTCTTTTCTCGCCTCCTACAGCCCGATGGCACCAGCAAGGAGTGTGTGTTCATTGAGAAGGTCCTGGAGAACAACTACACAGCCCTGATGTCCGCCAAGTACTCTGGCTGGTACGTGGGCTTCACCAAGAAGGGGCGGCCGCGGAAGGGTCCCAAGACCCGGGAGAACCAGCAGGACGTGCACTTCATGAAGCGCTACCCCAAGGGACAGGCAGAGCTGCAGAAACCCTTCAAGTACACCACGGTGACCAAGAGGTCCCGGCGGATCCGCCCCACGCACCCCGGCTAGGCTGGCCCCACCGCAGCCCCCCAGGCTGCCCCCAGGCCCACACTCACACTCACAGAGAACTGCATCAGAGGAATATTTTTACATGAAAAATTAGGGAGAAGCTCTATTTTTGTACATTGTGTTTAAAAGAAGACAAAAACCGAACCAAAACTCTTGGGGTGGGGGGAGCGATAAGGATTTTATTGTTGACTTGAAACCCCCTGTCTCTGACAAAAGACTCACAAAAAGGGACTGTTGTCAGCGTACAAGTGCTTGTCTCTCTCTAGGAACGGACAACTCTAATCTCGTCCCCAGAGGAGGAGTTGAAGGAGGAAAACGACGCTCTGAGAAACCAAAGTCCTTTTTCCCAAAGGTTCTGAAAGAAAGAAAAAAAAAAAAAAAAGAAAAGAAAAAAAGAAAAAAAAGAAAAAGAGAAAGTAGTACCCATCCCCAGACTCCCCCTTTCCCAACCCCCTGTCCCTGCCCCAGACTCCAACAAAAATCGCTCTCTGGTTTGCAGTCATTTATTTATTGTCCACTGCAAGCTGTCCCGAGACACCGCGCAGGGAAGGCGTGCCCCTCGGAATTCTCGGCGCCTCGACTTCCGACGACAGACGGCCTCGTCCAATCAAGTGACCCTGCATTGCTCGCAGTTCTGGAGGATGCTGCTATCGACCTTCCGTGACTCACGTGACCTAGTACACCAATGATAAGGGAATATTTTAAAACCAGCTATATTATATATATTATATATATATAAGCTATTTATTTCACCTCTCTGTATATTGCAGTTTCATGAACCAAGTATTACTGCCTCAACAATTAAAAACAATCGACAAATTATTTAAAAAAAACAGGAGGTGAGTGGTGGTGGGGAGCGGGGCTCAGGCAGGCGGGCCCCTTTGTGTCTCATTCTTGGTGGTGTGCGCTCTTGGCTCTGAGAGCTGGGGCCTCGCTCATTCATTCGTGCACGGATTCGTGCCACCGCGCCTGCTCCGCGCGCTGCTCTAGGCACTGAGAACGCAGCTTTAGACCGAGGGATCTTAGCTTCTGGACATCCTTGCCCTCAGAGAGATTACGTTCCCACGAGTCATTGATTGGATGACCGATTCAGGCACATACGTTCACAAACCTTTGCTCGCCATCTCCTGTGTTCTTCGGTGCACTGGGTATTTATCAAAAAACACACCAAAAACATGCCAGCCTCCAGGGAACTTCACTTAGTCACCGATTCATTGCTTCGTTCATTCATTTACTGATGGAACCCCTCATTCAACATATATTTATTAAGCACTTCGCTGAGTGCCAGGCACTGTTTTAGGTACTGGGAATTCATCAAAGAACGAAACATACCCCGAATCATGCTGCATGGAGCTTACAGGCTCGGGATTATTGCTTGAGTCGTTTGTGGAGCCCGCATCTGGGTTTTGCCGGGCACAGGCTGAGCAAGGCAGCCCTGGGCCCCCTTCTGTGTCTGGTGGTAGAGCAGTCAGAGGGCCCAGGTCGGGCCCAGGCTCTCATGGGCGGGAGTGCAAGGAGTCTGTCCGCCTCTTTAACTTCCAGGGGCCCTTTCTCCTAGGTCTTCCCCAGGGCCTGGCCAGGATGGAGGGGAGAGGCCGGCTTAGTCTTGGGGTGGGAAGCAGATTGGGCAGGAGGTTGACTGAGAGGAGGATGTCTCCTGTGGGGTCCTGCTGCTGTCACCTGCCTCCCTGAAACCACCTCCTGCCAAGACTGGCCAGGAGAAGTCCCCAGGGGAGCCCTACAGAGGGGAAGGAAAGAGGGGGGCAGGAGAACCTTCTTGGCTGGGCCGGGGCTTGGCTGCTGACCTGTGTGCTCTCTCTGCAACCCACCTCCGAGCTCCGGCCAAGCATAACTCTTGGTTCTGTCCTTCCTCCTGCATGATGAGGGTCTCCCTCCATCCCGGGGCCCCATCCCGTGTGTCCCAGCACATTTGCTTGGGGCTCTGTGAAGCTCTTTCAGGTGCATGATCTCATTGTGACCTCAGGACAACCTGGGAGGAAGATATTGTCATTATTCCCATTTTATAGATGGAGGAGACTGAGGCCCAGAAATATCTAGCAGCTTCCCCAAGATCACAGAATAAGAAAGCTGGGGCTGGTGTCCAAATCCTACACTGCCCAGGGTGGCAGTAGCTGCCACTTGGTGAGGTCCTCCCGTGTTTCAGATGGCCTGCTGGGGACTTTACAGGGCCTTCCTGGGCCTCACTACACATCCTGGCGTGGGACATGGGTACGCTTGACTGAGGCTCAGAGAGACCATCAATGTGTCCAAGGCCTCAGTGAGTGGGCGGCTGAGCCTGAGACCCCCGGGGATAGTAATTGTGATGGTGCTTGTCATTTACTGAGCACCTACTGTGTGTCAGTTCCTTTCACACTCTTGTCATTTAATTTGAACAATAACCCTAGGAGAAGGGTGTGCCCTGTCTTTTGCACTGAAGGTTTCAGAGGTGTGAAATGACCTGCCCAAAGCAATTCAAGCTAGAAAATCGTGGAGTCAGAATTCAATCGATCATTTATTTATTCATGCAATAATATGTGTTTAGTTTACTCTGTGCCAGATGCTCTTCCAGAGGCTAGAGATACAGCAGTGAACTGAGCAGAGCCCCTGCCCTCATGGAGCTTACATTCCATTGGGGAAAATCAATAAACCAAATAGAATATATGTCAGATAGTGATAAATCATAAAATAGGGAAAAATAAAATAGGATGAAGGGATAGAGAGGGATGGGGCTGCTATTTTAGATAGAGTGCTCAGGGAAGGCCTCTGGAGTTGGGGGGGCACAGGCAGACACTGAGGGAAAGAGCATTCTGGACAGAGGGAACAGAGAGTGCTAAGGCCCGGAGGCCTGTCAGAGAATAAAGAAGGGCCTGGAGGGTGGAGCATAGTGAATAGGGGAGGAGGCAGAGTTTTGAAGGTGGCCAGACCACCACTTGGGGAGTGAGACGGAGAGCCACATGTGATATACCTTATGTAAAGGGACTGCTCTGGCTACCGTGTGGAGAAGGATGGCAGTTTCCAGCCTGGGACCGCCCGATGCCGTAAGCTGGGCTCTCACCACTGCCCTGGGCTGCTGGCTCTGCCCACCCCCTCACAGGCCGCGGGCGCCTCCCACATGCAACACCTTTGCTCCATCTCACAGAGCAATGAGGCCGGCATTTATTCTCTTTTCCTGCCCCTCTGGAGACTCCCTGTCTTTGGAAGATGCAGGCCCAGCTTCTGTTTACTCTAGACAGGCTTCCTGGATAGTTCCTGGACAATGAGAAATATGTTACTGATAGGCACAGTGGACTGGCGGGAAGATTTCCCAGCCACGGATGATGTCTTAGGATGTTCGCTTCACGGAGGAGCCAAGTGAGTGTTTCCACAGTCCAGCTGAGTAGGGAAATCTTTTAGAGCACCTATTATGTACCAAGAACAATCTTATTCAATCTACCCAACAGTCTTTGGGGTGGGCATCTTTAGCCTTATTTTATAAAGCAGGCTCAGAGAAGTGGAGTCACTCGCCTGAGGTCACACAGCTAGTCAATAAAAGCACTGGGACTTGAGCCCAGGTCTGGCTGATCCCTACAGCTTGGAGCTCTTGGCACCTGTCCAGGGTTTCAGTCTCTCCCACCCCTGGCCCTCTCTATCCTGTCTTGGTGTCCATCATCCCTCAACCCACCGGAAGGAGGAGACAGATAGAGAACACATTCCCACGTCCCTGATGACAGCTCTACTCCTACCCTCCTGGACCCTTTCCAGGATGTCAGTGTCACAGAGGGTACAGGGATCTGGGACCTAAGGCACCTGAGTTTATTTTCAACTTGGCCGCTTTGGCAGCTATGTGACCTTGAGCAGTATCCCTCATCAATCCAATTGTTTTCACCTTGCAGGTCACCGATGTAATGTTCAAAAGAGATAGCCGAGCAAATAATTGGGGATTATTCCTGCCCAGGAAGAGCTGGAAGGCACCCAGGCAGGTGTTTTACCCTCAGTCTTCTCTCCATTTCCCTTCAACCTCATCACTTTAGAGAGGAAGCAATCACAACCCAGACAGAGAGAGCGACCTGCTCCAGGGCACCCAGCGAGTTAACGACAGAGCCCATTAGATGACCAATGAATAATGATGATAGTGATTAATAAACACGCTGGAGTATGGCAAAGGGAGATGAGTCAGGGCTCTTCTAGGGAGCTCAGGGGCCAGGTGACTGGCTGGCCAGGTCCCTCTTAGCATCCTTCCCAAATTTGCTTCTTGACCCAAGGAAACAGAGGGCAAGGAGGAGAGGGCTGAGGTTTCTTGGTCCCAGAGCCTACCCCTCTGCTTTTCATCCCCATAGTGGTACCATGTGAGCAAGTGCCAGAAGTGAGTAAAGATGGAGCCTTACCCTAGCATTTTAAGGGGTCAGAATAATGGGACTGGCCCCCAAAAGGGAAAGAAATGGGTTTGATGATAAGGGTGTTCGCTCTACCTACCTGCCCCACCTTTGGGCATTGTTTGGATTAGTCTCCTCCCTCCACGGCCACCCATCCCCTGACCACTGGCATAGGACAGGGAAGTGATGTTTATCGGGCACCTACTCTAGACAGACCCTTATGATCAGAGCTGTACACACACACATCCTGTTCGGGATAGCTCCTGGTGCAGAGTGAGCTCTTGGTACCCTAGCTATTACCATGATCTCATTTGACTGGTACAAGAACTTGGCAAGATAAGTGTTAGGAGGCCCGTTTTGTAGATGGGGAAACTGAGGCGCATAGAAGAATGCGATTGGCCCCAGGTCCCATGGTAGAAAGTGACAGAGATGAGATTCAAACGCAGGCTTCCCTGGTCCTACTTTCCCCTTCCCACTGTTTCTCTTCATCCCTTTGTTGGGACTGGAGAGGGCAATAAAGCCCCAAAACTTGGGGCAAGAGAAATAAAGTATCCCTCCTGGGTGGGTGGGGAGAGGACGTGAGGACCAGGAGAGGCTGTGTCTGGGGCTGTTCCTGCCAAACCAGGTGAGCCTGGGCAGGGCGAGGCAGTAAAGCCCCGAGCTGAGTGCAGGAAGTGGGGTGGGGGTGGAGATGCCCTCCCTGATGCCTGTGTAGCTGGAGCCTAACTAGACGGGGCTGGGATGCCCGGGGCTTGAAAGCCCCATAAACAGGCAGAGCCCTCCCTCCCCAGGCGCAGGATTGGGGCTTCCAAAGAAACAATAGTGAATTAAGTGCTAAAGATGTGAAGGCTGCTCCCCAACCATGCAATTAGGTAGTGGGTCTGTTACACACATTAGGCGGGGAGCTGGGACCAGATGTTTGCGAGGCTCACCTTCGGCTGTCCTGTCCCAGAACCGCCTGGCCTCCTGGCGGAGGTTGCCAGCTCTGAGAAGGAGGGAACGTGGCAGGTAGCCCCGGTGTGCGGCCCCCTGCAGAGCAGGCCAGTGATTAATCAGACACTCCCCCCATTCCTCTGGTAGCTTCTCGGACCTAATTAGCACTTGCTGGAATTTCTGCCCACCTCCTCTGCTTGCAGACAGAGCTACTCTTTCAAGGTTCCAGCCTCGCAGGCTGATCACTCTGAGGCTGCCGGGCCCTGGGTTGCCCCCTGGGGTGGGTCAGAGGCACTGGTTGATTTTAAAAAACTGTCACAGACTGAAGTCTCATTTGCCTGCCCCACGCGGGGCTCACTGTCATCTATTGAGCATTAGCTTTCTGTGGGCATTTTACCCACTTCTTTAATTCCCACCACATTGCCTCAGAGAGCTATTTTAATCTGCTTCCTACCAATGAGGAAACTGAGGCCCAGAGAAGGGAAGTCACCCGCTCAAGGTCATCTGACTCCCCAACTCCGGCACCTGACAGCTATGACACCACACAGCAGCCTCCCAAGGACTTAGTGTCACCTTCGTTTTACACAAGGATAGAGGAGCAGAGAAGTGACCTATTCAAAGTCATGAAGTTATTAAGTAGTGAAGCCAGGATTTGGAACTAGGTCTGTTGTATTCTAGCATCTTACGTCTCCATTCCCCCCAACCCTCTACTTCTTTCCCGGTGTTATTCGGGATTCTTTCGGTTACAAGTGGCAGAAACACGTGAAGACTGACTTAAGCCGATAAGAGAATGTATTGGCTTGTGTAACAGAAACGTGTACAGGTATCAGGCTTCAGGCAAAGCTGGATCCAAGTGCACAGTCTTCTCTCTCTGCTTTCTGCTGGGCTGGCTTCGTTCTCAGGAGGGCTTTCCCTGTAGTTCCAGGCTTACATCCTACTGGCTTAATAACTTCAGAAGGAAGAGAACATATCTTCCCCAGAGGCTCCAGTAAAAGTCCCAGGGCTGATTCTCATTGGATCAATTCTCTCTCTTGCATATCCTTGAACCAATCACTGTGGTTGGAATAGGAATCTCCCCTTCATTCCATGATCTGGAGTTTCACTAGGGGAACAGCATAGCTTCAGTGGCCAGGTGTAGGTCATGGGCCAGACCCGGGAGCTGGAGCTGGGGAGACATGGGCCAGTCCACCCAACCATAAGGTCTGCAAGTTGAAGAAGAGGTGGTTTCCCAAGGGAATATGGAAATGTTCTTATCAGAAAAGAGAAGGGGCAAAAGCAAGAAAAGTCTGTCCCAGTGCTTGTCCACTTGGGTGTGCATCAGAGTCCCCAGGAGGGCTTGTTCATATACAGATAGCTGATCCTCACCCCTGTAGGTTCCGCTTCAATAGGTTTGGGGTGGGCCCAAGAATGTGCAAGTTCCCAAGGGATGCTGATGCCGCTGGACTGGGATTCTTTAAGAACCACTGGTCTGCCCCTTTGCCTTACCCTCATTCTCTCCACCATCACTGTATATGCTGTGTTCCCATCCAGGACTTCAGACTGGGGACACATACACCCCAGGCTATGCAAGGGCTTTCCAAGAGGTCCATGGGTACAATCATCTTGAGGAAATCAATTTACAGCTTCTTGACTTTCCTGAGTGCTTTCCCCTAAGTTGATCGGCTGGAGATTGCTCCCATGGCTGGCAGGCTCCCCTTCCCACCACTCTTCCTACAAAGCCCCTCCTCCACTTTACAGTAGAAGATGCACCTCTCACCCTGCCTGCATCTCACTGCGGGCATTGCCTGGAGTGTAGGAAACTCCAGATCATGGGATGAAGGGATGATAGTGTGGAGGTGGTGCCATGAATCTGTGGAAAGTCCTCATGCTTTTCCTTGCCTGAATATTGGTCTATTCTATCACAGGGCAAATTGTGCATTTTGTTTTGGTCCATGTTGGGTTATTCTGAATGCAGGTATATTACGCAGTGGGATGTAGTGGCAACTTTTCTTTAATTACTTTGCCTCTTTTATTCCCCAAATGTTCTGGAACTCATTCACTACGAAGGAGTATCTTGTGAAAGGAAAAGAAATATGGGTAATGGACGTAACTTATTCAGGGCACACAAACTCCTGGATAAGTTCCATTCCTTATCTGCTCATCTATCTGTCCATCTGCCTGTCTATCTATCCAGCCACTCATGAATCCCCCTGTCTGCCTATTTACCCATCCACCTACCAAGCCACCTTAGACTGACAATATTCACAATTTGAAAAAAACATTCTGGGACATACGAGTCTGGGTCAAGTGCATCCTGCTGCGTTGCTGCTCCTCTCAGTGATGAGAAAGAACCTGGTGCGTTTCTCATCCATCCTCTCCGTGGTCCATGGAAAGCATTTTGCCCAATCAAAGCAGGAGGAGGTAAAATGTTCCACACTTACTTCCTCCAGGCGATCTTTGAGTAAAATATCTTGTATCAGATGGAAGTTACTGTTTTATATTTTCTTGAACATTTGTTCAGACTTGTAGGGGAAATATTTTCATTTAACTTTTGCAGAAAGATTACTGGCTACTATAAATCCACACTGGTTTTTTACTTGGGTGGAAATCCCTTATTTGCTGTCACCTGTTCATTTATTCATTCTCGGTGTGTATTTATTAGATTTAGCTGAATTTAATTGTGCATGACATGGATTCTACTGAAAAGATGTAATTTTAAAAATTACTTAAGGGTTTTATGAGTTAAAAAAAAAAATGTGAAGACCCCATTCTAGGCCAATGCATGCACCTGTATGCTCTACGCCCACACAGAGACAGTAGAGTCTCAATCTGGAAACACTGGCTCGCTCGCCTGTCTTCTGCAGCTGGGAGCACGGAGGTGCCACAACACAGTCCCCTCTGGGTACCTTAAGAGGTAGCCCTTGGGGAGCTCACAGTCGAATGCTGCAAACAGGTGGGCTATAACGCAGCAAGAGAAGAGCGTATAGATGGAGGCCCAGAAGTTTGGGATGTAGAGGACGAGGGCACAAACTGGATAAGGTCAGGAGACTCTGGAAATCTGAAGGGAGGTTTAACTGCAAAACAGGGAAGGGCAGCCCAGGCAGAAGGAAGAGCACATGCAAAGGCAGAAAAGACCCATGAAGGTGTGGCAGGGGCTGGCAAGAGGGAGGCAGAGTGGTGGGAGGTGCAGCTGGGAGGGGAGAGAGGCAAGAGAGTCAAGGCTGTGGTTTTTTTTTTTTTTTTTTAAGATTTATTTATTTATTTGAGAGAGAGAGAGAGGTGGGGCGGGGGGACAGGGGGAGGGAGAGAAAGTCTAAAGCAGACTCCGTGATGAGTGCAGAGCCTGACATGGGGCTTGATCCCATGACCCTGAGATCGAGACTTGAGCCGAAACCAAGAGTTGGATACTTAAACGACTGAGCCACCTGGGCACCCCAAGGCTGTGGCTTTTGTAAGCCCCCATTTTTGCATGGCCCTTCTGCACTGCACATGTACATCTGTGTTCACACTCACCCTGATGTGCACGTGTGTGAACAGTCAGTCACACTCTGATGCTCAGCCAAGTGCACACACCAGCACTAACAGCGCCAGGTCGGGCCTCCCTTCCTCCCTCTTTCCTCCTCGCAACGTTTTCTGAGTGCCTACCTCATACTGGGTTCCTTGGCGATAAAACAATGAATCTGGCATGGTCTCTGCCCCTGCTAGCGTTACTGAGGAGACAGACCATTAACAGTGACTACACACTGTGACAAGTGACACAAGGGGCAAGCATAGCACAACGTGGGAGTCAGAGAAGGCTTCCTGGAGGAAGAGTCACGGAAACCTGCGACCTGAAGAGTAAGACAGTGTTGGCAGGAATAGAAGGGGGTAGGAGGGGTAAGCATCTTAGGCAGAAGAGGTAGCATGTACAAAAACCTGGCTGGAGAGAGGATAGCCTCTAGAGGAACACAGAAAGGGGCCAGGAGAAGATTTATGATTTCAATGGAGGAGTGGCAGCTTGGATGGCAAAAACCGGGGGATGTTACTAGAAGATTCACCTTGGGTTTCTGTTTTGTTGGGGGAGTCTGGGGGCCCAAGCTGATGGACACGGATGATCGTTGTGGGTACCACACCTTCCTCAAGTACCCCCAGGGGCTCTAATGAGTCAGGCGTGGTTCTGTTCCCCCCAGATATCACCTCGGGGTTTGAGTAGCCACTGAGCATGGTGGCCTGCATCAGTGGTCCCCAGCGAGGGGGACTTTGTCTCGCAGGACACTGGGCAGTGTGTGGAGACACTTTCGGTTGTCACAACCAGGAGGCTGCTACCGGCATCTAGTGGGTAGAGTCCCGGGGGGCTGCTGAATAAACATCTCTTGATGTATAGGCCAGGTCCCACACCAAAGAATTACCTGACTCCAAATGTCAGTTGTGCTGAGGTTGAGAAAACTTGGCCTAGATCCATTCTTCCCAGAGGGTGGCAGAACAATGATTTTCTAATTCTCTCATTTCTGTTGTGTTTATTAATTGGGATTCTCCTATGAACTAAGAACTTTCCCCCATCAACTGTTCAGTTACCCCGAGAGCTAGTTCGTATAGGAAAGGCAGGTGCTTGACTCTTTCTCTTTATTTACCACTTCTCAGAATAATTAGTTAACTGGCATCCTCCAAAGATGACCAATGCATTTTTTTAGTGTCACCATGGGAATTATTAAAAACCTAATTAATGTCTTTCAATCCATAGCAGTCATTATGCTTTTTGAAGGTCAAGTTCTTCCACCTTTGGCCAGTGAGTGCTCTTTTGGGTGGCTCTTGTGTTCTTTTGACGTTGCCCCCAGCAGTCTGACGGCTTCCTGGTGTGACAACATGTCCCCAGTTGATCTTCTGATTTCCCAGCCCCGCCCTGGGATCAGCTGTTTCTTTCAGAGCCTGGGTTCATTTTAGTGGAGAATGTCAAGGCTCACAGAGGATGGAACGAGATGGTTCCTATGAAGCTGTTAGCACTGTGCCTGGGACGTAGTGAGCGCTCATCTGGTGCGGTGGTTTTAAAGACAGATTCTCTGCCAAGATGCTGCAACTCCCTCGCTCCCCTCCACCTCCAGTACATTCCAGCACTTGCTTTCTGTACCTCCAGACAGGCTAGGGTGCGGCCTGAGTGTAGTGAGGGTTCAGGTTACCCAGGGGAGGTTTGCAGGTAGTGGCTTCGTTGGGCAGAGGGACCTGCCAGCCAAGAGAACACGTCCATCAAAAGACAGGGTAAGGCAGGAGAGGAGCAATTAGCTAATTCAGGAGTCAAGGCCTTGCTTTTGTTTTCACTGTCAATTTTAATCCTGCCATAACCTTTGACCTAAGCCTTGGGGCAATTAGTGCCTGCTAATGAAGTGATGGTGGGTTTGAACTTCTGCTTTCCTCCCCAGGCTGAGTCAATACTTTGTATTCTAGCACATGTAATTGAGGTAAAAGGGTTTATTTAAGCTAACAAATGATTATTTCCCACAATAGCATCTCCATCCCCATTTGTGAATTGGCTTTTCAGGCATCCTGTGTTTTGTCTGCAGCCAAAGCCTGTATTTTATTCATGGCTTTGTCCTCTTCTCTCCTTCCTCCTTGCTTCTCTCTCCCTCTTCCTACCCCTCCTCTTTGCCCTCACAATTGAATTCAGTAAATTCAGTGTAACCAGCATTCACACCGCACCTTAGTCAGGCATTAGGTGGGCCTGGCTTTTAGATCCCAGCACAATTCTGGCCCATCCCAGAAGGAACTCACAGCCTAGTGACAAAGACAGACTCATAAACAGATTAAGTTACAAGTCATACTGTAGTTCGAGAAGGGCAAAGTAATCCAACAGGTCTAGACGAAGGAGCTACATAGTGTGGAGTGGTCTTTGTGCAGAAGAGTCTAGAAGGGGAGAAAAGACTGGAAACGTTTGAACCTTTAGACATAAGGCTTCCATGGACCAAAGAGGGTCTTCATCCAAGTGGCCTGAAAGGTGCTTATTTAAAGGGTTTAAAGAAATACGGTTTAAAAGAATGATGGCAGACTTCTCACTACAGAATACAGGTTTGGTTCTTGTTCTCTGCTCCCTTGTGGGGTTATGTACTTCAGAGGAGCCCTGTGTCATCTTCATCCTCAGGGTCTGAGTCTTAACTCGTCGAAGCCAATGGTGTTAATTGCATTCCCTTTCCCAGTGTTTGGCTTAATAAGGGACATGTGACTATAGTCTGGCCAATGAGTTATGAGGGGAAGGATGTGGGCAGCTGTGCCAGGGCATGTTTCTAGGGAAGTTTCTTAGCTCTTGTAAACATACATAAGGAAGTCACGATCCTTTTTCTGAATCTGGATTTTGGTGAGGATGTGGTGGCTGGAGCTGTTGTAGCCATATTGCAACCATGAGGACAACTAGCTGCTACATGGAGGATGGAAGAGCAAAGTGATGGAAGAAAACTGGATCTTCGTACAGCCACTGGATTAAGTCATGCGGGGCCTTCCTTAAGAATTCTCGTTGTCTGAGACAACAAAATGTTCTTGTATTTAAGTCCCTTTCAACTGGTTGCTAAAGGCTTCCCAAATGATACAGAAGAGGAGGGAGAATTTGAAGAATATGTCCCAAGGAGAGGGAAAAAGCATTTCAGGAAAGGCATGTAGACAAAGGTGCTGAGAAAATAGGAAATGTTCATAGTAAGTGTATGGAAAGTCTAGTTCTCAGAGGGGAGGTAATATAGGGTTTGGCCATGTTAGGCAGCACCCCGTGTCCCCTCTCTCTGCACCCTCTGTCCTTCCGTGCCCCCTGAGGGGGTCCTCTTCTTTATCCAGTCTCCTTTCCAAATGTGCCTGGGAGGGAGATGCAGATAGCAGCAATCTTAGCCTAGATATAAAATGTGTATCGAGTATTTACTCTGTGCCAGGAGCTGTGCTGGGATGAAGTGAACAAGATACAGTCCCCTCTGAAAGGAGCTCCCAGTCCGGTGACAGAAACACAGACAGGAACCTATGATCCTAAACATGTGATTGGTTTCAGGGGAGAGTGTTTTAGATGGTTCATGGACTAATATCATGTGTGAACATTAGTTTTTTATTTTGATAGTCATGAGTTTATTTTGATGATCAATTTCTATACATGACAGAATATAAATTTTCCTTTAGAATGTGTTTAAGGAAAGAAAACGAGTTAATTTAGGAAAAATAGTTGGTAATGTTGTAAGTGGTGTGTGGATATGGTAAAATTTATGCAAGAATTAAATAATGTGCATCTGTGCGCATGTGTGTATAATATGTTTGCACAGTTTTTTTTTCAATCATATGAGAATGGATCTCTGTTCTTTTAGGAATTACTGTTTCTGTGCTTTATGTTGTTTCTCTGGGAGACACCATATATGTATGACCTTCCCTACACCCGCTATATTCAATTGGTCAGGATTTTCCCAACCATGAAAAGCCCCTCTCTAGTGGCAGATGCTATCAAACATGAGGCTTCGGAGCTGTTGGCCTGTTCCCTGTCCTATGAAGGACACTGACCTGGAGTGACAGAGGCAGGCAAAGAAAAGGAAAAAGAACAGATTTAGTCAATTCTCATTACTCATGATAGTTACGTTCTATAAACTGGCCACAAACGGAATTAGTGACCACTGAACCATTGCTCCTAGGGGAAATACAGGGCAAGGTTCCTGTGAGCCCCTGGTTGTCACATTTTCATTAACTCATCAATACCTAACCTTGTTTTCTTTGTGTTTCTGTTTAAAGACACCTTATTTAATATACATTGTTGATCCATTGACATTAAACTCATGGTCAGCAGCACTATAACTCATGCCTGAATGAAGCTGATCTAACACATGTGTTCTCCGTAAGGCACATCCCAGCCTTCTTGCAGTAGAACTATGGTTGGGGACCATTTTCAATGGTGAAATCACCACCAAAAAGCACTCAAATGGAAAAATGTGGCACTAAATAGACAATGACAAGCAGGGATGAGAGCGGAGATGAGCTGGCCACCTTGTTTGCCCTAAGCTGGGGATGTGTGTGTTGGACAACTCAAATTTTTCACCACTCTGCACATATCCATGAACAACGATGAAAACGCAACAAATGTTGATTTGGGGCTTGCAAATACATTTTAGCAAGGAAGTGAATTCACATATACAGAATCCATGAAAAATGAGAATTGATTGGAAGATCAAGAAAGAGTACACTTTCAGCTCTGGTGGGGGTTTGAGTCCCTGGATCTAGCTATTTCTCTGCTTTTCTTATGGTTTGAATATTCATTTTTATGAGATATTTCAAAGTCCTTTTTACATCCCACCCCCTTTTGTTTTACCCTAAGATAATTCAATTGGAATTCTGTTGCTTGCAACCAGGAGAGTTCTGACTTAGTAGAGAAAACCCTTGGCACATAGTAGGTCCTCAGTGAATGTGGTTCTCTTCCTTTGTGGAATGCAGGGTTGGCTAAAGTAACCCGTGAACGTATGTCATAGGAGCGGCAGTGGTGAGGAGAAGGAGGCTTTATAATGTGAAAAATAGGGAGCAACGTATTTCCAACTTTTTTACCCCTTTGCAGCAACAGCCACTTCTTGCCATGTTCCAGTACAGATGGAAAAGTCACTGAATTACAAACCCAGTTGCAAGCTATTTTTGGTGGAGTTGTGGTGTGTGCGTGTGCGTGTGCGTGTGCGTGTGTGTGTGTGTGATGTACGCATTGGGATTCTTGGCCACTGCCTCTGTTTGTATCAGCTGTCAGCAAATCAGAGGCGCCATACACGTTTGTCATAATTCATTACATTAATTAACCACGTTTGAGAACTGGACGCAGGCCAGAGGGGATTCGGGGGAGGGAAGCCTCCACATTGTTGTGTCTGAACCTCCCAGGTCAGAGTTTCCACGGTTTGATGGGCTGCCATCGCCTGCACATGTGTCCCCTGACACTTGGACCTTGATGAAATCATCATGTTTACATCTTTGAATATTCCCTGCAGATGATGCCTGTGGCGGGGAGCCAGAGGCAGAGAGCATCCCAGAACTTGGCTCTGGAGGCCCATCGCTGTACCCAAAAGAGTTTGGAATTACCCTGACGTCTGATACCAAACTGGGCATCCTTCTCTAGCCCATCCCTCTCTGGCCGGTTCCCTGGGCAGGCTGCCTGGCCTAAGCCCTCTACAGGACAAATGGCGCCAGCTGGAGCACTCTTACTCAAGACCCAGTGGGGTGAAGCCATCGTCTCTGCATGACCCCCATTGCAGTAAATGGTGCCATTGCTGAACCCAGCTGCCAGTTTTGGACCCTGCAGGTAACTCTTGACTCTTGCCACATCCAACCAGCCTCCATATCCTGTTGGTTCCCTTTGTTACCATCTCTGGGGTCCTTATACTCTCCAGTTGTGCTTCACCACTGCCCAGTCTGGGCCTCTCTCACCTCTTACCTGGACCATAGCACCAGCCTCATCTCTGGCCTCCTCTTTAACTCTTTCTCCCTTCCATCTTTCCTGCAGGCTGCAGCCAGAGAGACTTTTCTGAAACGCAAATAGAAGCAGGTCACTCTCTGGTTGCTTTCCCATTGACCTTGGGATTCTTCACAGTGGCTTACAAGGCCCTTCCAATCATTGATTCCTGTCCATTTCTAAGCCTTATTCTCTGGCCTCTTTCTCAGTACTACCAATGAATTTCTTTTACCTAAGTTAGTTTTTGTTCCATGCAACCAAAGACTCTTGAATCATTGGAGTTTCTATTTGTTCCATATGTGAGATTAAGAGCAATTTTTTTTTCAATAAAAATGTCCTACGTTCTTACTATGTACTCAGTCACAGGACCACCAAACGGTGTTTAGCTACAGTCTTTCTGCTTAGAAATTAGGCCCTTAGTGATATCATTTAAGCTACTTGATCAAACCTTACCTAAAGCAAGCATCAAAAGTTTTCCAGTGACTTCAGTCAACAGATTCTCCTTATTTTTTAATTTAATTTTCTGTGACTTTCAACTTAACACAGACATTGAATCACAAACTGTTTGGGGGCAAGGACAATGCCTACTTCATCATGACCCTAATTATCTGCTAGGGTGGACTTTTATTTGTATTTTCCAGGCCTATTACCAACCTAAGGACGATCCTCCATTTGGTGATGAGCATTATTGCACATTATTTACAATTTATAAAGCACTCTCACATCCATTGTCTCACTTAAACCTCTCAACCATCCTGGGAATTGTAATTGTATCATTTTATAGATGAGAAGACTGAGGTTCAGAGAGGTAACAGGCTTGCCCGAGGTTACATGGCTAGTGAGAAGCAGGGCTAGTGTTTAAAGCCTGTCCTCTGATTCAGAACTTATAGATTTTCTTATATTCATGCTTTCATTAATTCATTCCAGAACAGCAAAAATGATTAAATGCCTACTACGTTCAGGGATCTTGCTAGGCTTTGGGAAACACATTAGCAAAGAGACAGAATCCCTGTTCCTAAGGAACTTACTGACTCGCAGGAGAACCACAGGCGGTGGAGTGATGTGTGACAGGAGAATCTCTTCATTCCAAGTCCGAATAGCTGGTCGGGAAGCCACCGTTGGAGGAGACCCCACCGTTCCCATGTCTGCGTCTGTCTGGGTAAGATTCTGATTGCAGGCTTGGGTGGGGTGGGAGGCAGGTTAGAACAGATACAGCAGACTGTGGGCAGTGGAGAGCAGAATTCGGCAAGAGGAAATTAGAACTCTATGAGGAAGGGGAATAGAAACAACACATGTCTGCTCTAATTCAGGACACTTGAGCCACTTACCAGATTCCAGTGTCTTCGTCAGGAGTTACAGTTGCTCTACTCTAGCGTTTATTAACTGATTTCACAATTTGGGACATCAGATTTTTGTCCCCTTCAGTCCTTTTGACTTACTTTGCAACCATCTTCTAGGCACATCACTGAACTTTTTAGGGAGAGGGCAGAGGCTGGTGAGGAGGGCCAATTCATCTTCTTTTGTCTTCTTCTGCAATAATGTCAATACCTGTTATATCCTCTCAACCCCTCCCACGGCAGCATGATTCGTTGAGTCTAGCATTCTTTCCCACTGCGCCCAGATAAAGACCCAGGACTCTTATTACGGTCCTCCAGCAGCCACTACCAATCGACCAGAGTTGGCACGTGAGGTGCAACCTATTTGCCAGTCCTGTTTTTGGGAATGTGGGACCTTGGGAAAATTTCTTCCTTTCTCTGGGCCTTGGTTTTTCCACCTGTTAAATAATGGCCTGAGTGATCTGTAAGGTGCCTTCCAGTTCTGATGGTGTGGGAATGGTAGATCTTGAAGTCACTGGGTAGGAAGTCACCTCCTGGGGCAGGCTTTTAGCGGTTCCCCTCCTCCCTTTCCCCTCCTCCTGGGGCCTCCAGGACTGGGATGTGGGTAGGAATCAGATCACGTACTGGGACACAGACTAAGTAGTTCCCTCACAACTTGCGCAGGTAACTGCTCTGGATTACCCAAGGCTCTGGGGTGTAGATTCAAAGAGCAAAATGGCAAGGATGGTCGGCATTTATTGAATGCCCACTGTGTACACCTGGCCCTGCCTCTTATCTTCAGCACAACCCTTCAAGTCCATGTTTTCATTCTTATTTGTAAATAAGATGAGGGTGCTGCCTTCAGACTTTTGTCCACACAGTGACCTCACCTAGTGGCAGAGTCAGGATTAGAACTCAGAATCACCTGGCTTCCTCAATTCCACCTGCCTCCAGCTAGAGAGGCCCTAAGGATATGGCCTTTGGTACTTCTTGGGATTTGCCAAGCCCTAGTGTCATGCTAGGCCCCTTTCCCCTGGGGTGCCACTCTGTCTCTGCACCCAACGCTGTCATTGCCCTGCCCAGCTTCTCCCACCCAGCCCCCGACTCTGTTCCTTTTTCCTGTCTCTTAGCCCCTCCCCTGGCTTCTGTGTTCTCTGTGCCTGTTGGCCTGGCTGCCAGGTGCCTCACCCAGATGCCAAGAGATGGTCGTGCCCTGGAATTTATATTCTCCGTTCACCCTATAGCAGGGCATCCTTGGCCAATGACTGACTGGTACTGGAACGTAGAAGTCCAGTGCCCGTGTCCCGCACAAGCTCAGGGGGAACATTCACTCCCTCGTTTGTCTGTGGGATCAGCCTGAGGCTGGGGCTTTGCCTCAGTTTGCACCCTGGCTTGGCTCCTTCCATTCCCTGTTGTCCTCCCAATCTCTTACTGAAAGCGGTTCTTTAATAAATCACTTGCCCTCAAATACTGAGCTTAGAGAGTGCTCTGGGCAAGCTGACCTAAGGTACCTTCCTTCCCTCTACTTCCTAGGAAATTACCCAATCATCGGAACTTAGATTTATAGAATTAATTGCAAAGCATTTTTGGATCAATGATCTTACATAGTTCTTTGCACGTGCGGTTCTTTCTGCCTGAAATGCCCTCTCCCTGCCCACTTCCCTGCTGGACTCGGTTCCATCCTGACTTCCTCTGGGAAGCTTCTCTGCTCAATCAGATAGGGTTAGCCACTTTCTCCTTTGTCTCCCCCCCTTGTGGCAGAGACCTGCTAGAGGAGCATCAATCCTGACTCCCCAGTTCCCAGCCTCCGGTGCAGTGAAGTGGGGCAGTGTGACTGGTTCTAGCTAATGGAACATGGGCAAGTGAGGTACGTGAGTTCTGGGCCAGGCCATAAAACGTTCTGTGCAGTCCTCCATGACGCCTCTCTCTTGCGTGTTGGCTGACATCCAGTAGAGGATTCCAGTAGAAGACTCCAAGGAGGCCTGGATCTCATAATGATTACATGGAGCAAAAGCCCCTGCCAATGCATTGCACCATGTGATATCTTGTTACGCCATCGAGAGGCTGGGATTATTTGTTAAAGCAGCTTGCATTGAATGCCCTAATACACCCAGCATCTTATCATTCATCTATTAGAACAACAATCAAGCTCCGTTATTATTGGTTACTTATCTATCTCACTCAATGGGCCAGAAGCTCTTGGAGAGCCGGCGCAAGATTTCTCTCTCTATGCCCAGTGCCCAGGACAAGGAAACGCTCCGTGTTTGCTCCTTCAATGAATGCACAAAACACTGTGAGTTTTGGTGTGATAGGTCAGTCTTCAGACTCGGAGTTGGAGTGGCTGGGTTGGGGTACTTGCTATTTCTTTTTTTTTTTTTTTAATTTTATTTATTTATTTATTTATTTGACAGAGAGAGACACAGTGAGAGAGGGAACACAAGCAGGGGGGGTGGAAGAGGGAGAAGCAGGCTTCCTGCTGAGCAGAGAGCCCGATGTGGGGCTCGATCCCACGATCCTGGAAACATGACCTGAGCCGAAGGCAGGCGCTCAACGACTGAGCCACCCAGGCGCCCCGGGGTACTTGCTATTTCTTTTGTTGCTTGGATCACCTTGGACAAGTTACTTAACTTCTCTGAGCTTAGCTTCCTAATCTGTAAAGTGGGGATAACACTCGTATTATTATCGTATCTATTATTATCCCCATTGACACTGGAATTCAGAGAAAGTACTTGACTGACCCAAGAGTACTCAGTAAAGTGTAGAGATGGCCCTTGCATCCAAATCTTCCTTTTCCTGCTATGCTTTGAGGAGTACGTAGAGAGTTCATCTGTCATCTCGGGCTTTTCCCCTGGAGCTCTGGGTGACAGCCAGGATTCCCAGCAGGAGTGGTGACCTGAGGGTTTTCAACACCTTCAGGTGCTAAGTTGAGGCAAAGGGCCTGAGTGACTTTTTAGGGAAGAGTCATGCCCTTGGTTAAAAGATACCCCAGAGTGGAGATATGGCCTGGAATCCGGGCCCTCACCGTGGAGGGGTGAGGCCGCACCCTGGAGGTGTCCCTTGTTGCAGGGGACGGACACTGAATTAGAAACCACAGAGCCATGAAGCCAGCTGCGCCCGCTTCCCAGGCCCTCTTTTCTTCCCCCCTCAAATTCTACCTCTCTTCCTCCTCCTCCTTCAGAAAAATAACAGTTGTCAAGCTGTGTTGGCAGTCTCTGAGCTTGAATGTCAAGACCTGTGGCCTCTGAGGACAGGAGCCCAGAGGAAGATTTTTAGCTCTGCAACCCAGACAGCAGGAAACACCGGGGTTTCCTGAGGAGCGGGGCAGGGAGGGCACGCCAGGGTTTCCCCGTGCTGCACGGGATGGGCCCAGCTGGGATCTGACCTCAGTCCCTTGGGAAGCAAGGGCCTGGACCCAGCTGGAGAAAGAAGGCCCATGGGGAATGCTGGGGCATTCCAAGGGATCCTGGCCTGGTTAGTGGTCAGGGCCCACAGAGGTCGTGGGGGACACTGAAGTGCCCTTCTGGAGCCAAGGTTGGCCTGCTCTGTGGCTGATGAGCTCTGCCCCTTTTCTGGCTTCTCTCTCCCTTCTGAAACACCTTGTGCTCTTGGCCACCTCTCTGCCATCTTCTTGGCCTGCCATCTCCTCCCCCTTCACCACTGGTACCCTCCCCTCACATTTCCAGAACCTACCTTTCTCTGTGAGGCCCTCACAGCTGACCTGCTGGCCTTCTTCAGCCTCAGGTGGGCTCTGCCTTGGAGATTTTCTGTCGGGAGCATGTCTTAACCCAAGAATACTTTGAAGGCAGTGTCTGTGACTGTTCACCTTTGAGCAAATGCATCAGTGAATGATGAGGAAATGAATGAACAGAAAAGTGGCTGCCTGTGCTAATGAATGAGTCTGTGATGGCATGAGGGAATGAATGAACATGGCCGAATGGGAGTGAGTGGGTGAGCTGGGGGTCCTGAGGTGGGCCCTGGGGCAAAGCCAGCAGCAGCAGCAGAGAAGGAGGCTCGGAGGGACTGGGGCAAGGGGCTGTCTTGGCTCATTATCCGGGGAGGCCCCAGTGGGCAGCAGGGTCCCTTCTCCCATGCACAGACAGTTCTCTGTCTTCTCTCCTGGCTCCTGTGTCCCCTCAAGCTTCCATCCTTGGCCAGGCTCAGAGGAGAACCCTCCTGGCCCCCGCCTTTGGGTTTTCTTGGCAGAATCCTCCTTGGAGGCTGTTTCTCTTGGATGAAGCCTCTCCCTGACCCCTCCTCCTCTCCCCAAGTCCCCATAAAATGTTCAAAGTATTTTCTTTTACTCAATAAAGCAAACAAAGGCAAGGGCAGCTTTGAGGCCTGAATCTATAGCCCTTGGCCTTGCTCAACCGAGGCTCGCAAACCACCTTCACGCTGGAGTCTCTGGGGACCTTCCTGTGCTCTCCCTTTTGCAGATGGGAAAGCAAGGCTCAGAAGAAGGGAGATCATTCTGCTAAGAGTGGCAGGCAGAGCCTTGACCTTGGGCCTTCAGACTCAGATTTGGGGAAAACATCCCCCTCTAATGGCTCCTCTCTGCCTCACTTTGATTCCAGTGGGTAACAGCAATGGGGAGGCCTTGGGCTGGGTCCCCAGCAGCCTCCGTGGTGAGGGTCCGCAGCTCTTCGGGCAAGAGGCTATAAAACATCTTTGTGCATCCCTGCTGAACATGCACTGCACACCGGCAGGAGGAAGGTAGAGCTGAGGGGAGGGACTTCCCACAGCCGAGGAGATCAGGAATCCTTGCCTACGGCTCCCCGGGACCCACAAGATAGGTGGGTGTGCAGGGCAGACAGACCCACAGAGAAGAACAAGAATTGAGTGAGCACACTCTCCATGCCAGGCATTCTTTACAACAACCCCTAAGGCAGCTACTATTATCCCCATTTTCCAGATGAGGAAGCCAAGGCCCAGAGAGGTGACATGACTTGTTCAAGATCGCACAGGTCGTAAGTGATGGAGCCAGGATTTGAACCTAGCATTGGTCAAACTCCAAAGCCCAGGTTCTAACTTGTTCTCCTAGTTGGGCGAGAGCTTGAGGTGGGAAGGGAGGCAGGTACGGGTGTGGACTGGTGTCAGGCCTATAACAGGCCTCTGCATTGCCAGGAGTGGAGTAGGAGCTCATCTGGGCTCCTGGTTTCCTACCCTCCTGTGATGGAAGGCTAGCCTGCCCAGGAAGATGGGCTCTTCCTGTTCTTGCAGGACTCGCCTTGGTTAATCAGTTCTTCTTGAAGCCTGACCACTTGCTTCATCTTCTGTGGAGATAGATGCTCTCCAGCCTTCAAGTGAGGGCTAGTTTCCCTTTTGTTTGTCCTAACCCCACAGTCCTATGGTGGGCAAAGCAAGCTCCTCAGGAAAGGGGTTCCCTTTAGACAGCCCTGCCCTCCATCCCCCTTCCTATCGCTGGCCCTGTCTAGCCCCCTGGGCCCCGGCTTGAGAACAGACACTCACCCCTTTGCCAAGCATGGAGTGGAAAGGGAAGGGCCATGGCAGCCCAGCCAGGAGTCCCAGCCAGGGAACGGGATCAAGAGGGATGGGATGACTGGGGCTGTTGAGAGGCCACACCAAGGCACAGGGACCTAGGGCTGGGGCAGGCTGGGGGGGGGGGGGGAGGGGCTAGAGGTCGAAGGAAGAGCAGGGGGGCTCCCTATCCCCAGCTCTGCCTAGGGGTGTGGAAGTCAGGACTCTTGCAGCTGCAGGCCAAAGGGGCACTTGGTGGGAAATGGCGTTGCCCCATCTCTCTTCCTGACGGGGCCAGACCTCTTAAAGGGGCAGCTCTTGTGAGGGGCATGGGGGGTGAGAGATCTCAGCCTCTCAGCCCTGGGGTCAGAGCTCAGTGCCTTCCCACAGGCAGCGGGGCCACCGCCTCATCAAGATGCTGTGGTTCCTTGCCTCCTCACCACAATGACATCCCACTGGGCCTATTCCCACTTGAGAGGGCTGTTATGGGCTTGGGTCCCTCATCTGCCTTGTCCTGAGTGTCTAGACCTGGGCCAGTCCCAGAGGAGAGCATCAGTAATTACTGAGGAGCAGAAGACTTTGGTAAGGGGACCTGGTGGGAGCTGTGAATTGGGACCCCAGACTCCAACCAGAGGCCTGCCCTCACTCGGTTTTCTTCTGGTCTCCCAAACCCAGCATATCTGGGTGGTCAGAATGGATCCTGGCAGGGATGGGTGCTCCCTGGTTGGGCTGTTCTCTGAGCACCCCTGCTCTCAAGGTCTTCGTCCCTTGTGGTGACATCACCTCCAAGTTCCCAGCCCCATAGTACAGCTAACATCTCTGATGTGCTTTTCATACTTCATAAGTGGACATTGTAGCTTGTATTGAAGGGACCAGACAGGCAGAGTTCAAGTCCCCACTCTGCCCGTTCCCAGCTGTGTCTCAGTTTTCTTACCTGCAAACGGAGCTGTCAGCAACACTGTATCAGAGGGTTCTGATAAGGATTCCATCAGTGAAGGCAGCTAAAGTGATTAGAACAGGTACAACAGATGGTGGCCAGAATTTGAACTCAGGTCCAGCTGGTGTCAAAGCCTGCTTTCTTTCTGTCATCATGAGCTGGATCCTTCCATTGCTCAAACCATGGGACTGCACACGCGTTGGGAGCTGGTGGCTGGTGAGGCCTAGAGTGCGAGCTATCGCGCTGCCATCTCACAAGGGTCCTGGAGGCCAGTGGCCCTCTCTGGCTGAACAGAGTCTGCTCTTCCCTCCCACTAGCCTAATTCCGCAGATCCCAAGAATGATGGACAGTTGAGGTGAGTAGAAACACCCCCAGAGCCCTGCAGTCCCTTCCCCTCCCTGGGCCTCAGCTTCCCTGTCTGTAGGCTGGGAAGATCCGACAAAAGCAGTGTGAGCCTCAGCTGAGCTCTAATGCATGAGAAAGTCTGTAGGACACACAGTGGGCGAGGACTCCCAGGTTGGAGGACAGGATGGGGGCCCTTTGGAGCGGGGGAAGTGAGCTGGCTGCATTCACAGACTCAGACTTCGGCCTCGGCCGGCAGCTGGGCCTGGACTCCTGCTCATGGCCGCCCCCCCTCATGGGCCTGCTCCAGGCTGACCCCGTCCCTGCTGAGGAGGCTTCTGCTGCCTACGCAGGCACACCCTCTTTGCTGGGGCTGGGTGCTCGTGTGTGTGTGTTGGGTATGTGGGTGGGGTGCTGAGCGGTGCTGAAGGGTGAGGGGATCCTGAGCCCACACCGTGCTGCACACACAGAGCCCCCACGGACTCGGCCGGGCTGCCGGCTCAGCCGTCCTTCCTGGAGCCTCTGTAGCCCCTCTGGCTGCCCCCACAGGCGGATTCCCGGCGAATGGTGCTCCTGAGACTGCCACGGGCCCAGGCTGCGTCATTCCCGCCCTCCCTGAGCCCTGGGACCAGCTGGGCAGCGCTCCAGCCCTGGGAACTCCGCCTGCTGCTGTTTTTTTCTTCTCCTTCGAAACTTCACTCTATGATTCAATGAAATGTCCTCTGCTCTCCATTGCCTGGCTTGGCCAAGCTGCCCTTGTAGGGCAGATAGCAATGGACCTGAAGTTCTGGCCTGCTACCTTGGATGCCCTACATGACCTCATGAGGGTCCCTTCCCCTCTGTGGGCCTCAGTTTCTCCATCTGTAAAATGGAGCGGGAATATGGTGGTGAAGGGCCACCAAGCACTAGAAGGAGGAAGAAGGAGAACTGCCTTTGCACCCTCTCATGCCTGTCTCCTAGCTCCACGGTGGGCACCCTTCTTTCTTCGCGGAGGTTTACCCCGGGTTCTAACCTGGACCTCTCTCTCTGCTCTGCCCTCCCTGCCTAACTAGCTTACAGATCAGTGGTCCCAGGCCCACCCGTGGTGGCCTTGCGTGGAGACTCATCCTTAGTCCGAAGAAGGTCCACCTCTAAGATCTAGACCCCAACTGTCCTCCCTTCACTACCGTCCTACCCCGCTGGGTAAAGGCTAAGACACCCCTCCATGTGGGGCTCCACCACTAGAGGGCGCCCACCGCTCCCCAAAACATGATTAAAAACCAAAACCAAAACGCATATCCCAACTGAATTTAATGATAACAGCCATTTATTGAGTATTTATCTGTGTCAGGTGCTATACCAATCCCCACAGCACCACTAGGAAGTACACAGTGCCATCATCCCCACTTCACAGATGATAAACTGAGGTTGGGAGAAGTGAAATTACTTACCCAAGGTCACTCAGCTAGTCAGAGACAAGGCTGGGACCAGCATTCATGTCAGGCCCCGGGCTGAGGGCTCAGTGGCTCCTAGAGTCAGTCGTCAACGTGGGGGATGAGGGCTGGGATGGAAACCAGAGATAGGAGCTAGGACTGAGGTGATCAGATACCTCAGTGAATGGTTACAAACTTTAAAATAAACATTTGGCAGGGTCTTTTATTTTTTTATTTTTTTTAAATTTTATTGTTATGTTAATCACCATACATTACATCATTAGTTTTAGATGAAGTGTTCCATGATTCATTGTTTGTGCATAACACCCAGTGCTCCATGCAGAACATGCCCTCTGTAATACCCATCACCAGGCTAACCCGTCCCCCCACCCCCTCCCCTCTAGAACCCTCAGCCTGTTTCTCAGAGTCCATCGTCTCTCATAGTTCGTCTCCCCCTCCGGTTTCCCCCGCTTCATTCTTCCCCTCCTGGCAGGGTCTTTTAATAATTACACTAGTGGGTAACATCTATGAAGCACCCATCACATGCCAGGCTCAACGTCAAGTGTTCTGCATGCATGAGCTCACCTAAAACTTGAAACTACCCCGTGGGGATAGGTTCCAGCATGATTCCGATTTTACAGATGGGGAAACTGAGGTTCAACAAGGCCAGCAGTTTTGCCCAAACTTACTCATTTGAACCTCCAGCTCTGTTTGTCTCCAGAGCTTGTGATTGTTAACTTTTACACTATGTTGCTTATCTTGTTTTAGATCAATCTTGGCTGAAATCCCAATATTTAAGAGAGAAAGGCAGGCAGAAGCAGAGGAGGTGGGGACACAGAAGCCTGAGATGTCCCAGGCCACAGCTGGAGGCCCCTTGATTGGACGCATTCCCTTTCTGGGTCCCAGAGAGGAGCAGGGACGTGGCCGAGGGCACAGATCTGATTCAGGGCAAAGCAGGAGAAGATCCCAGATCTCCTGGCCCCCCGCCCACTGCTTTCTCGCTCTGTGCTGCACTGACTTCAAGACAAGCTCAGAATCCTGTCTCAGTCCGGGCCTCAGGGACTGACTGGGGAAGGTTTTTCCCCTGGAGAGGACCCCTCAGGCCCGACTGGAGACGTCTGGACACCTGCGCTGTCGAGGCAACAGCAGGCAGGATGTGGCAGTGGCTTGGGGGTGCTACCTGGGCCCCTATCGTGTCTATCAGCCATTCTCCCAAAGCACCCCAAACACCCCCCCCCACTTCTGCCAGGAGCGTAGCCCCAGAGCTGCTCCTGGGTAAGATGGAGGAGCAGCCCCAGTCGTGTGAGCTGAACCCGTGGTCTCATGGCAGCTTGTTCAGGGCAGGAGCACCAGGGTGGGTGTGGGCCCTGCACGGTGTGAGGCTCTCTTCTGGCGTAATTAACTTCCCGACCCCAGGTCCTGTCTTGTGCCCACCTGGGTCCTTTGGCAGAGTTGAATCTTGGGCAGTTTCTGACTTCTGCTGCAACACTGGGGTGACCAAGTTCAGCTGCAGTACGGACCACAAAGCCCTGCAGCTGGGGAGCGTTTGGTGGGCTAGGCTGGGGTCAGGGGCCCCGGAACTGGTCATGCGTGCACCTCCAGGGAGCGGGCCAGTGCAGAGCATGACTGCACTAAATCCTCACACCAACCCTGTGAAGTAGGCCCTCCTGCACTTCCACCCCCTTTCTGCAGATGAGTAACTGGAGCTCATGGTCCAACCAGAGAGGCAGAGGCAGACCGGGGACACGCCACTCAAACAGCACCTGGAGCCCACACGGTGCGGGGCCAGATGGGGTGTGTGTAAGGCAATAGGGAATGGTGGGTATTGTGCTGAACTGCAGAGATGCACCTTAGTGTGTCTGCGGGTGGTAGCCACTGTTAGCCTAGTCACTTGAGCCTTTAGGTTTGTTTTTTTAATGTTTATTTATTTGAGAGACATAAAGAGAGCACTCTGGGGTGTGGGACAGAGGGAGAGGGAGAGAGAGACTTATGCAGACTCTGCACTCAGCTCGGAGCCTGACGTGGGGCTGGATCTCACGACTCTGAGATCAGGACCTGAGCTGAAACCGAGTCAGACGCTTAACCGACTGCACCACCCAGGTGCCCCTAGAGACTTTAGTTTTTAAAGTCAATCAGAAATGTTGATATTTGTATGAACTTTTCCATTTTCCAAAACCTGGAAAACAAATTAAAAGCTTATTTTAAAAATCGGGGGTGGGGCAAGGGGAGCATTAATCAGAAAAGTTAAAGATTCAAAAAAAAAAAAAAATCTGAGCAGTCCAATAAACTTGTAGACCAACTCCAACCTGATATGTTATAAGGGGTCTGTGGGATCCTTGAAGCAGGGCCCCTAACTCAGCCGAGGAGGGTCCTCCCACAAAGAGAAAAATATCCTGAGGATGAGAAGAGATTAGGAGGTGGAAGAGTGAATCAGGCAGTGGGGACAGCCTAAGCAAAGCCGTGGGGAGGGTTTTGTGAAGGTACCTGCTCCATCATGGTGCCCAGACTACCAATATCGCTTCTGAGGGAGACTGCCCCGAAGTAGGAGTTATGGTTTTGGGGGGAAAGGAGAGGGAGAACAGAATCTCCCAAGAAAAACGCAAGGGATTCCCTTTGTTGGGACAAAGGGCCGACACACTCTAATGACAGATAATTTTCTGGGCCTAGTTTTTTTTTTTGCTTTTTAAAGATTTTATTTATCTATTTGACAGACAGAGACACAGTGAGAGAGGGAACACAAGCAGGGGGAGCGGGAGAGGGAGAAGCAGGCTTCCCGCAGAGCAGGGAGCCCGATGCGGGGCTCAATCCCAGGACCCTGAGATCATGACCTGAGCTGAAGGCAGACGCTTAACGACTGAGCCACCCAGGCGCCCCTGTGCCTAGTTTTAAACTGAGTTTTGTTCTTTGCAGGAATATTCCTCTGTCATGGCCAAAAGCCCTATATTTGAGGTGCTTTGGGGAGTGGAAGAGAAAGGGCAAAAGTGGGGCGAGGTGGGACCAGCGGCTGGCGGCTGAGGTGATCAGGCAGGCAAAGTGAGCCGAACAGCCGGCAGTGGGCTTTTGGAGGAGACAGAGACAGGCATCCCCTGTGGATCTGCATTTTCTGCAGCTGCGGGTGCAGCGGGCCGGAGTGGCTGTGTCTGGAGGTGCAGGGGAAGGGCGGCCCCCGCTGACTTCGGGTCACACATGATGAGAGGGCATTTGGTGGAGCTGCCGGGAGGGCTCCAGACACAGTGTGGTGGAACGGAGCCCCACTCCACACCCTGGGTCATCGTCTGCAAGGGAAGGTGGTTTGACCCAGATTAAGATGGCAAGCGTTTTCATCTCATGAGTCAGTCCTCGCGGATGGCCGAGGCTCTGCATTAATAAGACTCTCAGGCTGCCGCGGCTCAGCCAGGAAGGGTACCGAGGTGGGTCCGTGGTGCCTGCTAAGGGTGTAGATGTGGGGACAGTTTCCGTTCCTGGCTTGGTGCTCGCTCGCACCTCCGTAGCTCCGAAGGAAAAGCAGTTCTTGTTTTTGTTCTCAAGTTCTCTTGACCCAGGCTCCCCTCCCTCGGAGATTTCAGACACTTCCCCCTCAGAGGGCCTGATTGCCATGTGTGACTCACCCTACCCTCTGGGACTCGGTTTCCACATCTGTAAAAGGGCAATGCAACACTGACAGTCATATAATACCCACCCTACGCCTCCTGCAAGATGCTGTAGGGGCAAAGCAATCTCTTTGTTAGATGCTGCCATTCTCATAAACGCTTGGAGGTTAGACTCAATCCCACCATTTTAAGTATTGTGACTTTATAAGTATTGTGACTTTTTAATATCTGGTAGAGGAAGACCACCCCCATCCCAGTCATTCTTTTTCTCTCAAATATTTTGTGGCTTTTGACACAATTATCCTTCCAGATGAACTCTAGGATCACGTCATAAAATTTGATTTTCTTTGGTTATTCTACAAGTTTGTGGAGTTAAGACTTAAGTGTAGGCTTCGTGTTGGCTGTGAAGTCAAATGGTGGGTGTACAAATCCCAGCCTTTCCATCCTCACCGATGGGATTTGGGGCAGAGACAACCTTCCCAGGCTCCATTTCACCATCTGTAAATGAGGCTCACAGTGGTGCCGACTTTATAAAGTTCTCAGTGAAGATGACATGAGATCATTTGTGTGCAGCGTTTCAAAACCTGCCTGGCACATGGCAAGCCCAGAGTAACTGAGAGCTAGAGCTACTGTCCTTGAGTCTGTCCTCTCTACGCTCTGCTTCCCAGTAATGGCTGTGGTGATGTGCAGTGATCATGGCGGTGGGGGTAGCCTGCGTGGCGGCGGGGGCAGGGAGGTGGAGGAGGCAGGGGTGGCTGAGTGACTCCTAACCACGCGACACATGCCTATGGCCCAGGCCGCCATCAGAGATGTCAGAATAAATGCCATACAGTCCCTGACCTCGGGGGCGCAGTGTGAGGAGGAGGCAGACACAATGACCCAAGTCATTGCACATGGGGCTGGAAATTTCTGTCTGAGCCTAGAGGGAGGGATGACTCACCCATGGGTGTTGGGGGCGTTGCAGAGACTTCCAGGCTGAAGGGACAGATGAGCAATCAAGGAGCAGCTGCCACAGGAGACACAGCTGGGAAAACCTGGGGACACACCATCATGGCTTTGGGGGTCAGCCTAGGAGGCGTAGGCTTTATCCTGAGAGCAAGGGGGAGTCAGGGAAAGTCTTAAAGTGGGTGGAGGGGTGTTGAGACCTGGTGAGACCCATGATTGGGAAATGAGAACTTCGGGGAGTCACTTGAAGGGATGTCCTTTGGATGTCCTTTGGCATGTTGACTGTGGCCCTGGACCCCCTGGGACCCTCTCTTCCACACCAGCTCTGTGAGGTATGCTTCAGCCACCCATCTGCTCCAACTTACTGAGCAGCGTTTTCTGCCTTCCTTCCCTCACCCAGCCCCACCCTCCCTCCTCCATGCTTTCTTTTGCTGTCTGCTTCCCACATGCCACAAACCTGTTTACACCACCCTCCTGTTTCTTTGGTCCTGTTGCCTGATCCCAACTGAGCTCCACCAATAGCTTCCAGCTTCAGATGGAACATTTTCCCTTAAAAATGGCACCTCATGTATCTAGACTCAGAGGATAACTTGGATGGAAGCAAAAACAAAAGGTGTCTGAGCAACCAAAATAGAAATCATCAAGTTTGTATTCCTCACTCACTGGAGAGTCTTCCTACCTGGGATTCTCACATAAAGCTTACTTTACCCGTGATTTGAGCATCATTTCTTACCAAGTTTCCAGACATCACATTCTGAAGCAACACATTACAAATGCATCTTAGAATTCTAATATATTATTTACCACATTTTATTTTATTTTGTTTTTTTAAAGATTTTATTTATGTATTCATGAGAGACAGAGAGAGAGAGAGAGGCAGAGGGAGAAGCAGGCTCCCAAGGAGCAGAGAGCCCAATGCGGAACTCGATCCCAGGACTCCGGGATCATGACCTGAGCCGAAGGCAGACGCTTAACCATCTGAGCCACCCGGGCGCCCTACCACATTTTATTGCCTTTTATTTAATTTTGTTGTATTCTTTTTTTTTTTTTCTGATTATAAGCAAAGCAGACACACTGCAAACATTCCCAGCAAATGTGAACTTGTAAAAATTATGTGATGGTTAATTTTATTGTGAATTTGGCTGGGCCACAGTGCCCAGATACCTGGTCAAACATTATTCTAGATATTACTCTGAGGGTGATTGGGGTGAGATTGACATTGAAATTGGTGGAATTTGAGTAAAGCAGATGCTTTCCATACTGTGGGCGGGACTCACCCGATCGGTTGAAGGCCTGCATGGACCTGAAGAGAATGAGCTCCCCTGAGCAAGAGGGAATTCTGCAGCAGACGGCCGTTGGACCTGAACTGCAACATTGGCTCTCATCTGAGCCTCCAGTCTACCATCCCACTCCACAGATTTTGGACTTGCCAGCCTCCATAATTGTGTGAGCCAATTCTTAAAAAGAAATCTCTTTCTCTCTCGATACATCCTATTGGTTCTGTTTGACTACTACAGATGGAAAGCAAACATACTCTTTAAAATCATCCCAACAGGGACTTTTGGTTTCTGGTCCAGCAGATAAGGAGTTTAGAAGTCTTCACTCCATTCTAACACCAAATAAAAGCCTGAAAAATAAAAAACTCCTTGTGGATCTTTCAGAGAAGTGAGGTTACAGGGAAAACTACTGCCCCCAGATTTGGAGAGACGGGCAGGTGGCTACAGAAAATCATAACTTCCTGGAGCAGAAAATCACGAGCAGAAGTCTCCACAGGCCCCAGTACTGGGGTAGGAGAACCTGAACTGGAATTGATGAATTGCTGGAGGCTCAGTGTGGACAACACTGAGAGTTAAAAACACCAGGGAGACTCAGTCACCAAGAGGCCCCCACACTTTTGTAAGTTTTAGCCCCAGGAGCTCTACCAGGTCCTCACAGTGAATATCAGAAAAAAACCCTCATTCTTCCAGCAGGGGGAGGGGAAAAGGAACCATTTTGAGATATGCTAGAAGACTCCAATTTTTCTTAACAAGGCCTGCTGGCCTCCAGAGAAATTATTTTACCAAAGCCTAACCTGTTGGGATTTTATCAGAGCCTAACTGACTTGGAGGAAGGGAAATATCCAACTCTGGTTTTTCTGGCCTTCCACATGAGGATAGGGACATATATAACTCTAGTCCCCTCCAGTCATTCTGTCCCACCAAAGGGAGGAAAAACTGAGAGGCACTGGTGAAATTCAGAGTCCAGGGGCACAGGTTTAGACCTAATCATAGGGCTATAGAATACTTCCCTTCCTGCAACACCTCACCACCACATTATTGAAGGCCTGTTTACTGCAGTTCCTTTTGTCCAGTGCATCATGTTTGCTTTTCAACAAAGAATTACAAGGCACACTAAAAGGTAAAAGACAGCTTGAAGAGATTGAGTAAGCATCAGAACAGAGTCAGATATGGAAGGGATGTTAGAATTAAAAAAACAACTATGACTAATATGCTAAGGTCTTTAATGGAAAAAGCAGATAGCATGCAAGAACAGATGGGTAAGGTAAGCAGAGAGATGGAAATCTTAAGAAAGAATGAAAAAGAAATGCTAGAGATCAAAAACACTAAGAGAAATGAAGCTCATTAGTAGACTGGACACAACTGAGGAAAGAATCTCTGAGCTTGAGGATATGACAACAGAAACTTCCAAAACTGAAAAGCAAAGAGAAAAAAAAGACCCCCCCCCCAAAAAAAAGTAAAGAGACCCAGAACAGAATATCCAAGAACTGTGGGACATTTAAAAAGTTGTAACATATCACAATGGGAATACCAGAAGAAAAAGAAAGAATCAGACAGAAGCAAGATGGAGGAATAATGGCTGAAAATTTTCCCCAAATTAATGTCAGATACCAAGCCACAGATCCAGGAAGCTCAGAGAACGTGAAGCAGAGTAAATGCCAAAAACTGTAGCTAAACATACCGTACTCAAACTTCAGAAAATGAAAGATAAAGAAAAAATCCTGAAAGAAGCCAGAGGGCAAAACACCTTGCCTATGGAGGAATAAAGATAAGAATTTCATCAGACTTCTCCTCAGAAACCATGTAAGCAAGTGGAGTGAAATATTTAGTGTTGGGAGAAAAAACCCCCCAACCTAGGATTCTACATCATGTGAAATTATCCTTCAAAAGTGAAGGGGAAATAATGATTTTCTTAGACAAACAATAATTGAGGAAATTTGTTGCCAGTAAACCTGCCTTGCAAGAAATGTCAAAAGGACTTTTTCAGAGAGAAGGAAAATGATATAGGTCACAAACTCAGATCTACATAAAGAAAGGGAGAACATTGGAGAATGATTAAGTGATGGTAAACAGTCTTTTATTTTCTTATTCTTAATTGATCCATCAGATAACACTTTGTTCAAAATAGTAATAGAATAGCCAACTCAGTATTGAAGAAGAACAGAGTTGGAGGATGGACACTACCCAACTTCAAGACTTACCATAAATCTACAGTAATCAAGACAGTGTGGTATTGTTGAAAGACTAGACAAATAGACCAATGGAACAGAACAGAGAACCCATAAATAGACCAACATGAATATAGTCAACTGATTTTTGACAAAGGAACAAAGGCAATACAATGAAGCAAAGATAGTCTTTTCAAAAATTTTGCTGGAACAACTGGACACCCACATGCAAAAAAAAAAAAAAAAAAAAAAAAAGAATCTAAGCACAGCTCTTATAACCTTCACAAAAATCAACTCAAAATGGATCATAGACTTAAATGTAAAATGCAAAACTATAAAATTCCTAGAAGGTAGCATAGGACAAAACCTAGATGACCTTGGCTATGATGATGACTTTTTAGTTGTAACACCAAAGGTACAATCCATGAAAGAAATCATAAGCTGTATTTCATTAAAATTAAAACTTCTGCTCTGTGAAGGACAAGGTCAAGAGAACAAGAAGATAAGCCACAGACTGGGAGAAAATATTTGCAACATACACATCTGATGAAGGACTGTTATCCAAAATACAGAAAGAAACTTAAAACTCAACAAAAGGAAAATGAATAAGCCAATTAAAAACTAGTCAAAAGACCTGCTGAATAAACATCTCACTAGAGAAGATATACAGATGACAATTAAGCATATGAAAAGATACTCAACATCATATATCATTAGGGAATTGCTAACTAAAATGACGATGAGATAATATTACACGCCTATGAGAATAGCCAAATCCAAAATACTGACAACATCGAACGCTGGTGAGGATGTGAAACAACAGGAACTCTCATTCATTGCTGGTGAGAATGCAAAATGGTACTGCCACGATAGAACACAGTTTGGCAGTTTCTTATAAAACTTAGCATACTCTTACCATATGATCCAGCAGCTGTGCTCCTTGATATTTACCCAAATGAGTTGAAAACATATGTTCACACAAAAACCTGCACATGGATGTTTTCAGAAGCTTTTTTCATAATTGCCAAAACTTAAAGGAAACCAAGATGTCCTTCAGTAGGCGAAAGGATTACTAAATGGTGGTACATCCATACAATGGCATATTATTCAGCACTAAAAAGAAATGAGCTTTCAAGCCATGAAAAGACATGTGGGAATCTTGCATATTACTAAGTGAAAGACGCCAATCTGAAAAGCCTACATACTGTATGGTTCCAACTATATGACATTCTGGAAAAGCCAAAACTATGGAGACAGTAAAAAGATTAATGATTGCCAGAAATTAGGGAAGTGGAGGGTTGAAGAGGTGGCACACAGAGGACTTTTAGGGCAGTGAAACTACCATGTATGATATTATAATGGTGGATACATGTCACCATGCATCTGTTAAAAACCATAGAATGGACAACACCAAGAGTGAACCCTAATGTAAACTATGGACTTGGATAATAAATATGTGTCAATCAATCATTGTAACAAATGCATCACTCTGGTAGGAATGTTCATAGTGGGGGAGGTTATGAGAAGGGTGGGGATGGATGGGAAACTCTTTGTACTTTCTGCTCAATTTTGTTATGAATGTAAAATTGCTCTAATAAACAAAGTTTATTTATTTTTTTAAGATTTCATTTATTTATTTGACAGAGAGAGAGAGCACAGATAGTCAGAATGGCAGGCAGAGGGAGAGGGAGAAGCAGGCTCTCCGCTGTGCAGTAAGCCCGATGCGGGGCTCGATCCCAGGGCCCTGGGATCATGACCTGAGCTGAAGGCAGACGCTTAACCGACTGAGCCACTCAGGTGCCCCTAATAAACAAAGTTTATTAAGTAGAAAACCATTCCATCAAATGAATAACTGTCAAGAGCAGCATATATCCTTTTGGAATATTTTACAAAATATCTATCTCTACTATATATACATTTATTAATATATGCACTGTGGACTTTTCTACAACTTGCTTTTTGCATGATTTTGTTTCAAACATCATTCATTGTCATTAACATCCTTCTCTTCAATGGGTGAATATTGTGCCATAATTTATTTAGTTAATCCTCTCTTGATGGTCTTTTGTGTTATTTTAAATTTCTTATAAACGTCATAAAAATTCTTTCCTATGTGTGTATGCCCAAGTTTTACTTTGAGATGAATTCTAGATGTGAACTTGCTCAATTATCTTCCAAAAATGTTTATTCAATTTGCATTCCCACTAGCACTAGATGAGAGGTCCTGTTTTCTTATACTTTCAGTACTAATATCAACCTTTTAAATTTTCATCAAAAAGAGAGACAAAAAATTCATCTTGTTTAAATATAAAGTTTTATGATTACTGGTGAGATGAAGAATTTTTTTTTCACATTTCAGTGGCCTTTTGGAGTTCTCTGTTTCACCTTTAAAGTTCATTGCACATTGTATAGCCTCTCAGTATCATTACCTTGATGTTCTATCTCTTCAAAATATCTGCGGAGAGTTCAACCCAGCATTTAAAGCATAGCAAGTGAGTGAATAAATAAATGAATGAATGAAAAAGCACGACCATTTCCAGGTCTGAGCCATGGTACAGGGTGTGGAAAAATTCCCCATTATGTTTCATGGTTCGAAAATGAATCTCTGTGCCTGGCCAGAGGAGGGCCTGGCAGAGAGAAGTGCCCTTTTGCAAGAACTGGAGGCTCCTCATGTGAGCAGGAGCCTGGCGCCAGGACCCCAGGAACACCCTCCTGCCTAACGTGCGAATGTGGAGCTCCACATCCTAGCACACGAGCATGTTCCCACTTCAGTCATGCAAGTGCCCTGGGGTAAATACCACAACGTTTACGCATTTTGTAAGAGGAAATGTGTTTTGGAGGAAATTGTCTGCAGAAAGTCGTGGAGCTGAACATTGGTGAGATTTCCTGAGAACAGATAAAAAGAACGATAACCCAGGTAAAAGGACAAATCCACGGTGCGGCATCACTTTCCAAGATTACCGCTAAATACGCGCTGGAGAACTGGCCACGACCGCTAGTGTTCCAGCCAATGGGAACACTCGGCGTGCAGGCTCATTCAGCCAACCAGAGCTCAGCATTCCTCTGATCCAGGATCTGGCGGGCCCAGCTAGCCATTGACCTCTGTCAATGACAGAACTTGAGGAGCTCAAGTGGAGAAGCGGTTAACTGGAAAAGTGAAGCCCACACACTAACAGCATCTTTTACATATACGGAGCATTTACGCATCAAGTCGCGTCCCACAAGCTTTCAGAGAGGTGAAGTAGCCTGCGTGAGGTCACACAGTGGTGTGGGGTCGGTGCTCCCAACTGCTCTAGCGCTTTTGTAAAATAGGAGTTGTCAGTACTGGTGTTTCCCGAGTACTTCCTGTGCTCCAGGTGCTGCTCTAGGGACTTTAGATGTGAACTGCGCACGAGATGTCTGTGAGGTGGGGGCTATTACCGCTTCATTTTCCTTAGTGACTGATCAAATAACGATACAAAATCTGAAACCTATCTTAAATATGTGTCCCATTGGGGAAGACTCTTGATCCTTCATGCAAACAGACACACGCACACGCAAAATCCCAAATTGTAGCCCATGTGATTAATTAACAAATGCTCAACTAATGGATAGGTGGGGGAGTGAGATGCTGTAGGGAGAGCCGATGGAGAGCCATCAAGAGGGGTATGTGCCGACGCACGGTAGGACCCGAAAGGGGCTGCGGAATGCCCGAATGCCGGGACGAAAGGCTGTACCTAGTTGGGATCCAAGGCAGAGGACGGAAGATGTGGATTACCGGACGCTCCACAGCCTGTGCCTTGTCCCAACCCTCCACACGGTGGTCGCGGCATTCAGAAGGGTCAGTTCCGGTACCCTCCAGGCGGCCCCCAAACCCAGAGAGTGCTCCTATTTAAACACAAGGGCGCCAGCACTGTCAGGTGGACGTACATAGACCTAGAGTCACAGGCAGGTAGAGCCCCACACACAGCTGGTTGTGCTCCTTATCACAGACACACCCACGTGGGGACAGCTGCACACGCGTGTGCACATGAACCCACCCACGCATACACATTTCTTTGACGATCTCGTGGAATTCCTAAAAAAAGGAATTCCCGCCTTTTTGTTGTTGTTGCTGGATGGCTCAGTCACGCACCCACACTTATTGGGCACCTACAGCATGCCCAGCACCGTGCTGAGCCCAAGGGCCTGTCCTCAGGGACCAGGAGGGAGAGGCCCCAACTCCAGATTCAGGAGGACTCAGGTTAAGGGGTAAAAAAAAAAAAAAAAAAAAAAAGTGCTGGTAAACGCACGGTGTTGCTGGTGGGCCTGTTTGGGAGAGCTTGTCAGAAAAGCTACGGGGAGCTGGCTCCAGTTCAGACATCTTCCAGGAACACAGAAAACAACCACATTTTACTAATTATAGCAAAGGAAAACACGCTGCGATTACAGCTAAATTACATTAAGACATAACTGGCTGGCTCGGCCTGGGCTCTGTCTCTGGCTCAAGTTTCAGCCAGGCTGGGCGGTGACACAGGCCGATGGGTGGGCCAGGGAGGCCTAGCCGGCCAGGGAGGGCCCCACAGCCCCTTCCCTGTGAGGTTGTGACCCTGGCATGACTTTGGGGAGTCCCAGGGCCAGCCCCGGCCGTGTGACCAGCATCTTCTCCTGCCCAGAGGGGCTTTCCCAGGCCCCCGAGCTGGAACAAACTGCCGGGGGCCACTGAGCTTCCAGTCCCTGCTCCCTTCCCTCGCAGAGCTGAGGTCAGGAACTTCAGGGCTGCAAACAAGGTCTCTGAGGCAGAGCTGCAGGCATTTAGAAGGCAACTCGTGGGGGTTGTTTTTCAAAACCCTCTCTCCTGTTGTGGCCACCGACTCTGTCTTTTCCTTCCAGGCCCTGGTCTGCACCTGCCAAGAAGGGCTTGGCACCTGTTTGGGGAATGGGGTGGCGGGGTGGTGTTGGACTCTCTACCCCCATTCTCCATGTAGTTATTCCCAGAGGACCAATGTCTGATTCATGCCTCATTGGTGTTGGGGGGGGGAAGGCAGGAAGGGAGAGGCAGGGAGGGAAGGGGGGAGGGGAGGAAGAAAAGGAGGTAAGAGGCAGGCAGTAATTCATGACAAAAAGACAACTTACTGAGCCTTTTCCAAATGCCAGGCATTGTCCACACAGTATCTCCTTGAATCATGACAAGAGCTTAAGGAGAGGGGCCCAGCCTTATTCTCCCGTGGAGAGCTCACACAATGTAGGTACTTGAGAATCATTTCAATAATTTCTTGAATGAACAAGTGAGGCCAGTGAGCTAGGTAACATGGTTATTTGTGGTGGGAACCAATGGAGCTCAGCTAGAACAGTGACAACTATGACATCACGGGGTTAGGGTTCAAGTCCAGCTGTTTGGCTCCAAAGCTTGCTCACCCACCCCTGCGCCCAGGCTGCTCACTTTTGGGTGCTAATGAAATGGCCACTTCAGTGACCGCACAGCTCCTAATGATGATGAGAGACCTTGGTCTCCAGCTGCAATTTTGGGGCTGAACTAAGGGGATGCTTTTATTTTACCAGACACTGTGCTTTAAATGCATGATCTCATTTAACCCAACCAGCACAATCTGGGGAGGGGGTGGTTCTTAAAGCACTCCTTTTCTAGACGAGGAAAATAGGGTTCAGAGGGGTCAAATGACTTGCTCAATCTCACATAGCAGCTAAATGGGGTGTTGGGGTTCCCAACCTGGTCTGTGTACTGTACCAAGTACCACACGGTTAAGTCAGAGATCCTGTGAGGCCTGGTCTCTTGTCACCTCCTCAAGGCCTGTCTGACAGCCAAGGGCAGGGGCGGGGTGGGAGGCCCTTTCCCCTCTGAGCACAGACCCTGCAATTGTTGCTTGGGCCTTCTGACTGTGAGGACAGGGTTTGGCCACGTCCCCTGGGCTCAGCGCAGGGAAAACACACCAGCCTGTGCCCGGTGCCTGTGGAGCTGGGCCCATCCCAGATCCAGGGGCAGCAGGAGGTGTGGCCCTGGGCATGAGGTGCAGCTGGGCTGTGGTCTGGTGGCCACTGTGTTCTGGCCAGTTATGCTGGTGTTTACAATCCACATTTTTAATAATCTAATGTTATGTTTGGCCCTGGATCCCTTCTGCAAGGCCTAAGGCTTGCCTCCAAGATGGTCTTCTAGTTCTTTCCAACTCCTGTCCTGAAATGAGCTGGGAAGAGAGACCCAGAAGGAGATGAGGGCTAGGAGACACAGGTGGAAGCAGAGGGCCAGGGAACTCCACCTGACATGTATGGAGTTCCTACTGTGTACCAAGTACATTTCTTAGGTTAGTTTTATTCAATCCCTACAGCAACCCAGTATGGTGTGTTCTCTCCTGCCATTTTGTGAATAAAACTGAGGCCCAAAGCTGCCTGCCCAAGGTCATGCATCCGGGTGAGGGCATGGTGAGCTCGGGGTTTGACTTCATTCAGGTGTGTCCAGCTCCAGAGCCTGGGTTTTTCCCATGATGCATGATGCTTGTTGAGCCAGGGGCGCACCTGGGTACTTGGTTCCGTTATGAGGACTCATCCACTTTGAGTCCTGTGCCTTTCCCAGGGGCACGGAGGCTCTCATTCCAGGTTTGGGCGAGGACAGAGATGAACGGCTCTTCTGGGCGCAGAGAAGTCCAGACCTTGGGCTCTCCCTTTTCTCTCTATCGCATTTCAGTCTGGGCCCCTCAGCCTGAGCCGCCAGCATCACTAAGTCTTGCAGGTAAAGCTCCCGGCCAGCTGCCTGCCAGCCCTGCCAGCTCCATTGAATCAGGACCCGCAAAGCTAGGGCCTTTCTTTTTAGGGAAAGGTCCAGTGTGGAGCCGTGCCTGGCTGGAGCTACAGAAGGACAGATCTCCAGGCCCCACCACTGCCCCTCTCTCGTCTTGCTTTTCTCTGGTATCGTATTAGATCACAGCACCTGCACTCATTAGCTGAGCTAGTTAGTAAGTCATAACTGTAATGATTACGGGGCATTGTGTTCCAGAGACCGGTCTGCGTACTTTCTATCATGTTCTGTTTGAGTCCCCACAAGAGCCCTTTGCAGGAGGTAAGATCATTGTTCCTAAATTACCCGGTGGGATTCACCTATGATAGCACAGATGGCAAGTAGCAGAAGTCTCACTCTTAACTGCATGTCAAATTGCTTTCTATGACTGTGGCCCTGAGCCACAGTCTGTTAAATGGGACTGCCCATCCCAACCTCAAAACACCACTGTGATAACACAACGAGAAAACGGAGGTCAAGTGCTTAGGACATAGTAGGTCCCTGGAAAATATTGGTTGCCTCAGTTTGTCAGTCATTCAACAAGTGTTTAGTGGGTTCCTGCTCACTACCAGACATTGGGCTAGGTGAGGATAGGGCAGGGAACACACAGGCAAAGTCTCAGCTGCCTGGAGCTCACAGCCCCGTGGTGAAGATGGGCACCAAGCAAAGCATTACACAGATTTGACTGGATGCTCTCCAGGGTGCTCTTGCTGCCAGAGAGAAGTACAGGGTCGGGGAGGGACTAGAAATGGGTAAGGACGGTGCCCGGGAGAAAGAGAGGTCAGGAAGCCTCCGTGCCCCATGGCACAAGACAGGGCTCCTGTCTAAGGCAGTGGGAGGGATCCTCAGCATGGAGGAGACAGGATAATTGAGGGGCAGAGGAGCTCTCCCCCATCTCCTCTGCAGCAGCTGGGAAAAGCCTGGGTGGTCTGATTCCAGGTTCAACCTGACCCAGGTAACAATGTGCCGGTTCTTCAGGCAAGTATCACCTGCCGGGCACCTGGGAGCTGGCTCAGCAGATGGGGTGGGGGTGGGGAGTCTCGTGTCTGAGGTCTTTGGAGGCCAAACTGCAGCCTGGTCTGCCTTTTCTGTTCCTGCTGGTACGGAGCAGGCCTGCCCCTGCCTGCTGTCGAGCTGACTATAGCCAGGACCACCAGCTGACCCATCTCTGGTGCTTATTTCCTGTGAGTAAGGTTAGTTCTCGGAGCTTCAGTTTACTTGGTCTTCATGGGCATCTCACTAGCCATCTCTCCAATTGTTTTCAGGATTTAATGGAAGAATGCATGTGAAGGTGGAATTAGTTATTATGCTTTACTAAAACTCTAGAGAGCATCCTAGTTGCCATGCACTATGCTGAGCACTTGACAAGCATTGCTTCATTTAATTCATTTCACAGACCCTCTTAAGGAGGCGCCTGCATTATCCCCATGTTACAGATGGGGAAACTAAGGCTCAGAAAAAGTTAAGGAACTTGGTCAAGGTCACAGAACTGGTGATAGTTTACAAAGGGAACATAAAATACATCAAGATACTGCAAATGAATAAAAACCACAACTACAGTTTATGGAGGACCCACTCGGGGCCAGGCAATGTGTGTTGGCTTGCCTCAAAGGTGACTTTTCTACTTTGGCTCCAGGGCGCTTAGGAGGTGGCCTTGGGAGTTTGGGGACCCTTGTTCTATTTGATGCTGGTCTCACTGTCATGAAGGGCTGTAGGCAGAGACAGATATTCCACAGTTTCTTCAAATGAGATCATATATGTGGTTAGATTTAGCAAATAATTGCCAGATTTAGCAAATAAAGATATTTTCAGAAAAACAACAAATAATTTTTTAGTGTATGTTCCAAATATTCTAGTTCCTTCTAACTCTTAAGTATACATACACCTATATTAAAACATTATTTGTCATTGATCTGAAATTTGAATTTTACTGGGCATCCTGTGTTTTATCTGGCCACCCTACATACCACCCCAGAACCACCCTGATGGGATTAAGAGAAGACAAATCTCACCACACAACCGATTTAACTGCCCTGCCCGCAGTGCTATATGGATTGATATTATTAAGAAGTCCTGAAATGATCTTGGAACTATCTTGCATTTTGTGTGGTTAAAAATCTTTCATTTTTTCAGTGCTAATCTTTAAAATGGGCTACAGTGTTTTGTAACCCTTAGTTGATATTTGGGTGAGCAAACTATGGGATGTGGGCCAAATCCAGCACAGAATAAAATATCTTTTATTTATACAAATAAAGTTTTACTGGAACACAGCCGCACCCATTCGTTTGCGTATTGTCTATGCCTATTTTCACACTATGATGGCAGAGTGGAATTGTTGCAACAGAGATCATTTGGCCTGCAAAACCCAAAATGTTTACTATCTGGCCCTTTACAGAAAGTTGCCGATCCCAATGCTGGTATTATTTCTGTTTATCAGACCTTGCATTGTTAGCAGTAGCAACATAGAGGTGGTCCATGCATATGGACATGGTGGAGGGGTGACTGGAGTTTGGGCCACACTGAGATGCCATTTGAAAGCCTTTGATTCTCCTACCTGGCATGCAGTGGGTGTCCAGTGGGGGTGAGCTCTCCCCAGCCTTTTTTCTAAAATTTCTTCCATCTTCTCTTCTTGGAAAGGGGGGCCCCCAGTCAACTCCCCTCCTCTCCCATGGAGGTCTGCTCTGTAAATTCAAAGCAGGTTTCTGCTGCATTTTGAACCCTGTCTGCTCTCCACAAATTTCACCTGGCTAAAAGTAGTCATGTGCATAATCCCTTGATTAAAGTCTTCAGCCAAGGGGGAAAGGTATGTGCTCTGGTCCTGGGCAGTCCTCCCTCTTTCTGCTTGACAACCCCATCTGTCTGTCCATTGGGGTGCAGAATTTGTTGAGTTCCCATCCCTGCGGCTTGGTGTTCAGCTGTGTTTAATCGCAGCCTTCCTTGGAAAGGGTGAGTATGCAGATTGGAAACAGGAGAAGTGCTGGGTCAGGCAGCAGCATCTGGGAATTCACCCATCGCTGCTGCTTCATACCTGCCTCCCTTCCCCAGACCTGGAGAGAAAATGAGTCACCTCTCCTGCCTGAACACCGAGGAGTCCTTACCTCTTTTTTTTTTTCCCAATCTGCCCATCTACTTATCCACCCATCCATCCAACCATCCATCCATCCATCTGTCCATCCATCCAAATCTCCAATCTCAGAGCCAGTTTCCCAGGGAAACTGATCTAAGACAAACTATCTCTTAATATTCTTAATATTAAAATAAACTGTTGTCAAGAACTGTGAAGGATCTGAGATGTTACCTACTTGTAAGTTAACAAGTTTGCTTGCACTATGTCATGAATGCTGGCAGAAGGCACAAGACTCTTGGGTCAGAGACAAAAGACATTATTACCTACAGCACAGCAGACAGCATGAACTTCACCAATGGATAATGGGGTGTGGGGGGGCCAGGTAGATGCTGCACACACAATGGGTTTATATCATAGTCGAGGAACCCGAAGTTAGGGGAACAGGATCCTTAAAATGGGCAGGAAACTTGCCTGACTTTTGCCCCAGAGGAAGACATTTTCTTTATTATACTAGACAGTAGACAGATTTGCCCACTGTCCTGGGGGGCACACACCATCTCTATTTTCCAGGGTTGTTCACTACTCAAATATCTTTGAAAAGATAGTCAGAATCTTGGCTCCCAAGATGTTTGGAAAAGTGAGAGACCAAAGAGAGAGAATCGCCTCAAATTGTCAATTTGCTTTCCTTAATTAACTATCTGAGCTTTTTAAATGATTGCTTTTGTACATAAAATGAACAGTGCGCACAACTGTCATTGATTATTGTAAGCATTTATGCTTGTAACAGATACATTACCATTACACTGACTGACAAGATATAAATCCCACAAGGCAATTTCCACTCTGAGTTACACTTAGAATCACTGCCTATATTTGAAAGTAAATACTCAGGTATTAACAATAAGCCCGAATTGTGTGTCTTGTATGTATTACTATTACTGTATGTATTATTGATGCTGCTGTGATGACTGGACGTGATTGGAAACCTATGTGATTACATGATCATTTCTCCAGCACAGGTTAGGGATGCCAAAAATGACACTGAAGTTGGCATTTGGCTATTGGCCTTCCAAAGCTGAAGCTAAGGCTGAAGCCAGAGAGCAGACTTGGGCTGAGTTCTGATGCTGAAGTTGATGTTGATGCATCTCAAATTGTAATACAGAGTGGTCTCATAATACCACTTCATTCATTCATTGGGGAGGGGACGGAGGGCTGCAGAAGGAGAGGAGCGGGATCACAGGGCCTGACGAAGAAGACAAGGTTAAGGTCAAGAGCCTTGAGCAAGGTGGCCCAGCTAGCGAAGGCCAGAGCCTGGATTTCACCCACAGCAGTCTGCTTCCAACACCCAGATGCCAAAACGCTCTGGGGGAACTGCCATTCCAAATGGGGAGCATTCCAAGCCAGGGGAGGCAGGGCAGTGTTCGATACAGTGAAAGACAGGACTGTCTCTGACCCAGCAGAGTGGGGTCTGCACTGTCAATAGCCCTCTGTGTTGGGAGTCCCAGCTGAATGTCAGCTCTGTGGGGAAGCATGTACCAGTGAGGACTTCCGTGCACTTAGCTGTGTGCCAAGTGTAAGGATGGCCTGGAGGAGGCATTGTTCTAGCTTCCCTACTTAAAACCTACAGCAGAGACAGGCTAAGCATGCCCCAAATCTGTTTTCTCTTATTCCCTGGGCTCACAGCTAGACTACATTTTCCTGCTCCCTTGTGGCTGAGTAAGGCCATGACTGAGATTCAGCTAGTGGAGTGAGAGCAGGAGTGGAGGTACCACTGTGAGGCCCTACAGCCTCTTGTTGGAGCCTTCATGCTCCCCCTCCTCTTCCATTTCTCAGCTACCTGCAGATGATCTAGAAGACTCCGAGGCCTTAGGAGTGGCTGGAACCATAAGATGGAAAGATCTTGGGTCTCTGAGTGACATCATGAAGCACAGCCATCAACCTCTTGTCATCATGGGGATGTGACATGAATGAGAAGTAAGTTTATATTTGGTTAAACCACAGAGCATTTGGGATTTTTTTACTTAATACTACTCTTTTTACAGTATCTAGTGTCACATTGGCCACTGCAACCCACCTGGTCAGCCTAGACTTTGATATTATAGTCATCAGTCCACATGCCATTTTTACTGAAGCCACGGAAGCTGCTCCCTCTCTCGTTCCCTTTCTCGACTCTGAGCTGCACTGGGATTGCTGGGGGATCCCTGCCACAGTCCTGGCAGGGGCACCTCTCGACTTTAATGCCATCTGGTCCCATGTCTTGCGTGGTGCAGTAGAAAGAACCTGTGGTTCAAAGCTGTGTTTAAATCTGAGCTCTGCCATTTATGATCACTCTGTTAGCATTTCCCGTGCCTGGTACCACTGTTCTACATGTTTTTGATGTATGAACCCCGCGTAGCCTTGAGGTAGGCTTTGTTGCTATCGCCATGCAAGGCCACGGAGCCATAGGGGACGGCACCTGGATTCACACCCAGTCAGCCTGGCTCCAGAGCTCAGACTTGTACCCACTGCCTCCCTGTCTTCCTGGTGCACAGCTCAGCTTCCACATCATGTGGGAAGTGGATTGGAACAGCATTTCCAAGTGTGACATGTGCAGCCTCTGGAATCCAGAGAGTCCCACCAGGCGTTGTGTTCCCTTCTTCACGGTGGGAGTTGTGAGATGCAGTAAGTTGTTCCTTACTTCTGAGGGAGTTGACTCAGCATCTTCTGGAACTACCAGACCCCTAAAAATGTCACTGATAAGGTGGGTTTTGGGATCTTCACATAGTTTTTCTCCTGTTCTCTGTAAAGCACGTTTCTTACCAAGGTATCCAAAATACTTGCCACTTGTTCACAGGGTCTGATGAACATGCCAGGCTTTCCAATTTAATGGTCCACTCTGATCATCCATGTAATGTCCAGATTGTCTACTACATGTCTTTGGAACCAGTATGACAGAGGTTGGGAGAATTAACATGGTCCTGGAAAATACTGTTATACACCCCACTCATTCATGAGTATGAAATGCTTCTGGTTCTCCTTCCCGATAGGGATAGAAGTACATGCATGTGCAAGATCACCAGCCACGTACCATGCACCTGACGCGGTGTCAGTCTGCTCTAGCAAAGACACCACCTCCAACATGGCAAGTGGGGCTGCTTGCCTGAGTTAGCAGTATTTCCCCGCTACCTCCCGTAGCAGGCCTGCTACTTCTCTGGCCCCGTTATAATTAACTCTAGTTATTGGTCTGGCGGCCAGGAAGGGAGATGGGGGTAGATTCTGAGTGAGCGGGATCTTCTTTTCAAGGGAGAGGCCTCGGCATCATCTTCCAATGGGAGAGAAATGCTAGCATTTAACAGGCAGTGGTTCTGCATGCTCATGGGGTTCAGAAAAACCCTGGGATTCTGGATCTTTAAGTGCATCCACCTACACGTCCCCATGCCAGTCCTCAGGGGCCCATCCTTCCAAGCAGGACTATGACTCTGGCATAACAGACTTGCTAGACAATCCATCCTTCTCTGAAACTTCACTCTGGGCTTGGTGCTCTGTCTCCTCTGGCCTCTCCTACAGGAGATGGAATCCCTTCTTATGTGGCCAAGGAGAACTTCTGGCTTTTACACTTCACCTTCGATTGATAATGAATCACCCTCAGCCTCTTACTATCTTTCTCCAATGTATCACTGATAATTGGCAACAGCCCTCTGCCTCCAGGATCGTTAGCATGGCCACGTTCCCCAACCTTTCAAACATCTGAGCTTGGGCCACATTCCCTTCCACAGAGTCCCATCACATTTCACCCCTAGGGAGAGTTTTCAGAGCTGCGCCACTCCAGCATGGTGAGGGGATCCTCTGTAGGGGTGAGGAAATCAGGCTGGGGCAGAGGGAGAAGTCGAGCGGCCATGCAGTGGGAACAAAGGCTTTCCCAATCCCGTGGGGATCTCTGGAGCTGGGATGGCACTGGGCAGGTGGTTGGAATAGAGGCCAGGGGCCAGTGTTTGGATGCGGGCCGCCCTGGGAAGGGTATAGCCTTGGGGGAGGGGGCTCACCTTGTCTGAGGGCAATTCCCCGAGAGGGGACTCAGCGATGTGCTATCCTCAGGTGACCCCCACAAGCAGCAGAGGAATGAGGGTCTTGTTCCTGAAAGGGGCAGTCTCCATGGCACACCACAGCTTCTTCTATCCATTTCCCACCTGCCATGCCTGTCAGGGTCCCTGTTGCCCACGCCAGTGATCTCAGTCACTCACTGGCTCCTTCCCTCACCTTTCTGTGTGTACGTATGTGTGCATATGAAGTTTTCTGGAAGAATACACAAAAACTGTCCATCATGATTGGGAACCAAGTAGCTGGAAAATATGGGTGTGGAGATCGCTTACTTTTCACTTACACAATCTTGGTTTTGCACCATGTGCATTTGTTTATATATATATTCATGCATATTTGTAAAATAAATTAATAAAAATCCTAGGAAAATGAGGTGCAACTGAAAAATAACATGTCATTTCTCAGGCAGTTTACAGAAATCATTATTAACCACGTATTCCCTCGTCATCGAAGTGTTAAATAACCATTTTAGCATCCTTTAAACATTATACGAAGGGAAATGCATATGCTTTTCTTTCAAAAGGCTTTGCTCTAAAATATGGGATTCTGCACTCACCTCATCCACACAGCCCCTTGGGGTAGGTCTTGTCATGACCCCAATTTTGCAGGTAAGAAACCTGAGGCCCAGAGGGGTTCAATGACCATGGGCCATGTGGATGTTCTTCTTATCCATGATACTGAACAGCCCCTTTCCTTTGATCCTCATCCTCCCCTCCAGAGGCAAGATAGGGATTCTCAGAGACAATTTGCTATAGGAAACTGAGATACGGATGGGGAAATGACCTAAGGGGAAACCAGGGCACCGCTGGATCTTGAACCAGGGTTTCTGACTCCCAGGCTGGGCCTGTGTCCCTCCGTGTTGGGGCCCTGAGCGGGCACAGGAGGCCTTGAAAGGAGTGACATGGTGGGCTGGAAGGCCAGTGGCCCCGGAGTCAGGAGGTCATCACCCTGCCCTGCCCTGCCCTCAGTTTCTCACACCAACCAAGGGGTCAGGGGGGAAGGGACTTTATGGCCGAGGGGATTTATGGCAGAGACAACAGTTTGTTCTCTGAGCTGCACTGGCCTGAGCCACCCAGGGAGCAGTTTTACACACACCCCGCAGCCCCCAAATGGGGTTTCCAGCTGGAGCTCTGGGGCCCACCCCTGGGCCGGAGCCTGCGATGGCCCCATTTCCCATCTGTGCAGGAGCCCTACGGGGTCCGTCTGCTCCTGTGAACCCTCCATGAACCCCGGAGAAAGAGGTAGCGGCTTGGAGGGCCCCCTGGTAGGGGCCAGACTCCTCCCAGGAGCTCAGAGCAGGGAGAGGTCAGGACCCCAGCCGGGGGGAGCAACAAGTCTTCTGGGATCCCCTTGCTGCATTGCTCCCCCTACAGCAGTCTGTTTATGGCCCTGAGGCCCCTCCATTCAGATAGGATTGTCACCTACTCCTTCTGTGGGACTCAAGCCTCTACCCTCAGTTCTCTGCTCCTTAAGCTCCAGCTGCTGGATATTCCCCCCAGAGGTTCCCCAGGAACTGCGAACCCAACTTGGCCAAACTTGAACCTCCCACTGCCTCCCCTTCCTCTCCTATCAGCCTGTTCTTGGTCAGTGGCACCTCCACTTATCTTGGTTCTCCAGCCAGAAACATGGGGTCCTCTTTGATGGCATCTTCTTCTTTCAGTCACCAAGGCCTGCCAGTGCTGCTTTAAAATATCTCCCAAGTCTATAGACCTCGGAATTCCCTCTTCCTCGAGGGGCCTCAGTATTTTTGGTCTTAAGGCCTCAAGTGATTGGATGAGGCCCACCCACATGATGAGAGTAATCTGCTTTACTCCAACTCCACTGTTTAAATGTTAATCTCATCTAAAAACTATCTTTAGAGGAATATCGAGATTGGTGTTTGACCAAATAGCTGGGTGTCATGGCCTAGCAACTTGATACATAAAATTAACCATCAAAGCATGTTTTTGGATACACAGAATGTGGATATGGCTGGATGGCCGAATGGATCCATGAAAGATGAGTGGATGATTGGACTTATGCTTGGAACGATGGATAGCATCTGGTTGGCTATGTGTTGGGGTAGATGAATTGTGGAATGATTGAGACAGTAGGTGTGGGGACACATAAATAGATAGGTGGATAGGTATATAAATGGGTGATTGGTTGGGTAGTAAATACGTGCGTGGGTGGATTGATAGGTGGTTGATGGTTGGTTGGTAGTTGGATGAAGCTCTGGTGGCTGCATATACGTATGCACGATGGACAGCCGTGTGTATGCTTGGATGAGTGGATAGGTGGATCGATGGATAATTGAATGGTTAACTGCATAGATTAGATGTAGCTATGTAGCTATGAAAGGGCGGGTACATAAGTAGATGGGTGTGTGGGTAACTGTATTTGGCAGTGAATTTCTTTGGGGAAATGGTAAATTGAGAAAAGGCTGAAGACAGCAAGGTCTTTACTATGGAAGAAAGTGCTGGTAGAAGGAAAGCAACATGTCATGTACCATTCGTGTGATTTATACAACAAGTTCCATCATTTTTCTGAGCCTCCATTTCTTCATCTAAAAAAGGGAAAAAATATTCTTACCTGGCAGGGTTCTATGAAGCTCAAGTGAGATATGTGTGCAAGCGTCTGGTACAGTGGCCTGAATATGGTTAAGTTCTGTTGTCAAAAATGTCAGTTTTCTGCATTCCTCTGGCTCTCCCCCCTCCTTCCTCCTTACACTGGGGTGGTAGGTTATGATTTACAGGGCAAAGTCACACTGAGGTCTCCTTTGGATCCCCCCAACCCCAGCGGCAACATCAACATATCCCTGACATTGCTGACGTGACTCCTTGAGCCCCACACTTGGGCACAGAATAGCCCTCCCGCCCCCAACCTCTCTCATCCCCAAAGGGACACTATTGGCTGAGCCTCTTGTTCCAGCTGGGATGAGTTCTCTGTCCTCAGTGGACCAGAGACAACATCTGGGCCTGGCTACTGCTTCTTCTTGAGTCTTCTCATGACACTCAGAAATGATGAGAAACACATTGAGTCCCTTTGGCAGTGGCAGCATTTGTCCTGGAGAGATGAGAGACGTGTACAAGGCCACGTGTGTGGGCACGCGCGAAGTTTCTATTTGGGCCCTCAGTGGGAAGAAGTTCGTTATATAACCTAGGAGTCTGAGGAGCATGGGTTTAAATCCTAACCCTGCCATTTTGGGGCTGTATGGTTTTGGAGATGTCACTTTCCTTTACTGAGACTTGTCTTTAAAATGAGAATAATATTGCCTGCCTCAAAAGACCTTTGTGAGGAAGAACTAAAATACTATGAACAGAGTCTGGTGCATAATAGGCACTAAATAAACACCAATTCCCATCCTCATTGGAAAAAGTCTAGCTGGGCAACTGATCTAAGTGTGCCAATTGGGTTACGTTGATGTATTTTGAGCTCTGGTGGAGTAGTTGATAAAGGAAGGCTGGTGAGTGCATGGATTGATCAATTCATTTACTAACTCATTTCTTTCATTTCAAGTCAACTAACTAAGGTACGATTTATGTGCCATAAACTGCATCCACTTAAAGTGAATAATTTCATGAGTTTCTATAGACATATTCACCACGGAAAGCACCACTACAATCAAGATACAGATCATTTCCATCACCCCCAAGAGATTTTTGTACCCTTTTGCAGCCATCCCTCCCTCTAGCCCCATCCCCAGGCGACTGCTGATTTGCTTTCTGTCCTTGTGGGTAAGCAGAGTGCACTCTTCTGTGTCTGACTCCATCACTCTGATTAGTGATTTAGGGATTCATCCATGTTGTCCCATGTACCAGTAATCCATTCTTTTAAGTTGCTGACTGGTATTCCACAGTATACTGCCTTTTATTTATAATGATCATTTTTCTTTATTAATTTATTTACCCATTATTCCAAGTCTTGCTTATTTATTAGTTATGACTTTGTCCATCCATTCATTCATCCACTCCGCAAATATTTGTGTGCCTACTCTGGGCCACGTACTGCTCTGTTACAGCACCAGAGCATATATCCTGTGTATATATTAAAGATATATATACAGATCTTTACTAAAGATGCTGGGGCTAAAGCAGGAAGCACGAGATATAGCAAATAACCATATAATATGACAAGCTGTGATAAATGATATGAAAAGAAATAAAGCAGGTTTGGGGAGCAGGAGTTTATGGAGATGTGCACTACTTTATATAAAGTGGTTGGAGGAGGCTGGAGCTAGCTCTGCAGGTATTTGTGGGATTAAATAGACAGAGAGTCAGAAAGTACAGAGATGTTGGTGTAGGTACATAGTTGGGATACTCGAAGAGCAGCAAGTCTGGAAGAGATCTGGACTGAAGATGTACATTGGAAGTTCCTGATATTCAGAGAGCATATGTGAAGGAGGAAGACTGATGCGGTCCACCCCCAAGGGAGCTGTGTAGCTGGAGGGCTGACTATTTAGGGCCAGAGGATGAAGGCAGTGGAGAAGGAGTGTTCAGAAGACAAGAGGAGAACCAAGAGAGAGTGGTCCCAGAAGCTAAGCACAAAGTAGGTTTTGAGAAGGAGGGAGGGATCACCTGTGCCAAACCCCGCTGCTGCAGGGTTGAGAAGGAGGGAGAAGAGGACTGCAAACTGGCCCCTGGCTGTGGCCACCAGAAGTTTTTGGCAGTCCAGAAAGCAGCAGTCAGGGGAGGCGGGCCTGGTGGAAGCAAGGTCAGGAGAATGGGTGGGGGGAGGAGGTGCAGACAGGGAGCACAGACTCCTTTGAACCACTCTACCATAAGGGGAGAAGAAAAGCCGGGTGATCACTGGTGGGCGGTGGGGGGAGTCAAGGAGTTTATTAATTTTAAGCTTGGGATGATTTGGCATGTTTGTATGCTAATGGGGTTGAGTCAACATTTACTTGAAGGCTTTCTCTTTCCAGGCAAGGTGCTATTTACCCTTTCTTGTTTTTCATTGATTACAAGAACTTTGTCCCTCCCTTCACTTTTGAGTAGCTACTTTCTAGAGAGGAAAAGGGTGTCTGAGTGGATCCCAAGGGCCAGAGAGTGGACCTTGAGGAGGAGGTGGAGGAGGAGTTGGGCCCCAAGGGGAGAGATCTTCACCTGCCCGGACGGCCTTTCCTTCCTTCACCATGGAAGGGCCAGCCAGCACCCGGGAGAAAGCAGAGCTAAGTCTTCCCCAGTTCCTGGGGAATTTGGAAAAGCATCATCTCAGCCTGGCTGAGAGGGGAGAGGAGGCTCCAGGAAGGGGAGTGGGCTGAGGCAGGAAACTTAACCCCTCGGCAGTGACTCGGGCTGGCTCTGGGGATGAGGTGAGCCCAGCACCTGCTCTGAGGTCACCTCCCTGGCCTGTGGGCCTTGGGCCAGTACCTCCTTGTGTCCATTTCCGCCAGCTTGCAGGCCTTGGGGACTGGGAGGACCAGGACAAGCATCCAGGAGGGGCTTCCCTGCCTTTGGATAGGATCCCACTTGGACCTGGGTTCTTTCTTCCTTTGGAGGCTGCTTGGGAGAGTGGGTGTGGAGTCGAAGAGACGTGGGTGTGAGTCTGGTTCCAGAACATTTTCGAGGAAGACTAGAGTGAACCAACTTGTCCTGACTTGCCCGGGACTTTCCCACGTTCAGCACTGAAAGTCTCACATCCTGTAAAATCCCCCAGTCCCAGGCAAACCAGGCGGGTGGGTCACCATAGAAATTAGCAGTGGATGTGCCTGGAACTCTAGGGCCAGGACTGACTCATCCAGCCTGCAAGAAGCAGTCTGGTAGAGTGAGTAAGAGCCTGGCAGCAATCCCTGCTCTGCCACTTACCAGCTGTGGGACCTGGGTTAGTAGCTTGACTTCTCTGGACCTCAGTGAATCCATCTGTAAAATAGGGATAATCGTAACTCCTATCTTATAGGATTATTGTGAAGATTATACATAAAGCCTTTAAAACTGCCTGTCTCATAGTAAGTACTCAATAGGTGTTAGTGGTTAGCTATTATTTACAATTATCTATCATCTATCTATCTATCTATCTATCTATCTATCTATCTATCTATCTATCTATCTATCTACTGAGTTTGTGAATGACAGGGGTTACTTTGGTAAGAGTATATGCAGGGTGCTGGGGTAGCCAGAGGAAAGGGAGACTGATTCTATTTAGTGGGAATCAGAGGCAACTTCACAGAGGGATAATACTTGGGTTGGGTATTATAGGTTGAGTAGGAGTTTTCCAGGTTGACAAGAGCGAGGGAAAGGTATCCCGCAGAGGAAAGATAACCTGTACGAAAGCGTAGAGGCGTGAGCATGAAAAGCAAGTTGCTTCTCTTTCACCCCAGGCATGAGCTGGTTTTAGACACAGCTCAGAAACTCAGTTATCAAAGAAACCAAATCTCAGAGGGGTTGGTTTTCCTATACCTGCGATTGTAAATGCTCCTCCCCACCCCGACCCCCGTCTCTGTTTTTCAATCCGTACTCCAGCATCCAGCTCAGTGCCGACTACATAGTGGGTGCTCAAGAAACATTTACTGCTCATCAGCTCGGTACCTGCTGCTGTGTTAAGCGCCTTATGTGTATTAGCTCACTTAATCTTTATTATTACTATCTCCCATCTCAAAGATGAGAAAATCAAGATGGGAAATAAATTACTTGCTTGAGCAACGTCCAAGAGCTGGTAAGTGAGGTGCTGGCATTCAGACCCAGTCATGTCTGCCTCCAGATTAAGCTTTTAGCCACTCCGTTGCATATTTTTTATTTCTTGGCACCTGGTACCTCTGGCTACAGTTCTAAGAAGAAGAGGAGGTTGATTGAACTGTAGGATCTCTGCTTCTACTCTGGTGGGGACAAAACTCACTTAAACTCAATAAGCAATAAATAAGTCGTGGTTCCTTGCTAGGCAAGGTGAGATCTTGTCGCACGGAGCCCAGGCCGGGCAGCTGCAGAGCCAGGCTGCGTGGGTTCACGTCCTGGCTCCATGCTTTCTAGCACTGTGCTCCTGGGCCAGTCACTGCTCCATTATGGCGTCCGTGCCCCCTCCTCTTGAATGGGGAATTAAATGCGTTACCTCATCTAAGATACACTGAGCCGTGCCTGGCACGGGGCGGGCACTCAATGCATGTTGGCTACTGTCATAACTAACTTTATCATCACAGAGTCCCAGGCCCTGTGCGGCCACCAGACAGCAGATAGAGTGACATGTGACCCTGTCCGAGGGCGACATAAGCAGCTGGGGGCAGGGGCGGTAGGCTGGGGGGCAGACCTAGCCCTGGGCGTTTTCGGCAGGCAATTTAAATGATTTACTCTACAGAGATGGGGAACAACACTTGGAAGCAGCAGGGCAGAGCGTGGATAAAAGGGGCTGGAGACCAAGCTCAGGGACTTTAGTCCGGGTAGAGAAGGCAGCACCCCAAATAGGATGACCAACTGACCCTCAGTCCCAGGAAAACTGGGACATGTGATCATCCTGGCCCCAAAGGAGACTGAAGATGCAGCCAGAGGTGGGAGAAAACCAGGAGAACAAGGAGGTTTGAAGAAGGGTACGGTAGGCACCGTTGCCGCTGGGAGGCCAAGACACACGGTCCCCGGGTTTGGCAGTGTGGCCATCACCATGGCCTGGATGGCAGCAGCCTCTGGGAATGGGGTTGAACATCTGATTGCAGTGGGTTGAAGGCGGGAGAGACTGGAACAGCTAACACGCTGATGGGAGGGACCCAGCAGAGAAGGAGACACGATGGTTCAGAAGAGAGGGAGCTGATGGCCTGCAGACGGACGGAAGAGATGAGATGGGAGAGCCCACATCAGGGACTGGCCTTGGGTGGCAGTTGGACCACCATGTCCATGGTGAGGGGAGAGAAGAAGTCTCCTTCTTTGGTGGCCGGTGGATGGGAGGAGACATAGGATTCCCATCTGAAGGCCTCTGTTGTCTTTCTGAAGATCAAGACAGCTCATCTCTTGAGGGGAAGGGGCAGGGGCCTGGGTGAGGGTGAGGATGAAGGGGGAAGGGCCGTCAGAGGGCTGAGGGTGGGGGAAAGGAGCCATGGAGGGGAGAGTGATAGCAAGCTGGCTGAAGCAGGCTCACCCTCTGGGGTCACCTGCCACAGACAGAGGAGGGGCCTCTGGAGGCCATCTGCCCACCTGGGTGATCTTCCTCGGCTGAACCGGCTGTTTGGGACCAGAAAAGAGGAGGTGGGGGTGGGCTCCTCCAGGCCTGGTTCAGCTGGGTGAGGGTGACAGGGCAGAGGCGAGAGTGTGTGGTGATGGCAGTGACTGGCCATGGGATGTGGGCTGGAGAAGAGGCCAGGGCCTCAGGTAGCTGAGCGATGGGGGGAGGTGCTGGAGCCAGTGATGTGGGTGTGTGTGAAAACTGCTCGAGTGTGGGGTGTGGGAGCAAGGGAGCCAGAAGACAGAGGGTTGTAGCCGGAGAAGGCAATGCTCGGCCTCTTGACGTTGGACTAGTGCGGTTTCTGGTGATGACAAGTTATGACAGCTGATTTGGAGCAGAGGGGGAGCCATCGGGGACAGGGAAGTCCAAGGTCCAAGAGGCCAGGGCATTGTTTGGGGGGTCCGTGGGGGTGCCCAGGTGACCCAGGGCAATGGCAAGAGTTGGGGGGAGGGAGGAAGTCCTCAGTGAGTGAGGAATGACAGAGAGCCTGGTGGACAATAGTAATGGGGGTGAGGTGCAGCCAGTCAGCCTGAACCCCAAAGAAGTTGGGTGTTTTGGGAAGGGGGTGAAGGTCAGAAAGTGGCCAAGGGAGCAAGGGGGTACCTCCTACTTTCCTTCTCTGAGGAAACCCGACTTACCCTTGGTAGGGCAAGAGGGGAGAATGCCCTCGGGTGGGGGGGCAGCTCTGATGTGTGTGAGGGAATGTGCTGTGTTTGGGGCTGGAGTTGGGGGGGCACCATGAGAAGATCTGGAAGGAGGGGAAGTGGGAAGCTGGGCCAGGGGAGAGACGGTACAGAGAGTATGGGGATGAGAATCCAGGGGAAGGAGCTGCCCTTCAGAGATGTGAGGCCTTGTGCTGGCTGTTTTGGTGATGTGGGAAAGAGTGGGCACCTGGGCCCAGCGGGACTCAGCTGAGGCCTGGAAGTGTGACCAGAAGCTCCAAGGCGGTAGTGGGGGCGGGTTAAATGGTGCTCCAGGGAAGGGGTGAAGGGCCTTTATGCTGCCTTCCTAGGGCCCATCCCAGCTGGCTCTGGGAGGGTGCCACCCCGCCCCAGCCTATGACCCCTGGGTCAGGGGCCTGTCTCTTCAGGAGCTGGGAGTTAGTGGCGGCCAGAGCCAGCTGCTTAGAGGGGAGGAGGCCCCTGCAATGACCGGCTCTTTCACACCCCAAGGAAAAACAAGCCCATCTGCAAAACCCCGGAGGTGTGAGGTGGGGGCTTGGCAAACGGAGGCTGTGAGAGAGGAGCCTCCCTGTCGGTCAGTCTTCCCGCTGAGACAGTGTGGGAAGGCTGGCCAGCCCCGGGCCTGCTCTAGCCCCCCTCCCTCCGTGGGGCCTCGGGCAGGGCCTCGGGAGAGCAGTGTGGGGCTGAGAAGCACCTGGAGGAGCAGGAAGCTTCGAGGACCCTGCAGCTCAGAGGGCTGGCTGCCGATGAGCACTGTGCAGGGAGTCAGGAGACCCCAGCCACTCACGCCGCCCTCCCCCTCCCCCAGCTTCTGAGTGCCCTGGGGCTGTCAAGAGGTGCTCACTTCAGGCCTCAGTTTCCCTGGCCATCTAGCCGCGGGTGTCCGTGGCCTGGGATGCTCTCTCTCTGGCGGCTGAGGGCGTTTAGGCCCTCCCACTCCGGGCGGAAGAGCCCAGGCAGAGGGCCTGAGTGCACGCCCGCGCTGGGCACCGGGAGCTGAGCAGGCTCGAGTTCCATTCCTGAATATCAATGAGCAGGCCCAGGAATGTCTGCCACACAGCCGGCCGCTGGCAGGCGGGCGGGCGGGGCGGGAAGGGAGGAAATGGCCTGCAGGCCCTCCCAGACCCACCTGCCCGGGCGAGGCAGCAGGCAGCACAGCCCAGGGCCGGACAGAGCCTTGTGAAGCTGCAGTCGTACGTGTGCTCTGTGCCCTCACACCTCTGAGTCTCAACCCAACTCCAGAAGTATGCACTGTCACTCCGATGACTTGCCCGTTTCGCGCTCTGGGAAGAGACCGGAGTGGGATTCAACGCTGGGCCTCCTCGCCTCCAAACCCATGATGTTTGCGCCCTGTTGCTTAGGGGGTGGGGGAAGCTGCAAATCTGGACAGCTCAGACGCTGCTCAGCTGAGAGCTGCATTCGTTCATTCCCTCGTTCTGTGGAGATTTATGTGCCGGCTGGCTTTGGGTGCTGGGGAGACAGCTGTGAGCCGGCCAGGGAGGTGTTCGGGAGAAGAGGAGACCTAGCGGCGAACAGTGCCCTTCGGTCGTATCCAGTCCCGCGGGCCTTATCTGAACAAGCAGGGAAGGCTGCACTCCTCCAAATCAGCAAGGGCATTTATAAACGAATCACATCTCAAGACTGACTTCTGCAACTGCAGGAGACAGAAAGCCTTCCGACCATCAGGCCTCAGCGACCAGCTCCCGAATACCTCAGGTCCTGGGACTGGTGCAGGCCCAGGGTGGGTGGCGAGATTATTCGACCAGGTTCCTGCTGCATGAAGCTCACAGACCCACCGACAGACCACCCCACAGCCATCCCGGAGCAGAGAGCTGGGGTAGAGCCCCGGATGGGGCCAGGTGGGAAGAAAGGCTCATAGGCAGGGACATTGGAACCGGGCATGGAGGAAGGAGTGAGAATACCCCAAGGGCTAAAGTAAAGAAGGGCGTTCGGGCCAGAAGAGACAGTATTTGTGACAGCCTTGCCGTGTCTACAGCACTGCTAGAGAGTCAGCAGAGCTCGCGAGGCTGGGACGTGGGCCGAAACCCAGAGAGGGGCCCGGGGTGGGTAGCCAAGGGGACACTTTGCTCCACCTGCGGGCCATTCCAGGCTCAGTTCCTGGCCTAGAAAACTCTTCCACAGATGTCTAATCATCTATGGGAAGCTGGTTGGGGCTGCCCATAGCACAAGATGGTGTTTCGAGGCTGACTAGGGCTGTGTCTAGGGCACAGATCTGTCATCCGCAAAGACAGAACTATAACAATGTTTCCAGGGCAGAGGGTCCAGGTAGCTGCTGGGTCCCCCCCCCCCACCACTTGGGCACAAAACAGCATTTGAAGCCCTTCCCCCCCCAGACCAAGCTCAACCCCAGGACCTCAGCCCGAGTAACCGTGAAGGTCCCATCCCTAGTCTGTGCTTCAGTTTCCCTGTGGATTCAGGGATGCTCTCCAACCTTCTCATTCTGATGTCTCAAGGAGAGGTGGAGTTGGGTGCCCACATATAAAGTGGCTGGAGAACTAGATTTAATTAGTCATGGCTGTCATTTCTGGCACCCCGGCCCCTCTGGAGGGGTACTGAGGGCGGGCCGACTGACAGCTACACGGGCTGGTTGCAATGGCTTCACTATGAGGCCAGTCCCCGGGGGAGGCCACAGGGCTTGAAGCTGGGCATCCATGGGCATCCATGGGGTGTCGGCCCTTGTCTAGACCTGGGGTGGAGAGTAGAGGCAGAATAAGGACTTTGGTCCTTATTGTCCAGGGAGGCCAAGATTTATATCCAACTTTGGGATCCATCCATCCACCCACTTAACGACTGATTGTTGAGCACAGGCACATTTGAGCTGTAGGATCAATAATGGACATTGAAGGTGATTAGAAAGCATGGCATAAATGCTAGAAGGCTCTCTCTCTGGCAGTGGGGCTATTCCAATTAATACTTAAGGAAATCCCTACTTCTTGTGTGTGCCCAGGGAAGCCTCAGTTTCCTTCACCATACAGTGGGTTTTCATGGTCACCTGCAGTGCTGTTGTGAGTTTCAGGAGATGAGGGACGGGAAACATCCTGTACGGCACAAGAGACCATGTGAGAGCTGTCATCTGTATTTACTGCGGCATCGAGCCGGAGCCTCCACCTGACATGGGGTGGTGGCAACACCGGCCATGGGGAGCAGAAGAAAGAGGGCAATGGGGTCAGGCACAGCTGGCCAGTCCCTTAGCTTCTCAGGATCTCCATTTGTAAATCAGCAACGATAATTCCTATCTGCAGGGCGGAGGTGAGGATGAAAGGTGTAAGAGGCAGTCTTGATATGTTATGTTGGAAGCACCATTTCCCCTTCTCTGGGGATGATCTAGGGACATCATGACTCCCAAGGGCTTTGGGGAAAATCAGGAGGCATCTCTGGTGGGCTTGGCAGTCCCTGCATTCATCCACAGGCTATCGGGAAGGCCCCTGCTTGGGGGCACAGTGATGGACAAGACAGATGTGATCCCTGCTCTCATGGGGCCCCTAAACTGGGGGCGGGGGAGGAGCAAAGAATACCAAATATACAGAACAATTTGTGATAAGTGCTCTGAAGGAAAGCTCCAGGGAGCTGTGATAGCAGCTCAAACAGCTGTTTGAGATGGAGAAGTCCAGGAAAGCCTCTCGAAGGAGGCGGCCTTTGAGTGATGACCTGAAAGGCAAGAACGAGCCAGCTGTTCAAAAGTTGGACAAAGAGGACACAGCCAGTGCAAAGGCCCTGGGGTTGCAAAGACTTTGGAGGCTAGAGAAAGCAAAGGAAGCCATGCTAATGGGGGGTTTCATGTTTAATGGGAAGAGTGTAAGACATTCAGTTGGAAAGTTAGAGACAGGCTAGATCGGACAGGCAGATTAGTTTATGTAGATGGTGATGACTCATATTTCCCAATTGAGGAAACTGAGGACTCAGAGTGGTTAAGCCACCTGTCCAACGTCAAGTTGGCAAGAGACAGAGCCCAGGTGGATCTCAGTGTCAAACTTTGTTGGGAGGCAAGGGGCAAAACTCTCAGGTGCTCTGAGGTCCCCCCTCATCCTCTGGAGCGGTGAAGGCAGGAGGGCCCAGCCTAGGAGAGAGAACATCGTGTCTGTGGGAGAGAGTCAGAAGAGGCAGCAGCCTAAACACACGGCAGACCCCGGCCAGCCCGGGCTGCCAGCGCAACTGCTTGTGTGGCTGCCAAGGAGCCAGATGCCGCTTCTGGAAAAAATATCTTCCTGGCTTGGCATTCCCTGGCCGGCCTGCCTGCCATGCAAGGGGAGGAGGGGGCTGCCGAGTGTGGGCCTCTGCTGCTTAGCACCCCAGAACGGCACTGCTGTGCCTTTGAAGCCAGGGCAGGAACAGGGAAGGGAGGGGGCAGGGAGGATGCAAGCAAAATATTTTCGCTAAAAATATTCTGGTCCAGGAGAAGATCATTTTTTTTTTCTCTTTTTTTCCCCTACTCTTGCTGGAAAACCAAAGTCTTATTAAAACAACACCAGAATATTTCATGTTGATATCAATTAGGCGAAGGAGAAGGAATCTTGAATTTTCCTCCTTGCCAGTTTCACATAAAAGGAATATTCTCCCAGAGGCCAAAGGATGAAGGTTTTTAGTTTTTTCCTTTTCTGCAAAAAAATTCCTCCAATGTGGATGGAAAGTTCGTCATGTCTGAGAACTTCCTGAGAAGTTGGGGCTCTGGACCCTGAGGCCCAATTCTCCCTTTAAGTTGGGTGGGGCAGGGCAGGTGGCTGGCCCCTTAAGACAGCCCTCTGAACCTGTCAGGCTTGCTCTGTACCGATGCCCGAGCTGCGTACTCTACAAGGACTCCGGCCAGTTAGACCACGGAGCCGATGGCCAGAAGATGGGCAGATAGAGACAGAGTATTTGGCCTGTGCTTCTGGAACCCCTCATCAAAGCTCCTCAGGCAGCCTCAAGACAGGGAGTCCACTCTGAGGTGCCAGACCTGGCCAAGGCCCCTCTTTCTGGTTTAGGCCTTTCATAACCATGATGGCAGCACACCTATTACGTGCCAGGCACTTAAAAATGTATATTGATATAATACTTCATTTAGTCTCCACAAAGACCACAAGAGAGGTGAATTATATTATCCCCAGTGTCCCTGAGAAAACTGGGGCTTAGTGTTACACAGCTAGTAAGCTGATGTGACAAGATTTGAACCCAAGTCCCTCTAACCCTAAAGTCTGGGCTCTGTCCTCTGTCACAGCGTACCACTTGATGAACCATTGGCTCAAAGGCCCATCTGGTCTCCCACTGAGCATCTAGTAAGTAAGTGAGGCTCTCTTGTCTTTGTATTATTTTAGTCCTCTGACTCTAAACTAGAGCTCCAGGTAACAACCCCTTCAGCAATATTTTCTCTCCATTTTCTCCTTTGCTCAGCTTTCTGAGTTTCTCTTATTAATGCAACAATTCATTCATTAATTTATTTCATTCAACCAACCATTCATTCATCTATCCATCCATCCATTTGTCTATCCATCCATCCATCTACGCACCTACCTCCCATCCATCCATCCATCCATCCATCCAAACATCTTCCACCCATCCATTCATCCACCCATCCACCATCCACCCATCCATTCATCCAACCACTCACACTTCCATCCACCCATCCATCTATCCATCTTTTTACCCATACATTCATCCACCCATTCATCCCATGCTTGCTAAGCGCCAGAGATATAGAAATGACTAGAGCACAGCTCCTGCTCAAGTCCCATTCAGATTCATCAAATATTAAAGGTAAAATGTAGTCTTAAAAATAATCTAATCCAATCCCCCCTCCTATGTAATCCAGGTGGGAAGGAATATTTTTATTTTACAGATGAGGGAACGATAGTGCAGGAAAAGCAATGAGACTTACTGGCAAGTTGTGCTTTATAGTAGGAGGGCCTTAACGTCAAAATAGACTTGAGTTCTAGTCCTGGTTCTTTGCCCTGCTAGCTGGATGACCTTGTGCAAGTCGCTGAAACTCTGTGAATGTAGGGAAGAGCAGTAAGTGAGATCAGAGAGGGCTTCAGGCCATGGAGGGCTTTGTAGGCCATTGCCAAGCACTCTGGTATCTACTGTGAGTAAGAAGACACCAGTGCAGTGTCTGAGCAGCAGAGAGACAAGATCTAACTGAAATTTTCAAAGGATCGCTCTGGTTCTTGTGTAGAGAATCACCTGTCAGGAGAGGAAGGAGGGAAGGGTACAAGTGGGATGCTGACCAGTAAGGAAGATATTACAATAATCCAGACAAGAGGGGATACTGGTTTAGAACATGGTGGTAGCAGTGGAGGTGGTAAGAACCATCAGTACTCAGTGTGAGGTGTGGGAGGAAGAGGGCCATCAAGGATGACTTGGTGGCCTTGTGCCTGAATGACTGGAAGGATAGAGTGGCCATCACCTGAGAGGGCGAAGGTTGTGGTTGGAGCAGGTTTTGGACAGAAGCTCAGAAGTTCATGTTTGGTTGCATTGACTCTGAGGTACCCATGAGCTATCTAAGTGGTGATGTTGGGTAGGCAGTTACTTATGCAGTCTGGGGTCAAGAGCAGGTACGGGCTGGAGGTCGATCTGTCAGTCACTGGTGTCTGAATGGTGTTTAAAGCCTTGAGACTGGAAGAGTCACAAAGTGAGTGAGTGTCGTCGTGCCTGGGTGACTCAGGTCACGATCCCGGGGTCCTGGAATCGGGCCTCGCGTTGGGCTCCCTGCTCAGCCAGGGAGTCTGGTTCTCCCTCTGCCCCTCCCTCTGCTTGTGCTCTCTCTCTCAAATAAATAAATAAGTAAATAAATAAAGTCTTTAAAAGGAAAGTGAGTGAGTGTAGACAGAGGAGATTAGGATCAAGGCCCGAGCCTTGGACCCTCCCTCACTCAGAGACTTTACTAATACAAAGTAAGGCCACAGGGTACAGAGAGGAAGAAAGGTCACAGGCCTCACCAAGTGTGCATTCTAAAGAGGGCAACAGACACAGAAGGGACGAGTAAGTTCACTCGGCTAACAAGCTTCAGGAGAGGGTCCGCCAAGGGCTGCCGGAGCCCAGGTATGACACCTCATCCAGGCCAGGGGCACCTGTAGCCCTGTCCTGTTCCAGTTCCACTATGGCAGACGTTGCCTGGCCTGGGCCTGAGTGACTGTTAGGACCCCTTGAACCTCTCCCGTTCCACAGAAAGGGGAAACCCAAACCCAGAGTTTGGAAGCTCATGTAATTCTCTATAGCCTGATCAGGTAAGTACTATCATCCCCATTTTACACCTGAGAAACTGGGGCTCAGAAAGGGGAAGCCTTGGGCCAAACGCCTGACTTTAAACATCATGCACCTAATGAGAGAGAGAGAGAGAGAGAGAGAGAAGGGGGTACAGAAGGACGCTGACAAAAAGACTCAGAATCTTCACATTATGATTTGGGTCTCTCTCCTGAGGGAGAGCCCCCAGGCCTGCCAAAGTCCAAACCCCAATGCTTTCAGGGGCCAGGCGGTGGACATCAGTGAGGGATGTGGGCTGGGAGCAGGGAGGGGGGGCACAAGCCTAGTCAGCTGTGGCCCAGAGGAAAAGTGGGCCCGGGTTGCCAAACCTGGTTTCTAAAGAGAAGCCGGAAATCTGGATTTTTATGTGAAATTTCCACCTTTTTTAAAGCAGTGTTGGGTCCAAACAAAACATATCTGTATGCTGAGTTGACCTCATGGGCCACCAGCTCCAGGCTTTTGCCTTTTGGACTGGTGGCGTTAGGATCACACAGGCCTGGGTTTGAATCCACAATTCCTCCCTTACTAGCTGTGTGATTTTGGGCAAGTGAGTTCACCTCCCTGGGCCTCAGTTTCCTTATCTGTCCATCATCACTGAGTCTCAGGGCTGTAGAGGATCATAGGAGACAATGTGTGTCTGGCCCAGTGCCGGGCACATCACAGATGCTCCACAGATGATGGCAAGGAGGTGATGTGTGTGTGTGTGTGTGTGTTGAGGGTAGGAGCTGGGAGTTCTACTGCCTGTCCTGGCCTTACCCAGTGGACCCTGACTGTCAGGAGCCTGTGTGCGGACCCTCCACAGACCTGCGTGCTAGCCTCCTTCCCTCCCTAACCTCACTTTCAAGCATCCCCCATGGACCACTTATGGCTCTCCTGGGCAGTGGTGGCCTCCAGGCCCAAGGCTTCCTCGCCAGCCTGGCTTCTCCCTCCTGCCACCTCTCCGCTGCACAGGAGAACCATGGGGACGTCTGGATTCCCGAGGGGATGTTTTCCACATTTCTGGAAACCCACTGCAGTTTGGTTTTCCGCGGTAAAGGCCTTGGCAGGGGCTCAGTCCAAAGGAACAACCAGTGGCCAGGAGGGGCCAAAATCAAGGAGACATTCATTGAGCACCCACTGTGTACCAGGCCTTGGGGATTCACAGATGCTTGAAACGGCCCTGCCCTCCAAGAACCTCATTATCTTGTTATGAAGACAGACTGGAAACATGAGAAGTTAAAAACAGATCTTAAAACCAAAGTCCTTGTCATTCAAGCCAGGAGCCTGCTTGCCCCTGGCTTGCTCCTCCTCCTCATCCCATCAGATACGAGGTTCTGCCGACTGGCCCTCCTCAGTCCTCAGGATCTCTCAGATCTGCCCCTTTCTCCTCTCTTCATTGCCGGGGCCCTAGTTTGCGTCGTCATCCTCCCTCGCCTGGATGATGGCAGCTGCCTCCTCCCAAACTCCCAGCCAACCGTCCTTCAGTCCTTCCCCACAGGACCGCCAGAAAGGGCTTTCTAAAGCCCAAAGCTGCTCCTGTAACTTCCCTACCGAAAGCCCGTAGTGACTCCACGATGGAGTCCAAACTACCCACAGTGGCTCACGGGCCTTGCAGGCTCAGCCCTCTCTGCCCTGGACAGCCTGCTTCAGCTCTTACCAACTTGTCAGCCACGCGAGACGCCTCCAAGTTCACGGTCTGCCTTCGGCTTTCCCTCAGCTCTGGGGGCCTTTACGCATGTGGTTCCCTCCTCCTAGAGTGTGTTTCCACCATCGCCTTCACCAAGTGAACTTCCAATCATTCTTTCCAGCTCAGCTTCAATGTCACTTCCTCCAGGAAGTCTTCGTCACCCACTCCCACCTCCAGGCTGGATTAAGTGTCTTTGTTCCATGTCCTCAGTGCTTTCGTTGAGGCCGTATTACTACCACCAGCACTACTACTACTTGCTGCCATTGCTACCGACCCCGATCCAGACTAATACGCACAGCAAGCTCTCCTGAAGCTCTCATATGCGCCAAGCATTACTCTAAGTGGTCTATATGTCCATTTCAGCCTCTCACATACCTCTAAAGTAGGAGCTATTACTGTCCACTTTATAGGTGAGAAAACTGAGGTGCAGAGAAGTGGAGTGACTTGTCCAAGGTCTCGTGGGGATTAAATGGTGAAGCGGGGATTTGTTATAATCCACATGTCAGTCTGTTTCCCAATCTATCTCCCTCACCAGACTCTAAACTCTAGGAGCACAAAGCCCATCCCTGCCTCTGGTTATGTCTCCAGCAAACAGCATCGTGTCTGGCACACAGGAGGTACTCAATAAATTCCTGATTGAAGGCAGGCACATTAGACAATGTTGGAGAACTCTGGAGCTGCTTGAGTGCAGGGAGCTGGACCCATTGACCGTGTCCGATTCTTGGGCTGTAGTTGAGCATTCAGGGTGCAGGCTGTTTATCTATTCACCAAGGAGAAGTAAAAATAGCATTCGTAAAACCCGTATACCCTTGACATGTGTTATCTTATCATTGATTAACTAAGATAATGCATGGGAAGTGAGAGTGCTTAATAAATAAGCAATGTCCACAATAGTCAAACTGTGGAAAGAGCTGAGATGCCCTTCAACAGATGAATGGATAAAGAAGATGTGGTCCATATATACGATGGAATATTACTCAGCCATCAGAAAGGATGAAGACCCAACTTTTACATCAACATGGATGGGACTGGAGGAGATTATGCTAAGTGAAATAAGTCAAGCAGAGAAAGTCAATTATCATATGGTTTCACTTATTTGTGGAACATAAGGAATAGCATGGAGGACATTAGGAGAAGGAAGGGAAAAATAAAGGGGGGGAAATCGGAGGGGGAGACGAACCATGAGAGACTATGGACTCCAAGAAACTGAGGGTTTTAGAGAGGAAGGGTTGGGGGGTGGGTATTAAGGAAAGCACGTATTGCATGGAGCACTGGGTGTTATACGCAAACAATGAATCATGGAACACTACATCAAAAACTAATGATGGTGACTAACATAACATAATAAAATAAAATTAAAAATAATAAAATAAATAAATAAATAAATAAATAAATAAATAAATAAATAAATAAATAAATAAATAAGCAATGACTAGCAGGGGCTCTTGGCAACAACCCAGAGAGGGGGCATGACTTTCCCATTTTATAGATGAGAAGACTGAGCCTCCAGGAAGGGGTGAAGTGACTTGCAGAGTGCACCCAGCCAACACGTGAAGGAGTGGAGATCTAAACTCCAGAAGCTTGTTCTCATTCCCCTGGGAAGAGAAGCTTCCATTTGCCTATCACCAAATACACGGATTGTGTGTACATTAACCTTTCTTTGGAGACAATATCGCATATTTCAAATTTGTAATTTCTTTTGAGATCAGAATTTTAACCCCCTTGGAGATTTTTTTTTCAGTCTGCTTTTAAGGTCTCTTTTGGTAGTTTGCCCACTTTTTTTCTGGAATTTTTTTCTTTTAAGGCCAGTTCAGGAAGAGATGCTTCTATCTTTTGCATTTCTAAAAGTATCAAGTTGATGAGGCTTCATATATGTTTCATTAGGACTATCCCCTTCATGTATTCTTGCTTTCTTTTCCTTCTGTTGGGTTTGTTGATCTCTGTGCACTCTGTGTGTTTGTTAAGCATACTGGCCCCAACCCTGCTTCTGTCCTAACCGGGAAGGAAGAGGAAGGGAGACAAGATGTGATAGTTATGTTGGGGTGTGGTTGGCATCATGCACTTTTTTGTGATACAGAAATTGCAGAGTATTTGACACCCATCTTTTTAATTTTTTGCTCGTCAAAAAATAGAGCTTTTTCTTCATCATAAAGTATTAAAGAATACTTGGATAATAAGACAACTCTGAGGAAAACCCCCAAATCACTGACAGTTTCGATCACCTCCAACCAATTTACACATGTTGGGCTATTTCTTTGTTGTCGTCTTCACTCCATTTAATTTTATCTTACAAGTTTTGGATTCTACTATACGTGCAGTTTTGTTCCTGATTTTCCCTCACTTAATATTGTGTGATAAGCATTTATGCGTTTTTCTTTGTCTTTATTAATATATCTTTATAAATCTTTGTAATAGTATTTTAAGTGACTATTATTGAAGATTTACATTGTCTCAACTTTTAAACTGTTATGAATAATTAAAGTTTTATGATTTTTTTAAAGGATTGTTTTCCTAAGGTAGATGCTCAGAAATAGAATGACTGGGTCAAAGGTCTTGAATCTTGAATACTCTTAAAAACTTCTGTTAGGTATTGTTAATATAATCTCTCTCTATATTTATATACATAAATTCACACATCCTCACGTGAGTACCGAGTGCCCAGACTACCCATCCTCATCAGCGGGCAGCCTTACATTGGTAATTTGACAACAGAGAATTGCCATCTTCCTGTTTGAATTTGCATTTCTTTGATTTCTACTGAAGTTGAATTCCCTCTCTCCTTATTTTTTTAAAACAACTTAAATACTATTTTTTTTTAGTTGTCATTTTTGGTTGAAAAATTTTTTTTTCACATTTTAGGTCTTGCCATTTTCATTTTAGCCTTTTTCCTCCTTTTTTGTTTTAATGTGCAGGTATCTTAGTTTTTCCTGTTATTTCCTCAAATGCACCTTAGCTTGCACAGCCCTTGTTTGCCAGAGGCTGGGTGGAGTTTCTTTCATGCCCTGAGGGTGAATGTCTGCACTAATTGTTCTAAGCCTACTGGTATGTGGTTTGGGTGCAGTGACTGAGGCTGGTTTTGACTCTTCCCAGAACCACCAATGCGGGAGACTCCACCCTCTTGCCATCCTCTTTACCCTTGGCTTCCCACTTCTTCTTTTTTTTTAAATTTTTTATTTAAATTCAATTAATTAATATATAATGTATTACTGGTTTCAGAGGTAGAGGTCAGTGATTCATCAGTCTTATTAACACCCAGTGCTCATCACATCATGTGCCCTCCTTAATGCCCATCACTCAGTTACCCCATCCCTCTACCCTCCTCCCCTCCAGCAACTCTGTTTGTTTCTTATGGTTAAGAGTCTCTTATGGTTTGTCTCCCTCTCTGATTTTGTCTTCTTTCATTTTTTCCTCTCTTCCCCTATGATCCTCTGTTTTGTTTCTTGAATTCCACATATCAGTGAGATCATATGATAATTGTCTTTCTCTCACTGACTTATTTCACTTAGCATAATACCCTCTAGTTCCATCCATGTCGTTGCAAATGGTAAGATTTCATTTTTTGATGGCTGAGTAATATTCCATTGTATATATACACAACATCTTTTTTATCCATTCATCTGTCGATGGACATCTGGCTTCCCACTTCTGAGCTAGGTGCTTATCTGACAAAACCTGATGACAAATGCCACAGCACCTCAGAGTCTGCTCTGGAACTTCACAAAAGGCTCTTCTGAACATCTAAATCAGGGATTTTCCTTTCATATCGACCATTCAGTTCTTTCAAATGATTGTTGTAGATGTGTGCATCACTGCCCCTTTGGCTTTAGCACGCTGGAGAAAGCACCTGCCATTGACCTTTGTGCTTGGGAAATATAAATATTCTTTCTTCCTTCCCTTTCTCCTTTCCTCCCTCTTCCTCTCCTTCCTTTGGCGAATCTTGATTTAGTCTCTCAGGCTACTGACAGTGTCATAGAGTTGACTTCTGCTCAAGTGGTAACTGGGTACCATCATTCCCAAATTGGGCACTCACTCAACTTATGGAGCCCAGGCAGGGGACCCTGAAAGCTACAAACACAACAAAAATCCCCTATAGCTGCCCTAGCGCTTCCCTACTCAATAATCCCAGGTGTCACCTGTTGATTAGCAGTGACCAGGAACTATAGTGTCCTAATATAGGACACAGATGACCCCCAGTCTTTTGGCTTTAAAAGACCTGCTCCATTCCTTTTTTCCCCAAACCTAGTCCCGCTGGTGGGATTGTTCCTTACACAGCAGCTCCACTCAGCATGCAGTCTTGGGTCTCTTAGTCTTTATATTTGAATGCCTCCTCACCTTCAACCCTACCTAAATGCTCGTTGATCTTCTAGTCTATTTATGTCATCTAATCATATGAAACAGAAGATATTTGACTGTTTTTGATCTATCAAAATAGTGATTTCCTATAGTTCAACTTAATATTTTTTAGAAATTATATAAGGGATATAGAAGCATCATAAGAAAATTAGAAAACAGAGAAAAATATAAAGAAATGAAATATGCAAATATTATCCCTGGTAATGTTTTGTTGTATCATCTTCTGATTGTTTCCACGTGGTGCATGCCCATTTACTTACACACAGAGATTTGTTAGACATGGAATCTAACTACCTACATAAAGTGTCATCATGTAATTAACAATACATTGTGAGTGACTTTCCATGTCAATACATGCACTTCCTTACAATCATTTTTAATAGCTGTATTGTACTCTGTTGTGCGGTTGCGCCATGATTAAAGGTAGCCAGTAGCCAAGAGGCTGAAGGGTAGGGCCTTGGGGGTAGGAGGACAGAAAACATGAGCAGGAAGGAGAGGGGCCAAGGTGCAGGGAGGCGGGGAAGGGGCCACGGTGGTGGGGGGTTATGACGCCAAGCCTGGAAAGGTTTTTAAGATGCTTTATATTGGGTGGCTTAGTCGGTTAAGCGTCTGCCTTTGGTTCAGGTCATGATCCTAAGGTCCTGTGATGGAGCCCCACATCAGGCTCCCTGCTCAGCAGGGAACCTGCTTCTCCCTCTCTCTCTGTGTGCTCTCTCTCTCTCTCTCAAATAAATAAATAAATTCTTAAAAAAAAATAAGATGCTTTATATTAAGTGACCCTGAAGGGATTTGGATGGACAAGAAAGAGCCCTGGGTTCTGGGGAGGGGCCACTGGAAGGCTTACAAAAGGTTGGGGGATTCATATTCGTGTATTCATTCACTCAACAAATGCTTATTGAACTTCCACTATGTGACATTCTAGTGGGGACACTGCAGTGAAGGAGAGCCACACAGCCTTGCTTTCAATGAGGAGCTTGTATTGTTGTCAGGGGAGAAAGACCATAAGAGAAGAAAATTATTGCATATTGATAAAAGTCCTGGGAAGGAAAATGAACAAGGAGATGTGATGATGCATAACGGGATCCTGGAGGTGGGGGAAGGGTAATCAGGTACAGCGTCCCCGGGAAGGGGTATTTGAGTTGAGATCTGAATGAGTCAGAGGAGGAGAGTTATAAAGAGAAGAACCCGTCAAGTACAATGGCCAAGTGGAGTGAGTAGACACAACCCCAGGTTTGGAACACCTCATTCACTCATTCAACCTGGTTGAGCTCCTTTTCTGATGGAGATGGAACAGGGACATCAAATATTACTTCTCCTTCAAGGGATTCATTTCATTTATTTACTCATCCATTCATTGATTCAACACATTCTGAATTACTTACTATGTCTTAGACGTTAAAAAGTAAACAAAGATGAATAAGAATTAGTTCTTTTCCTCTAGGATATTTGTGGTCAAAAGCCAGGAAGGTGAGAGGGAGCAGCCAGAGAGAAGAAAGAAGTGGCCAGCTCAGGATGCCCCAGCAGGTAGGCATCAGGAAGCCTCCTTCCTCATTCCCTCACCAAAGTTTTGTTTATCGTGTTGTCCTGTGGCCCCTCCCCTTCTGTGTCAGTCCTTTGTCAGTTCAAGGTTTATGCACACAGCCTCCCCAAGTCCATACCTGGAAAAGGCATTAAACCTTTATATCATCGCAGGCCTTAAGATGAAGTCTATAAATGGTTCTGGTTGCAGTTCTCTCGTGTTCACTGGATGTCATAAAAATGGCTCAGTGCAAATAGGGAGCCATTGCCTTTAACAGCTGGGTGTTAATGACTACACTTGGAAGGCAGCAGAGTTGTGTCTGGGTACCCCCAAACAGCAAACTGGAAGTCCTTGTTGGGTTGGCTGCAACTGTGATGGGGCCATGTGGGCAGTGAGTGTGGGGTCCTGTTCATACTTGGGGTGACCAAGTAGAGCCACCAGGGAGTGTGTAATTGGCCAATGGAAGGTTCAGGAATGTGAATAAAAGGAGCTTCAGGACATGTATCCTCTCCTGCTATTATGGCACTATGGAAAGATACTTGATCTGGAGTATCTTGACTTGAATTTGAATCTTACTTCTGCCTCTTGCTGTCTGGGTGATCTTGGGCATTTTACTTTCTCCCTTGGAGACTCTGTTTTGTTGTTTGTAGAATAGGCATGTGGCAGACACCTAGTTACCCACCAAATAGCTAGTACCCCATTTTCCTTGCTAGAGAGGATTCATCCATGTGGCAATGTGCTCACTATGCGGATGCATCCTATTTGGTCTAAGGCAATGATTGGCTGAGGAGTTGGCTTGTAACCAAGTTCAGACCCACAGGAAGTCAGGTTGGAGGTTTATGCCAAACATTTTCCTTCCTTTCTTTTTTGCCTTGAATTCCTCTGTGCAAGAATGTGACAGTTGTAGCTGAGGCAGTCATCTCACAACCATGAGATGAGCCCATAAATAAAAGTCCATGCACTGGTGTGGACAGGGGAAGGATAGAAAGCTCCTGATGACAATGCTGAACTGTTGTATCAAACTTGGGACTCCTTGTTATAGGAGATAATCAAGTCATTTCTGGGCTTTGGGTCTTCTGTTATTTGCACCTGAAATATCCCTAATCAACATGAGGGGATCATGATAGCTACTTTCTAGAGCTCCCGAGGAAATTAAATGACACATTGCACATCCTGTGCTAGGCATATTTTTGTCACTTTCTGCCCTGATCCTCATCGTATGTGATGTGATCTCTTACTCCAGGCTGGAGAAAGCTGCCTTGGAAGAGAGTGACATGTTGGTTGGTGGAGAGTGACCAGTTTATGGCCTCTAGAAATACTTGGAGGGGCACCAATAGTAAAACAATTCGAAATAATTGTTGACATGTGCCATAATCCACCCTGTGTGAACCCATGTTTTTAACCTTTATCACACTGATGTATAAGGCAGAGGGATTCTTTAAATAGAAGTTACCCCACGTGTGTGGGGGGGGTGGTTAAACTGTTCTCGTTATTCACTCTAACATCCAGTGCATCTAAGGTGGTTAGCCTAAATCAATTAATAGGATTTCACCCACCCTGCTAGTGTTACTTCAGGAGCGGCCGTGTGGCCCCATGAGACATATGGGGAATCTGCTGTGGGCTTTCAAGAAGAGTTTCCTCTCTCCTAAGCGGAGAGACACAGAAGACCAGGGTCTCCCACTCCCCCCCTTATGTGGTGGTGTCTGGTGGAGAAACTGAAACCACCGTGGCCAAGTGACTCCCAGGCTGAGGGCTCCCAACACTGAGACACGGAGGATAGCTGGAACAAGCCCAGCTTCAATGGCAATCCTGAGCTGCTGAGTTAGCCGGAGCCTGCCCGGCACCTGGACTTTCTAATACATGAGCTAAATATTTACTTATGGTTTATGAGTTGGGGTTTTGGGGTTTTGTTGCTGAAAGCATTCTGCCTGATACTCTGAGTTTACTTAAGAGATTTCAGTTTACACAAAGAAAACCCAGATGTCCATCCAGTATTACAGAAGCAAGCTCCTGCAGGAAGTGAGGTAGAGCTTCGGTGAGGAAGGCAGAGTACCACAGCAGCCGTTCGGTCTTGGCCAGGAGGCGCCCCAGTGCTGGTGCTGGATGAGAAAGTTCAGCTCTGCCGAAAGCGTGGATTGGTAAAGGGATGGATGTATTCCTACTGTATTAGTCAGGATTCTCCAGAGGGAGACGTATTTATTTTAAGGAAGACAACTGTGGCTCACACCATGGTGGAGGCTGGGAAGTGCAAAATGCTCAGAGATAAACACATCTAGGGAAGTTTCTTCTCCCCTCCCCAGAAACATTGCTGGGAAGGTTTCTAGACAAGGGAAAATGGGTTCCAAATGGCTGAGTCATTTGACATATGACAAGCAAATGGTCAGGGCTTGCTGGGGGGGGAGCCCACATTGCCCCCGCTCATCCCCACGATGGGTGTCACCAACTGAGACACTCTCCCACCCCGGGCCTGCTCAGTTTGCAAGGCCGCTTTGGATGCTCTATGGGCCTTCACTCCAAAGCCACAGAGCCCAGCTACAGATGAACCGGATCCTTAGCTGGGCCAGGACCGCGCCCCAGACTGGGAACAGAGCCGCGTTCCAGCCTCTGTCCCGCTTGGCTGATGTGATTCCGCCTCCCCGCTCCCCAAGTCTGGCCTGGCCCCCGCGGTTGGGGCCGGAGCTGGGAAGAGAGATGGAGGAACGTCCTGGGGAGGGTCACTGGTCAGGCCACTTGGAAAAGTCAGGGTTATTATCCCCATTTATGGATGGTTTACTGAAGATGCCATGGCCTGGATAGGGGCCCTGGCCTGTGAGCTTCTGGAGGCGGCCTTTCCCCTCTCTGCCACTGCGACATCTGCAGCTGGCCATTCAAACTCTTCTTTTGCTCTTGGGTGGCACTGCCAGGTCATTTTAAAGGAAAAAAAAAGCAAAGAAAGGCTGACTGGTGCTCTATCCCAACTGGGCTCGAATACAGCAACCAAGAAGGCAGATGTCCTTCCTTTCGGAGTTGATAGGTGTTGACTGAACCTAGATCCTCGGCAGGCCAAGTGCCAGGCACTTGGGAGGCAGTGGGACACAGGACAGATGTGAACTTTGCCTTCACTGATTCCACAGTCTAGGTCTGGCTCCCGTCTCACCCCAGCCAAGCTGACCCTGGGCTCTGGTAGCGGGGACCCAGGGCTTTGGAGTCCCCTGCTGCTTGGTCTAATGTCTGGAGTTCTTGGTCCTAGGGAGGGCCACAAAGGGAAGGCAGGGAAGAAGACAGAGGACGAGTGGGCAGTTCACTAACCAGAACGCGCAGGGACGCAGTGACCAGGAGCTTTCGTAAAAGGAGGGGGCAAAGGGGAGGAGGGATGTATATTTAGAAATCAAGAGTCTGACTAACTTTGTGGAGAGCAGAAGGGAAAAAAAAGCCCGAGTCCCCACAGTAACCTGTTTGCAGGAGCTGCCCAATTTAGCAGAAAATCACACACACTGGTCCTGGCACGGGCTTGGGGAAGGTATTTCCTCCCCAGCTCGGGTCAAGTTTCATTCATAGGTACTGTCTAAAATTAGACCCTCTGCTTTCATTTGTGTCCAAACTCCCTGCCTAGCGTAATATTTGGGAGAAACAGGCACTCCATTAAAAGTGCCTTCCTCCCAGCGGCCCTTGGCCTGGGAAGGGCTGGGCCCTGTCCTCGGCTGGCGGTCGCTGCGGCTCATAAACCCGGGTCTAAATTCAAAGCATCCGCTCTGACTGGTGACCTCTGGCTCCCAGGCACACTCATGCCTCTTCCTCCAGCTCACACCCGAGACCTGGCCAGGTCACTGGGAGGGACCCATTGCAGGCCCTTGACCTTCTGTCCGATGGTGACTCCCCCAGGGTGGAAGACAGCCTAGGAAGAGGTGCTTGTCACCCCCAGACCACGCAATGGGGCCTCTTGCTGGAGCCTTGGCTTGCCATCTTCCTCTCTTCTGGACTCAGGGAGCCTGCCAGCTGGGTCTTTCAGGCTCAAACAAAAACAGTTTTACTGTTATTTTTTGTCCAAATTAACATACCATCAAGGAAGGACTCAGTGAGATGGGGAATCAACACCATGTTTGGACTGATTAGTTCATTTAACAAATGTTTACTGAGCACCTTGTATTTGGAGTCGTTCAGTCATGAGAAAGTCACTGTGGGCGGTCCTGGCCTCCAAGAGCTGAAGGCTTGCGGGCTGGGCTGGAGTTACAGCCTGAGCCTGGGGGTGGGGAACCCAGGAAGCGCTTTGTCATTGTCTCCCACCTCTACTTCTCTCCCAGCAGCAAACTCCAGGCCTTTCTCCTGCAGGCTGGCCTCAGCACAGAACGTGGCTCCTCATGCATGTGCTTTCACCTTCAGCCATCTGCACAGAGCCCACCCCTTTTTCTGGATTCCAATTTCAAGGTCCCAGGGAAGGTTTCTCATTGGCTTTGCTTTTGTCAGGTGTCTGCCCCTCGGCCAATCCACAGCAGCCAGGGGAGGGGCCATACTAGCCTGGTGGATTCGGTTGGAACCACGTGCATGGCACGAGGAAAAGACATTCCCAGGAATAGACCATTTTAGCACTATGCAGTTGCAGCTTTGCCAGCCGCCTGTGGTAGGGCAGAAAAGGATCTTAACCCAGGCATGGCAGATTAAGGAAGGCTTCCTGGAAGAGGTAATTTCTAAGCTGGGTGAGAGGCATTTAGCCAGGACCAGAGAGGGAGCAGCGTAGAATGTTGTTAAAAGAATTATAGGCAAAGATCTTAAGACAAGACCCAGGTCTACCAGGATGGGAATCCTGCATTGCCATGCACTGGCTATGTTAGCTTTGGGCAAGTCATGTTGCTCTCTGAGCCTCAATTTCCTCCTCTGTGAAAGGGAATCCTAACATTTTCCTCCCAGAGTTATGAGGATTAAATGAGGCTCCGAGTGCAGTAGTGTCTGTCAATTGCATCCATTAACCCTGGGAGCAGGGACATTTTCTGGGCAGGTGGTGTTCCCATAGCTCGTTCCTTCTCCCCTTGGGTTTCAACTCAGGTATCACAGGGACATCAGAGAAGCCCTCCCTGACCAACTTTCAGAGCAAGCTTCCCTCTTAACTCCAATGGTTATCTGGTTTCCCTGCTAGTTGTTTTCTCAGTTTGCAGTTATTTAGTTTGCCTTCTTGTTTTTTTTTTTTTTAATTGAAATATATTTGACATGTCACATTGTGTAAATTTAAGGTGTACAACATATTGATGTGATACATTTATATATTGTGATATGTTTGCCATGGTAGCGACAATTAGCACCTCTCTCAGGTTACATAATTTTTTTTTAAGATTTTATTTATTTATTTGACACAGAGAGACACAGCGAGAGAGGGAACACAAGCAGGGGGAGTGGGAGAGGGAGAAGCAGGCTTCCCACGGAGCAGGGAGCCCGATGCGGGTTTCGATCCCAGGACCCTGGGATCATGACCTGAGCCGAATGCAGACACTTAACGACTGAGCCACCCAGGCACCCCTCAGGTTACATAATTATAATTTCTTTTTAGTGGTTGGAGTAATTCAGATCTAGCCTTTTAGCAAGTTTGATGGCTGTAATACAATATCGTTGTCCCCATTCACTCTACTGTACATTAGATTACTAGGGTTTATGTGCCACTTGTCGCAAATTTGTACCCTTAAACAATAGCTTGCCTATAGTCTTCTTGTTTCCAGTCTGGTTTTATCCGAAACTGAAACGTCTATGAAGGTGAGGACCATGCCTATCTTGTTTTCTGCACTACCCTCCTGACATGCAGGGTGACCAGCATCCCAAGGGTGCTTAATCAGTGTCTGCTCAATCAATGAATGCACCAAGGGAGACATGTAGGCGGGAAGTCTTGGTGGCTTCCTGTGGGAGGAGTGGATTTTCTCAGACAATCTTGGCCTGAGGGCAGTGTCCAGACTCCCCCAGCAAAGTTACTGCTCTCTTAGCAGCTACTTGAGTCCTGAAACCCCTGATAAATACCCCTTTGAACTCAGTTCAAAGGCTTTGGCACTTGGGGCCCTCATCCATACCTAAAGAATCTGGAAAACTAAGGTGGAATTCCAACCATTCTATTCTCTGAGACTCCAACTGGGCCTTTTAAGTTGGGAAGGGTAAGGGGCTTGAGCCTGGGGGCCTCCCTATGGCTCTAGTCCTGGAAGAGATTTCTCCGCAGGGCCTGAGCAGAGGCTCCTCGCCCTCATCCTCACTCATCCCCTGGTGATGAGCTCCATCCTACAGAGAAGCAGAGAGGGATAAGAGTAAGGCCTGGCCAGATGGCCCCACAGCAATACCGGAGTCATGTCTTGGCATCAGCCACAGCACAAAGGCTGACCCCCAGCTCCCACTACCCATCATTTACTCCCTCCCACCTTGGCCACTCTCCCTCCCTGATCTCCTGCAACTTCCTAGAACCACCCCCACTGTTTCTTCGCTTGTCTTAGTTTGGCTCCCTCACTACAGACTTTGAAATGAGGATATGAGTACAAGTAGTTTATTTGGAGGGTGATTCCAGAAAATACTGGCAAGGAAAATGGGATAGTGAGACAGGCAAGGGCAGGAGGTCACTCCTGGGTGCAGTTACCAATGTAGGCAACTGACGGTCCAACTCTGCAAGATGGTGTGGAGCACCTGCCCCAGCCCACCGGAGGGGCAAGAGCCACTGGCTGAGGGGTCCTGCAGCAGGTGTTCTCTCCTCAGTACTCGGGCCTGTCTGGTTTGTAGGAAGCCTTCATATTTATAGGAGCTTCCAATTGGTGTCCACTGGATCAATGTGCAAGGAAATAATGAGTGCTGAGGGCATCTGGGTACGGCATCTGCCTCTCTGCTGATAGCCCCAGCCCTCCAGGGGCCTCTCCAACCACCCCGAGGGCTCCCAGTGATTTTTTCACTCCCCTCTTACCCCAGGGACCCCCTCACTGATCCCTGATGGCTGACTCTTCACAGGTCCATCAACACCTGATGAATTGCCTACCCTAACCCCCCTCAGGACCCTTTATATTCCCATTTAACCTTCCATTGACCCCATTCCCTATGCTCAACTCCACCCACTCTCCCCTGTATGGGAATTTTGGGATATGAGCAGGATTGGGCTAGATGTCCTCAATGAAGCAACAGGAGGGTGGGTCCACTTCCTGAACGTCTCCTCCCGGGATCCTCTGTGGCTGACCAAGTGAGTCACATTCTCTGCCTCCCCCCACCTGGCCCCTTCCCTGTCTCTCAGAGAGGGGCTGGCTCCTGCCCTGGCCCTGCCTGCTTCCTCCCTTTTCCCCATCGAAAGAGGGATCTGGTGAGGCCGAGGTGGCCCAAGGGACAATGGGGTTCAGCCTGGATGATCCAGTGGGCCCTAGAGCTGGCCCCTCCCTAGACCCTCCCAGGGACACAGAGTCAGGTTTTCTCTGTGGCTTCCAGGTGGGGCCCTGGACAAGGGAGGGAGAACATAGACACGGCCCCATCCAGGGCACTGGTAGCTTCAGCCCTGCTCTGAGGAAAGCTTGAGAAAGCAGAGGCTCAGAGAAGGTAAATTACTCACCCAAGGCCACAGAGCCAGCCAGTATGACTCCAAAGCCCAGCATTCTCATTCCCAGAATTACTGAGTGCGAGCCCAGCACTGGGCCATTCCCCACAAGAGATGCAAAGAGGGGTAACCCATGGGCCAACCCACAGAGCCTGGGGTCTGAGCTGGGAAATGAGGCTGGCCTCTGCCCACCGTCTTTGCTGCCGGCCACCACCCTGGTCTTCCTGTTTCCACTCCTGCCCTCTGTGATCCACTTGCCACAGAGCAGCCAGGGGGAGCTTAAGAAAAATAATTATGATCATGTTACTCCCTTGTTTGCAACCTTCCAACAGCTTCCCATAGCCCTGAGAATGAAACTGGAACTTTCCATAAGGGCCTGCAAGGCTTGTCTGGCCTGGCTCCTACCTCCCTCTCTAATCTCATCTCCTGGACTCTCTGCCTCACACACAGCTCCACCACTCGGGTCCCCTGGTCATCCCCAGACACCCCAGGTTCCTCAGCGATAGCAGGGCTCTCGAGCTTCTTCTACCTATTGTCAGGAACAGCCTGTCCTGACCCTTTAGTCTGAAATATCTCCCACTCTTACCACAATGTACCCCATCACCTGATTTTGTTTTCTCGCCCCCTGATGGGTTTTCTCATTTACTCAATGCTTTACTTGTTTATTTTCTGTCCCCCACTAGAACGTGGGGTTTGTGAGGGCAGCCACTTGTCTGTGTGCCTCACTGCTGTATTCCTAGTGCCTCGGAGTGTTCAACACATAGTGGGGGCTCTTGTTGAATGACATCATCTCGGGCATTTGTTTAAAACAGACTCTTCATTTATAACAGCCTGAGCACAGTGCTTGGCTTGTGGTCTTCCGTACCTGGCAGCATTGAATGAGGTGGGGAGGTGCATGCACGCGCGCGTGCACACACACACACACGGCTCCAGGAGTGTGCCCAAGCCCTGCCCAACAGCTCTAGCTTCCCCTGAGCTTCAGCTCCAGGAACATGGTTGAACTTGGGTCACAGGTCATCACTGTCATTACCATTGTCTGGTACCTCAGAACCACTCAGGTAGCACCTCTCCAGCGACCCTCTTCGCCCTCCTACTTTCTCTCCTTATATGGGAACAAGATGTGTGTCTTGGCCTTGCAGACAAATCTGGCTGCCTGGTTAGTGGCCTCCATGGTCATGAGATGAATTAACCCTTGTGAACACATCCAGTGACCCTTTTTCCAAGTGTCTTTCTGGAGATCGTTCTGAGTTTCTGTTTCTGTCTCTGAGAGGGCTTCCTTCTTTGCCCCTGTCCATTCAAAATGTCACCCAGATTTTGGAAAATTGCTTTCTTGACCCTTAGGTGTTTGCCGTGCCCCAGGGCCCATCCCTCTTCCCTGCAGCAGGGTATTCCCACAGGCACAAAATAATGCCATGCGGGTCCCAAGGCCCACTAAACAAGAGACAGCAAAGCTTTGACGTGCTGTGTTCCGCATAACTGGCCAGAGTTGCTGTGTGTCCACCAAGCCTTGCTCTTCTAAGATTTCTTCACCACTATGGGTTGGAGACATGGTTCTTTTTATGATTTGTCATTCACACGCTAACTGCTGGATCCTTCGTTCCCTCCCTCTCTCTCACACACACACACACACCCCACATACCCCTACCAGATATTCATTGTCAGAGACAGTTCTCTTTCCCAAGGAGGTCAAATTTCAAATGCATACCTGCAGTGGTCCGAAAGATGACATCACTGAGTCCAATGGACCAGTGGTAGGATTATAAGCAGCAACCCACAGCCTCTGTGTTGGGAGATGCAGGTGAGTGGGGACAATGGCAGGCTGGTCAGCGCATAACCAAGCGAGCCCACCGCGCAGCTCCAACCAAGCATTGCTGTGGGGGATGGGGCTCACTGTGGTCATATCTTCTCAGGCTTCGAAAGAAGCCAGAAAACCATTTTATCTTGTGAAAGATCTGAATTCTTTCATTAAAGAATGTAGATGAACCCAAATTTAAACACTATATTGGCATAACGTAATGTGCTTGCCAGCAATGACCCCTGGGCTACCAGTCTAAGCGTTCTGCATGTAATCTGTAAGAAATAAATGGAAGTGTGTGTGTGTGTGTGTGTGTGTGTGTGTGTGTTGGGGGATGATGGAGCTCTTCCTTCAATTACAAATAGAACATAGTTTTCTTGGGCGCCTGGGTGGCTCCGTTGGTTAAGCAACTGCCTTCGGCTCAGGTCATGATCCTGGAGTCCCTGGATTGAGTCCCGCATCAGGCTCCCTGGTCGGCGAGGAGTCTGCTTCTCCCTCTGACCCTCCCCCCTCTCATGTGCTCTCTCTCTCTCTCTCTCAAATAAATAAATAAAATCTTTAAAAAATAAAAATAAAAAAAATAAATAGAACATAGTTTTCTATACAATTACACTAACCAATATCACCCCCTTACATTATCCCCAACCATTTATCTATTATTAGATATTGAGATTATTTCAAGGTCCTTACTACCATAAATAGCACCATGATAAACTTCCTTAAAGTTGGCTCTTTACCAACCTGTACACATATATCTGTCACAGACCTGGATCATAAAGATCTGTTTCTGAGACTGACCTCTGTGAAAATAAGGAACATCTTATTTTTCTCTGTAGGCCAGTTGCCTGGCCCTCTGCCGGGATCATAGAAGGCACTCAGTAAATGTTTGTCGAATGAAGAAATGGGGTCAGAAAAGAAGGAACATCAACTTTCTGATGCTATCAGAAGAAAATTTCAAGTGAATTTCAAGTTAGCCATGAAAGCGCACTTTATCGGGAAGACTTAGACCCATTTCTCTGCTAATGTCGCACTACACCCACTAAATCACTGCCCTCTATTCCGGATTCTTCCCAACCCCATCTATACCCTAGAGTTTATATCATGGAACAGAGAGCACAATTCAGATTTCCCTGGAGTAGTCATTATGATTGAGTTTACAAACTTGAGGTTTGTCCTTTATTTTTCAACTCAACTTAAAACCAGTTGGAATTCTCAAAAAGCCCAAGATCTGCCTTTAGGGCACCTCCCTCCCCTTGAATTGCCCAAGATCTCCAGGGATTGATACAATCCCAAATAAAAGTCAGCCAACTTAGAATGGATCAGGCCCTTGTAGGCCTCTGAGAATAAGGACCCCCTGAGATGTTCACCCTCGGCACCTTGCTTGCCTCACGTTAGTCCCGACTTGAAAAGCAAAAAACCATTCCCAGGTGTCAGAAGGGAATTTCTCTGTCTGAGACTGTCATCTGTCATAGATGTGTTTGTAGTTTCCTCGACCTCTAGAAGTCTCCCTCTTTGGGCCTCTTGTTCTTGTGTTTGAATGTCAAGGCCCAAGGGAAAGGAAATAATTAGTGACCAGTGTGTGTGGCTTCTCCATTTAATCCTCTCCAGTATGAAAAAAGACAACGATGTTTCCCAACATCAGGAATACGGGAGTGACATTTTCTCCCTTCTGACAGACTTCCTAACGAGTATGAGATTTCTTTTTGGGGTGATGAAAATGTTCTGGAATTAGATGGTGGTGATGGTTGCCCAACCTTGTGAGTACACTCAAAACCGTTCAATTGCCCACTTCAAAAGGGTGAGTTTTATGATATGTGAATTATATTTCAATTAAAAAAAATTTTTTTTAAACCTGAGTTAACTTATTCGTCTCTGCCCTCTGCCTGCTGTGCTCTGCCAGCCCTGGGACTTAGACACTCTCTCAAACCCGGACCCTGGGGTGGAGGCTCCCTGCACTGAGGAACAGGCCTGGGCTGGCTCAGGGAGTCCCCGGGCCGCTCGTGCCAAAGGACAGATTTATGGCCTGGAGACTCCCAGGGTAAAAATGAGTGTGGGCTGGAGCCAGTAGGCAGAGGCTGCTACATGGGTAACCAGGACCTGGAAGTAAGAATGTTTTCTTTCCTAACTCCAGGAGAGAAAAGGAGTGGTATAATCTCAAATGAAGAAAGCAAAGGGTCTTGTTTTCTGAATTGTAGCTGATAAAGATCATTGAAATAATTTTAAGTGGCAGAATAAAAGTTATTCTTTTTATAATTGGGGTCCTCTAGATTTATATTTGATTTTTAAAAAATCTTAGTTTAGAATAATTTTGGCTTTGTTGTCGCTTTAAACTGAGCTCCTCAAATCTCCTGGGATTAGATACCTCACTGGCCCACATTCACAGAGAAGCCCTTCTACCTTACCTCTTCTGCAGGTGGAAGTAGAGCGGGTGGTCTTATTCTACAGCTGGACAGGATTCTTTTTTGTGTTCTCTTATTAGGAGAGGAGAGAATGGAAAGATCCCTTGCAGAGGAATTGTCTAAGTCTTCAAATGATCAATACTGTTATGCTAAGTGAAATAAGTCGAGCAGAGAAAGTCAATTATCATATAGTTTCACTTATTTGTGGAACATAAGGAATAGCATGGAGGACATTAGGAGAAGGAAGGGAAAAATGTGGGGGGGAATTGGAGGGAGAGATGAACCATGAGAGACTATGGACTCTGAGAAACAAACAGGGTTTTAGAGGGGAGGGGGGAGAGGGGATTGGTTAGCCCGGTGATGGGTATTAAGGAGGGCACGTACTGCATGGAGCACTGGGTGTTATACGAAAACGATGGATCGTGGATCACCACATCAAAAACCAATGATGTATTGTATGGTGATTAACATAACATAATAAAATTTTTAAAATAAATAAATAAATAAATACTGTTAACTGTGAAGGCATTTTGAGAACACTTTATCGTCAATGCAGTACATTTCCTTCAGCATTTGTGAACATCATTTACTCAGTGTAAAAGTTTGGGATATTTCTATTTAAAACTCAGAAGCCCAACTCAAATTGGCTTAGCTGAAAAAGGAGTTTATTAGTTCATGTATACAAAAGCAGTTAGGACTTCAGGTATGGCTTGATCCAGGGCATCAAGAAAGATCATCAGGCCCCAGTTTCTTTTTCTTCCTTTCTTGGCTCTGCCAAAAAAACCTATCTAGTTGCAAAGGTCTTGTTGTAACTCATTGATTCTAGCTGGGTCGCATGCTCATTCCTGAATGAATTACCATGGCCAGGGGAATGCAATGTTGGAATTGGCTAGGCCTGTATCACATGTCTATTTGGGGAGTTGAGATGGAACCCCACATTCACCATGTGGACTGAGCATGGGCAACAGGATAGTTCTTCAGAGAGAAACATGTGTTAGGAGAGGGAGAATGGATGTTGGGTGGTAAGAACAACAAGATGCCCACAATATCTATGGCAGAATATTATACAAATTAAAAGCTTGGGCTGCTCTCTGGGATCAAATCTCAGCCCTGCCATTATTAGCTGTGTGACCTTCTGAAGCTCAGATTTTTCATTTGAAGACCTGGGGTAATACTAATACCTTGCTCCTAGAGTAACCAGGATTAAATGAGATAATCCAGTTAGCACAGTGCTGAACTAGTCAGCGCTCTTTACATGGTACTGACTATTACTCTTACGTATTAGTTTGCATCCAGAGAGACTTTTAAGTCACCATGGAAAGTGTTTTTCAAAGATAAACCTCAAAAAACAAAGTAGCTGAAATTCTTTTTTTTTTAATGAAAGACCCAGGAATGAGTACCTACATGGAAAACTAAAAGGGAGAACAGAGGAGTGATCATCAGGAGAGTCAGAGGAGTAGTTACTTTTGAGGGAAGGGAGGGCATGTGACATGAAAGGGACACTAAGGTTTCTTGCTGTTTGACCTGGCAGGTGACTCCACGGATGTGTGCTTTAGACTGCACACATGCCAAAGCTGGCTAATGTTTCCTCTTTCTCCTGGAACCCCACGCACGCCACATTTCCCAGCCTCCCTTGCAGTGAACTTAGCCATGAAACTGAGTTCTGGCTGATGGAACATGGGTGGAAATCCTGCGTACCTCTTCCAGCCCTGGCCAGTCAAACCACTCTCTCCTTTCACCTGTGGCCTGCACTGTTGATTCCCAAGCTAAGTGTGGAAGCCTGTGATGAAGAAGGTAGAGATGCCATCATTCTGGATCTCTGAGTCACCCCCTGGAGCAGAGGCTTGCTGCTCAGGAACTCAGGAACACCAGTTTTGACTTTACAAAGAAATTAAGTTATTTTGAATGAAGCCATTGAAATGTTGGCATTTGCCTCCCTTAACCGAATATGTAATATTTTACATACTTTTCAGTATGTAGAATAGAGCGGACAACAAAAAAAGTAAAGAACAAAAGAAAAAGGAAGTGAAGGCTAGTTGGAAATTATGGGAATAACAGGAAAATAGGAGGATGTCCCAGATTCAAAGTTTCCAACTCTTACTTCTGAAGGGGGTTGCAGCTTCAGGGATGGAAGCTAGAAGTGTTTTCTTATCTGTTTTCTGGGTCTTTGTGAAGACTCCGTTGTGTGGGTAGAAGCTCTGAAATTTTCCTTCCGGTATTGCTTCTGGACAGTGTGGGGCTGAAAAGGGGAGGAAAAAGAATGAGAATGATAAGAACAACAGCAAGAGATGCTGTTTGTTGAGTGTTTACATCAGCCAGGCACCCTGCTCAGCCCCAAACCACAGGTCCCAGAGAAGTATCTTTCTGTTTAAGAGATGAAGTCACCGAGGACATAAGTCACACAGCTAAGGACTCTGGTACTGTGCTCCTTACCGCTCTGTCAGGCTGACAAGTAAGGAGGAGTCAGCGCAAAGGAGGCATCTGATGACCTGTGACATCTGCCCAGAAGTGGACGTGGCTGTGGGGAGGGTGGGGTGAGGCCATGACCCAGCCCTGAGATCGGTCCTCGGGTTCCCACGTGCTCCAACACGGAAGGCGTCCAAGCTGGGGGAGCTGGAACTCCCCTCCCCTCTTCTACCTTCTTATTCTTTTAGCTCAGTCTTGGGCCGAATCTGCTATTTCTCCCTCCTTGTCACCTTCACCCAGGCAGTTCCCATCTACCTCAGCCCTCAGAAGATTCTTTTTTTTTTTTTAACTAACTTCTTGATCATTTTGCTTAAAAAAAAAAAAAAAAAGATTTGAGGTCTACCATTTCCTCACCTGCTCATTCCTCCCTCTCTGCAGGAAAAGAGGCCCCAGAGCTGCCTGAGGTCCCACCCATGGTCTTGAAGCAAACCAATCACCCCCAAGAGAACTTTCCACACCCAGAGCCCAGAGAAGGGGATGCAGTCAACAGAGGCAGCGTTCAGAGACATCTGTGCATACAGAGACACACCTGCCTTTGACCACACAGTGTTTCTTGGTTCCTTCTTCTGCCACTTCATCAAGGAATGGGCCCCTTTCTCAGACCGGGGAGGTATGTCCAAGGCTGTGTCCAGATACCAAAGGCTGTTTTATTCACTTGAAAGTTGGTTATAGGGAGGAGGTGGGCAAGTTCTTTATACTGAGGAAAACATATCATTTTAACGTGGCCCAGTCCCCTTTGTACTGCAACCAGGAGAAATCACAATCCCAGATGGAGTGTTTAGTCCCAAACTCTGCTCTGAAGGATGTTGCAGGAGCGGGTGGGGAGGTACCTGCCACAAGGCTTGGCTCTCCAATGACAAGATGTTGCTTCCGTGTGAGTTCCACCCATCTCAGGCCGCTCTGGGGAGAATATGCTATACTTTAGCACTGGGGAAGGAGAAGGAAGCCAAAGGCACACCATAGGACGGAGTGATTTTTTCCCCCCAGAAAACATATTTCTGGGGCACCTGGGTGGCTCAGTCGTTAAGCGTCTGCCTTCAGCTCAGGTCATGATCCCAAGGGTCCTGGGATCAAGCCCCCCATCGGGCTCCCCGCTCAGCGGGAAGCCTGCTTCTACCTCTCCCACTCCCCCCTGCTTGTGTCCCCTCTCTCGCTGTGTCTGTCTCTGTCAAATAAATAAATAAAATCTTTAAAAACAACAACAACAACAAAAAAACATATTTCTGACAAGAGAAGCCAGCACTAAAATTCCATCATCTTCCAACCTCACTCATCACAAATGGTGACAACCACAGACATTTCCCGCCAGCAGCCCCTTGGGAGGAGTCCGTGGGAAGCACTTCATCCCAGGATTTAAGAGCATGAACTCTGAAGATACAGGGATCTGTCTTCAAATCCGGAATCGACCACTCTCTAGCTGGGTGACACAAGCCACGTAATTGGACAACCTCTGCATCTCAGGTATCCCCCAATGTTGTGAGGGCCGACACTATTAACATGGGATGGCTGAGTGCAGGATTGACACTGAGTGAGCACTCCACAAATGGAGGATGCTATCATTTTGCCAGCAGGTTGGTCTAGAGAAGCAGAGGAAGGGGAGGGGGAGACGAGGGAGGAGGCTTCTCTCTCATCCATGCTTCTGAGCCCATGCTGTCTTCTGAATCACCTACCTGCAGGGGGTGCTGGTCCAGCCGCTGCGAACATCGGGCCTGAGCAACAGGGGCTAGAAGATTGGGCTCTATGATCATTCCAGAAAAAGAGTCTGCCGGTCCTGCAGAATGAGAGGCTGGGAGCTCGGTGAGGTGGTGAAGCCCAGAAATGGGGAAGCAGGGAGTGGGCAACTCCTCCCGGACCTGGGTCCCACACAACCCCGGCAGCAAAGCCAGCAAAGCTGTGAGCGCTGGAGAGGTGGGAGGGGAGTGCTGGGGTCCGTGGGTAGGAACTGAGGGCTGGCATGTGACCATGCCCACCCTCCCCACCCCACCTCCACCAGGGAATACTCCTCTCATTGCCACTGTCCAGGGCCATCTCACTGCCTGGGGTGTGTTGTGCTCCTCTGCAGAATCCTGTTTGCCTGCACATTGAGGACAGATCCCTGCCTCAGGATAGACTTAGGCTGACTAAGCCCCTGAGGCTGATGCACAAAACCTGAAGGTACAGTGAGAACCAGCCCTGTTGCACAGGGGGCTCAGGCCATGTGCTCATAGCTTCCCCTCCCCACTCCTTCTCCCTCTTCTGCCGCTACTTCTCCCCCTTCCCTCCTCCTCTTCTTCTTCATGCATACATCCAGTACACATGGGGAAGACGCTCAAACAGCACAGAAGGGTATATCCTCCAAAGAAATCTCGCTCTCTTCTCTAACTTGCAGTCCTCTGTTTACCTGCTGGCTACATCGTGCTTCGTTGCATGGAGCACTGTAACTTACTCAAGCAGACCATAATCGATGAACATTTATGGTGTTGCCACTCCCAATGTGTACAAATAATGCAGAAAATACCCTTATCATGACAATAATAACAATGACAGTGATTAACATTTGTTTGGCTCTTAACAAGTGCTGGACCCCATTTCATATGCTTTTCTGTATTAACTTATTTAATCTTAAAAGTAGATCTAGGTGGCAGGTGCTTTTATCATTTTATGGCTGAGGAAACCAAGGCACAGAGAGATTAAACCCTTCGCCTGCTGCTATGAGTAATTATATCTATAGAATAAATTCCTAAAAATGTATTTTAAATTTTGATAGGTTTTACCAAATTGTCCTTGTAAGGCATGTACCAGTTTATACTCTCATCAGCTTTGTGTAAAAGTGCTTACTTCCTTCATGTATTTCAGAAAGCAAGAAAAAGAGAATAGAATAGGAGAAAGCTTGTATTTTGTGATTTAATTTGCATTCCTTTTATTATGAGTAAAGTTGAGCACCTTTTTGTATGTTCAAAGTCATTCAATTAATTTTTTTGTGAACCATTCAAATCCTTCGCTTTTCTTTTCTATTAGATTGTTGATCTTCCCCTTACTACTTTATAAGAACTCTTCATATATTAGTATTAACCTAGACTCTTTTAAATTATTATATTTAAATTATTTTGTTTAAAAGATTTTTATCAAATGTATCACACACAAAGAAGATTACAGATAACATCTATCCAATATAAAGAAAAATAAGAAGATGAATATCCAGGTACTGTCCACTCAGCTTAAGAAATAGAACATTTCCAGTAACTTCAAAGCACCCTGTGATTTCTTCTCCAATTGCATTTCCCTGTCAAACTTCACCCCCACACTCCAGGAAACGATTATCCTGAATTTTGTGTCTATCATTTATTTTCTTTTTTTTTTGCCCTTTTACCACATATGTATATATTCCTAAAAAATGTATTGTTTAGTTTTACCTGACTTTAAACTTCATATAAATCGAATTATACTGTGCATTTTTTTGTGATTTTCTTCTTTCATTCCTAATGTGATTTTGAGAGGCATCCATGTTCATGCACAGAAGCTGTGGTTCATTAATTACAAATGTTATTGGGTGTTTATGGTTATACAATTTATATGTGAAAAGTAAAACCCACCAGCAGTTTATGAGAATTTCCATGACTACATTCTCACCAACATTTGGCATCATTAGGCCCCCATGGGGGTATGATGGTATTTCATTAGGATTGTAATTGGGATTTCAAGATCGTTGGGAGTTAAGACTATTTTCATATTTTACAGGCCATTGATGTTTCCTCTTCTCTGAAGAAGTTATGACTTTTATCCATTTCCTATTGTGTAACTTGTCTTCCCCTTATTGATTCATTGCTATTCTTTATATATTCTGGATATTATTCTTTTGTCAGTTATATGTGTTGCAAATACATTCAATTTGTGACTTGCCTTTTCATTTTGTTTAAAGTAACATTTTATGAACAGATGTTCTTAATTTTAACATACTTCAATTTATTAATATTTAATGATTTTTACTTTTTGCATCTTGTTTGAGGAATCCTTCCTTTCTCTGAAGTCATAATAGTATTCTCCTACTTGGTTTTTACATTTAAGACTTTAATCCACCTGAAATTGATTTTTGTGATGCTATGAAATAGGAATCCAATTTAATTCTTTTGCCATATGGATAGATAATATTCCCAGTACCAATGTCCATCTTTTATCACCTATCTTCAGTGCCACTTGGGCATAAACCCAATGTCCTTATTTGCACGGGTCTGATTCTGGGCTTTCTATTCTTTTATATTAGTCTATTTTTTTTTTTTTGGCCTATTCCTGTACCTATAACACTTTCTTACTTGTCATAGTTGTTTAGCCCTGAGTTTTCTTGGTAGGAAGATTTTAAACTACTGATTTGATCTCTTTTGTGGTCATTAGGTTACTTTGTTTTCTGTTCTATTCTTGAGTCAATTTTAATGAACTGTATTATCTGAGGAATTTGTCCCTTTGTCTAAGTTTTCAAATAAATTGGCAAATTTTTTTTACAATATCTTTGTATTATCTATTAATATCATCTGTATTTATGTTTATGTTTCTTTTTCATTCTTAATATTATTTATTGTGCCATTTTTTCTTTGGATTAGTGTAACTAGGGATTTGCCTATTGGTCTTTTCAAAGAGAAAACTTTTGGCCTTGCTGATCCTTTTTATTATATGCTTTATTTTTCAATAATTTCTCTTCTTATATTATATCCCTTCTTTTAATGGGGGAGGGTTGTGCTATTGAATGTGTAGCTTATTAATGTTGTAGAAATTTTATTATGGTTTAGCTTTAAGCACTTAAAATTTTAAATATATCACAATTTCTTAGATCAATGAGTTAGTTAGAAATGTATTTTAACTTTCCAGTTGGTTGCTCCAGAAATTTTAACATGCAGATTGAACTAAATAAGACAAAGTTAATTGATATCTCTGCTTTCCTACTGACAAATAAAATAATCTTCAAATGCTGTAATTCCAATCACCTCCTCCTAAAATGTCATTTTGATCATTATCTTTGTTCTATTTTATTTCTCTGCCAAACTAGATATATACTGTGTTTGTTTCATAAAAATGTATGTTTAGATTTAGCCTATATTTCCCTTTCCCCTTGCTTTCCATTCCTGCTCACATTTCAAAATTTTCTTCTGAGATAATTATCATTTTGTCGGAAGACTATCCTTTGGAACTCTCTCGATGGTAAGCTCCCCTATTTCTTGGGTCTGAAAATGTGGGGTTATTTTTGTCCTGAGTGTTCATATTTAGAGTGAATTGCTGATTACAGTATATAGTTCAATATCACTTTAAAAATCTAATCAATAATCTCTGCCTATGAATATGATCTTATTGAGGTATAATTAACATAATAAAGTGCACAAATTGTCTCATGTATAATGCTAAATGGAAGTGTTAAAAACCAACATCCTTGGGTTGTTCCCTATCTTAGGGAGAACATATTCAGTATTTCTGGATTAAGTATGATGTTAGCTGCAGGTTTTAAAATAAACATTCTTTACTGGTGCTCCTGGGTGGCTCAGTCAGTTAAGCTCCCACTCTTGATTTTGGCTCAGGTCAAGATCTCAGGGTCATGAGATCGAGCCCCAAGATTCTCTCTCTCCCAGGGTGCCTGGATGGCTCAATTGGTTAAGCGTCTGCCTTCAGCTCAGGTCATGATCTCGAGGTCCTGGGATCAAGCCCTGTGTCAGGCTCCCTGCTCAGTTGGGAGTCTGCTTCTCCCTCTTCCTCTCCCCTGCCTCTTGCTCATGCTCTCTCTCCAGTAAATAAACAAAATCTTAGAAAAAAAAAAGATTTTCTTTCTCCTCTCTCTGTCCCTTCCCCCAACTCCCTTCATGCATACATGCTCTCTCTCTAAGATAAACAAACAAACAAACAAACATTCTTTATGAGATTGAGGCATTCCTTTCTATTCTTAGTTTGCTGAGAGTTTGTTTTGTTTTGTTTTCAATCAGGAGTAAATGTTGGATTTTTGTCAAATTATTTTTCTGTATCTATTGAGAGGATCACATGCTCTTTCTTTTTAGTTCTTACTATAGTAAATGACATTGATTAATTTTTGATAATAAATCAATCTGTATTCCTAGGATTAAAACTCATTTCATCATCATGCTTTATCTTTTTTTAATATTGTTGGATTTGATATGTGAAAATCTTCAGAATTTTTGCATCTGTGTTAATGACAGATATTGGTCTATAGTTTTTTTATATTGTTATTTATTAGCCTGGTTTTGGTATTAGGGTACTGCTGACCTTGTAGAGTAAATTGGAAAATACTCCCTTCTCTTCAATTTTCTGGAAGTGTTTGTGTACAACAGATGCTATTTCTTTCTGAAATGTTCTTTCACTTCAATGAAAGCTAACTGGAGTCTGGAATTTTGTTTTTGGAATGATCTTTAACTGAAAATTTATTTTCTTTAAGAGTTTTAGGGGTAGGGATGCCTGGGTGGCTCAGTCAGTTAAGCGTCTGCCTCCGGCTCAGATCATGATCACAGGGTCCTGGGATCAACTCCCACATCGGGCTCCCTGTTCAGTGGGAAGCCTGCTTCTCCCTCTCCCACTCCCCGGGCTTGTGCTCTCTGTCTCTCTGACAAATAAATAAATAAAATCTTTAAAAAAAAAAAGAGTTTTAGGGATATAATCTGTAGTGATTTACTTCTCTTGTTTCTGGTGTTGGCAATTTGTATAATCTCTGCCTTTTTCCCAATCACTTAAGCTAGAAATTTTAAAATGCTACTAATATTTTCAAGGAGCCAGCTTTTGCTTTCATTGATTTTTATACGTTTCATATTTCATTGATTTCTCTAGTGGTTTTTATTATTTCTATCCTGCTTTCTTTGGTTTAATTTGTTCTTTTTTTTTCTAGTTTTTTAAGGTAGAAACTGAGGTCATTAATTTGAGAATTTTTTTCTTTTCTAATAGAGGCAATTAGTGGTATAAATTTCCTTCTAAGCCTTATAAGTACTGATTTACTGGTAGCTCACAAATTTTGATATGCGGCCTTTTCACTTTCATTCAGTTTGAAATACTTTTTAAATCCTGTTTTGATTTTTTCTTTGACCCCTCAATTATTTAAAAGTGTGTTATTTAGTTTCAAATATTTGTGGATTTTCCAGAGATCTTTGTTATTAATTTATAATTTGATTTCATTGTGGTCAGAGAACATACTTGTAAAACTAGAATCCTTTTAAGTTTATTTAGACTTGCTTTATAGCTCAAAATATGGTCTTTCTTAGTTAAGTGTTCCTTGTGCACTTGAAAAGAATGTGTATTCTGCTGTTGTTGGGTGGAGTGCTGTATAAATGCCAATTAGGTCAAGTTGGTTAATAGTGTTGTTCAAGTCTTCTATAACCTTACTGATTTTCTGTCTACTTATTCTATCAACTCTTGAGAGAAGGGCATTGAAATCTTTTATTATAAGGATGGATTTGCCTGTTTCTCATTGTAGTATGATTGATCAGTTTTGCTTCATGTATTTTGAAGCTCTGTTATCAAGTGTTTAAACATTTGGAGTTGTTACATCTTGATGAATTGAACTCTTTATTTACTTTAGCTAATAAAATGAGCTTCTTTTTCCATAGTAATGTTCTTTGCTCTGAAATCTACTTTGTTTGATGTTCATATAGCCATTCCAGCTTTCTTTTGATTAGGAATAACTCTTTTCTCATCTCTTTTCTCATCCTTCTACTTTCAATTTATTTTTGTCTTTATTTTTGAAATATATTTCCATAGGCAGGATGTAGTTGAGTCTTCTCTATCTCCCTCTCCTTCTCCTTCTTCTTCTCTTAATACAACATGAAAATCTCTGCCCTTTAAATGGGAATGACTAGAACATTTACATTTAATGTGATTATATGATTAGGTTTAAGACTATCATCTTAATATTTGTTTTCTATTTTTCCCATCTGTTGTTTTCTCTTTCCTCTTTTTCTGCCCTTTTTTAGATTGAAACTTTTTTATGATTCTATTTCATCTCCTTTGTTGGATTATTAACTATAGCTCTCTGGTATCTTTAGTGGTTGTTTTAGAGTGTGTAGTATACATCTTTAACTTGCCACAACCTACTCTTAAATAATATTATGCCACTTCACACACAAGTATAAGAACTTTATACTCTCTCTCTAGAGTGGTATGCTTCCATTTCTCCCCTCACAATCTTTATGCTAAACATTACACATTTTATTTATATATAAGTTATGAACCACTCTGTATTATCATGTTTATTTAAAAACTAAATTATCACTTCAAGAAATCTCTTATATTTACCAATAAGTGTCTTCTCTAGAGCCCTTCATTCTTTTGAGTAGATCCAGACTTCATTTTAATATCATTTTCCCTCTGCTTAAAGGGAGGGACTTTTAAAGACATTTCTTGCTCTGCAGGTGACTTGTGATGAATTCCTTCAGTTTCTGTGTGTCTGAAAAAGTCTTTATTTTTAAAAGATATGTTGGATGAATATACAATTTTAGGTTATTAGGTTGTTTTTTTTTTTTTTTTTTTTGAGTACTTCAAGATGTTGCTCTATTGTCTTTTTGTTTTCAAAAATAAATGATGTCATCCTTATCTTTGAACCTCTGCGTGTAACATGTCTTTTTTTTCCCTCGTCCGCTCTTAGGATATTTTCTTTATCACCAGTTTTGAGTAGTTTGATTATGAGATGCCTTGGTGTAGTTTTCTTCAGGTTTATTGAGCTAGAGGTTTGTTGAGCTTCTTGGATCTTTAGATTTACAGTTTTCACTAAATTTAGAAAGTTCATGGCCATTATGTCTTCAAATATTTTTTCTGTCCCTGTTGCTCCTTCAGGGACTCCAACTACAGATATATTATGCCACTTGAAATTGTCCCACAGCTCAATCATGTTCTTTTCATTTTTAATTTTTTTCTCTCCATGTCTCATTTTGCATAGTTTCTTTTGCTGTCTTTAAATACATAATATTTCCTCTGCAATATCTAATATACTTTTAATCTCATTGAGTGTATTTTTCATCTTAAACATTGTAGATTTCATCTCTATAAATTCATCATGACTTTTTATACCTTTAATGCCTTACTTAACTTTCTGGAATGTAATTATAATAGCTAATTTAATGTCCTTGTCTGATAATTCTGAAATTTTTGTCAGTTCTTTGTCGTTTTTTATTGAGAGTTCCCTTCATTATGTATTATGTATTTTATGTTCTCCTTTTTGAATGTTTGGTCATTTTTTATTGGACACCAAACATTCTGAATTTGACGTTGTTGGTTTATGTTTTTACGTTCCTATGTTCCTGAGGGTTTTTTTCTTTTCTGGGATAAAGTTTAGTTACTTAGAATCAGTTTGATCCTTTTAGGTCTTGCTTTCATGATTTCTCAGATGGGACATGAACAATGTTTCTTCTAAGGCTAATTATCCCCCTCTCCCACTAAAGTGAGACCCTTCTAAGTCCTCTGTCCCTTGAATTATAAGTTTTTTCAGTCTTACTGATGAGAACAGTCACAATTCCTGGTTCTCTTTGAGCTCTGTGTACTGTTCCCTTTAATTCCTTTGAGTGGTTCTTTATCTGGCCTCAAGTAGTTTCCTCATACACATATGTTTATCAGTACTCTGTGGAAAACACATAGAGGACCCTCTGCAGATCTCCAGTATTCTCTCTCCATGTAGCTGTCTCTTCTCTAATATTTCAACCGTCAAACTCTAGATACCTTTGCTTGGGCTCCTAGCTCTGTCTCCTCAACTCAGGGACTCTTCTGGGCTTGTCTGAGTTCCTCCTTCCTGCACTGCAGTCTGGAAACACTCTCAGGGCATAAATAAGGCAACTGTATGGTTTATTTTTTGTATTTTCCATCTCTCAGAAATCACCATCCTCTGTTCCTGAAATTCATTATCTTGAAAACAGTTTTCACATATTGATTTTTTCAGTGGGAAGGTAAATACAGTTCCTGTTACTCCATCTTGGCCAAAAGTCTTTTAAATGGAGTGGTTAGCCCATTTACCTTTGGTATAATTATGAATATGATTGGGCTTAAATGTAATATCTTGGTATTTTTTATCTGTTTTTTGTTCCTTCAATTTTCTTTTCCTGCCTTTAAAAAATTAATCAAATGCTTTTAGCTATTCTTTTGAATATCCTCTGTTGGCTTCTTAGCTCTACATTTTTACTTTACTATTTTTTTGTTTGCTCTAGAGATTGAAACATGCATCCTTAATTTATCTCAGTATATCTTCAATTAATAATATAAAACCTCATGTTTAAGAAAAAATCTTTACAAAATTACACTTCCATTAACTCTCCCTTGTCCTCAATACTATTATTTTCATGTATTTTACTTTTATCATGTATTATAAACCTCACCACACATTACTTTATTCACACTGCCAGTTGTCTTTAAAAAATTAAGAAAGGAGGAAAAAGATAGACTTTTATATTTTACCTACTTTTTTTTTTTCTGGGACTTTCCATTCCTTCTCATAGATTCAACTTTCTATCTGGTATCATTTCTCTTCTGCCCAGAGCTCTTTCTTTATCAATTACTTTTTTTTTTTTTTTTTTTTAGGGGCATCTGTGAGCTACAAATTCTCTCACTTTGTGTTTGTCTTACCATGTTATGTTTTGCCTTCTGTTTTGAAGAATATTTTCTCTGGATATAGATTTCTAGGTTGATAGTTTTTTTACCCCAGTACTTTGAAGATATTGTTCAATTTTCTTTTTACTTGAATTGTTTATTACAATCAATTATCATTCTTATTCTCTTCAATAGAATATGTTTCTTTTCCTCTGGCTCTTTTTAAGGTTTCATCTTTGGTTTTCAAGAATTTTACTATGACATGTTTCCTTTTTTTTTTTTTTTATTTTGCTTGAGACTTGTTGAGCTTCTTGGATTTGTTTTTTTGTTTTGTTTTGTTTTGTTTTTTCAAATCAAATTTGGAAAAATTTTGGCCACTAGTTCTTCAAATATTTCTTAGGTCCTACTTTATCTCTCCACTCTCTCTGAGACTTGAATTAAACATATGTTAGACTACTTTATATTTTATATAATTAAACATCATTATTACTGATGTTTATTTTTATTCAATCATTTTGCTTTCTGTTCCTCAGTTTGGATAACTTCAATTTACTTGTGTTCAAGTGATCCTCTGCATTGACTAATCTACAATTGAGTTCATCTAATTAATTTTTTATTTCACACATTTTAATTTCAGAATGTACATTTTGTTATTTTTTCTGGGGGATTACCCAATCTCTTCATCTTCTTCACCTCTAAAATTTTAAATATATTTATAATAGTTGTTCTAAAGTCCTTATCTGCCAATTCCAGTAACTATCCTTTGTGGAGCTGTTTCTATCGGTTGTGTTTTCTCTTGGTTATACTAATTTTTTTTCTCCCCTTGCTTCTTTAAATGTCATAAATCTTTATTGTATTCCTGATGTTATGTTTACAGAGCAGTGAATACTGAAGTGTACTTTCTTTTGTTTATTTCTCCGAGTGAAAACCCTTTCTTATGACTGGCAATTAAAGCAAATGTCTAATGACTTGTCCATGTATACAAAGAGAATTTTAATATTTTATCCAGCATTTTTAGGTGTTTGTACTGAGATAGCTTTTCTGTACATTTGGTCCACCATATTGCCTGGAAATGGAATTTATTTCTTTAGATCTTTCAATAGATTTGAGCTAAATCTTGCAAGGCATGCTTGTTAGAATTCAAGTGATTTTGAGGCTCCTAAGTGTAGAAATAGACTCTAACATTTCCTTTATACCACATTCTCTCCAATCTCCAAAGTGAAAATTAGGGACTCCCTCTGTCCTCCCCACCACCCACAGTCTTTACATTGGCCTGTGTGTGTGTGTGTGTGTGTGTGTGTGTGTGTGTGAGCCAGAAGCCCTATGGGGGTAAAACATCTAGTTGGAACGGATGGTATGGAATTCAATTTTGTGTCCCCAGTTGCAAGTATCCATTAGGATCCTCTGGGGGCAAACTGAAATAAATTCTCAGGCTTCTCTCAAGGAGGAAATGCTGCTCTTAGATCCAGCAGGAGGCTCATATAGGTATGTCTGGAAAACTAACCACTAACAGTCCCAAAGATAACAATTTCTCAAACTTGCACTTTATGCTTAGCAAGGCATGTGCAGGCACATGGATCTCCTTTGATTCTTACAAGTCAGTTTTAGTAAGAGGTAAGACTGGCAAGGTTCAGTGGTCCAGTTTTAGAGTGGCCTTAATGTCATCCTAAATATTGAGCTTTATCTCATATTCTGCTATCTTCTCTCACTTGGATTACTTCTGTAGCCTCATTGTATATCTCCCTGCCTCCTGGCCTCCCCTCCCTAGTCCACTCATCACACTGAGTAGGCAATCTAAAAGGCACGTCTCCCTTTGCTACTCATCTGCTCAATACTCTTCAATGGCTCCCCAGTGCCTTCAGGACAAATCTATAAGGCCCTTGAGGTCTGGCCTCTTTCCACTCCTCCTGCCTCATCTTTCTTCTCCTACTCCTCTCTCAGGCATATGTGAATGATGCACCTTTTGTCTGGGACACTGTCTCCCACTACTGCACACACACACACACAAACACCTGCTCATACATCCGGTCACAGCTGCAGACTCAACTCCTCTCCCTGCTTCCTAAGTCTGGGTTAGGAGTGCCTCCTTTGGGCCCACAGACTCCTGAGCTCATTTCTACGATGTCATCACTTCCCCATGCTGAGTGCTCCCTTACTTGCCTGCCTCCCCTCTGGAATGGAAGTGCCAGGAGTGCAGGGATTGTGTCCATCTTGCTTGTCACTGTGTCACTAGCCTCATGCTTAGTGTTTACACATAATAAGCCACAGTGAAGATTCATTGAATTGAAGAGGACCCAGGAAGATAGGGACTGCTTGTGTTGCCATATTTTCCACCAGTTGTTTACCAGGCAGCTCACGAGTACTTACTGACTCTCATAGCCTAGTTCTGGGCTTGGCCTGAGGGGCCAGATGAGGTGGATGCTAGAATAGAATGTTAGCAATTCTAACATTTATTGAGCGCTTTACATGCACTATCCCATATAATCCTCATAACAACCCTTTATATCGGTACTGTGATCACCCCCACTTTACAAATGAGACAACTAAGGCATAAAGAAGTGAAATGATTTGTCCAAGATCAGAGAGTTCAAAAACAGTGACTCTGGGGTTCAATCCAGGAGTGAGATGTCAGAGACTTTTTCTTGTGAAGTCTGCACAATAGCAACGCTGAACTCCTGAAGCTTCCAGGCTGTTTTTTAAGAAAGATGGAGATGCTAGCGCAAGATTCCAAGCGCAGGGGATGCCCAGAGAAGGGAAGAGGTAAGTGCGACCCGCTGCAGTCTCAGAAACCCTGGGAAGGTGATGAGTTCTGGGAGAGCAGTGCAAGGCCTCTCAGGGGAGCTTGGTGACCCAAGATTTCTGGAGGAGGTCTGGGAGCCCCTTCCTTCAATTTCCCTGGGAACTCGGGGCAGGAGATGATACTGAAGCCAGGCTGGAGCTCAGGGCCAGAGACTGCTGGAAAAGAGCGCAGCTAAATGTCAGGATTTAGGGCCCCAGCCAGGCCTGGCTGCTCTGTGCTAGCATCCTGCCCTGGGAGGAAGCAGGGAGAGAATCCACAGTAGCCCTCGGAAGAGCTTCTGAAAAGGGCCCCCAAGCCAGGGGCAAGGAGAAGCGGGCACTTTGGCGGCCAGGTCAGGGCGGGGCAGCCGGGCCACCCGGACACCTCTGACAGGCAATTTCCAATTTCCTATGGAATTAAACTGTAAAAGCAGAGTCTGTCACTGTCTGCTGCCTCCCTGGGAGGGGAGAAAGTTACTGCAGCAGACTTGAGAAAGCTGGACTGTCCTTTCTCAAACAAAACAGCAACCAAGGAAGCTGGTGTTTACAGATGGTTTCAAAGCCCTGAGCTGTGCATCGGGATGCCTGCATCTTCTGTCTCTACCTGCTTGGGTGACCTTGGGCAAGTCCCTTCCTCTCTGTGGGACTCAGTTTCTTCATCTAGGAAAGGTATTGGACGCAAGGATGCTGGAGGCCCCTTCCAGCTCTGAGAGGCTAGCATTCTGTAATAAAGTTGGGTGTGGGAAAATATGAGGTCTAGGGGGACTGGGGGAAGGGGCTGGAACCATCCTTCATTGGAACTGCTAAAGGAAGCTCTGTTCAGCCCCAGCCCCAAGGCTCCCAAGTCCAGCAGCAGAACTGGGATCCACCCAACCAAAATCAGCGAGGGGAAGCCAAAAGCATGAGTAAGGAGAGGTTGGGCCATAAACATGTCATCTGCACAAACATCCAGCCCCCTCTGGGGTCCCATTGGCCCTGCCGGGGGAGGAGACTGCTGCTGGGGCCCCCCTCAGCCACAACCCCAAGCTTACTCGCTTGGCCCAGGATTTTAGGGTGGAGGCCTGACTGCTAAGAAGGGAAACCTGGCTGTGGACGTGCCCCGAGGAGCTGTCAGGAAGGGCCGGGTGAGGCGAGGGCCCCACCAAAGCCAGACAGCTGGGGGTGGCTCTCAGCTGAAGGGAGGCCTTCCATCCTGATGGAACGCAGGGCTTTCTGGGATGGTCTCCATTTTACATCTGCTGAGGTTCCTGTTTCTCCAGCCCTGACCCTTCTCCCAAGTTTCGGAAAACCAGCAGCCTATGGAACCTCGCTTCCCAGATCTTCATGGGCATTCAAACTCAACAGTCTCTAGACACAACTCCTGGTCCTCTCCAAACCGTCTTCCTCCATAGGGTTTTCTAGCTCAGAGCTGACGCTGTCACCTAGCCACTCAAGCTGGTGTTCCAGAAGTGATCCTCTTTCCCCCTCTGCGTTCACATCTAAAAGATTCCCATGTCTTGGTGAGCTGACCCTTAGTGCGGCCCGTGTTGGCCCCTTCCTCTTTCTCCATCCTTCTTTCTCTCTCGCCAGACCTCAAGTACACATGATTTGACTAATCTAGGTTTCGTATGGCCCCCTTAAAAGAATGTGTGATTTTAATGGTGAAAACAAGGGCGAGGACTTCAACAGTAACCTGCACTCTGTCCCATCTTCTTGTCTTCTGTCCTCCAAGGAAGCTGTCCTGCATCCAGGGTCTTTTGCTCTGTTGCATCCTTTTTAATAAAGCCTTTTTTCATCTATCTGTACTCCTGAAGTCCAATTTTAAGTTTTATGAAAAAGTGTCATTTGCATGTAATCTTTTGGAATTTGCTTTTTTTCACTTATTATATTTCCATGCACCATTGCCTGTTTGCAAATATGGCTGCAATTATCCCTCTCCGTGTCTCCGCATTCCTTTGTCATATGACTTGAGGCAAGGAAAGCATCAAGAAGGGGAGTCTCTCACCCCACTTCTTAAATCTTGGCCAGCCTTCTGTAGTATTTTGACTAATATAATGTGGCAGAAGTAACGCTGTGTCATTTCTGAGCTTAGACATTAAGAGGTTTTATACTCTTCCTCATTCTCCTGGAATCTTCTGTAGTCATGTGACCAAGGGTGATGGGAAACATGTGGCCCAATCGACACCATCAAGCTAGTGGACTCTCCACCGACCATGGATTCATGAGGAAGCCCAGCTACAACCAGAGGAACTGCCCAGCTGAGTCCAGCCTCCCATGCCTACCTACTGAATTATGAATTAAATAAATAAAGGCTGTTTAAGCAACTAAGTAGGGACTGGTTTGTTACACAGTGATCAGCAACTGATAAGCCAAGATTGTTGCCTGCTTCTGTGGTTCCTTCATTTTCACTGCTGCCTAATAGTCCACTATGTGTAGTTAGCAGTCTTCATTTGTTCACTCTCCTGTTGATAAGCACCTGTGTTTCTGCTATTGTGAAAATGCCTGCATGAATTTTTTGTGTGTGTGCATGTTCTCTATTGAACATGTATGAAAGATGACTTCTCCTCTCTAGACTCACAGCTATTGGGAACCTTGAGCCCATTCTCCTCACTGTCCCAGAAGAAACTGTCAAAATGAAAAACAGATCAAGACACGCCTTGCCCCAAATCCCTCAGGGGCTGTTCCCTGCCCTCGGGGTAGAGTTCAATGCCTTTATCTGATATTTAAGATCCTCTGTGCCCTGGTTGGTTGTCTCCTCTCTGCCAATAAGCTTGGCCACTAAACCACTATGAGAACTTGGGGACAAATTACCTCTCTGTGCCCCAGTTTCTTCTTCTGAAGAATGGGGCTAATAATAGACTGGGTCATAAGGTTAATGGAGAGGATTAATTGAAATAATATGTACAAAGCTTTAGAACAGTACTTGGCACAAAGCACCCGACAAATATTTGCTATTATTATTGTTATTTTTGTTTTTAAAGTAGCCAAATGGTTAAGCTGATATTTCCTGGAGTGTATCACAGCTCAGGGCCTTTCCCCCCACCCGTGGGTCCCTCTCCCCTCTTGCACTGTTCTTTCTATGTCTACCTTCTAAACTTGCCTGTCCAGACCTTGTCTGGGTGTCACTCAGTTTGACATCTTCCCTACTCATCTCCCACCTTCCAGCTGAATTGAGCTCACTCTCTTCTGGGCCCCATTGGCCCCTGCAGACATGTTGAGCATTGCTGGTGTCTGTTTAATGGGCCTCTCTGAGCTCAGGGACTGTATCCCATTCATCTCTGTACCCCAGAGCCTGGCACGGGATAGATTCAGGATAAATGCATGAGGAATGAGTAAATGAACAAACGAATTACTGACCTTACTTACCCTGTGCAATCATTCATTCATCCATCCAACCACCATGTCCTGAGTTCAGCTCTGCCAGCCACTGACACGGCTCAGAGGAGATCTCTGCCTATGGGGTCTGATAGGGAGAGGCAGGTCCCAGGAGGACAAGCAAGGCTCAGTGTGGTCTGAGCTGTGACATGCAAATCCCCTACCCAGAACAAGTGTCGCGAGGGGACTGCCCTCAGGGAGCCCACCAACCGTGGAGGGAAATGAGGCTTAGACCCCAAATGGCAAAGAAGCAGTCAGAAGCATTTGGTGCATTCAGGGTTCTAAGTGTGCCCAGGATGGGAGCGGAGGGAGCCACATAGACGCATGATGCGCCGGAAACCCAGGCTTCAAGCTCTGTGAGAGTAGGAACCGTCTTGTTCGCCCTGGGAGCCCAGGCCCCCCAAGGTGTGTGGCTGGGGTGCTAGTCAACAGAGATCTTTGTTGAGTATGTGATACACGAGGAGAGGGCATCTAGAGAAATAAGAGCAGCATTTCATTCCCACTCTGCCACATGGCGACCAGTGACTAGGGCCAAGACTCGTCCCCTCTCTGGCCTCACGTATTTTCCCAAGATCCTACCCAACTCTCAATCCTGCGATGATGCCTAGATGTAGACTGTGACCGCGGGGTACCCCTCCACTGGCTGCTACGTCTGTGTCCGTGTGCACAGGTGTGTCCTCGCGCCATGCAGTGTGTCCCAGAGCCAGGGCTGGAAATGGTAACAACAATAAACAGCAATGTGTGGTCACCATCATTTTGGGAGCACTTTCCCTGTGCTAGGCACAGATTGCAAAGTTCCGAGAGCTTCACGGGTACTGTCTCATTTTACCCTTTCACAAAGTACGCGAGATGTTGTGAGTTGGAGGAGATGGTTGTGCCCATTTTACAGATAAGGAACCTGAGTCTCCTGAGGTGGAGGAAATGGCCTGACAGCTAGCAGTGCAGATGTGGGATTGGGAGCAAGGCTGTCTGACTCTAGGCTCTTAGCCTCTCCACTCCACAGCCTCCCGCAAGAAGCATGTCCTTTGGCTCCGGGGAGCACGGCTTTCTGCCACTTGAGGGCAGTTTTTGATGATGGGTCCTAGCTGAGAATTCCAGGATGGTGGAGGCCAAAGTTGGGGTGGGGGGTGGGGGCGCTTGAGCCTCACGGCCTCTCCAAGCCCCTGCTAATGAAGCCGGATCCTCCGTGCAAAAGATCTGGCCCGAGCTTTCTAGGGCTTGCATGGGAGTTTTTGGAGTTTTTGCCTTGCTTAACTAAAGAGCTTCCCATGGTGTTCTGGACTGTTCTTTTCTGGCTGGGCTAAGGGAGGGTAGAGGTCAGTGGAGGCCCTGCCTTTGGCTCACCCTCAGGGAGGTGGATTCCCGGCCAGTCCGAGAGATCCTGAAATGGCCTCTTGCACTCAGGAGGAAGGACTGGGACATTGCGGCACTCCCAGGCCCGCTGCATCCCCTCACATGCCACAGAGCAGCTTAGACACCAGCTCAGCACGGGAAATCCAGCCACACAAAAAGCAGCTACAAGTTGGCCTTTGAAAGGTGCTCTCTTTCTTCTAATGCTTAGGGGAGAAAAAAAAAGAGAGAGAGAGAAAGAAAGGATAGAAAAATTGGCCCGACTAGGGGCTTGGTCTGTTGAGTCAAATTTCTTGACCTGCTCATCCTAATTATGCCTGCAGCGAGGCCGCCTCACAAATGTACTCGGCGGACAGACAGATGGTGGCCTCTTCTGCAGCTGCAGGCTCCCCATTCCAAGGCCCGAACTCAACAGGTCTGATGGAAGGTCTTGGATGCTGATTGCAAATCGAGTCACCCCAGCGGGGAGGGTCTTTCTGGGCCCCTGAGAGGAGATGTGGATGGTGGGGACCTAGGATGCTGCAGCTGAGCCTCCCGCCCTCCCAGGAGGACAGGGTAAATTCAGGAGCAGAAGGGGCTGTCTTCACTGCTCCCGGGGCCTTGCAGACAGCATCTCCTGGCTCCCCCGAGACTGTCCCTGGAAGTGACCCGAACCCCGGGGACTCAGGCCAGGAGCAGGCCTCCACCGTTATGTCTGCACACACCCCTGTGCCTCCAGCGAGGTGTCGGGGTGGGCTGGGGTGGTGGGGGGAAGGCTGGCTCATCCAGGCCTTTGGAAACATCCTGACATACTTGCTTCCAGGCGGCCAAAGTTACTTTCCAAGTATTTCACTTTCCATTTCTTCTCCAGATCTGGTAACAGGGTGTTCCTGCCCTTTTCCCCTTGCTGACCTTTCTGCCTGGGCCCTGCCCCTGCTGCATTTCATCAAGTCGACACTCTCTCAGAGCCCAGGCCAAATCTGTGCTCAGCCCCGCAGCCCGCACACATACGGGTGACGGGCCCCGCTCACCCTGACTAGCCTCCCATCGAGCCTCGGGGACAGCCGGACGGCTGGAAACCGGTGTGAGGGGGCTCCCGGGCTTTCAGGTCTGGCATCCTGCCTGCCGAGGCCAGCTCCCCGACACCCCAGCCAGCAGCATCCCCCTGGGAAAATGTTTTGAGCTCTCTGAGTCTCGGGGTGCTCCTCTGTGCAACGTCGCGAGGCCGAAACAAAACAAGACAATGAAAGGCAAGGGCAGGTCTGGGTGAATCAGTGGTTTCTGGTGCTATTTTAACTTTCTGAGGTCGAAGTCCACCGCCAGAAATTTCTCTCTTGGGGAACGGCTTCTTCTGTGTCTTTCTAGACATGCAGGAAGAAGCCAAGGCAGAAGAATCAGACAAAACTAGGTTTGAATCCTGATTCAGCTCACCTCACCTCTCTGGGTCCCACTATAAATGAAATAGAATATAAAATGCAGATAAAAACGCCACCGTTCTCAAGGTGTGGAGGGCAGCGTTCAGCGGTACACAGTGCAAGGCTTTGGCACAGCGCGTGGCCCCAGGGATGGTGGCAGTCACCGGGATTCTTCTTTGGGATCAGGGTGGCGACATTGTCTCCAGTCCCTGAGATGCCTGGGTCAGTCCGGGACATTGTCGGCCGGGAAGCAGGAAAGCCGGGAAGCCACTGGTTTGTCTGACAGGAAGAAGGTGCTGTACCCCCTCACGGTTACTTAACGCCATTCCCTCCCACTTCCCTCCGCCTGTTTTCTTTTTCCAGGCCACATGAGTTTTGCAGGGCAGACATAGAAAGCAGGGAAATGAAAAAAAAAAAAAAAAAAAGAGGGGTGAGCTGAAGCCCGCAAGTGGGCATCGTGCAGGAGGCTCTCAAGTTGCAGACAGTTGCAGCCTAGATAGGACCCCGGATCTCCCGGGCCCGGCTCCGACCTATTTGAAGTGTTGACAACATATAAAATTAAAAGCATCACAATGCAAATTATCACATTGTTTTTTCCACTTTGATAGCCTCTACAAGGCATTTTATACCAATGAATCAATATAAATGTTTCTTTACACAGACGTCAGGAACAAAAAAAAAATTTTTTTTTCCTTAAGAGAAACCAACAAAACTAACAAAAAGATTTTAGCTCTGGGTTGCATAATAACTCTAGGTAACTTAGTGAGTTTGGTCTCTCCTTTTAATGGCGGCCGTGGCGGCCCCCCGTGTCTGCTTGCTTGGGTCATGTCATCCAGCCCCCAGCTGAACATCCACCTGCTTTGCTGCCGTCTCGTGACCACACGTCTGTATGTGCACAAGGGTCCAAGCAGATAGCACGTCTCTCTATAAATGTACACGCACGTGTGTGTGTGTGTGTGTGTGTGTTTTGTGGTTTGGTAAAGTAAAGCTTGCAAATTAGGAATAATTTATAACTAGTTACAACTTGATTATTGGCTGGGACTCCCTTTATGTTACAGCAGATGGACTTTTGCGTGAAATATTTTCCCCAAGTTGCTATAGAGACATGCCAACATCTTTCTGCTGAAGCCATTCCCTGCAGGCCTGTTTGTTGTTGCGCCCGGTGCCGAATCACTTGCAGGCTGAATCACTTGCAGCCCTTGCAGAGGCTGATTAAAGAGCCCAGGGGCCCTGGGAGTCTCGGGCCTCTCAGCTACTGCCACCAGGGATAGGCTGCAAAAGTCGTTAGGGCCGGATGGGGGTGGGGCTGGGCTGCAGGAGGATGCCCAGGTGAGCCCGCCAGATGCAGGGGAGAGGGTCCTATAGGGGAGGAAAATAGCTCGGGCTCATGCGGGACCTACTGTGCACACATGTGGTCCTGGGAACACGGCCTTCTTGTACTTTGTCTTGTCCCTGTAACAACCCTGTGAGGTGGGTCCTGTAATTCCCATTTTTCAGGTGGGGTAAGTGAGGCACAGCAGGGTTAAGTGATTTGCTCCAGTTACTACTGTAGCATTCAAAGCCAGGTCTCTCTAACTCTATCATCTTACCATTGGTGTATTCCCCAAATGGCAGGGGGGGCCTGGGATAGATGGGGTGCATTTGGAACTTAGGATCCTGGGTGAACTGAAAAGCCACAGGCTGGGCAGGGTGGCCGGATTCAGCCCTCTGCCAGTTTCTCGGGCTGTTGGAGCATCCTCAGACAAAATCTCCAGCCTCCGTCACGCAACTCACAGTCCATTTGGGCAGACACACTCAGGCCTGTCTGACCAGCAACATAAACATGGCCAAGCACTGAGACGCTGTGGGTCCCAGCTCTTGAGCCAGGGGCTGTGTACGGGAGCCCCTGCCTCCCCCTTTCCCTTCCCAGGCAAAGATAGGAACCGAGTGATGTTTCCTAAGAGCAGGGTTTACAAAGAGGGTGGCCTGGAGCAATGACAAGGTCATGGACTTTGAAGTCCAGCAGATCCAAATTAGAGTCTTGAATCCACTCTTGTCCAAAGGTGGGACTTTAGGCAACTCACTCCTCCTCTCTGAGCTCTGATTTTCCTCATCTGTAAAATGGGACTTGCAGTACCTGCTTGGCAAGGTTAGACTCAGTTCTCCCTCTAGAATGGAAGCTCCCTAGAACAGTACTGGTACACAGTAGGTGTCACTAAATATATGATGAACAAATGAATATATTTTAAATAGGTCTGGCATGTATTAGGTACTCAGTGATAGAAGTGATTTTAATCTACCATTTCTTTGACTTTCAGGGCCCTTTTCTTCCCTCCCTGGGCAGAGTCTCAAGGAGGATCCTAAGTCCCTGAGCCTCTTTCCCAGACTCTTCCAACCCATAATAGACAGAATTCTTGGAGAATACAAACAACCCAACACATTAATATCTCAGTCCGTAGAGACCTCTTCCTATGAGAGGACATAGGTCAGGGCTCTTCAGATTGCAACCTTTAGATAGAAACCTAACTTAAACTGCCTTAAGCTAATAAAGGAGCTAATTCATAGGAATAATACTATGTCAGGTATGGCTGGATCCAGGTGTCCAGCCAATCTCCATCCATTTCTTGAATTCACTCTTTTCCAGCTTAGTTTTACCTTTAGGCAGCCTCTGCCCTTGTGATGATAGGGTGGCTGCCCACCTTCAGGACTACTCACTAGCTCAGCACCTCCTCCTCAAGATTCACATACAAGTCCTAGGACTGAATTTCACTGGATGTGCTTGGATCACATGTGAAGGCTGATCAGGTATTCATTTCAGAAGACTGGAAGGAGAGTCAGCCCTGCCTAAGTCAACATGGCCTGAGAGCAGGGAAGGAGTGGTTCTCCAAGGGTAATGTGGATGTGCTTGCCAGAAGAAGAGGAGAGGGGTGCAGAGCAGGCAAACACAGACAGTATCTGCTGCAGAGAGTGAGACAACCTAAACTTTATCCTCATGAAAATCCTGAAAGGTAGCTATGATTTTTCTCATTTTGCAGAAACAGAAGCCCAAAAAGTCTGGGACCTTGCCCAAAGCCACACAGTGTGTCAGTGGTAGATACAGGGTGGGAACCCCCAATCCTGTGTTCTTGCTGGGACTTTATGGGAGGAAGTGAGCCTTGCAGCAGGTCTGGAACTAGCGTGTGGAGGATGGATGGGAGACGCAGATGCCCCCAGAATCCCAGCTGCAGCCAGGAGAAGCTTCCGGGCCCATGCAGGGCTGTTTGTGGTTCTTGTTCTCGTTTGTGCCAAGTAGCACAAGTTTTGAAACAAGCAGGTGCTTGCCTTTCCTCATCTTTCCCAAATCCCAAAGTATATTGTGTTTCGTGTTTGGGACTCTTGCAAGCAATTTATTATTTTATTTTGGTTATGTCAAGTCAGAAATAATTTGACTTTGGCATTATTGAGTGTCCTATTTTTAAACGCCTTGTTTTATGGGCTTTTTGGTGGCTCTTTTTAGGAGAAGGTCCCTACATCTCAGGCATCATAGCCCCAGAGAGTTGAGATCCTCCACGAAGGTTTTGGTGCCCCTCAAGCCTGTCCTGAAGGCCAAGTGTTGTAGTTTCCCATCCTGATCTATCTTCAGCCCCCATTCAATCTCAGGTCACCACCCCTCTGAAGGTCACCCTGATAGCTTCACACTTGGGCTGTCTCTTCACCCAACCGTGGCCCCACTGCTCTGTGCTGCACAAAGGAACGCTGAGCAACTCTGGACTAGGTCTCAATTATCTCTAGTCATAACTTGGCCTGTCCTTGAATTCATCTGTAGAATCTTGTCCTTCAAGAATCTGTTCAAGGGGTGCCTGGGTGGCTCAGTCGTTAAGTGTCTGCCTTCAGCTCAGGTCATGATTCCTGGGTCCTGGGATTGAGCCCCACATCGGGCTCCCTGCTCTGCGGGAAGCCTGCTTCTCCCTCTCCCACTCCTTCTGCTTGTGTTCCCTCTCTCACTGTGTCTCTCTCTGTCAAGTAAATAAAGTCTTAAAAAAAAAAAGAATCGGTTCAAAATGAACTTTGTAAAGGGCTTCATAAACTGTAAAGCAATGTATGCAATAGACATCATAAAATCGAAGATCATTTTCTCACATTACTCTCTATCTCACCCTCACCAGGGTGAGAAGAAATAAATAAAATTAATGTATATACCAGTTACACAAACACACACATACACACACACACAGTTTTTGTGGGTCTCTCCCTCACCAAACAGTGAGTTCCAAGAAGGTATGCATCATGACTATCTTGCTCACCATTTTATCCTAGCATATTACTGTTAGATGGTGTTAAATGCTCAGTAAACATTTGCTAAAAGGATGAATGCATCCGTGAATGCGTGAGTGGGTGAAAAACATAGTCTAGCATTTTCCACCAGAGAGTAAAGCAAAGGCACTGCCATTAGGCACATCTGGTTTCAAATCACAGTTCTGTTGCTTCCTAGCAGTGTGACCTTGGGTGGATGATGTTTCCTGACCTTCCTGGGTTTTCATTTCTTCATCCATAAAATGGGATACCATTTCACTGAGGAAGCTAAAAGATCACCTGTGTGAATTCAATGTTTGCAACAGTAAGCACTCAATAAAAGTCAGGACCCTTCTCCCTTCCCTCTTTAGAGATTCTACAATACCTACAATCGTGGGCAAATATTGAAAATTTAGTAAATGCTTTCTGATTGACAGATGGATAAATTTATCAGAGTGATGGGCACAACTCCAGTGTGGGATTCCTGTTCCTGGTTGAGAGAAAACTATGAGATTTTAACTGACCAGGAATTCAGAGGACCCTGATGAGAAGCTAGAATAGGGAGGGTGGCAGTGTTCGTGTGTGCATGCACACACCGGTGTGTGTGTGTGCACATGTGTGCGTGTGTGTGTTTGCTTGGATATAGACAGATGTGCACAAGGAGAGGACATTAGTTATTCAAAGTCCATTGGTTATATGTTTGATAGTTTAGGTTGATAATCAAACAGGCACCAAGAAGCCCATGGAAGTTCTTGGGGCACCTGGATGGCTCAATAGGTTAAGCGTCCAACTCTTGAATTCGGCTCAGGTCATGATCTCAGGGTCGTGAGATTGAGCACCGAGTTGGGCTCAGCATTGGGCAGGGAGCCTGCTTGGGATTCTCTCTCTCTCTCCCTCTGCCCCTTCCCCCTTTAAAAGAATATAAATAAATAAATAAATAAATAATAAAAAGCCCACAGAAGTTCTTGAAAAGGAGAAATGTGATGGAAATTCTTTTAGTATCTGCATGAAGGACAGACTTGAACAGGGAGAGGCTGTGGAGGCTGTTCTAGTAATCTAGGAAAAGGGAGAGATGACTAGTAGGTATTCAATAAACCACTTTGACATCAAAAAGTAAGGACATTGCTGCTATAAACATCGGGGTGCACGTACCCCTTCGGATCCCTACTTTATAGCAGCAATGTCCACAATAGCCAAACTGTGGAAAGAGCCAAGATGTCCATCGACAGATGAATGGATAAAGAAGATGTGGTATATATATACAATGGAATATTATGCAGCCATCAAAAGGAATGAGATCTTGCCATTTGCAACGATGTGAATGGAACTGGAGGGTATTATGTTGAGTGAAATAAGTCAAACAGAGAAAGACATGTATCATATGATCTCACTGATATGAGGAATTCTTAATTGTAGGAAACAAACTGAGGGTTGCTGGAGTGGGGGGTGGGGTGGGAGGGAGGGGGTGACTGGGTGATACACACTGGGGAGGGTATGTGCTCTGGTGAGCGCTGTGAATTGTGCAAGACTGTTGAATCTCAGATCTGTACCTCTGAAACAAATAATGCAATATATGTTAAGAAAAAAAAAAGAAGAAGAAGAAGGTAGCGGGAGGGGAAGAATGAAGCGGGGGAAATTGCAGGGGTAGACGAACCATGAGAGACGATGGACTCTGAAAAACAAACAGGGTTCTAAAGGGGAGGGAGGTGGGAGGATGGGTTAGCCTGGTGGTGGGTATTGAGGAGGGCACATTCTGCATGGAGCACTGGGTGTTATGCACAAACAATGAATCATGGAACACTTCATCTAAAATTAATGATGTAATGTATGGGGATTAACATAAGAATAAAAAAAAAGTAAGGAGAGGCAAGTCTTGAAGACTTCTTGGATGCATAAATCAAGAAATATTTATTGGATATGGAGCAAAAGAAAGGAAGGGACCAAATTTGTTTTTATTTTTCCTTCTAAAATTATAAATGTGATTTTTCCATTGCAAAATACTATAGCCCCACTAAAGGCTATAATTGGGAAATGAAAGGAAAAATAATCATTCATAATCCCACAACCAGAACAGCACCATGACTGCATTTTATGACCCTACATCTATGACTTTAGCAGAATGAATGAGTCTGCTGTATTCATGATGGGGGTATAGGAGAAGGGTCAGAAAGATGTTAAAGAGAGGCTATGGCTGAATTCATTCATTTGCTAATTTGATTCAGTTACCACTAGAGAAACCACATCTTGACATTGGGTTGGAATCTCCCAGTTTCTTTATGCAACTCTGGACATCAACAATGTCAGGTTACTTCCAACCTGAACATGAGAATCCTTTTCCTTTTTCACTGTTTGGTGGACATTTTAGTTTTTTGTCTTTTTTGCACCTGTTACCTCCTTCTTATTGTATCTAACTTTCCTTTTGAGGATGTTCTTCATTGTGTGGAGTCCTGGCAACTGAGTTCTTTCTGAGAGTTGTGTCGATCAATGGTTGCTTGGCTGGCCTACCCACCAGATGCCCTTGTCCTTTCAACAATTCTTCTGTCAGTATTTGAGTAGGTTGGTTCATAACCAGTTGGTCATTTGGTCAGCTGGTTAACGAGGCTCTTGGGAAGGCCGGCAGGTTCACGTTATAATCCAGTGGCTCACTGACAAAATGACCCATCAACCAATCAGTCTGTTGGCTGACCATTAGTGCATCTGTCTATCAAGTGGACGGTTAGACCATTCACTGGTGTATCAACCACTCCATTGGCTCAATCGTCACTTGGTAATTCCACCAGTCTGTCGGCCAGTTGGTCAGTCTCTCCATTAGCTTGTTGGCCAGTTAGCTCTTCAGTCAGTCAGTAAGTCAGTAAGTCTCTCAGTTGTCACTGAGTTGGTTAGGCCACACCCCTGATGTGCTCCTCCAGCTGGTGATCTCAGTCCTCACCTGAGTGGGGAGGGCATGGAGGGAGAAGCTCATTTCCTCCCTGTGGAGGTCCTTTGAACTGCCCAGTCAACCCTTGGAAACTTTAAATCAAATGTTATTTATGAGGTACTAGAGTGAAAACAGCCTCATCATTCTAAATTACTAGCAGCTAACTTGAGTTTACTAATTTTCTTTCAAAAATTGTTAAAATTTAGAACCATAGTTTGCCATCTTGCCCCCACTCCCTCCCACTCCCTGGGCTTGACTCCTCCTTCTTTCGGCAGGAGAATTGGTTTTTAGGAGCATGTGACTTCATCAGCTGCTCCTGATGCCAACCAGAGTTGTCGCGGTCCATGAAGAGATGAGTCATCCTCCTTGAGAGGAGGCTTGTGGAGAACCAGGCATGTTCCCAGACAGGGGTTTGTGACCCCAAGAGTAGGCCATTAGTCCAGCTTGTGGAGCTGTTTTCCACTTGGAGGCCCCTTCTAGACTTGATAGGTCTGGAAGGATGGGTTCCTAACAAAGGGGACTGAAGATCTGTTTTCCTGTGGGCTCTCCTTTCTTTCTGGAGTGGAGGCACAGGCTGTTTAATATTCAGAGCAGATTTCCTAATGCCTAATAGAACAAGCAGCACACTGGGTGCCAGGACACCTGGGTTCCTGGCCGGTCCACAGCCAAGAGCAGAGGAAGAAGTTGGCGTTTGGCCACCTCCAGCCTCCCTGCTGGGCCCCTCTCTTTCCAGGTTTTTATAACCACTTCCCTCCCTCACCTTCACCTCAGGCTCTCTTAGTGCTCAACTGAGCTCCAGGAACTGACCCTGTCCATGGGATTGAGCTGTCAAGTTCAAGCTCAACAACAGGCATTTATTGAGTGCTTATTGGGGTCAAGATCTTCTGTTCTTTCCTGCTAAGGGGAATGCATCTTCATTTATTTATGCAACAGATATTTACAGGCATTTGAATACTTGCCACCTTCAGAATACTGGGCGGGGTGCAGGAGTGTTGAGCAAAGCAGGCATTGTCCCACCTTCATAGAGATCAGAGTCTAGACAGATTCAGATATTAATTAAATGACGACACAAAAAAAGTGTTTAGTTTACTGAGATGGGTGCTTTGATGAAAAACAACAGCGGCTTATGAGAGAGACAATATGGCTGTCCAATCTGGTGTTGGTATGGGGAGCCAGGGACTTTCCCAAGTAAATGACTGAATTTGAAGATTAAAAGCTACCAAGGCGAAGAGAGGATCATCTCAAGTAGAGGAGACAGCATGTGACAAGGCTCTGTACAAGAAGAGAACCTGGAACATCAAAGCCCTGAAAGAAGGTCCCTTGTAGCTGTTGCCAGAGTGGGGGAAGGGTGTTGAGATCAAATCCTCAAACCCTCAATAAGGGTGTTGAGGTAAGTGCATAGAGACATTCATTATCCTTCATTCATTATCACATTCATCCACTGTACATTCATTCATACATACATTCATTTCCTCACTCATTCATGCATGCATTCAACAAATGGTTACTGAATGCACACTCGGCATCCATCTTTCTTTCAGACTTCATTGCTTGTAAGCAACAGAAAAAAGGGCTGGCTAACAGTGTTGGCTGGGTAGCCATTGGAAGTATGCTGAAGGACCATAAAATTGGTGGAATGTGGGAGGAACGGGCTTAGAAAGGAAGGTTGTCTGTCATCTCTGGGCATCTCTGGGAGCCATGGTAACCTTCTTGCAGCAGGCACTGTAAACTCGGCCACTGCCATAGTGAGTGTCCTCCAGCCATCCTCCTTTCCTTGTAGGATCAAGATCCCAAGCCCTAATAGGGAGTTCAGTCTAGCTTCCATAACCTACCGGATACCATACCAAATGTATGAGAAAAAGGATATAGTCCTTTGGCTTTGTTATTGATACATTTATTTCTTTTCTTTTTTTTTAAAAGATTTTATTTATTTATTTGAGAGAGAATGAGAGAGAGCACATGAGAGGGGGGAGGGCCAGAGGGAGAAGCAGACTCCCCACCGAGCAGGGCCCAATGCAGGACTCGATCCAGGGACTCCACGATCATGACCCGAGCCGAAGGCAGTCGCTTAACCAACTGAGCCACCCAAGCGCCCAATACATTTATTTCTTATTGAACACTTGCATTTACTTTTCCACCAAGAATCCATGCAAGGGGTGAGGGTGAGGGTGTTTTCTGAGAAAACTTTGTTACGTTATCAGGGAGGATAAATAGATTTTGGGTATCCCCAAGTTACCTACTTTCATTACAACTTTGAAATCCTAAAGGTCAAGCTAGGACTCCCATAGCCTTCCTGGCAATGGTTTTTCTTTGGAAGTTCAGGTACCATGTTGGTGGATGATGCCAACACAAGAAATAGCTTTGTGTTCATATCTAGGTGTGTAGCATTTTTACATGGTGTCTAAATTGCTCTCTGAGACAGCCTTGCTCCCTCTCTGGGTATGTGTATGTGTGTGTGCTTGGGGATGGGGCTGTAGGACCCTTTATAGGGTGGAGTGAGACTTGGCTAAGATCACACAGGGAACTGTGTTGGAGTCAGGATTTGAACACAGGTCTGGCTCAAAGCCAGTGGCTCTTTTCACTATAGTCCTGAACCTCCAGGAATTCAGACTAAGCCTGATCCTCCTAAGTGTGTTCTCATAGCCTCAGGGATGAGTAGGTGTAGATAATCCGGGGAACACACTCCCATGCTCTTTCTTCAAGATCTGGCTCTTGACTGTCTTTAGGCACAGAGCTTCCCAGCCAAGACCTCAAGGTTCTTCATTTATGAAATAGGCATAGAAGTCCTCCCTTTGACACCTCCCAGCACTGAGGTGGAAATAAAGCAAGTTGATGCCTGTTGCAAGTCTTCGGGAGCCAGAGCTCTTTATTATCATGGATTCCCTGAGCTCAGAGTTTGAAAATCGTTGATCAGAGTGGGGCTCATCTAAAAGGCAACAAGGCCTTTCCTTCCTCCAGTGCTTTGTGCCCTGGGTTAGTGGAGAGTAAAGGGTGCAGGAGTAATGGGGCAAAGGCACCCCTGTCAGGGGAATCTGGTCCTGGTGCACAAGTATGAGGGAGATAGTCCTTCCCTTTTGAGCCAGAGGCAGGGAGGACTTAGGGCATTTCCTCCCCATGTGAGGAGACTTCCACCTCAATGACCACTTCTTTCCCCGCTCCTCAAAAGTCAGTTCATTCATTCAATCCCACAAGTGAGCATGTATGTACACATGCATGTGTGTATGTTGGAAGGTTGCAAGGGGGTGTGGGGGTAGGACTGTCCCAGCTTGTATGGAAATCAAACACGCCTTGGAGTGGGTCTGGTGAACTGATGGGATGGACCCACATATATGGATATACAGGAGGGATGAGGAGTTCCCTGGGAAAGAAGAAAGACCTGGGCACACAGGGCTGACTTGGGGAGGAGCCTTGAAAAAGTCACAGAGATGCTTCCTGAATTTGTCTCCAGCCCAAGTCCCTGGACTCATATTTGGCCTCAGCAACAAGCTAGCCACAGACTGTCGATAGAAGGGAAAATTCTGCAATACAGAGGGGTCCAAAAAGGCATGCTGTAGGACTGAGAGAGGGAGTGAGCCATCCTCCCTGTTGTGGTCACAATCTTCCACTTTCAGTATTTGTGTGCAGCAACCACAGGAGATGGTGGGCAGCCAGGTCCTTGCAGAGGGGGATGTGTTCATGGGCATAATGGGGTCCTCAGGACATTCCTGGGGGTCTTTGGGTTGGAGGTTACTTTACTTCATACCCCGGGGGAAACTTTAGTTTATGTTGACTGATTGTGTGCTATGTGCTGGGCATTTTCTCCCATGTTGTTGCACCATGATGCCTTCTCTAACCTTCCCCTTTCACTTCTTTCACTCTCTCTGCTCTGAACTTGTACTCAGTTATCCATCCGTCCATCTTCTCAGCAAAAGACAAACATTTAGTGGTGATATACCCTACTTTATTAACTGCTGCCCTATGGGTGGAAGCCTGTTTCTACTTTTTACTCTCATAAACAATACTGTAGTGAACATCCTTAACATGCCTTGGAAAATACTTATCAAGCCTCTACTTTATACCAGGTTTACCATTTGTTCCTTTGTAATATTAGTTAAATTTTTAATAAGCATGTCTTGAGTCCCCAACCTTGTAAACTATTTTTGTATTTGGACTTTACCCTTGTATCTTTCATAATTTATTGCCCCGAGTAGCTGCTTAATCAACATTGATGATGATTGGACCAATGGATAAAAATAATGAGCCACCTACGGAGCCAAAGTGTGGGCCTCAAGGGGAGATACAGCTTGACTCCTATACATGAACTAATTCTCATCTCTTATCCAGCCCTGGCTGTGGGAGCTTGTGCTTAGGATTTGGGGATTTTTTGTTTTTTCAAACCTTTGGGATTTGCTTTCCTTCTTGTACTTTCAGCTAGCCTCATCAAGGGCCTGGGAGTTAGGAAGCGGAGCAAAGATTTGTGAAGTGTCAGCTGTGGGCATTGGGCCCGAGCTGGGTTCTTCCTTTCTGCCTCTCAACACCTAGAAACAGAGCTCAAGCATCTTCAAATTCTCCCATGAGCTCAAAGCTGCAGCCACGCCCAAGTGCCCCCTCCCCACATTCAACCACCTGCTGTGCCCTCTCATACACCTCTGTGCCTCTCTTCCTGCTGTTCTCTTGGCCTGGAATGCCCTTCCTCTGCTCTGGCATCCATTCAAAAGCCACCTCTTAAAAGGTCCCCCCCAAACTTCCTGCCAAGCAAAACCAATTGATCCAGGATTCTGCTCTCCCGCACCCTGTGTGAGTGCATCTCTCCTGCAGCTCTCCCCTTGTCATTGTGGCCAGCTCCCTGACTGCCCTGGGAGGTCCACTAAGGAGAGACTCTCTCTTACCCAGGGATGGCAAATGGATTTTGCCTCAATGTGCCAGCTCTGATGGATTAGTCGTGGGTGACTCAAGTACTATTCTAATATAATTGTAAAAATTCAGTTTCTTAATGGTGCTCTCTACACTTGAAGTGCTCAATAGACACGTGTGGCCAGTAAGTACAGGAGGGATAGCTGATCGGCAGGGGCACAGAGGCTGCAGAGTGCTGTGATCAGCTAGCAATGTCTGCCTTGGGTACATGGCTGGGCCCAATATTTAACATGCTTGGTTTTATTTACCACTTTACCCCCAGCTCCTAGTGGGACTCACTCAGTGTTGTGAAGGAACAGCCTCAGGGCTAGCTCAGTGATTTGGGATGTGCGAAGAGCTGGGACACTGAACTTTCTTACATAGAAAGAGAAATGGTAGTAGGGAGTCCCTGAGATTCTCTGAGAAGGGGAATGTTAGCATCAGATCAGCATGTGGAAGTTGGCTCTGGTATTGACTGGAGAACAGAGCTGAGGGCACAAGTTTGGAGTGGGCAGTGGGCAGGGAGGAAGCACTGCAGTGATCAACCCAGAGTGAGATGAGGCAGTTAATGGCACAGTCAAGACATCCAGGATCCCTCTGGAAGAAGAGTCCCAAGAAACTGGTCATTGTTCTAGTCCTGGGGAAGGCTCTCCTCCCTTTTTTTTTTTTTTTTTTTTTAGTAGAAAAAGCATTTTATTTATATGGAAAAAGCTACATTAATATCTGTAAAAGGTGTCAATATAATATTGCCTATACAGAAAAAAAACTCAAATGTGAATAGCAACAAATAAAAGTTACACATCTTCCTACTTAGCAGTGCAATTAATTCACATTGCAATAAAGTTAAGTCAAGTATAACAAAATCAAAACAAGTGTTTCTCCATAATCAGGATACTGAGAATTACAGTGTAAAGATCCTTTCAGGTTTAAGAAATCTGCAATCAATCTACCGAATACCCTAAGACAAGGGAGACAGTTAATTCACTTAATTACCAGCTGTTGCATTTTTTCAATACTGTTCACAGGAAAAAGGTAATGAGTTGACATACATGTAAATAGAATATATTTAGTCTATACAGTAAAAAAATACAAATTATAAAGTGAGCTAACAAAGAATGAAATCTGAATACAGATTTATAAAAATGGTGACATCTTAGACAACACATACAGTATTTCTCATGTAAAAACATCTAGTTTCAGCAAAAAATAATTTGGTTACTTTTCAGATGCATTGCAGATCTTGTAAGCTGAAGATACAGATGTCCAAGTATCTTAAAAACCATAATAAATGTCTTTCTCAATGCATACAAAATGACAAATGCTCTCATCACAGTCTTAAGGGTATTTTTGGAAGTTTGTTTTGTCTTGCTTCAGAAATACATGTAAAATGGGTAAAAATCAAAGGATTTCATGGTACAATGAAACAGTAAACAGTGCTCAATTTACTGCTAATGTTGAAAAAAACCTAGATTTTACAGTACTCTGGTATATATGAAATATTTTTTTATTTTACATTGCATATTTCTGAGTCCATTCTCTTGCATGTCTGTTGTATTTTTCTTTGTCTGATTTATAGATTTGTGCAATATCTGGTACTAAGGGGTCATCTGGATTAGGATCACAAAGTAGAGAACATATGGACAATAAAACTTTTGATACAGTCAGAGCTGGTGACCATTGTGACCTCAGGATATCAAGACAAATACTTCCATTACTGTTTATGTTTGGATGGTAAATTTTTGTTGTGAAAGCAATCTTTGGTGGCTTAAAAGGATAGTCTGTCGGAAAATGTACAGTGAGAAAGAAGACTCCACCTTGATAGGCGCTATCAGGAGGTCCCATAATAGTTGCTTGCCAGTGGAACAAGTCATCTCCCACGGGTCCAGCTGAACAATGAGCAGGTGGGTCGCGTTGTAGATCACTTAATTCTTTCTGAATCCTCTTCAGCGCCATGGGTCAGGGAGGGCGGCGGGGACACCGGCCGGCTGGGGGCAGCTACGGGGCGCGGGGGCGTAGGGTCGTCGCGGGCTCGACTCGCTGGCTGCTCTGCTGGCTCAGCCGGGGGTCCCCGGCTCGCTGCTCGCGGCTCGCTGGCTCGCTCCGGGCGCCGGTGCCTGTTCCGTGTGCGCCCCCTTTTTTTTTTTTTACGGCCATTTATTGTCATTATATGCATTGACTTCAGTCTAAAGAAGGAACTAGAATATGCATGAAGTGGTGGAAAGAACGGGCCCCAGGGTGAGATGCACTCCAAGCTTAGCGGAGTGGCCATGCAACCCTCGGCCAAAGGACCCAGCCTCTATGTGGCTGTTTTCTCCCAAAAGGACCCTTCTGATGTCCCGTGCAGTGCTGTGTGTGTGTGTGTGTGTGTGTGTGTGTCTGGTGGGCAGTGGGGGGGGTTGCATGTGAGGACCCATGTCACCTGTCCTTTTGTGGGTCTGGCACATAGTAGGAGTAAGGGTTCAGGAAATGGCAGTTGCTGTATTACCATTCACGTATGAACAGCTACAAGTTATTTTCAATGCAGACTGAGATAAGAAAAGTTGCATTACAGACTGGAAACTCCCCACATCACCCCAGAATGGAAGGGGGTGAAGACCAGATATGGGTCCTTTTCAGACCGTGCTCCTAGGAGAGGAGAAAGGGTCTATCAGGGTGAAGAGATGGCAGGGTCTAGCAGAATCATTCTGCCGACAGATACTGAAGCCAGTGTGCCTGGTTCCACTGCTTCCTAGCTGTGCCTCAGTTTCCTTGTCTGTAAAATGGGGATCATAATATTCCCTCCTCGCCGAGACTGCTTTTTGTGTTCATATTGTTTGTATCACTGTTTATGGACAGTGGTACAGACTAGCTCTCACATGGCCGAGCCAAGCCCCCTTCTCCAGCCTGTCCCATGGAAACAGGGAGAAGGATGAGGCAAGGGTCCACTACATTTGGTCAGGGAGATACAATCTAGTCCCTCCATGGTTCTGCCAGTTTCCTTCAATCCAGGGAGCAGCACTCCATATGAGGAGCCGCTGAGGGGCTTGAGGGCATCTCAAGCAAGCCTTGACCACGGTACTCACAGAAGCCCAGCAGTGCAGCGGTGGGATATGCGGGCAAGATTAGCTGAGCGCATGACCAGAGGCTGCGTCCTCTTGATGGCTTTACCAACAGACATTGCTGGCAGTTTAGAGGCTGCTTCCCGAGTGCTCGGCCACAGACTGGCTGCAGCAGAATTGCCTGGGAGAGATTCCCAGGCTCAGCTCCAGACCACTGAACCTGAATCTCCAGGTGCAGACTCAGGAATCTGTGTATTTTTTAAAGTCCCCTGAGTGATGATGATGCATAGCCAGGCTTAGAAACCACCACTGTCAGCTCTGAAATGAGAGTTGGTACAAGAATTAATATAGTGCCAACAGGACAAATGTGAGGACGGCTCCCCCTCGTCCTCAGCTAGAATAACAGATGCGAGTGTTGGGCCCCAGGATTAATTAAGAGTAAAGAGGGTGGCAGGGCACAACACCATGTGACTCTAGGTCTCAGTGGCTTCTTTTTTCCTAGAATGCTGTCACTTTCGTTTATAGCAACACAACTTCTCTCTCTTCAAGCCTCAACTCAAATCCTGTTAAGAAGTCCTGTTTGACTACATCCTTGGAGAGGAAAGTAGAGAGCAGAAAATAGATACCAGGTAAGTGTTAAAACCAGCCCACCCGGGAAATTCGACTTCAGAGAAATACTCTCTTGGGTGCGCAAGGAAACAGGCAAAGAGGATTCTCGAAGCACTGCTTGTGCTCGCAAAAAGAAAAGTAGAAACAGTTGTCCATCAACGTGAAAATGGGTACAAGGACTGTTGTGTATTTATACGGTGAGCACTGTATGGCCGTTTAAATGAATGGAAGACATCTATGTGTCTCAACATGTATAATTTCCCACAAAGCAAATTGCAGAAAGAGATCTCTTACATGATATCATTTAGGTAAATTTTAAAAGCACAAAACAATGTCATATACAGTTTGTGGATACACCCATATGTAGAAAAGGCATTAAACCTGCATGGAAATTGTTATACACAACATCTTCAAGTTAGTGAGAGGGAAGGGACAGGGCCCTGTAAAAAGATCTGAAGCAAATATGGCAAATGTCAGCATCTATTAAATCTCAGTGGTAGGTCGATGAGTGTCACGTGATTTTCTATCCTTTTAAGTACATCTGAACGATCTTATAATAAAAATAAAGCAGGCTGGCATTAGAGAAATCAGAGATGTAAGAATCCACATAGGCTAGGAAGGATAAGGATGAGTCCCGGAAGATCTGGTGTGAGCATCTTTTGAAAACTTGTGGGGGAAAAAAAGAATGATCTTGCTTGTTGTTCTGGAGCTAAAGCCTTTGTCTTTTGCTTGAGGCATTTAAGCCATTTATATTTATATCATAGCTGACACCCTTGGTCTTAATTCTGTCATTAAAAATGTTTCCCTACTGGGCACCTGGGTGGCTTAGTTGTTAAGCGTCTGCCTTCGGCTCAGGTCATGATCCCAGGGTCCTGGGATCGAGTGCCGCATGGGCTCCCTGCTCGGCGGGAAGCCTGCTTCTCCCTCTCCCACTCCCCCTGCTTGTGTTCCCTCTCTCGCTGTCCCTCTCTGTCAAATAAATAAATAAAATCTTTAAAAAAAATTGTTTCCCTACTGCTTTAGGTCTAAAGCTCTGGCAGATGAGCGGGTTGGTGTCATAAACGCACACGTTCGTGCCACGACTGCAGAGCCACGAACCCCAGCCATGCAGGTGAAATGTGAACAGAGGTGGAGGGTCAGTGAGCGACCCTGGTTTGGATGGTATGAGCTGTGCTAGTGCCGGACCTATTCTAAAGGGAATTTAAAATGAGCAATCTTTGTCCCAAAGTGGGTGCCGTCTCACCACTTGGGACCCCATCGCACATACTGCTAAAGGGCATTTCACTCTGAGAGGCAGGGAGGTGTGACGGAAGGAAAGGAACATCCATTTCGAGTCAGACGCAAACCCATTCCGCTCTAGTTTGCCACAGCTGGGTACTTGCTCTGAGCGAGCGCTCGACTCAGTCCCCCCCGGACAGCAGAGCGAGAGTCGGCAGGCCCTGGCTGGAGTCACGCCTCTCACAGGTACTAGGCCGGGCAAGCTATTTCATCACTCCGCCCTTCCACCCCTCATCATAAAACCAGCACCCTCACATCCACCTGCTGGTGCTACCGGCCAATCGAATGAGATGGAGAACGTAAACCCCCAACATGCTGTGGGCCCTTGGTAGATTTTTTTAATTTGATTTTCCCTCTTCCATCCCTCAGGGACTGACAGAAGCTCATTTCACTCTCCCAGCAAGGTAGGCAGGAAGTGAGTGCCACAGAAGGTTTGGTGCTGGTCCTGAGGTAGGTTCAGGGGACTGACCACCAGGCTGTTAGTATCTGAGGTTTCCTGACCAATCCGCCGATGGCTCTATGGGGAAGCAGGGAGGGGGGGTTCTGGCCGTTCAGGGGGGAAGGGAGGACCCCTCCCCGCACCGCCAATCCCCCATCTGGGGAGTGTCAAGCTGGCCGGGCCCTCTAGCTGCTGCCAGCCCCTTCTGAGCTTGCATCAGCAGAGAGGTGCAGCATGCTGAGGCCTGGCTGGGCCGGCTCCACGCTCCATGTGCCCTGGCCCCCATACGCCATTTGTCGAGCAGCAGAACAGAATTTCCTCATAAATAAACAAGATCTTGGGTTTCACGTTGGGGAGGCGATGACAGAAGAGGGCCTGGGGCTCTCGCCGTTATCTGCACCCGGGCCTGCCAACTCCTCGCTGCCTGGAAGGGCCGAGAGGAGAGAGGAAGGAGAGCCTGGCCAAGAGCACATTTTTTGGGTGTAGAGTCACTGCCTGGCGGCTGGCCGCAGCTCCTCTCATTTCCCGCGACGTCCCTCACACTGGCCACGAGGGACTCTGGGCTCGGCAACCACCAGAACCCCTGCCCAGCCAAGTGCGAGCACCTGAACTTGGTTAAGAGGGAGGGGTGTTGGAGGGACGGCCAGAGCCTGGGAGGTGTCAGGCCTGGAGAGCAGGAGTCTAGGAGTGTCTAGTCTAGATCACCTGCCTGGTCCTGAGGGAATTTTCAGCTCAACCCTACCCAGCCAACATGGTGTTTGTTCTGTCCTGTGCCAAGCCCAGTGCTGGCTAAGGAGGAAACTGAGGATGGTCCCAGGCAGTCAGTCTTCAGGGGCGGTGCATTCAGTGTCCACATCAGAAGATCGGATCACAGGCAGAGAACAATCTCCTCCCAGCTTTGGGAGAGTGAAAGAAATGGAATACTACACAGTAATTAACAAGGATGAATTACACCACACAGACGAGTCACGCACACGTAATATTGGACAAAAGAAACCAGACGCAGAAGAACATGTATTGCATGATTCCATTTATATGAAGTTCAAAACCACGCAAAATCCACCTGTGATGATCAAAGTCAGAACAGTGGTTACCTCGTGGAGGGGAGACTGACTTGGAAGGGACACGAGGGAGCCTTCTGGATCTTGCCATGTTCAATCTCTTGATCTGGGTGCGGGTTCCGTGGGTGTCTATATCAGGAAAAGACCCTGAGCTGTCCTCCTGGGATGAACATGCTTTTCTGCTCTACGTTACGTGGGTTAGACCTCAATGACAAGTTTTTAAAAAAAGTATCCTAACAGGAGTAAAAATCATGTCCTTCCATGACTAAAACTGCCCACCGACTGCGTGTCGCTTGGAAGATGAAATACAAGCCCCTCACCAGAACCTACGAGGCCCTCCCTGGTCTGGGCCTTCCAACCTCTCACCTCAGTGTCGCCTCCTCAGAGAGGCTGACCCTGACCATTTATTTAAAATAAGCTCACCCCCGGTTACTCTGTGTTGTCTTGTTTTACCGTCATCTTAGCAGGTACGGCTGTCCAAGGTCACCTTGTTTATGTATGTGTTTGTGTTGGTTAGCCTGCCTCCACTGGCGGGTCCTTACAGAGCTTTCCTATTCACTCAGGATCCCCACAGCCTACTTGGTGCAGGTGCCTTAGGCTTGAGGCGTTTGCCTCTCTAGCGTCCAAACCCCCTCCCCATTTACCCCAGGGTTCCACCTGTTCCCAGGTCTCAGGCCATGTGGTCTGGTGGTCGTTTCTGGAGAAGACTTTGAATCTTCCCTGCTGTACTTGAACATGAATGGATGTGGGGCTTGGGGCTGCAGCTGCTGCCACCATGGCTACTATGTGAGGGAGGGAAGCACTGATAACTCAGACTAGGTCTTGAAAATATCACTCGAGGCTCAAACTGTATCTGAAGCCAGCAAGACCTGTACGTTTGCTTTCCAGTTATGTGAATCATCAGGTTCACATTTTCTTCAGCTAGTTTGTCTGGATTTCCTTGCAACCAATGAGTGTTCTGTGCTAAGCCCCCATGCTGGCTGTGGAGGAAACTGAGGACAATCCCATTCATTCTCTAGGGGGCAGTATGCACTGTGGCCACATGTGATGAAGCGCAGATCACAGAAAACACACCTTCCCCCAAGTGGGAGAGTATTTAGCTGCTCAAAATAGTCCCTGACTAAATAAGTAATTGTGTGCATGAATGGTTGGATGGATGGATGAGTGGGTGGATGGATGGATGGATGGATGGGTGGGTGGATGGATGGATGGATGGATGGATGGATGGATGGATGGATGGATGGATGGATGAGTGGGTGGATGGATGAGTGGGTGGATGGATGGATGGATGGATGGATGGATGGATGAGTGGGTGGATGGATGGATGGATGGATGGATGGATGGATGGATGGATGGATGGATGAGTGGGTGGATGGATGGATGGATGGATGGATGGATGGATGGATGGATGGATGAGTGGGTGGATGGATGGATGAATGGATGGATGAGTGGGTGGATGGATGGATGGATGAATGGGTGGATGGATAGATATCTTGCTCTTATCGAAAGGTACCATCTTCACAAGGCACTGTATGTAGAAAAGAACCTTAGATTCTAGGTGGGAGAGGTCACTGGGTCTGGGGGGCATCACAGAAGAAGTAGGGCTTGAGTCAGATATGTCGGGAGAAGGTCAGGAAGGGATTGAGGACTAATATTTCTTGGTACTTCGACATATTTAAAACTCATATGACCCTAGGAGGTTGGTATAATTACTTCCACTTTAAGGATGAAGAAACTGAGGCTCAGAAAGGTGGAACAGCTAGCTGAGGTCACAGAGCCAGAAAGTGGCAGCCGGGATGGAAAAGCAAGTCTGGTTGATGCCAAGGCCCCTCTGGTGGCTCTCCTCCCAGCCTGCTGCCTGGGACCCTCCATCTGCAGTGTCAGAGAATGAACTGGGAGGACAGCAGTCTCGATGTCCCATCCTGGCAACACTCAGGGCCCCCTGGGAGGCCCAGGCCGGATCCTCCCCACCCCTCGGAAACTCTTGTCAGCGGCCTGACAGCTGTATTCCACTGGCCGGCCACAGCTGCCACTGGGGCCCTTGTTCCTGATGCTGAATGTTCCACCACTTTTTCCTGGCACCCCAGGCCTGACGGCCGCTCAGGAAAGCTACTGTACTTGTGAGAAAAGTGAGGTCAGCGCATGTTTCCATTTACTCGGAGAAGGAAAACAAAAACAAATATTCTCGCTACTGAATGTGCTTTTTATTCAGGGGAATCCATCCCCAGAGGACTTAATTTATGGTTCACCCATGTATCCCTGAGCATATTTACCAGGGGACATGGTGGGGAAGCCTGGAGGGGCCTGGGGTCCTGGCTGCATCCTGGCAGGAGCTTCAGGTCCTTCAGCAGGGAAGGGGCGAGAGAGTTAGGGAGAAGATGGTGGGTCAGGATCGCAGAGAGTGGGCTCAGGCTTGGGGGATAGATAGGATGGTGAGAAGGGGATGGTGCATCTGCTTTGCACATGCTGTTCTGCTGCTTAGAATACACTTCTATTTTTTAATCTGGCAAACTCCTACTCACTCTTCAAAGCCCAGCTCCAGCCTTCCTCTGGGCAGAGTTGGCCCTACCTCCTGGGAACTTGGGAAGGCCCATGCTCATCCATCTGGGGGCAGGACACCTGGTGTGTCCCTCTCTAGACTGTGAGCTCTGGAGGCAGGGACCATCGCAATGCACCTCTGCAAGCCCAGCCCAGGGCATGGCACCCAGTGGATGATGAGGGAGTGAGAATAAGAACAAGCCTGGGGTGGGAAATAGTGTGGGCTTCGGAGGAAGTCTGGTGGGCTAAAGGAGCAGTCTATCAGAGCTGGGCATGGGGCTTGTGTGATTTGGGGGACCACGTTCAGGAGACAGTTTTTAATGGTGGGAAAGAAGGCATGGCTGGGGACAGGGTGGGGGCAGCTGGAAATCTCCCTCCTGAGGCTACTGACTTAAACACCCAGGCTTACCTCTCATCTCGCAGATATAGACATGAGACCCAGCAGAGGGTTGCCTTGTTTAACTCATGCTTACCCTGGGCCCCATTCACACTCCCACCATCCTCAGATGCACCCCAACCCACTCTGGGTTCCTGCCTCCACCCGCTTCCTCCCCTCTCCCAGATGCAGGGGATCTCTGCTCTGCTGTTGGCTCGGGATGCCACTCCCTCTTCCCACTGAATCTCGATTTCCTCATCTATGAAACCAGGGTTGCTCTTGCTGCCTCACTGGGTCAGAGATGAGGTTCTATACCTGAAGCGCTTGGCACAGTGCCTGGAACAGAGTGAGCGCTTGGCTCCTTTCTTTCTTTTGTGGTCTGCCATGGTCTTTTCCTCCTCTGATTGTAAAGCTGAGACCCCTCCCCCAGCCGACCCGACCCCCCAGTAAAGTCCTGTCCAACCCTAGAGTCTTGGTGGCCGCTGATCAGACCTGTCCCCATCATCTGTGTCCATAGCAGCCTCGTGATTCTCACGATGTATGGTTCGGGTCATACATGGGTGTCAGTTGGCTGCCTGCCCCATCCCCTCCGCCCTTCCAGATCAGAAGTGCTGGGAAACCTGACTTCATTTATTTTCATACATGAGAGGGGGTGCAGAGGGGGTCCAGAGGAGCTGGGAGAGCAGGGAAGGATGCTGGGGGCCTCGGGTCCCTCCTGTCTCCTGGTCTCCCAGGTCTGGCTCTGGGCCCAATGAGCAGGGAAGACCGAAGCTTCAGCAAAACCCACTGACAGACTCATGCCCCCACTGGGAGCTTCAGAGACCACACTGGCCACTCGCAGTGGACGAAGGTCCCCTGTCCTCCTCCTCTTCCACCCCAGCAAGTTCCATCTCTGGAAGCTGGGGAAACGTCACCTATAAATTACTCTCCTTCACAGACAGCACATTTTTCTTTATGAATCATGCAGGATCCGCCTCCGGCCTCAGTGTGTGTAAAACAACAAATCAGGAGAAATTTGACTTGACCCAAGCAGGGAAATTTCCATCCATCACAAGAGGAAAATGTTGGAGCAGCAGGGAGAGGCCCGAGAGCTGGTGACAGCCTGAGGGGGATGGTTGCAGGGCCGGGGGCCCAGCCTGGGCTCTCTGAGGCTCCGGGGTGGGTGGGAGACACCAGCAGGCTTCAGCAGCATCAGGCTCTGGAGCAGCAAGAAGGCCCCCAGCCTAATCTCAGGCTCCTCTGCGGGTCGCCTGAACACAAGTTAACCCCGCTCTTCCATGCGGAACTCCTCATAGCTCCCCAAGTGAGCCACTTCCTGTTCCTTTACACCTCTCGCCTTTGCGCATGCTGTTCCCACTGCCTCAAACAACAGTCTTCTCTTCCAAAACTTGAGTCATGGGGACGCCCACGGCGATGTTTCCCCGACCCCTCAGGCAGAGCTGACTGCCTTCTTGGATGCCATCGCTCTCTTGAGTCAGTGAAACAATCATCCGCAACTCCCACCCTCATCAGGCTGAGTGTTCCAGACCCTTACAGGTCCCTGTATCTCTATGTGGCCATTATATAGCACAGCGCAGGGATCTTGCCTATATGTCCTTGGCTTTATCCCCAGAACTTAGCACACAGTAGGTGCTCAATGAATAATTTTTAGACAAATCCCCGGGACCCTGCACAGAGGGTGGCATATGATCAGTGGTCTCTGATTTGCCAGAGGTCCCACTCAGGGCCTGAAGCGTGTTGGGACTAATGAACATAAGCTGGCATTGACAAGCGGGCAGTCACGTGTCAGGATGTGAGGGCTTGGTTCCTTCTGCTGATGGAAACTTATGGCCCTAGCTGCCTGCTCCAGCCCAGGAAACCAGCTGACCTGATAATGTTTAGTTTCAACTCACTCATAGTCTGGTCCATTGTCTGCGCCCCAGCCTGCCCCTCCGAGCGAATGACTTTACCTGGGCCAGGTAGCTGGGTCACACCACTCGGCAGTTCAGGGAACAGGATCTCCATGAATATGGCTTTCAGGTCCTCTCCTGAAACTCTGAAGTCAGATATACAACATCGCCTCAGCATGCTCATATTCGTACACACACAGTCCCCGACCTCTCTCTCTCTCTCTTTCTCTCCCCCGCACCACCTCTCCACATAAAAGGCCCCACTTAACATCAGAGCAGAACTTTATCTAAAGAGGGAGGGGGCAGCATGGGAAATCAGACGGGTGCCAGGGAGAGGGGATGAGGGTGGTTCAGAAGACTTGCCTCATCAGTTCCCTAGGACAGATGATGACAGACACAGGCCCTGTTCTGGGAGGTTCCAAACACATCTTTAACCAGAGGCTCCAGTAGAAAGAGCACTAAACTATGAGTCTGCAGACCTGGGTTCTGGTCCCAGTGTTGTCATCAATTTGCTGTGTGACCCTGGAGAGGTCTTCATCCCTCTCTGGGCCTCTACTTTTTGTTTGGAAAATACTGATTAGAGCTATTGTTTATTACTGGCTTTCTCATGCCAGCCACCGGCCTGAGCTCTTTGGGTCCTCTCATTATCACTGCATCACAGACATCATTGCTATCCCTTTTTTCAGATGTAGGACTCAGTTCAAGAGGTGACTTAGTCAAAATCACACACACACACACACACAGAGATGGGGCAGAACTTGATGCCTGAGGCACACTCTCTCTTAGCCACGCGCTGTGCTGAGGGGCCTGGAGTACATCGTCCCTAACAGCCCACCACTGCAGACGTGCTTGCAGAGACTTGCAAGCCTTGCTGACTGGCTTTGGGGCCCCTATGCTCCGTTCTTCCAGACCCCTATGCTGACCTCCACACCACTCCCCACTGGGGTACCATGGCCTGTTTCCCTGTCTCTTTGCTGGAGCCAGCACTGGACAGCACATGGGCTAGTGGTGGTTGTGTCCTTCCAACATCCTACCCGGGGGCTTTGGAGGATGCATAGGAGGGGCTGGAGAATTGCTTATTTTCAAGGCACAGAGTCAGATGTAGTTGGGGGTGAAGAGAGGGAGCTGGTTAAGGGGAGGCACTCAGTGGATTCATCAGGCGTGCTTCACTCTGAGGACCTTGATGTTGACCCATCCTCACACTTCCACTTCCTACAGAGACCTGGCCTCTAGCCCATGGGCCCCAGCCAGTGGCACCTGGCATGGATCATTTTTAAACTCCCCTCCTCTGAATTTCAAAATTATTTTCAGTAATAATTAAATAATAATCAGTAGTGATCATTATTTTAATAATTAACAAAAAGAATAAATTTTGCCTTTAAAAATAGTATTCATATTCAGCAGCTATTTCATGTATGAACCGAAATTTGCACTTAAACAAAATCACACCTCGCCATTTACACTCTGTTGCATGTTTTAAGTTTGAACTCTAGGTGGTCGCAGAGAATGAGAGAATTGGAATGGCTCCCAGTCTGTTTTATCATCTCTGCAATCACTCCACTATCACCACTGAAACACAGGGATATACACGTAGTACCCTGGGGAGTGGAGTCGGGCTGGGCTCAAAATGAGTTTGAGCGATTCAGAAAAGTTAGGAACTAGTCTCAAAATGGACCCATGTGTCAGGGGAGCTCTCCAAACCAACTTGCATGCAGAATGCAGTGTTTATGAAAGTCTAAGTAATAAAAATGTGCTAATAGGAAGCTTACTTCACATTTGCTTATTATTAAAATTCAACAATAATGGCAACAATTCTTTAGAACTAAGACTAACGAAAATTTCTTTTTGGGAGGGAGCAGTGTTCTATCAGTGACATTGTTTAGATTTGCCAGCACATGGTGATAATAAAAGCACATCGAATTGTCAGTTTCAGCATTGCTTGTCTTGCTTGTCAATTCCCTGCAGACAACGTGCTCCTTATTTCCTGAACCTGGGGCCCATAGAGTCTCAGCGCTGTCTTTGGTCGGCCCCTGCCTGCTGCCAAACTCTGAGCCTCTGCACCACGGTCCTCTTCTCTAGAGTCCAGGCACCATCTCACTTGCCTTGCACGTGATCCTTCATTGAAAATGTGGTAGGCAGCAGGCAGAAAGCAAGGGCTGGAGACGCAGAGGTGACCCGGCCACTTGCACAGGTTTTAAGTGACTCGGTGCTTTACTGCCTTCTCTTCAAGAAAGGATTGAAATACACTCCTGCTGTGCCCGCTTCCTCCCTCCAGGTTTGAATGGACCCCAATCCCCACAACCACGACATAGAGATGGACACACTGTCTGTAAACCCCTGGGTAACTGTCAAGTGAGGATGCAGACTTCAGGTTGTTCCGTAGGAATTGCAAAATAACTGTTTTTATTAACAACAAAACAAGTGCCATGTGGATTGCATGACCTGCGAGGGGAGACAGGTTAATAAACGGGACTTTCCCTCCGTAGCCTGGGAAATGTTATCATTGGAGTCAGTCCAAGGAGTTGAGCAACTTCAAGTTTGGGGAGCCTGACCTAGCCTGGAGGAGCAGAGAAAGCTTCCTGGAGGAGGAGGCAACACCCAGGCTGAAGGTTTAGTCAGACAGGCTGAGAATAGAAATAATAATCACAGCGTTGTTGAGCACTTACTATATGCCAAAATTGTGCTAAGCATTTGTTTTATTCTATTTTGACACGCAGGAGTATACAATTAGATTCATCCTAACATCTTGGTTCATAATGTACTGTCATTATTGGTCCATATGTGGTCCTCTTTTATTGTATTTATTTTTAATTATACAAGGAACATCATGAATACAGTACCTCACCCACAGCACTAGCATATTATCACCAATTCATATTTCTCTATACGCTCCTCTCTCATCCTGTCTCCCCGCCTCCCCTCAGATAGAACCAATAGCCTGATTTTTGTGTTTGTCACTTCCTTGCTTTTGAAATACATATATTTATAGTTTTGCAGAAACATATGTATGCCTTAACAATATGTTGTTTAGGTTTTCTTGTTTTATTAAACACGTGTCTCAGAAATCCAAGACGTGCTTTTTATATTACAACATATGTATCTAAAATGCATCCATGTTGCTGCGTGTAGTGGTGGCTTATTCATTTTAACTGTTGTAAAATCATCATCTGTGTGTATCCCACAACTGATGGGCCCTTCCTCCTGTTGATGGGCATTTAGGTTACTTCTAATGAGTTGGGTCTATACCTGGGATGGTAATTATTGGGTGTTAAGATACGCGAAGTTCAGTTTATAAGATCAAGCCAAATTGATTTCCAAAATGATTGTATCAATTCTTACTCTTCATCAGCAGTGTCTGTGGGTCCACCTGTCTGCAAAATCTGGTGCTGTCAATTTTTTAATTTTTGCCAATTTAACAGTAGCCTTAATTTCCATTTCCAGCCTGTCTGACTAAACTAATGAGCTTGAACATCTCCGTATTTTTAATGGCCATATGTATTTCCTCTTCTCTGAAACGCCTTTTTCTGTCTTAGCCCATTTTCAAAATGATTTGTTACTGATTTTTAAAAGCTCTTCACATTTTTTGATAGTTTCTCAGTTATAGATGTTGTAAAAACTTCTAGTTTATGGCCTTTTAACTTCCTAAAAGTATCTTGATTTATAGAACTCTTAATTTTAACATGATCAAATTTATCAATGTTTTCTTCTATGGTTAGTGCTGGTGTTCTGTTTTAAAATATTCATCTACTTTTTTTTTAAGAGGAAGTCTTAAAGTTTTGCTTAGACATTTAGCTCCTTAATCTATCTGAAACTGATTCTTGTGTATTATATGAGACAGGGATCTGGTTTCAGTTTTTTCATATGGCTAACCAATTCTCCAGCTCCATTCATGGAATAGTCCCCACCCCACCCCCACCCCCACCAACCTGCGATGTCATATCTACTAAATAGTGAAAGTCCATCATTGGAATTTTCTGCATAGATATCATGCTATCTACAAATACAGACAGTTTTACTCCATCCTTTCCTTTCTATGCCCTTTATTTCTTTTCCTGACTAGGATTTCCAAAATGATGTTGAATAGAGGGGTGAGAGCAGACATCCTTGCCGTGTTCCAGATCTTACGGAAAAGCATATATTCCCCAGTAATAAGTATGAATTTGGCGGTAGGTTTTTTATAGATGCCTTTCATCAGTTGCAGCAACTTTTCTTCCATTTTTAGTTTGCTGAGATTTTATTTATTTATTTATTTTAATGAATGAGTGTTGGCTTTTGTCAAATGCTTTTTCTGTATTTTACTAAAATGATCATTTTTTTTAAACTTAAGACTTTATCTTTTGGATCAGTTTTAGGTTCACAGCCACACTGAGGGGAAGGTACAGAAATTTCCCACAGACCCCCTGCCCTCACACACACACAGCTTCCCCCATCATCCCCTACCAGAGTGGTCCATTTGTTACAATTGATGAACCTCACTGACACATTACAATTAACCAAAATTAATAGCTTACATAACAGTTTACTGTTGGTGTTGTGCATTCCATGGGCTTGGGCAAATGTATAATGACAAATATCCATCACTGTGGTATCATACAGCATAGTTTCACTGCCTTAAAAATCCTCTGTGCTCTCCCTGCTCATTCCTCCCTACTTCTCCCCCAACCCTAGACAATCACTAACCATTTTACTATCTCTGTAATTTTGCCTTTCCCAAAATGTCATACACTTGGAATCATATAATATGTGGCCTTTTTCAGATTGGCTTCTTTTACTTAGTAATCCACGTTTAAGATCCCTCCATGTCTTTTCATAGCTTGATAGCTCATTTCTTTGTGGCACCGAATAATATTCCATTGTCTGGATGCACTACAGTTTTGTTTATTCATTCACTTACTGAAGGACATCTTGGTGGCTTCCAAGTTTTGGCAATTATGAATAAAGCTGCTATAAACATGTGTGTACAGATTTTTGTGTGAACATAAGTTTTCAGTTGCTTTGGGTAAATACTAAGAAGTCCAACTGCTGGATCATATGGTAAGAGCATGTTTAGTTTTGTAAGAAACTGACCACCTGTCTTCCAAAGTGGCAGTATCATTTTGCATTCCCACCAGCAATGAATAAGAGCTCCTGTCCTTCCCATCTTTGCCAGCATTTCGTGTTACCAGTGTTCTGGAATTTGTCCCTATCAGTAGGTGGGGAGTAGTATCTCGTTGTTTTAATTGCATTTCCCTGAAGACATATAATGTGGAGCATCTTCTCATATGCTTACTTGCATTCTGTATATCTCCTTTGGTGAGGTTCTGTTAAGATCTTTGGCCTGTTTTTTCATTCGGTTGTTTGTTTTCTTATTACTAAGCTTTAAAAATTCTTTGTATATTTTGGCTAACAATCCGTTATCAGATGTATCTTTTGCAAATATTTTCTCTAAGTCTGTGGCTTGTCTTCTGAGTCTCCTGACATTGTCCTTCACAAAGCAGAAGTTTTTAATTTTACCAATGATGTCTTTCATGGATCATGCCTTCATATTTTCTTTTTATTATGTTTATAAGGTAAAATACATTGTTTTTCAAATATTAAACCAGTTTTCACTCCATTTGATCATGATGTGTTATCTTTCCTGAACTCAACTTGCTAAAAATTTAGAAGTTTTTGTGTGTATGTTCATAAGGTATATTGGTCTGTAGTTCTTTCTTCTTGTGATGTCTTTGTCTGGTTTTGGTATCAGGGTAAAGCTGGCTTTATAGAATGAGTTAGAAAGTATTACCCCTTCTTTTATTTTCTGGAAGAGTTTGTATAAGATTGGTATTATTTTTTCCTTAAATGTTTGGCTAAGTTCACTACTGAAGCCACCTGGAGGGGTCTGGGGCTTTATTTGTGGGAAGATTTTAAACTATCAATTTAACTTACTTTAATTGATACACGGCCATTCAAGTTATCAATTTCTTCTTGAGTGAGCTTTGGTAGTCTGTGCCTTTCAAGAAATTTGTCCATTTCATCTAAATTGTTAAATTTTATTATCAGAAGTTTCCATGATATTCCATTATTATTTTTTTAGTGACTTTATGATCTTTAGTGATGTCCCCTCTCTCAGTCCTGAGTTTCGTACTTGTGTCTTCCCTTCACTCCTTTTTGTCCTGATCAGTCTGACTAGAAGTTGGTCAGTTTTGTTGATCTTTTCAAAGATCCATGTATTGGTTTCATTGATTTTCTCTATTGTTTTGTTTTCTATTTAATTTATTCTTCCATATCTTTATTATTTCTTTCTTTCTGTATACTTTGGGTTTAATTTCTTCTCCTTCTTCTTCTTCTTCTTCTTCTTCTTCTTCTTTTTAGTTTTTAAGGTGGAAATTCAGATCTCTGATTTGGAACTTTTCCTCTTTTCTAATAACATTCAATGCTATCAATTTCCCTCTAATTGCTGCTTTAGCTGCATCCCACAAATTTTGATATGCTGTGTTTTTCTTTTCAATCAGTTCAGAATATTTTCTATATTCCCTTGTGATTATTTCTTTGACTCATGGGTTACTTAGAAATGTGTTGTTTAACTTCAAACTATTGAAGGATTTTCCAGATATCTTTCTATTATTGATTTGTACTTAATTCTTTTGTAATCAGGGCACATAATTTACTTTTTGAATTCATTTTTATTTTTGCCTTTGAACTAGTTATAGGCTTATAGTAGAGTTGCAAAATTTGTATAGAGATTCCATATATCCAGCTTTCCCTAATGTTAACATTTTACATAACTATAGTAAAATTGTTAGAGCCAGGAAGTTAACATTAGTCTCATGCTATTAAGTGAAGACCATGTTCTTTTTATATGACCAGTTTTCCCATAAATTTCAATTTTCTGTTCCAGAATCATTGTTCAGCATTCCACGTTGCATTTAATTGTAATTTCTTCTTAGTTTTCTGCAATTCCTCCATCTTCCCTTTTGTCCCATGAACTTTACACTCCTTTACATAGAGTATTGGTCAGATTTTTTTTTGTCAAATGTCCCTCCATTTGGGTTTGTTTGAAATTTTCTCATTATTGTACTTGGGTTTTGCATTTGGGGCAAGAATACACAGGAATGATTTCTGGTATCTTTTTGGTACATCATATCAAGGAGTTCATGATGCTGATAATATCTTCTTACTGGGAATGTGGCTCTTGAACACTTGATTAAGGTGGCCTGAGAGTTTTCTCCTTGTAAAGTTACTTTTTTTTTTTTTTTTTTTTGAGAGAGAGAGCAGGGAAGGGAGGGGTAGAGGGAGTGAGAGAATCCTAAGCAGGCTCCACACTCAGCACAGAGCCTGATGCAGGGCTCAATCTCATGACCCTGAGATCATGACCTGAGCCAAAATCAAAAGTTTCACACTCAGCCAACTGAGCCACTCAGGTGCCCCAAGTTACTATCTTCTTATTTGTAATTAATAAATAGCTTGGGGAAGATACTTTGAGACTATGCAACTCCCTTTTGCTTCATGCTTTCACCATTAATTTTAGCATCCCCCAGTGGATTTTGTTCACAACAATGTTTACTGTGGTTATTATCTAATGGTAATTTTCTATTTGCCTCTTTCCATCTATATTTATTAACTGGAATTCTATAATATGAAAGAACTATGCCATCTCTCTTATCATTTATGTAATCAATTACTTATATCAGTAAAGATTCATGCATATTTATTTTAACCTATGGGTTCTAATTCAATATCATCATTATTTATTTTGTCTTTCAAATTGCTCCAAGTTTTGGACATTAGAAGTTCTTCAGTTTGGGTCCTATTGTTCTTTTAAACAAGCCTCTGAATTTTTTTTTTTTTAATTTTTTGTCACCAAAATATGTTCCAGGCTCATCTTATATTTTCCCTATCTCAGTCCTGAATTAACCACTTATCTAAGAACTGCTGGTGCCTTTTTTTGGAGCATGACGTTTAGAAACCAAGTGGGCACTAGGTGAGCTCATTTACTACCGAGGTGTCATTGTTTCTAGGCCCTCCAGCAGACAGAGCTACTAACCTGCACGTATGCTCACATTTTTTATCTATGTGTCTATCTATCTATCCATCCATTCACTCATCTATCATTTCAAAACAAAATTTTATATACTGATACGGTAATCTGAAGATTACAATCCAACAGCTCACAGTTTACTTTGGCCTTTTCCCTTCATTTATAATTCCTTTCTCCAACAGTGAGAAACTTGGTCCTTATTATCTGAAATATATTTGTGTTTTCACATGACTTGGGTTTTTAAATGTATTTACCTAAAAGTTTGCAAAGCATTTGTACATGATTTAAACATTTTTATTGGTTTCCTTGGTCATTTTCCCCCCTGGTCATTTCACATTTTGTGTATTTGTGCTTTCTTCCTTTTACTTAATCAAATTAGCTAGAGTTTCATCTATTTTGTTAGTTTTTTAAAACCAAGATCTTGATTTATACATTAGGTCTTTGTTCTATTGTCTTCCTCATTAATTCTGCTTTTATCTTTATTATTTCTTTCCTCTTACTTTCTTTTGGTTTGCTTTGTTGTTGTTTTAGTATATTCAGATGAGAATTTAATTCTATTATATTTTTCATGTTTACTGATAAAAGTGTTAGAATAATGAATTTTCCTCTGATCAGTGCTTTAAATGCATCTCATAGATTCTGGCATATAGTGTTTTCATTGTAATTATCACTGTTTCTTTTTTTTTTTTAAGCTTTTATTTATTTATTTGAGAGAGAGAATGAGAGAGAGCACATGAGAGGGGGGAGGGGCAGAAGGAGAAGCAGACTCCCTGCCGAGCAGGGAGCCCGATGCGGGACTTGATCCTGGGACTCCAGGATCATGACCTGAGCCGAAGGCAGTCGCTTAACCAACTGAGCCACCCAGGCGCCCTATCACTATTTCTTAATCTGTAATTTCAGTTTGTATTTCCCCTAGTATTTTTCCTAGGTAACTAGGAATTAATAGGGTTTTTTGTTTTTTTGTTTTTTGTTTTAAGTTGAGGTAGAGGACCTATAAGTTTTTTGTTAGTATTGAATTTTAATTTTTGTCCATGTGTTATTTGTAACATTTCTACCTTATGGAAGTTACTGATGTTTTCTTTGTGATCACTTTTTGTGAATGTGTTGTGGACACTTAAAAATAATTCTCAATTATCAGGATGTAGACTTCAACCTATGTCTATAAGATCTACCCTATTAATTATGTTGTTTTAGATCTTCTGTCTCTCCCACCCACCCCCCATCTGTCTTGTACTGTGAGTAGCCTATTACAGTCTATTATTAGTGTGTTCCTACTTACATTTCCTCGCATCTTTCCTAGTTTTTGCTTCATGGAGTTTGTTGCAGTGTTATTTGGTGCATAAATATTAATGTATTATATCTCCATTGTAGATTAAAGCTTTTAGTATTAAGATGTGTCCTTCTTTGTCATGTTTAATGTTTTGGGGCTTGAATTCTACTTTGCCTGATATCAGTATCACTTCCTTTGACATTTTTGTTTGTTTGTTTCTGTTTGCCAGGTATACTTTCATCTATCACTTTATTTTTCACTTTTCTAAATTCCCTTGTTTTATGTATGTCTCTTTTACACAGCATGTAGTTGGGTTTGTTTTATGAGCCAAATTTTAAATCTCTTTCTTTTAAAAGGCAAGTTAAAGTACATTCACATTTATTATAACTGACAAGATTGATCTCAATTCTATCATAATATTTTATAGTGACATATATTTTGTTTTATTTGCTATGTTTCTTAGAGGACATTCTTTGTATAGTTTAAATCCACTTGACTTTTGAGATTTATGTTATGGACCAGAATATGGCATTTCTTTCTTTCTTTCTATCTTTCTTTTCTTTTCTTTCTTTATAATTGATTTGTAAGGGCTCTTTATATACTAAGGATACAGATGCTTTGTCAAATATGTTATAAATCCTCTCTGCTTTTAGTTGGCGGAAAGAGTGATTGTCTGAGGAGAAGAGAGAGTCAAATAAAGAGCTGCATATTAAAAAGGGTGAATATTTCTCTGCTACTCAGAGAGATTACTTGAATCTGTTCCCTCTATCTGCAACTGTCTTCATCTAGATTATCATCTCTTTCCTGGATTGTTAGGCAACCCAGTGAACTGTTTGACAGTAAAATTCCTTATCTGTAGAATATTTACTGCTTCTAAGTTATCTTTTTTAAAAAATTTATTTGGATTTATAATTTATCTATAAATTCCCTGGTTTTATGCAGTAGAAAGGGTATCAGTCACCCAAATAACAAAATGTGACTAATGCTGAGCTCTTATATGGGCAAATTTTAATAAGTCATCATAATCCAGTTGATGCATTTGACTGGTAATAAAGTGTTGTGAGTGATATAGTCATTTTGCTATAAAGTTATTCAATCCACACTGGATCATGTGAGTCCCCTAAAAGTTACACGGGAAGTGGGAGTAATTAACATGAAGCAATACCTTCCGGCACTCTGGTCTTCAACCCCAGCCTGTCAATCCCCACTCACACTGAACTCAAGGGTCTTTAATCACATCTCAGGCTCTCTCAGACTTCCTTTCCTCAACGCTTTCCTAACCACTGCCTTAACTAGCAAATTTCAACTCATTCGGCAGGAGCCTGCTCGGTTGTCATTTCTCTGTGATGGTGGCAGAAATTGGGATCCTCCTCCAGGAAGTGAGAGTGTTAACTCTCTGGGAGGGATCGTGCTCCTGCAACCTCTTTTCCAAAGCAGCTCCTTCTCATCTTTCAGAATTGTAATCTTACATGTCTTGTCCACCAGGAAGCCTTCCTTGAACCCCTTAGTCCCAGTCAGGGGACTCCTCTTGTACCCTTTATTTCCCCTCTCCTTGCCTGATAGAGTCATTGCCTGCTTCCCATTCTACTCCCCCGTCAGACTGGGGGCTTCTAGGAGCAGGGACGATCTCTTTATTGTTCACTACCAGGCTCTAGATCCTATCACAGGGCCCACACATGGAGAGGGCTGAATACATCTTTTTTGAAAGGATAAATTCGTATCATTACTACATATCATGATATGATGTGTTTGTTTTTTTTTTAAAGATTTTATTTATTTGAGAGAGAGAAAGAGAAACAGCATGAGAAGGGAGAGGGTCAGAGGGAGAAGCAGGCTCCCCGCTGAGCTGGGAGCCTGATGTGGGACTCGATCCCAGGACTCTGGGATCATGACCTGAGCTGAAGGCAGTCGCTTAACCAACTGAGCCACACAGGTGCCCTGATATGATGTTAATTAAAGCAATTCTTTAAGCCTTGGTTCCTATATCTATAAAATGGGGAGAGAGTTATGGTGAGCATTACATAAAATTGTATTTGCACGGTGCTTACCAGTGTGGCCAGCACTTTAAGAGTGCTCAATAAATGATGACAGTTTTTACTATTACTCAGAAGTTACCAGTGGGCTTCATTCTGTTGCGAAGTGGTGCCTGCAATATAGTTTGGGAAAGTAAGCAATGGAAGACTATACACACAAAATTAAGGTTCTTTGAGAATATCTCCACCAATAGATATGCAGGGGCACAGCCCTAATTATAGGTATATAAGCTCTGGCTATCAGTATTGATGAGTTGCTATTTGGAAAAATTAATACTCCATTAGTGTTCTAAACATCCCACTTGGAAGAAATACTAAAAAGTACATTCAGAAAAACCTGATCAAAAGTGGTATTGGCAGTTTCACAAAGCCAATGTGGAAGTTGAAGAATTCAAAGAAGAACTATTACCGTTCCAGAAAGACAGCTGTCTTCCCAATTATGAACCAGCCACTTAGTGGAAGTAAAGCTCATTTATGTGAGTCATAAGTAAAAAGGTCATGTCATACCCCATGCTTAAAATCTTTCAAGGTCTCCCCACCGCATTTAGAGAAAGCCTAGCTCTTCATCATGGCTCTCCAGATCCTGCCAATCTGGCCTCTGGCCTCTTCTCAGAACTTACTTCCTACTTTCCTTTGAACACATCTCACACATCCTGGCCTCAGGGCCTTTGCACTTGCTGCCTGGAGTGCTCTTCCCCCAGGTCTTTGACAGCTGTTCCTTTTTATCATTCCTGTCTCACTTTCAGTGTCATTTTTTCAAGGGAACCTCCAGCCTACCCAAAGTACATCCATTCCAGACTCTCCCTCTACCCCATTACTTCTTGCATTTGTCAGCATCTAAAATAATACCATGATATAAGTATTTGTTTATTGTCTGAGTCTGGGAGGAAAGGGATATGGTGTCTCATTTACCCATATCTCCAGCACCTAGAACAGTACTTGCCATATAGTTGGTTCTCAGTAAATATTTGTTGACAGGGGCTGCCTCTAGATGCTCTGACAATCTCAGATGAGGTTTTACCCAACAGACGTGGCCATCAGACTGAGTCCCATTTTGATCAGATTACACCCAGATCATTGAAGCTATGAAATTATTTTAGTATATGTGCTGCCGAAGCGAGCACGAAGCTATGAAATTAAATAATGATAATGATAATACAAGTGGTCAATGAATAGTTGTTTGTTTCTACCTCATCTTATTCTGGAAAATAGTGGTGGTAGAGTAGTACACCCAAGTAATAGAAAAATCATGAGTTAACTTTCAGGGCCAGAAAAAGGACCATTCAACAGAAGGCCAGTGTGGGAGAAAGAAAAAAGTCTTCAGGACATGAAGCCTGAAAAGCCACAAGTGACTATACTTTAACTGTAAACTCATTCCGAGCTTCCTGGCAGCTAGAGCAAAAAGGTAAATACAAATATTTATACGATTCTGCATTATTCACAGAAATAAATCACCATCTTTCTTTCAGGAGAATCAAAACATTCCCTGGCACGGAGTTCTTATGAAATTTTGTCACCTGGGGCAGGTGACAAACCCACTGAGAAATAAAAAGCAGGTGTTTCTTTAAACCACATTCCTTCAATCTACTCATTGTGACTGGTTCCATAAGACTGTTTCCTGCAAGGCCTGGACACATGGCAGGACGGCCACGTGCAATGACTCAGTGAAGAAATAGTGAAACCATAGTGGTTGATTCCATTTCAGCTGTGCAAACTTTGTCACCTTGTGCCAGTCATTTCCCCTTTCTGAGCCTTTGCTTTCTCATCTGCAATATGGGATACGTGATATAGTCATTCTGAATGGTACCAACACATAATGGGAGAAAGGAAAGATTATTTATTTTTGCCTTTATAATTTAGCCCTTAGGCTGTAATCTGAGGATGAGCAGCTGGAGGACAACTTCCTGAAGTTTGTCCAAGAGATGGGCAAACTTTTGATGAATCCACGGGAGACTTGCCTTCTGTTTGCTAATTTACTGGAACACTGTTGGGGAATAGCAGCCACAGAAAGACAAGGCTTGATTTCCCAGGACAGGGAAGAGAGGGAGGTCTCCCTTGGACGTGGAGAAGAAAGGGTAATTATGTTTCATCTTCTTTTAGAGCGGATTGCTGCTTTGCGTCTGCCCACCTGGGGTCCGAGAGCCCTGACAGCTCCAAGACCAACTGTCGTTTTCCCAGGTGTGAGGGTATCTTTAGCAAGCGCTCCTGGGAAACTGTCACTCACACTCCGCCTGGCCCTGCAGAGGAGCCCATAAGGAAGAGGTAGGTACAGCGCATGAGGAAAGCTTAGTGTCTCTGCAGTGCCCCACTTTGCCCAAACCAGGTAGGTGGAGAGCCTGGGCAGCTGCCTCAGGAGCTGTGTCTGACTGTCTTCCATGCGTGGGGTGGGTCACCCTCCCACCAGGTAAGTGGCCTGTCCCTGGCCTGAGCTCAGATGGAGGAGCCTTGGGTTACAAGGCATAGAGGACATGCAAGGAACATACCTGTACTGAGTGGCGACCATGCAACATATGCATTGCCCATGTGATTTCTTCTAATTCCTCACAGCAACCCAGGGCATTGGAGCGACGAACAGATGAGAACACCAAGACTTTGGGAAGCAAAGTGACTTATGCGGAGTCACATAACCAGCAAGTGGTGGAGCTGGGACTTAAACTCAACATAGAGGTGCCAAAACTTGGTGCTCTGTTGGGGGTGGGCTGGGAAGGGGGAGGAGTAGGAGGTGGAGAAAGAGGAGAGGGACGGGGACAAGTCAGTGGAAGACGGGAAGGAGGAGAGAGCCAGAGCTGGCAGGGAGGAGAGGGCAGTGGGGGTGGGGGCACTGGGGGAGGGGCCAGAGGAAGAGAAGTGAAGAGGAACAAAGCCCGGAGCAGAGCAGAGGACGGATGTTACATGAGTTTTCTCTTGCTACTGCAACAAATCTCCACAACTCAGTGGATTAAACCAAAGCAAACTTACTCACTTACGGTCATGGAGGTCAGAAGTCCGACACAAGGCTGATGGGGCTAACATCAGGGTGTGAGCTGGGCTGTTTCCTTCTGGGAGCTGCAGGGAAGGATCTGCTTCCTTGGCTCTCCAGCTTCTGGTGGCCTTTCCCCCACTGGCTATGCACTCGGATCTCTGTTTCCAGCAACAACTGCATGGCCTTCTTCTCTGACTCCGACCCCTGCCTCCCTCCCATAAGGACCCCTGTGAGCACCGCAGGCCCAGCAAGAGGGGCGGGGATAATCAACCCACCTCTAGATTTGGAACTTAATCACATCTGCAAAGACTCTTTTGCCATATAGAAAGGAACCCTCACAGATTTGGGGGATTACAGCATGCACACATTTGAGGGCCATTATGCAGCCTGGCAGTTGTGAAGGGAGAAGAGGAAAGAATGGGGCGGAAGGAAGGTATAGGAGGGTGTGATGGTGGAGATGAAAGAAGAGAAAAGCGGAGGTGGAGGAGGACGGAGCAGGTTCATCCCCTTGCAGGGCCTCAGTTTCCTGCTCTGTAAAATGGGGAGAAGGAGCACATCCGCTCCCTGGGGGTGGTGAGGATTCTGCAGAATTACTCAGTGAGGGTAGGTGCTCAGCCCAGCTACAACCATGGCCCACATTCTTTCCTCACCTGTCAGCCCACCCCCTGCCTTCGAGGGTCTTCCCCTAGAATTCCCATTTTCTCGCTTGCCATCGAAAGCACCCCCTCCCCTTGTAACCTCCCCAGCCCAGACCCTGGACTAATGCAGTGCAGCTTGAGGCTGAGGACTGCCTGCTGGCTCCTTTGCCCGGCTCATTCTTTGCCCAGCCCAACCCATCACTTCCAATCACTCCAATACAACATATTCTGCCAGATCCATCTTGGCTTCCCTGGAGGCCTTGCAGGACTCTTGAATGCAAATGACTGGCCATGAGCTTAGACCTGCAGGGGCAGATGCATGTGAAATCTAAGGTCAGTGCTCACCATCCCCTCTCCCTCCATGGCCTTGGGGGTTTTGAAAACACCAGCCTATGCACCGAACCCTCCCCTGACCAAGAGTATCCCCCACTCTTCCTTCTTCCCAGTCACAAGAAATGCTACTATGGACATTAGCCACCAAGGCATCACTGTTTCTTTATGGAGAGGGGACTACCATTTCATGAGCATCTCTGTGAACCAGGTCCTTTGCAGACATTAGCTCAGATAGTCCTCAGAACACCCGAGGGAAGTGGGATAGCTGAGGAACAGAGCAGGCGTGCATCTCTCTAAGGTCAGACAGCATTCTTCCTCTCTTGCTCTCACTCTGTATCTATCCATCCACCCATCCACCATGTTAGCACCTTCCATGGTCAGGCACTGATTGGATGATGTCTTGGTCTTCATCCCCTAAAAGAGTTGTAACCCCTGGTACCTGTGAATGTGTGTGACCTTACTTGGAAAAAGAGTCTTTGCAAATGTAATCAAATCAAGATGAAGTCATATTAGATCAGGATGGACCCTAATCCCGTGACTGGTGTCTTTATAAGAGGAGGGAAATTTGGATACAGACTCACACAGAGGGAAGAAAGCCATGTGAAGGCAGAGGCAGAAATTGGAGTGATGTATCTACAGGCCAAGCAATGCCAAGGATTGCTGGCACCCCCCGGTGCTCAGTGGAGCAAGGAAGGTTCTTCCCTGAAGCCTTTAGAGGGGGTGTGGCCCTGCTGACACCTTGATTTTGGAGTTTTGGCCTCTAGGAAGTGACAGAATACATTTCTGTTGTTTTAGGCCACCAGTTTGTGAAAATTCGTCACAGCTGTTCTAGGAAACAAACAGAGATAATATTTAATCCTTGCTACAACCTTTTGAAATGGGAATTATTTTCCACTTAGCAGATGAGAAAACTGAGGCTCAGAAAGGAAAACTCTGCCTGCTGAAACCGCCACAGGTAGCTGGGGGCTCAACCTGAACCCAGACCCGGCAAACCCCAAACCCGTATCCCTGCTCCCCAACAATAATGGATCTGCAAACCTGAGCGCTCCCAGGAGCTGGCGGGACCTCGTCATGAAGACTGTGACGCGGTCAGCCTGGGCTGGGGCCCTGGACACTGCGTTTTAATAGCCCCGCTGGAGTTTCTGAAGCGGCTGTGTGAGGGAAATGTCCCTCCTCACCAGTCTCCTCTCCCCTAAAGCAGTGTGTCCTCAGGGGCCTGCAAGTCGGGTCTTCTGGGGATTTGTCACAGCGGGGAGAGGTGCAGGTGAGGTGGGAAGGTGAGTCAGAGGCAGCAGCCGGGGACGGCCAGGGTGAGGAGGACAGGCCCCCCACATCTGCCCCGGGGAGCTCGGCTGGCCTGTCACCCATCTCTCAGGACCCTACCACCTTGGTCCTACCCCCCAGCCCCTTCCCAGGACCACAAGCCCTGTGACTGTTGCCTTCCCAGAGCCTTCTGGAATCCCTGAGTTCTAGACCTAGAAGTCATCCATGAGGCATCTCAGCCAGCCCCCCGGGCCCCCCCCCCCCCCGCCACCTTGCTAAAGTGGGGAGAAATGAGGCCTTCAGAGGCATAGGCCAGGCCCTGACAGAGCTTTGCTTTAGACCTCAGTCTCCCGACTACTGGCACGTACCACAGCAAGCCAGAAAGCTGCCACAGGCAGGAGGCAGGCCGACAAGGAGAAGACAGTGGGCCTCAGGGGAGGTGGGCAGCCGAGGTTAAGGGACGGGAGGGAGCTCGCACACGCGGGGCGGGCTGTGTCCCAGCGCCAGGCGGTGTGCGTCGCGTCCGTCACCACACTTGCTTCGGTGCTCGTTGACGTCCATTACACAGATACAGAAACAAAGCCTCAGACTGGTAAAGACACCTGCCCAGGCTCCACCAGCTCACAAGTGACTGAGCTGGGAGGTGAGCACAGCTCGGCCTGCCTCTCAAGCCCCGTGCCTTCCCCATCCTGTCCGTGCGCTGCTCCAGCCCTTCAGTTCTGTTCCCAGACCACACCCTCCCAAATCTGAAACTGATTTGCGAACCAAGTGTTCAGTGCCATTGGCAAGAAGCACAGGCCCCAAAGCTCTCAGCGCACAGCAAGTGCTCAGCTGGGCCGCACAAAGAGGCATCCAGTGGGTGTTGGCAGCAGACCCCCCCCCCCCCACACACACACCATATTTCAAGGGAGAGATTGAAGCCATATGTTTGGAGGCCCTACACTGATTGCTGGAAGGACGTTCCAGATAAACAGTATGAGGCAGAGCCTGTCCCTCGGCCTCACCTTTGGTCCCCAACCCAGGCTCCAGCCCCCAGAGCCAGCTATTGCCAACTCCTTCCCTCCCCAAAGGCTAGCTCCAGAACGTTCAGGGTCACTGAGCCCTGGCCAGCTGGGAAACGGTTAAGCAGAAAGCAGCAGGTGCAAAGGGCAGAGAAGAGACAGGTTCTCCTGGACCTCAGGGTAGGTGGATGGGAGCGGAGAAAGCACCGTTCAGGGGAAGGCTGTTCTCCAATCAGCCTGGGCCTGGATCCTCCCCCAGGGCCTGTGGAGTCTGGGGTCATGCCCCCACTTGGCCCTGTACCCCCAGCAAGCACCTTTCCCTCTGTGGGCTTCAGCAGCCCCTCTGAAATAGGACCTCCGGTCACCTCTCCCAGCCCCGAGCTCTTCGGGCCATGGAGAGCCAGCCAGCTTCCCCTGGCAGGGGCTGAGCGTGGAAAGCAGGCCCCTCAGACCCCCAGGTGGGATAGGGGGGAGGGGAGGGGAGGCCGCTGGGCCACATGGGCTGAGGGCTCAGGGTTACTAGAGCCAAGGCAACACACGTGTGTTTCGAATTTTCTTTCAAGTCTTCTCAATGCCTGCTTGCTCCCGTTCCTCCCCCAGCCTCTTGGTCTGGGGCTGTAATCAGTTTGGATGGAGAATAGCAGACGCGCTCGGGGGTGGTGTGTGGTGAGCAGTCGGGGCTGGGAATCATTTTGGGGTTTTGTTACCTGTCAGCAGCTTGCAGGCCCATCTGAGGGGGTGGAGCATGGAGATGTGGATCCTGGCGGTTCCCCGGGGGAACAGAGTGCTGGTCAGGGCCCTGGCGTCCTTGCTGGCTGAGTGGACTCGGCTGTGTTATTTGACCTCTGTGAGCCTCAGTGGCCTCATCTGTAAAATGGGGCCTAGATGCCTACCCTCGCTGTGGAGATTATATAAAATAAGCCTGCACAGGGCTCAGAACAGAGAGGGGGTCTCCTAACATGGGCCCCCTTGCCCTTCGGGGGAGTAGGATAAGGGGAATGAAACAGACCGTGGGGCTGCAGAGCCAGCCGTCAGACCACCAAGGCCATTAGCGCAGGCCTGAAGAACAAGTCGCTCTTTCTGCAACTTCCATCTGTAGCCTGTGTCTGCAGGTCTCATTGAGAAGGCAGGAGGTGTCTGTGTGGCGGAGACAAGAACCCCCCCCCCACACACACATGCACTCCGCAGCCAAAGCTGTTTCCCACCCCAGGCAGCCAAGACCCAACCTGGGCCTGTCCTGTCCTGACTAGTGCTGGCTGTTCTCCCCAGCACCCATCCTCCACCATCCGCTCAGACACATCCAGGCTGCGTGCTACCACCTCAAGGACACCCCTACTTGGGGGCTGAGGCACTTAATTGTTCTTTCTGTGCCCCAGTCTGTGGATGCCACTCTAGATGATGGCAGGTCCACCTCCCTGGTTCCCGGCCACCCATTCTGGACCTTTGTTAGGTCCCAGGGTCCCTTGAGAATCAGATGAAAACACTGCTCTCTGCTTCTGGGAAAAGGCACCCCCCACAAAACTCAGCCCACAGTGTCAGGGGCTCACAGACCCCCCAGAGTCACTAAGAAGAGCCTTGCTTGAGGATGTGAACCTCATTCCCAGCAGAGAAAGCCAATCCTCAGGCCAAGAGTCCCTGCTCTGAGCCCTGCTGCAAGGGAGACACAAGGGCCTTGGTGCCAGGTGGTCAGATCCCGGCACAGGGGGCTCAGGAATTGTGAGGTGCACCCCCCAGGAAGGTCAGCCTCACCCATCCTGCCAACGGCCATCCTCAATTCAGGCCTTCCCCTCCCCGGACCTCAGGGACACAGTCGCTTCCACATGTGAGAGCCAGAAGGATGTGCAGGGGTATGCTGGCCCCATCCACCCTCGTTTTACAAATGGGGAAACCAAGGCTCAGAGAGGCTCACTGGGTCAGCCTAGGTCACAGGGTTTTCTCCCAGTTCATACTCAAGTTTTGGAGTCGGAGGCCCAGAGGGGCCTGGAGCAGGAGACCTGGCCGATAGAGGATCAGCCAGGCCACGGGGAAGGGGTAGCTCCCACCCACTCCCCACTGCTTGGCTTTTGTTCACAACCGATGGAAAGTGGCAACTCGGGAAGCAGAGGTTTCCGGCTTGCCAGATCATAGCTGAGAGAACAGATGGCCAATTCATCCCACCAAACTTGGCACCTCTGACAAAAGAAACAATATGTGTTTGGCTCCCTAATCTTTTCCTCAGGTTCCCAGGCAGGTGACTGGAAAGTCTGATGACAAGAAAGCGTCGACTCACTTCTCTCAGGATGCAAACCACAAACCTTGCCTGGCCATTGTTTCTCCTGCTCCCTCCACTCCATCCTGCTCTCCTTCCCCTCCCTACTCTTTCCAGGCTATCCAGGCCCTCTCAAAAGTAGCTAAGTGTCTCCTCCAGAGCCAGTCCCCTGTGAGGGAGGGGACAGGGACACCCATTCCCTGAGCATCACACTCTTTCTCTCCATTCACCCTCACCTCAGCCCTATTATCCCATTTGCAGATGAGAAAACTGAGGCTCCGAGGGATTAACCAACAGGCCACATGGTCTGGAAGTGGCAGAGCCAAGAGTGATAACAGCAGCTGCCTAGTACTGAGTTCCTCCTGGGTGCAGGGCACTGCCCCACTTTCTAGATCTCAGAGAGGTGGCGTGGCCCGGGATCTGGTGAGCAGGGCACGGAAACGCTCCGGTGGAGAAGTCTGAAGATACGGTCAAGATTTCCTACAGAGATGTGAAGCTGGGGAGGTAGGGGGCCCCAGGGATGCGTCACCACAGCTCTGTTACTGAGCACCTACTATGTGTCTGGCGCAAGGCAGGTATCTCATATGGGCTTCCCCCTAATGGGCTCTGTTTTGTATGTACAATTGTCCCAGTTATACAGAGGAAAAATCGGAGGCATGGAGAAACGATTTGTCGAAGCCACATAAGCAGTTAAGGGCTCGAGCTAGGCCTCTTTCCACTGCCTCAGCTGTTTCTCTTTGCCCTCCACCCCCAGCCCCCGCCCCAGCCCCAGCCCCAGGGAGGGTGTTAATGAGGCCAGCACAGGGAGAGGCTGGGGCAAGGAGCTCTGCCCACAGGTGCCAGCAGGTCTTCCCGTGGTGGCCAGACCCGGGCCTGGCGCCACTCTGCCCTGCCTGTCTGCTCCCCCTCACGAGGGGTGGTGGCTGATATCCCTCTGGGGTGGGGTGGGGGCCCCTTCACATGCTGGGCCCTGCCGAGACCCCGCCCTGGAGACCCAGAGTCTGTCTCCCAAGCACCGTAGTCATTCCCACTCAGAACCTGGGCAGGGTAGGTGGGGCTTGGGGAGTCCAGGGCTGGCTAGAAGGCCTGGGAAGCCGAGGGCACCGGTGGGAGGTAGGGAAGTGTGAGCCTCCAGGCCTCAGGGACCTGGTTTCCTTTTGTCGTTTTCTCTCTTTGTACTGGCTGGTTGCATCATTGACTCTTTTCCTCTCTGTCTCTGGGTGACTCAGAGGTCAAAGAGTTTGTGGTATGACGGGAAAAGCCAGGATGGGAAGCCAGGAGACTACTGCTGGGGGACATTGGGGTGTCCTTTCCCCAGTCTGGGTCTTCGGCTGCTGGATGCACCTGCTGGCCACAGTTTAGAGCCCCTCAGGGCCCCGTGCCCAGACCATCCCAGAGCAGTGAGGCGCTCTGAAGGTAATGCTTGTCTGTTTTCTCCATACAGAGAACACCTGAAAAGCAGCTCCTGGCTCTCAGTGGAAAGGGATTTAAGGAGGAAAAAAATAAAGTGTGAAAGTACATCTTACGGACAAGCTCAAACTCTGTTAGCTTGGCTTCTGCTCCTGCCCTGCCTCTCTATCCCCTCTGTGACTGGGGAGCCCTTTTCCCAACCCCACAGCCCCTTCCCATACCATCCTCCTCTTGAGGCTTCTGCTCAGGAAAGCCTGCTTCAAAAGATGGGGTCAGGGGAAGATCAAAATGAGGAGGTCGTCAACCATAGGAAGACCCCAGGAAATGAGTGAGCCTCCTCCAAAATATATCATCATCACCTCCACCAACATTGCCACAACCATCACCACCACCATCACCACCACCACCACCATCACCACCACCATCACCACCACCACCACCACCACCACCACCACCACCACCATCACCACCACCACCACCACCACCACCACCATCACCACCACCACCACCACCACCACCACCACCATCACCATCACCACCACCACCACCACCATCACCATCACCACCACCACCACCACCACCACCACCACCATCACCACCACCACCACCACCACCACCATCACCATCACCACCACCACCACCATCACCACCATCACCACCATTGCCACCATCACCATCTCCACCGCATCATCGCCACCATAAACATCATCTTCATACCACCATTGTACTTAGTTCCCTTTTGTTGCTGTAAAAAATTATCACAAACTTGGTGTCTGTCTTTCCAGGCTGCTATTACAAATTATCACAGACTGGGTGGCTTATAAACAACAGAAATTTATTTTTTACAGTCCTGGAGGCTAGAAGGCGCCAGCAGATTTGCCATCTGGTCTTCCTGGTTCACAGAGGGCCATCTTTTCACTGTATCCTTACCTGGTGGAAAGGACTAGGGCACTCTGAAGGGTCTCTTTTAGTAGAGCATTAATCCTATTCATGAGAGCCCCATCCTCATGATTTAATCACCTCCAAAAGCCCTACCTCCTAATACTATCACATTGGGCATTAGAATTTCTGCATATGATTTGGGGGGAAGGTGGGCACGTAAATATTCAGACCGTAGCACTTGGTGGCTTAAAACAATACAAATTAGTTTTAGAAGTCAGAAATCTGAAATGAGTTTTGCTGGGCTAAAATGAAGGTGTTGGTAAGGCTGTGTTCCTTCTGCAGGCTCTAGAGTCGAGTCTGTTACCTTTCCTTACCCAGCTTCTAGAGGCTGCCCACATTCCTTGGCTCTTGGCTTCCTTCTTCCATCTTCAAAGCCAGGAATGGCCAATCCGTCCTCCTTACACTGTATCACTCTCCATTTCTCCCCTCTTTCACTATGAAGACCCTTGGGAGTAGATGGGGCCCACCTAGGTAATCAAGGATAATCTCCCTATCTCAAGATCAGCTGATTAGCAACCTTAATTCACCCTGGCCATATAACATAACACACTCATAGGTTCCAGGGCTTAGGACATGGACCTTTTGGGGGGCCCCTTTGTTCTGCCTATCCCCCATCATCATCGCCATCTCCAAAACTATCACCGCCACCCACTTCTGTCACCATTGACACCACTAACACCACCACCATTTTCAGCGGCATCTCCATCACCACCTTCCTCACCACAAGCATCGCCAACACGACCATCACCACCCTTCCACTTCCACCACCACCACCGGCACCACCATTTTCAACACCACCACCCCTAGCAGCAGCACCGCCCCACCTCCATTATTTAGATCCCGGCCCTTCACTTCCTTAGAGTGATCTTCTTTGACCACTCTATGTAAAGCAGCATCTCCTTCTGACTCTCTCCTATCACACACAGTCACAGACATCAGAAGGTTACTCCTTGAGGGCAGGACCTTATCTGATTTGTTTACTTCGCATTTGATGCCGGGCATAGAGGAGGCAGTCAGTAAATATTCACTGAACGGATGAATGAATAAATAAATGGATGTATTTAAGTCTATAATAAGGGCTTTGACATAGTGTCTCTGAAGGAGTGACATCAAAGCTGAGACATGACGGAAGAGGCGGGAATGACAAAGTGATTAAAGAACAGTGGAAACAAAGCTGGTGGTCTGCAGGTGGTGCTGTGCATTCTGAGGACCAACAGTGAGTAGATCAGGGAGGCTGAAGACCAGGGTGCAGGGGAGCACAGGTGGGGTGTGGCCATAGTGATCCTGTAAGTATGTCAGGAATGTTGCTCTTTATCCTCAGAGCAACGAAGCCTTTGGAGAGTTTTAAGGCTTGTGGTCAGACTTGCATTTCTGGAAGATCACTCTGGCTCCGCTGTGGAGAGTGGTTTGTTAGGAGGTGGGGGCAGGAAGTGTGTGGCAGCTACTTAGGGGCTTCCTGCTGGTGTCCAGGAGTGGAGGGTGGTGATGGCCCTAGCTTGGGCCAGAGTGGTGGGTGTGGTGATGCAGAGAAGAGGGCAGAGTCAGGAACTATAAGAAATAAAAATCAAAAGACTTGGGGATGGCTTCGTTTTGGGAATGAGAAGCAGCGCAGTGCCAAGGATACCGCCTAGGTTTCTGCTCCCACTCCCACAGCCAGAGGGTGGTGACTCTGACTGGCAGCTGGCTGGCAGAGACCAATGTCTCACGAAGACAAGAGTATATCCGTATTTATGACTATTATCACTAACAGCATATATAATAAAAGCAATAACTACTGCTATCTGAATGCTTACCAGAGGTTATGCATCATAGGGAGTTGAGAAATCTGTCCAAGTCATATAGGTAATGTCTTAGTTCAGGTTCCTCAGAAGCCAACCTTGCGAGAAGGATTCAGATGTAAGTAGCATATTTGGGAAGGAAAATAGCAAAGTGGGGGAAGTGAGACAGGGAAGGGAAGGCAGCCAATGAAATGTGTGTATATCAAGCAAATTACCCCTGTGGGAAATGGAGCTTAATCTTTCTGGGGACCTCTGGAGTGCAGTGAAGAATACCCAACTCAGGGTCATTTCACCTGATAGCAAGGAAACTGGGCTCTTTATACACAAACTCTGGCTAGCCATTGGTTGGAGGCTCCTCCCAAGGGGCATTCATTCCCCATCCCCATCACTTCCAGCCTTCAACACATAGGGACAGATAAGATTCAGTGGCAAGAAAAAGCCCTCAGGCAAAAAGATTTAGGTTCTGGAAGTTAGAGGTCAGACCCATGTGCACTGAGATGGTAGGTACTGGGTAATATGGGAAAAGAATTGACAGGGTACTGGTAGGAAGTAGTGAAATAAGGATTTGAATCTAGGTGTTTTTGATTTCAAAGTCTATGAATGGATGATTATATAGATGGATGGATGGATGGATGGATGGATGGATGGATGGATGGATGGATGTTGGAGTGGATGAATGGATAGACAGATATATAATGGATGGATACATAGATGGATTGATGGATGGAAAATTTAGCGTATGAGTAAATGGGTAGATTGTTTAAGAATTGTGTCATGGCTGGGTGGATAGAAATATGAATAGATAAAGGGGAGTGGATATACAGGTAGACGAATAGGCAGGTGCATGGGAGGATGAATAACCAGGTTTGGGAAAAGAGAAGGGCCACAGCTTAGAGAGCAGAGCCTCAACAGTGACCTTGGATGAAGTAAGCTCAGCTAATATTACCCCCATCACACCCCACCTCCCATTGTCTCAGAGGCATCTCAGCTGTGGTCTCATATTGATGACCAAGCACATCAGGAGTGAAGTTTAGGGAGCAGGCTAGATCCAGGATGGATGCAGCAGAGTGTGTGGGTTGGGGGAAGCCCACAAAATGGAACTGGAGCAGTAGGGTTGAGCCCACTGGGTCTTGTGCCTAGAACGGTGCTGCCCTGTCCAGGGCTGGCTGGGCACCTGCCCAGGAGACAACATCATAGGGCAGGCTCTGGCCACACTGCCATGTGGGTGAGTGCTGGATGTATTCATCCCACCACCCAAGCAAGGCACTGGTTGCAGGAGGGGAAGGCAGCTCTCACAGTGGGAGCAGCGCTGGCTCAGAAAGCTGAGAAAGGAAGCTGACATCAGGACAGAGAGCCCCACCATCTTGGCAGAGCTGAGTGATGCCCAGGGACACCAGGCTCCAGCCCAAGCACAGCTGATGGGCCCAGCTCTGCCAAGTTTCACTGCCTGAGGCACATTTTTATAACTGAAGAATAATGAGAGGCAGGCATCCTAGTGTTGGCCTTTCCCTGGTGCAGTGTGTGTGTGTGCTGTGCAGTTTGCATGAGTGAACATCGATGGCGGATGTGGGTCTCTGTGCGGGTTTGTTTGTGGGTCAGGGTTTGAGTCCACATGCTAGGATACTTGGCACACATGTGAATTTGTGTGTGTTAGCATGCTTTCATGTATATGCAAGTGTGTTTGAATGTGGAGAGTTGTGTGTATGTGTGTGTGAGCACGTGTTTGTGCCTGTTATTGTTTGTGTGTATGCACTTGCACACGTATAAGCATGTTTCCATTATGTGTGAAGATACTCACGTCTGTTTATTTGTGCATATACTTGCTGTTGGCATTGTGGGAACTTGAGTGTGTAAGTGTGTGTGTATGTGTGTGCGCGCAAGTCCACCTGAGTGCTCCTTAGGGATGGACTTCATGAAAAAAAGGGACCCCATTCTTTGGCTGTAGCTTTATCTTACCTTCCCCTCTCCCCTACCTTATCCCTTCATACAAACTTCAGAAGCTAAGCAGTTAGTAGTTTGTCACACATTCTAGGCTACTTCAGACCTCCACGATTTCACCTGTACTACCTGGAATGCCCTCTTCTTTTTTTCTGCTTGGTAAAACTCTTGTCCATCTTTCAGGTCCAGGCTTCACACTTCCGTGTAAGCTCCCCGGTCACCTCGGACTCCATCCGCTGGGCCCCATGCTGCCTTTCAAACATCTCTCTCTTATGGCCCATGAGGTATTTCCTGCTCTTCCTATAGAGTGGGAGTTCCTTGAGGACAGGTTCTATGTCTCATGCCTTTCTGAATCCCCCCCACCCCACCCCGGGCCTGGAACAGAATCTAGCATGCAATGGGATGGAGGGATGAATGCATAGACAGTTGGATGAATGGAAAGATGGACAGATAGACCGCCGGACCGGCAGATGGATGGAGAGATGTGTGGACTGCTGGATGGATGGGTAGATGGGTGAACAGGTGGGTGGATGGGTGCATCGTAGACTAAATCTGGCATTTCTGCTCTGGAATCCTGGATTTCGAAGGGAGACTGCTTGCAGCCCTTCCTCAGCTTTCTTTTACCCTGGTGCAGAAGAAGCAGCGTCTCCCCTTGCAGAGGAAGGCTGCAACCTCAGACCTTGCCTGCTCTCTCCCCTCTCAGCTCGGGCTCTCCTGAGGGCTGGCTCCAGACTGGCCACCTACTGTATGAAGGAGCAGCTTAGGCCTGAAGAGGCATTGCTGAGTGGCTTAAGTTAGCCCCTGTTTGTGCTCAAGGCTTTCAAAGGCTGGAGCTACTGCAGAGGAGGGGCCTGACTTCAGGCCCCACTGCTAAATGGGCAGGGATTGTGTGCTCCCCAGGCCTTGACTGCAGGCAGCTTAAGGCAGGGCCCTAGGAGTTTTGAGACAGGAAAATGGTGTTTTGTCTTGTTAATGCATTCACTTGGCTTTGAACTGGAGAGTAGTCAGGTGTCCCCAGACGGCTGCTTTTGAGCTGGTTTAGGGAGGGGGCAGGGCATAGCCAGACCCAGGATTACAGAGGCCTTCCCGGGGGAAGGGGGCCTTTGATGGGGCCGGGTCTGTTGTCCGGAGTCTGCTTTGCTGGTGGCTGGAGCCCCTAATGAGGGGGAAAGGGCTCGTTCTGAGGCATTCCCCTGGTCTCCCTTGGGCAGCAGGCGGAGGCCTCCTTTGATGTTGGAGTCCTTAAGCCAAGTGGGGACTAATTGCCACAAGGTACAGAATGTTCTGGTTGCTTGGGGGGTCTGCAGCTTTCTCACAATGCCACAGCCACCCTGGGGTGGGGGGGAAAGGCAGCCACTTTCCTGATGTGAGACAACTCAGGAGGGTTTGGGATTGGGGTTTTTTGGTTTTGTTTTTCTTTTCATGCACACAGACCCAGCACAGAATGGGAAACACATTATATACTGTGCGTGCACTCGGGCGCACACACACACACACACACACACACCCACACACACACCCCTTACTCCACTGCAACTTTGTATACAGTATTATGTTTGATTTTTTTTAATCAAAGAGCCAGTGTGGAAGGAGGGATCATGGCAAAGAGAAAAGAAAGCAGACTTTGGCAGAGAGGCGGCAGACAGATTTGGAATTAAGTCCCAGTTTTGCCACTTGTTAGCTGGGGCAAGCCACCAAGATTCACCGAACCCCAGCATCCTTCTTTGTCAAATGCAAGGCTGTGCCTGGCACACAGGTGCTTATTTGCATTTGTTCCATCCTTCACTTGCATTCTTGAGACAGTTCACTAAAAACACGCATCTATTTTCCCGGCAGGCGTGGAGGCAGGTGGAGAACCTGGTCAGTGAACACCAGTTAGATCATTTTCATTCGATTAGAGAACAGGAAGAGGATGGTTTCCTTTGACGTTTAGTGTTTGTGCCCACCATCTCAAAGGAAGGTGACCTTATTCTCCCTGTATTATGTTCCCCCCCACCCAACTTCCGCTGCTACCTCTCAGCAAGATCTGGAGTCAGACACAGCAATTTCTGTTATTAAAAGGAAAAATTGAGAGCCAATTATTGCCTTTTTACACTATACCGGCTAGGTGATCTGACTACGTTTATCTCTAATCTTCATACTGACACTTGCAGAGACTTAGTAAACCAATGTGACAGATCGAGAAACTGGGACTTAGAGAAATGACTTGCCCAAGATCATCCTATGTGAGGATGGGGGAGCCAGCTTTCTCTTCAGCTTGACTCTCAAGCCTGACCCAGGTGTGTGTTCTGATCAAGCAGAACGGAGCTTCATTTCCCCATCTGGTCAACAAGAAGAGTAACAGTACACCTTGCCAGGATGAGGAGCCATTGAAATGAGATAACCCCGGTGAAAGGCTCTGTCTCCCACACTCAGGTGGGTATACACCAGGGAGTGGAAGCTGGTTCTCCCCCACTTAATATGTCCCCCACCTAATATGGCATCTTTCCATATGTGCATCCATCACAACTTTACATGCTGACATAACATTCCAAGGACTGCCAGAGTGTCTTTAGCCAGTCCCCTACTGTTGAGCATTTCAGTCATTTCCAATATTTTGCTGTGAGCCACCTTTCTCCACTGGTGCAACCCCTCCTGAGACACCATTCTAAAAAGTGGCATTGCCATGTGTCAGAGTTTGGTCATTTTTGACACTTTCGATGGCCAAGCTGTCCCCTGGGAAGGTCTGTAACTCTATACCACCACCCAAAGTACCCAGAGAGCTGTTTCCTGTCACTGGGGCCAGCATTGGGTATGGACAATCAGTCTTTAATCTTTGATGATTTGGTAGATGAAAATGACACCTTGTTTCCACCTGAACGTCTGTGACTACCTGAGCTTTCTTCATTCATTCATTCATTCATTCATTCATTCATCAGAAGTTTATTGAGTGTCTATCCTATGCTGGGCATCCTCTGGTGTAGGGTGGGGGGCATGTTTTAAGCAGAAAATCAAACAATCTCTCCATTACAGTTGTAATCAGCATTATGAAGAATGGTGGCTTGGGGAGATGGGCTACTGGGAGTGTTAGTCTCTCTGTAGTGTCTATCGGATTTGACTTTTCTTGATATGGACAGTCAACCCTTCTCAATCTTCTATAAAGTGCCCTGTGAATGCAGCTTCTCTCCACCCCCACCTTCAACTCTTTGAACCAGATGTTCTCCTAAGCCCCTCCAACAAAGATATTTTGAGTGCCTCTTGTTAAGCTGAAAGGTGTAGGGGCCATAGTCTCCCAGGTGAGGGACCCTACACTCCACATGAGGCCCACTTTCTCTGGAAAGTCTCTCTGGGTTCCCCCAAGATGAATTCCTCCCTTGATAAGCACAGTGATATAATCAAGAATGAATCGGTCTTCCCCTCCACAGCAAGGAGCCAGGATCCATTCTCTGTATCCTCAGAAGCACCAACCCTGGGATTTGTCACATAGCAGGTGGGTGCTCTTTTTTACCTATCACTTAAACATCTTTTTAAATCAAGAGCATTGGGGTGCCTAGGTGGCTCAGTTGGTTAAGCGTCCGCCTTTGGCTCAGGTCATGATCTCAGGGTCCCAGGATCGAGCCCCGCATCAGGCTCTCTGCTCAGTGGGAGTTTGCTTCTCCCTCTCCCTCTCCCTCTGTATTCTCTCTCTTTCTCTCAAATAAATAAATAATAAAGAAAATCTTAAAAAAAAATAAATCGGGAGCATCTTTTCATGAGAACTAAGGTTTGCAGAGCACTTTCTGGTTATTTCCTCGAATCCTGAGAACGTTGGAGGCCTGCTCAAGGTCACATAAGCAGGAAAGGGGCTGGATATGAGTCCAACTCCCCTGGATGGCAGGGCAGGACCTTCGCACCTGCATCACAGCCAACTTCAAATGCTTCCTTTCTCTTTTGGACTCAAAGTCCTATGAGTCCTGGGCCTTTCAGATTCTGAAGCTTCTCATCCAGCATGCTCTGGCTGGAGCTTGTTGGTACCTCTAATTGCAAGCCAAGCCCAGAGTCCAGCTGTCCAGATAGGCATCTGGGCAGTGCCCACATATGGCTTCAGCTGTGACGGGCGATGGGCTAGGCATGCTTTCCCTGCTGGCTGATGTCATGAGCTCATTAGAGCAATGGGGTTTATAGTGTTCAAGGCAACTGTCCAAACAATAAATTAAGCTGCACAATTTAGCACTTAATTATCCTCTCTCTCATCTACTTCACTCTTGTTCCCTGGGTGTCTGTCTGGGCCCTCCAGCAAGATGGTAAGATCTTCCCTCTGCCTCACACCCCACAGCCAATCCATCACGCAGCCCTGCTGGTGCCATCTTGGGAACATCTCTCAAATACTTTCCCTTCGCCACATCCCCACAGCCTTGACCTCAGCCAGCCCTCACTCTCTCCCCTGGATTATCGCCACCCTGGCCTCTCTTGCTAGAATTCCCGTCTCTGCTCTGCCCAAGTGACTCTGCCCAAGTGGCTTCCCTGGGTCTGAAATACACAATCCCAAGCCCTCATCTCTCCGTTCAAAGCCCCCGTGAGCAGGGTACCCTGCTTACCTTACTAGCTTCCCTTTCCCAAAGCTGCCCACTGGCTACCCTACCACAGAACGGGCTTGCGGCTCTGCCCCAAGGCGGGGCACAGCCAGCCTGCGGGCCATTTCGCCCCATGAACTTCTGCACATGCCATTCTCTCTATGGGGAATATCCTTCTCCCCACTCAGCCCTCACCACTCAACCTGCAAACTCAGGCTTGTCTCAGTATTCAGCTCTGGAATCTCCTCCTTCGAGAAGCCCAACGGTATTTCCTTGGCAGCCCCATGGCTGAGACTCCTCATTTCCTCTCCCCTCTCTGGTCCTCTCTTAGGATGCACATCCCCAGGGATGCCTGGGAGAATGGCATCCCCTCATGCCCATTCACTCTGGAGTCCCCATAGTTCAAGCTCACAATCAAACCATGAGGATCCATAATAAATGTCCTTTTACAGGTTACGAAACTGAAGTTTGGATGCCAGAGCTGGGTCTCCATTTGGCGAACTTGGCCTAAATCCACAAGGGCAGGGATAGCATGCTAGGCCTCCAGACAGATCGGCTGGAGGACCACACGGGGTACTACAGTGGGTAGGGAGGCCCAGGGAGGGCATGGGGGGTGGGAGAGGTGATAGTTTGGAGCAGGGTCACCATTTGACCCAGAGGAACTTGGCCGCTCAAATAATATCACCTCCACCAAGTATTCCCTTCTGCTCCCCCATTTCACAGTTGGACAAATGAAAGCTCAGAGAGAAGGAAGGAGAAACAGAGAATAAAGTTATGGAGGAAGAGGGGCCAAGTTAGAACCAGGTGTCTTGAGTCCCAGTCCAGCTGCCTCAGCAGGCTGAGGTCCAGTGAGACCACTCTACTGCACCTTCTTCTCTCCCTCTTCCCTTTACCCACGCTTCCATCGGATATTCCTGTGGGCCTCCTAGGGGCCAGGTTCTCCACTGGTTGTTAAACATATAGAGGGCCCCTGTCTGCTGCCTGCCTGGCACATGGCACTCAGTGAACCAGTGAGTGTTGAGTAGCTGAATTAGTAAATGAATAAACATGGGACAGTAATGTGCCTCTCTTCCTTCCCAGAAGGGCCTAAAGGAATGGAGAAGCACCTGCCCAAGCCCTTTGTGCCCATGGTCTCCTTACAACCGCCTTAGGACGGACATCAACGTCATGACACCCATTTAGCAGATGAGGATGCTGAGGCTCACAGAGCGGACAAGATTCATCCAAAGCTCTGCAGTTAGAAAGCCGTTCTCAGTCACCCCAGGAAATTAAACACTACCCATGCTACTTTTTTTTTTTTTTAAAGAAAGGATGTTTTTCTTCTGGTGTGTAAACAGGAGAAGGGCTCCCCGAGAAGGTCACTGTAAATATCATTACTTCTCCTCGGGGCTCTGTCAGCTTATGTTACTTTATTTATCAACATTCCATAACATGTAGATCCAAGAACATGTCCTCAAGTGGGACACCAAAGATGTGTGCTTTGGGGGTCAGGCATGAGCACTCGCCAAGCGCAGAGCACGGGGCTGGGCAGGAGATGGGAGCTGGGTCCAGGAGCAGGGCAGGGCGGGGCGGGGCGGTAAAGGGCCCTTCCCAGCATCTCCCGCCTGGGTGGAGCAGCGAGCTGGAGTTCCAGCGGCATGTCCTTCATTTCCATAAGGGGGAGCTTGTGCACAGGAGATTCCCTCCCGGCTAGAGGGCCTCAGCATCCAGGGACCAGCTCCGGGCAGTGGCCACTTGGATGACACTGGCAAGGTGTCTGCCCTGAGCACTGCCTCCTGCCTCGTGGGGGGCAGCCATGGGGATATGTGCATGCTGTCCCCCTCCCTGTGTATCCCCTCGGGGAACCAAGGAAAAGGAGGGGCAATGCCTCATGTGCAAATAACACAGCTTTGGAGCCAGACAGGACTGAGGCTCACGCCAGCACCATCATGCACTAGCCGCATGACCTCGGGCTCTTCACCTCCTTAGGACCTCGGTTTCCTTATCTGCAAAACAGGAATAACACCAACTTTAGGAGTTACATGGAGCAGCAACTACAGTGCCTGGGACACAATAACTGCTTAATAACAAAACGAATATTACTATGATGACTGTCTGGATTATTTATGCAAGTCCTAACTGCCACCCCAACTCTCCCAGATATTTCTGCTCATCATTCCCCCTGGGGCTTTGGGGTGATTTGCACACGGCTGTGGCCTCCCTGGGTCCAGCAGAGACAAGACCAGTAGAAAGGCACTTAGGGCTTGTGTTTGCAAATGCAAAAGCAGGTACTTTTCTTAACAGAAATGATGACAAAGCAAAAATATTAAAGAATATGTCAGAGAGAGAGAGAAGTCCCCAGAGCTTAATTCCTCACTCAGCTTCATCAACCAGTTTCTCTTCTTTTTGAAAGCAAACCCCCTGGTCCCCACAGCTGTTTTGGTGGGCCTGTAATCCTAGTGACTATGCCAGGTGCTGTTTTATTCCCGACTTGCCGTGGTCTTTGGTCTGAATCACACCATCTCTTTTCATTCGGTTCCTGCCAGAGAGCAAAGCATATCTTTCATGGTCCCCTCTTCCTGGGAGGAGGAATTTCTCCACAGGCCTCACTTTGCACATGCTCACGGGCCTGCACTTGGGGCAGAAGGATGGGATGGCAACAGTCTGCTGCCCTTTGGCTGCCTTCTTAACATGCTTTTTTTTTTTCCCCCAAGATGGAAATCGCATTTTCTCCTTGATTATCAAAGTAACACATGTGTATTGTGAAAAATTTGGTAGTACTGAAGTTCAAAGACCAAAAGTTACCCAGAAAAAAATCACTGCTAACACTTCGGCATGTCTTTTCAGACTTTACGACAAACCCAGTTACAAGGGCCTCTTACAGAATACGTTGTTTTGTGTTCCCATTTTCTTTGTTTCCCTACCTGGTTTCACTTGCTCATTCTAAATGGCTCTGCATCGTTGTATTGTATCAGTATCAGTAAAAGTGCAGGACATTTAACCAATCCCTTACTGTGGGACATTTAGGTTATTTCTGTTTTGTTTTTTTTTTTAATGTTTTATTTTGAAATAATGCTAGATTCACAGGCAGTTGCAAAGATAGTACAGACAGTTTCTCTATGCCCTTCACCGAGTTTTCCCCAATGGTTACATCTTACCTACGGAGTAGCGCAATATCAAAATCAGGATATTGCCATCGACACAGTCTGAGTAGGTTCTACGCCATTCCATCACGGGTGTACATCTGTGTAACCATCACCACAACCAAGGCACAGAACCTTCCGCCACCGTGACGATCTCCCTCCTGCAGTCCTGTCATAGTCACACCCTCCCCTTTCACCCAGCCCCCTGCTAATTCCTGGCTGCCACCACCACTAATCGGTCCTTCATCTCTATATTTTTGCCATTTTGAGAATGATATATATATATTTTTTCCACCCAACGTAATACTCTTGAAATCCATTCAACTTGTTGCATATATCAATTGTTCCTTCCACCTCATAGCTGAGTGGTGATATTCCATGCTGTGGGTGAGCCACACCTATGAACCATTCATCTATTTTAGGGCATCTTAGTTGTTTCTATTTTTCAGCTATTACAAATAAAACTGCTAGGACTATTGTCATAAGGGTTTTCACATGGGCACATTTTCATTTCCCTGGCATAAATGTCCAGAGTGTGGTTACTGGGTTATTTGGTAAGTGGACGGTTTCATTTTTTAAGAAATAGTGGAAGTCTTTTCCAGAGTGGCCGTACCACTTTCCATGTCTACCAGCAGCATGAGAAGGCTCTAGCTTCTCTAAAACCTACCAGCATTTCATATCATCACTACTATAAATGTTACCTGTTCTAATAGGTGTGTAGTGTCTCTTATGGTTTTAGTTTTCATTTCCCAGATGGCTGGTGGTACAGAACATCTTTTCGCCTGCTTATTTGTTGTTCATATGTCCTTTTGGGTGAAATGTCTCTTCGTAACTCTTGCCAATTTTCTTATAGGATTGTTTGTGATCTTATTGTTGAATTTTGACTATGTGTGTGTGTATGTATATATATATAAAATGTAATATACATATTACATTAACATGTAATATATATTATATAACATATTAATATATTATATGAAATGCATAATATCTAATATGTACATTAGATATACAAGAATTTATACATAGTCTAGATATGAGTCCTTTGTCAGATATGTGGTTTACAAATATTTTTTTCCTAGTCTGTAGCTTGTCTTTTCATCCTCTTTCATGGATCAAAAGTTTTTAATTTTGATGAGGTCCAATTTATTTATTTATTTTTCATTTCTAGATCAAGGTTTGGTGTCGTGCCTAAGAACTCTTCACCAAGACATAGGTTCCAAAGATTATGAATTTCTTTTCCTTTAAAAATAATTTTGTGCCAGACAGAATAATGTCCTTCCAAAGATTTCCACACCCAAGTCCTCAGAACCTGCGGATATGTGAGCTTACCTGGCAAAGGAGACTTTGCAGATGCGATCATGTTAAAGATCTTGAGATGGAGAGATGACCCTGGATTATCCAGGTGTGCCCAGTGTAGTCAACAAGGGTCCTTTCGGGGGAAAGAGTGAGACAGGAGAGTTGGAGGAGATGTGACTATGGACATAGTGGTTGGAGTGATGACATTGCTGGCTAGAAGGGTAGTCTTAGGAGCTAGAAAAAGCAATGCAACAGATTCTTAGAGCTTCCAGAAGGAAGATGCCTACTGACACCTTGGTGTTAGCCCACTAAGACCTATTTTCATTTCTGACTTCCAGAACTGTAAGATAATAAGTCTGTGTTGTTTTAAGCCACTAGGCTTATGGTAATTTGTTACAGCAGCCAGACGAAACCCTTTGATGAATATCCTTATACATAAATCTTTGCGTACTTTCCCAGCTATTTCATTAGGATCAAATCCTAGATTTCAAATTGGTGAGTCAAAGGGTATATATCCAAGTTGGTACTATTTACACCTCATCATTAGCTTTTACGGGTTCCTGTATCCTTGCTTGAGTAAACACTGGCTCTTACTAATGTGAAACCTATACGTGATGTTGCTTTGATTTCCTTGTATGTGTGAATCCTGCATGTGGGTGCTTGGCATAATTCTGTGAATCATCCAGTATGGTAGCCAGTCCAATATGGTAGCCACTAGCCATGTGTGGCTCTTACACACTTGAAATATGGCTACTCCTAATTGAGCTAGGCTGTAAGTATAAAAACGCCCTGGATTTCAAATTCCTAGTACCAAAGAAAGAAAGAAAGAAATTTTAAGAGTGATGTTTTATATTGGTTATACACTGAAATTATATTTAGGTATATGGGAGCTTAAGTGAAATATATTTATAACATTAATTTTACCTGGTTTGCTCTACTTTTGTAACGTGGCTACTAGAAAATGTAAAATTACCTACGTGGCTTGCGTTTGTGGCTCATGTTGTGTTTCTGTGGGTCAGCGTGGGCCCAAGCTCTGTCAGCCACCACACTTTACAACCAGCGGTGGGCAGGGACAAGTGTAGCCAGAGCTGGGGGCTCAGCTCTCAGTCATGCAGGAAAGGCAGCCAGGCCCTGTGGTCCTGGTCTCAGCAGCCAGTGCCCAACCACAGATCCCACAGTGTGGTGGAAAAGAACTTGGGGTCAGAGAGACCTTGGTTTAAATCCCAGCTCCTTCAGAATTTTCTCGTATTTAAAGCTTTATCCATTTTAGTTTCCTAATCCATAAAGTGGGAAATAACCCAATAACGTTTATGGAGACATTTCTTTATTCAACCAACATTTATCAAACCTACTGTGTGTCAGGCCCCGTTCTAGGCTCTGGCAATCCTGCAGCACACAAAGCAGAACGAGCCTGGCATGATGTGCTGGCATCCAGTGGGTCCTCTTCCCTGCCTCCAGAGACACTCTCTATTGCTAGAAAGAACATGTCGGTGGAGCAGTACATCCTACTGGGCACTTTTTATGAGTCCACTGGTTCCCTGAGTCAGAATAGCAGCTCCAGGCATGGGTTTGAGTTCATCTCAGCCATCACTTTGTGACTTTAACTGAGTCATCTATAAAGTGGGGCTAATGATCTAATAACATTACCCACCTCCCGGGGCTGCTGTGAGCATTAAATAAGATAGCACATGTAGAGCACAGCTCCTGGAACATTGTAGATGCTAAAAACAATGGCTGTTAGTAGTAGTGGTAGGAGGAGCAATGATAAGAAGTAGGAATGTTATTATTTTCTCTGCCTTAGAATCCCAGTGATCTCAGGGCACTCCTAAGAGAGGTGACCCAGGAACAGAGAGAAAGGGTCTAGAAAGGCTTATTAGTCTACATTGATGAGGTAAGTCCTTAGGCCTTTATCCAAGCAATGAATGTATTGCTGAACATACGGTAGCTTGGGTCAAGATGGGCTGCCTACTCTCGGTCATGTTAGGAAGATCAACTCTTTTCCTTAGCCGAAAAGAGCTCTCACTGCAGGCTGCCAACCCAGGCTCCATCCCTCTGTTTCAGATGCTGTTGGCATCCCTCTCCTAGCCCTGTAGTGCTCACCTCCACCTGCAAACACCTGCAGTCCTCTGCCTGAGGGTTTTTTTCCTACTTCCTAGAACTTGCTAGGCCTGGACTCAGGGCAAGCCAGAATTCTGGATTCATGGCACTGGCGTAGGCCTGAACCAGTGAGGAAGGGCTGGTGGGGAAACACCTTTGCTTCCTCGGCCCTGGGTCAGGGCACCTCCAAGGCTGACTCCCTCCAATTCCAGGCTAATTCCACGGGCCTTGACAATCACTGGGTCGGACTGGTCAGATAACTGGAACTCTGGCCAGGTAGATGTGAGGGCAGGCCTGCTGCCAGGCGTAATTTTCCCCTTCCCAAAAACTGAACTGCAAGACAGGCACTAGTCTTCTGGAGATTTCTATGCTTAGCTGTGATGCCTGGGACTCCTGGTGCCATCTTGCTTTCAGCCTGGGGATGAAAGATGGGGCTATCAGTGCAGATGGCAGAGCAGAGAGATGGAAGTTCCTGCGCTCCTGATGACATTGAACCACTGACCCAACCCACCTGGAAACCATTGCACCTCTGGACTTCCTGAGGTGCTTCCAAACTGCTCCCACAGAGTCTGCTGTAGGCTTAACGGAGCAAACTCTGTGAAAATGTTTTGCAGGCAGTAACAATGCCCACTTTCCAGTTTACCTGGCTTTGCCCTACCCTCACTCTGTTCCCAACGCAAATTCCACAGGTACCAGCAAGCCCATTTCACCCCCACTCTCCCATTCGAGTTCCTTTCCTTTGAGAGCCCAAATTCCTGAATGCCGGCTTCTCGGTGTGTTCTCCACCTATTAAAAAATCTCCTGTTATTTTAAAAATGAACTTTTTGGAGGGGATGGTTTTTGGTGGCATACTGTATATTCCATCGCTTGTTTGGTTCTTTCAATGAGTAGGGGTACACAGAGCAGCAGGAAAGAGGAAAACCATGGCTATTCTGGTGATTCCACAGGAAGGATCCTAGAGAATTTCCTTATCAGACCAGCACCACACATATGCAATTCTTTTTTTTTTTTTTTTTAAGATTTTATTTATTTATTTGACAGCGAGAGAGAGAGAGACAGCGAGAGAGGGAACACAAGCAGGGAGAGTGGGAGAGGGAGAAGCAGGCTTCCCGCGGAGCAGGGAGCCCATGCGGGGCTCGATCCCAGGACCCCGGGATCATGACCTGAGCCGAAGGCAGATGCTTAACGACTGAGCCACCCAGGCGCCCCCACACATATGCAATTCTTAAAGCTAAAACTCGTAAGCTGTTCAGTTCCTGTTCTCTGGGCCAGTGACATTTGATACCAATCGATGTGAGCAAGTGACTTTGCTTTGTCAAGCACTTCCCTCTGCTGAGTAACCTAAATTAGACAGGCTGTGCTCCTCGCAGGTGATCCCCTGATCCCATTGTACCAAAGCACTAGCGTCATGGCTTTCTTCCCTGGGAGTCCAGGAGGATGTCCTTCTAGAGAAATGCACAGAAGACACCACCATTTCCTGCCATCACTTACTTAAGACATCAGTGTGGTGCAGAAGAGCATCAGCGATTCATCTCAGCCAGGGGCTCTCCTCTCCTGGGGACTCTACCTTCCTGGAGGGCCACTTGGTATGGGCATGCCACCCTGCGAAGAGGATTGGGATTCCCGATCTCAATCAAGTTTAAGAAGCAGATAAATGGAGAAGGGATATATAGTTGAATGGTGGCCCCCAAATGGTCTAACCCTGGGAACCTGCGTGACCTCAATTGGGAAAAGGATCTTTGCAGATATAAAGATCTAAAGATGAGTTCAGCCTGGAGTATCTGAGTGGGGCTTGAATCTGATCGCAGGTGTCCTTAAAGAGAAAGGCAGAGGGAGATTGGAGACACACACAGATGCCGGAGAGAGACAGCTGCTGAAGAACAAGTATCAGCACAGGTTTCTGCTACATTTGTCAAAGGCTTTCGAGATTTCAAAGTCAGGTCTTTGTTCTCCATGCGAGGCCTCAGCATTGCATGGGAAGGCCCACAGTGCGGCTTTGAACATGGTGGTTGTCCTCTCTGAACCCATTACTTCCACTGTTCCACGAGGATCATCACAGTGCCCACCACCGAGGCCATCATGAGAGCCAAAGAGGCGTGGGACACCAGACATTGTACGGCTCACAGGCTACTTCAGGGCACAGATATTTCTGGTTTGTCCCACACAATTTTTTGAAATTTGAATTTATTACTGACTTTCAACTACCAGGCGACTTTACATAAAAATCCCATATTCTCAGGGTGCCTGGCTGGCTCAGTCAGTAGAGCATGTGACTCTTGAGCTCAGGGTGGTGAGTTCAAGCCCCACATTGAGTGTAGAGATTACTTTTTTAAAAATCCCATATTCTCTCGAGAAGTCAAAAATCCTGCCATCTTAATGTCACCATGAAAGAAGTGGCTGGAGCTGACTGGCTACCGGCCCAGCATGGGCTCCTCAATTGACCACAGTCCTCATCCCTCCCTATTACACACGCTGCCGCTTCATCCATTCCTCTCCCCTGTAGCATCTGAGTTTGCAATCTCTGTGGGGAAAGCTTTTTGTGAACTGTTTGCTGTTTTCATTTCTGTTTCACAAAAGACAAATCCCAAGCCAGCGTGCTCTTTCAGGAGAATGTCTCCAGTAGGGAGCGGGACGATGAAAACCTCTGTCAGACAGAATTTTTTACTTAATAGAATTTGTTGTAACCAGATCAGCAACCTCCTTTAATCCTGGGCCTCTGACTTGTGAAAACCTCTTTGTTACCCAGAACTAGATACAAATGATGGTACTTGTTAAAACCAGGCGTGCTGGTGGAGAGGGACTTCCACTTATGCTTGTTCTTGCCAAGATTTTGATGTGTCGGTCCTTCTCTGGTTTAATAGTTAAGTAAGCATTCATTTTGGATTCCGGTTCAAACCAGTTCAAGAGGTACTTTTAGGAAAAACCAACACCTTTGGTTTGCATTTTGTCACCCAAACTTGCTATGATTTTCTTGGACTTCGGGGTTCAGAAAGTGAGTCCAATTTATGGCAGCGGACTCAAAATTTGGCTCTGCCTCCTGCCATCTGTGACTTTGGGCCGTCTCTGACCTCTCTGGGCCTCAATTTCCTCGTCTCTTAGAAGGGTCAGAGTATCAGCCCTTACATCATAGGATTGCCGTAGGGATTCGAGGTAATGTGTGCCAAGCTCGTGGCATAGAAGCCAGGACACCAGAGATAACTGTTATTCTTACGATGACTGAGTGCTCTTTTGTGAGGCTGCCCTGGTTGTAGCTTGGGGAGTAGAAATCCGGACTGTGACGATTTTACGGTTTACACATACCAGTAGCAGAATCCTTCCTCAATCTGCAAACCTTAGAAATAATAATAATGAACTTGGTAACAATTAGAAAGGCTAATAGTTATTGAATATTTCCTCCCCTCCTATGCTCTCTCCTCCTCCCTGTCAAGATCGTTGGCATTCACGCATTAGTTGTACATCGACATGCATGTACCTGTTGGAAGTCTAGAATAAGAAAATATTCTCAAAGTCTATTGATTTGCACACCAAATCATGTACTTCCTGATTGTGGGTGCCAGCCTGGGTGGGCTCAGATCAAGAGCCAGTAAATGGAAGGTGCCATTGGCACATTGAGGGGACGGTTCTGTGCCTCACACCACAGGAGGGTTAGCACTCTGGGGCCCCGGGCGCTAATGTTAGTCCTTGCAACAATCAAAACTGCCCTCCCCTGTGTCCAAATGTCCTCAGAGGGGGTTGAGACCCATCATTAGTCCACCAAGCCAGGGATGAGAATATTCAAGCTCTCCTGGCCTGCAAACTCGGGTCAGATCCTCCATCCATCTATCTGAACCTCAGTTTTCTGACCTGTCAAGGGGGGAGTCATACCCATTTCATTATCCCCATGGGGCGACTAAGGGGGAAGATGTATATGAAGCACGCTGGCTTGACCCTGGTACAGAGCAAACGCTCAGCGCCCAGGACACCTCACAGTATGGGTCTAACATCGGCGGACCCTGGCTTCCCTTTTCCCCCGATTGTGTCTCCAAGTGACAGGGCCAAGGGGGGCCTTCAGAGCCCTCCAGCCTTCACTCTGCTCTAATTAGAAGTCATTGTGGAACGAAGTCCAGTATTTAATTTGGCCTGTGTTTGACAGATCCTGTGTGCACGGCTAACAGAGCTTGCACAGGGCCCACGGTACAGGGGGGATTCTTGGCCTGGGATCAGGGTGGATTGGTGGAGAAAATGTCGCATTTAATTAAGGCTGATTGGCCCTGACAGTTGTCTGGGTGAAGTTTATAAGGTACATCTAATCTGGATGCATCTGGTCATAAAAATGCAAAACAAGCCATTCCCACCCAAGTTCTAACTCCACATGTGGGTTGATTCTCAGTGATTGACACCATATTTTTTGCAGCTGTCCCACATTTCAAATCTTTTTCTATTTAAAATATATTCATCATAATTATGGAATGCAATAAACAAACTTCAGCCTGATGACAAGCTTTAAATATAAGAATGTTTCGGCTTGAAATAAATGCCGTGATTTCTCAGCCCAGGATGGAGACAACACTGACGAGTGTTCTCCAAAGGAGCCCTGACCTTGTCACCGTAAGCCAGACAGAGTTATTTTCTCTCCAGTATTGACTGATATTTGGAGGGGGGACAGGAGGAGAAAAATCAAAAGGTTATTTCTATCAGATAAAAAAATGTGCATAAGCCATCAGAAAGCCACCGTTGTAAGACAAAGAAACAAAGCTGGATACAACCTGATCATCTCTGAGGACCTTCCCCATTGTGCAAGTTCTTCCCAAGGCTTCTACACACAAACACGCAAATCCCAGCTCCCACACTCCACACTCTGTTACTTTGCACATTGCTTTGTCATCCAACCTCTGTGTGCTCAGTTTCCTCATGTGTAGAATGGAAGGTGATAACAGTACTTATTTCATAGCGCAAGCGTAAGAGCTAAACGAGTAGTTCTAAGTAAGTGCTTAGAACAACTCCTGGCTCGTAACAAGTGTTCAAGATGCGTTAGCTCTGTCAGGAATCAATATGAGCTGACCTCTTCCCACTGTTCATCTAAGGGAGAAGCTGAAGGTTTCAGGGGTTAGGTGGCCTGCACAAGATCGCAAATAGTACACAGCAAAGGTAGGATGCAAGCCCCGATCGTCAGACTTTACTAGAAAACGTGCCTATGAGCGGTCAGTTTTGCCATGTTTAGCATTTTCTGTTTCAGTGCAATGCTTCTCAAAGTCTTGCTGATGGCGGTTCTCCCTGTCGGTAGTGAGTCATGCATCCTAGTAGTGTCCCGCTAAGCCTGGACAAAAGAGCATCCTGTTTCATCGGTTCCTGGGGCTCGCCTTTTATTTTTAACGCTATTTAAATGAGTCCGTAATTGAGATAGTTAAATAAACAAATTCGTAAGTTAATTATAGATAGGTCAGTCCACGACCACGCTGCTGGATTTTTCTAGCCACTTATGGACCTCAGCCACGACCCAATGTTTCCCCCATAACTTGATTCCTCGAGAAAAATGAGAATTACCCAAAATTCGTGTCAACAATCTGCTCCTCTTTAAAATGAAGCCATAAGTCACAAACCCTCTGAGTTCCCAAAAAAGCGTCTGGAGCTAAATTTGTATCCTGACTCTGATGACTGTTCTCCTATTAGGCTGATGAGAGAATTAGCAGAGCCAGGGCCTCCTGGGGCTGTGCCCACAGCTTGGGCCAAGATGGAAACGACTCTGTGAGTTTTATTTCTGAGATGTGTAGAAGGCTTCTCCATCACTGGGCCAGTGGGCACAGGCTCAAAATCAAAATAGTGTGTGCTGCCTCTCCCAGGAGATGGTCACGGCGGGCCCCGTGTTTGTAGCAGGAAGGAGAATCGCGGCCGGGCAAGGGGTGGCTATGATTTAGTTTCCCCAGAGCCCTGTGGACGGCCCCAGTGATGTCTCTGAGCCTTGCCTTTACTGCTAGCTCCCTGTTTGGGGGAGGAGCGTGGAACAGTGGCAAGTGCGTGCTCTTGGGAGACAGACAGCCCCGGGTTCGCATAGGGGCTCCAACAATTACCAACTGGGCGAACTGGGGTAAGCAGCCCAGCTGTGCTGGAGTCTCGCCTGGGAAATGGAAATGATCGTCTCTGATGGTAATGTTGTCAGGAGGGTTAGGTAAGATAACTCGGGACAAGGACTAAGCCTGCAGTCAGTGCTAGATAAGCAGAGGTTGAGGTTTTACCTGTGGGGTCAAGAAGGTACTTAATGTGGTGTCTTAGACTGGGAAGTTTGTTTCTCCTTCTGTGGCTGGGATGGGAAATATACTGTCCCTCTCATTTCCATACAAATCCATTGGAGATGCCTGTGTGAAGTGCAGTGGTTGATTTGTAATGTCTGCCACAGACTAGGAGGGGCTGGTAAGTGTGTGCGTTCATGCATTGCTCTCCTCCCTTCTACAGTGTAAGTTCTAAAGGCAGAACTGGGTCTGAAAATGATCTCTTATCTTGTACATGCTACAGAGCATTTTTTTGTATCTCATTGCTCTCCCTAAAAATCCTCAGAAGTGGCATACTGTGACCCCACATCCCTGGGTATTAAACCTTGTGGGAATTATCATCCCCATTTGATGGGTGTGGAAACTAGGGCCAAAGATCAAGTGAACGATCATAGGCAACTAACAAGACTAGGTTTTTAAAACTATCTGATGTATCACTCCAGAAACCCACCGCTGTTTATGGTCTGTCACTGGAATCCTAATATGCACAACCATAGCAAAGCACAAGACACATGGGATCTAGCCTCTGCCCTTCTGCTAAGCAACCGGCAACCTTGGAAAAATCATTTTACCTTCCTAAGTCTCAGTTTACCTATCTGCTAAATGGACATAGTAAGTACTCCATCCACAGCCAAAGGGCTGGGTAGGGATGAGAGGAGACAACTGGTATGTGGAAAATGAGGTTTGGATAAAATTCTCCTTCTTGCCATTGCTTGTGAGAGGTGGGGGAGCCCTTTGGGACCCAGTGCTACATGCATTTGTCAAAGGGAGTCTTTGAAAGCTTAATTCTGGGGGTGGGAAATTACCTGCAGATTTCCCCTAGACTGCCATGCGCAGCACTTCCCTACTTGGGGTCTCGAGGCTGGACTGACTTTGTGAACTTGGGCAGTCACTTCACCTCTGTGGCCCTCAGGCTCCTTACCTGCACAACTGGATGCCCAGGTAGAAATGTCATCTGGAATGCAGAAGGCACTCAGCAAAGCCCAGGTTCCCTTTTCCCGAGGCGGTGGCAGGGTAACCTCACCGGAGATCTAAAGTATAGACTTTTCTACAAAGAAATGGCAATAAGGAAATGTGTGTGTGTGTGTGTGCACGCGCGCGCAAATGTGTGTGAGCGTACGTGTGTGAGTGTGTGTGTAGGAGGAGAGGGCTGTGGAGAAATAAAGTAATGGTGGGGAATAAACAACAGAACATTTTAGTGACTTGCAGATGGAAGCTTCTTTTAGCTGGATTCATTAGCCTGCTAACACCAGCTTAGCTGTGTTTGGAAAAATACTTAACTTGCCATAGGATGCCAAGTCAGGAATCTGTCAGAGAGAGAGTCTATTTTAGAAATTTGCATATCCCTCTCCTAAGAGAAAAAGGTCTATTGGAACAAAATGGTTGGTGCTTGTTGGTGATATCTCTTCATTTGTTCTTTGTGCGAGGATATTGGAAGGCAGTCAGGAGTAAAAGGTGCATGCCGTTACTCTGAGATGAGAGAGAGGAGGCAAGGAGAACCAGAGGAGGGGGAGAAAAGACCGAGGGGAGATGGCAGAAGAGGGAAAGACATGGAAGCAGGGAAGACAGAGAGAAGGGCCGGGCTGGGCGGGGGGGCCATGTGCGGGGGTTGGGGGGACGGAAGAGCAGGGAGAGGGGAGACAGGAAGAGAAGGAAGGGGCATCCGGGGAGACAGACAGCTGAACACAAGGACGGACAGACGGAGGGAGGTGAGATGGAGCAGGACCCACGCATCCCTTCTCATCTTGAACCTGCCTTGGTGGACGTCAGTCTGACGTCCTCTGTTTGCAGGCCTTGAAGCTTCTCTCGGAGCCTGCTCGCCCCACTGCCTGGAATGTTTAAAGTGCCCTTTTCTCAAGTGGAGCCAGACGGTGGATCTGAGCCAGCCCATGTTTGACAACCAGATGCTGAGCCTGCACAAAAGGGTCCTCCGGCCTGGGTACAGGCAGGGAGCTGAGCAGAGTTTCCAGAGCACCAGTCCACTCTCCATGCCTGAGACCCCAGGGCAGGCCCTCCTGCTGCCTCCACTGCCAGGAGGGGCCCAGGGAAGCTGGCGTGACTGGGGCCACGGAATGAGAGAGCTGAGTTTGAATCACGATCCACTCTTTACCAGTGGCTCTGGGCACGTGGTTTTGAGCCTCAGTTTTCTCATCTGTGAAATGGGCCTAACCCCAAAAAAGCAGGTCTCAGGGATGGCTAGAGGATTAAAGGGGAAACCAAGTGTAAAGTGTCTGGTCCAGAGAAGACCAGTTATAAACCCAGGGGGAGCAGACTGAATTCAACCAGAAGAAGGTATTAGTCTGATCTCCTTCAGACTTCAAAGTTTTTGAATTAATGGCCCACATTCAAAAACCCAGATTTCTTATACAAATCCACATTACCGGCCTCCTGTGAAAGATCCCAATACCAAAGGCCGGAAGTGAGCAAGACCCTGGCCCCCAGCCCCAGACCCCTCCCTCTCCATGGCACCACACTCAGCTTCCCTCCTTTACCGTTTTCCCCTGGTCCCCGAAGTCACCTGACCCTCGCCAAGTGGTCAGATTATTTTCCAGGCACCCAAGTTGTGTCTGTTTGTAGTTCTACAGTGGTTGACATGGTCTCACATGGAGAAAGGAAAATAAAAATCTCTGAGGGGTGGGTTGTCACCTTATCCTCAGAACAAAGTTAGATTTCCAGGGCCGACCCCCACCAGCCCCATCCTCATGAGGGGCTGGACTGGCAGAGAAGACACCCGGATTGTCTGAGATTCCAATGAGTGGCTGCTCGTCTTTGGAAGAATATGTTTTGATTTAGTGTCTAGATAAAATGGCTTTCAATCCAGCCATTGTTTGGGGCTTTCCAAGAATGTTCAAGTATTTAGGTATAAAGTTGGTAAAAAAAAAACAAAACAAAACATGTGCCTTTGCCCACCCCAAATAAATGAAGGCTGTAGCTTCTTAAGCACCAAGGACTCAGGTAGACACACGCACAAGGCTACAACAGGCCGAAGAGAAAGAAGGGGCCTGCGTAATGGAGGAAGCCCCTCCCACGGGTTGACGATCTGTTGATCTGTTGCGTTCTACAGGCAGGATGGGGCCACCACATACTCCCTGCTCACTTGGAGGTTACAATCTAGGGAGGGCAAGACATACACTGACAATTATGAGTTTCCAAAGAGAATAGCCCAAGGTAATGGGGGTCCCTGAAGAAACACCCAACCCAGCTTGGAGGACAGCAGTTTGGGTCCCCAGCGGAGGCAAAGCCCAAGATAAACCCTGAATAACAAGTAGGAGTTGGCATGGGACAGAGGTGTGATGGACACTCTGGGTGGAGGCAGGGAAGATCCAGGTTTGTTTGGGAGCCTGGAAAGATCATGGGGTGCTGGAGCATCATGTGGGGGAGAGCTAAGGGAGAAGTGAGAGATGAGGAGAGATGGCTACCCAGGGGCTGATAGGGAGGGGCTCAGGATGTCCTGCTGAGGAATTTGGGGATCATTCTGTAGGCAATGGGGAACCATGGCCAGTTTTCAGGACAGGAATGGCGTGATCAGGTTCACGTGCTAAAAAAGATAAGATTTCGAGACTTTGTGGAGGTAGTTTGAAGGGGGGTGAGCCTGCAGGTGGGAAGGCCATGGAGGAAAGCAGTAGTGGTGGTGGCTGTGAGGACAGGGTAGAGGCGGTGGATTTGGGGAACCAATGTGGCGGAAAAGCCGCTAAGACTTGGTGACAGCTGCAGTGTCCCCAGAGGACTCTGATTTGCATAAACACTGGGTCTCTGCAAAGTTCCACCCCAATTGATGGGTGGTTAATTGAATTCATTCATCCAACAGCAAACATTTAGAGATGCTGACTCCTCTGGGAGCCCCAAGCTAGGTGCTGAGAGGAGGAACAGGAAAAGCAGATTCGTGCCCAGGAAGTGGCAAGCCACCAGGAAAGCTTGCTTTTTAGAAGGATTTTGTGACCCATCATCCTATAAAGCAGATGGTATCTGCCCCCGCCCCCTTCCAGCTCCCAAGTTTTCTGGCTCAGGAGCGCGGCGTGGCTGCCACGACAGCCCAGCAAGGAGAGCCAGCTCTTATTGGCAGTTCACCATGCGCCAGGCACTGTGCCCTGGGACGGCATTCAGGATTTGGCAAACTTTCTGGAAAGGGTCAGACACTCAATAGTTTAGGCTTCAGGGCCATCCAGTCTCTGTCACAGCTGCCCAACCCCGCCACTGTACAGAGAAAGCAGCCATAGGCAATATGCAGATGAGCGGACATGGCTGTGTGCCAATAAAACTTTATTGACAAACACGGACGGGGGTTGGGGGGTGGCAGATTTGGCCCATGGGCCATGCTTTGCCAACTCGTGCTGGAGTTCTCAGGATTCTACCCACACTGTAAGGAAGGAAGCGGTGTGCGTCAGTCAGGGAGGGCGCAGGGAACAGACAGCCACTCAGACAAGGCAGCTGAGGAGGACATACAGAGGGAGCTCTTTACAAGGGTGCCGGGTGAAGGGGAGCCGGGAGGGGGTTCTGATGTCCTCCAGGGCCAGCAGCCGTGGACAGCTGTTGAGACCTCAAGACTGAAGGGGCAGCAGGAGGGGTGGTTTCCATAACCCAAGAGACCTGTAGAAGGAAGAGAGGGCCGCCCAACTGTGGCCGTGGCCTTCCTGGGAGAGGGAAGCTGGGGGCGGGTACTTCTCTGGCATGTTTCCCCTCCTGCCCTCTAATCTCCTGCTAGTACCCTCCTTTCACTGAACCCTGCAAGAGGCCAGGGGCCAAGGAGTCCCGCTGAAATAGTCCAGAAGGGCCGCCTCATAAGGCACCCGGCAGTCCAGGGACGGTGGGTGGGGGGGTGGGGGGCGTCATGCAGCGAGTGACAGTGGTCAGCACATTCTCTAGACACCATGTCCTGTTTGGGCAAAGATTGCCGTGGAAAGAGATGACGTGGTAAAAGGGAAGTGGGCTGCCGGGGAGGCAGCAGAGGGCTTTTGTCTCACAGAAACACCCTCAAATGTGACCTAGGCCAAGGCAGGCCTTGTTCGAACCCTAGCTCTGTTGCTTACTTGTTTCGTGGCCTGGGGCCGATCATTATGCCTCTCAGTTTCCTCAACCGTGAAACGGAGGCAAGATTCTGTCTTTAGACAGAAGAATAGTCAACAGACCTTCAGCCCAGACCACCTGGGGTGCTGGTTAAACAAAGCAAATTCCCAGCCCTCATCTCAGATTGCTGGAACCAGACTCTGCGTGCGAGGCAGTGTGCCCTCCGACAAGGTCCTGGAGATGATCCTAACGCACCCCAATGCATGAGAGTCCATTCTAGTGGCTTCTTGTGAAGATCAGATAAATCAGCCCGCACAGCTGTAGGCCCATAGTTAGCACCCCCATCACTTACGGGGCAGGCCCCAGGAGCTGCATCATTGACCCAATTCAGTTCATCAAATCATCGTGGCAACCAGAGAGACCGCATGACTTTCATTCCCATTTTACAGATGGGAAAACTGAGAATGAGAGCGATCTGGATGCCTACGTGAGTTGGGTGGGGGTAACCATTGGCCTAGAACAGTAATAGGCAGCTCTCCCCCTCTTCCCCTTCATAGCGGGGCAGAGCGGTGAGGGCACAGACTGAGAGGGGCGGTGCACAGCCATGGGCAAAGGCCAGAAGATGCCCGAGACAAAGTTCAAGGGCTGGAGGGGAAAGGCCGTGTACCTCACGGGAAACTGCAGACAAGGGGCCACCCAAGAGGGCCTGGCAAGCTCATCGGAGCCTGAGCTATCTCAGGAGAGCCACGCCACCTCTGCCGAGCTGTGAAATCTCAGCAGGCCGTGTTAAATCAACCGGGATGCATAATGCACGTGAAGGGATTGCAACTCCAAATAGAGCTTTATCTCTTCTTCTTCTTTCCAATTAGGCAGTGGGATTTGTTCATGGCCAGGGAGCCCAAATACACTGACTCCCGCAAGGGGGAAATGTGTCTTCGTGAGATCCACACTTCTTTCGCTGGCACTGTTGTGTGGAGTTACCTAGAGATGTAATCTTTAAAGCTAATAAATCATAAACCTTGTTGGAATCTCAATGCAGAACAGATGTAATGCATATGGTCAGTAGACTTGGAGTTGCAAATAAATATGTTTGGAAACCAAATATTTGAAAAGCAATTCTTCTTCTCAGTCTTCTCTTTTTTAAGTGCCACTGCCAAGGTTGGTTCAGGGATTTGGTTTCCCCTGAAGCCCTTACCACAGCATTATCCTTCCCACTCCAAGCAAGAAGGGAGACATAATGCCCCAGGCTAGGGGTGCACAGAGGTTTCGACGTGCGTGCCAATTTGGGTTGATTGGCCGTGGCCACCTGGGGTGCTGTGCTGAGCGGGGATCTCAGGCTCAGTGGGAAAGAGAGTCATGATCCATTAGCAATGTCTGCCCAAGGAGCAGAAGTAGGAAGTGGCGGTCTAAGTGCCACATAATTACCATCCCTGTCCTAGGTGTGTTAGAGTCTGCTACCCGCTTCTTTAACAAGACTGTGCTTTGTTTATTTTGATTGTGGTGCAATGAAAATTTTAGAGCACAGAAGAATCAAGGACTTTGACGAGTTTTGCCTACGCTTTAAATGCAATCCAAATAACATCACAATAGTCCTCTTGCTAATTCAGCCCTCTGCCTGAAGGTAGGAATCTTGAACCATCTGAACAGTCCTGGGGCCCAGAAGTGGCCCTTTTCACAAACTGCAATTCTTTTGTTTACTTACCTGTGTACTTGATTATTGCTAGTTTCTCCCTAAAGTATTAACTTCATGAGAACAGGGACTTCATTTTGTTTTGTTTATTGCTTTATTCCTTACTTCTAGCTAGAAGTATATGGCACACAGTAGATAAATTAGAGATTTATAGATAAATAGATTTATAGACAAATCTTTGCTGAATGAAATTCATTTCTTTTTTTTCATCCTCTAATGCATGTGCTTATTTATGTCTTCATTACTCTGGGCTTGGCCTAGGACTGGATCCAGATACAATAAGACAAATGAGAACCCTCCAACCTGACAAGGGAGACAGAATATAAATGGATGATTCTAGACAGCATGAAGAGAGCAACGGTAGACGTAGGTGCTGGGGCAGAGGTGACTGACATCACAGAAAGATGATGGATGTGGAGCACCAGAAGAGATTCCACAGAGGCTTCCCATTGACCTAGGGTTTTGAAGGATGAATAGAAGTTTCTAAGCAAAGGGTTGGAAGTGTTATGCTTTTTATAAGGATGGAGCAGACTCTTGTCTTGTGTAAGAATGACAGTGTGATACATGGTATATTAGTGAAAAGAGCAGCTGAATAATCTTAAGAGTCAGACCCATGAATAGTTGAATCTCAGTTCTATTGTTGCTCAACGGGTGACCTTGGACAAGTCACCTAACCTCCCTGAGGCTCGGTTTCTATCTGGACTACTGAGATCCCAGAGAAAGTGGAAGTGAAATGCCTGGCACCGGCCCCAATATCTTATAGAACATCAGGGTGTGACCACTCTTCCTGGGACAATGGCAATGAGGACCCCACTCAGACTCAGTCTGCTGGAACAGACTTTGGAACTTCCCTGGTGTGATTCAGAGAAAGGCAGGTCTCTCTGGCCCTGGTCCAAAGGGACTTAGTTAAGGACATCCTGCAAGGACCTTGCTAGTAGGGGAGCCTTATCCCCAGTGGCTCTGCGGTGAGCTCCCTTCCCTGCCGCCCCCCCACCCCCACCCCACGCTGCTCCAGGGTGCCGTCCTGGCCGCCTCCCTGTCCTGCCCAGGGGCACGTGCAGCCTGTTTTTACAGCTTTTCACTGAGCTGAGCTGTGAGAAAAATGCCAGCTTGATCCATTTTTCTTTCCTGTTCTTCAACACATACAGGCAAAAATGCTGGCTCAGCAGATTGCTTCAAGTTCAGTCTCATCATTTAAAAAAGACCCGCTCTCTTCAAGTGTCATGCTAATAAAAAGAACAACAGTGATGGCTCCTATGGAGGGCGTGCTCCCTCTGGGCAGGCACTTAACACGCACTATTTTACGTAGCTTCACCAGGACCCTGTAAAGCTGCAATGATTTTCTCTATTTTCTGATATGAACCATAAGTCCAAACTTACAAATTCACACAACCGGGAGTGACAGAGCCAGCAAGAGAACCCAGGGTTTTTGGTCTCCTGGATTCATACCACCCTCTTCCATTTCTCCATTTTTCATTTCTCTACAAGTACTGTTTCTCCTTTCAAAAACATTTGAGGCACCTAGTGGAGATACAAACAGCTAAAAAGAATAAAACCAACCCAGGAAGCCAGAGCTAAGAGAATCTGAGACAGGAGAGTAAGGTTCTCTGCAGCGGTCGGGTGTGGCGTTCTGGGTCACGTCTGTTCCTCATGTCCTTCACATCAGCTCTGGCTTCACTGACCTTGGTCTGCTTGTTCTATTAATTGCTGAGAAATCCGTGTGAAGATCTCCTGCTGTGGTTTCAGATTTGTCTTTCTTCTTTGGGCTTTATCAGTTTTGGCAGTTTTGTTACTAGAGGCATACCTTTTTAAAATTATGGTGTCTCCAGTGGGGGGATGCGTTTTCTCAGCTTCATGACGAATCTCTGATAGTGGTTCCTGCCTTAAAGTCTCCTTTACTGATAGCATAGCTCAGCTGCAATTGCATGGTCTGTCTTTTCCCATCCTTTTACTCAATCAGTCTTTCTGGGTCTTTGTATGTAAGAGTATCTCTTGGAAGCAGCATATAGTTGTTGTTGCTTTTTACTCTTAGCTTAACAATCATAAACTTTCAATTGAAGTATTTAATTCATTCACTTCTAATGTAATTCATATATTTGGGTGTAGATGTACCATCATATTCTTTATTTTCCATTTGTCCCACCTGTTCTGCGGTCTTCTCTCTTGACCTTCTTGCCTTCTTTTCCATTAACCTTTTACTACTATTATTATGATGTGAATTTTATGCTCTGTCATCTTGTTAGTTTACATTATTGTACTATTCTTTTAGGAGTTTCATTAGCAATTTTGATAAGCATCCTTGACTTAATTAAAGCCTAATAAAGTTAATACTTTTATCATTTATGAACAATAAAATTAAAACGTTTTAATTTTAGTTTATTTAAATTGTATTTAATTCTGCCCTCTTTGAATTTATGTGATTGCTGTCAAATATTTTGATGTTACATATATTTTAAACCCCATAACACATTATCATCATTATTTTATACAGTAGAACTTCATTTAGATTTACCTACATATTTACCCTTCCACTGCTTGTCAATCCTTCCTGCATTTCTCTCTCTTTTTTTTTTAAAGATTTTATTTATTTATTTTTCAGAGAGAGAGAGCGAGCGCACAAGCATGGGGAGTGACAGGCAGAGGGAGAAGCAGGCTCCCTGCTGAGCAGGGAGCCTGACGCGGGGCTGGATCCCAGGACCCCAAGATCATGACCTGAACCAAAGGCAGAGGCTTAACTGACTGAGCCACCCAGGAGCCCCCTTCCTGCATTTCTTTCTTTTTTTTTTTTTAAGCAGACTCCATGCTCAGCATGGAGCCCAATATGGGGCTTGAACTCATGACCATGAAATCAAGACCTGAGCTGAGATCAAGAGTCAGACTCAGCCAACTGAACCACCCAGGCGCCCCAATCCTTCCTGCATTTCTGTGCATCTTTCTGGAATGGTATTTCTTTTCCTTGAAAAGGCTCTTGGTAGTATTTCCTTTAGTACATGTCTTCTGACAGGAAATTGCCTGTTGTTGGCTCTCTGGAAATGTCTTCAGCTTCAGTTTTTGAGGCCATTTCCACTGGGTCTAATCACCGTGCTGACAGTAGTTTTTTCCAGCACTTTCTACCTGTCATTCTATTACCTTCTGGTTTACATCATTTCAGTTCCAGTCTTAGTTTGCCTCTTTATGGGGAAGTGTCATTTTCATTTTTCTTGTTTTTAAAATGTCTTGTCCTTAGCTTTCAACACTTTTACTGGGATGTAGCAAGATGTGTTTTTCTTTGTATTTATCCCACTGTCGGATTGTAGTGATTCTTTATCTGGGCTGTGACATGCTCATCAGCTTTTTAAAATGCTTGGTCAGGGGTGCTGGGGTGGCTCAGTTGGTTAAGCATCTGACTTCGGCTCAAGTCATGATCTCAGGGTCCTGAGATCGAGTCCCATTCTGGGCTCCATGCTCAGTGGGGAGTCTGCTTGTCCCTCTGCCGCTCCCCCTGCTTGTGCTCTCTCTTTCTCTTGCTCTCTCAAATAAATAAATGAAATTTTAAAATAAATAAACAAAATCCTTGGTCCTTAGCCCCTAAAAGATCACATCTATCTCATTCTCTCCCTCCTATCCTGCTAGAACTCCAGGTACAGGTAGGTAAGACCTTTTCACCGTTTTCATGTGTTTTATGGTCTTTGCTGTATTTCCATTCTTTTCATTCTTCATACTTCTGGATATTTTCAATGGACCCATATTTCAGATCACTAAGTTTTTCTTCTGCGGGGTCAAATTTGCTATTAAAGCCATCACCCATATTTGCAATTTCAATTATTATCTTTTTCATTTCTACAATTTTTCACTTGGTGCTTTTTTAAAGATTCTAGTTCTCTGGTGAAAATTTTCATCTTATCATTTATTTTCTCGAATATATCAATATCCATTTTTAAAGACCATGTCTGATCATTCTAATGTCTGGATCACCTGTGGGCCTGCTTCTATTATGCATTCTTTTTCTTGTGATCCTGTTCTTTGTATGCCTGATGAATTTGATTGAAAACTGGAAATTTTTTATTTAAAAGAAAAATTGGCCAGAGGCTCCAGATGATGCTACTTTCCTGCTTAGAGGATTTTCTTTAGCTTCTGGCAAGCTCTTACAGTGGTTCACTTTGATGTAATCAAAGATAGAGATGATTCAAAGCTGAGTTTTAATCTTTGGAAGGCCTGCGCCTATTTTCAGCTCACCTTTACTCCCAGGGTGCAGGTTGACATGAGTCCTGTCTGAAAGCCAAGTCAAACTACCTTAGGGAAGAATGGAGGATGATCACATGAGTACTATTACTGTGGGAAGGTAGAGTGCCTCTGGGCTTCAGGGACTACCAGAGCTAGGGAGCTGGACCCTTGCTTCTCCACCTGGCATGTCTCTATTTTTTTTCTTTCTTTCTGACTTTACTCTCTCAGACAGGTTGTGTCTGGGAAAATGGTACTGGAAACTCTTAGAAGCACATTTCCAAGATTTTCTATCATAGAAAATGGAAGACTTGCTCTCACTAGTCTCCAGGTCAAAAATCTTAAGAAAAAGCAACAATTGATTCCATTTGGGTCAATCACTGTGGCTACGTAGGTAGGAAGATTCCTGGGGAGCACAGACCACTCTGCTGGAAGCACAAGGCTGGTGTGGAGGAAAGAACATTTTTTCAAAAGAATGAAGGAGGATGGTGGGGAACAAATCAAAAATATAATGTCCAGTGCAGCTTCGTATTTCCCAGGTAGATGTGCTACTCCTAAAGTCAAATGAGATGAGTTCCTTTAGTTAAACACTATGACTACAGCAGGGTTTTCCCAAGCTCCTAGAGAAAACAGGACTAAACAAACAACAGTAAAAACTGCCCCACAGTAACTTTTGTGATAATAATCATAACTGCTGTCTAGAAGCAGACTGATCCTGGGCTAGGGGGGCAATCTATACGAGTCTCACAAGAACATCTCCCATCTGCTTGCAAAGTACATGTATTTATGCTGATTTGCCAAAGAAGATCCAGATGTAGCGAGACCAAAGCTTACAAAATTATAAACAAAAGCTAGGTATGAAAGTGAATATTTGTTTAGTGTATGAAAAACAACCACACATATATTTTTAAAAGCTGACAGATACTACAAGGATCAATGAAAGTTAGAAAATTTACATAACATATTCAGTTAAATAACTACCTCTTCCTCCTCTGTAATACTTTTATCCCTACAATTTTGGTGCATATTTGGTCATCTTTTCATAGGACAAGGATGTAATATTATTTCCCATGGAAAAAATAGAAAGATAATTCAGTCTTTCCTCCAGCGTGGTTGAACAAAACTTATTTCTTTATTGAGAGTTGAAATGCAAAACGTGCAAATTCACCCAAGATTATGCCAGCTGTTTGTAGTTCTGCTTGAGATTTGTGCTCTACAAATTTAATAAATGATATTTCACACAATTCTCACCAAAAGAAGAAAAAAAGGAATGGTGAGTTTATAATCATATAGGCTGCATTACTGAGCATGTTTGCAAGAAAAGAGAATTTCTATTTCAATTAGATGTCTATAAAAACCAAATCTCCTACTTAAATTTACATGGTTGATGATTGGAAGTATTTTCCACAGACTAGTTTCTGGCTTCATACACGTCAAACTTTGTTTCTTTTCCATGACCCATAAACTTCTGGTGCAGAGCACTGTAGGCAACTTTCAGATTAGGGGACGGCCTCTGGCCCTGCACCTCTACACCAAGGCCCCCAGCCTTGAGGGATAGGAATTTCCAGGGGCAGCTAGAAGTATTGGTGGGAGGTAGGAGTATTTTAGAAGGCCATTCCTACTCTAAAAATGCAGCCACACAAATATATTCCACTAAACCTAGGGCAAGTGCCGCCCACGCCATCTTTACGTTCGCCTGATCCCCAAAATGACCTTGGCAAAGTGTGGTAGAGAGAAGATCAAGTGGAAAGAGACAATAGTCCTTAACCAATTGTGGCTAAAATATCTTACTTTTCAAGTTTTACTAAAACATGTGAACATATTGCCATAGAGGAGACCATGCAAAGGGAGGGGGGACCCTAAAACTTAGACTTCATTAGCTCCATAAATACATCATTTCCACTTCCAGAGGAGGAAGCTGGGACTCAGCAAGATGAAGCCACTTGCTTGCTCAAGGCCATGCAGCTAATAGATGATGAAGTCTTTGAAAAAGAGTAGAGGTCCAAAATGTATGGGCTTCCTCTCTCAGTACCCCACCCCACCCCCGTTGGACCTGGGAGACAGTAGGGACACGGGAATGGTACAGAGTTTGGCAAGGTCAGAGTGAGTGTCTGCTTCCAGGTGGTGCCTTGTTCCACCACCACAAACAGCCCCTGTCTAGACTCAGCGTAAACGAGTGGACTTTGATGGAATCCAAGGGAGCCCTGGCAGGTCCCCCAGGGCTGTGTAGAGAGTCCAAGCTCTGGAATCCTAAGCCATGTCTCTGATTTTACCTCTTCCTTGGGGAGACTCTGCTCCCTCTTCTGCCAGACTTTGCATTCCCTGGTGGGAAGTTTCCTGTGTCTGAAAAGGTGCACAGGTGCAGGATGCAAGAACCTCTCGGTGTCACCTTGGTGGATGATTCTGGAATTACTATCGCAGGAGGTGGTACACATCCCAGTGGAGGATGTGTCCCCTCTTGTAGAGAGAACTCTTGGGCCTTCATTTCCTTAAAAGCAAAACTGGAGAGAAATGCTGGAGTGTGTGGGGTCACTTTCCTTCTAAACTATTGAAGGCATCTGTGTTTAAAAGTTGGTGCTCACACATCCAACCCACCATGCCTAAAGGGTGAGCAAGATTCCAAGATAGAATCTCAAAGAGCTTCTTACCCCAGAATCATTGGAAACAGACATGCAATGCACTGTATAGTGTTAACACACAGGAGGTTAAGTGCAAGCTCTCGGGCCCTTTGATGTATTAAATACCAAGGACTTAAACATAATAGAACTGTAAACCTCAAATCAGAGCTAATCACACTAATTTGCTGAACTCCAAAACCAAACCAAAATGTTCATTTCTCCTTAAACTGAACCACAAATCCAAGATGTTTTGATCTACAAATCAATCTAACAAAAGATTTGAGGTGGCTTATAAGAAATACATGCAATAAAACAAAAATCTAAGTAGATAAAAACCAGGATCAGGGAAAAAAATCAAAACCAGAGAAAATATTATGACATAGATATGGCAGACCTATAGAGTAATTTGAGTTCCTGAGCCCCCTGGCAGCCAGAGCAATATGGAGGCTACATTACTTACATGACATGCATTACCCATAAAGAGAAGTAATTTTTAAATAGCAGTTAACTGGTTTACCACCCAACTAAATCTCAGTTGGTAAGGGGGAAAAAGTACCAAATATTCTCAGAGTCACACTTAAAGCACTTCATTTGGTTCAAGATTCTGTTTAATACACATAATGTTTTCAAAAACACTAATTTCTGTATCATTTAGTTTCTACTTTCTACTGGATCTCAAAGCCTGCTTAAAGATATTATAATTCCCATCAGCCCAGTGGGTCCAGATTTTCCTTTTTTTGCATTCTCGCCTTAAACTACTTCAAGCTCTTGCTGTATTGCTTTTGTACACGACCTCATTGTTTTAGCAATTAAAGAATAAAACTTGCACAAGTGTCTCCAGGGAAAGGAGAATTCAAGAGGTTAAGTGTTGGCCTCGCACTGCCGAGTGTGGTTCCTAATCCCCAGAGGGCTCCCCTAAATTGTTTGGATAAACTGAGGAAATGTCAGGGGGAGTTCTGACACTGAGCATGACATTAATCTTTGTAACCATTCCTCCAGATGTGCATACATGTTCCGAGGATGCTGAACATCCAAGTTCACCATGGCAGCCTGCTCCTTTCTGGGGGTGGGGGAGCTTAGACCAAGTTGGGGGTGGAGCAGCCAGTTGGTTCTCTCTCCTAAGTATTCTTGAAATCTTGAGAACATCTATGCCCTTGTGCTTGCAGAGATGGTCATCTTGGGTTCTCGAAATGATATTAAAATCAATGAGAAAATGCTTAGCCTCTGCCGGTAAATAAAAAAGCAGATTATAAAACAGTATTTGCAAGTGTATAGATAGTATCTACATATAGATATATACACTCAGATATTTGGGTGTATATACACCCAAATGTTAATAGTGATTTTATATATATAATCACACCCAGTTCTCTCTGCGTGGAAGGAATTTTATTCTTTACATTTTTCTAAGTGTTTTGTTTTGTTTTGTTTTTTCTTACCACAAACATATGCTGTTTTCACAATGACCAAAAAAACAGCTGTTCCTTAAACTTGGTAGCTTTTTAATATCTACATGTTCTCACATATCTATCTGTGACAGAGAGCTTTCTTCTCTGTATAGCCATGATGTATCTATAATGTTTTTCCTAGTGATAATAATCAGATTGTGGCCAATATTTACTTGGGGACATACGTACCCGAGGCAAGGCATGCTTTACAGATCTTTAAATAGCCTCACCTTTAAGAGAGATTGAAATTGCATCTCAGATTATACGCTTTCTCTTATTGCTTCTGGGGGGCTCAGATCAGTTTGCAAATATTGTTGAATTTAGAAAGGAGTTTTAATACCCACTGTGTAATTTGTCCTCACCCCATCTGTCGACTGCAGAAACAAATTAGCTTCTCTCCACATGGCCTGCCACTCCCCTGTTCCTTCCCCACCCCCCATCTTCTAGCTGCAATCCCCTTCCACGAATCCAAACTTGGGAAGAAAAGCTGAGTGCACAAAAGGCAAGACCTTTTCTTGCCAAGACAATAAGCAGCACGGGCAGCATGTGTCTGCATCTGTGAGTGTGTGTGTATGTGTTTATGTATGTGTGCATGTGTGTGTGCGTGTGTGTCTGTCTGTCTCTGTGTCTGTATGTGTGTGTCTGTATGCATGTGCACATGTGCATGATTATCAATGTGTTTAAGGGTACTTGCGTGTGTGAACATTTATGCAGGTAGCCATTATGTCCACTTCTCCAGCTCAGGACACAGAATGAGGTCCCATTTCTCTTACATAATGAATATGGCCTATAGAGAATATAGCATCTTCTGCTTATTGAGAAAAAGTCCGTCCTTCCCACTGGCCCTTCTGCAATGATGATGTGATCCAAGCTCTCCTCGATCCAGGAGGTAGGATCTGGTTACTATTTTCTAGAATAGGAAGTCAGGAAATCTGATCATGCCCTCAACTGCAGCTGTCACCACATGGTGTTTCTGTAGACCCAGAGAAACTCTGATGCCAAATCCCTCTCACCCCACGTAGCATAGCAGGAGCTATCGCCCACTGTTCAGGAAGCCTGCACCGACCCCTTCGGTAGCTCCAGCTCCTGAAGGCAGCCTCTCTCCATGTGGGATGGAGACAGGAAATCCTATCCTTCTGGTGCTGTGCTCCACTATGGGTCTCTGGGTCAAAGGAGGTGATGCTGGTGACTGGAAGAGAGGCCATCCTACCCACCTGCAGTGTTGAGTCCTGGTTGCCAAGCCAGACCCCCTTTCTGGATGGGGAGCTTCTGGTCAAGCACCCGCTCCCATCAGAGGTCTCCTCATAGCTTCGAACCTCAAAGGTGAGTGTTGGGTCTCAATCTCCTTTCTTCCAGGAGTCCTCTTGGCCTGCATGCAGATCAGCTCGCCTACCTCCCAGTGACCCTCAGGCACAATGGATGTAGGGAAGAAGGGGTAGGTGGGGGAAACTGAGTCCACTAAAAAGCCAAAACCATAGGCTCTGAAGAAGACAAATAGCTACCCCCACCAGAACCCAAACTCAAACCCCAACAATATGTGTGTCTATTTGTCTGATGTCCACATAATTCAGAAGATAATTCAAATGTTTTTGGCTTGAAGACAAAAGACTTTTTTTGCTAGCAACAGAACTGGCTGATGATTTTTAAATGACAGTTTTTGCTTTAAAAAATAATAAAATAGAATAATAAAAACACCCTACATCCATAATAATTCCAGTACATTCCTAAATGAATATATGTCTATAATGATACTTACCATTTAATGAGCGCCATATATGTGTCAGGCATTATGTGAAAGCCCTTCATGGGCAATATATTCTTTTATTCTCCACACAACCGGGTGAAATGAATAGCATTCTTAGCCCTCCCTCCACTGCTAATGGTGAAACAGAGACTTGAAGGGGTTAAAATAATTTATCCAAGGTCAGACTGTCAAAAGTAGTGTTAAAGCTCGCATGCAAACGTTAAAGCTCGCATGCAAACCCAAGCTATTGGACTCAAAGTCTTCATTGTGTGAGATTTTTTAGATTAATAGACTTTTTAAAATTCATAACCTTTATTTTTTTAGAGCAGTTTTAGACTTACAGAAAAACTGAGCAAATAGTACAGAGACTTCTCCTATACCCCCCCATCTGCACCATTTCCCCTACTAGCATCTCACATTTGCGTGGTATATTTATGACAACTAATGATCCAATACTGAGACATTATTATTAATAAAGTCCATAGTTTATTTAGATTTTCTTTGTTTTTGCTTAATGTCCCTTTTCTGTTAGAGGTTCCCATCCAAGACACCACATGACATTTAGTCATCATGTATCCGTAAGCTCCTCTTGGCTCCCACGGTTTCTCAAACTCTCCCTATTTTTGATGACCTAACAGTCTCCATGACTCCTGGCCGAGTGTTTTGAAGGATACCCCTCCACTGGAATTTATCGGAAGTTTTCCTCATGATTAGATTGGAGTTATATATGGGTTTTGGGGAGAGAAATCACAAGGAAAATCCCCATTTTCATTGCACCCTTTCAAGAGTGCATACTACCAACATGATTTGTGACAATTGATGTTGACCTTGACCACCTGGCCAAAATAGTCTGTTTTTATGAAGTAGTGTAAGCTTTTGTGAAGTACTAGTTGTGAGGTAGCATGATTTTGAGACCCAGGCAGAAAGAACTCAGGCCTTGGGGGATGGAATTTGTTGCTCTCTGTTCAGAATCCTACAAAACCTTTGGGCCAGCGTCACGTTGGCTCCCTGGGCAGTAAACACACCCTGCACCATGCACTCCAGACACCACTCCCTTCACAGGGCTCCGAGCAGTAGGGCCAGGAATTGCCAAGGGAATTGGCATCTCCACACCTGGAACTGAGGGGGACTGCTCTTGCTCATCCCAGGTGTCCCACCTTAGATTCTTTTACTTCCTTAATTACCACAGACATTACAGCTTAGACACTCTAGGGTTCAAGAAGACAGTGATAGGATCTTGAACTAGTTTTCATTGCAGAAAGCCTAGGGATTGCCACTTAACCCAGATAGGGTACCTGGGCTGTGGCCTACAATTGTTTCACCTTCTTTTGGTCCCTTGTTAGTTCATGCCAACCAGGACATCTCATAAGCAGGTACCGGCATCTCTGACCACAGCCTGGAAGGCTGAAAACATTCTTACCTAATACACTTGGTGGGAAGGAGGAAGTCTTGAAACCAAGAGGTGCTTGGGCTTGAGAAGCTAGGGTCGGTTTCGCAGGGCTCACATGTTGGCAGCCTGTGGGCCCTCAGGTACATCCAGCCCACAGGTAGGTTGCTATTCATTTTTTAAATTGATACACTTTACCTTTTAGAGCAGTTTTAGATTCACAGTGAGACTGAGCAAAAAGTACAGAGTTCCCATATATCCCTTGCTCCCTGCCCCACAACCTCCCCACTATCGACATCACCCCACCAGAGTGGGACATTTGTTACAATAGATGAACCTGCATGGATGCATCATTATCACGGAGAGCCCAGAGTTTACATTAAGGGGTCACTCTTGGTGGTGTATATTCTACAGGTTTGGACAAACATAAAATGACATGTGTCCATCATTATAGTATCATACAGAATAGTTTCACTGCCCTAAAACTCCTCTGTGCGCTATCTATTCCCCCTTCCCCCTCTCCCCCCAACCCTTGGCACCCACTGTTCTTCCTACTGTCTCTGTAGTTTTGTCTTGTCTTGAATGATAGTTGGAATCTTACAGTATACAGGCTTTTCAGATTGGCTTCTTACACTTAGTAATACATTTAAGAATCCTCCATGTCTTGCTGGCTTGATAGCTCATTTCTTTTTAGCACTGACTAATATTCCAGTATCTGGATGTACCACAGTTTATTTATCCATTCATCTACTGAAGGACATCTTGGTTGCTTTCTAGTTTTGACAATTATGAATATAGCTTCTATAAGCATTTGTGTGTAGCTTTTTGTGGGGATGTAAGTCTTGATATCATTTGGGCAAATACCAGGGAGTACAATTGCTGGATTCTATGGTAAGAGTATGTTCAGTTTTGAAAGAAATTGCCAAACTGTCTTCCAATGTGGCTGTACCATTTTGCATTCCCATGAACAATGAATGAGAATTCCTGTTATCCTATTAGTATGATATGACCATATTCCCCAGCCCTGCTATTTGGTCCAGGATGAGCAAGTGACCCACCCAAGGTCAATTCCAATTGTTCCCCATGAATTCAGAATTTGGAACTGCACTGATGGTTGCTGAAACCGCAAAGGCTGGCTGCTACTGGAGCCAAGTCACATGAGGATGATGCTATGAGGAGAAGGTCCTGTGAACTCCGAACATTGAAGGCCCATGGCCGCTGCAGTCTTTCTGTAACCCAATGCTTCATGTCTCTTTGAATTCTATTGGAACCCTGAAGTGTCCTTCCCCACTTTTTAATTTTTTTTATTTTTTTAAGGATTTTATTTATTCATTTGAGACACAGAGATACAGAGAGAGAGAGAGAGCATGAGCAGGGGGATAGGCAGAGGGAGAGGGAGAAGCAGGCTTCCCGCTGAGCAGGGAGCCTGATGCGGGGTTCATCCCAGGACCCTGGGATCATGACCTGAGCCGAAGGCAGACGCTTAACCATCTGAGCCACCCAGGCACCCCTCCTTCCCCACTTTTTTAAAAGCTACTCACAACCCAAAAAAATTAACTCATTCACCTTTCTATCAAATTGCCCATGAACAAACTCTCAGGTATAGGAATCAAAATGTAACAGGCCGGATAACTAGGAGACTGGGAGAATGACACAGAAATCAGGTTCTTGTAGCCAACTCTGTTATGTCAACTGAGCAGGCCCCTCTCTTCTGTTTTCAGTCTCCCTGGGAACTTTCTAGTTAGAGGTACAGGGTGTGCATGGGCGGGGGGGGGGGTTGTGTTGGGAATCTGTGAGCCCTGATATTCACAGTGGCCATCTTGGTTGTGACAAAAGAAAGCCCTGAGAAGGAGAGAAGGAGCCAACAGGCAAAGACAAGAGAGGTAGAGAAAGACTTCCAGCAGTGTCCGAGGCCTCCCTGAGTTTGGTGATGGGTGACAGTAAGTTACCCCTTTGCTTGAGCCAACCTACGTTTAGTCACTTGGCCCCAAAAGCCTTCTGGCTTCTACGGCCATTTCTAGGATGATCCCGAGGACAGGATATTTCTCACTACCATGGGAAGTGGCACATAGTAGGCACTCAATAAATGTTTGTTGAAGGACTAGAGGAATGAACAGAATATGACTGGCAGCTTCCTGCTCCTGGGGATTGGCGCCACCACACCGACTGGGCTCAGGAGGACTGGCAAAGAATGGGCAGAGAAGACCAGGGACTTTGAGAAACCTTCTTATCCCAGACTCCCTACAATTACAGAAGGTCCCAACTGGCAGCAATGCTCATCACAGTCATAGTGCGCCGAAGCAGAGATGGCCACGATGGGGGGCTATCGTGGCGATTCCTGCGGGCAGGTCGTGGTTGGACTTACTTTGTCTTGTAACGGTTGGCCAGCACCTGGCACAGTGCCTACTGCATAGCAGGTGCTCAGTACACGGTAATGAGGGCGAGAATTAGTGAGCGACGTTCATGAACTTAGCACTTCTGTGTGCTGAGCATAGCCTCACCTACAAGGCAGGGAGAAGATCCACTCCTTGTTCTTTAGTTGAAGAGCAAACTAAAAACCCAATCACCATAAAGTAATAAGTAAGGGTTAATGGGGCACCTGGGTGGCTCAGTCGTTAAGCGTCTGCCTTCGGCTCAGGTCATGATCCTGGGGTCCTGGGATCGAGCCCCGCATCAGGCTCCCTGCTCAGTGGGGAGTCTGCTTCTCCCTCTCCCACTCTCCCTGCTTGTGTTCCCTCTCTCACTGTGTCTCTCTCTGTCAAATAAATAAATAAAATCTTTAAAAAAAATAAGTAAGGGTTAAGCTGTAGAGGCTAAAGACACAATAAGAGATTGGTGTAGTCCTTCAACAGACACTGATAAAGGACTTCCTTCGTGGGTCTGGAGCTGAGCACTGGGGATTCAGATCTGAGTAGGATACTGTCATAGTAATTAGGGTCCACATGGGCAGTTCCATATAAACATTTATATTGTCATTCATTCCTTCAAGAAATCTCACCAAACTCCTGCTATGTGCCAGGCATGACGCCAGGGGCTGGCATGGTGTGATGCAATAAAGGGTGGGGCAGCTGGGGCTTTTGCGAAGGAGGGCTTTTGCTGCATCCTTGTACCATCTTGAGGAAGTGCGTCTTCCTCTTTGGGCCTTAGTTTCTCCCTCTGTAAAATTGGTGACAAGAGCAAATGATGCAAGGGCCTTTCCGTTTCTGACAACAAATTCAGATCCTCATGGGTAGAGTTCAGTTGAACTCTATCCCTCCATTTCCTCATCTGTGAAAATGGGTTTATAATGAGTAGTCCTTACTTCATTGATTTCCTGTGAGCATAAAATAGAAGAAAATATGTAAGTGACCAAGTACAGTGTCCACCCCGCCCATGCTCTCTGCTCAACAGCCTCACCATTATTATTGCTGTTACTCTGAGTCCTGCCTTGTGCCCCTCCTTGTGCAGGGCACGGAGCTAAGCATTGTGGAAAGAAGCATGAAAGACCGTCCAGGGCCTACCCCTGGGAGAGATCAGTGGAGTATGTGGAAGGAGGGATCTCAAATCCAGGGTGGGAAGGTGAGCCTGGAAGCCTGCCCTGGGGACGAGGGATCAGAGGAAGCCTCCTGGTGGGGGAGGGGCTGGGCCTTCGTCCTCCTCTTCCAGGAGCCAATGGGGGGCTGGGCTTGGCTGGGGGTGCCGAAAGGTGGCCTTGTGGGTAAGTCCTTCCAGCTGCGGACAGGTAATCCTGGGCCTTGGAGCCGGAGAGATGATACCCCCCAAGGGCCAGGCCTGGTCCCGCTCAGGATGCTTGCCCTGTGAAAATGCTCAGCAGTCCTCGCGTTTAGGAGTGCTCAGGTCCAGCATGAATCATTCCTTTTTGAACTTGTCTAAATGTGTTTATAAAATAAAGCTGCGGCCCAGGGCTGCTCCAGGCGGAGCGGGAAGGTAATATGTTTTTAATTGGAGAGATTGGGGGAAGGAGGCAGCGGGCCAGAGTGAGCTCACTCCACATGAATGCGGCTGGGCGGAGAACAATGTACGTGCACATTCCTGGACTACAGCAGGACCCACTCGGTGGGCAATCCCCGGTTGAGTGGCGGCCTCCACAAACACAGGCAGTCTGAGGTTAGCCAGGAGCCTGCATCCTGGGTGGGGGGGTGGGGGGGCGGGGGGGCGGGGTGGGGGGGCCGTCAGAAACCCTGGATCTGATGTCAGCGGGGGTCAGAGCAGGGGTTGCAAACTCCAGTGCTCCCAGGAGCCGGGCAGGAACTGGCAGCTTGCACATACCCACTGTCGACCTGGTGGATTGGAGGTGTGTGGCCATCGCCACCGCCACTCCTACGGGCCCAGCCCCATCATCAGATCTAATGATTTCTCAAGAGAAACCAGAAATGTGGACATGAAATCTCATTCTCAATGTTGGCTTTATTTGATTTTATCCCATTTTCTTTCTTCAGCTATGTGGGCCAAATCAAACAGATGTGCAAACCATATTCAGCCGTGCAGCTGCCCCCTGAAACTCATCTTTGAGATGGTGGTGTGGACCTCACTTTGTCATTTACATTTTAGTTGGTGCCATCATGACTTGAGGCAAGTTGATCAGTTTCTCTGGGCTTTGGTTTCCTCTACTAGGAATCTGGTATTTTAATGCTATTTTTGCTGATGTTTCCAATGGCTTCCAGTTGAGGATAAAGGAGGGAGCAGAGAAGGTAATATTCATGGGGTATTTGCTATGTGCGAGGCATGGTGCCAATGACTCATATGTTGTTGTTGTTTTGTTTTGTATTATTCTTTCAATCATCACAATGATTCTCCCAGCTAGATATTATTCCCCTTCTGAAGATGAGGGGACAGAAGCTTGGAGAGCTAACCTGGATTTTTAACCAGTATTTCCAACTCTTAGAACTTGGAAAATTCTCTGACCCTGTCATGGTAAGGATGGGGAAACTGAGTCAAAAGTTAATGTGACACAGCCACGCCTAGTAAAGACACTAGCTATTTTAGATTCTTGGTCAGTAATAACAATACACTTATTTAATTAGCAACATTTTTTTTTTACAATGTAAAATAGGCAGGGGGTTCAAGGGTATAGCAAGGGGGCTACTTGCCCACGCTGCTCCCATTACAAAGTGCCAACAGACAACATGGCAATACATAGTAAAAGATCCATACACTTTCAGCCCGTAATTCATCTTGAAGGACTCAGTCCTAAAGAAATCATAGAGCTGGGGCACCTGGGTGGCTCAGTCGTTAAGCATCTGCCTTCGGCTCCGGTCATGATCCCAGGGTCCTGGGATCGAGCCCCGCATCGGGCTCCCTGCTCAGCGGGAAGCCTGCTTCTCCCTCTCCCACCCCCCCTGCTTGTGTTCCTCTCTAGCTGTCTCTCTCTCTGTGTCAAATAAATAAATAAATAATCTTAAAAAAAAATCATAGAACTGTGGGCAAGGATTTTAGAAAAAAAAAGGACTCACAGAAAATCAAATGTTCATCATAAACGAAATCGTTAAGTTCTGTAATAGCCATACCAAGGAATATTAAGATAAGTGTTTAGGAAGCATATACAATAACATGAGAAAAGGCTTATGATATAATGTTAAGAAAATAGAATGCAACATTAGGTAAAAAAAAAATCTATATTATACTTAAAGAAATGCAAAGAAAGAAGAGAAAAAGGAGATCCACCCCAATGTTAATTCTCCATGTGGTAGGATTTTAATTTTCTTCATCCTTTTTTGGGGGAAATTGTTTTTGATTTTCCCTAATGAGCATATTGCATTTTATAGTTGGAAAGGTATATATTTGCAGGAGGTAATGGCCCTCATCTCAGCCAGTCTGAGAAGGGGAGAGATCTGGAGCCAGGTATCACATTTATTTTAAAAATAAAAGCCCAGAAAGAAACTCTAGAGAGAAAAATACCACAATGTAAAGTGGTTATTACTGGATGATAGGATTATGGGTGATTTTTTTTTCCTGCTACTTCTTTATACTACTATGTGTTTTTCAAACTTTCTACATCAAGATTTCTTTGAAATTGGCCAACAAACAGACAAACCATAAAACACTCCCTTGCATTTCCAGCTGTTCCAGGCAGGGAGATATTCTTGGCAGTAGAGTTGTACCAGAATCCAGGCTTTCTTCGCTCACTGCTCTCTGTCCACTCTGGGTTTTGTACCTCAACCACCGCCATCACCAATTCTGAAGGTTTTAATAACACTTGAATCCATTGAAACCTAAAGAAACATGGAATTAGGATTCTTTTTTAGTTGGTGGAAGAATGACTTGGCTCAGTTTGTTCTTGAAACCTGTTTTCTACCACCCTGCCAAGTGAATATGGCCTCTTGTTGAGAATATTTCATTGAGGCAAACATGCCTGTAATCAGGATATGACTGACCTAGAAGGCATATGTCCCTGACACAGCTTCAAGATCTGAACTGTGTTCTCACCTCCTACGCTTACCCTTTCATGGAGCTGGTCCCTCTTCTGTCTCGGAAGGCCAGAACTTCTCTCCAAGTGTCCTTGCTAAGAGTGAAGGCCTCGTATCCTGTGGTCAGAGCTGCTTGAGGTCCTTTGTGGGATTCACCACCTGAGGGAGTTTCGTCCCTGTCCAAGTCATCATCTTGCTAGTCCCCCCTGCCCTGGGTCCCCGAGATCCGCCAGTCTCTGGAGTCCGAAGACCTGGAACTGACTGATGTGAACTTGAGCCAATCACTGCCCTCCTCCTAGCCTTCCTTCCATGTCTGCAGAGGGAAGGTAGAAGCAACCAGGCCTCTTTAATCAGAGCATGAAAATAAGGCACCTTGTGATATAAAGACTTGAACACGATATAGATGAACTTTCTTCTTCCCTGTCTAGCATCTAGCGTCTTCCCTCTTTCCTGATCCAAGAGCCTTTTCTAGTCTGCTTTCGAGCATGCACTTTGGCCCATTTCAGCGGGTCTCCAAACCCTCATTGGCCTTTCCTCATAGGACTACCGTGGGAGTTCCCAGCAAGAACGCCGAGTGCACTCCTACTGGGGCCAGGCGCAGGGCATGCTTTTGTTCCATTTTATGCGGTCCTCACCATGGGGACTTCTGTGAATGGGACTCACAACCATCAGTCCCATTGTACAGGACACTGGGGCACAGACAGGTGAGGTGACAGATGTAAGTCTGTTTATGGGGTTTTGTGTTTCTTTACGTTTTCCCACCTCCATTCTGTTCAGTCTTCCTTTCCCTCCCTTCACTGAAGACTCTTCCAAGTTCACAAAAATGGAAACCTTCCTAAAAGAAGAAGGCAAACAATTGAGAAACCCCATTCTGGATCAAATCTCTGGCTATCACCCCACTTATTTAGACCCTAGTGAGTTTCTGAATATTGTGCCTAGAGTCAATTCCTCCAAAACCCAGTTAATGTAAAGTGCATGTTTACCAGGGTAACAGTGGTTCTTGATCAATGGGATGGTGTCGACTCTTTTGGAAGTTTCTAGATCCTCTTTAATATCTTTTTCTGCTTGGGGAACTCTGGGACATTTTAATATTTTTCAAAGTTCTGCATTTGTTTTGTTAGTATTTTTAAACGAATTCACCTGTCGTTCTACCTTAATTTCAAGAAAACAAGTGCATTTTAAGTTAATAACTAGGAGGCGAAGTAATGAATAACCATGGGAAGTGAGGCTCCTGGGGAAAAATGACAACCACCCTAGTGTATGACCTTGGGCAAGTTTTTGCTTAAGCCTCAGTTTCCCTCATCTGTAAAATAGGGGTAATAATTTCAAACTCATGAAGAAGTCTGATGACTAACTTCAGTGACACAATTTGTGCAAAGCACAGGGAACTCTAGTATGTAGTAAATGTTCAATTATACAACGAGAATCTCTTTCATTAGGAGAAAACAATCACAGCCTGGTACGTTTTACTGCCATTTCTGGTATCTTTGCTTCTGTTTGGCCTGGAGAAGAGAAAAGAAGCTCAGAATGGGGAGTGAAGGGAACTTGGACGTGTAAATGAGGCCCCTCCTTCCACAAATTACAAACCTGCAGTTGGACCCTTCCGTATCATACCGTGCATTGAAATGCATTCCAGATGCACTGAGGAATTGAACATCTTTAAAAATTCAAACCATAGAGGGAGAAAGACTTGAATATTTATCAGACCTCTGGGGAGAAAATGCTGGTTAAACTTAGAAGCATAAGAAAACATCACAAAGAGATGGACAGAATTGACTGCAGAAAATTTAGCACATTTGAGCATTAAAAAAGAAAGGGGAATGTATGTCGCAACAGCCAAATGACAGGCAAAGGCATCGTATCTTTATTATAGAGATTGTCGCGTGCGCATGCACATATATATGAAAAGGGATGAGAACATTATCCAGACCCTTCTCGATCGATGAACAAAGAGGCAAATAAATAATTCACAAACAAATAAATATATTTGGGGATAAAAAGGGAGAAAGCAATCTCATTGGCAATCTGAGAAATGAGTTACCACTTTCCTACCATCAGATAGTACTGATTTTCAAAATAATAAAACCTAGTGCTAAAGAGGGTGAGGTGAAATAGGCACACTCGTACACTCGTAGTAGGGATGTAAGTCAGCCCCTTTGGGGAAAAAAAATTATAGCATCAGGTGTTGTAAAAAAAATTCTCTAGTATATGGTTTGGGGGAAACTGGAGAAAAATAAAACTGGACCCCCACCTTAAAGCATACCCAAAGGTGGACTTCAAGTGGATTACACACCTACACGTAAAAGATGAAGTATAAAGCTAATTACAGAAGATGTAGGAGATATTCTCACCCTCACGTTTATTAGCCGTGTGGCCTTGGCAGGACATTTTATGCCTCTGAGCCTCAGTTTTCTTGTCTGTGAAATTAAGTATTTAAGACCCACCTTACAAGGTAATGTATATAAAACACCAGGCACGGTAGGTGTCTTTGACAAAGGTCACTGATCATTCCTTACTGCCAAGTACACGGCTTGATCCCCACTCCTGGCCTCTCTTGTGCTGGAATGGCCATGTGAGTGAGCTCTGGGTGTTGGAAAGCTAGTAAAAGTAATGAGTGCTCTTCTAGGCCTCCCATGCATAATCCCATATTCACTTTCCCCATCCACTGGTTAAATAGGGAGAATCTGGGGCCATAGAAGAGGGTAGTGTATCAGGATGAAAGGAACCCCGGGTCCCTGAATCACCACTAAGATGGCTGCTTGGCCAAAGACCCCGGATGAAACCTTATGCATAAGATACCAACTTCCATCAGGTTAAGCCACTGCAACTTGAAGATTCTCCATTAGAACAGCTAGCAATACCTATCATAACTAACAGGGTGCCGATAATTATTATGCAGTTTGACCAACAAATTCCACTTCTGGGAATCTAATGATTGGGGTTCATTAAATCTGGTTCCTGCTGTAGCCCCAGGTGGGCAGCAGTGGATTTCCTAATCCAGTCACTAATCAAAAGTGCACATTGGAAGATTTCCAGAGAAGTGGCTAATAGAAAAATGGATTCTGTTGGTTGACTTAAGGTTTTGTTCTAAATTGTTAAAGTTGGGTTTTGCCCGTTCTGAGGTTGGGATTGGCGAGAATGTTTTGACTAGACTAGACTAGAGCTCAAAAAATAGTCAAAGGATAAGCCAAAAGAAAAGTAGAAAGGCGAAAATATGGAAGTAATCAGATTGTCTGTATCAGCTGATAATAGTCTGTCCCTGGGCACAAAGCCAGCCAACGTTAACCTTGGCCAGCCACTCACCCACTCCAGGTGATGTGCTATAACAGAGGACGGTGACAGCTAGCCCCCTGGGGGGAGGGGGCAGCTTGAGAGGCAGTGATTCAGAAAACTCCCCTGACTCCCAGGACAGCACGGGGTGTGTGTGTATCCACCCACCTCCCTGAGGAGATCTTTTAAATGTAGAAAAATCTTTATGCCAAAGAATATTTAAGGCAGTATTATTTACAGAGGGAAAGCTTCAGAAGCAGCTGCATTGCGTGTGGCAGATGCGGCTGGTCTCCTACCCAGCAACCAATCATTCCCCCTTCTTTCCTAGAAAACACAATCCTAATTTTGTGCTGACTCCAGAAGTTGAGTCAGGATTGTTCCAATCCAGTCTTGGTCCTTCCTTTCCTTCTCAACAGTGGTTGGTGGAGGACTGATCATATGATCCTGGCCAATAAAGCATAAGAGGTAAGGCAAAGTTTGCCAGGAGCTTTTCAGAAGGACAAAAGACAGAGGCATTCATACTCACATGCCTTTTGCACTTTGGACTCTGCTGATGAAGAGGTGATCTCCCGAGATGCTGCAGCCATCTTGTCATCTTTGGTCAAAGAGACTCCTATAGAGACATCAATCCAGAGCTACTGAGCCTCTGGACCAACCTGGAAGCATATTATGTGAAATAATTATGTCTTCACTATGCACTTTTACTTAGATGATCTGCTACAGGTTCACCCTGTGATGCCATTGGAGTGAAGGTGGTAGAAAAATTGTTGGAAAAATGAAACCGGCACACCTGGAGTTCCCTAGACATGGTACCTGACTCTCCTCAGGGCAGTCTGAAAGCAAAGCTTGGGGGTCTGCTCTTGAGAACTAACAGAAGAGAGAATGTTTCAGTAAGAGTGGCCTGCCCTTCCAGGGTCTGGTGGGGCAAAGAATGTGCAGTTTTCCCATGGGCTAAGTGAGCACGATGGAACCTTCTGGAAAGGACCCCACTTAAAAAGAAGACCTAACAGGGCAGGACAACCCCAGCAGGAACTCTGTATGTGGCTTATATCACAAGATCTCCAAATAAGTTCACATTCACAGGTACCAAGGATTAGGGCTTCAATCTCTCTTTTGTTGGGGGGGACACATCACCTGCCTATCATACATGGGGCTTATGGATCACTGTTGAAGAGTGTTCCTGTAGCCAGGAACGATGTTTCCTGTCTATCTGCAATGAGGCCTCACTGATCCAGATCCCTGTACATACATCCTAGGTGGCCCTTCAGGGCGGACCATCATCTCTCTGCTGCTAGGTGCTTCGGCTCCAGACACCAGCCTTTCCATTGATGCTCATGGGCTCAGCTCTTGTCACCCTGTGCCTTCCTTTGCCGTGGCTTTTCTCTGATTTTGTGGTCTGCTTCTTGCTAATCTCCTTGTCTGTGAGCGCCTCGAGATCAGGGGCCTCCCCTGATGCATTTCTGAGCTCTCAGTGCCTGGCATAGGGCCTGACACCCCGTGAGTGAGTTGATGGGTCAATTGGATGAATCGATAAATGTGTAAGTGGAGAGCCAACGTGTATCATATTCAAAGTCATGAAAAACAAAGAAAGACTGGGGAGCTTTCACAGAGGGGAGGAGGCCAAGGAGACATAATGACTAAATGTGACATGGTATCCTGGATGGGAGAAAGGACCTTAGGGAAAAAACTGGTGAAATTCAAATAAGGTCAATGCACTTGGAGCAGATTCATAGTGTCACATGGATGTTCTTAGTTGAGACGAATGTCACAGATGTTACCATTAGGGGAAGCTGGTTAAGGGTATGTGGAAACTTTCTGACTACCTTCATAACTCTCTTATAAATCTAAAATTATTTTGAAAATAAATAAATAAAATAAAATAATTACAAAATAAAAACCTAAATAAATAAATGTTGATGAAATGCAGACACTAGGATCACCCAGGTATTTACTAAGTTGGTGAATAAGTTAGGTCTTGAAGGAGAAGATGGAAAGATGGGATCAGGGATCCATGAGCAACAAATATCTCAGTGGAAAAAAATCAGTCAGTTTTGCTCAATTTTGACAAACCCTCTTGGCTGCCCACCTGCAAAATGGGTAAAAACCCACGTGTCAGACGAGGCCATGATAGCACCTCAGGTCTAGCTAGGACTGCCTGAAGACCTCAATCCCACAGACAGGAGCAGCTTAGAACCTTCTAAGACTTCTGCAAGTTTTCAGAGGTTTGAGGTCTCAGCATCTGCCATGCTTCTTGGCACCTACTACACTAAGAATATATGTGTTGTCCAACAGCCCCGTTCACTGGATTCATATCATACACACACACACACACACACACACACACACACACCACTGGGGGAGTTTAGGAGAGTATCTCAAAGTTTGGGTATCCCAGGGCAGAGAGACATCCAACACAGCAGAGCCTTCCATTCATTCCCTTGTCGGCCCCTCCCTTCCCTCCCCTCTTCCTCTTCCCCCCTTTCCTTCTTCTCTCTCCTCCCCTCTCCTCTCCCCTCCTTTTTCCTGGGCTGTCTCTGTGCTGGACACTGCCCCCAGGGCCCTCAGCGTCCTACCTCCTTCAGTTCAATCCATATTAAAATACGATTCCCTTCTTAGGAGGAATTTTGACACCAGCTATTAAAATACCATTTGCTTTAGTTCCTTACACGAGTCTGAAGCCAGTGCTGTCTCCTCTCGGGCTCATTACAAACATGGCTTTGATCCACTGTGTCTAGACAACCCTGTGGGTCAGGATCAGTTGGGAGAAGCCTGGCAATGTAATTATTTGCTAATGTCAAGGCACTAATATTTCCAATATTTTGGGTTAAAATCATTCCATTGGGAGTATCTCCAAGGTTAGCCCTGTGACAATGTCAGTCTTCCTCACCTGCGTTCTGATATGCTCACCTGACTCAGAGGGAAGAGGATAAAATGTGATAGTGGCCTGTGGGAATTCTGCACCGGACAATATGCCACGTGCGTGATGACCTCAGCAGAGGCATGCCAAAGAGAAAACTAGGTTGGGAAGGGCCCGGTCAGAGGATCAGATGGGATCTCTGCAAACTGTAAAATACTGAAGCAGAGTTAGTGACCGAGGCTCATGTTTGGTCCAGAAAAGCCTTAAAGAGAGCTGGCCCCGTCATTTTCAAGATGAGGAAACTGAGGCCATGGGACAAAGGTGACATGCCCAAGGTCATACCGTGAGCCCATGGCAGCCTGGGTCCCCTCCAGCACTTTGCAGCCTCTCTTAGACCTGGAGATGCTCAAATGAAACTGGGAGGGCCACGGGGAGAGATCAGCGGCTGACCACACGGCCCTCTGTTTTCCCCATGAATTTCTAAGAATTCCAGGAGGTGAGCACTGATCTTGGTCACCCAGGGATAGCATTGCTCTGTAACAATGGCAGTAATTGTAATAATTGCTCTCTCTTCTCAGAGCGCGTCTTATTTGGCACGTGAGAGATACTTAGGACCAAACAGGAGGAGTCCCAGGAGTGGCTCCACGGGGGAAAGGGTGCCACATGTGGGGAAGGTTGGGATCTTGGCCCTGCGGTGCCCTCCTGCCTGACCTCGTCCGAGTGAGTCAACCTAAGCAGGCCTTCCTTTTCCCCTCTGGAAAACCGGGACAGCCGCAGCTCTCCCGCAGGCTGATGGGGAAAGGGAGTGTTCCTGGCACACGGTGGGTGCTTCCTGAGACTTCCCAGGGTGCCTGAACTCACAACTTTGCTGCTTAGGAGTGAGGAATGTTTCTATCCCTCTTCTTCCACTTCTGCAGGTATATGGGGCTGCTTTTCTTCCCTCCTTCTACTCCCAAGGGAAGTGAGGGTGAGTGTCCAGAGTGGAGAGGTGAGGGTAAGTGTCCAGAGTGGAGAGGAAGGGCCCAAGAATGAATTGGCATCTTGCTTTTGTGAGAGACAGAAGCCTGGTTTGGACCACAGTGTTCGTCTCTTCAAGGACATCCCTCCCCCAACCCCACAGTTTCTCATCATGCCTTGCAAGCCACTGACGGTTCATTGGGACATTAAATAAGGGTGCATCTATAAGGGATGGCATATCAGATTCCAGGAAGCCTAGCACCTGAAGCAACGAAGGGGATCCATTCACTCATGTAACTCAGCCACAGAAGCGAGTGATCATCAGGAGAAGGGAGTGGGTGTGGGGGTGGGGGTGGACTTCAAGACCTGGGAGTCCCTTCTCCCTCTCCTCTCACCTCGACTTCCCTGTGTTGTCTTGGCTTTGTCCCCTCAGATCAGCTCCCCAACGAAGCTGGGGGCATGGCCCATGCAGCTCCAGTCTTATGGAGAAGACAGCTCTCCCCTACCACCTCCAGGAAGAAAAGCCCCAGCGAAAGGTGCTGGCTGGGTCTCGAGCCCTTCCTGGACCAATCACTTCTGAGCCTTGGCCATGACACCCCTGGGGCTGGGAAAGCGGGGTGCTCTGAGTGCCAGCCTCCACCAGACCTATAGGGCTGAAATGGAGGAGGCGCGCTGGGCTTCTGGTCAGACTGCCCAAGAACAGTCCACTGCCTTGAGGCCTGGATCCACGTGCTCCGTGGCCACCAGGAGCCTGCTCCCAGAGCTTATGGTACTTTCCATTTTTGTCCTGGCTAAGTCAAAGTAATGTGGTCACTTCTTTCAAACTCAGTAGCGGTCATTGTTCTTGATCACTGTAGCCCCAATTTAGACTATATGCTTACCGAGGCCAGGCACGTTTCTTTTGAGATAAAAATCTCCTACTATCATAGGCAGTCACTAAATTATGCCAGGAATTACTAATAGAGAATATTTATTGAACACTTATGATGGGTCAGGCACAATGCCAAGTGTATTGATTTTGTATTAGTCGTTTAATCCTCAAGACATGAGGTAGATACTGTTATTACCCCCATTGTACAGGTGAGATAACTGAGGCACAGGAAGTGACTTGCAGAGTAAGTAAAGAGGAGAGCCAGATTTCAAAGGCAGGCAGCTGGACTTCAACATCATGTTCTCTACCCGCACAGCACTCAGGGGCAGGGCCGGATTTGTCCATGGAATCCCGCGGTGCAGAGGCATATCCCGGAGCTCAAGCTCCTCCTAGCCTCCAAATGACCAGTGGGTGCCAGGACAACAAGGAGTTGGAATCCTCAGAGATTTTATTTTAATCTTTGATAATACTAGCGAGCATTTGTTGGCACTGGTCTAAGAGCTTAAATTACATGATCTCATTCTTTCTTCTAAACAACTCATTTTGAAGATAAAGAATCAGAGGTTCAGGGAGGGTAAGTAACTTGCTTAGAGACACACAGCTAGGAAAGTGGGGAGCCAAGGTTTTAACCTAGGACTGCCTGACTCCAACACCCGAACTCCTAACCACGCACTTCTCTGCCCCAGTGTGAGTCTGCGGTGAGGATGTGCGAGCTGGTCAGAAAGGGCCTTGGGAAGTTAGACCCCCCTCCTCTGCCCACATTCCCGTGCCCATTTCCACCCTGAGAACTGCTCTGGCCGCAGCGGCAGGGCTGGGAGGAGCTGCTCAATTCCTCCCGTGCTCTTCCACCTATCCCAGCGCTGAGTCTCCAGAAGTCCAGGAACAATTCCAGGCAGCGGTGACTGTGAGTGCTTGTGAACACTTCCCACCCCCGAAACGCACCACAGCTGCCTTATCTCTGATTTACATAAGACTACCTCCCCTGGACCAAGAACATGTAATCATAATCATAGCTTCCATTTATTAAGTGCCTGGAATCGGCAGGGCCCTGTGCTAAGGGCAGTGGAAATTTCCTCCCTCATTCTTCCTAATGGCCCTTTATAACGAGCGTTCCGGAAATTGAGACAAGAAAGGAGGTAGAGTAAGGAATGTGGCCAAGGCTGCGCAGCCATCAGGTGGCAGAGCTGGAACTCGAACCTGGGTCTGATTGACTTCAAAGTCCATGACCTTAATGCCAACTCTGGGCTGTGTCTTAGCCTGTGCCAAAAGAACAGAGGCCAAGAAGGCACAGTCTTTATTCCCAAGAAGCTCAGAGTCCAGTAGCAGGCACACGTGAATGCACAAATTGCAACTGGGCCAAGTATGGGGACTGACGGATGCCTGTGCTGAGTCCTGAGGTTGCCAGGGGGAGAGAGGTGTCGTCCTCGATGAGATGTTCTCCACGACTCGATGGCAAGTGACAGGAATCCAACGCAAACTGGCTTAAGAGGGGAAGAGGCAGGGATGGGGCAGGGGCAGAGACTGATTGGCTCCTATTTCCAAAAAATTAAGAGCACCGGCTTCAAGTCTGGCTTGATCCAGGAAATGAAGAAGGTTAACAGGAGTCTCTTCACAGTTTCAACCTGTGCTTTCAGTCATGTTGACTTTAGTTTTAAGAAGGGTCCTTGACAGGCGAGATGTCCACCAGAGAGAGGTACCTGGTCCATACTTTGTTGAGTCAATGTGCTTAGCAACCCCAATGAAAAAAGAGTCCATTTACTTTTAACTTCAGTCAAATGCCCATGACTGAGCGTCATTGGATTTGCTCAGGTCCCGTGTAATTTGCTCTGGTCTCACTCAATGACTGGGGCCAGAGAGGTGAGGTCATTGATTGGTTCTCAGACAGGTCTGGGTCCCCTGCTCATGGCTGAAATTGCACATCAGGGTGCTGGCACTGGGAGAAGGGGAAAGGATGCTGGGAGGGCGAAGACAGTCAGTGCCCACCCAAGGCCAGCTGAGTAAGGAAGACGTCACAGAAGAGGATCCCAGGAGCTGGGTTCTGAGGGACGAACAGGAGTATGCTGGGCCCAGCTGGGGCTGAGGAGAAGGGCGTTTCCTATCAGAGGGAACAGTCTGTGCCCGGCCACGGAAGTGTGAACTAATTGTTTGGCATAGCTGGAGGCCAGAGAACACGTAGGAGAAGAGTGTGAGATGTGGCTGGAGGGGGACAGGTGAGGGACTGCGGGCCTGGCGCCTGTGCTCAGCAGTTTGAACTTACTCCTGCAGAGAGGTAGAGCCTGAGGGTCAAGGGCAAAGACTCGGGGCTGGACCTCATGGCCTGTCCCTCTTCTCAGGTGACTCTGTTTCTCTGATTCTCAGCCTCCCCATCTGTGAAATGGGGAGAATATGGTACAGCTGTCACAGAACTGAAGCGAGGGCAAAAGGAGGCAAATCCATGAGGAACACAGAGACTGTGTAGTCAGTACTCACACACAAACCATTACCGTGGACAGATTTTAAGCATCAGAGGGACATGCTCTGATCTATACTCTAGAAAGCTCCTTCTGGGATCGGGTGGAAGATAGAAGCCAAGAGACCCCCCGGGAAAGGTGAATGTGATGGTTCAGGTCCTGGTGAGAGATATAAAGAGCTGCCGTGAGGAGGTGGAGAACACGGGGCTGACAGGAGGGGGTTCGTGAAGAAAAAACTCCACGGCATTTGGCAGAAGATCGGATGTGGGGAGCAGGAAGAATACAGGATAAAAATAAACAGGAAGACAAAAATCTATCTTTGATTTTGGATCCCTTAACTTTTCACTTTTGAACAAATAAATTTTCTCAGATAAAATCCAACCAATTTCTCCAGATTTTTTTTCTTTTCCTCTTCAAAGATGTCAAAAAATATCCTTAGACCATTTTATTCCCAGCTTTGAAACCTTAGTGTTTTGTTTTCAGCCTGAACATGCTTTGAATTTCCACCTGCTCTCATTTGCCTCACCTGAGAAGCTTGCCCACTTTTCCAGGCCATGGTGCCCCGTGTGATGGAAACAGGCTGGTTTGGGTGGGTTTACAAACAACTGTTCACCACGATGAGTCTAAATCACAAACAAGTTATCAGGACTCAAGTTCCAATGAATCCTCACCAAAAATAAATTAAGAAGAGGAAGAGGAGGAGAAGGAGAAAGAGAAAGGGGGGTGAGGAGAAAAAGAAACAGCAATAGCCATCACAAATTCAAAAGAAAACAGAAATTTGACCAGAAAAGTCCCTCAGCCACTTCACAAAATCTTTCACAAGAGCTATTTGATGTCTAAGTGTAAATAATAATGAAGCTGAGACTTTGTACTAAACTTTGTCATTTCAAAGTCACTTTTACAATCATTAGTTAATCAGTAAATGAATCAAAAACATATGGATCATATTTCAGTGGAATCACATGACTTTAAATCAGAGGAAAATGGCTGTAGGGAAAACAAACAATAAAAAGGCTTTTTTTTCCCCTTAACTTTTTATTTTTTGGTTTTGTTAAGACCCAGCACTTGATAACTGGATGAAATGAAGTTGGACACAGATAGGATCAGGTTGCTCATTGAGTTTAATGAGAATATAAACCTCGGATTTCCATTGCAGCACCCAAGTGTCCTGGGTGGAAATGCTGGAGGGAAGGAAGAAATAAACAGTATATTTACCTGTCCATGTACCCAGTAAATCTCGGCGAGAATTTCCCTGGGGAACCAGCTGCTGGGTACAAGAAACCAAACGCACCTTGGACGCTCTCCGGAGTCCAACTGCGGTGGGCATTTCAGAAGGACTTTGATGCTTGTGGCCTTTTAGTGCATCACTCCCTGCTGGCCGGATGTGGGCAGTTCCCCAGGCTACCTGAGGCCTGGTTATGAATAATTAGAATAATAAGAGTTGGAGCCCGTTGAACAGCTACTATGCGCCAGGTACCATTCAAGTTCTTGATGTTCATTAACTCATTTAATCTCATGCCTACTCTGTGTTCTATTTTCTCCTTTATGGAAACAGGAGAGGGGGTGGAAGATGGTCAAGGAAGTTATCCAAGATTACCAGCAGTTACACCGTGCAATGAATCTTCAACCCAGGCAGCTTAGCTCTTAACCACTAAGCTAGACTTCCAGGCATGATGAAGGTCTGAGGTGCTTCCCTCCCCTTGTCACCCAGAACCCAAGGGGAGGCTTAAAGCATTTCTTTGCAGTGTTCCCCAGGCTGGTGGTATGCTTACCTTTCTCCCAAAGATGTGATCTCAGAATAGACCAAATTCAGAGCCAGACCTGGCATCCTCTTGGTCCTTCTGGGCCCTGGAGAATGAACTCCCCACCGGTCTTGCATCCCTCCCTCCTCCCCCACACAGGCCGACAGAATGGACAGCCCCTCATGGGAGTAGGGGAAGCCAGGGGCCAGCACACACTTACCCAAGAAAGCATCATTTCTGCTCAAAGACCAGGGTCTTTTGGGGCAAGAGGGCCTGAGCTTCAGGGAGGCTGGGAGAAGAGTCCTCCAGATTGCCCTTCACATGTCCTCCACTCCTCCCTCACCCCACTCCAATGACACCCACTCCCCTTCCGTCCTTTGAAAGCACCAGGCTCTTTCCCGCCTCCCAGCCTTTGTCAACGCTGGTCCGGCAGCCTGGAGGGCCCTTCCTCAGGCCTCCAGGCCTCGGCTTAGATGCCCTCCTCTCCAAACACTTTCTGACCACATTGCCCAAGCAGGCCCCTCTACTCTTTCACTTGGCTTTTCCCCTTCAGTGTCTTACCCCAGTTTGTAATTGCACTTCTGTTTGCTCACTGACACGTGGACTCTCTCTCCCCTTCTCATCTGTGCTCTCTAGGAAAGGAAGCCTTGTATACAGTAGCCAACAAAACAAGATCTAGCCCAGAGCCCTGTACTGAGCCTGGACCACACACAATGTGCTCAAGAAATATTTAATTGGGGGCACCTGGGTGACTCAGTCAGTTAAGCATCCAACTCTTGATTTCAGCTCAGGTCATGATCTCAGGGTCATGAGGTCGAACCCCACATCGGGCTCTGTGCTCAGCAGGGAGTCTGCTCAAGATTCTCTCTCTCCCTCTCCCTCTGCCCCTACCCCGCCAAAAGAAATATTTAGTTGAACAGGCAGTACTAATCAGAGTCTGATCTAGGATTAGAGCTCTAATGAGAGAATTTTCACTTTTTCATTTCCTATTGCTGGGACTTGAAGCTCCCAGAGAGCTGGACTCAAGTCCTGGGAGGTGCACAAAACTGAATTTTCATTCTATTGTAATTTGACAGATTCGTGGAGCTGGGAACCTGGGACATGGAATGTGGAAGTATTAGTCACTGCCCTCAAGGAGCTGTGAGTCCAGTGCAAGAGACCAAGTCAAATTTCTCCCAGCTTGCGGTTGGCATCAAGGATGATGGCCAATGGAATTTGGACAGGTGAGCTTGACCCGGTTGGGCACAGAAGGGGGGACGGTGTCCCAGGCAGAGACACAGAAGAGGCAAAGGCACCAGGGTGGGAGACAGGGTGGCATATTCGGGGAACCTCCCATGGCTTGGCATGACTGGCATGGAAAAGGTGGCAGAGGACCAGGCTGGAGAGCCAGGCCACAGCCCAATCCTCAACTGCGCCAAATTTATGCAGTGGGTACCCCTGAAGGTTTTGCACCCAGAAGTCTGGTCAGGTCCTCCTGTTGGCACAGTGACCAGTGTGGAGGGGGCAAGACTGGGGGCAGGAAGACCAAGAGGTGAGTGAACAGATCTGAGGGCTATTGAGTGGCATATATGTTCTCTGCTGTCCTGCTGCATGGGACAAGCTCTTCTTCACCCTCTCTGGCATCAGCTTCCCCATCTATAAAATGGGAAGCATTAAGCCACTTACAAGAGCACATGTTCAATTGTCCAACTTCCCAGTTCAAATTCCAGCACTGCTGGCTGTATGACCTTGGGCAAGTTACTTAACCTCTCTGTGCCTCAGTTTTCTCATCAGTAAAATGGTGATGGAGATAGTCACTGTCTCTGATTCTTAGAGCTGTAAAGTTAAATGAGATTAAAGTATGTATAGCATTCAGCCCAGAGCCTGGCCCATAGTAGGCACTGAGTAGATTTTAGATATTCTTACCAGCATGAAAGGCTTTGGCTGGGTCCTTCCGTAGCCTAGCTATGCCCTCAAACACACAGACATACACACAGAAACATACACATGCATGTGCCTGACTCCCAGAAGCCTGTACTGGGTCCCCTACAGCCCTGGGGCAGGAGCCCAGAGGGGATCAATGCACCCCCAATCTCGCTGCCCACCCCCCGCCCCGTGTGGAGGCATCGGTGGGCAGGGCAGCTGACTCCTTGCACATGAGGCTGGCCAGTGACCGAGGAGCTATTGCCTGGGCATGAGGTAATGGAAGAAGGCTGGAGCTCACAGCAAGTGTGATGGCACACGTTATCACTCCAGCAGCCAGAAATGGGAGTCACTAATGTGCTTCAGGGCGTCCTGCCTGGGGGCGGGGGGCAGCCTCACCCAGTTCTGGCCGAGCATGCACACTGTGTCTGTGTCCATCCTCTTGCCGGAGGACCCAAACTGGCCCCCAGGGTTCACAGAGTCACCAAACAAGGGCCCAGTTCTGTATGGCCACATCCCTGTCCCCACCCCGAGAAAGAGAAATGGGAATGGAATCAAGCCGGGCTACATGGGTGGAGTGAGCCTCAGCGTTCTCATCTGTCACGTTGGCGGGTGTCCGGCTCCGTGCCAGGCCCTTGAGATTCCAGACGTGAGAGGACCTGACTCGGAACTACCAGGTGTTTGGGGCATGGAGGGGAGACAGACCTCGGAAAGCGTGACAGCGCTATTTATGATTTGGGGACCCTTGAAAAGCATGGCAAGGAGTTTGGATTTTATCCTGAGAGCCATGGGGTCTGTAGGGGAAAGAACTGGTCACATTAGCAACTAGCAGCTTCACCAAGGGGTAGAGCTGAGAATGGGTGCAGAGGATCCAAAATGGAGTAAGGTCAGAAAATCACCGGCCCAGGGACCAGCAGCCCCGGTGTCGCCCCCTGACCCAAGGACCACAGCCCCAGGACCTGGCCCCTGATGATCTCTCCAGCCCCTTCTCCTCACATCTGCTCCCACCGCACTGAGCCCTTTCCGCTCTGCCTTGCTCCGGGCTTCTCCTATCTTTCCTCATCTGTAGTTTCCACCACCCAGAACTCTCTTTCTGCCACTCTGTGCCTGTCATCCACTCCACCTTCAGGTTCCTGCTTACAGGTAATTTCCTTCAGAAAACCTTCCTCAGTGACTTGCCTCTTCCAACTAGGCCACATGGCCATGTTCTGTGTTTCCCACTAACCCTTCCCCTCTCCTTTGACCAGGATCATAGTTCTCCCCTTTAAGAAAGGGGACAGAGCTTGGCCTTCCCACCTGATGCTGCAACGCCCAGCACGTGGAGCAGCCCCTGGACATCCAAGAGGTTCCGGCTTGGGGTTCCGAGGTAGAAATGTCTCCTTAGAAAATCCTCAGTCCCACTCACCTCCCCCACACTCACGCTAGATGTCCCTCCCCACCGCCATTCACCGAGTCCCTCTTAGTCTTAGAGACGTTATCTAATGAAGTAGGCACCTGCCAACAGTTTCAAAGGGAAGTTTCTGATCATTAGTTAGGTGCAATTGTGTTGTCTTGACACTGGGAGAAAAGGGAGCCAGTTCAGGCCTCTTGTACTTTGAAAAGACTCATTCGTCCACTTCCGTCCTGTTCAGCCTCTGCTGGGCTGGATCAGGTTCCTCCTGGGCTCCTCCTGGGCTCCTCCAGCACGTGAGCTGTCCTTTTGGATTTGCATGCCCACCTCTCCCACTAGACTGGGTCTGACTGAGCTCCATCTCTGCAGCCTGGCACATGGCAGGTGCTCAGCGCCTGGTGAATTACTGATTGAATGAATGTCCTAATAAACATAAAACATCATAATGAACAGCTCAAACTGAAAGATGCCCAAGGCTGGACTCTGGACATGGAGGCTGCCTTGGCTCAGCTTGGACGAACCAGAGGGACCTGCACATGAGCCATGTCCACCTCTGGTCGGCGCCTGGGATAGGCAATGCTTGCAGATGACAGAAATATCCTGGGATAATGTGGGGCCTCATTTCCTGAATGTCCCTTCCTCCTGGGGAGTGGTTACTTCCATCCTTGATTCCCATCTGAGTGGGTCATACCGTGTCAGCCTCCTTGTTGGCCTACTATAGGCCCCTGCTAACCCAGGTAGCTGATCCCTATCTCAAGGGACCCCCAAACCCACCCTCCTTCATCTTGGGAGGTGGGGGAAGCAGGGGAAGCCCAGTGTGACCCATACCCAATGCTTAGAGTGGAGAGAGTGGGCCCTGGGGCACAGCAGTGAGTTTTTCCAGATTAGCAAGGAGATGGGCAATTAAAATCTGTCAACACCTCCCGCATGCTGAACACTTTACACACTCTGTGTCTGACCTCTACACCAGACTTATAGATGGCTGTTTATCTGCCTCCCCCATTTGACAGATGAGAAAACTGAGGCTCACAGGGGCAAAGCGGCAGGCCGGAGGTAATACACTGAATCGGTGGAGGAGCCAGGGTTCAAACTAGGCTCTCCTTGGCCCCACCGTGCTCCCAGCGCCCCTCCCCTCCAGTGTCCTGTGCCCCTCTCCCGCGGCCGGGACTGGGAGTTTGGCCTCCACCCACACTCGGCTCATGCTGCCCAGTTCTTGCCCCCGCTGCCAAGTACTGGGACCTGATTTGAATTTGGGGTTCTCTCCACTGCAGCCTAACAAAGGTTTTTATTGGAATGTCCCTCAGATTTGCAGACTTTGAAGATGTTTCAGCAATGCAGTAAAAGGCAGGTCTTTGCCACAACAAAAGGCAGAAATATCACCGAGGAGTAAACAGAATTCCTTGGCCTCCTCCGAGCATGTGTCAACATCTTTTTCTTCCCCTTCCCCCGCTCTTCTTTTTTTTTTTTTTTTTTCCTGCAGATTCAGGGCTTGTTGGGGAGGGCGCCTCCCAGGCACTGATGGGGTGGGCCCTGGGCCGCCCCGAATTCGGCAGCTCCGCCTCAGAACAGATGCCGGGGCTTTGGTAAACTGAGAAAGCGTAACTGCTGCAAGCCGCCCTCCTGACGGCCACAATTACCCACATGGAAAAGCCATTCCTCGCTCCCAGCCCCCTCGCCCTGCCCCTGGCACACACATGTGCGTGCCGCGGCTCCACAAGCAGGCCTTCCCAGAACGAAAATGTATGTGACATGTACAAAACGGCTTGATTTCCACTGATGGCTGGAAATTGAATGGATTTGAAATGCACACGCTTAAAAACAATTTCGGCGGAAAGCATACCCATTTAATATTGCGTCTCCAAATGAGGCCTCGCTCCCCAGGCAGGCTTGTAACGTGATGAAAACCAGCAGTCAGACCCCACCTGGGACCCCCACTCACCAAGGACACGGGACCCGGGGGCAGGGTGTGGATGTAAGTGTGTGTGAGTGTGTGAGTCGGCAAGTACGTGTGTGTGTACAAGTATACAGCAGTATGAGTGCATGTGTGTGTGTGTGTGTCTGTGTGTGTGTGAAGGGATAGAAGGAGGGGCAAGATGTTGCCCTTCCATACTTTTTCAAGTCAGCCCGTGTCACCTGAGCACTTACTTTGTGCCTGCAAGGGGGAGCGGGGAGAGTGTTGATCACAGGAAAGGAGAGGTCATGGCCTTTCAGAGCTTATAGGCTATTTGAGACACTGAAACCAAGTCAAGGAAATAATTGAAGAGCAAGCCAAGACCATTTTTAAATGTTGAACTGGAGAGGGGAAAGGGAAATTAATGGATTAAGCATAAACTGGGCATTGGTTTGGAATCACAAAGAACATCTGAGCTGAAACTGTCATGGGTATGGATTCATTCCTACCATTTCCTGACTGTGAGACCTTGAGCAAGTCACTTCTCTCTGGGCCTCAGTTTTCTCGCTGGTAAAATGGGTCTAATAAGACATATTGCATTCATGGAAAGATTAAAAAGATTGTGCATTAACTGGGCCCCCGGGTGGCAGTCAGTCAAGCATCTGACTCGGTTTTGGCTCAGGTCGTGATCTCAGGGTCTTGGGATCGAGCCCCACATCAGGTTCTGCGTTCAGTGGGGAAGCTGCTTGTTCCTCTCCCTCCCCCTCTGTCCCTTCCCCTCTGCTCCTCCCCCTGCTCACATGCTCTCTCTTTCTCTAAAATAAATAAAAACTTAAAAAAAATAAAACAATGTACACTAACCAACTCATTGTGCCCACTGTATGCCAAGTACCCAATAAATAACAACTCTTATTTGTATTACAATATGAATATTACTGTCGGATGTGACCTGCGCAGTAGGCATCATGCCCATTTTGGAGGTGAGAAGACTGAGGCCCAATGGCCTCAGAGTCACACAGAGACTGAGTCAGAACCTGAACCAGAGCCACCTGGCTTCAAAGCCCACTATGTCACCTCTCCCTCTGAGGCTCTGACTGACCTCTAGAAATACTGGTTTCAAAGGTGGGAGAGCTGACACAGTGGGGTAGGAAGGAGAGGTCTAGCAGAGATAAAACTTTCCTTATGGGAGAGCATCGTGGACACAGACACTGAGACAGGAAGTGGCCCCGAAGGAACATCCACTCTTTTTCAGAGTGAGAGGGGGAAGGAGCTCTTCTCCTGCTGGACTTGGTAATGGCCCTGGGCTTGAGAGGTGATCAAGACACAGCCCTGCTTCCTAGTAAATATCACCTCACCCTGGCCATTTTGTCCCCCCCAGCCAATGATTGTTCAACAGCAACTACTGGCCCCTTCCCAAAAAGAGAGGCTCTAGATCAGAATTAGAAGCCATTGTCCTGTCTCATGTTTGCAGCCAGCCAAAACCAGAGTGAGCCCCCTTGTGAGGTAGTGAGGTTCCCATCAGTGGCTGGTCCGGGATACTGTTGTAGAATTGAACAGATCACAGGACATGCAGCAATTCGATGGCTGGCACAGTTTAGTGTGACAAGACTGTTCATTTAATCAAATACCTGGCAAGCATTCATTAAGCACTGACTGGGGGCTTAGACCTGTGCTAGGCACAGCGGATTCAGAATTAATAGCACATAATCCTTGCCCTCAAGAAGCTCCTGTTCTAGCTTAATTCCCTCTCAGCCTTACTGATTCTCAGTTTGTTTTAGTTAAGGACTAAGCCTGATGGACTATGGTTTTAACTTTCTAAGCAAATATATTGAATGTTTGGTATTTACAGTTCCTTTTAAAAAGTCTTTGAAACGAGTCATTTCGATTGTTTTTACTAGCACGGGGCCATGCCTGGCCTGACTGCCTTTCTTCTACAGCAGGGTTTCTCTACGTCAACACTAGTGACATTTGGGGCTGGATAATCCTTTGTTGTAGGGGGCTGACCTATGTTAGCAGCATCCCTGGCCTCTACCCATGAGATGCCAGGAACACCCCTCTGCCCAATTGTGACAACCAAAATGTCTCCAGATATTGCCAAATGTCCTCTGAGGGACAGAACTGTCACCAGTTGAGACTGACTGCCCGAAAGGATTATCTCCACTGACACAAGGCCCGAAGAGGTGAATAAGGTTAATAAAGGAATTTCAGGGTCCCTGTACCTCAAGAATTCATAATCCCATAGGGCCTACACAAACTAACCACATGGAAAATAAGCCTCACTAAGCACCTACTGTGCACTAGGCACTGGGCAAAGCGCTGTTAGAGAGGGCAGAGCCCGAGTTCTAGGTCAGACAGCCAGATCATCAAATCCCATAGGAAATCTGCAGGGTTTGAATACCGGTTTCCTCCTCAGTCAATGGGATGATTGTGAGCATTTGAGTGAAATACGATCTGAACAAAGCATAAAGTAGATTCAGTGTCCAACTGATGTGAACCTGTCTCTTTTTTCCAACTCCGGCCCCATTCTCCAGACCCTGGGGTCAGCTTCAGGAAGTGCTGCCCGCCCCCACCCTCCACACCCAGACAAAGTGGCAAGGTCATGCAGTCTTACCCTGGGGATGCAGGCAAACAGGTGCCTGAGCATCTCCAAGTCGGAACCTCCAGGGTCTGGAGTAAACTCATTGCTCTCTCCAGCCTGTCTGTCCATCCTTAATCCCCTCACGGGCATTCCAAAAACAGGTTTCCACAAGGCCAGGCTTTGAAAGCATAAAATTAGCTTCAGAAAAGTCCTGAACTTTAGCTAGCATGTTATTGGGCAAACTTTGAGTGCCATTTGCATTCATTTCAAACAGCTCTTAGAGGGGTTCTGGGAAATCTGTTGGGTAGTGATTGTAGATTTCATTAGGCACCAGTCACTAGACGCATGGGCATTGTAGGCCTCTGTGCGCCATGGTCTGTAAGCAGCTGAAAACCTGAGATCAAGTGCAAGGAGGACTCTGGCTGCCAAATTTCAGAGTAGGAGGAAAAAAAAGAAATCTGGAATGTGTTTCTACTTACTGTCCATTCCAGTAAAATGAAACGGTCTCTCCTCCAAACATGTGTTACTGCTTAGGCCAGAAACTGTATATATTGGTCTAAATCCAGAATGGTCTATGTGACATATTACTCCATATGACAAAATTACTACAACCTGCATTCTCTGTAGAAACGCCTGTTGCAACAGTATAGGATGATAATTTGTTGTACAACAAAAGTACATAATAATTTCATGTCAGTGTGGGCCAGGCCTCGGTATTTTCAAAGGGAAATCTTGGATGCATGTGGACCAGTACTGAATATACATCCCCAATTCCTCCACCTCCACCCCCCCCCCACATGCTCATATGGTATGTGATCAGGATGGGAGAAAGTGGGGCTTTATTTATAACATACCATATTCCACTTGAAAGTGACAAGAACACACACACACACACACACACACACCTAAAAATAAAGCCAAATGGAAATCTGGTGTTCTCATGCCTGAGGCATTAGTGGCCAGAGCTGGTTCACCTACTAAAGGGTAAAGGAAGGTAATGAAGCCAAAAGACAGGAATGTTTCATCTTTCAGCACTGAGCTGTTTCGAAGCCATCCAGAGCGAAGCCACGTGAATTCCTCGAGACCCCCCAAACCACAGCCTCCTCTTTGGCCCTTGTCTGGGCTAAGGTTTCATTACGAACCCCGGGCCCCGTTCCAATCCTCTCATCTGTCCCTCTAAGCGGCTCCGACAGATCACTCTGCAGTACACGGATTCTTGTTGCGATAATGTCTTGGAGAGTAACAACCTGAAATATGATCCAGTCAGAGTGCGTTAACGGTAAAGCATTTCTTTATGACACTTTTCACAAAGCAAGGTTGCAAACCAGGGAGAAATATATGACTAGAAAAATTGAATGCAGAACATGAAACTGCTCAATTGCTAATACACTTTAGCGTGACACCATTTTTCCTGATGTGGAAACTTTGATTATAGGGAAACATTAAAACATTCTTTTTTTCCCCCTCCCTCCTTCCTTCCTTCTTTCTTTTCTTTTCTTTTCCCTTTTCTCTCCTCCCTTTCTCTCTCCTTCCATCTTTCTTTCCATTTTCCCTCCCATTGGATATGGTTTCAGAGTGGAAAACAAGAGATGTTTCTGGGGAGGTTTCTCGAAGTCTCCTTTCTTGGATGTTCCCCCCAGAGATTGAGAATCTCCAAATGCCACCGACTCCCCCCAGAGCACAACTAAATTTCGAACCTACTGCTCTCCCAGCAAATTAGCTGGGCTCTTCTTAGACATGCTTAAAATATTCCTATAAAGAAAAAGATCCTGTAAAAGCATTTTATATCTCAATTACATCAAAATCTGACTTAATTTGTCTCTGCTATCAAGGGCCATGGTTTCAGCTACTGTGGCTTAAGGGAACTAAGTTTTCTCCACAGTCTGCCTGAGTAGCCTGACCTGTCTTCTGGGTTTGGTGACCGTCGAAAATCCATCTTCTTAGAGTTTTTTGGTTCAATAAAACCTGAAACATATTTTGCCTGGCATTTTTCCTGAGGATTTTTAAACCCGTGTGCACTTTATGGCAAATGAGATCCATATGTCCCTGATTCATTGATACTTAAGCCATTAGGATGCTGTTTTGTAAGAACACTTTGATGTCTAAGGGCCGTCGAGCTATTTGGAGGGCTTTTTTTCTTCGCAAACAGGAAGTTTTCCCTTCTCAAGGAGTACACAAAGTGAGAGGCCAGCTGCCCCAGATTGTGGGACAGTGAGCAGGAAGTGGTTCCAGCCCGTTGGGATGTGTCTGTCCTGCTTGGCCACAGGGACAGCCCCCAGACCCTGCCCCTGGGGGGTGGGGTGGGAAGGGGTCTTGTGTAAGGAGCCTCAGAGCTGGCATCGGGCCTGGCCTGGCGCCTAGGTCATTAATGCCCTGCCCACACCCCTGGGACTCAGACCCATCTCCCAGAGTGGACTCAGCATGCCTTGGCATGTTCATTGCTTTTATGCGACATCAAAATAACATGTGACAAAACAAACAGCCAAATGCCATGGCTGGGGAGGTGGGTGGGGATGTCACTTGCCTTCCTTTCTCTAGGATGGCTGTGGAGATGGTGACCAGGACTTGGGTCAGCGGATGGGTAGGACTCAAGCAAGGAAGTTTGGAGACCAGTTCCGGGTGTGGCAGAGGCCATTCCCAGGGCATCTGAAGAGCTGGGGTATTTAAGTGTCGTGATCAGGGACCAGCCGGCACCCTATGAGGTCCAGGTGGACCCCACCACCAGGGAGGGGAAAGAGAAAGAACCAGGGCTTTGGACACCGGCAAGACTGAGTTTGGAATACCAGCTCTGCCACCCACCAACTTGAGTGAGTGACGTCACCCACTGGAGCCTCAGTTTCCCCCTCAGTAAACAGTAATACCCAGACTAAGCGTTATGAGAAATAATGTCCAGAGATGGAGAAACTGCACCACCACACCCCATGGTCACTCCCACCTACAATAGACATTGGTCGCTTGTTTGACTTTCCAGCATTGGATCTGCTCTTTCTGCTCTACCCACTGCTCTCTCTTGGGTGTCTCTTGGGTGGGAGGTGTGAGCTCTCTTCCAGTTCCGAGAGGCCAGATTCTCCCCTCCTCACGCCAGTGCAGCCAGGGGACCAACACACGACACTGGCCCAGCTGGTAGGATGCTTTCATCGTGATTTTGCCTCTGGAGCTTATGACTTCAGCACATGAGGACAGCTGGAGGTCAGGCTTGCCACAGCACCGTGGCACAGGGGACCATTTGTTTCTGCTGCATGTTCCTGCCTCCCTACCCTGGGACATCCTTGGTTCCCACTCACAGTCCAAGCCTAGCTCTCCAGGCCCCTGTCAATTCTGGGAGTGCCCAGACTTCTTCTAGTGAGGACCCTTGTACTCAGGACAGAGGAAGTTTTTGTCTTGCATCCGACAGCCCTGACATATCCATAACCCTAAGCTGAGTCTTCACATTCCTCCTGATGTTTACCCCGTCGATAATTCTTACTCATTGCTAGCTCCTCATCTAAGCCAACTCTCTTACCACAGCCTCCCACTCTTTTTGCTCCCTCACTTCCAACACACTGTCCCACACCTTCTTCCTTTCCTACCTATGTGTAGAGAACACCTGCACCTGTCTGTCTCTTAAGTGGGATTGACTCCAGGGGTGAGCATATGACCCAGACCTGGTCAGTCAAGGAACTTCATTTCCCTGGAAAGTGATAGTTGGTTCAGGAATGGGCACCTACCCTGAGTTGGTCCAATATGACTAAATCTTATATGACATTTGCTGGAATGCTTGGGAAAGTGGAGCTCCCTTCCAGCTGGGATTATTAAACTAGTTGGTTATGGACGTGGAGCTGCATGGGGCGAAGGTAGACATTGTGAAGGGAGAAACTACCAGAATGTGAAGCCAACATGGGAAAGCAGAGCCCAGAGAGAAAGACAGCATCTTGATGACATTGTTTAAACCCTTGGTCCCAGCCATGCCTGAAACTATCACTTCCCTAGACTTGCTGGATATGAGAGCTAATCTACTAAAGCCAGCTAAAGTTGGGGTATTGTCACTTACAATGGAAAGAAACCCTATCAGTACACCACCTTAAACCCCATGATTGTTCACTTGAACCAATCCTTTGCCAGTTCCCTTGGCTCCTTTGTCTTTCTACCACTCCCACCTAGCAAAACCCCAACCCCAGATCAGTCCAACTGTTGATCTTCCTGGCTCTAGCTCCCACACCAGACATACTGGACTCACTTCAAATTCATGGGCTCCAAACTCAACCTACTCCTCAGGGGTGTCCTATGATCCTGCTGGTGAGGTCCCTCACCCCAGCCCAATGCAGGTGTCCCAAACATTAAATTCCTCTTCCAAATCTCTAGTCTCACTAGTGCCTTCCTCTCTCAGCAGATGTTCTTACCTATATTCATTAGCTTAATAGCAGTGATCACCCCCAATATATGTGTATATCAAAGTGCCAAGCTGTACACCTCAAATATATATACATTTTTTTTAACTATACCTCTAAAAAGTTGGGAAAAAAAGACCCCCGTCAACTTTCTGCCCCTCTGTCCACACACCCACACACTAGCCCCACAAAATTGTAACTGCAGACACAATATCCTTTCCTTCTTGGCTCCTGTAATAGCAGGACAGGTGGCCTGCCTCTTGTCCAAGGCCACATCTCCATCCCTTCACCTTTGGCTTTGGACCAAGACACACCTGAGTTTAACATCAGCTCTGCCATGAAACTAACTGCATGTGGTTATGGGCGTGGTGCTTGGCTCCCTGTGAACAGTCCCTCCTGGGCTTTTGTGGCATTGCAGAGGACAGCGCATGTCCCCAGAGGGTTGTGGTCGCATAACTGTAATGGGACTGTTCCTAAGTGCTGTCATATCACTACTCTATGATCTGTAGCTCATGCAGCAATACGGTCCTTCTGGTATGGGAACCAGTGATTCCTGTAATCCAGTTTTTATAACTATACAAAGTATTCCTGTCAGGGTTCCTGGGGAATGGAGCTGGGCGTAGGGTGGGGGACAAGATGTCTGAAAGGTGTCCACCACCTGGCGTGACCGACCCTACGCTGGAGAGGCAGGAAACCACCCCTGCCGTGGCTGAAGGGAATCTCTTGGAAGGGAGCTAGGAGGAGCCTGAGAAGGCAGGCCTCCTGAACCTCCTGACCCAACCTCACACCGCTCTTCACTACGACAGACCAGTCCAATTTGGGCTGATTGCCACGAGCAATGTTGAATCGATGCCTGTATGCCAGAGTCCTCGTTTTCACCAACACTCAACTGCAGTTTTTCCAAGGAAGGTTTCACCCTCTGTCCAGGGCAAGTGACTGCACCTCTTTGAGTTTGGTTGCCCGGTCTGCAGCAGATGGCTGCTGTGAGCCTCCCCTCTGAGGGCTGCCGGGAAGACCTGGGTGGGAGGGCGGAATGTAGGCCTCACGGGACACCTGGCGAGCGGTCAGCACACAGTGAGTAGTGCTGGGTGTCGCTCCCCTCATTCTCCACCCACCCAACTGGAATGTGCAGCCTCCTCCATCCCATGAATTCCTCTTCCTTACCCTACAAACCTATTCCAGTTTCTCATCTCTTAAAATAAAAAGGAAACCTCTCCTTAGCCCACATCCCGTCACCACCCATCTCTTTCTTCCTTCTACAACCGGATTTCTGGAGTTCCTACCTTGGCAAGTTCTAGACGACCGCATTCCCCACTCACACCTTACAGCTTGCTGCCTTCTCATTTCTGACGCAGCCTGCCCTCCACAAGGGCTCTCCTCAGGTTTACCAACAACCCCGTGGCAAGGTCCTTTTCTGTATGTGCCTCAACGGCACAAAGATGGGAGAAGCTGACGCAAGAAGAAACTTCAGTCGGTTCAGGACCCGAGTGTGCCGAGCCAAGGCGCCGAGCATACAGTTGTAGGTGGTTGTGCAAGTGCAACACCCCCTGAAATTGTGTGTCCCAGGCACCGCACTCCCCTACCCCGAGCCTCGGCCCTGCTTTCCAAGACAATCCACAGCGTAGTTTATTTTCAATCCAAAAGGCCTCAAGAGTCACGCAGACAACAGAAAGGGGCGGTCACTAAGAGGAATAAAATGGGGACAGTGACTTCCTGCAGCCTATTCATCGCCATAGAAACGCAGGTTGCCAGACTCTAACGTATCAAGAAGTTGAAAAGCTGGATTTTTTTGGTGTGAAAGCTCATGACTTCAAAACATCAACATCGGGGCGCCTGGGTGGCTCACTCGTTGAGCGTCTGCCTTCGGCTCAGGTCATGATCCCAGGGTCCTGGGATCGAGTCCTACATCAGGCTCCCTGCTCAGCCGGGAGCCTGCTTCTCCTGCTCCCCCTGCTTGTGTTCCCTCTCTAGCTGTCTCTCTCTCTGTGTCAAATAAATAAATAAAATCTTAAAAAAAAATAAAACATCAGCATCAAAGTCAAATTAAAACCAGAACTTCGCGTGGGTACAAATAAAATATATCATTAGGCTAGGTTCAGCCCTGGCGTTCTGGGGCACAGACCTCTGGCCTGAGCTGGCTTGGAGACGATGTTCGCGGTCTGGAAGGTGTTGTTGTGTGTTGGGGGTGATGTATGAAAGGGAGGGTCTGAAGGGGTAAGGAGGCAGAGAGTGAGGAAAGGGATATCTCCGGGTCCAGGGAGGACAAGGATCCACACCCCCAGCTCCAGCAGGACCTAGAGGATGGCAGGACCACTGAGGTGGCTCTGTGGTATGACCGCATACACCGGGGTTTCTCGTCTCTGCGAAGACTCCCTCTCCATGTTTGAGGAGAACACGCTGGCCGGCGTAATGGATGTCCTCCTGGCAACCAGCATGAACTGAGGTGACCGAGGCACTGAAATCCCTCCTGTGGCATCACTCAGAGGTGGGGGAGTCCCAGCACTGACCAGAGCTGAGTTTCCTGCTAAATCATTAGGATGGGACCTTCAGGTCACATTGAAAGCTGGTCAAAAGAAAATAGGAAATGCTCATTTCTTGCCCACCCTGGGATTCACCTCCTCCATGCTTTTCAGTACACTTTTCCATTTCTGTCGACATTCAGCCTTTTAGAGAATGTTCTCAGAGCCACTCGCTAACGAAGAACTGCCGTTCCTTACGTCTGTTCTCACCCCTGTATTTCAGTGCCTACACAGCACCATCCAATGGAAACAGAATGCGAGCCCCATCTAGAATCCTAAATTTTCTAATATTTAAATAATCTAAGGAAACATGTAAATTAATTTCAATAACATATTTTACTTCATCCTATATATCAAAAATAAATCACTTAAATATGTAATCAAGATAAAAAACTAATGAGATACCTTATATTCTCTTATTTGTACTAAGTCTTCAGAGTCTACTGTGTGTTTGTACATACAGTACCTACGCATCCACGTGGACTAGTCTCATTTTAAGTGTTCGGGGAGTGCTGCTTGGTGCTGGGTGTTGGGCAGTGCAGGCTGAGCATGTCGTGAGTGCCCAGTGAATGAATAATTTGGGGGTTGTGAGACAGTTTTGAATCTCCCTAAGCCTCAGGCTTCTCAGCAGGGGTGGTGCAGAGCTTACAGGCTGGTCTGAAGGTCCAACCTGAGAGGCAGAGGCCGTGTCTGTGGGACCACACTACCTTCCCAGTGCCTCACTCAGTAGGCACAAAGTGTGTATTTGTAGAATGAAGAAATGAAAAAAATGTTAGCTATTGCATTGTTATACTTGTCTAAAGTGGTAATTCTTTTTTTTTTTTTAAGATTTTATTTATTTATTTGAGAGAGAGAATGAGAGACAGAGAGCACGAGAGGGAAGAGGGTCAGAGGGAGAAGTAGACCCCCCTCTGAGCAGGGAGCCCGAAGCGGGACTCGATCCCGGGACTCCAGGATCATGACCCGAGCCGAAGGCAGTCGCCTAACCAACTGAGCCACCCAGGCACCCCTAAAGCGGTAATTCTTAAACTTGTGGGGGTTGCGGGCCCTCCGTGTTGAAAATCTGATAAATACTGTGGACATTACCACCTCCCAAATAGATCCAAACTAAAAATATTTGGATAACATTTCTTATTTACAGAGTCTCTAAAAAATAATCCCCAGACTTCCTAGTGTATGGCCCCAGTAAGAAACGTGTGGTCTAGACGATTATTTCCAACAAGTGCTTATCAAGTTTATAATACATGATGTAATGAGCACTGGGTGTTATATAAGACTGATGGATCACTGAACTCTACCTATGAAACTAATAATACACTATATGTTAATTAATTGAAATTAAATAAATTTTAAAAAATACTCCTGCCTTTAATTGGTGGTTTTCTCTTTTTGCAGAATCATTTTTAAAAATAGGAAAATAGGCTTGGTAAATAAAAAGAGAAATACATAAAAAAAGGAAGAGGTAAAAAGACACTAATAGTGCTTACCACTCATTCATATTTTGATTTATTTTTCCAACACCTTTTTTCTGTGCATAGTGTCCTGATAATTATTATAGATTTACTTATATTTTATTTACATTTGTATGTCATATTTACATTATATGTATATTCAATTATTATACTTATTTTTATATCTTGACATTTATATTTTTATTTTATATATGTGTGTCTACATTATATATATATATTTCCCACTTTTAAAAACTTACCATTCTTTCTTTCTTTTATTGAGATATAATTGCCATATAACATTGCATTAGTTTCAGGTGTACAATATAATGACTTGAGATATATAGATATACAGATATCAAAATGATCTTAACATCCATCACCACACATACTTATAATTTTTTTATTGTAATGAATTATTATTTCTTAAGCATTTCCTTGGATTTTTCTAAACTCTTCTTAAACATTATTTTAAAGGGCTGTATAATATTCTATAGAATGGAGGCACCATGCTTTCCCTAACCATGCTCTACTGCTAGAATTTTATTTGTTCCCAATTAATTGTTCTTATAAATAGCACTAGAATGAATATCTTTCCACATAAAGGTTTCTAAGCTGAAGGGTCTGAGCATTTATAATTTATTTATTTTTAAAAGATTCTATTTATTTATCTGAGAGAGAGAAAGCATGAGCTGGGGGTGGTGGGAGGCAGCAGCAGAGGGAGACGGAGAAGCAGGCTCTCCACTGTGCAGGGAGCCCAATGCGGGGCTCAATCCCAGGACCCTGGGATCATGACCTGAGCCGAAGGCAGACACTTAACTGACCCAGGCGCCCCAGGTCTGACCACTAAAAACATGTCATGTGCATTGCCATATCCTTCCCTATTTCTCCCTCTTCTGAATTATACTCCCATGAGCAACACCAAAACCTGCCAGGCCCACCCCACTGCAGAGCCAGCCCAGAACAGACATCATGGCATGAGGAGGTTGCCTGTCCCTCATGGGCTCTGGCTGACCTTGTACTTCCTGTCAGTCTCGAGGTTCTGGGGCATCTGGGCAGCCTGGGCACACCCTGAAAGTACAGGGAAGAGAAAGCAGCAAACACACGGAGCCACGTGCATCCAGAACCACCTTCTTTCCTTTGAGCAAGTGTGTACTGAAGGACCACTGTGTGCCAGCATGCTCCAGGAGTTGGTCCTACAGTGGAGAGAAAAGCAGACATGCTCCTCCCTCTGGGAGTTTACATGCGACTGGAGATACATTATGATCATATACATTATGATCTGTGCAATGGAAGAAAGCAACGGGACTGTGTCCGATTTAACTTGAGGACTCACTGGCCTCTCTTTAAACAAAATCTGAAAGCATTAAGGAGGATGGGAGTGCTAGATAGGCAAAGAGCTGCTGGAAAGGGGCTTTCTGGCTGAGGGAACTGCGCTTGGAAGCTTCCTGGGGCAAGAAGAGTTTGATGTATTCCCAGAATTCAGAGGTCAGCCTGATGGGAGCATCCCAGAAAGAAAGCAGGAGTTTCAGATGAGACTGGAGACACTGATGGGGCTGCACCCCACTGGGCCTTGGGGAGCCCGGCCAAGGGAGTGAGCTTTGTTTCAAGGACGAGGAGAAACAAGTGACTAGGTTGGGTGATGACATAGTTTGACTCACCTTTGCCAGACTGGCTGCTACATGGGAAAGGCATTGGTACAGATAAGACTGGTGGCCAAGAGAATACTTAGGGGGCCATTGTTATCCAGGCGAGAGACAGCAAAGGCTTGGACAAAGGGATGGAGACATAGTTGATTAGATGGAGGGGTGGGTGTCATCACTGACTCCCAGGATCCTGCTAGATGTCAGCACCGTTCACCAAAATGGCAAAGGCTGAATGCACGCACACTGGACACAGAAGAGAAAGCATTCTTCTTGTGTCCCTGCAGGGTTTCTATTGAGTTGCCGCTGACACATAAGTGGGACTGGAAGATTTGACTCCAACGGAGGAAATGCATTCCAGCCTTTCCTAAAATATGTTGTACCAATGACCCGATACTCCTATGGTGTGTGGTTTTAAAAGTTTGGGAATGTTGTCGACCAGATATCTCCCAATGAGGGCTTCACAATTCACTTTGGCAGATACAGTTTTCCTTGCAGAGAGGAAACCTGTTTAACTTTGTCTAAACCTGTGCTGCCTACATTCTTTGATCAAGGGATTGTGTGCATGTCTGTCTATAGCGCCTATTCATATTCCCTGGCTCTGAAATGCTGCGGAAAGCCCTTTAGGAAATATTGATCTAACTATACAATTATTGGTTAAAAAAAAATGCAGTGGACTCCTCGCCACAATGAAACACAGAGTGGTGCAATTTGTGAGAGCCCTTCAAACACTCTACCCAACGACATTGCTTCTTCCCATAGTCACCAAGGTAGAAATTCCGTGGGTAACTTCCTTTCAAGGCTTGGTATTTCCTTCAGGCATTGCCTATGGAAATGAAAATGCTCCTGGGAGAGGTTCAATAACATCTATTCATTCAACTCCCTTGCCCTGGGCTTGATCCCGAAAGACACAGAGAGGAAGACATCCTTTTTCCCTCTCAAGGAGTTCACCGTTTAATGAGAAAGACGAGCACCTTAGCCAATGACTACCACACAGAAGGAAAAGTGCTGTCACAGAGGCATGTTGAACACACCATAGAAGCACTGGGGCCGGCCTGATTAGTGGAGTCGGGAGGGCCCAGGCAGATCGCCCTGATGAGATGCCATCTGAGTGGGCTCTGACTGCCAAATGGGTGGTTTGCAGGGAGGAGGGCAGAGGAGGGAGCAAGGCAAGGGAGTTTTGGAGGTAAAGCCCATCAGATCTGGGTTTGGCATGGCCATGGCTTCCTTTGATCAAACTGCTCTCCCTCATCTACTGTGGGGCTTTCCAATCTTTTCTGCCACGGCAGCCCAGGCATCTGTCAAGGGGGATACCTTCTAAGGGTTCTTCACTGGTTTCCCAGAGCTTTTAAGGTGAAGACCCAAAACCTTATGGCCTGGCCCACCCCCAGGCTGCATCCTGCTTCTTGCCATCCTTTTGCTGTGCTCAGCTCTCTGTCCTTTCCAGCCTGATCTCCATTCTCAAACCTGCCACTCTCCCCCCAGCTCAACTCCTTTGTCCACACTGCTACCCCTGCCCAGAACACTCTTCCCAAGCCATGCCCACACTCCTTAGTTGAATGTGTTCCTACTCCTCCTGCAGAGCTTGGCTCCAAATGTCGCTCATCAGGGAAGCTGTCCTGACCCTTCAGATGATACAGGTCTCGTCGCAGTCCTCTGGACTTTTTTATGTCACAGCATTTATTGTAAGGTGACACTGTATATTTGCTTGTCTGATTATCTGACTAAAGCCTGCCTCTCCCACGAGGAGAGCCTCCCTAGTTCCATGAGGTCAGGGACCATGTTTAACTAGTTCACTGCACTGTGTCTACTATAAAGTAAGTGTCCAAAAAATATTTGTTGCACACATTAATGAATATCAGTGGGAGATCAGGATCTGTTACAGGGAGGGAAGCAACGAGTATAGTCAGAGGGTAAATGACATTATTCAGCCAGCAGAGTAGAACCAGTAGGAGATTAAGAGATGTATTGCAAGGAATTGGCTTGCACAATTGAGGGGCCTGGCTAGACAAGTCTGAAATCTATAGGGCAGGCCATCAGGAAGGACAAGCTGGAAACCACTGGGCATACATGGGTATTGCTGTCCATAGAGGGAGTTTCTCCTTCATCAGGAAAGCCTCAGTTTTGCAATTAAGGCTGTTCAACTGGATAAATCAAGCCCACCCGGATCATCTAGGATAATCTCCCCTACTTAAAGTCAACTGATTATGGACTTTAATCACATCTATGAAATAACTTCCTGGCAACACCTAGATTAGTGTTTGAATGAATCTAGACTGAGGCCTAGCCAAGTTGACCCACCAAAAGAGCAATGCAGACATCAAACCCAGGAGGCAACAGAGAGAAACTAAAAGACACCGAGCTTCAGAATCAGGCTGACGCATCCCCCTCCTACAGCTTCTGGCTGAGTGACACCATTGTGGCAGAGACTAGCTGACTCTTCCTTTGTCAGCCTCCCTTACAGTTAGTTTCACCATGTGACTGAGTTCTAGCCAATGAAAGTGACAAAGACCTGTGCCACTTCCGGACCTGGCCCATGAAATTCCCCCGTCCTTCTCCATGCTTTGCTCCCCTCCCAACTGGCTGGAAGGGAGGTGACCTCTGGGACAGCTTCGGAATTCACATGTCAAAGACGGAAGCACTTCATTATCCTGGGTCTCTGATGACTGAAAAGAAAAGGTTGCCTCACTGACTTTTTCACCTACCTACTACTGTTAGGTGAGCAGAAAATAAACATCATAGTGTTTAAGACTACATATGTCTGGCATTGGCTCTGTCACAGTTAGTGTTAACACTAACACGCGTTGCACAAACTTCTAAACCTTTCTGAGCTTTGTTTTACTCATCTCAACAAAGGATGGAAGCATGTTCTCCTAAAGATGCATGTGGGTCTCTTTTACAACAACAGAACTCATTAAACCATAAGAGCCCGGATCATCTCACATAAAGCACTTTGGGGCTGATAAGGGGACTCCATCGTGCCAGGAACCTAGGCTCCTTCTCTCTTGCGGCTCTGCTATCCTCAAGGCATTGCTCTGTGCACATGGTCCCAGATGGTTCACCACTATGTTTCCACGCCAGCCAGCATGTAGAGGAGAAAGGACATGCCTTTTCCTTGTATGGCTAAGATACTGAAATTGCACATCTCGTCCTGTTCACATCTCGCCCTGTTCACTGACCAGAATAGGCTCCTACCTAGCTATAAGGGAGGGGGTGGGACATGCCTTTATTCTGGATGATGATGTGCACAGCTTAAAACCAGGGGTCCTGATCCTATGAGAGAGAAGGAAGAATGGATGCCAGGAGACACCCCATAGTCTCTGCATGGGTGTGAAGCATTTAACACAGGCCTGACCCACAGTAAGAGCTTGATAGAAGGCAGTGGTAATGATTCAACTCATCACTACCCTGACTCTTCAATTTTCCTCACACTTCCTCACCCTTCATCTCCCAGTCTCTGTACATCCTTCAATGTGCATTTAGATAAGATCGTTACTGGCGTGCTCAGGCTTTATTTAACAAGTCACCAGACACCAGGCTGGACAGAGGCCTGCCCCACCCTCCCCCATGCAGATGCTTGGCAGGGGCAGCCTGTGGCCTGAGCCCCATCGAACTGTGTCCCTGTGGTCTAGGTGACAGCGACACATCCTCAATACTTGCTTCTCTGAGCCCAGATGTCAGCCACATGAAGCCTAATGATCTGCAGCTGGTCCTTGGGCCTCCATAGACTCCCAGAGGCCCAAGCCAGGGAATGATAATAATTATAATAATAATTGCTACCATGGCCTGGGTGGCAAATGGAGCCCTTTACATGATTGCTCACTTGCACACAGACTGTGAGTAGGTATGTTCTCTACTTCATAATTGAGGCTCAACTAAGCAAACTTGCCTGGGTCCGCCCAACAAGTGAGTGGCCAAGCCAGTCAGGATTCGAACCCAGAGCTTTTCTTTTTCTTTTTTTTTTTTTTATCACTTCTCCCCGTTTTCTAAAATACGGATAGCAGAGGGCTTGCAGCAACCTCTAAGAGGCATCTGCCTCCATCGCATCCATTCCTTTTCCCCTCAGAAGAGCTCTTGGTTCCCTTATGTGGCTGTGGGAGGGGAGGGCCACACACCCCCACTTGTAGTCCACAGGGCCTAGGCCCCAAAAGCAGAGGACACGGCCCAGGCCTAAGCTCGTTGGTGTGTTGCACCCAAGGCCACACTTACTGGTTCAGGTATGGGCTTGGGACCCAACTGACAGGTCTCTGGCTGGGAAGGTGACACTGAACCAGAGAGCATGTGAGGCTTGGCCCTGAGGTTGCCACCGTGGGAGATTCAGGGAGAGAGAGGGACAAGGCATGTTCTGGGAGTATCCTTGATTCCCTACACCAAGCCCTGCCTGAGCTGGAATTACCTGGGCCATTCAGTGATGTGAGCTCAAGGCTGCACATCCAGGAAGCGGCTGAATTGGGATTTGAAGTGGGCCTGGAGCCCTTGCCGTGCACCAGAAGAAAGATGGTGGCCACACTACAGCCTGATAAAGTGGTTTCCCCTCTTCCCTGCGATCCTCTCTCCACTGACCTGGCCCTTTTACTGTCCCTCAACCTCACCTGGAACCCACAAGGCTTATTCATTTATGACCAGTATAGCCTTGATCAGATGGCTAGAAATTCCTGCCCTGAATGCTTTTACTAGATTATACTTAGGAATTTTACCCATAAAAGGCTGGTGGTGCCATCCTAAGCTGCTGGGGATAGGGAGGAGTGCTGATGGTTCCTGATGCTACTGTGGGGTTTCCAGTGTGCCCAGGTTTGCTCTGTGTCGGGTACTCTCCTTGTGCTGGAGAGCCAAGGGTGAGCAAACACAGAAACCTGTCCTGCCCGTGAGGATCTACCAGTCTAGTGCCCCATGGAAACCACTAGGCCTCCTTCCAGGAAGGAGTTCAGGAATTACCAATAAATGCTACATTCAGGTCTGCATTCTTAGATTAGGGCATGCCGTGGAATTCTGCAGCTTTAGCCCATTTGGGGCTGATTCAATGCCTATCTGTTGTGTGCCTGGATGTTGAACATGAGGAAGAATAATAAGGGATGTTACTTTTCATAATTGGGTATCAGTCGGAGTCTCAGGAGGAAACAGATGGCACGTTCAAAAGGGGTGTTAGAAGAGAATTTAAAGGTGTGAAAGCCAACACGGGGGTGTAAAGCCCCCAGTGGGAAGCTGCCACCACCCATCGGCAAAAGAGCCAGGGGAAGCAAGGTGGGGCTGGAGCATCCAGAAAGAGCCTAACTGCGGCTTTCCCGCGGATCTGCTGTTGCGTGACTACAGCCATGAGCAGTGTATGTCCCCATTCTGTACCTACAGCTCAGCCTTTCTCCTGGGCTCCAGCCCACCCGTGCCTGACAGAGGTCTCCACCTAAGTCTGCCACAGGCAAGGCAAATACAACTTGTGAAAATCAGAACTCAAAGCTGGATGGCTACATGGGTTGGTGACGCATGCGCCCAGCAAACCAGGGGGACCAAAATATGAGGAGAATGGAAAGTATTTTAATACATTGCTATTTCTAAAAAGGTGTCTAAGTGTGCAAGGTGGTTATAGCAGCACCGGGATGATTAGATGGTTATAAGGACAAAAGTGGACCTGCCTCTTATGTCACACCATGCACAAAATAAAACTCTTGTAACTGCTAAAAGTTCTAAATTTCTAGAAGAAAACATAAGAGAAAATCTTTACAAACTTAGGCTAAGCAAAGGCTTCTTAGGTGGGACAAAAACTATGAGCCCAAAGCAAAACTATGAACTGACTCTACCAAAATTTAAATCCTCTCTTCTTCAAAAGACACAACTAAGAAAATTAAAAGGCAGACTACAGACCTGAGAGGTTATTTTCAAAACAATTATTTGACAGAGGACTTGTATCCAGAATATAAGAAAACTCCTACAATTTGATAATAAGAGAAATAACCTAATTCTTTCAAATGGTCAAAAAGCTTTGTTTCTCGAAAGAGGGCATATGGATCTCCAATAGGCATATATGAAGATGGTGGTCATCAGCAAAATACAAATTTAAACCACGATGACAAATGATTTCATATCCGCTGAAATGGCTGAAATCTTAAAAAAAAAAAAAGAAAAGAAAAGAAAAGAAACTCTGACCATTCCAAGTCTGATGAAGTGATAGAATGGTATAACCACTTTGGAAAACAATCTGGCAGCTTCTTTAATAACTTAACTATATACTGAGCATATGATCAAGCCATTCCACTTCTAGGTATTTACCAGAAATAAATGAAAATAGAGGCTTGGGGGCACCTGGGTAGTGCAGTCGGTTAAATGTCTGACTCTTGGTTTCAGCTCAGGTCATGATCTCAGGGTCCCAGGTCTTCAGGGCTCCATGCTCAGCAGGGAGTCTGCTTGTCCCCTTCACCCGCCCCCCGCCCCTCCCCCCTGTTTGCGCTCTCTTTCTCTTTCTCTCTCTCTCAAATAAAACCGTTTTTTATTTATTTTTTAAGACTTTATTTATTTATTTATTTGAGAGAGAGAGAAACAGCATGAGAGGGGAGAGGGTCAGAGGGAGAAGCAGGCTCCCCGCTGAGCCGGGAGCCTGATGTGGGACTCCATCCCAGGACTCCGGGATCATGACCGGAGTCGAAAGCAGTCGCTTAGCCAACTGAGCCACCCAGGCGCCCTAAAATCGTTTCTTAAAAAAAGAAAATATAGGCTTGTACACAAATGCACGTAAGAGTCTTTTCATAATAGCCAAAACCTGAAGGCAATCCAAATATCCAACAACACATGAATGGATAAACAAAGTGTATTATTATTATACAATGGAATACTACCTGGAATTAAAAATAAACATACTACTGATACACACAACAGCACGATGAATCTAAGAAGCGTGATGCAGAGTAAAAGAAGCCAGACATAAAAGGGTATTTTCTCAATTATTCCATTTATATGATGTTCCAAACAAGGCAAACTAGTTTTAGTGTGACAGAAATCAGAACCGTGTTTGCCTGGGCTAGCGGGTGCAGGGACTGAGCGTGAAGGTGCACCAGGGAAATTTCTGTATTGATGGGAACATTCTCTATCTTGAGTGGGGTGGTGGTTATCTGAAAGGTATACACAGCTGACGAAACTCATTGATATGTGCACTTAAAATGTATGCGTTTATTGTTTAAAATGTGTGTAAATAAGTTACAGCTCAATAAAGTTGACCTTTGAAAATTTATTTAAGCAGTCGCAGGAAAAATCAGAATGCTGTTGGGCTTCATGTAAGGTAGACCGAAAGCACTGTTATCTTGTCAGCGCTCAGGCTCCCTCAGTCTCAACCAGGCGCTGCTGGAAGTCGTGATCTACTTCCCACTCCCCAAGACTCCTTCCCACCACCCCACCCCACCCCCAGGTTGGCTCTGTGGATTTATTCCCGATGACATCCTCTCACTCATCACCAATTCCAATGTGTGTGTTTTCTTCACACCACAAAGCAAGTCACCACACCAGCTCGGGATCCTAGCATTTGACTCAATTCTGACACTATCTGCTGGAAAGAGTGTCAGATTCCACAGAAGGGCTCAGTCCCACAGGACTGCCCCCACCAAACACACACACACACACTTCAGCCATCAGTTGCAAGTCCAGGTCGTCACCTGGGCTTCTGACTCACTGGCTATTGATTGGACAGTCCCACGATCCCCTCCTTGGGTTCCATTAATTTGTTAGAGTGGCTCACAGAACTCAGAAAAACACTTAACTAGATCACTGGTTTAATATCAAAGGCTCTTACTCAGGAACAGTCAGATGAAAGAGATGCACAGGGCAAGGTATGGGGGGAAAAGACAGGAGCTTCCATGCCTTGTCCTAGCACCCCAGTCTCCCCACATCGCACCATGTGTTCTCAACCTCAAAGCTCTTGGAACCTCATCCTTTTGGGTTTTTACAGAGGCTTCATTATATAGGCATGATTGATTAAGTCACTGGCCATTGCTGATTGAATTAAATTGCCAGCATTTTCCTTCCCTTCTCCCTCCAGAAGTCAGGGGGCAGGACTGTAAGTTCCAACCCTCCAATCTCAGGGCTGGTTCTGGCAACCACCCCCATTCATAGGTGGGGGTCCTAAAGCCACCTCACTAACATAACAAAAGACAACTTCATTGCTCTCTTAGGAAATCCTAAGGGTTTTAGGAGCTCTGGGCCTGAAAAGGGGACAAAGACCAAATACATACTTCTTAGCATTAAGTCACAACATCACACTCCCTCTCTTCTGCCCTTATACCCCATCACCACTAAGTCCGGCTGCTCCCCACACTCCTCCACTTGGACTTCTCTCCATCCATCCCCACAGCCTCCAGGCTCATTCAGCCTCCTTCACAATCTCTGTTTCCTGTTTCCCTTGCTCCTCCCCGGCTGCAACCCACAGTGCTAGCAACATGACTTGCAACATCTCTGCTTCCAATCCTCCTACCACCCCTCAGATGGAGAGGGCTCCCTGCCTACCCAGTACCCACTCTCCTCTCCTCCCTTAGAGAAAGAGCCAATTTTGGTGGGATTGGCAATGGGCCCAACTGAGAAACTACATCGCCAAGCACTTTCAGATACATGTCTAAGTTTTGCACAACAGTATGGCGGTGGGAGTTACTTGACAGGGCTTCCAGAAAAGCACATTTACTAAAGAACTGACTCAGCTGGGAGACCCATTTGACCTTCTTCGTAGGCCCAGCATTGGCTGGGATGCTAACATGTTGCCCAGGGCAGCAGTAGCTGTCTGGTGACCAGGAAGGGATTCTGGGATGTTAACAACTGTGAATAGCCAACTTCTGGATTCCTTTGCAAGAGAGAGAAATACCTATCTTGCTTAGGCCACTATTGTTCTGCGTCTCCCTTACAAAGAGCTGAAAGTAATTCCTAGCTATTATAGTATCCTAACTGCCCTCCACATAAAGTCTTGGATTCAACATGGTGTGCAAGGCTCTTCGTGCCCTAACCCCCTAGATTTTTATGGATGAACTCCAGTGGGTTTATTAAATTATAAGCAAAATTGTGGGAGTGTGTGTGTGTGTTTGTGTGTGCATTCTTCCCTAGAAAGGGGATCACCAGTTTCCATCAGATTCTCAAAGGGACCTGGGACACATGTCCCCCACAAAATGTTTTCAACCTTATATAGCCAGCTTGCTTAGTATGCATAATTATCCCCTTTTTACACAGTAGGAAACAGATTCTGAATGTTTAAGCACCTTGTAAAGTGCTACACTCTGGGCAAGTGAAGGGAGAAGAAGTAATGGATGAATTTGGGAGGAAAAGATGCCAGGAAAGAAGCAGCGTGTTTCTCATGGTTGGAAGCCAGAGCAGAGTGTCTGCATTTGCACTCTGGTCCTGGGATGTGCCAGGACTTTCCCGAGGCCTGCTGGGTCTCTATACCAGTATGGCTTTCATTACCGAGGGCAATCTTTTTAATGAGTTGTCTGCCTTCAGTTCTGCTCCACTATAATGTTCTCCAGCTGATTTCTCAGTAATTGAGAGGCTCTGGCTTTTGAAGTCATCTCATCAACCCAGTATGTTGCTCTGTTCAATTTTGGCGTTACCCCTGAGAGGGGCAAGTGCCCATATTTCCCAGATGCATTAGAGCATGCACTCAGAGCCTTGTTCAGTGGCCAGAGGAGGGCTTACCGGGCCCAGCTGACTTCACTAACCCCTGTCTTCACTCAGTTCCAGGAGAGAGTTAGTGCAACTTATGAAAAATCGCAAGGTTTGCTGAGCACCTGGTTTGCTAAGCCCCCTACCAAACCTCATAGACTCCCTTTGCAAGCCTTCTCATATCCTTGGAACAATATTATGAAGGATTTTGTGTAGTGGATACTTTTCCCCCTATATTTAGCCCAGCGTCTGAACCTCCATACTGTGTTTGGGGTACTCCCTACTACATGAGTCCTTGAGAAAGGCAGGGCCCACCTCCCCCACTTTCCAGCCTCCCTTGCAGGCCACTGCCAGCCATTATTTCATGTCACATGAGAGCTGGAGACGCCAAGATGAGGGACAATGGAGAAACCAGCCTGGTAGAAGCAGAAACATCTCACTCCTGGCACCAACCCCTAGTGACCAGTATGGGAGCATAGCAAAGGCCATTTGTGGCATCTGGGACCTCCTTGGCTACCGTGCTAACAGAGTCCTTGCAGGACAGGTTCAGTGGCTTCATGGTGACCAACGTTCTGGCTGCCCCTTCTTCCAAGCCCAGTTGTCCTCTTCACGTCATATGTGGGGAAACCGAGGTGCCTAGAGGAAAGTGACACATGGAGCATACCAGCTGGTCTGGGACTACTGTCCACGTCTCCTAAGCTCGAGTCCAGTGCACTTCTCTCTGAGCGACAGTCCCTCCTTAACCTTGGAGGTCAACCAGGAAATATACCAAAGCCACATAAAAATGTAGGTGGCATGTGAGTATCTCACTCCACAAAACAGGCATTTACGTAGCACTTAGTATGTACGCGGTAACTGCAGGGACTGGCAGAGGGTGTTAGCTATTGTTCTGTAACAGAGGATCCTTCAACTTAGTAGCTGAAAACAACAGGCATTTATCATTGCTCACGAGTCTTCGGGTCAGCTGAGTGGCTCTACTCGTCTCAGCTGGCTTATGTACGCATCTGCCGTCAGCTGCGTGTCATCCAGGCTGCTCTGCTGATCTTGGCTGGGATCTCTCCCATGCTCGCAGGTCAGTGGGCTGTAGGATGGCTCTCCTCCACGTGGACGTCCCACTGTGGCAGGCTAGCCTAGGACTGTTCTCAGAGCGATGGTGGGGTCCAAGAGAGCAAGTGGAGGTATTCAAGGCTTTCTGAGGCCAAGGCTTGGGACTGGCACTCCTTCACTTTTACTGAATCCTACTGACCAAAGACAAGTCAACATGGCGGACCAGCTTCAAGAGGTGGGGTAATAGACTCCACTTCTTGTGGGAAGAGCTGCAAAAGTCACCTTACAAAGGACACACGATCCCAGGATAATACAAGAGACAGAAGTTATTTTACTTATATGCTGTCTATACCTCTACCTCATTGTCCAAAGGATTTAGGGGAGCTTGCAAAACGAAAAATAGAATTGAAAATGTAAATAAGGAAACCAAAAGCTAGAGGAAAATCATAAGTTCTAGGAGGAAGTCAAGACTCTGAGGGAACAAATAATTCCCAGGGAACCTGGGCTTCCCACAGCACACTCTCCTCCCATCTGACATGGACTCTCAGGACTGTGAATATCTCAAGTCAGGGAGTGTAGCTTATGCGCCCTTGACTGGTGCAGAGGTGGGTGTTCAGCTGAAGTCACTGATCTGCTCGTGGTACACTCTGAGTTTCCCAGCAGCCAATGTAGAGGGAGGGGCATTTTGTTGTTGTTAGAGAGAAATTTTGTTGTTGTTAGAGAGAAAATAATACCCAACAAAGCTTTCCCTTAACACCTACTGCCAGAAAAAAGTAATCCTCATGTAGGGCTTCCTCCAAGTGACACTAAATCTATAAAGGGGCAAGTACACCGCCCCCACACCCACCGTATCCTGACAGGAATAAAATACACAGGATACATGGAGCTGGCTCCTGGGCTGGCTCCAGGTGAAGGTGAGGGGCAAAGATTGACAGACATAAGACAGAGGGGAAACTAACATGATGTGGAAGTCATGTCAGATGTGTTGCTCTGCAAGATGGCAGAGGTATCTGGTACAAGACGCAAGGGATGGTGCCCTGCAAGAGGGAGACATGGCCACCTTGGGGAGCCTCAGTCTGCCAGGCACTGTAGCATGCAACTGGAATCTCCTTTTCTCTCCGACAACTCCTCGTGATGGGCATTTCCTCCAGTACAGGAGAGAAAGCTGGGGCTCAAAGAAGTTAACGTGACTTGCCCAAGGTCCCATGGCTAGGAAGCAGCCAAAGCCTGTTTGTTTCAGCCAATTTTCTTTCCCTAGGCCATATGGAGAAGCAATCCACCTCTTCAGGGGCCTCACCCTATTATATCAGAAATAGGAAGCTGTGTGGGTCAGGAGAACGAAATGCATGGCTCCTATAATTCACATTAATACCTGGATTTCAGAGTGTTTGCCTCATTTTTCAGGCTTCAACTTAGAGGAAACAAACATATAGCATAATTACAAATTCTTTTTTTCCTATAATCACTTTTATAACTTGGGCATGTTTTATTTGTTTATAATGTTCTTCTTCCATTAGGGAATTTGGGGTGGTGTAAAACAAAAACATATATAATGTATGATACACGGAACACAAGAACCACAGAAAAGGGAAATGTACTGGTCACAAGGTGGTATAGAATACCTGAGATTGAGCTTTGAATGTGGTTCTGAGCTTCCTGTCAACCAAAGCAAAAAAAAATACTAAGTTAGTTTTTCATATATTTTCAGAAGGGGAGGAGGGTATACCTTTTCCTCAGGTTTCTCCTAACACTGAATTCTGAAGGAAATTTATTTATGAAGGCATCACTGAGTGATAAAAAGATAGGATCTTCAGCTCTATTTTTTTGTAATGAATGCGTTCATGAATTTTATATGGCTGTCTGTCAATAATTTAATGACCAGAAAATAAAATTCCAAGACAGGAATTCTGATGGATATTATAGGAAACTGTTAGCAATGCGCTCTTTATATATTTCTAGAGGTTTGCACAGAATTGTCTCTTTGGGTATTCAGGCACAGCATTGTGGTTCTTACTAGATTATTTCACTCCATATCAACCTTTTCAGCTGCAAGTGGTAGAAAACCAAACCCTAAAGTGGTTTATCAAAAAAAGAATTTTTGATTCATGTTATTGAAAAGTTCTGGCCAGCTTCAGGCACAGCTAGATCCAGGGGCTCAAATAAGGGGGGTTCTCTCAACAACTCTCAGCACTATGTTGGCATCACTCTCATGATTCTTGTGGTGGCAAAATGGTTCCTATAACTTTGAACCTTATATCTGATCTACATCATGCCCGGGGGGAGGAGGGGAAGAGTTCTCCCAGAGGAGAACTGTGCCAATGGCCTCAGGAAAAAAAGAATCTATTTTGTTTTCACCATCTCAGTTTTGTCATGAGAACATCCCGCAGCCAATGATGGTGGTGAGAGGAACGTGACATCCACCTGGCTTAATTTGCAATCCCTTAACCTGACCACACACCTTGAGAGCTGCCAGAAAAGAGGAAGCGGATGGTGCAGAGCAATGGTTATGGTGCATGTCTTCTCCAGTCATGGATCTGCTTGCAAGAAAAGGCGGCTTGGTCTATGAAATCAGATTGTTTTCAAAGGACCTGAGAGATTACTGATTCCTTCAGAATTTCATTCTGATACTTTTAAGGACCATTCAAATTTATGATCATTAAATTATTGGTAGAGAACTACCTAATCCACTTTCTAGAGGGGTAGAGAGGGTGATTTGACTATCCCCCTTACCATGCAGCAATATTACCATATCTCTTTCTCCTCCTATTTTATTGGTCCCAAGATGTACATTTCTTTGTGCATGTTAGCAATTCCAAAATTAGGCTGTGTGGTATCTGTGAAGCCATCCAAAAATTAGTCTAGTTCGCTTCACTCTGGGAGCACGGGAGCCCTGCATTACTCCTGTTGCCCAGCCCTTTGAAGTTAGATGTGCCCACGTGACTTACTCGGGCTAACGGTATGGTTTCTGAGGAGAAGCCTTAAAGAGCCAACATGGTTTGCCATGTATCTCTGTCCCTGCCAAATGATCATGGAGCCTCTATTAGTCTGGGTTCCTGTTATGGGCTGAATTGCACCTCCCTCAAAACTCACATGTTGGGAGTCCTAAGTCCCAGTACCTCAGAATGGAGCTATATTTAGAAATAGGGCCTTTAAAGAGATAATGAAGTGAAAATGAGGTCATTAAGGTGGACCCTAATCCACTATGACTGGTGTCCTGACTAGAAGAAGACATTAGGACGCACACACCTGGGGAAGCCCATGTGAAGACACAGGGAGAAAACCGCCATCTATAAGCCAAAGCATGAGGCCTCAGAAGAAACTAGCCCTGCTGACATCTTGATCTTGGACTTCTAGCCTCCAGGACTGCGAGACAATACACTTTTGTTGTAGAAGCCCCCCAGTCTGTGGTACGTTGCTATGACAGCCCAAACAAATGAATAGAGTCCCCAGGCGACCACAGTGACATGTAACATCCCCTGCATTTGACATGTAACATAAGCTAGAAATAAACATTGGTTGGATGAGCCACTAGAACTTTGTGGCTATTTGTTACTACAGCATAACCTCTTCCATCCTACTGAGAAGGATGCGCCTTGCTGCTGATGTAACAGGAATTCAATGTACCCTAGTTTAATGGGCAGCCTTTCTTCTTTCTTAGAAGCAATACAACAATCATCTTGCAACCAGTATCATTTTCTATTAGTTGAAACACGGTATGTGCAGCGTGTAATTGTTGATAAAACACGGGTACATCCATGACTACTTTGCCTTTCCACAATAACACAGTTGTAGCAGAAATAATAATAGTAATAGCAATAATAGCAGCTACCATATTCAAGCACTTACCTGGTGAAAGCTACAATGCTAAGTACTTCCCATACTTGTATTTTTAATCCTCTCTAAAAACCCATGAGGCATATCATCCCCATTTGAAGATGAGGAAATTTAAGGAAGTAAAATGAACCCAGTGCCCCACCCCCTAGTAAATTATAGAACCCAAACCAAGGTCTCTAAGCTTGGGGACTCCGCTACATTCCATGAAGCTGCCTATGGACAAAACCTTTTCTTTCATTCTGTACATGTCACGTATCTTTCATCTTAGGCTATGCATTATACTTAATAGTAATAAAACTTTTATGTTTTAGTTTAGTAATTCAAGCTTTCCCATGAAACCTAGGAAGCGTTTCTCACACAGACTTCAAATATCTAAATATACGTAGTCAACTGCCGCATATAAACATGGTGGAATTTTTTATGCGTAATATCCATAGCACATGATAAGCCATCTTTTTGTGTGTGTTCTGGTTGGAAAAACAACCCTTCTCTACAAACTGTGTGATGATTTATTCAATTGTTGTTATTCATGGCTAGGAAAAACTTAGAATGCTCAAAATAAGCAAAAACATTTCTACAGCTGCTGCAGATGTTCTGCGCCCCCCGCCCCGATACAAAGTTGGCCCCAAACACCGTTGATCACGCAGAAGTGCCAGCCTCATATTGAAGCTATTAGCACTTTAAAGGAGCATGTGCTAATGGGGATGTCCTTGTGAAAACTCTGATCACTGGTAGAGTGCCCAAGCTAATCTTTGACCCTGAAGTCAGTCCCGATCTCCAGGGCCCCTTGCAGGCAAGAGCACCCTTTCTCACGCAACTGGAGCTGTATGGAGCAGGGACGGATGAGGTGTTAAGAGAGTCCTAATGAGCCATGTTACAGATGTGCAAAACAGCTGGGGGGATGATGTCACTATGTTCACCCTGCTGCCTCTGCTACTTGCTGCGGTTATTAGAAACAGACACTGGAGGAGGGCACCTAGAATACGTGCCCGTCCCTTCGTGACCACTCTCTGGTCCTAATTAGGTAGGCTGGGCCCCAGCTGCTGCACATAAACCCCACCAGGTGACTGCACACCGCCTCGGTTTATAATCCAGATGAGCTCTGCTCCAGCTTGCACCAGAACGAGGCCATCTTCAGTGAGGGATTTATTTACCTTGTTACATTGTAAGCCTGACCCCTGGCTGGGTGAGGAGAAAAACGAAGTTCTCAGGGAAAAGATCTGAAAAGGACTACAATTAATCACAAACTTTGAACACGTTCAATTAAGAGTATGATTCTTAAAGCGCCTTATGTCTGATGATGTCAGACTCTGTCACGGCTGTGAGTTTAAGACTTGTTTTCCAAAACAAACATGAGGAATCATCCTGTCTTGTTGCTAACTCCAAATATACATTTTTTTCCCTCATTAAGCTGGAAAAGGAATCCCTTAAGTGCCTACTATGTGCCAAGTGGTTACATAGAGTGGCTTATTTAATACTTGAACAACCCTGGGAGAAATTATTGCAGATGAAATTGGGCTCAGAGAGGTGTAGTCATCTCTCCAAAATCACACAGCTAGGAAGTGGAGTGGAACTGGAATTCAAGCCAGCCATCCCCCAGACCATGTTTCTGACACCCCCCCCCCACATTCACCACCACCCCTCATCCTAGGTCAGTTTCCTCGTTACATGTTCTACAACTGGTTTTGCTTTCCTCTGTTGTAATTACATGTTTATCAGAGCGATTAGATAAATCTTCCTGACCAAACTGTAAGCTCCATGAAGACAGAACCCACATTTTGGCAACCATTTATGTAAGTCACTATTGGTTGCCACCTATTGTTCATGTCACCCCCTTTCTCCTTGCTAGCTGAGTCGAGATTTTGCTCCAGTATTTACTTCTCTTTCAAGTGACTCAAGGATAAATCCCAGTTAGTCTAAGCCAGTGATGGTTACCCCATTCCCCTTACCAGTAAATGCCTGGGGACATAGTCCTGAGGGCCAGTTCTGGCCAATGAGATATGAAGGGAAGCCAGCTGGAGGAATTCTGGGAAATTTTTCTCTGCTCTGAAAAGCAAAAGCATAGGAAGAAACAGTCTCTTCTCTTCCTCTTGGCATTGTCATCTGTGCATGAGATGCTTGGAACTGTAGCAGCTGTCGTGTGACTGTGGGAAGAGCCAGCCAAAGGGCAAAGCTGAGAACAGAGGGGGGAAATGGAAAGAACATAATGTGGAAATTGTGAGAATTCAATAACACATTCATTTATTCATCCTGCTATTATTTATTGAGTGACTACTAAATACCAAACAATGAGAATGTAATAGTAAACAAAGTGAAAATGGTCTGCTCTTACAGAGTTCCCTCTAGTGAGACATTAAATAATTTGTAAATATCATATACAAGTGCAGGGAGTTACGCTTCCAGGAATGGTAGAGTAACTTGCTTTGTAATAACCTTCTTGCAAATTAACAATATACAATCTGGACAAAACAACTATTTGAAGACAATGGAGAGTTACCAAAAGCAGATAGAAACTGGAGGGAAGTTGACTAGGTTCTAAGCTATAAATATGCTCCAATTAATGTAGCCCAGAGTGACTACAACTCAAGCACAAACTGTTAGCTTTAGTGACTTAAAGAGTCAGAGAATGGAGTGAGGCTGCCAGAAGGGGAGAAAGCAGGGGGAAAGTACTTGAAAAGAGAGAGCCACAAAATATGAAATCTCAAAAATCTGCATAAAAACTCTACCTCAAATTCTCATTGACTCCTAAACTGTGTATATGTAGGGAAGATTCCAAAGTTCTCAGCAAAAAGCAACAGCCTGGAAGTTGAAGAAATTGAGCAGTTTCACCTGCTATCCATAGCAAAGGAGACTGAGTTTGGAGTTTAAACTCAACCGAGTCAACTACTTGGTGGAGCAAAACCCAACATTCTTCAAAGAAAGATAACTGAATACAGAAGTCATACAAGGTATTGTTCAAAATCTTTGGTATACTATAAAAAAAAATTATCAGACATGCAAAGAAACAAAAAAGTGTGACTCACAGTCAAGAGAAAATAACCATCAATAGAAACCAATTCTGAGAAAATCCAAATGTTTGAATTAGCAGAAAAGCATTTCACAGCAGGTACTATAAATATGTTCAAGGATTTTAAAGGAAAACATTGTCATAATTATAGAACAGATGAGGAATCTCAGCCAAGAAAGTAAAACTATTTAAAAAATAATAACACAATACATGCAAAGAAACAAATATACAAATGATTGTTAACTTCTCATCAAAAACAATAAAGTCCAGAAGACAATAAAAGGGCATCTTTAAAATGCTAAAAGAGGGTGCCTGGGTGGCTCAGTAGGTTAAGTGACCGACTTTTGGTTTTGGCTCAGGTCATGATCTCAGGGTTGTGGGATCGAGTCCCATGTAGGGCTCTGTGCTCAGCAGGGAGTCTGCTGCAGATTCTCTCTCTCCCTCTCCCCCTGCCCCTCCCCCTGCTCTCTCTCAAAATAAATAAATAAATAAAATCTTAAAAATAATATTCTAAAATGCTGAAAGAAAAGAATACCAGCCTAGCAGTCTATGTTATGTAAAAATAGCCTTTAAAAATGAAGGTAAGGGGCGCCTGGGTGGCTCAGGCGTTAAGCATCTGCCTTCAGCTCAGGTCATGATCCCAGGGTCCTGGGATCGAGCCCCACATTGGGCTCCCTGCTTGGCGGGAAACCTGCTTCTCCCTCTCTCACTCCCCCTGCTTGTGTTCCCTCTCTCGCTGTGTCTCTCTCTGTCCTATAAATAAATAAATAAAATCTTAAAAAAAAAAAATGAAGGTAAAATAAAGATTTCTTTTTTCAGGTAAATAAAAATGTAGAGACTTTCTAAAGCTTTAATTTACAGAATGTACATAAAGAACTCCTACAACTCAAAAAACACAATATTTAAATTATTTTATTGCCAAAAGACTTGCACAGACATTTCACAAAGAAAGACATACCAATAACTTCTGAGCACATGAAAAAGCCGTCACCATCATTAGTCATCAGAGAGATGTAAATTAAAACTACAATGAGATACCTCTACATACCCACTAGGGTGGCTAAAATTTAAAACCCTGACAGCTTTAAATATTGGCTAGGATGTGAAACAGTAGAAATTCTCATATATTGTTGCTGGAAGTACAAAATGGTACAACCACTTTAGAAAACTATCTGGGTGTTTTTATAAAGTTAAATAAATATGAGTTGTAGTCAAAAGAACTGTTACCCAGCCCCCACCAAACCAAACAAAACAAAAAAGAAAGAAAAAAGAAAAAAACATACACCTACCCTATAATCTGACAATTCTATGCTTAAGTATTTATCCAGGAGAAATGAAAATTTAAGTTCACAAAAGCACATTTACATGAATCCTCGTAGCAGCTTTACTCATTATAACCCCAGACTGGAAATAACCCAATGTCCATCAACAGGAGAATGAATAAAGAAACTGTGGTATATTCATAAAATGCAATACTGCTTAACAAAAAGAAGGAACAAACTCATGACACATGCAATAACATAAATGCCTCACATACACATGATATTAGTTGAAAGAACCCAGATACAAAAACAATACTTAATGTATAATTGAGTTTCTATGAAGTTCCAGGATAGGCAAAATCTAAATGATGAACCTACGCAAACAAAAACAGAAGTTGTTACGGAAGTAAGTATACATGTAATTCCCAGTTTAGTCAACTGAGAGGTTCTGGAAGCAATGACACATAGGTAGCAAGGCACACACCCTGTACTCAGATCTTGCTTTCTAAATATCATTCCCCACTAAAGGGAACTAACAGATGCTTCTGGGGAAAACGCTGATTTCAGGGCTGGGGCAGATGAGGCGGGAACTTGTGATTGCGCCCAAAAGCCAGAATGGTGGTAAGTCAAAAGGACACAGGAGCCAACTTAGAGGGGCTTCCACTGCCAAATCTGAGACAACATAAATATCAAAATAAATATTTTACATCCAGTAAAATAAGAATTGGGGAGCCCATGATGATATAATATATTGTTAAAAAGAGTAAGTTCACAAATGGAGAAGAAAACGTTCTTTCTTACAAGAGGATGCCAGTTAATTAACATAAAAGGAAAGACAGAATTAGGAAATTATTAATGGATGATAAAATTAGAGAATGTTTGGTGAAGAGCAAGATATTTACATAGTCACAAAGTATCTCCCCACAGATGATTTATTGAGTCTGAAGGGGAAGAGTAACATTCTAATGAAGAAACTTGGTAGATAGCACTTTAACCAAATGAGCAAAACTAGCATCACCAAAACTTAGACAAAGCAACCCCCTGTGCATCCTGACATGATGCCTTGAAAAAGACACAGTATCATTTTGCTGGTATTCCTGCCCCAAAATGCACAAGATGAATGTAATCATGAGGAAACACCAGCCGAACTCAAATTTAAGGATATTCTGCAAAATAACTAGCCTTTAGTCTTCAAAAGAGTTATGGCCATGAAAGATAAAGAAAGGCTGAGAACCTATTCTATATTAAAGGAGGCTGAAAAACATGACAATGAACATAATCGTGGTCTTGAATTGGCTCCTGGGCTGGGGAAATGGCTAGTAAAGACAGGCTTCCTGGGTCAACTGATAATATGTAAATAAGGTATGTAGATTACATAATAGGGATTGCATTAATGTTCATTTTCCTGATTTTGATCCTTGTAATAAAAGAGAATGTTTTTGTTCTTAGGCAAGACACACTGAAATATTTAGGGTTAAAGGGGCATCTATATATATGATTTTATATATATATATATGCAGAGAGAGAGGAGAACAAATGAATGAATAAGTGAATGAATGAATGATAAAGCAAATGAAGTAGGAGGTAAATAACTGGCGAATCATGGTAAGGGATATTCCAGAATTCTTTATCCTGTCCTTGCAACTCTTCTGTAAGTTTGAATGGAAAACATTCCATTATACATTTTGATAAGTGCAATGAAGAGATAATGCACATTAAGCACTTAGCCCAAGGTAAGTACGTATTAAAGAGTACCTATTGTTCTCATTTTCAGAGGCAGAAGAAAACTGGAAGAAAGGAGAGCTGAGTATCACAATAGTAGATACCTCAGCCAGATTTCACCCAGATCTCTCCTTACAGATGAGGTGGATGGACGCAAAGGTAGGGATGTCCTGAGGAGTGCAGAGTTCAGGTATTTTTTGGTTTTTGTTGTTTTACCCTATATCAGGAATATACACAGTGTCCAGGGAAATGTGAGCTGCATGCTATCTGCATTGACAATAATGGAGAGATATTTTAAAATAGGGCTTGGCAGTTATTTAATGCAATCCAAAAATCCAAATTCATCCTGCAGTAAGAGCTCTAAAACAAGTGACTGTTCAGTCCTCAAAATGTGGCTGAGTCTACACTCGTGTGGTTCACACATCTGTCGCTTTCTCTGCTGTATTGGTCAGGACACTGGTCAAGACCTGTGAGGTAGAAAGGAACAGAAAACCCAACCTGGAATGGGCTAAGCTAGAAAGCAATATATGTGAATAAATAGTCTGGGATCAAACAGGGTTCAGGCCTGGCTTGATTCAGCACCTTAGGTACTAGAACCCATCTCTCTCTGTCTCTGCTTCCATGGTTCTGCGGGCTCCACAAGCCGGCAGAATGGCTGCTGTAACTCCAGGCTCCTCTCTTCTCAGGTCCAAACTGAGCAGGAGAGAGTGTATACCTTTCCATGGTGCTTAAGATGCAGGCTTCGGGTTGTCTTTGATTGCCCCAGTTTGGCTTGGTTTGAAGCACATGCGCATTGCTAAACCAATGACTCTGGTTAGGAGCATAATAACATACGCTGACTGGCTTAGGCCAAAGGTAAGCAGCCTCTTGCCGGGGCTGTTGAAGGACTCACATCCAGTCTATGTAGCAACTGGTGTCCAAACTAAAATGGGGAGCTATCTTAAGAGTAAACGGATGTTAAACATTTCTCAGTTACCCTGACTCAACAATAAATAGCTACTGAAAGGAGTACCCCTATATCTCATGTGACCTTCCCCCTCTCTCCATATACACACACAACCAAGCCACAGAGAACTGAGCATGGGAGCCTAAGGGAACCAATCCCTGGGTCTGGCTAAGAGCCAATCAGATGCCTTCTCTGTGACAGAGTAACTGCCAAAGGGGCCCCAATTCTTCAGCCCTTTGCAATGTGACATTTCAGCTTTTCCCATCGAGAGGGAGAGCTTATTTCCTCTTTCTTTGAATCTGGGCTGGCCTGTGACTTACTGTGGACAATAGAATATAGTAGAAGTGATGGTGTACAAGTTCTCAGACTAGCGCTTAAGAGAGCTTGAGTACTTCTATTCTCTCTTGCTTGAGTCTTTGCTTCTCCATGAGGACATGACTGAGCTAGCCTGTAGGAGAATAAGACACAAGGAGCCGAGCCGAGTTGGTCCATGTGCCCCTGGTGAGGGCCAGACATGTGAGAAAACTTATCCAAATTCACAAAGCCACCCAGCTAACCGAAAGCTGACCACAAACGCACATGACAGTCCCACCAAGCTCCGCTCAGCCCAGCAACCCACAGACTAGCATGCAAAAATAAATGTTGATTGTTGTTTGCCTCTGAGATGTTCATGATTGTTACGCAGCATGACTGTGGCAATAGATAACCGATACACTCTCCCGAAAACCATCTGAGAATCTCAAAGATGGCAGCCACGGATGGATGGTGCTGAACTTGTAGAGTCATGTGGAGATGGGGTTGGAGGTGGTGCCAAAATCTTGGCACAAGCCAAAGTGGTGGAGAGACAGAAACCACAAGGAAGCAGAGAGGCTGGTCTGCTGCCTCTCAGAAACAGATGCCAGGCGGCACCACAAAGGGAGAGATGGGAAAATGAGTTGCCAGACCACTTTCTAGTTCCCACAAGGCTGGGCTTAACTCTGCACTTTCTTGTCACGAGAATCCCTTTTATTATTCCCCAATTAATCACCCTTTTATCTGAGTTATTTTAAATGGCTTTCTGTTCCTTACAACCATCCTTTACTACCGTGGAGGAGACAGATGTCCATGTTTGCAATCCTATTTAAAAAATAATGTGATTTCACATATATATGTGGGTTCAAACATTGCCCAGACCTTGGCCGCATAGCCAGAAATATCAGGATATAGTTGTAGGATCTATACCCACCTCTGTGATTCAAAGTCACTGGGGCTTCTGGATGAACATCATTATCATCCTGACCTCGCATGTCTTCTTAAAACAGAGCCCACGGACTGTACAGGGATCTGTTCCTCCAGACCCATCGCCAGGTGTGTGCAGCAAAGGCAGACACTTAAACCTTAACCAAGACTCTTGACCCCCCAGGAAAACTGAGATCCTATCTGGAAAATGTGACCGTGTTCACAAAATGGTGTGGGCTCCTCCAAATCTGTGACCACAGAGTGGTCCGGGCAGTTTGGCCCTGAAATATGAACTCTGCTACTAGTTGTGGAACATGTGTGTCCAGTGTGAGTCTCGATTTCTGCATTTCCACTGACAGAAAAGCACATAATGTAGTTTCTGTGCCCTGCACTCTCAACTACCGGTTGACTCAGACGTCTCTTTGCATCTTGAGGAGCCACTCGGGGGTGGGGGTCAATAGGTCAGGTCTTTCCAAGGCCTTCAAATTCCCGAATTCTCAGGTCTGAGGAATCCCCAGGTTGCCCAGGAAGCTGCATGAAGTTCAATGGTTCTTCATACACAACCCAAACTTCTTTCAAAGATCCCCCACACCAACAAGAGAAAAGGCAAAATTCCCGACTCCGTGGATTTCTTCCTCCCCCACAGCCTCCAGTGAATTTCAGCTGCTAAGTTCCCACCGCAGACCTTCCTGATGGTTGAGGGATGAAAGGAGGGTGGGGCAGTCTCCTTTCGGACTCAAGGAGAGGGTTAAAACCGTTTTCCCTTTCCCTGCAGGTGCCCCTCTGGGGTAAGTGAACTCAGCTTTTCCATGTTTAGACCAAACGCCTCAAATTCCTTCCTGGCAGGTGTTCATGGATGTGGGCAAATTAGATTTTGAAAGTATTTTTGCCACAAGTCTCCGTCCTACAAAGTCAGTTGCTGCTGGAAGTCCCAGGCTAGCCAGCACTGCCTTACTGAGGCGCTGGAAGCCGGGGCAGATGAAGAGGGGAAGTAATAAGGCATGGAATTCAGAATCAGAGAAATCTGGGTTCGAATTCTCACACCGCCACTCATTGGCTGTGCAGCTTTGCACACGTCACTGCAGCTCTCTGAGCCGTGGGGTCCTCATTTGGAAAGCAGGTAGACTCACGCTTTCCTCACCAGGGCATTTGGGAATCCAACAAGATGTCACATGCAAAGCGCCTGGCTCATACTTAGTATTTAATAAATGGCTGTGCATTCGTCAGGGTTCTTGACTGCGAGCTGTGTGGTAATCAAATGGAATTTACTGGAAGGCTATCAGGGGCTCACAGAATTGGCAGAGAGTAGGGATAAAGTCTGGAAAATGGCCAGAAACCAAGAGACTGTTGGAGGGTTAAGCAACAGGGCCTTCGTAAGGTCATGGGCCATGGCCAACATGCCACCGCGGACCCTGAATGGCTCACACAAGTTTCCAGGTCCTGGAGGGAACCTCTGGTTGCCCTCACCTGGATTATATGCTCACTACCTGCTTGTAGCTCGAGCAGAGAGAGAGAACTGGCTGTCTGGGTATCTGTGGAGGGGGCAGGCACACCGCCTGCCCACCCATGACTACACACAATGGCAGAAGGATAGGTCTCCATGGGGGAAATCGAGGTGTTGTTAGAAGGCAGGTTTGGATGCCGAATAGCCCCAAACCTTCAAATGCACACTGCAGATGTCACTATTTAAATCGGGGACAGAAGGCAGATACTTCTCCATGAAACCGGGGGCGGAGTTATGTGGCATGAAGGGAAAGGGTGGGCTTGGGCTTCTAGCAAGCTCCATTCCTTCCGGCGAAGGAAGCGAAGAGGGGCAGTGCCAAGCCTCCGTCTGTGTAACCTTGGGCAAGCAGCTTCACCCGTCTGTGTGAGCTTCTGTTCTGAGCAGGAGAATGACAGCTGTGAGGGTCCAGCAAGATGATCCACCTAGAACACACCCAGAACAAGAGCAGGCACATGGCAAACACAGTGAGAGTTAGCTACGGTGATCGCTGTGCCTCCTGCACGGAGAACCGGGCTGGGGGCCCCAAAACAGAGAAACAGGGGGGTGAGCGTGTTCCCCTTGCGGGACAGGTATGTTGCACACATGGGCCAGGAATAAACAGCTTTCTCAGACAGGGCACAGACACCCACTAAAGTTGCTGAGTCTGGGCTTTTCTGGGGCTTCCAGCAATAACACACAGTCATTAGCAACTTCGAGCTCTGGGGGTATGTGTTTCTCTCCTAATGTAAAATGCCTCCCCACCCACAACACTCCCCCAAATCAACTCAGTTCTGTCCTCGGAGGTTTTCCAGGGACATTGAGCAACTTACCTATTTCGCAGCCCAGAGCTTTCCATCCCACCCACTCATGACTCCGCCGAAATGTCAGAGGAACCCCGGCCCAGCTTCATGTAACCCGAGAGTTGCCACGGGCAGCCACCCCACGGAAAGAGCATCTGGTTCAGTGAAAACATTTGAGACAGAGCAGACATACACATCTCTCTTTTTCTTTTTTCTGGAAGATGATTTTCCACAGTTAGCCGAAAGATCCATTTCCTAAATGAGAAAATAATGGCTTGTATGTAGCTATTTGGAGGCAAAGCATTTATCACTGATTAACTGCACAGCCTTTCGAAGCCCCTATTCAATACGAGCACTCTATTACATGCCCTTAAAGGATGACAGGGGGAAAGCAAAATAAACCTAGGATTTGCTTCACCACTTAGTTTCTCCTGGTTTCCAGGTTTCCCACCCTCATTGTTTGCTCGCCGTGTGGTGCAGTTCTGACTTTGTCACACCCGTGCTTCGAATGCTTTATTGACTTTCCATTACCTTTCAGGAGCCTCGGCACAGTTTACGAAGTCTTTCAGGACCTGGCTGCTGCCCACTTCTCCAGCCTTTGTTCCTTCCCCATCCCTCGTGCCTTCTGCCTCCAGTCATTTACTCATCCATTTTCCACTCATTCATTCCCTAATACTTACTGGGCAGCCCCTCCAAATCGGATACTCTGTCAGCTGCTAGGGATACAGCAGGGGGGACAAGACAAATGAGGTCCCTTCTCTTAAGCTTATATTCTAGCGGGATGTAAATGACAACAAGAGAAAGAAAGAAACAGGAGCGTTCCAGACTGTGAAAAGTGCCACAAGGAAAATGCAACAGGGGGATGTGGTAGTGACAGGGGAAAGGGCTAGACATCTTTAGAGGAGGTGGTCAAAGGAAGGCCGTGATAGGAGAACTGAGAACCAGCCCTTCCCAGTGACTGGCAATTCTGTGATCGTCCAATACGCGGTCTAGCCTCCGTGCATGCGCACATCCCACTGCCTCCTCCCAAATGCCCTCACCAACACCACCCCTCCCCCGGTGCCTCTTCTGCCTGTGAGGCTGGCTCCGTATCATCTCCACAGGGAAGCCGGTCCCAATCTGCCAAGGGCCAGCTTGGGTACCCCCTCTGTTAGCCGCAGATGCCCTGAGCCTTTCCCCAGCCTAACCCCCACTGACTGCTGCAGACCTACTCCACCCCACGATGCCCAGCGTCACCAGAGCAGAGCCCAGAAGTCACCTCTGCTCGGGTGCAGAACCAGGTTAGGAGGAAGAAGCAGAGGGGGGCTGGGGCACCCAGATGGGGTCTGAGCTTGGTGAACATCCACAGTTTTTCCAGCATTTTTTGTTTGATTAAATACCAAAGGACATGTTTTCCTCCAGCTCCTTTTTCCTTTAACTTTTAAGCCATATGGTTCTGATTCATTTATACTTAACTAATTACAACATTGGTTTTGTAAGAGCTATTTGATGTCCGTGAGTCTTCTGAGCCCTTTCATACAATTTTCTAACCCTTTTTCTGTGAAACCCGAAGTGGTCTTTCGCCAGCAGTAAACAGCGTCCAGCGCCAGAAGGTTACGGTTTGGTCTTGGTTTGGTCACAGGGACCAAGCCTTGTGGTTACAAGGCCTTGGAATTTGGCAGAATGTGTTTTCTGACTCGCAGTGAAATTCTAAAAAGGTCCTCAGAAAAATGAGAAGAGGACACGTAAATAAGACAAGCGGCTCTTAAAAAGTAAGGCCCTTACCTCCGGAGAAGCCCTCCTGTAGTCATGGCTTCCTCCAGCCTTCCCCCAGGAAGAGCATCCAGGAGCTTGATTGCTCAATAAACTCCAAAAGCATTTTCACTTCACAATCCTGCTGTGCCTCTGAGGATGTAAGAAAGTGGCATTTGTGTAAACAGGTAGGATTTTATAAGGATGCCTGTGTTCCAGCCAACTTGGCAGCAAAGAAATTCTATTTTTGTTATAGGAGAGGAAAGGAACTAAAACCGGCTGAGGGCCCACTGTGTGCCAGGCGCTCTGTAAAGCCAAGGGCATACCGAAATGAGAAAGGCTCTCCTCACTCTTCACGAGTTTAGAGTCTAGTGTTGTAATAATGTACAGTAGCAACTACCATTGACTGACCACAGTATACCAGGCATGATACTGAATGCTTCCAGAATGCTATTTCAATTAATATTTGTGATCACTTCGAAGGTCAGAGTCCTCCCTATCTCCCACTAGCACATGAGGAAAGCGAGTCTCCGAGAACGGAGGTGACATAGTTGGTAAGCACCAGAGTTAGGATTGGAATCCATGTGAGTCTAACCCCCAAGACCATAGTCCATGAAAAGAAGCTTATAGGAAGGTCCATCTTCTGAGAATGCCAGGAATCAGGCCAAAGATCTTCATCATAAAGGTCAGAGAATGAGGCATGGGTAGAGGAGATGTGGACTAATATCATTGAACACCTACTATGTGCCAGGTACAACCACCCAGGAGCTAAGCCCTCATCATACTCTCATTCTGTGGATAAGGATGCTAAGGCTCAGGTTGGTGAGGTCACCTGTCCAAGGCCACATGGCCAGAATAAAGGACTGCTAGAGTTTGGACCCCATTCTGTTTGACTCCAAGGATCTCTGAACACATCCTTACACATGAGATGACCTCTCTTTCCCGCCGGGTCAGTGATAAAATCACCGTCTCCTGCATTCACCTAAAATCTATGTGAAGTGGGACAGTTCAGATGAAGTCAAGGTGAGGTCTATGTAAGCCAACTTCAGAGATAAGGAGTTCGGCCAGGAGGGAGGGCTTAGGAAATGGAAATGGGGTTTGGAATGTCAGACAATGGGAAAGGTGTATGAAATGCAGTCACCCCAATAGTAAATGTGCAAAGTTCTCAACACAATGAGGAGGGAGCAGACCACAGCCACATTTGGGTGGAAGCCGAAGGAATAGAAAAGTGAAAACATGACACCAAAATGTGTCTATATATTGGTCAAAAGAGAAGGGAATTTGCAGGTGGATGACAATTTGCAGTCTCTTTTAAAAAGAAAAAGAGAGGAAAACCTGTACAGAGAGATCTGCCAAGGCCCAGCCATGTTCAAATAGGTTTATCTCACTTAGCACATTTTCTCATTTCCTCTTTACAGGGTCCTTCAAAAATTGGCCTGATTCTCATCTGCATCATGCAGAGGAGAAAAAGAAAAGCTCAGAGACATAACATGATTTTCCCAAGGTCTTAGACCTTGAAGGCATATATTGCATCGTGTCAAGTGGCCTGCATAAAAGCCTCTGATGGCTTTCCATTGTTGTCAGAATAAAACATGAATGTCGTACCAGACCTGTAAGGCCCTGTGTGATCTGGCTCCTGCTGGCAGCTCCGACCACATCCTCAGCTCCAGCCCCCCCACCCTGAATATTCCAGTCCCGAGTTCATTTTTAGCTCGTTGAATCCACTGTTTTATTTCCAATTTGGGGCCTTCGTATATGCTGTTTCTCTGGCCATAAGAGCGTCCTTCCTCCAGCTCTTGATCCATCTGGATCCTTTGATTATTCAAGCTTTAGTTCAAATGACTTCTCCAAGGAGCTTTTCTTGACTGCACAATCCACAGTGGGCCCTCCCACTGCTCTCTCAGACTGCACCCCATCTTTTATCACAGACTGTGGTTAGTTTTATATTGCAGTGTTTTCTTGTCTATTGTCCATCTCTCCACCTAGGTTATAAGCTCCATGACAGGGGACTTTGTTCAAACCCTCACATGAAACATCCCTTACTATGACCCAATGCCAATTCAGGATATGTTCAAATAGAGCCTTTCTAACAGAGATGTCCACCCAGCACTGCCCCACTCACAGCCCCTACTGTAGGGGGAGCCACAAGTAGGCCCCATGATGCCAGGAGGGTTGGACACCAGATGGATGGAGAGCAGACCCTCACATGAGCCCCCCTCCCCCCCCGCAGCACAGCAATTTCGAGGGAGGATGGATATCTGACCTGAGAATCCACAAGCTGATGAGAAACCTAAGATGTGTCATGAAACAGTGGACTGGCCCATCCTACTCCTCCTTCCAGACTTTCCAGTGAAACCTGAAGTTGGAAGGATGTCATATGATGGAGTTGATGGGCCACCTGCTTGTGGAGATTTGGGAAAGCAGAATCCTTGAGAAGGCAGGGGACTCTAGTGAATGAAGTTAGATCAGAGATGCCACAAGAGAAGAGATGCAGGAGCCTCCTGTCCCCAGGGCTGGGTTCTGCCCGGACCACGATGCCAGGTCCCACCAAGGGGGATCCTTCAGTGAACCTCTTTTTCCAGAAGGCAACTAGCAGTTGCTTGCACCAAAAAGTAATCTCCAAACTGAAGCAATCTCCAAGCCAAAGTTATATACCAAAAATGTGTTTGAGCATGTGGTGAGAGGGTAGGGGTTGTCAATATCCTACATACATGAAAAATCACAGAATTTTTTCAGGAAAGATGTGCCAATGAAAACCGTGCTAAAGGGATTGTCTCCCTGACCTCTTCCATAAGTATATTCCCAGGACAGCAGATGTATCAGTCATGACTCTTCCCATTATAAGAGACAGAAACCCAACTCAGAGTGGCTTCAGGAACTGATGGATCCAGGTACTCAAATGTGCCTTCCATCATCTCTCAGCTCTGCTTCCCTCTGCTTCAACTTCTTTCTCAAATATGCTCTGAGTTTCTCAGAGCCCAGCATCTTGATTTACATCCCTGCCAGCAGAAGAGAAACTTGTCTTTCCTAAGAGTTTTACAAAAGTAAACAGGATTGCAGACACTAGATGATTTGGGGCACTCGGTCTTAAACTTTGGTCAGATGAAAGGAATGCTCTGATAGGTCAGAACCAGATCATGTGACCATCCCTGCCACATGGGAGGGGAATGAGGGAACAAGAGAAGATTCTGTCTTCCCTAACACATGGAGTTGAGGTAGTTCTCCCAAAGAACTGGAATGTGTCACCAAAAGAAGAGGGACAGGATGCTAAGGAGGCAAATACTCCAGATGCCCCTCTAGGAAAGTACAATATACTCTAGGCAAAGGCCATTTGCTCTCCTCCTCCAAGGTCATCTGATTATTAGAAGAAACTTGTAGCAACTGAAGCTGCATGAAAGCTTCTCCTAGACCTGGTTCTTGGGATCACCGCCTTACCCGAGAGCACATTTATTTGAGGAACATGGCCTCCTTCTTGAGAAGCATCTGAAATAATCAAAGGGACAGAGTGGTTTCTAAGTAAGACGAATCCTAGGCTGGAGGTTCTGATCTTCACTCTGCCACCTACCTGCTGGGTGACCTTGAGCAAATTCTCTCCTTTCTCTGAGCCTCAGCCTCCTAACCTATGAGATGTCAGTAAAAATACCCACCTTGCAGATTTGCTATGAGGATTCAGTGAGTTTATGCAAGTACAGGACTCGAGCCAGTGCCTACTATAACATAACACTCAAGAAATGGTGATGATGGTAATGGTGATGATGATGATGGAAAAAAAGACAGAGGAAGAAGAGATAATGATGATGTTAGGGCTGGACTTCAGCCTTCAGATTCAGAGGCTTCGAGCTGGAAAGGACCTTGGAAGGTCACCTGGGCTATCCAACTCCTATGATCTACAAAGACCATTAAGAGATAGGATTTCACTTTGTTCAAGTTGGGGAAACTGAGGCTTAGAAGGAAGAAGTTTGCCCAAGTTCTCTGAACCAAAGAAGTTGCAGAAATCCAGGTTGGTCAGTTCCAAAGCCAGGGCTCTCTACCAGAGCCTGCAACTGACCCAGCACATTGTTGAACTCTTTCAGTCCAGCAGAATGTACACAGTGCCTCCAAGTGAGCACACCTATGATTTTGTGGCTTTGCACCCATGCACTGGAGGAGGGGCCACTGCATTCTAGGACCCTCACCTCTTTTTCTTTGGGCTTTCTTTCTACCCTCTGTGAATACCAGACCAAAAAATAAGGTAAAAGAAAAAAGAAAGAAAAGGAAAAAAAAAAAAACCCTTCTATTTAAAAATTAAAAAAGAACACGAATTATAAGAGCCACCCATATTTCAAAAGCAATTTCACATCTGCACTGAAATTCCTCCACTGACAAACACTCACAGATAAGAACAAAGCTATGCACTGAAGAAAAAGTAGGCCAACTCTGCCTACTTCCCACAGACGGTGTGAAGCAGTCATGCGCATCCATTTCAGTCTTGGCCATCACGTTATTCATTAGTGTTGGCCCATGAGCTGTTTAAAGAAGTGTCTTCTTACCATGAAAAGAAGAAAGTCAAAGTAAAAACATCTTTGGATACATCTTTGAAGAGTTGAAAAGAACCAAGTCGGGCCAGAATCAATGCCAGTACATCCCTGGTCCTTTACACAGACACATACCCTGGAGCAGCGTATATAGGATGTCTCTTCAGGCTCAGAAAGAAAGAGACTTCAACACAGCCTCCCGGACACATGTTTGTACATGGATATGTTCTGAATCTCTCTCAGCAGCAACAGCACTGAGCACCGCCTTAGTTGAACCAGACAGTTCAGGGTATTGTCTAGAGATGACCGAACCTTACATCTCGCCCCCGCAGACACTGTTGGTTGCCCATACAACAGCCATTCCCCTCCTCTCTCTTCCTTCCTGGTGAAATCTCTCTCCGATAACAGAAACTGAAAATGGCAGACACTTCCTCAGATTATCTTGAATCTATATTACCAACCAATGAAATGTAAGAAAGAAACTCTAAGGATTTAAGAAAAATAATAGATGCAGGGGGAGAGCTTGGTGCTCCCTGCTCTGGATAGGACCCCGTGAAGGTGTGATGCCTGGAGCTGCCACAGCCATTTTGCAGTCAATGAAGGGACAAGCTTGAAGACAAAAACAACAGGCTATGGTTGGAAAGATGCCGGCTTCTGGATGACCAGGCTGAACCGCAAGTCAAGCCCAGCACCCCTACTTTGAAGACTACTTGATGTGTAAGAAAATAAAAGTATTAGATAGTTAAGCCCCTGTTAGTTGAGTATTCTGTTACTTGCAACTGAAAATGTTCCAAGTGATACACTCGTGAGACTACGATGTATAGATCAGGAACTGAGACAGAGAGAAGGCGGCTCTGCCCCACTCCAGGGACTACACCTGATGGACAGTCCAACCCACATGTGTGGAGCCCGGGCAGCCATATCTGTACCACATGGCCCCACCTGACCGTACCGGGCATGGACACCTCACCACCTGAGTCTCTCTGCTGGGACTTGAGAATTGGGGTTCAGACGCAACTAGATAGTTTCTGTATGTAAGTTTGCAGGAAATGTACACAGAGAGATATAGGAAGGCTGTGTGGGAACAAACAGAACCAGAGAAGACAGACTTAATGGCCCCAGAAAAGGAGAGCAAGGTGGAGTAAATGGTTGACTGGTGGCTTTGACCTTCCATTTCTTGGTTCCAGGTTCATTGTGATTTTCTGCCTTTGGGTTCTGTGAAAGACCCCCATTTCCTTTATTTAAGCTAGTTTGAAGTTGGAGTTTCTTTCTTTCTTTCTTTCTTTCTTTCTTTCTTTCTTTCTTTCTTTCTTTCTTTCTTTCTTTTTCTTTCTTTCTTTCTTTCTTTCTTTCTTTCTTTCTTTCTTTCTTTCTTTCTTTCTTTCTTTCTTTCTTTCTTCTTTTTTAGAGAAGGAGAGGAAGGGGGGAGGGGCAAAGGGAGGGGAAGAGAGAATCTCAAGCAGGCTCCATACCCAGTGCAGAGCCCAACATGGGGCTGGATCTCATGACCTGAGCCAAAATCCAGGGTTGGACACTTAACTGACTGAGCCACCCAGGCACCCCAGTAGGAGTTTATTTCTAATAGCCTAGCCAAGATCCCAAGATGTTGGTGGCAAAGCTGGGGCAGAACTCACATCTGACCTTTTGCTATATCCTGCCATCTCCAAAAGCCATAGCTAATATTTACTGAGCATTTCCTAAATGCCAGGCACTCTTCTAAAGCACTTCACATGTGTTATGTTTAAACTTCACAACAATCCTATGAGATAGGTCCTATTATCAACCCCATTTTCCAGAAGAGGAAACTGAGGCTCTGAGATTTTAAGTAACTTTCCTACAACCACACAATCAGCCTGTGACTGAGCCAGGATTTGAACTCCAAAGCTCAAGCTCGTAACCATTTGCTTTATGATCTCACCCTTCTAGTCCTTTTCCCCTTGCTACCATCTAGTAGACAAATTGTCCAAATGTTTTCAGTGGGTGCATCCAAACTATCTCCTGTCTTGCTATGGTCCTCATAAAACCTTGAACACGCCTGGGAGCCCAGATGCTTGAGCTTCTACCTGCCTGTTACTTGCAACTGAAAGGTATCCAAGAAGGAATCCAAGAAGGCTTCCTGGAAGAGGCATTATTTGCATAGTGTGTTTAAAGATGAGTTGAAATTTGCCAAACAAATGGAATGGAGAGGGAGGGTGTACTAATCAGATTTCATGGTTGCCAGTAAAGATGCTGATTTTGGTTCTTTGAAACAGGAAAACGAATTCATTAAAAGGATAGTGGGAGCTCACAGTACTGCTTGGAGGAATGGAGTACCACATTCTAGGCAACACAGCCAGGAGCACTGCCCTCAATTACAGTAACAGATCTGGTCCAATGAGGACCTCACAACCATGCCCCCCAGTGCCACAGCTCCCCCACCAGCCCCAGAGCAGGTCCCCTCATTCTTTTCCACTCTGCTTCAACAGCTCCTGATCTCAAGGCTAGGCCAAGTACCCCTGATTGGCAGAGTATGGGTCACTGGCCATGCCCTAGCTGCAAAGGAGGATGGGAAAGTAGATATTGGCATTCCTGTACCCTATTCTGAGGGATGAACTCTGTACCCACCAAGACTCATAGGAAGGGCATTCAGATGCTTGATGGCCAAAGACAATGTCAAGTGTCCACTGCAGGGGGCACTTGAGGTAAAGGGACCAAATCGTGCAAAGGCATAGAAAGTGCTTGTCTTGGCTCAGAGCAATGAGATGGTAACTGTGCTCCTTAGAGTATATATTTAGTGCTGAAGTATGCCTCCTGAATTGTTGTTTGGACAGCTTGCCTTTGCATTTCAGTGTCTTCTGTCTGCAAGGGCAGACTGTTCATGTCGGACCTCAGAAGGCCTGGCGCAGTGCCAAGTGTTCCAGAAAGGTTCAACTGCTGTTGAGAAGAAGGAGGAGGTACCAGTGAGGGAAGGATAGAGCCACGACGCAGAATCCTTTTGTCCAAGGCCCAACTCCCCAGAGGAGCAAATTCACAAAGGATCCCAGCCGCTGTGGAAGGTCATCCTTGTGCACAAAACTCCCTTTCAGAAAACACCAGAGCCCCACACAAGTACAATTCTTCTTAGAAGCTCAGCTGCCACCCATCCAATCCTTCCTCCCAAGGCCTTCTCTGCTTGCACAAAACTCAGAGGGGCCCCAGTTTCTCTAGCTCCTTCTCCCTCTCCCAGCCATTAACGATGTAGGACTTCCTTCACCCTTTAGATACTGGCTAGAAAGCCTGCTCCAGGCTCTGGTCCCAACAAAGCCAAACTGAACTAATGTCAGACAGTAGCAAGAACCCAGCCAGAGCCCGAGTTTTCTGTTGGGAAGATGGGAAACTTCTCTGGCCAGGGCAGTGACCGGTCCCGTCTCCACTCAATCTCCTGGCCTTAGAGAGCAGCAGCTGGGGGAGCCTGTCCTTGGGGGTGCTGAGGAGACAATGTTTAGACAGGGCCAGAGAAGGTGGGAGGGACAGGAGAAGAAGGACTAAATTCAGGGGATTGGCCTTCACTCCCACTCCCGCAAAGCAACTCCTTTCCTGGCTCCTGGAACAGCGGTCTGCACAGTGGCCCAAGCCAGACCCCTGGAAGGCACCCTGAACTCCTCCCTCTTCCAGGCTGCACATGAAGACAGCAGCTCCAGCATCTCTCAGAGCCTCCCCCCTCTCAGAACAACCCCCAAAGCTTCCCTTAAGGAGAGTCTGGCTTCTAGTTTTGCCCTCTCTTGAATTATTGCCCCTGGGGCACCGAGTGCTGGGCAATGTTTCTTGTGGTCCACTCTTGGAGAAGAGAGGTCCAAGATGCCTCTTTGCTCACCTTAAGGCCACGGTTCTCAACAGGAGGCAATTTTACCTCCTCAGCGAGAACTTTTGGTTGTCACAAGTGGGGCGGGACACTGCTAGTGGCCTCTAGTGGGTAGAGGCCAGGGATGCTGCTGAACATCCCACCATGAACAGGACAGCCTCCACAGTGGAGGACTGTCCCAGCCAAACTGCCAGTGGTGCCCACGTTGAGAAACTCCGCATTAAGGTGAAGCTGTCTACCCCATGTGCTGGTGGCCCCCCCGCACCCACCACAAAGACTCGTCCACCGCCCCAGCTCCACTCTCTTTGACCTCTGTCCCCAAGTGTCCAACCTGTGCTGTTGCCCATGACTTTCAGGCCTGGACTCCGTCAGAAGCAGGACCACAGATGCCCCAGCCCCCAGAGCCACTGCCTCCGCTCTAGAGATCTCCCTGGCAGGTCTTATACCACCTTGGCAGGCCTCCCAGCAGATCCGGGGAGACCCAGTGACCCTCTGACTGTTCAGAGACTGGTCTTTCTCCAGAGGGACTGAGGAGGCACCCTCACTGGTGCTGAGAGGGAAAGATGGGTAGGGGCTTCTCTCTGGGAGTCACGCTGTTTGTGGGAAAAAGGAGTTAACCAGCTAAACAGCAGCGCAAGTCATTCCTTGTCCCCCAAGGCTCAGTGTCACACTCCATGCCTGGAAGTTTTGCCAAGCCCAGGGCCACAGATGTCTGTGGTAGAGTGGAGGGAGCTGGGACAAAGATGGCCTGATCCCCTGTCTGGCCTCAGCACTCTCCCAGCTTTGACTCCTGTGGCTTCCCCTCAGGTCACGTACAATCCCTGGCTCTGCTGTCCTGTGTCCATGCCTTTGCTCAAGCTGGGCATCCCACAAAATAAAGGTAAAGAGGGTTTGTGAAAATGGGTCTCAGTTCATACTCTAAGCATGGGTAGGTGTGTGATACTGAATGAAAATGTAAATTGTATTTTTTTACTGTGCACTGAAGGTTTTGTGAAAGCAAAACTTAAAAGCTAGTTTTAGGTAAAGATCCTGTTACTTGCAACCAGATGCATCTTATCCCACACAGCCACTCTTCAGGGTGCCCTTGAGCTTAGTTCCTACAAGTTGAGTTGTTTACTGACCACAAGACCATTCTGTGTCTAAATTGTTTATGGCAGACATACGCAGTTTTATAATTACATAATTCAATTAAATTTCATGCAAATTAATGAAATGTGAGCATTAAAAAAATTGCTGTTTCTAAGTTGACTACTTTGAAAAGAATCAATAAAGGCAAGTCCCAGAAAACATAACTGTTAGTTGGGGGTGAGGAGAAATCTCCAAACAATTGGAGGCAACAAGCACAAAATTCTAAGATTATACATTTGTATTAATTCACAAATTTCTTGTCTCACTTTAAAGAAAGGGGTAAATGAAGAAAAAATACAGAACTCCACTCCGGAAGAAAGGCCAAGAAGAGATTTTTTCCTACATCAACATATTGGTGAATAAGTACATATGTATATGTTTTCAGTTAAAACAAAATGTTTAAGGCATAGAGGTATCATTTTCTTCATTTCTTATGGTAACCAAGCTTTTTTTTTAATTGATGTCAGCTACCATTTTAATTGGCTATCATTCCTTATGACATTGCACATAATTATTTAATTTCTTTGTTCTACAATTGATCGTAAACTCCACAAGAGCAGATAACACCACCATCATGTTCACCACTTTATACCCGAGCACAAGAGCAGATACAGAGGAGATGCTTAATGCATATTGTTTGAATGGGTACCTAACTAAACAAGCAAACAAACCAAACATTTGCTCATCTGATCCTCACAAAAGCCTCGTGGGAAAGAAGGGCTTATATATTTTTATCCCAATATTGACCACGAATTAATTAAGGTTCAGAAAAGCAAACTGCCTGAAGTCACACCACTAGCTCAAGAACCAAACCAGGCACCCAGAATTTTTAGCTCATGGGATTACTCAGCTGCAGGAAGGTTATGACGTGAGGCCATCACATTACCAGAGATTCTCCACTACATTTCCTCTTCCAGTGCTTTGATTTTGTGATTTACTTGGAATGCCACAGGGAATTCTGAGTTCTGTGAGCCCCATTAACATTCTGAGGGTTATTGGTAAGGTATTATCAGAGGATTGGTTTTTTTAAGTGTGAGCCTATAGCCGGAGGTCAACATTCATTCCCCTAAAAGAGAGTGTTTCCAACTTTACTATAGGAGTTGATGAGAAAAGATTATTTCTGATAGGAATTCACTTTACAGTAGATTTTGTTGGGTCACATCTATTCAGCTGAGTAAAAGATTCCTGATCCTGAATAGTGAGCCAATTGATTTTAAAGGTTGTTATGTCCTTAGTTTAGCTTTGTGCTTCACCTTTCTTGATCATCTACTTTTTTTATTCTAGAACATTTATGGCTGTTTGTAAAAGAAAACATATAATATAAATGGAAAGTTTTTTTATTCATGTGTAGATGTTCAAAAATGTGTCAAGGAGTGGGGCATGAGGGAACACTCTAGGGCAAGTTCTATATCTTGCTCTGGGTAGTGGTTTCCCAGCGCATACGTGTAAAAGGCCAATGAGACCTGCACTGTTTACTGTGTATAAGATATTCCTAAATAAAAACTGTTTTAAGTGTGTCTGGATTTAATTTTACAGAGAGCTAGAATGTGAGAAATGAAACCAGCACATCCTAAAGTAAATCAGTTCAAATTTATAAACATTTATGAGGCACTTACTATGTACAAGGCACTGTGCTAGACCCTGAATGAGAGAGATTATAGTGATTGTACTCATTATAAATGGTCCTTGACACCATTTGGGCCCCAGAAATATTTGTGGAATAAATGGATGAGTTCATTAATTGATAGCTAGTACAGACTAACGGGTTAAATTTAAATAGGATCAGAGATGTACTGTCCCCTAATACTGAATGAAGGAAGCTAAAGATGTGTGAGTATACTGATTATTCCCTGTGGTCCAAGATGGTAAATCCCCAGGTAAATAGTTGGTCTTATTTCTAGAATATTTCTAGAAGATTGACTTGGCACACCTATATCCCATGCATCAAGCCTGACAATAGAGACAGCGCTAAGCTAGCTGCTCACTGAAGAAGATGAGAGAGAAATAGGAGCAGGATCCTACAGGGCAGTGAGGAAGTCATTGGCTACTCAACTGTGGAATGCTGGGAGAGAGCAAAAATAAGAACGCAGAGAACTAAGCATGGAATGGAAAGAGCAGAAGTCAGACAACAGTTGTAGATTCTCTTGAAAATTTTGTATGAGAAGCAGATGGAGATTGGACAGTACCTGGAAAGGGACAGTGAAACAAAGATTATTTTGTAATATAGGGGACTTGATTATGTATATATCAAGGGGAGAAAGAGAAAAGAAAGAGATTGAAAATATTGGAGCGAGGAGATGGCTGTTTAAGGAAAGTATTGGATAAAATGGGGGGAGGAAGGGAGGCAGAGTCTTCTGCCCAGGCCTGCAGCACCTCTCACCTAGCAATTGAAGTAGACTCATTCTTGGCCCCCCTATTCCCTCTCTTACCCCTCCAATCCACGCTCCCCAAGCAGCCATGGCACTCTTCCTGAAATGTAAATCTAATCATGGAACACTCCTGATGTTCTCAATCCAAACTTGTCTCAATCCATGTTGTATAAAATCCAAACTCCTTGCCATGAACTTCAGAGTCTGACATTGGATGGCCCTAGCCTCCTTCCCCAGCCTCATCTCTGCATTCTCTCCTTCCTTCACTGTGCTCCCCACCCCCCCTCCACAGCCCTACTCTGAGTGCTGGACGTGGGCCCATCTCTTTCCTGCCATACGACCTTTAGACAAGGTGGTCTCTCTTAAACGCTTTTCTCTCCCACTCATCATATGGCTGGCTCATTCTTATCTTTTGAGCCTTCGAATTCTGATCACCAATTCTGATGTGTAAGGATTTTTCCCTCACCAATGAGCAATTCTCCAACACCAGCTGGGTGTTGTACAACACAATTCTGATATAATCTACCCAGAGATAGGGTCAGATTCACAGGTTAAGTGCTCAGTCCTACAAGACTGCCCCTCCTCCCACTTTAGGCACCAATGACAAGCCCAGGTTGTCAACCTGGGTTTCTTTCTGACCAATGCTGTCTGTGGGTTCTATTAATTTGCTAGTGTGGCTCGCAGAACTCAGAGAAGCATTTTACTTACTAGATCACCAGTTTATTATAGAAGGATATCACTCAGGAATAGCCAAATGGAAGAGATGCACAGGGCAACGTATGGGGAAGGGGCCTGGAGATTTAGGAGTGCACCACTCTCTAGGAATCTCCACGTGTTCACCAACCCAGAAGTTCCCTGTACCTCATCCCTTTGGGCTTTTATGGAGGCTACATTACAATAGGCATGATTGATTAAATCATTAGTGATTGAACTCAGTCTCTGGCCCCTCTCCCCTCCCTTGAGGTTGTGGGATGGGACTAAAAGTTCCAACCCTCTAATCACATGGTTGGCTCCCCTGGTGACCAGCCACTTACCTTTCAGTAACTTAGGGGCGGTCCAAAAGTCACCTCATTAACATAACAAAAACACTTTATCCCTCTCAAGACTTAGGAAATTCCAAGGGTTTTTAGGAGTTCTGTGCCAGGAATGGGGTCAAAGACCAAATATGTATTTCTTATTATAAATCACAATATCACAGGCCTCAGCTAAAATGCTATCTTCCCAGCAAAGACTTCCGTAACTGTCCATTATTAAAGTAAGGCTCCTAAATTCTGTTCCTTGGTAGGATGTGATAAGTAGAGGCAAGCTATAGCTCCCATGGAAACAAAAACAAAAATGGACAAATTATTAAAATCATATTTTAAAGACATTGTAGAACTGTGAAAGCAGAGAGGACAAGTGAACTAAGTTCTCAGTCAGGAAGAGCCCTTCCTATGTTACTGAAGTGGCCAGTCATTTCTCACTGAGCATGCACACTAGCTATGGAGCAGGCTTTCCACAGGCAAGGAGAAATGAGAAAACAGTGAAATGATAAACTTGAATCCAGTACTAAAACAATTATTACACTAAATGTAAATAGACTAGAAGAAGCACTTCTGGAATGGTGGCGTAAGGACCTCCAAAAATCTGCTACATCATAAAAGCAACAAGAACCCTGGCAAAGACTGTCAAAACTAACATCTTTGGAACTCTGGAAATTAATTAAAAGCTTGCACCAATCTAGGAAGAAAATGAAGTACTTGAGGTAAATATTAGTTTCTCCATTCACAGATTAGTAAACATGAGTATGGTGTTGTCTCTGCTGTAAATGAAAAAGCTGAAGATTAGAGAGGTTGAATGACTTGTCCAAGATCACATAGAAGTAAGTGGCTAAGAGGTGTCTTGAACAGGCCTCCTGACTCCACTGGACAATGGGTCCAATAGCCCTGGGTTCTAGTCCTAGCTCTAGTGTTCATCGGCTCTGTAACCTTGAGACAGTCACTTCATCTCTCTGAGTCTCAGCATGTTCATCTGCCCTCCAAGGCTGTACTTATTGTCATTGACCTTTCCTGACATTCTTCAAAATGTGTCTAGTCTACAGTCCCAACTTTTAAAACAGAAGGATTTTAATATGAGATCCCTGGATTCCCATTTCAGCAGATCCATCAATGCCATGAAATTATAAATAAACTGTGTACAAACGTATGAATGTACAGATTGTGAGGGCACATCAGAGTTCTATGACCCCCAGCTTTTAAGGATGCTGCCTCAAAGCCATGCTAGATGAGCAGCTACATATGACATGCCTTCAGATGTTTTCTTTTCTCTGTTTGGATTTGTATATGAACATGAACTTTCAATGCCTAACCCAAAGCATTGATAAATGTCAGAAATTTCAAGCATTAGGGCAGGGCCAATTCAGATGATGGCTTGGGATGGAAGTTCTTGCTTCCCTTCAATAAAAATAACACTCAAAATGATAATGCTTCTAGCACTTAGAACTGATATCTCAATTTTGTTTTTGATCTTCAGTTAATGGTTCTCTCTCTCTCTCTCTTTTTAAAGATTTTATTTGGGGGGGGGGGAAGGAGCAGGAGGAGAGCCAAAGGGAGAGGGAGAAGCAGATTCCCTGCTGAGCAGGGAGCCTGACTCAACACGGGGCTCAATCCCAGGACCCTGAGATCATGACCTGAGCCCAAGGCAGATGCTTAACCATCTGAGCCACCCAGGGGCTCCTTTGAGAAAGGAACGGAAGTAATGATTCCGTATCGTATGGTTAGAGGTTAAAAGAATTGATCAGGTTCGACAGTCAGTGTTTGGTCCCTTCTTTCACTCTCTCCAGAGGCACAACCACAACTTGAAATTGGGAGTTTCTGAAATTGGGACGGCTGGCCATGTGGGTTCTTTATTCCTCCCTGGAGTGGGATCAGTGCAGTGAGGAAGGGGGCAGAGTCTTAAGCACATTTCTTCCCCCATATCCCCTTCCTGTTCTCTAGAGCCCAGACTCAACAGGCAGCCCATGCAACACCCCTCCCAGGACACCATTCCCAAGGCACAGAGGGATGGGAAAAGTAGTTGGGATCTCCAACATGGTGTTAACAAATCACATCTTTTTAATAGCACACTATCCCCTCAGTCACATGCATGTTTGTGGGCGTGCTGGAGATTACTAACCAAGTGCAGCTGGCCTCAAACTGACAGCCAGGACACACGTGTGTAATCGCATGCACACACACACACACACACACACTTACTCATGTTTAGAGGATGCCTGCTGCCAATTTCTTGCCTGGCAAACCAGAAATATTTTAGTGGCTTATAAATATGATCCCAATCCATCTTAGGACACTTCTCAGGTTCAAGCCCATCTGTGTCAGGTGCTCATAGGATTCTGGGTCCCTTTCCGTCCACACCCACACGAGCCTTCCATGTCCCAAGATGCACAGCGAACTCCTCAGCACCAAAGAAATGCCTGAAACGGACAATTACACAGGCCGCATCCAGTCATGTCTTGATTTGTTCTTTTTTTCTCTCCTGTTATTGAAATGTTATTTTTTCCACTCATACACCACCACCTCTCACCCCTCCCACATCAGCCTGTTGGAAAAGATGTTTATTTTGCTTTTCCTTGGCATAATTTAATATCAGGCAAGTGCATCTTTGAGGCAGACAGTATATTCTTGGGGCATACATTTGAGATTCCGGTTGATTAGAATTACAAATTTGTCATGCACTCCTGACCAATTTGGAACTGGCTCTCTGACATCATGTTTATGTCCTTTTGGCCTTGCCAGTGGTTGCTAGGATTGTCGGCGGGGCCAGGGTTGGGGGGGCCTTTCTCAGCAATAAGTTAGAATTTCATAAATAGTTGGCCGTGCCTTAAAAGAAGCCTGCTCTTTAACATGAGATAATGTATGTTTTCTTTCTACTTACTTGGAGTAGGTTGTATTGGGAGCCACCCAAGTTCACTTTTAAATCATTTCTCTACATGCCAGACGTGGCTTTTGAAGTTATCTGCCCCAGCTCGCTGGAAAGCCAGAGCCCAGGCTCCTACCAGTGGCCCCACTGTGTGCCCTGCAACCCGTCACAGGAAGTGTGTCAGAGCCGGGTGGGCATGGGGTGGGTGGAGCGGGCCCGCAGGGCTCCATTCCACCAAATGGAAAATCCTCTGACGTGTCCTTGGTGTATGTGTCTGGAGCTCAAGCAGGTCAGATGTCACCCTTGCCTCCAAGTCTCAACACCCCTTTCTGTCTGCCCCGTTGGCCTTCAGATGCTGCACATGGCGTAACAGCAGGCTTTTTCAAAGCACAGGCCACAGGAAATCACATCTGAAGTGCCTGGCATGGAGGGTATTTTTATACCGTTCACTTTTTCCCTTTTCTTTTCATCTGTTTTCTGCATTTTTTCAGCTTGCTTTTTCTTCTTGATTTATTGTTGTATTATTCTATTTTTAAACCAAGACATACTTTCCCATCAGACTCTTTAATGTAACTCATAGGAAAATTAGGGATGGGTGGACCTCAGACAGTGCAGGAGCTGGGTCCAGTAGGCACTCGCTTCCCAGGGTGCAGCTGCTTATCTGAGTCCGCACCAGCTGCTGTCGTCTCGGGGAGCAGAGCAAGGGAGAGAAGCAATCCCCATCCTTTCCTCCCTCACTGACTGATCTGGGGTTCGAGAGTGTGGGCTCCTGGACCTTCTCCTGGACCATGTAATGAATGGTTTCCTCATGCCACTCAGTTTGCGTCCCCCTCTGTGTGGAAGCAGGGGCATTCCAATAAGGATCGTGGAATCCCCAACACAAGAAGGAAGAAAAACCAGTCTGGCCCCACCCAACCTGCCCACCTTGGGAACCAACCCACAGGAGCTGGATTCCAGAGCAGGATTGGGGGAGGCGGTTAGGGACACACTCAACCCTCTTTCAAGCTCTTCCATACCTCAAGGAGAACACCTCAGCTCCAAAGCCAGGGAGATGTGGGCTGAGCCCCTGTTGGCCTTGGGACCTGGGGCGAGCCTCTTTAACGACTTGTGCCTCTGTGAAAATCTGAATGAGATACTTTTCTTCTGGACTTGCAAAAATTAGAGAACTTGTTCGTCAAACAAATAATGGGTGCTCAGTAAAGTGGTAGCCGGTCTTACGATTCCAAGATTTGTTCCTATGTCCCCATCCAGTCTGAACTCATCTCCTCTCTCCACCCCCAACATCCAGCTGAGAATTGGTTGGTCTTCCTGTCATTTTTTCACATGACTTATGCATCTCTCTCCCCTTTCTGCCCAAACTAGAGAGTTTATGAAAGGTAAGGACCACATAGCATGTGGCTTGGCAGTTACCAAACACCAAAAGCCTGTCTTCACTGCTTCTTAGTGATTGATCCATCTATTCAGCACAGATTCCTGAGTTCTTGTAGGTGTAAAGGATTCAGCAGAGGGCAGGACAAGTGTGCTTCCTGCACTCTGGTTCCCCCTTCAGCCTCATCGTCAGTGTGTTTTACCAACACAGGTGAGCACCTCCTTATTCCCACAGCGCCCCCATTCAGAATCCCCATGCTTTCTGTCCACGGGATTTTAACTCTGCTGCTGACAAAAATTGCCTTCCTTCCTCCTCTCCAAATCCACCTACCTCACTTTCTCTGGAAGCTCTCCCTGATGAGCCCAGAGCACGTGGCACTCTCTCCCCACTGAACCCTGAATTCCAGCCCTATTTACTGCTTGTCTTTCAGAGGGCACCAAAACCATCTTCACAGCCTTCGTGCAAACAGCTCGAGCCACCTAACCTGACATCCAGGGTCCAGCATGACCTGATCCCTGCTACCTTCTCCACTTTGCCTTCCACCCCTACCCTCCTGCAGCCAGTTCCTCAAATGCACCACACTCCTCCCCAGCAGGCTGCCTGATGTCACTCCTCTGTCCCTCTGCCTGTTCCACCCTCCTTACTTCTTCCTCTGCCAGTGAGTTCCTTTAAGATTTCACTCCGCTAGGGGCGTCTGGGTGGCTCAGTTGGTTAAGACTGACTCTTGATATCAGCTCAGGTCATGATCGCAGGGGTCGTGAGATTGAGTCCCACTTAGGGCTGCACTGGGCATGGAGCCTGCTTAAGATTCTCTCTCTCTCTCTCTCTCCCTCTCCTTCTGCCTCCACCCCCAAAAAGATTTAATTCCTCTAGAGGCCTTCTTTGGAGACCCTCTCCATACACCTCAAACTGAGGTGCTCCTCCTACTCCCTGGTATCTCTCATCAAAACTTACACTACAGTGTGATGGTCTACCTACAGGCTGCCTCTCTCGGCAGACTCAGGTCTCCCCAATGTCAAATTGGATCATTTGTCTCTGTGTTCCCGGTAACCAACAGAGCACCCTCAAACCTCCATCCCCCATGTCCCCATAAGTATGCTTCTCTAATGTCCCCATTTGAGACACTATGAGATCCCATCAGGGTGGTAGAAGAGAGGAAGGGCTGATAAAAGCAGATTGAGTACTGTGGATCAATAATCAGTGATGGGTAAAAAGATGAGATCTTATTATTATTAATGATTTTTCAAAAAGTCACAGAGAAGGGTAGTTTGGGTTGACAAATACATACTGACTTTACTTTGCCTTGAAGACAGCCAACATCTCCCAGCCTAACCTGTTATTTCAGAGGCAGAAAAATTAACTTGCTTACCCTGAAAAGTAGCGAAAAATTATCCCCAAATTACCATTCTTTTATTCATCCACTCGCACACACTCACACTCACACACACACACTCACACACACACACACACCTCCATTTTACCCTTGATAGCATATAGTCTCTGACTTCTAAAAAATGGTTGTTCCTTTCTGCTTGAAAGACTGTATTAGCTATTCAGGGAATACTAGCCCTTTCCTTGGACTCAAAAAAAGTATTTTATCCATTAAAATCTAACCAGGGTGTAGTAACCATAAAATCCAGCCACTCTGTTAGGAAGACGGATATCCTCAAAGATTTATGTCTGGCCGTCTCAAAGAAAATGTGTAAGATGGAGTTTTCTCAGAGACTTTCTGGCTGGGCTCCACCCCACACATAATTTCTGTGTGTATAAACCTCATATCAAAACTCAGGAAGGGTTAAGGGAAACCTTTAAGAACCACAGGTTACGTCTGCTCACCATCCTCGGTTGACCGTTTGGAATGAATTAACCAGTCCCTAACCAGCCCACAACTGGTTCTTGGACAGAATTAACCAACCTCTTCAGTCCAAATGGTCAAACCATTTGGGGGTCTCAGATTCCATCTAGATTTGGGGCGAGGGCATATTCAAAGTCATTTGTATGTCCCTCTACTTGTGGCAAAAGATAATGAAAACACACCACATTATTAGTCTGCAGGATATGGAGGAGACCATTGGAAACATCAGAATTCGGGAAGGGGTGGAGAAGGGGGTGTGACTATTTTGAATGAACCTGAAAGAAAATACTTCCCGAACCTTCCTTCAGAAGACAATTTTAGTTCCAATTTTTCATAAGGTTGGAAAAAGTTAAGCAAACGAGAACTATAGACACTTGTTTATAGAAGGTTTTTTTCTTTAATTGCTGTTTTTGTTTCATGAAAGAAAAGTCCCATAAAATAAAAGCTCGTTTCTGGTTCACTGAGGCAGCGAGACCCCTGAGAATGCCACAGAAGGGCAGACTTGACTCTAGCCAGCTGAGGAGTTCTGAAGACTTGAACGTCTGTATATTTCCGTAGCAAGGTATGTGCCTTTCCCACCCTCCACCCTAAAGGTCTCTCCATACATTTGAGACAGTTTTTAAAATCTGAACTGTGGGACCGTCTGGTCGCTGGCAAGCATTCCAGACAAGTGGTTTTCTAAGAAGCCAAGTTCTGGTTTGACTCTTTGATTGGAAAAGTATCTATTTCACTAAGGGTGATAGGCCCCTGGATGCATTCTCACCAAAAAACCCATAAACCAATACTTGAAATGCCAGCAGCGAGTTGTAGGGAATTCTTTTGGTTTGCCTTCAGGACACAAAACATCGCAAAGGTCTTCTCTTTGGCAGAGAGGGGGCCTGGTGTGGAGAGTTGGCCCAGGGTGTGTGTGGAAAGAGTCAGACGTGGGAGTCAACAGACCTGGGTTCGAATCCTGGCTCTGCCACCAGCAAGCTGTTCTGACCTTAGGCGAGCCTCTTCACTTCTCCTAAGTCTGACTTTCCTCATCCCGTCAAATGGGGGTATTGACCTCAGTCTCAGGGAGATGAAGTTTGCGTGAATCCTTCCGCTGTGCCTGGTACACACAGGGGCTTAATAAGCAATGGGTTCATCTCCACCACCCCACCACTGTAGCAGACCGACGGAGACACACAGCTTCTCTGAGGTCACTGAATCCCTTCCGAGACTTCTGTCTGGGGACTTCCGAGAAAACAGAGTTTGTCACCTGCTTTCATTAATCCAGTCAACAGGTCATGGACCCTGGGGCTGGCACAAGGCCCCAGACAGGAGGGACTCTAAAAATACAGAGGGCATTTCCTCTGCGTAGGACCTAGTGCCAGCACAATGGGGAGCAAACAGTGCGTAGGAAGTATCCAAGGTGTTGTGACTGGACAACTAAATAGGGAGTAAAATTCACGAGGCCACGTGCCTTCCAGACCAGACAGGTAGCACGGCAGTGGCTCGTGGATGATAGGAGAGCCCAGGCCCCATCTGAAGGCAGTTGCCAACATCAGGCAAGGGTCGTCATGTGGGAGTGTAAGACGGTGTGGCCAGATTTCTCATTCTTCAAGAAAAGCCAGAGGTCTGGATTTATATATAAAGGCTCTTAATTTTTAAATATTGACAGCTTTTTAAAAATTTAAACATCTGTCTGTGGGCCAGATGGGTAGGGAGAGATCCCTGTGGCTGAAGGGCTCCACCAAGGAGGTGGGCTCCCGCCAGTCCTCAAATGGAGAGTAGAATTTAGATTTGCTTCTCTGGGTGTTTACCAGGGGGACACTTCTTAGGAGGTGGTGTGGCTTGGTGGTTATGGACTTGGTGTCTGATTCCTTGTGTGCAACATAAGAAAAATGACATGTATCCAGAGAGTGGTTGTGAAGGTCATGGGAAATTGGGCTCATCAGATGCCACACAGTCACAAGCTTAGTCATATTAGCCACTGTTACCCCAACCGTCTTGACTGCTGTAATTGCTATTGTCACTACAGTGGGGACTGATGGTATATACAGCCCTGCCACCTTCCACCCCAACCCACCCCATTTGGAAAGCCCACGCTTGCCCCAACCTTGACGCGATGGCCCAGTGAAACAGATGATAGCATCGTTGTCCCCATTTTACAGATAGGGAAACTGAGGCAGCACAGAGAAGTGAAGAGCCCATGCAAGTTACAAAGAGTCAGTTGAGTCTCGCTGCCTCCATGGCTCGCCTTCCATCTGCCCCACCCATGCCCACAGGACCCGCTCCTTGGATGGCCACCAGCGCCCCTGTGTCAACTGGATTCCAGGACACCCCGCCCCCTGAAGTCTCTTATGGGCTCATCTCACATAGGCCCATGACACACCCTCCTCATCCTGCCCTGCCCCACCATCCAATCCCATCAAAAAGTTCCTTTGAACTGAGTTGCAAGGCTCATCCACAAAGGCCAGGAAGCGTCTTGGACTCAGAAAAGGGTTTCATGGTGTTCCTTATAAAAGCACAACCTGCCATGCAGCTATTGTGTCAGTGATCCCTCTTTTCCCAATTGCCAGAAACCCCAAACAGTTTAAAACAAAAAGAAACTGGCTCAACGTCTGCGGGAGCCTCATTTCAGGCCGCGTCTACACCCTCACTCTGTTTTTATGACCTTGGCTCGAGGCTCCCAACCCACAGGTCTAGGGCAGGTCTCCCAAGAGCAGACCCCGCCCTCCTCAGGAGCCCCCTGGGGCAGGACACAGAGCATGTCTGGGAGCACGGGCAGTCCAAAATGGGCAGCGCTCTGCTGACAGACGTCCCGGACACAGATGTTTTGGTCTCATCTTGAAGCCATTTCAACCCAAGGCGGGGCTCGGAGGGCTGTTCGCCAAACCCGGACACTCCCCCGCGGCCGCATTCACTGGGCAGACCCTGAGCCCTCCCTGCGCACCAGGAATGCCATGCATTTGTAGTACCTGTACAGAAACTCCCCATGCATGGGCCCTGGCCATCTGCCTTCCCCGGATCCAAACACACACAGTCAGGGAGGGGGTGAAACATGCAGAACATGCCAGAACAGTGCTGCCCTCCCAACCCAGCACCAGGGACCGAGCATTCCCCCTTCCCTCGGGCTCCGCTGCCACGCGTCCCTCCTACAGTGGGCGTCCTGCCTCTCTGAGGGTAACTGTACCCTTTAAAAGGATCTTCGGTTCAGCGTGTTCCTGCAACAACTTTGACTTGTGCTCAGATGGGGACACAGTGGTCTTTCCCATCACCGCAGGAACCGAGACTACGTGGTGCTTTTCAAGGGGCTCTGTCCCTTCTTACCTGCCTACATATGCTTCTTGTCGCACGTGCTTCCCTCTGAGACCTCATCTTCACGTAAGACAGTGGATGTTGAGAGCCCAGGATCTGAGGACGCACAGGCCTTAGTTCATAGCCTACTTGTGTGATCCGGAGCCTCCCTTAGCCTCAGTTTTCCCATCTGTAAGACAGAGATGGTGGTTTCTGCCTCACAGAGTTGCTGTGAGGGCTCCACGAGAGAAGGAAAGCCGAGTGCTCAGTCTGACACCGGACAGCAAGTCTGCCATCAGAGCAAGCGGCTATTATCCCTACAGGCCAAGAGTTCTACACGCATTAACTTTTTGCCCTTGCAAGCATCCTGCGAGAACACAGCTATCTTTATGCCCACCGTACGGATGAGGAGACTGAGGCCTGGCAAGCTAGAGGGTGCAGTCCAGGGTCTCACAGTGAATAAATGAGAAGGGCGCGATTTGTCCCCAGGACTGCCTGGCTCTACAGCCTAGGACCCTAACCACTGCTGCATCACGGTTTCTTTAAAGAAAGCCCAAAGCAGGTAAAGATACCCCTTCATGTCACCCCACTGTGCAGCTTTTGCTGGCCAGCACTGGGCCAACCCCATGCCCCTCTTCCTCGTCTCCACAGAAGCCCTTCTGTCTGCCAGAAGCCCAGCGTTCAACCAGGACTTCTAGGAACGGCAAAGCCACGGATTTCACATTCACATGCACCAGCATCTCTGGTGGCAAAAGAGACATTGGCCCCTTCAGTCCCAGCAAGGCCACTGCCAGGAGCTCTGGCGTGCCTCTTGATCATCTCTACAGATGCCCTCCTCATGCTTTAGCTCCTGAAACCAAGGGGCTGGGCTGTCCCGGTTCAGAATTCTCTTCCTCTGCAAATTTTGCACGAAGAGTCTTGGATTCAGGAGCAAGTGGCCTTAGGAATTCAACAGCCCCACCAGGGTTACTCGCTCACCCTGCAACCTGAGGCCCAATTTAACACACTCGACTCATGGAGGTGAGCGCTCCACGTGGCTGTCTTTCCCACCCCTGCTCCTGCAGGTGGAGGCTGAAGTCATGTGCCGAAGGACCCAGGTGTCTGAGGAATTCAGAGCCCTGCCGTTGATTCATTTGTCTGCAGACATTCTAGACTCCATGTCTCCGAGACAAGCCACGACAGAGTGCATTACGAGGTGAGCCCGCCTTATTTTTCCCTCCAGCTTTCTCCCCGTTTTTTTTTTTCTTCTTGGCCTCAGGGCCCAAAGTATTCTGGACATATTTTTCATTTTTCCAAATATCAATTGCTCTTTTATTCCCTCTTCGAAGCAGTGAGTAATAAGAGTTGTGTCTGGTCTTGAAATTCCGACTGAAATAAATTAGCCCAATGACCAACAGGAGGTGCCTAGAACAATAACAGCGGAATATTTGGCATATTACAAAAGAGCCCCTGGATGTCGAAGTACAGTAAGTCTAGAAGCACATTACAGAGCGACGTTGCCAAAACGGGTATGCAATGAGCCATCCAGGCAGCAGAACGCCTCATAAATTAATCCCGCTTTTTTTTTTTTTTTTTTTTTTTTGGTCCACTAGTCACAGTTCTTTTAGCCCTCTGGTTAATGGGGCATGCAGAAGGGTATTTTTGGTGTGGCCCTCGTCCCCAGCAGACAGGCATATGCCAAGGCTGTGTATTAATGTATATATTTACCCCCTCACTCACCTGGTATCCCAGGTGCCATTTGCTGCAGTGAGTAGGGCGAGAGCACAGACGTTGGAGCAACAAGTCGCTATCGGATACTGAGCACCTACTAAGTGCCAGGTATTATGCAACTAAGTTCTGGGGATGCCACGGAGGACAACAAGGGTATAGTCTCTGTCCTCATGGCGCTGGTAGCTCAATCAGCATCCCAAATCCCTCCTTCCCTGGAAGGAACCACCCATAATGTGAGTCTTGGAGGGATGGCTCAGCCCTGCCTCCCATGGCAAAAGAAACAGAAGCCCCGACCTCCTCCCCACCTCCTAGCAGCCAGGAATCCAGCCTAGAGATGACCTCTGTTCAGAGTGTGGAATCTCAAGGGAATGTCCCAAAGTCACCATAGTAGGAAAAAGTCCCCCCAAAATATCCATGCCTCCCTAGGACCTGTGAATGCTATGTTATATTCTAGAAAAGGACTTGGCCAATGTCATTAAATTCTGGATTTTGAGATGAGGAGTTTACCCCGGCTTACCTGGGTGGGCCCAGTGTCCTTATAAGAAGAAAATGGCACACACACATTTCCTATTATAAAAGGAGAACACGATGTGACCACAGAGGCAGGGGTTGGAGTGACATGGCCACAAGCCAAGGAGTGCTGGCAGCCACCAGAAGCTGGAAGAGGCCAGGAACAGATTCTCCCTAAGTCTGGAGGGAGTGAGGCCAGGCTGATGCCCTGATCTCAGCTCTGTGATACACACGTGGGACTTCTTGTCTCTAGAACTCTGAGAACATGCATTTCTCTTGTTTTAAGCCACCCAGTGTGTTGCAATCTGTTACAGAAGCCATAGGTAACAGATGCAGACACCAAAAATTTTAGAATTCTTTCATGGCATTGGGATCCAATTGCTGAGAGCCTACATTGGCCCCCATCTACAGTCCTGGGCTCAGACTGCTCCTGTGATCTGCCCTGGTCTGCGGTTCTAACAGCTCTTCCTCTCCCTGGATCTTCAGCCTCTTCCTTAATCCCAGGACCTCCCCTTGGACATTCCTCCAAAATTTCCATTTCTGATTTTAGTTTAGCCATTGGGGCTTCTGTTGCTCGCCATCATAGGTAAGAAACCCATGTGCAGGGCTGTTGTGAGGATTAGGGACAAGCCATATTTGGGCCCAGCACAGTGCCTGTCACACAGCTGACACATAATAAATCAGAGTTCACAAACCAATGGCCTGCATTTCACCCAAGTGGTGTATTTTTTCCCAAAGTCGAATTTGTTGCCAACATTTAGAAGTCAGGAGATTTCACATAAAAGCCTGAATTTCTAACTTCTCTTGTAAACAATCAGATCTGGCGACACTGGACCCCACATATTCATGGCAATGATTAGTTGGCCCTTCTAGACATCACGTTATAATCTGCCAGTCCCCACCAGGCCTCTTTGTTGTACACCCAGCCCACTTCCCTCATTTTATTAATGGTTCAGTACCTCTGTGCATCTGAGTTTGCAATTCTTATTATAAATACAAGTCTTTCTTCCATCAGACTAAAGGTAGGCACCAGACCCAGAGTAGGACTGGGTTCCCATGTAAAGCCCAGGTTGGGAGGTCTTTGCCCATGATGCTCAGTCTCCCCAGACAGCCTTTCTTTTCCCCTGCAGCTAGCCAAAAATGCCTGCCCCTTTATGAAGCCATTCTGTCCCCTTCCTCCACCCCTCCCCGTTAGTCCCCACCCACTCCTATCCAGGCTTGCCTATTATGCCATTTGCATCTGTTTTCTGAGTACACTTTTCACAGAAGGTCTTTGCATTCCTAAATTATTGGGAGAGACATTTGCATTGAGTTGCTGCAGGAGCAGCCAGTCAATAAAGCTTTGGAGAAGTGAGGAAGAGAAGGAGGGGAAATGGGAAAGGAGAGAGGGAGGGAGAGAAGCAGGAGGTGAGATTCCTACTGTGAACCTGGCACTGCCCCATCAGTACATCCCACTTAACCCTCCCAATAACCCCACAAGACACACATTAGCATTGGCTTCAGTTTCCAGATGTCTGAGACTCAGAGACAGGATGTCATTTTCCCTAGGGACATGTTACAGTGACATCAGGATTTGAACCCAGATGTGTCTGAGTGACCAGACTTTAAGCACACAGCACTGCTTGGCCTGCGCTTGTTAGGTACGGGGTAGATCTCTCCCTTGGCAGAATGTGATCTTTCAATTAGTTATTTGCCTGGAACACTGTTCATTCACACATTTTCCATTCATTCTCTCCCTCCCCCATTTATTCCCACATTCACTCAGGAAGCCTAATTCCCTTGTCCATGGCACCCCTCTTCCTTTCTCCTCCCAGCCTTCTTCCTTTACTGGGAAATGGGAGGCCTGGGTAGGCTGGGAGGCACAAGGCCCAGCATGGACCCTTCCCAGCCCCCAACCCAGGCCAGCTCCTGGGCATGTGCTCTGAGGGCCAGGCAGGGCCATTCTTTCCCTCTTTTCCCAGTCCTGAGGCCAAATCCCCAGGAAATGGCCTTACCTACTAATCCCAGGAGCTTCACCACTCATCGCTGTTCTTCAGAGCAGTTTCCTGGAAGAATTCATTGGGTTTCCCAGAAAATGTTTCTGGTCACCTTCTCTTTCCATGACTGTAATTCATTACTTTCCATGTGTCATAATTAGTTTAATGCCCAGTCTTGGAGTATCTGCATTTGACATCTGAAACATTTCTGTGGGGTAAATCCCAAGAAGCCAATAGCTACCGTGGCACATGCAAGACCACCGAAATGATGCAAATGACCTTTTAAAGAGACCCTGTGTGGGAGCAAGAGAGTTGAGATCTGATCCCTTAGCTCCAACTGGCTTGGGCAGGTCTCTTTCTTTTTCTGGTCTTGAGTTTTCCCAAGGAAGAGGCAATATCTCATGGCAATCAAGAGCCTGGTGGATTGAATCAGACCCACAGGGTTCAGATCTCAGCTCTGGCTCTCACTAGCTCTGTAACTTTGAGAAAATAACCAGAGCCTCAGTCTCCTCATCTGTAAAATGGGGATAGTGATATTATTTATTACCTAGAATTGTAATGATAATACAGTGAGCCAACACATGTGAAGCACAGTGCCCGGTACTCAGTCATTTCTTGAAATGTCTTAGCTGTGGATGATAAGAAGAAGAAGAGTATGCTGGAGAAGGAAGAAGGATAAGGAATGGAGATTGTATGAAATCCCTAGGTGCTAAGCTAAGGTAGTCATGGAGTTGGACAGGGAGGAGAGAATAAAGCTACTTTTGATATTTCAAAAGTTTAATGGGAATCCCACATCTACTTATCCACAATAAAGCCACAAAGGATAACAAGAATTGCAACTTTCTTTGCTTTTGGATGAAATTACATTAACTACTTATGGTCAACTAAAAGACTTTGGAAATAAATAGACCTAAACTAAGCCCCCAGGTAAGGTGTGTGACCTTGAGTAAGGAGAGTAATGTCCCCCACAGAGAGACTGACAACACTCACCTTGCAGGGCAGTTACAAGGATTAAATGAGATAATGTATGGAAAGCACTTAACATGGGGTCTGGCACAGAGTCAGTACTCAGTACGTGACAGCCACTATGGCTAATATCCTTCCCTAGCCTCCCTGGGGCTCAGCTTCTTCATTGGTAAAATTAAAATCATACCACCTGCTTTACTCATTCAACAAATATTTACTGAGCCAAGTACAATGAATACAAAAATGTATTCACCAGATGCAGTTCATGTCCTCTCAGAGCCTACAGTTTGAAGTTGCTCATTATTCATCCATTCAACAAATATTTTTACTGAACATTTAGTATATAACAAGCTGCATAATGGGAGTTAGAGACACAATGGCCAGTAAAACAGATTTAATCCCCAAGTATCTACAGAATTATAGTCTAGAGAAGATGTAATAAAATCAGCTAGTGAAATGACTAACATATAGTAGGTGCTCAATGGATAAAAGTTATCTAGGTGCTAGTCAGAAGCTGTGTATGTGTATCTTCGGGAAAGTTGGCTCATAAAAATGTTGAAAATTCATGATTTCTTAACACATGAATTTGTTTGATAGATAGGGACTTCGTATGTAAGTGTTGAATCACTATATAGTACACCTGAAACTAATATTATACTGTATATTAACTGGAATTTAAATAAAAACTTTAAAAAAAAGAATTGATAGTAAAAAAATTAAAAATTTAAAATGAATAAAATGAGAAGTCCCCCAAAATGAAATTTTTATTAATTTATTTTTAAAAATTTATTTATTTACATTAGAGAGAGAGAGCACAAATGGGAAGGACAAAGGGAGAAAGAATCTGAAGCAGACTCCGTGCTGAGCATGGAGCCCAATGTGGGGCTCGATCTCACAACCCCAAGATCAAACCTGAGCTGAAACCAAGAGTTGGCCGCTTAACCGACTGGGCCATGCAGGCGCCACTCCCCCGCCCAATATAACATTTAAATATACATTTAACAAAAGATATGTAGCATCTGTATGCTGAAAACTACAAAATACTGATCAAAGAAAACCTAAATAAATGGAGAGGCATTCTGTGTTCATGGATTGGGAAACACAACACAGTAAAGATATCACTTCTCCCCAAAATGATCTATAGATTTAATGTAATTGCTATCAAAATCCCAGCCAATGGGGTGCCTGCATGGTTCAGTTGGTTAAGCATGTGCCTTCAGCTCAGGTCATGATCTCAGGGTCCTGGGATCAAGCCCTGCTCAGTGGGGAGTCTGCTTCTCCCTCTCCCTCTGCCCCTCCTCCCACTCATGCTTTCCCTCTCTCTCTCTCAAATAAATAAACAAAACCTTTTTTTAAAAAAAAAATCCCAGCCAGCAAGGTTTTTTTGTAGATGTAGACAAATTTGCTCTAAAGTTTATATGGAAAAACACAGACCCTAGAAGTGCTGAAACAATCTTGACAAAGAAGAACAAAGTGGGAGAAATCACTCTACTCAATATTAAGGCTTGCTATATAGCTGTGGTAACCAAGACAATGTGGTATTGGTGCCAGACTAGATACAAAAATCAATGAAACAGAATAGAGAATCCAGAAATAGACCCACACAAATTTGTGCAATTGGTTTTTTAAAAAGGTGTAAAAGCAATTCAAAGAAAGAAGGATAACATTTTCAACAAATGGTGCTGGAGCAATTAGACATTCATAGGCAAAAATAACAACAATAAAAAAGAACCTTGATCCCAAACTCACATCTTATATAAAAATTAACTCCATTTTTGGTCTGGGCTATAAGACATGAAACTATAAATGTTTTTAAAATAGGAGAAAATCTTGTGTTTCTAGGGCTAGACAAAGTTCTTAGCCTTAACACAAAAAAACATGATTCATAAAAGAAAAATTGATAAACTGGATCCCATTAGAGTTAAAAACTTTCTCTGCAAAAGTCCACATGAAGAGGATGAAGAGAAAAACTACAGACTGGGAGAAAATATTTGTAAACCAAACATTCAAAAAGGACTAGTATCTAGCACATACAAAGAACTCTCAAAACTCAAGTGTAAAAAAAACAAATCCAGTTAGAAAATGGGCAGAAGGGGCACCTGGGTGACTCAGTCAGTTGAGCGTTCAACTCTTGGTTTCAGCTCAGGTCATGATCTTAGGGTTGTGTGATGGAGCTCCATATCAGGCTCCAGGCTCAGCGGAAGTCTGCTTGGATATTCTCTCCCTCTGCCCCTTCCCCTGTGCACACGCTCTCTCTCTCTCTCTCAAATAAATAAACCTTAAAAAAAAAAAAAAAAAAGAAAATGGGCAGAAGACATGAACAGATATTTCACTGAAGAGGAGATAGAGATGGCAAATAAGTGCTTGAGAAAAGTTTGACGTCATTATCTATCAGGCAAATGCAAATTAAAACCACAATGAGATATTGCCGTATACCTACCAAAATGTCTAAAATTAAAAATAATGAAAACTCCAAGGGCTGGCAAGGAGGAAGAGAAACTGTATTGCTCATACATTGCTGATGGGAATGTGAAATGGTACAGCCATTCAAGAAAACAGTTTGACAGCTTCTTAACAAAACTATTATGCAATTACTATAAAACTCAGCAATTTCCATCTTAGACATCCCAGAGAAATGAAAACTTAGGTTCACACAAAAACTATACAAGAATATCCATATCAGCTTTATTCATAAAAGCCAATAACCAGAAATAGCCCAGACATCCTTCAGTGGGTGAATGGTTAAATAAACTATGTACATACATGCCATGCATGGGATACAATGTGGCAATAAAAAGGAACAAACTGATACACTCAACAACCTGGATGAATCTCTGGAGAATTATGCTAAGTACAAAAAAGCCAATATCCAAAGGTTACATACTATTTGATATAGCATTTTTGAAAAGATAAAATTTTAGAAATGGAGAACAGATTCGGCGTTGCCAGGAGTTAGGGACAGTGGGGGAGAGGGGAGAGGGAGGGCAGTGGGCACCCAAGGGCAACTCAAAAACCTTCTGGCTTGGGAATTCTTCTGTATCTTGACTGTACGGATCCACAAACCTACACACGTGACAAATATTTAGAATTACATACACATCCACAAATGAGTACAAGTGAAACAGGAGAGATCTGAATGAGATTGATAGATTGCACCAATGGCAAATCCTGGTTGTAATACTGTATCACAGGGGATGTAAGATGTTACCACGGGGGGCACTAGGTATAAGGTACACTGGATCTCCTGTATTATTTCTTACTACTGCATGTGTTTTTACAACTATCTCAATAAGGATTTCAACTAAAAATTTTATTGTTTTGTATTTTAAAACTTGCATTTTACTAAACAGTTGAAGATATAGAAGAAAATAGAGCAGAAAAATCATCATCCTGAAATACAATATTTTGCTGCACTTTTTCTGGTCTTTGTTTTTTACATTTATAGGAAAAAAAAAACTGTGAGAGACTGGAATAAAAATCAGGGTGATGATGACAAGGTGGGGGCCTTGCTGTCTCCCACCTTCTATGACATCAGAACTCAGTGTTTGAGGGATACCTGGTGACCAGAGGCCAGGAAGGAGGAGGGCACCCATCTGCCTGTCGGGTGGGGCTACCTTGTTCCACCCAGGCAGCCTGACCTGAGGCCATGGTGATCCAACAGGTGGGCAGCAGGGGGCGAGTGGCGGCCGAGCTGTTTGAAAGGAGAAGGGGCACTCGCTGTGAGGACAAGAAACAGGTGAGGTCAGACTGGATGTATGCTCCCTTCCTCCCATCTGGGCTCCCTTTGCCACTGCAGACAGACTATAAGGCCCTCAAAGTCAGAAGAGGCCTTCAGCCCGACTCTTCCTGGAGCCCGACCTGGTGGGACGCAGCATGCATGCTTCGGGGCTTCTTCCCCAAGGCCATTACTGACTGACTCTCTTATTTCATTCCCAGCACTGTCAGCAGAACTTATGCTCCAGGAGGGCTGAATTGTTTGTTTAGTTTCCTACTAGATCCCTAGTGCCTACAATAGTGCTTCGTGCGTAATAGTGGTTGAATGAATGAATGAACAAACTGAATAAATAGGATACAGCTGAATTGTAGAGCTCCTGGAGTGTTATTAGGGCTAAAATTCAAACCTCATGAAGATTTATGTCAAAATGGGAAATGTCATCACTTACAATGCACAGCCCGGTGCTCCCACCCCCTCTCTCTTTCATGACTTACAACATGCCTGAGAGGCACTATTAACAATCTCATTCACAGATGGATAAACCAAAGCTTAGAAAGGCAAAAAGGCCGTATAGCCAGGACCCAGGATTTGAATCAGGTACATCTGATTCCAGGACCCTTAACAAGCTTACCCTACACTCCACTGCCTCCCAGATGGAGAAGTGAGGGAGGCGTGTAAAGAAGGCTGGGAAGGTCACCTAGACCTTGCACACATGGAAAGAGATAGGACTTTATTCTGAGATTAATAAGAGGCCATTGAGGGGTTTTAAGTAGAGCAATGGATGACTGATCTCTATACGTTTTCAAAAGATTTGTTCACTTGTTCATTTGATATACATGCCCCAATTCCTCCTTTGTGCTGGACCTCACAGCAAGAAGGGGGCCTTGTGGGGTTCCCATCATGCTCCACCTTTTCCTAAAAAGAGTTGCATAAACACCAAACCCCAGGAAGGCTCTTTTGAGAAAAATCCCAAAAAAAGTTCTGTGGTTCAAGGAATGCTGATATTCTTGTCCCCCCAACCTTGGAGATTTACACTGCTCATTCACAGAGGCTCTGAGAAGTTCTGCAGCAAGGAATTCACTTCACTTTGTTAACTACAGCATTTCCCAAACCGATCTAAAACAGTCACAGCTTTTCTTTTTGAAAGACCTTTCAGGGGCTCCTGGGTGGCTCAGATGGTTAAGCGCCTGCCTTCGGCTCAGGTCATGATCCCAGAGTCCTGGGATTGAGCCCCGCATCAGGCTCCCTGCTCAGCGGGGAGCCTGCTTCTCCCTTTCCTTCTCCTGCTCAACCTGCTTGTGCTCTCTCACTCTCTCTGTCAAATAAATAAATAAAATCTTAAAAAAAAAAAAAAAAGACCTTTCAGCATATGTCAAAATCCATTTTACAGATGAAGTAATTGAGGCTCAGAGAGAAGAAATGATTTGGCTCAGGCCCCAAGACAGCAGCACAAGGAGAAGAGCTAAAACTTAATCCTGCCCCTGTTTCGCCCTTTGCCCCCCCCCCCCCAGTACAAAATACAAACCCAGCAGCAAGTGTGCTGGGGAAGACATCATCCTGTAAAGTGCATGGACAGAGGAGTTGTTAAATAGCAGAGCATTCACCACAGAACACTTAACAGCCATTATAAAGAATGAAACAGTTCTCTGTGTCTTATGCCCAGGGAATATTATTAAGAAAAGAAAAGGTGCCCTTAAGTGTACGATGCAAGGATCTTTGCACTGGGTCTACACACCTGGGCAGTCACAGCCCGCCCCCCACTCCCCGGCCAGGTCAAGCTATGGAATAGTCCTGGTGCCCCAGAAGCCTCCTTCAGGCCCTCCTAGCTCGTCCCCTTCCCACATAACCATGATTCCTGACCTCTATCATCATAGATGAGTTTTGTATTTTCTTGAATTTCATGTTCTTGGAATCAATGTGTACCTTTATCCCTGGCTTCTTTCGCTCATCTGTGTATCTGTAAGACTCTGCCAGATTGTTGCTTTTTAATTTATTTTTATTTTTAAAGTTCATGATGATAATAATATAGTTGCTAATATATATAAAGAAAACTATCTGGGGAAGAGGCAAATCATGCAAATCTTTTATCTTCTTTGTGGCGGTAGCAGGTCTAACTCTTGCTTCACAAACTCGGTAAATAAGAAATGTGTTATTTCAAGGCAAATTAAATCTGGCTCAGCCTGCATCTAGTGAGTTGGGGAAAATTCAGTGTCACTCAATACTGTGTGTGCCTTAATCCTTTGTCCACTTTCGCTTGCCCTGACACTGTCACTCTCCCAACTCACACTGTCTGTTGAAAATCGGTGTCTCTGAATTCGCTGTGCTAAGGCCAGCCCAGCCACATGGCCGAACAGTGGGTGCCAGGCCCCTCCCAGACTCAGACTGCCCTTGTCTCTTCTCCCACCTCTCTAAAAGACCCCTTTCTCCCCTCTTAATCCTGGCACGTCCACCAGAATCTCCTAAATGACCTTGGACTGACGCAGGCACCAGCGAGCAATGTTGTCTCCAGGTAGCTCCTTCGCTCCATCCTGCCTCAAAACACTATGACGAGACTTCCCAGTAACGGGCCAGGCTAGCCTTCCCACTGGAGCAACCACAAAATGCACGACATCTGTGAGGCAGCCAGTCTTGGGTGAGGGCCACCAGGCAGCACAAGAGTGCCATCCCGGAGGAAAGGAACACTCGTGACAGCCTCCACTCTTTCCCAGCGGTGGCTGCACCGAGGTAGAGGCCAAGCATGGCACTGCAGTCCTGCTGAGCTGCGGGGCGGTGGGGGTGGGGGGCAGCTAAGGCCCCGGACTCTGCAGGACGAGGCCCTGGAGAGGGGAGAGAGCTGCTCACCCAGGGGTTCCCCATGACTCCTTGGCAGAGGGCCGGGATGCGCATGCCAAGGGCTGGATTAGCCGCTCTCACCAGAGTGGCTGTTCTGCCCTTGAGAGCAGAGCGGAGATCCTGGAAACCCAGCAGCGCAGGAGGTTGCCGGAATTCCGGCCCAGCTAGAGCAGAGGAGCTCCGTAACACTCAGGCGTCCACTTGAGAGCACACGTACACAGACATGGACACGCATCTATGCACACACACGAACAGACATGTATGTGTATATATACATGCACACACACATATACATACATATATTTGGAAAAACAGAAAACTTTAGAAGCAATGGCTAGAGGCACCTGGGTGGCTCAGTTGGTTAAGCGTCTGTCTGCCTTTGGCTCAGGTCATGATCCCAAGGTCCTGGGATCGAGTCCCACATCGGGCTCCCTGTTCAGCATGGAATCTGCTTCTCCCTCTCCCTCTGCTCCTCCCCTCTGCTTGTGTTCTCTCTCCCTCTCAAATAAATGAAATTTTTTTTAAATCTAAAAAAAAAAAGAAAGCAGCAGCAGCAATGGTCAAAGTTTCCACATTAAGAAGGAAATAAGGAAGAATTAAACTCAACAATTGAAAGAAGAAACAATAAAGATAAAATCAGAACTTAATGAAATAGAAAATGAAAATAATAAATAAAATTAATAAACTTTTGCTTTGAAAAGATTTATAAAATTGGTAAATTTTTCATAGTCTATTTTTTTAAAAAAAGAGAAAACACAGATTACCAATATCGAGAATAAAAGGGAACTATCACATGTCTACCTCCTATAGACATTAAAAGGATATGAAGATAATATGAGGAATGACTGGATGCCAATGCATTTGCTCACCTAGGTGAAATGTAGAAACTTCTTGGACAACACAATTTACAAAAGTGACTCAAGAAGAAATAAAAAGTCCAAAAGACTACAAGCCCAAAAGATTTCACCAATAAATTCTATAAATCATGTGACCAATCTCACACAAATTCCTTCATAAAACAGAGGTGGAGGAAATGCCCCCTGACTCATTTTAAAGGGGCAACATAACCTTGACTCTAAAACTCCATAAACATATAGAAAAGAAATCTAATCTCTCCATGAATGTAGTTGAAAAGAACAATCTCCACAAACAGTAGCAAATCAAACCCAGCAATATAGAAAAAGGTGAATGCATCATGAACACACGGCTTCCTGAAGGAACCAGGTTGGTTAGGTATTCAAGTCAATCCATGCAATCTGCCGCAGGCTCAGGCAAAAAAGGGCAGCACTCAAGTCTCTCAGTGGATACAGGAAGTGCATTTCACTAATTCAGCGTTCATTCTTGGTAAAATTCTCAGAACAGTAGAAACAGAAGGAAATGTCTTCAAACTGAGGAAGGACAACAAGGAAAAAGCTACAACTACCTCTACTCACACCACGTCCCCCTAAGATACAGCACAAGATGAGGATGTTTGCTTTTGCTGCTTCTATTGGTATTTTACTAGTGATTCTAGTTAATATACAAGGCAAGCAAAAAAGCTAAAGATTTTTTGAAAGATAAAGAGTGGAAAGGATGAAGTAAAACTTCTTCCCAGACAGCATGATTTTTTATATACAAAATCCTAAACTCTATCAGATAAAAAAGAATTAAGTCATAAGACACAAAATCAATTGTGTTTCTATAGACTAGCAATGAAAAATTGGAAAATGAAAATTTAAAAACGATACTATTTACAATAGCATCAAAATCCATAAAATACTTCAGAAAGATGAGCATGGCCTCTACACTTGAAAATGATGAAACATTGCTAAAAATAACCAAAGACAGTGTAATGGAGAGATTCACCATGATCACGGATTACAAGGTATGATATTTTAGAGACATTCTTTCTCACCAAATTGAACCACAGTTTCAATGTAATACTAATCAAAATCCCAGCAGGGTTTTTTTTATAGAAACTGAAAAGGTTGATATATACATATATATGTGAAAATGCAAAGGATCTAGGGTAATCAGAACAAATTTGAAAGGAACAAAGTTTAAAAACTCACACTATCTGATTTCAAATGTTACAATAAAGCTGTATGGAGGAGGAGCAAGATGGCGGAGGAGTAGGAGACCTGGATTTCATCTCCTCTCAGGAATTCAGCTGGATAGGGATCAAACCATTCTGAATACCTACAAACCCAACAGGAGATCGAAGAAAAGAAGAGCAACAACTCTCTGAACAGAAAAGCGACCACTTTCTGGAAGGTAGGACGTGCGGAGAAGAATCTGAGGCGATATTCGGGAGGATAGACGGCGGGGGAGGGGCCTCCCTCAGCCACTTCTGGCAAGTGACAGAGCCGCGGAGCACAAAATCGGAACTTTTAGAAGTCTGCTCCGCCGAGGGACGTCACTCTGGTGGCTAAGCGGGGGGTGGAGCCCTCCGGGACAGTGTGGTCTCAGGACCCTCGGGGTCACAGAAAGACCGGGGGTGCCTGAGTGCGGCAGAGCTCCCAGGTAACGGAGCGGGGAAGCCGGCTGCAGAGGCGGAGCCCAGGCGCGGGCTCTCAGCTCGGGGTTGCCATTGACCGTGATCCGCGGCACAGTCGGGCCCCTGCTCCTCCAGCAGGGACCCCACAAGCGGCAGATCCGGGGAGACTCACCTTCCTTCCCCGGGAGGAGCCGGGCGGGAGTGCACCGCAGGGATCTGCTGTGTTTGGAGATTCCACCCGGGGTCGGGTGCCAGAGATAGAGGCGCGCGGTCACAGGCCGGGTGAGCACGGAGTGTGGCCGGAGACCGGGGAGACGGGAGTGACTGGCGGCTTTTCTCTGGGGGCGCACTGAGGAGCGGGGCCCCGAGTTCTCGGCTCCTCCGGGGCGGAGATTGGGAGGCCGCCATTTTCACTCTCCGCCTCCAAAGCTGTACGCAAAGCTCGCAGGGAACAAAAGCCCCGGAGAGCAAACCCGAGCAGATTACTTAGCCGGGAGGGGGCAAGGGCGGGGCAATTCCGCCTCCGGCAGAGACATTTGGAAACCACGGCAACAGGCCCCTCCCCCAGAAGATCAGCAAGAACAGCCAGCCAAGACCAAGTTTACCGATCAATGAGAACGGCAGAACTCCAGCGCTAGGGGAATACTGCACATAGAATTCATGGCTTTTTTACCATGATTCTTCAGTCTTTCAAAGTTAATTTTTTTAATTTTCTTTTTTCTTTTTCTTTTTTTTTAATTTTTTTTCTCTTTTTCAACCAACATTTTATCAATCCCTTTTTTTAAAATCTTTTTTATTTTTCATTTTTAGAGTCATATTCTATCCGTTCATTGTAGTTAACCTTATTTTTTGTATATATATGTAAGTTGTTCTCTCTTTAAAATTTTGGGATACAGATTCTTCTAACAGACCAAAATATACCCTAAATCTCTAGTGTATGGCTTTGTTCTAGTCTCCTGCTTGATTACATTCTCTCCCCATTTTTTAAAAATTTTTCTTTTTTCAACCAACTTCTCAATTCCTTTTATAATTTTCTTTTATAATTTTCATCTTTACAGTCATATTCCATCCCTTCATCATATTTACCCTTATTTTTATACATATACAAGTTTTTCTTTCTTTAAAATTTTGGGAGGCAGTGTCTTCTAGCAGACCAAAATATGCCCAAAATGTAGGGTGTGACACTGATCTATTCACCAGCCTGATCATATTTGATCATATTCTTTCTTTCTTTCTTTCTTTCCCTTTCTTTTCCTCCTGGTTTCAGGTCTCTTCTGATTTGTTTAGTGTATATTTTTCTGGGGTCGTTGTTACCCTGTTAGCATTTTGTTCTCTCATTCATCTGTTCTTCTCTGGATAAAATGACAAGATGGAAAAACTCACCTCAAAAAAAAAGAACAAGAGGCAGTACCAACTGCCAGGGACCTAATCAGTACAGATATTAGTAAGATGTTGGAACTAGAGTTTAGAATGATGATTATAAAGATACTAGCTGGACTTGAAAAGAGCATAGAAGATACTAGAGAATCCATTTCTAGAGAAATAAAAGAACTAAAATCTAACCAAGTCGAAATCAAAAAGGCTATTAATGAGATGCGATCAAAAATGGGGGCTCTAATGGCTAGGCTAAATGAGGCAGAAGAAAGAATTAGTGATATAGAAGACTAAATGATGGAGAATAAAGAAGCTGAGAAAAAGAGAGATAAACAACTACTGGATCACAAGGGCAGAATTTGAGAGATAAGTGATACCATAAGATGAAACAATATTAGAATAATTGGAATCCTAGAAGAAGAAGAAAGAGAGAGAGGGGAAGAAGGTATATTGGAGCAACTTATAGGAGAGAAATTGAAAGTGAGGGGGTGGAAAACCATTTACCATGCTAATGGACATCAAAAGAAAGTTGGGGTGGCCATCCTTATATTAGACAAATTAGATTTTAAACCAAAGACTATAATAAGAGATGAGGAAGGACACTATATCATACTTAAAGGGTCTGTCCAACAAGAAGATCCAACAAGTAAATATCTATGCCCCTAACATGGGAGCAGCCAATTATATAAGCCAATTAATAACAAAATCAAAGAAACACATCGACAACAATACAATAATAGTAGGGGACTTTAACACCCCCTCACTGAAATGCACAGATCATCTAAGCAAAAGATCAACAAGGAAATAAAGGCTTTAAATGACACACTGGACCAAATGGACTTCACAGATATATTCAGAACATTCCATCCCAAAGCAACAGAATACACATTCTTCTCTAGTGCCCATGGAACATTCTCCAGAATAGATCACATCTTAGGTCACAAATCAGGTCTCAACTGGTACCAAAAGATTGGGATCATTCCCTGCATATTTTTGGACCACAATGCTTTGAAACTAGAACTCAATCACAAGAGGAAAGTTGGAAAGAACTCAAATACATGGAGGCTTAAGAGCATCCTACTAAAGAATGAATGGGTCAACCAGGAAATTAAAGACGAATTAAAAAAAATTCATGGAAACAAATGAAAATGAAAACACAACTGTTCAAAATCTTTGGGATGCAGCAAAGGTGGTCCTAAGAGGAAAGTATATAGCAATACAAACCTTTCTCAAGAAACAAGAAAGGTCTCAAATACACCACCTAACCCTACCCCTAAAGGAGCTGGAGAAAGAACAGCAAATAAAGCATAACACAGCAGAAGAAGAGAAATAATAAAGATCAGAGCAGAAATCAATGAAATAGAAACCAAAAGAACGGTAAAACACATCAATGAAACTAGGAGCTGGTTCTTTAAAAGAATTAATAAGATTGATAAACCCCTGTCCAGACTTATCAAAAAGAAAAGAGAAACGACCCAAATAAATAAAATCATGAATGAAAGAGGAGAGATCACAACCAACACCAAAAAAATAAACAATTGTAAGAACATTATGAGCAACTATATGCCAGCAAATTAGATAATCTGGAAGAAATGGATGCATTCCTAGAGACGTATAAACTACCAAAACTGAACCAAGAAGAAATAGAAAACCTGAACAGACCCATAACCACTAAGGAAATTGAAGCAGTAATCAAAAATCTCCCAACAAACAAGAGCCCAGGGCCAGATGGCTTCCCAGGGAAATTCTACCAAACATTTAAAGAAGAATTAATACCTATTCTTCTGAAACTGTTCCAAAAAATAGAAATGGAAGGAAAATTTCCAAACTCATTTTATGAGGCCAGCATTACCTTGATCCCAAAACCAGACAAAGCAAAGACCCCAACAAAAATGAGAATTACAGACCAATATCCCCAATGAACATGGATGCAAAAATTCTCACCAAAACACTAGCCAATAGGATCCAACAGTACATTAAAAGGATTATTCACCATGACCAAGTGGGATTTATTCCTGGGCTGCAAGTTTCATTCAACATCCGCAAATCAATCAATGTGATACAATCATTAATAAAAGAAAGAACAAGAACCATATGATCCTCTCAAGATGCAGAAAAAGCATTTGACAAAGTACAGCATCCTTTCTTGATTAAAACTCTTCAGAGTGTAGGGATAGAGGGTATATACCTCAATATCATAAAAGCCATCTATGAAAAACCCACAGCGAATATCATTCTCAATGGGGAAAAACTGAGAGCTTTCCCCCTAAGGTCAGGAACATGGCAGGGATGTCCACTATCACCACTGCTATTCAACATAGAACTAGAAGTCCTAGCCACAGCAATTAGACAACAAAAATAAATAAAAGGCATCCGAATCAGCAAAGAAGAAGTCAATCTCTCCCTCTTTGCAGATGATATGATACTTTATGTGGAAAACCCAAAAGACTCCACCCCAAAATTGCTAGAACTCATACAGGAATTCAGTAAAGTGGCAGGATATAAAATCAATGCACAGAAATCAGTTGCATTTCTATACACCAACAACAAGACAGAAGAAAGAGAAATTAAGGAGTCAATCCCATTTACAATTGCACCCAAAACCATAAGATACCTAGGAATAAATCTAACCATAGAGGCAAAGAATCTGTACTCAGAAAACTATAAAAATACTCATGAAAGAAATTGAGGAAGACATAAAGAAATGGAAAAACGTTCCATGCTCATGGATTGGAAGAACAAATATTGTGAAGATGTCAATGCTACCTAGAGCAATCTACACATTCAATGCAATCCCTATCAAAATACCATCCACTTTTTTCAAAAAAATGGAATAAATAATCCTAAAATTTGTATGGAACCAGAAAAGACCCCAAATAGCCAGAGGAATGTTGAAAAAGAAAAGCAAAGCTGGCAGCATCACAATTCTGGACTTCCAGCTCTATTACAAAGCTGTAATCATCAATACAGTATGGTACTGGCACAAAAACAGACACATAGATCAATGGAACAGAATAGAGAGCCTAGAAATGAACCCTCAACTCTATGGTCAACAAATCTTCCACAAAGCAGGAAAGAATGTCCAATGGAAAAAAGACAGTCTCTTCAACAAATGGTATTGGGAAAATTGGACAGCCACATGCAGAAGAATGAAACGGGACCATTTCCTTACACCACATACAAAAATAGACTCAAAATGGAGAAAGACCTAAATGTGAGACAAGAGTCCATCAAAATCCTAGAGGAGAACACAGGCAGCAACCTCTTTGACCTCAGCCACAGCAACTTCTTCCTAGAAACATCGCCAAAGGCAAGGAAAGCAAGGGCAAAAATGAACTATAGGGACTTCATCAAGATAAAAAGCTTTTGCACAGCAAAGGAAACAGTCAACAAAACCAAAAGACAAATGACAGAATGGGAGAAGATATTTGCAAATGACATATCAGATAAAGGGCTAGTATCCAAAATCTGTAAAGAACTTATCAAACTCAACACCCAAAGAACAAATAATCCAATCGAAAAATGGGCAGAAGACATGAACAGATATTTCTGCAAAGAAGACATCCAAATGGCCAACAGACACATAAAAAAGTGCTCAACATCACTCAGCATCAGGGAAATCCAAATCAAAACCACCTCACACCAGTCAGAATGGCTAAAATTAACAAGTCAGGAAATGACAGATGTTGGCAGGGATGCAGAGAAAGGGGAACCCTCCTACACTATTGGTGGGAATGCAAGCTGGTGCAGCCACTCTGGAAAACAGTATGGAGATTCCTCAAAAAGTTGAAAATAGAGCTACCCTACAACCCAGCAATTGCACTACTGGGTATTTACCCCAAAGATACAAATGTAGTGATCCGAAGGGGTACGTGCACCCTAATGTTTATAGCAGCAATGTCCACAATAGCCAAACTATGGAAAGAGCCAAGATGTCCATCAACAGATGAATGGATAAAGAAGATGTGGTATATATATATATATATATATATATATATATATATACAATGGAATATTATGCAGCCATCAAAAAGATGAAATCTTGCCATTTGCAACGACGTGGTTGGAACTGGAGGGTATTAAGCGAAATAAGTCAATCAGAGAAAAACAAGTATCATATGATATCACTGAATATGAGAAATTCTTAATCTCAGGAAACAAACTGAGGGTTGCTGGAGTGTTGTAGGGTGGGAGGGATGGGGTGGCTGGGTGATAGACATTGGGGAGGGTATGTGCTATGGTGAGTGCTGTGAATTGTGTAAGACTGATGAATCACAGACCTGTACCTCTGAAACAAATAATACATTATATGTTAAAAAAAAAAAAGATAGTTGAGAGGGAAAAATGAAGGGGGAGAAATCGGAGGGAGAGATGAACCATGAGAGACTATGAACTCTGAGAAACAAACTGAGAGTTTTAGAAGGGAAGGGGTGGGGGGATAGGTTACCCCAGTGATGGATATTAAGGAGGGCACGTATTGAATGGAGCACTGGGTGTTATACGCAAACAATGAATCATGGAACACTACATCAAAAACTAATGATGTAATGAATGGTGACTAACATAACATAATAAAATTAAATTTTAAAAAAATTTTAAAAAGCTGTATGGTCATCTAGATAGTGTGGCATTGACATAAGATAGATAGAGAAAGGAATGGAACAGCATAGTGACGGTGGAGAGAGCTGTTACGGATTGAACTGTGTCCTCCAAAATTCACATGTGGAAGCCCCAACTGTACTTGGAAATAATTAAGGTTAAATGAGGTCATAAAGGGTGGGGCTCTACTCCAATAGCACTGATGTCCTTATAAGAAGAGAGATACCAGGGAGGCACAGAGAAAAGGCCGTGTGAGGACACAGGGAGAAGGCAGCCTTCCAGAAGCCAAGGAGAGAAGTTTCACCAGAAACCAACCCTGCCTCACATCTTGATCTTGGACTTCCAGTTTCCATGACTGTTAATTTTTATTAATAGTTAATGTTAATTTTTGTTTAAGCTGCCCAATCTGTGGTATTCTGTTATAGCAGCTCCAACAAACTAATACAGATTTAGCACTGACATAAAGATTGATATATAGATCAGTGAAACAGAATGGAATCCAGAAGCAGACCCACATAAATTTGGTGGGCATATTTTTGACAGAGAGCAATGCAATCCAATGAATAATTAGGCTTTTTAAACAAATAATTCTAGAACTGGACATTCATATGAGGAAAAGAATCTTGACCCCTCCTTCACGGCATATACAGAAATTAATTCAAAATGGACCATCTACCTAACTGGAAAATTAAAACAATAAAATGCCAGGAAGAAAACAGAGGAGAAAAATCTTCACAACCCTGAGTTAAACAAAATTTTTTAGATTGCACACAAAAGGCATAACCATAAAGGGAATATGTTTGATGATTTCAACTTCATAAAACTTGAAACCTTTTAACTTTCAAACACCCTGGTAAAATGAAGAGGCAAGCCACAGACCTGGAGAAAACAGTCACAATACAAACATCTGACAAAGAATGTATATCCAAAATAAATAAAGAACTACTAAAACTTAATAAGAAGACAAATTGCCCAATAAAAAAAATGAACTGGGTTTTTAATAGACACGCCCACAAAGTAAGATATGTGAATTATGATCAGTAAGCACATGAAAAGATGCTCAACATCTGCTATGGATTGAATGCTTATGTCCCCCTAAATTCATATGTTGAAATCCTAACTCCCAAAGTGCTGGTTTTAGGAGTTGGGGGTCTTCAGGAGATGACTCATGAGAGTGGAACCCTCATGAATTGGAGTAGTGCCCCGATTTAAAAAAAAAAATAAAAGACCCCAAAGAGCTCTCTCTGCTCTCCACCATGTAACGATACAATGGAAATGGATGGAACCCAGAAGATCGCCCTCACCAGAACCTGACCATGCTGGCCTCCTGGTCCCAAACTTCCAGCCCCCGGAACAGTAAGATATAAATTTCTGTTGTTTATAAGCCACCTGGTCTGTGGTACTTTGTTATAGCAGTGCAAACAGACTAAGACAACATCATTCATCATTGGGGAAGTGCATATAAAAACTAGATCGAGGTACCACTACACAACCAATAGAATGCCTAAAAAAATTTTGCCAATAGGAACGTGGAGCAACTAACATTCTCAGGTTGCTGGTAGAAATGTAAATTGGTTCAAACCCCTTGAAAACAGGTTGGTGGTTTCTTATCAAATTAAACATGCACCTGCCATATGACCCAGCATCTGCATTTCTGGGTGCTAACCCAAGCAGAATGAGAACATGTGTCCACCCAAACAGTTGTATCCAGGTGTTCATAGCAGTTTTATTCATGATCATAAGAAACTAGAAACAGCCCAAAGTCCGTCAGTAGGTAAAGAGATAAATTGTACCATATTCATACAATATATTACTCATCAATAACACTGAACACACAAACATGGAGACAACTCAGAAGCATTATGTTGAGCAAAAGTAGCTAACCACAAAAGAGTATGAAGTTCCATTTATGCAGTTATAGACCAGGCAAAATTACTCCATAGTGACAAAGCAGATTAGTGGATCCCTCTGGCAGGGTGAGGGTAAGGAGGGAACAGACTGTAAAAGGGTATAAGGGAACTTTCCGGGATGATGGAAATGTTCTTTCTCTTGACTGGGATGGTAGTCCACAGGTGTAGACATGTCAAAACTCATCAAACTGTACATTTAAAATGTGTGCATTTTATTGTCTGAATTATACCACAATAAAGTTGATTCCTTTTAAAGATCATTTAGAGTAAAAATGTAAAAGCAAGGCAAGGAATGAGAACAGAAGTGGGCCTTCTCAGCAGAGAGAAGGGAGGGAAAACTCCAGTGGAATGTCACTGGGCTGCCATGTTACCTACTTCTGCAATGTTTGGGGGTTTTGTAGTAAGCATGCATGCCATAGATAACTGGAAAAAAGTTAAACTCTAAAAACGATCTTACAGCACCGCTCTGTGAGGGCAGCAGGGATGCCTGCCCCCCAGTGAGTCACTTTCCTTCCTCCTCTTCTTGCCACCAGACGCTGTTGGCATTGCTGATCTTGGTGCTGTACGTGGGCACAGGAATATCAGGTGAGCATTCTGGAAGCTGAGAAAGGAGAAGCCGAGTCCACCCGGAGTCAGGAGGGGTATTCTGGAGATGGCTGCATGTCAATGGAGCCTCCAAAACTTGCCTTCTCCCCCCTTCACCCACTGGGATGACCAACCATGTTCATTTCAATGACTGCTCATTTGCCCTTGTTAAGAGGTGATGTTTGTGCCTGTTTCAGGAAGAAGTTGGGAAGTGTCAGAAAGGATCAGAGAATGTAACTATCCCCAGAATCCTGTGGCTTCCCAGGTAACATATTCAAAAAAGGTGCTGAGGGGATGTCAAGTTTGACTGAGGAAATCTGGGAAGGCTTCCCAGAGGTGTCATGGGCGAGCTGGATCTTGAAGGATAAGTAGGAGCTGGCCACGTGGAGAAGGTGGGGATGGGCACTCCAGAGAGAAGGAATAGCAGATGCAAAGGCTCAGAAAACTTTTTGAAACCAGTGGCAAGGGGGTCCTACGTGAAAAAGCTCAAGATGCAACTTTGATGTCTGCCTTTCAGGGATTTGAATACCAGACCAATGAACCCGCAGAAGAGCCAATAAAGGTCATCAGGACCTGGTTGAAGGAAAACTTGCATGTTTTCTTGGAGAAGCTAGAGAAAGAGGTGCGAGAGCTGGAGCAGCTGGTCCAGGACCTGGAGGAGTGGTTAGATGCTCTTCTGGGAGAGGGGCACCCGGAGGATCCCTGCTCCAACTTCAAAATTCACCTGTGAGGGCCAGGGCTGGAACCTGGGGAGGACGCCAAGCGGAAGCGGGGGGTGGGGCGGGGGGAAGGTTGCCAGGGGCTCCTTAATAAGGGCTGAGCTGTGACACTTGAATGTCAAAGCAGGCAAGAAAATAAAATAGTTGGGACACTAAGAACCTTGCTGGTTCATGAACACTGTCAGGATGACCCCAAGGCTCTGCTGAGATATCCTCCAGCCCACCAGAACTCTGGCACATTGGAACCAAGCCAACCTCCGGGTCAGGACCCTCGCCCACTTACCTGAGATATGGTGCAAATTCCCTAACCTCTCAGAGACAAAACTGCCTCATTAGTAAAAATCAGGGATGCCAATTTGCCTCAGAGCATTACAGTGAGGACCAGACGTGTATGTGCATAGAGCAGGTGCCTGATAAACAGTTCTTCCTTCCTTCCTTTCTTCCATTCCTTTTCCTTCCTCCCTGGAACTTAGCAAGACTCTGGTTCTGGAGTGTATAGATGTTATGGGGCAACTCAACTCTCAGACACTGCTGCTGAGAGCATGAATTGCCAAACCCCCCGTGCAGGGGAATTGGTGATAGCATTCAAAGTCACATAGCAAAACAAAGGACCAGGAGGGCCCAGTGTCAGTTAGTAGAGGTGCAGCCAAACAGTGGATACCCTGTAGCTATGAAAGAGAATGAGGACGCTTTCCTACTGATAGAGAAGTGTCCACAGAAAAAGGTTGTTAAATGAGAGAAATCAAGGCGTAAGAAGAGCATGGGACAAGAATCTATATTTCATTGTTGTTGATGATGACGATGTTATTGAATGTGCAAGAAAACGCTAGAAGGATACAAAATGGTGGTGGGGGGCAGATTGGGGAAGTTGAAAGTGGGCAAATGTACGACCAGGATGAAAGAGAAACTTTTCACACTCTTTTATTTTCAGACTACATGATTGTTTTGCCTATTCAAATATTTTTAAAAGAAAATTACCCATTATTTTGCCCGCAGAGAAGCACAGGAATACAGTGTATACAAGCAAAATAAGAATATCACTATGTTGAGGGGCGCCTGGGTGGCTCAGTTGGTTAAGCGACTGCCTTCGGCTCAGGTCATGATCCTGGAGTCCTGGGATCGAGTCCCGCATTGGGCTCCCTGCTCAGCAGGGGGTCTGCTTCTCCCTCTGCCCTCTTCCCTCTTGTGCTCTCTGTCTCTCATTCTCTCTCTCAAATAAATAAATAAAATCTTAAAAAAAAAAAAAAAAGAATATCACTATGTTGAAATTATGAGTGACTTATTTTTTTTAAACAGTGCTAAGAGAAAACCCTCTCTTTTGATTAACTTATTTTGATTAAACAATGATAATTCTTATCTAGGATTTTCCCTTGACTTCCAGGAAGTTCAGCGTTTAGTTGTCCATGGTGGGAATTATATCTGTCTCACTTTTTTGGACCATTCGCCCCTTTCTAAGATTTTTTGTTTTCCAATTTTAACGGAGCTATTATATACATACCAACTGTTAGAACCACCTCAAATCTCTGGAAAGTCAAGAGGGGTCCAATTCAAATCATCTCATAGAAAATCTGACTGACAGGGAATGGCACAGAAATTCTGTTTGCTGGGAGGAATTATTCAATTGCCACTTGGGAAGGAAAAAGTCTTTGCAAGTTACAGTCACAGTTTTGCCGCTTTGAGTATATGTCAGCGGGTGGGGACCAGAATCTGTTTTTCTCCTTTGCAGCTATTTTAGCAAGTGTTCTGTAGGAAGGTCTGATAATGATATTTCTTTGCATTTATTTTTACTGTTACTCTAAAGGCTATAATAACATACCCAAAATCATGTACATGGGCTCTACTGGTATTTAGAGGGTTCCCAGGCAGAATTTTGACTATATACACATTTAGCCGAACCCACATTTCAGCCTCTAACTCCTATCTAAGTTGCAATTGTATTGTACCTGTAATATATATCTGTGTATATGTTTATGTTTACATATTATATATATTTATGTTTTCTTTTATATATATGATATAGTTGTAAATATTTTTTATAAAACATATATGTATATAAAATTGGAGGAGACGTGAATTAAAAAAAAATGGAGCCTAGATCCTTGAGCATTGAACCACCCCTGTGGTTATTAGCAGAGCCTTTGAGCAAAGGAGTCACACCCTGAAAGCGCTCAGGCGTTACCCCCACACACCCACACACAGGGCCTGATAGAAACAGCCCATGCTGGTGCGGGGTTGCCGCCCACTGCTGGTGGTCACTTTTGGGATGTTGGCTTGTGAGCCCATAAGAACAGCAAGCCACTCAGCGCGGCTCAGGCAATGAGGGTTTGTTGTGGCACAACACGGGAGCCAGAATCTCATGGAAATCAGGAGCATACCATAACTTGGGATCCTGGAGACTGGAACAGGAAGGTATTTAAGAACCCAGGGTATCCACCGAGGTGCTCCAGGAGCCCCGTCGCAAGAATCTGGGAGCTTACCTCTAGCTTTCCACTTTTACCTTCACTTGGCCGCTCTCTGGGTCTCTGCTTCTCTTTGTGTGTCTGCCCCCTATCTTCCTGCTTCCAATGGCTTCCTTGCCCCCCACTCTATCTAGCCCTGCTTCAGCTCAGCACTTCTGCCTGTGAGTCCTCCTAACTCTAATTTGCTCCTGGTCCCACAAGGCCTCTCCCTTTCTCATGACCTCCCAAACTTCCAGTGACCATACAATTCTGTCTGCACTTCACAGATCAGGCTCCAGGGGAGTGGGTGGGTTATGATTGACTCATCTCATTAGCTGGAGCTTCTTGTCCTGAGCCAGACTCTGTGCTGACCAGGCTTTGGACTAGATGACCTCGGGGTGACCACCCTCGCCCCCTCCCCCCGCTCCAATCAACTGTGACAGGACAGAGAGGGAAGGATCAAGTACTCCAGAATGGAGCTACCTCATATGAGAAACAGCCTGGGCCCCTTCCTGACGGGTGGCTCTGGACCGTGTGTAATGACCTCACATTTCCCAAGGTGGTCAGAAATGTGGCAGAGAGAGTGATGGCAATCCTTGTACCACGGAGCCCCAAGAGTCAGTATCAGGGAAGCAGAATTGTGTGAGACAAACATTCAAAGGCTGACTATAATTGCTGAGAATGAGGTGGGAGGCGCTTGGCCACCAGAGTCACCAGAGTCAACATAGGTGAGTGGGTCAGCCTAATCTGGGAATATTTCACTCATTCTCCAGTTCCTGGGTATGAAAAAGACAAATGACACACTTAAAAAGAAGATTATGGGGGTGCCTGGGTGGCTCAGATCATGAATGATCTCAGAGTCTTGGGATTAAGCCTGGCATCAGGTTCCACGCTCAGGGTGGAGTCTGCTCCAGATTCTCCCTCTCCCTCTGTCTCTCCTGCTGCTCTCTCTCTCTCTCAAGTAAATAAATAAGTAAATAAGTAAATAGAGTGTGACTACCTTTAATGACTTTGAAGTCTTATAATTTCAATGAGTTAGACAAAATGTTGCCCAGTAGATCTATTAAGGGGTCCACTTTCATATCTATAGAGTGGACTCGCCTTTGGGAGAAAAAATGTCTTTTACTTGAGAATACAACTATTTCCAGCTCCTTCCATTCAATCAAGAATAATGCTGCCAGCAGAGCAGGGTCTCCCTGCCCCCATCCCAGTCCCCAACCCAACCCCCTTCCAACAACAACCAGCTCCAACTGATTGTGATCTTGCAAGGCCCGGCTTCCCAGCCACTGAAGACTAATTTAAATAGAAAAGGGAGTGGTGCCTGGGTGGCTCAGTCCTTTAAGCATCTGCCTTCGGGTCAGGTCATGATCTCAGGGTCCTGGGATCGAGCCCTGCATTGGGCTCCCTGCTCAGCCAGGAGTCTGCTTCTCCCTCTCTCTCTGCCCGCACCCACCAAACCCGGGTCATGCTCGCTCTCTCTCTGTCTCTCTTAAATAAATAAATAAATTCTTTTAAAAAAAATAGAAAAGAGAAATTGAATAATAAAATCAGGAGTCAATTTTTTTTTTTAAAAAAAGAGAAAGAGTGGACTATGCATGTGCCAGCCACTGGTGAATGAGAAGTTTAAAGGCTAGTGGGAAAAACAAGCAGAAGAGTCAAGACAAGGCAATTTTGGAGAATGATAAATGTACAAGTAGAAATGAGGAAACAACTTAGCAAGCCACTGTGGTTTTCCAGGTGGAAACAGAAGCTTGGAGTAGGGAAGAGGTGCAGAGAAGCAGAATTCAGTTTGTAAGTATCATCAGCTGGACGTGCTGATGGAGAAGAATGAGGAAGAAGGGTCCAGACAGCTGTCTGCCCGGCCTCAGCACGCCCACTCTCTTCAGTGCAGGGCAACTTGAGCCATGATTTCAAGTCCTGACCCAAGATGCTCTCGAGGACTACGTGGAAGAGACAGGTGTGGTCTTGTTAAGGGAAAAGTGGCCAGTTGGAAAAATGTCCTGACCACTCAATTATCCCCATTTCTTCCTTTGTTTCAGGCACCTGGAGCATGAGGTCAGCATCACAAACAATTAAAAGTTTAATTAATTTTAATTGATGGTTTTCACCCCATCTCTCTTTTACTTAATAGATCTACTTGGCAGGCTTCCTGATGCTCCCTCAGGCTCTTCTCTTTTGCTAACACTGAATCATTCTACGTTTGTCTTTGTCTGTTTGATTGCTTTTGGTCAGCTTCTTTTCTGTGCCTCCAACTTATATAATGGGGAAAACACCCACAGTCATCCAGATAATTCATGTTTTAAAGATAAGAATCTGATAATCTAGACAAAAGTTGGATAAGATAAAGTCCACCTATGTATTAGCTATATGTATTTCCTAAGAATATCAGGATTATTGGGGAGAAATAATAAAATTGTGGCAAGAGACATTTAAAGAATGTGTTCCTGTTTTAGGGGCTTGGTCGAGTGTTATTGCTAGTTCCAATTTATGGATAAGAACACTGAGGCATAGAGAGATCATATAATTGATCAAATCATATCATCAGTGAATGGGAGCCAGAATTCAAACCCGGACTATCTGGCATTGAAGCCCTCACACCAATTCAATGAGCTTCACAGCCTCGCCTCCATGAAGCCTAGCCAAGATAACGTCTTCTCTCACTTTATTGTTAAGTAATCATATGCAATTAAATTTACAGGGCAATAAATTCTCATCGCATGCTACTACATGTTGGGTACATATAGAGAGAGGTAGAAGTCACATTCCCTGCCCACATATAGCTTGTCCTTCTACCATGAAACCAAGAAACAAAGACGAGAAAAATGAAGTCTTTACATTCTTGTAGCAGCTATTGGGTAAAGTGCCAAAGGAACCTAATTGCCAAATGAGCTATATACTTACTGGCCTAACTAAGAATTCAGAGAAGGGATAGGGAGCTTGAGTTGGCACTAACACGAAAATCTGTGAGTCCCGTTATAGAAAAATGCAGAAACTCAAATTAGGCTGCACCCAAGGGGAAATTGTGGGGGAACCGGAAGAGAGATGAGTGATGGGTGGGGGCAGAGAGTGGCCCTTCCCACTAGAATCACAGCTCAGGCATGGGTGCTGGTGTGGCCCAGCCTAACCCCAAGTGTCAGATCCCAGGTCTCAGGTAAGATTTGGGGCCAGGCTTCCCACAGGTCTTTGTGAGAATCAGGTGTATTTTTTTTTTAAACAGATACTCTTGAGAAGTAGGAATTTGGGCTTCACTGAAATTATTCCCAGACCAGGAAAGTCCATTTCCAGTCTGCATGTCATATTTTTGATGATGTCAAGTAAAAATGTGGATTTAATTTGTTCCCTTAATCCACAAATTTGTTCAAAAAAATTGTGAAATGCACTAAATCCAATTTGGTTCAAATCTGGCTGTCAGAAGGATAATTGAGGGTGGTGAGGGATGGAGCCAAAGAAGACGCATTTCTGGGGCATCCAAATCCCTCCTGTTGTGACATTTCCAAGAGGACATGTATCCTTGCCGGAGGGCAAAGAAAGAAGACAAGAACTTTATTCGGACACTGTGGCTGGTGTTCTCAGTGCAGTGGCTGAGCCTTCAGCAGAAGGACCTGACTCACCTGTGTGCTTTGGCCAAATCACTCCACTACTCAGAGCCTCAGTTTCCCCCTCTGTCATATGGGGCTACCATCACCTTTGAGCGGCTGTTGGGATATTAAAAGGACGTAACAGTAAAGCACAGTGCTAGAAAGCCAGTAGGTGCTTACAAATGTAGCATTAACAGAAACGTCCAGGTAAATCTAGACTCAGGCCCAGTTAGATCCAGAGGACACTGGCCCTTGTCTCATTCTCCCTCTGTCAGCTCCGCTTGCCTCTGGGCTGGCCCCATTCTCAGGCAGGCTGTCCCCACTGTGGTGGCAAGATGGCTTCAGGAGCTCAGGCTCTATCGTACTCCCCTCAGTCTTCCCAGAGGGAACGAGAGCCCTCTTCCCTGAGACCTACGGTCCAAGACCCGCAACGGAACCTGGTGGTTCTCGGATTGGATCAAATACCCATTCCAGAGCTAATCCTGGTTGCTGCCATGACACAAGGCTCACATGGGCCAGGCCTGTTTTACACATGCATATCTCTAGCCAGGGATAATCCTAAGCACAGACTGAGTGGAGAGTGGTGGCTCCCCAAGGGAAATCAGGGTGCTGTTACCAGAATGTGGGAAACCGGTGCTAAGAAAAAAATTTAAATACTTTCTTGAAGTATGAATAACAATTCCTTACATTTCCATCACACTCTGGTGGGGTACGAAGTGCTTTCTCAGCTATCTTCTTTCATCTGGATGGTAGCTCATCCAGACAAGACAGGTGATCTTTCTGACACCAGGTGCATGGGTGAACTACAGCAAGAATTTATGTCTCCTGCCCGTGAGGGCAGGCCAGGTGCGTGTCAGAGGAGGTGGCATAAAGGAGCTGAAAGGATAGGGCTTTGGGGTCAAACAGACCCGGTCCAAGCCCTGCCCACCCTCCACTCCCACCTCTGTGTGTGACCTCAGACAGGTCACTCCATCCTTCTGAGCCCCAGTCTGCTGCCCATAAAATAGGGTTTGTCTACATATCTCCAGGGCCCATTGAGAGAATAAAGTCATAACAGCCAACTTTTATTTAGTGTTTACCATGCTCCAGGCACGATTCTAAGCACTTTTTGAGCATCCCCTACCTTACTTAATCATCACAACAAATCTATGTGCACTATCAGTGTCTTCACTGCATATGTAAGGAACTTGGGACAGGGGGTACACACATGTCCCAGGGTTGCACAGCAAGTTGTGGAGCCAGGATGCAAACTCAGACAAGCCAACCCCAGGGCCACGTGCTAAAGCCCCACCCTGTGCTCCTTCCCGATTAAATGAGGTAATGCGTATGCTGAGCTATGTAAACTCTAACACATTATATAAATGTCACTCGCTATTACTTCTCTCCTCCCGCCCTGGTCATTAAAGCCATGAGGGACCTCATGAATCTACCATTCAGATATGTTCTCTCGGGCTAGACTCGGCCCCTTCGCTGCACTTCCTCGCAGCCGGCCTTTGGCTCTGAGGCTACACCTCCAGGCCCATCTGATTCTGTTCTCTCTAGAGTCCAGGCAAAGTCATTTCTTGCACACAGGCATTCACTTACTCCACAACTTTTAATGACTGAGAGGAGAAGCTGGGGTCATACTGGACAGCAGAACGATTTTGGAGAACCCAACCAACATGATCTCTACTCCCAGTGCGGTGGAGACTCAGAGAAAACGGCACCTGGGGAGGATACTCAGCTCAGCATCGTGGGTAACTTGGGCATAATATTAGAACCCAGCTACCAGGGTAGGGGTGAGATCCACAGGACAGGGATCATGCAAGTGGAGCAGCTAGCAATCAGAGCCAAGCATATTTAGCTACTGTCACAAAGGGAATTCTACTCTTCACTCCCTCTGGCCTAGAGTTTAACATCATTTCTGTGTAACTTACTTGTTCCCCTCTATAAGACATCCTTCCTTGTTCTTGGTTTCTGCCTTATTTCTCATATCAAAGCACATACTCATTAGCATAAATTCAGAAAAAAATACAGCAAATGTATATATTTCTAAAATAGCAGGCATATAGAGACAGAAATCAGATTAATGGTTGCCAGGGACTGTGGGAGAAGGGGTAGGGAGCGATTGCTTATTAGGTCCAGGGTTTCCATTTGCGGTGATGGAAAAGTTCTGGAGTTAGATAATGGTTATTGTTGTACAGCATCATAAATGTACTTAACACCACTGAATTGTACACTTCAAAATAGTGAAAATGGTAAATTTCATGTTATGTGTATTTGCCACGATTAAAAAGAATTGCAGGAGAGCATAATCTCACTACCCAGAGTCAGCCAAAGCAATCTTTTGGGTATTTCTCTCCACCTTTTTTAATGTATATTTTTAAATAATTAAGGTCATAATGCAAAATAAAATTTTTCATCCTCCTTTTTATATGTAATATATACAATGTAATAAGCATTTTCCCCATATCCTGCATAACATTATTGGGCACTTAGGGGGTTCTTTTCTTCAAAGAACTATTCACTATTATTAACAAATGCATCAAGAAAATGAAAGGCAGGCCATAGATTGGGACAAATCATTCACAATGCATATATCTGACAAAAAACGTATCCAGAACATATAAAGAGCTCCTACAAATCAATAAGAAAAATACAGACCACCCAATGTTTTTAAAGTGTGCCATAGGTTTGAAAAGACACTTCAAAAAGAAGAATGGACAATAAGCATGAGGAAAGTGTTCAACATCATTGTTCATCAGGGACATGCATATTAAAATCACAGTGAGACACTAGGGCAATACCACATATAGGGGAGGAAGCAGAGCACTGTGAATCTCATATATTGCTGGTAGGGTTTAAAATTATGCAAGCCAGTTTGGAAATCAGTTTGGTAGTTTATTATATAGACCTACAGAATGTCCTAGTGATCTTATTCTAAGTATTTACCTAAGAGAATGAAAACAAAGGTGCATAAAAAAATAAAAATAAAAAATATAAGTGCATAAAAACTGCAACAACTGGATATAACTCAAATGTCCATAAATAAATTGTGGTTATAGTCACACAGTAGAATACTACTCATGAATAAAAGAATGAACTACTTATACATACAATAGCCTGGGTGAGTCTCAAAAGCATTACCTTGCATGAAATAAGACACAGCATAGCTATTGTCTGATTCCATAAAAACCTAAGCTATGGTGATGGAAATCAGATCAGCATCTCAAGGAAGTATATAAGGAAAGTTTTTGGAGTGATGGAAAAAATTTATATCTTCATTTGGGGGGTGGCTACATGGGTGTTTGTTTTTGTTGAAATTCATCAAATGGTACACTTTAAATCTCTTTATTTAATTGTATATAAATTATGTTTAAATAATATTAATTAGAAAAAAAATTAAATTAAACACCAACTCAATAACCCAACAAATTCACTTCTGAATATTAACCCAAGAAAGAAGTATATATCCACAAAAAGCCTTGTGTAAAAATATTCACGGCAACTTTATTCATAAGAGCCAAAAACTAGAAATGGACTAAATATGCCAATTAAAACAGAATGATGATTAATCTGGATTTTTAAAGATGTATGTTGCTTATAAAAGACACAAATATAAGGACCCAGAAAAGTTAAAAGTAAAAGGATGGGAAAACATATCCATAAAAACATCAAAAAATGAGTAGATATTTTTAAAAGGAGGAATAGATCTACTAATATCAGATGAAATAGACATTAAGACCAAAAGTATTAGTAGACATTAAGAGTAACAATTCACAATTATAGAGGGGCCAGCTCAACAGGAATATATAACAATTCTAAATTCAAATGAGTTTAGTAATGGAGCCTCAAATATTGTAAGAACTAAAAGGAAAAATAACTAATTCCATAATCATAGTGGAATATTCTGAAACATGTCTGTCAGTAACTGATAATACAGACACAAAAATTAATAGGATATATAAAGATTTAAAGAGCATGACTAACAAACCTGAGATAGACCCAAATTTACACAGTTACCTGATTTATGGCAAAGGTACCACTACAGTGTAGTGGGGGGAAAATTGTCTTGTCGATAAATGGTACTCGATGAATTGCATAAACTTATGGAAACTTATGGCTGTTGACTCTCAGCTCATATCATACTCAAAATTCTACTTCAAGTGAATCATAAGACTAAATGTAAAAAGTAAAACAATAAAATTCCTAGAATAAAAAATAGGAGTGTATATTTATGACCATGGATAGACACAAATTTCTTAAATAAAACAAAAAAACACTAAACATAAAGGAAAAGATTAGTACACTAGTCTATTTTAAAATTAAGAATTACTGTTCATGTAAAGACACCATTAAGAGGATAAAAACGCAAACAGCAATTCAAGAAGACATTTGCAATACAAGGAAGCTGTACATTGACTATATAAAGAACCCCTACAAATGAGAAAGAACTCACCCCCAAAATGAGAAAAACCTTGAACAGGCACTTCACAAAAGGGCAATACCCAAGGGATCAATTTGTTACAAACACCTTATTAAAACCACAATGAGATATCATCCCCTACAACCAGAATGTCTACATTTTTTAAACCAAAACCAAGTGTTGCTAGAATATAGATCTATTATCACTCTCCTATATTTCTGTGGAAGTGTAAATTGGTACAACTGCTTTCAAGAACTGTTAGTAGTACTTACTAAAGCTGAATATACACATGTTTTGTGACTCAAGAATTCTACTACAAATGTGTACTCTTAGAAATGGATGTGTGTGTGTGTGCGCGCGTTGAAAGTCATGTCCAAAAATATCATACAGCATTATTTTTAATACTTAGGAACTAGAACAGTCCATCAACAGTCCATTAACAGTAGAATGGATAAATAAATTCAACAATGGAATACTATTTGGCAGTGAAAAAGAGCAAACCAACATATGTAAGACCATGGATAAGCCTCAAAGACATAATGTGACTGGAAATCAGACAAGAAAGAGTATAATTATCTATGATCCCATTCATATGAAATTCAGAATTGGGCACAATTAACCTATAAGTGATAGAAGTCAGGATATTGGTTACTTTGGGAGAGTAATGACCAAGAGATGGTACAAAAGAGACTTTTGAGGTGCTGGTTATATTCTATCTCTTGATCTGAATGGTGAGTACCTATGTGTATTCACTTAAAAATTCATCAAGCCCTTCACTTAAGACTCATGCATGAAACTCTATCGTGTTACTCTTCAGTTTAAAAGTTTGGCAAAACATAACATATGCTGGGCGCCTGAGTGGCTCAGTCGTTGAGCGTCTGCCTTTGGCTCAGGTCATGATCCCAGGGTCCTGGAATTGAGTCCCTGCTCGGCGGGAAGCCTGCTTCTCCCTCTCCCACTCCCCCTGCTTGTGTTCCTGCTCTCACTTTCCCTGTCTCTGTCAAATAAATAAATAAAATCTTCAAAAAAAATAAATAAATAACATGCTATTATTAAAGTTCATGATACGTATTGCCAAATTACTTTTGGGTAACACTGTACCAGTTCCCACCAGCACTGTATAGGAGTTGTGTCCTAACCAAAGCCTCCCAAATACTGAGCATTATAATCTTCAAAGTCATTCTTCGGCTTCATCTTAACTTGATTTTATCCAACAAGCCAGCAAATAGTTATCAAATCTCAAGCTACAATGAATTCAGATAAAACTATTTTACTTTCTCCCCCTCTTTCCTTCCCCCTACCAAGGCTGTGGGAAAGGAGAGGAAGGGATGACTCTGAGAGAGATGTAATAGAAAGTAGCAATATGACTTATCACGGAATGGCCTAGCGTGCACTTGAATCACTTCCTGAAAGCAGCCATTAAAGAAATGGGGTAGGGATGGCTAAAGACATATGGCTTAGAGCAAAGAACACTGAGACAGGAGTCAGGAGGTCCTGGTTCTTAGCCCAGCCCCACCACTATGTCATGGTGACCCTGGGCAAGTCCCTTCCCCTTTCTGGGTATCTGTTTCTTACCCTGTAAAATGAAGGTTTAGATCAGCTGGTCTCCAAAGCCCTTTTCAGTTTGAATTGACCATGATCACATATAACTCAACGGATCGATATATACAACACTGTTTTAAATGCTCTAGAAGCAACTATGGGTACATTCATGCTTGAGTTGCACATTTAATTCACCAGAATTCTCCTCTGGAGACAAAAATATTGCTCGAGGGTGGGAGCCCCCAGGGGCACCTGAGTATGTGAGAAAGGGGCTCTTCTGTAGGAGGAATCAAGATAACTTTGCTCATTTCTCCAGAGAGGGAAGAAGAAAGAGGAAGAAAAGAAAAACCCAGATAGATACGCAAGATGGCGGAAGGCTCTGTGCTCCATAAAGCAACCACTTTCTATATCCTCACCAATGGTCAATAACATTGCTAAATTCATGACATGCTTGATTTTCTAGGAGCAGATTCTCTTGGTAAAACATGAGAAGGGGTCAAGCTCCCTGCACAGACTGACATGGCCCAGTCTCAAAACGGCCCACGCAAACAAAGACAGGGGCCAGGAGGGAGAGGGAAATGTGAAAACATTCTCCACAGGGCCTGGCATATCGGGGACCATGCACTCAGCTTTCACATCAAGGGCAGGGAATTGGGGTGCGAGTTTCACTGAAGCCCTTCTCCAGGGCACAAGAGAGTCCTACGTGACAAACACATCCCATTTTCTATGCTGATGATAACCACCTGCTGCCCTCAACCCTCATGAAGTAACTTAGGGCTCCTCTCATTTCCCCTGTCTCCTCCAGCTGGAATCCCCTTCCTGAGGCCGGGCCTGCAGCAGCCTTGACACCCCCTCCCCCACCAACCTCCTGGGTGAGGGCAGCCTCACCTGGGCAGGGCCAGTGCCCATGGCTGGCAGTGGGTGCTCTCGACGGATGGCCCTCTCTGCCCATCACATAGGCTTTGCACCCTGGAAACCATTTCCCCCTCCCTTGATTGAACCCAAGGTTGAATTCATAATTTTACAATTTTCAAAACTACCTAACTCTGAGGGGGGAAGAAAGAGCTTTCAGTAACCCCTATTCGGTAGCCAAGAATTAGCAAGGGAAACACTGCTTCCCACTTTCTAATTGATGCCTCTGCCAAGGGCCCCAGGTATGTCGGCTCCTGAACACGCGTCTTTGGGGAATTAGTCTCGGGAAACATATCCTCCAAGGCCATGTGCGCTTCCTGTCGCCAGCAGGACTCCAGGAGCCCCCTTGACGCTAATTTTCTTAATACAAAACCATTTCTTTTTTCGAAATGAAAAATGACTTGTTAAACCCCTCCCGGGTCACTTTTTTTTTTTCCTCCCAGAGAAACACATTAAAGTAAACAAACTTGAGATGTAAAATGAAAACAGGGGCCCCCATAGCACCTGCAGGGTTTTAGCAGCTCACATTACAAAGCCCCGTCTGAAGTGGCCGAGAACTGTTTCCATTACAAATAGCCAGTTCTCTTGAAAGTAAGGCAAAAGCCAAATTAGTCAGATTACATCAGGATATATTTTCCTGTAGCATAAGTTCTTTGGAAACACCTGCCTGACATATTTCAGACTTGTGCCGAGGTGAGCCGGGCCCTTGGTGGTGTCAAGGGTTCGTCAAAGTCTCAACACAAATGGGTGTTTGGGTTTTACTCAGGAAAACTGAGTGAGATGCCTATGTGGAATTTGGGTTGCTACAGACAGACTTTTTGGTACCTTTGAGCCGGCAGGGTTTAACCGACTGTTGTCCCTGCAGCAGTGGACGGTGCCGAGATGGTCCTGGAATTCAGGCATCCTGTGTCCGAACCTCCTTTGGATAGCAGCGGGAAGGGATCATGTGGTCACATGGTAGTTACGTGGTCAGGGAGCTTTGAAGGGACTTGATGGAGAAGGAGCATGACCTCACTCTGTGGGAAATGTTAAAATTAGGGAAAAGCACTGAGCCCACAGCTGGGTGGGGAGCTGAATGGAGAAGGCAGATATAGGCAGGCCATGTTCTGGGCCAAAGCTGGGGGTTGGGGGCATCGAGCCCCCCCTATCCTTCTCTATACGTTAATTAACATTCCACTGTTGACAACCGTCCCCCACTGTAGTCTTTCTTTATTTATTTGGTTACCACCCAGTAACCATGGATAATTTACTTTTTCAAATGATCTGCATTGCTTACAAGTGCCTGGTCAAGTAGATTAAATAAATTATGGTAAATCCACAATATGGAATACTACATACCCATTCAAATGAATCGGGGAAAATGACAGGGACTGTGATGGAAAGACGTCTACGATATAGTAAGTGAAAAAAAAATCAAGTTGCCAAACAGTAGGATAAGATGATCCCAATTGTTCAAAACGGGGTGGGGGAAGAAAAGGCATTCGAATATATACACACAAATGCCTGAAAATGTATAGAAAGTGGACCGGGAGAAGAGACGGTAAACTATTCATTATGGCCACCCAGCAGAGGAAATGGGAAGAAAGAGAGGTAAGGATGGACTTTCATATTCTGTTTGGAATACTCTTGAAAGGTTTACAATGAGAATAAAGCCATGTACTACTTGTGTAAAGAAAAATGCCCACAATAAAATCATATAAAGAGTGAGTGTGTGTTGGGGCGCTCCAGATGAGTTCCTAAATCCTGAAAGCTGAAGAATCCACAACTCCAAGTGTGTGATGGGCATCGGCCTGGGGAACTGCTGAGCTCTGAGTCTTGGGATTTTCTTGCACCCCGCTGGGGGCAAGCACGGGCCAGCGAGACACACGAGCAAGCATGCACTTCCTGGAAGGTGTTCATCAGCAATGACATCCGTGTATCTAGCAGAGCAGTAAAGAGTAAAAGCTTTAGAGTCAACCACCCTGTTGACATCCTCCCAAGCAATAGGACTTAGGACACCTTCCTTGACCTCTCTGGGCCTCATTTTCTCAGGAATAAAATGGGAGGTGAGAATGGAAAGTACCTAATAAGGTGGTCAGAGGATTAGGATAGGTAAATCAAGTAAAGGCATTCAGCATAGTGCCTGTGTGGCCAACACTCTAAAATGTGAGTTACTATTAAAGAGGCTGTAGAATGAGAGCTTTGTTTTTACACTTATATGTCCTAAACAAGTGCCTGGCAGGATTCAATTCCATGGATGAGCATTTCCTCCTGAAACAAGAATATGGGCTAAATCCATATTGACCGGCAGAGCTGGGCCACCCAAATGTCCAGAGTGTGAAGGAGCAGGATTGGACTCTTACACGCCCATCAGAGAGCTCTTTATTCCACAGGGAGAGAGCCAAGATACGTAGACACAAGACTCCAGTGTGTCTCAGGTGAGGTGTTACAAACGGGTCAGCCAGAGGAAAGTGCTGGAGCAGAACTCTAAAGGCAAGGAAAGCAGGTCATCTGGAATCAAGGAGCCGGAGACCTCGAGGTTGGCTGGAGGAGAGTGGGGAGGGCCGGGGAGGTGTTCACACCAGCTGCAGCACCTTGCTGGGGTGCACCAGCTGTATTAAAGACCAGGGCTGAATTAACAGCCAGAGTTGCTTAAAGCCAGGAAATTATTGACCTAGAGAGCGATCGTAGACGATCGTCAAATGTAACACGTGCTGGGTCCAATCTGCCTTCTCTCCCAACCAGCAGGAATCTTAACTGTGCAAACTCTGAAATCAGCCCCTGGACTCCTTTGTCTCATACATCACAGCCCAGATCGTCAGCACAACTCCCCCTGGTAGGGTTTTTATGACTGGTGATGATGTAAGGAGGCAGAGAAAACACAGCTGGTCCTGCACGCAGTTTACAGAGAGGGCGCTGGGAGAATGTGTGCCTGTCCCCGAACACAAACCCTCACAGCTGCTCTGCTCCCCTCCAAAGGCTGAGGGTCCCCACCACCTCTCGTGGAAGGAAACACATGGCTCAGACCAATGAGACATTTCTTTAATTTGAAAAAAAAAAATCAGATGTAGACATTTTTAAAGCACTGAGATGTTTGGGGTTCTCCTTCCCTGCTGCCTTCAACAGTGAGTTCCCATTCTTGCCAGCTTGGCCTATTAAATACCTCTCTCAAATGCATCTCCCTCTCTGCATCCCGAGCACCATTGCCTGGGTTGGGCCTCATTATCTCTCCGTTAGAGTCTATTACCATCTTTTTAACTGTTCTTCCTGTCTTGGGTCTTGGCTCCAGTCCTGTCTCCACCCAGTAGCCAGAGGGACTTTCTCAAACACAAATCATATGTGCCTCTCTCCCAGTTAAAAAACAAACAAACAAACAAAATAAAAGCCCTTCGATGGGTCCCTGATTCTTCCAGAATAAAGTGTAAACTCTTTTACATAGAGCATTTTACATAGAATTGTCAATTCTTGTTATTAGTGAATTAGTGAATACTGAACTATTCCTCTTAGGGGGAAATACAGGGTTAGAGAGTCCTGTGAGCCTCTGGCCACAGTATTTTTATCAATGGATAATATGTAACCTTATTGTATGTGTGTTTCTGTTTAATTTTTATATATACATTAATATACATTGGTGATTCATTCACATCGGACTCACTGCCAATAGGACTACAACTCCTGCCTCGTGAAACTTAGCTAATACATGTGTTTTCTCCAGAAGGCACATCACATCCTTCATGAGCTTAGGAACACTAGACAGCCCTTCAGCACTATGCTTGGGGGCCATTTTAAATGGTGAAATCACCATGAAAAAGCACAAAAAATGGGGAAAACATGGCACAAAGTAGACCATGAAAAAGACACTTGTTTACAGTACGAGAGCTGAAACAGGAGGGCAAAGTGTCACCTTATTTGTCCTCAGCGGGGGATTTGTGCACTGGGTGACACAAATTTCTCTTTGCTCTCCATACGTCCATAAATGACAGCAAAAGCACTGTGAGTATTGATTTCGGGACCACAAATAAATTTTAGTAAGCAAACTTCCAAATATGGAACCTGTGAATAATGAGGATCAACTATATTTATTACCATCGCCTGCCCAGCACCTCTTACGCCTGCTTCTTCTGTCTGGGAACAGAGTGAACACAAGGGCCTACATCTGCCCACATGACCACACAGAGCCCATCCCAATGTCTTATCCCCTCAGCTGCAGTGACTGGTCCAGAAACTGGCACATGATCCAAGCACAGACAATCAGAGACCTCTCCCGGGTTTTTTCTATGCAACCAGGAGGGAAGATTCTTGATTTGGAGGATAGACTTAGAAAGACGGGGCTCTGGGTTGTTGATAACCATGTTCCTTGTCATGTTGGCCACAAGTGATAGGAAAGATTGTAACTGAAGGTGGGAAAGAGGGAGAGACAGAGAGCAGGTACTGTCAAATCTAGTTTTTCTGTATTGCTGCCCTTAATTCTCTGAACTCCCCTGGGATCCTTCAGATCCTTTAACAAATCCCTTTTTTTTTTCCTTACCCTTATTTGGTTGCCTCTTACAACAAAAAGAGTCCACACAAACACAGCATTAAAGGTCTTTCTTGATCTGGCCCCCATCCACCTTACCTTGTATCATGTTCTTACTTCAAACATTATGTCCCATGACAGAGAAACACTTGGAGTTTCCTGCAGGCACTCTGCAGCTCCTCACCTTCACATCTGCTCATGCTGTTCCCTGTGCCTGGAACCTGCTTCCTTCACACAGTAGCTTAGTCATTCAGCCATTCTCTGACCTCTCCTCGGGGCTCCTGCAGCACCCAGCCCCAGCTCCTCTCTTCAATCAACACATGACATTGAACTTCCTTGTTTATAGACCATGAGCATTCATACATCACATAGCAGGGCCTGGTGCTCTGAGGATGACCAGCAGCAAGGTGGCAAACTTGAATTTTTGGCCTGAACTGTGGAGTCCAGGTTTCTGATGCCACTTCTTTCCTAGGGCTAAGCCAGGGCTTCTGATAAAGTTCTTCACATCGGAATGATGGTTCATGGTTCAGAAAACCCTTCTCCATGCATGATTTTGTTGGAGCCTCTAAGAGCCCTGGGAGGAAGCCAGATGGTCCTCTCCCTTGGAGGAAATGAACACTCTCAGAAGTAAAGTGCTACTGTCCCATATACATAACCAGTAGATGACAGGGCAGGACATAGGACACAGGATTCCCGATTTTGGGGCCAATGGGTTCCATGTGTCTTAAGTACTTCACAGGCCCTGTCTTATTTGATCTTCATAACCTAGGTGACCAACTTATCCCAGTTTTCCCAGGAATATCCCCAATTTAATACTAAAGTCCTCCATCTCAGGAACTCCCTCAATTTCCAGCCAACCAGGATGGTTGGTCCCCACACATCACAACAATGATATGAGGCAAGTATTGAAATTGTTCCCACTTACACTTGAGAAAACTGAGGCTCCGAAAGGGAAAGTGCCTGACAAAAGTCACACAAGTAATCAGTGGCAGAGCCAAAATACAAACCAACATCTCTCTGACTCTAGAGCTCTTCACACGCTTCAGCAAGGCCTCTACTATCAACCATTTAACCAACCAGTCAGTCATCTGGAATGCATTAGCAAAACTGAGGCATCACGCAGGAAGAGGGGGTGTCAGGCCACAAATTTTATACAGCCATGTAAAAAGGGAAACAATGCATCTAACCACCATGCTCACTGGGCCTATATTTCTCATCTGATCTTAAGTACCATTGTGTCTCCACAGGGCTTCCAGATCAGCTAGTGGAACAACAAGCTTGACAGATGTTTTTCCCCACTGAATTGGCCAACGGTTTGACTGTAACTGTGTCTGTACCCAATGCCAAAACAACAGGCCAATTAATCCAATTCCATTGGCCAATATGGTGGAAAGAGAAAATAAACAGAGCCGGTTGTCTGAGAGAGATGACCCAGTTGAAGACTGAATCTGGCTGGTTATTTCACTACATTGACCAGTAAATTTGGGCCTATCAGATCACCTTGAGGCCCTTGGCAGACTCAGCCTGAACTAGTTGAATTAACTGGTTCTACTGGCAAGGTCCATATACGGCCCCTATCTCCTCAACTTTAAAAGACTAGATCAAATTGATGATGGGTGTTGTACATTTTTCCATGTTATGTAATGACTGCCCATGCTAAATGCTTGCTGGGAATCATTATTTTCAAAGGCCTCTGAGTTCATTATGTAAGAGGCACTAGCTCATGCATTTTGAGCAGACCAGGGCAAAAATGACATTTAAGATATTGCTCAAGTTTTAAAACTAGTGGCTCTACAAATAAACAGTGATTTTTAAAAGAAAGGAGAAAAAAGAGTTTATAAACCCAATAAAGATGCAACAAGGGCCAAGCAAGATGAAAAGAAGTTTAAAGCTGTGGTGAGCCACCTTCTGAGGCCTTCAGAATACTCAAATCCCGAATAATTCCCCACACAGAAGAAGGAAAAGGAGTATTCTCAGATGCCAACCAATAACTCACCCTCCTCCCGCCCCACCCCATCACCACCACTAAGTTGTTTGGATTCAATGTACCAAGTAAGAGGAAGCCAGCAAAGGATTTCACCAAGAAGGAACTGTCCATTCCTCATCTGGCTCTGTCAGCAGAATCAGCCCAGATCCTAGCCCATTCACCTCGGGAAGGGCTAAGAGCCCCAGGGCAAGCAATAGCAGTTTCCCTGCTTGCTTCCCCCCCCCCCCCACTACCCCACCCATCACACCAGCTCACCCACTAGTATAGCTAACAAAGATAACATTAAGCACCTACTGTGTACCAAGCTGTGTCCTAAGCACCTTCCATACATTACTCCATTTAATCCTCACAAAACTTTGTAAGAGCTGTTATTATCAAACCCAATTTAAAATGAGGCGTGGAGAAGTAAAATTACTTTTCTCCTGGTCCCACAATGGTGGAGTGGGGATTTGAAACCAGAGGTCCGATTCTAGAATTTTTTGTTCTAAGTACCTGCTGTCAATCCCCCAGACTCTCCAGCCATTGGTACCACACTCTGGCTCCCAATAACTGCCCTGGGTTCTCGTTATTTGGGGACCCCCAGCTGGAAGACCAAGCTGAGGCTGAGTGTGCAAATGTGGCCACCTGTGGTGGATTTGTGGGCGGCATTGGCTGGAGGGGAGAGGAGGTATTTGCAAACAGCAAAGAACCAAGCCTCATGGATTTGCTTCTGAGTCCTTTTAAGAGAGGATTTAAAGACAGAAGTAAAAAAGAGTTAAGTATGTTAACTTAAAAATGCTTCAGATAGAAAATTAAAAAAAAAATTTCGGGGCACCTGGGTGGCACAGTCGGTTAAGCCTCTAACTTGGTTTCAGCTCAGGTCATGATCTTAGGGTCGTGAGATCAAGCCCCGCATCGGGCTCTGTGCTCTGTGCAGAGTCTGCTCAAGACTCTCTTTCTGTCTCCCCCTGCCCCTCCTCCTCCTCTCTCTCTTTCAAATAAATAAATAAATCTTTTAAAAAGTTCAAACTGGCTTGAGATAGTCAATTTATCTGCTCAAAGAAGAGCAAGTCTTATGGGGGAGAATGAGGACTTCGAATTCAATTGATCCGGTGTCTGTGCCAAGGGTCTTTCTGTCTTTCCATGTACTGATCACAGTGTCAACTTCATGCCAAGCCTGGTCCCCCCTACCCCAGATCTGCGAGATGCCTGTCAGCATCAGCCGTGGCTTCTGTGCCGTAACCAGGTTTGCTGTGGGAGAAAGAGAGCCTGGCTCCCTGTGGCCCTCTCAAAGCAGCAAGAAAACTTCTTTCCCAGAACGTACCCCACTCTGCCTGTCCCTGATTATAGATCCCCACCCATTCTTGTATTTGGAGTTGAATCCAAGCTCTCACCCCTATTGCAATATCCCTATTGACGTAATTTTGAATAAACTCTTCCTTGCCCTTTTAAGAAGTGTCAGAATAATTTTTTTTTCTTTGTCACCTTCAGCTAAAGGAAGCTGTCTCATCCATGGTTACAATCCTTTGCGCAGAAGCCCACATCACATGGCTGGTTGGTGTAGGGAAACAAAGGCCCCACATCCTTGCCCCAATCCAGGATATCTCTGAAGGGCCAGCTCAACTTCCGCAGTCCCCGAGAGATCAGCTGAATCCTCTGCTGCAACCACATTGGCTCAACTTCTCATCTGCTTAGTCCTGCTTCCCTCTCTCTAGACAAGTGCCTGCTGAGGGTTGGAAAGGACTCTTACCCTGAAAGAGCCAATGTGGGCCAGCAGACGGGATCATATGCTGGATCAAGGGGACAGAATATAATTGGAAAAGGGAGAGTTTATCAATACAGGCACAGTCCCATATGACATAGCACAAGGACCCCAGAAGAAAGCACTAAACACATTACTCAGTAGCTTTCAGAATGGCCAACACTAAGTAAAGCAGAAATGCCAGAGCCGCCATCATAGATGATGGAAGAAGGGATAAGACGAGTACATATGTAGATATGTTCTCCACTTCTGTTCTGCAGGTGGACCTGGAGAATGCTCCATCTTCTGATACAGTAAGTAATGTAATGATTCAGAGACATCACAGAAGTTCAGGGGGGCTGTGCTCCATGGGCCAGGGCTCATAGTAGGAGATGCTATTACAGGATTCCATGATAGCAAGTGGATCACAGAAGAATACAGGTCAGGGGTTGCTGCTGACCCATCAGAAGCAAGGTCAGTGCAACCACAGGAATGAGTGGCCAGATGGTGTGGCAACCAAGAGGCTGGTACATGGAGACCCATAGGAGTGGTGAGGAGAATGCAGTGCCTCTGGATACAAAACAGATGGACTCCCAAAGGATATTTCTCAAACTATACCAATGCAAAGAAATCAAGGATGACTTATCAGGAAACTGAGGTACGCAATATCAATAGTTATGATCCCTTGCCCAGTTTTCAGACCTGAAAGCTGTCTACTGAAGGAGAGTCTAGGTCCCTATGAGGACGGACCCTCAGTCACTGCAGTGAGGATCTCAGTCATGAATCCCCCAGTCATCTCCCAAAGGGACCGATGGCCATTCACTCAGGTAAAATGTCCACACTTCTCAAGGACTGTCAGACACTGGATCTAAGTGACAGCATCTCCTGGTCCCCTGTAAAGCATCAGGGTCGGTGGGGGCGGGGGGACGTGCAGGTAATCAGCGGAAGCCTGGCCTACGTTTGGCTCAGAGAGACCCACCCGGTGGTCATTAAATATATGGTTCTCAATATATATAAGTGGAATGGATATCCTTTGCAGTTAGGAGAACCCTGACATTGGAGCTCCTTGACATGTGGAGCCATCCTCCTAGGAAAAGCCAAATGGAAGCCCCTGAAACTGTCCCCCATCCTTCAGTTAAGGTATTAAATAAAAAACAATGTCTCATCCCAAAAAGAATTTTTAAGAAGCCCCCCTTAACGGGGAGGGAGGGAGCCTCCCCTTAAAGAGCAGGGGTAGTAGTTCCCATAATATCCCCATTTAATTCACCAATTTAATTCACCCATTTGTCCCTTATAAAAAGCAGGTAGATTCGGGAAGATGACAGTAGATTACCACAAACTCAACCAAGTAGTAGCTATAATCACAGCTACTGGTCCAGATGCACTAGGGTTGCTCCAGTATATGGTATGCGGCCCCGGCTCTGATAAGTGTATTCTTTTCTATCCCTGATAAGAAAGAGTACCAAAAGCAGCCTGCGTCCCCATGGACCAGTCAACAGTAAAAATTTACAGTCTCACTCTAAGGCTATATTAACTTTCCCATCCTTTTTCATAATATAGTCCAAAGGGATCTGGAATAGCTGAACATTCTGCAGAGTATCCCATTTCTCAATGACAGACATGGCAGATATCACTATATCAATGACATCATGTTAATGAAACTGGATGAGCAAGAAGTAGCAAATATGTTGGAGGCCTTAACAAGATACATGAGCTCCAGAAGTTAGGAAGTAAACCTTACAAAAATTCAGAGACTCCCTACATCAGTGAAATTGTTAGGGGTCTTATGGTCTGAAGCACGTAAGAGTCAATATACTAAGTAAGGGAGCACATCCTTTCAAATAAAGGACAGCTGCTATGCTCACCCAAGACCCTGCCAGTGAGCAGAAAGCAAGAAACGCATCCATCCATCCACTCATTCACTCATTCACTCATTCATTCATTCACCCAAGCTTTGTTGACAGCTACTCTGTGCAAACTGCTCCATGCCTGAGACTGAGGTGAGGTGGGTCGGGAACCAGCCGCTGGTGTGTTTGCACAGGACCCAGGAGTCCCTGCCCTTTACCACCACCACCAGCCTCCCCGCAGAAGGCACCTGGGGAGCAAAAGCCGAAGGGAAACAAAGGAGCCATTTCAAAAACAGCATCCCAGGGGACCCTTATAAAATGCACTCTAGACAAAGTTCAAGATCAAAGTGAGGTCACCTATCCCAACTCTAAATCTTGTAGTTATCTACTCCCTTTGAAATTCCCTCCAGTGAACACAGCGAACGCTCAATAAAAATCCAGACTGTCTTGCAGGAAAGAGGGTTTCCTCGGGGAGGGGCTGTATATTAATCAGGAGAGCTTACGAAGTCAGGTTGGGTTATATTTTCCCCCTGAATTGTGAGTATTTTGGAAGCTGGTTTGTGGTGTGCACACACCCTATCCTCTCAGAAGGCCTGGCCGCCAAGAGCTCCGCACCCTCTCCCTGAGTTCTGCTTGGTGGCCGTTGAAACAACAAACATCCCTCAGTACACAGGGAGCTAAAGACCGGCCAACTCCAGCGGATCTCTGCTGCTTGCTTCCAAAATTATCCGGCAAGTTCATTGGCGCTGGTTCACGTTCTTCCAGGTTTCAGTGGGGACAGAGGCTGAACATTGGCCTCTCAAAGCACCCTTGGCTGAACTGAGTGAGTTCATGAAAAGAAAAAAAGAAAGAAAACATGGCACAACTGCTCCAAGAAAATTCCCACTGGGTTGCAATTGGGTCACTCCATCTGACCTTTCCCGAAGTAGGGTAACCATCTTTGCGGACTAAAATGTCCAAAGTCAGGGCTTATCACATGGTGGCATAGAAAGTACAGAGGCTTTGGTATCAGAAGGAGCCAAATTCAAATCCTGGCTCTGCTCCTGTGGGGACCTGAGCTCCCCACATAGCCTCTCAGAGTCTCGATTTCCACATCTGCAAAATGGGAACCTGAACTGACTCCTCGTGTGGATCAAAGGAGAGGGTAAATGTGAGGTGCCTGGTGCCCAGCCCCTGGGCCGGGAGTCCCTTTACCATAACTGGATCAGCTTTCACAGAATCAGAGCTCCTTAGAACTGGAAAGGGCCAGACAGAGCACTGTGTCCAAGTCCAGTTGAATATTCAGTTCTTACGGCCCCTGGGGCTTCTGTCTTATGGCTGACCTCACCCAAAATGGATAGAGATGTCTCGAGAAAGGAAATCAAGACAATGTTTCATTAAAAGGAAAAATATTCGAAGGCATATGCTCCTATCCATTTCTGAGATATCACTATCCTCTGGGGTTGCTGTGTTGGTCTGATATGTGGACTCCAGCAGGCGGTCATGGCAGACGGCTGGAGAAGCTGGGCCTTGGCAGCCATGCAGGGAGCTCTGACCTCCCTCACATGCTGTCCCATGAGCCCAGTGCAGGGCTATCACTCAGGCTGCATCTGCAAGACGGCTTGCAATGCTTCCAAAGAGAATGCCAAGGGGGCAGTAGCTCTCTAAATCCCTTAGGAACACCTCATTCCCAAGTAATACACAACTAGTGAATTAAGAGAACTTAGTGGCCCTCATGACTGAGAAGTCCAGGGGCAGGATAGGTTTTAGCAAAGTGTGGTCAGGGGCTCTGCGCAGTATCCAAACGCGTATTTCTTTCCGTCTCCCCACTCTGCCTTCTGCCCGAGTCTGCCTCCCCTGAAGACCGCCTCCCCTCTTGACCACAAGATGGCTGCCTGCAGCAAAAAGGGCATCCTATTCCAGTGAGGAAATAGACCTCCTCAGAGATGGCTTCTGTGAAAGAACAACAAATCTTCCTTCTCAAAAGCCTCCAGCAAATGCTTCCCAAGGACGCTCGCCAATCACTGCGGCCCAGGGCGTTAAGCAGTGAGCACATGCTTAAGCCAACCAGGATCCACCTCCTAACCTTAGGACTTGGGCCTGCTTCCCATCAAAGTATAAGTGCTATGTGGGGGACAACAGCCAGTTGAAAATTGGGGTGCTGACACCAAGATAAAGGGGGAGTGCAGCAAATGTGCATGTCACCACCGAATGCTTTGCCCATCCTAGACATACATCGGCCCTGACTCTCCCCCCATGTCTACTGTCCTCCGTTCTCACAAAGGTAGAGGAGCAAATCCGACCCGTCCTCTCTCCAGTGACAAGACCCCTGGACTGACTCATGTTTTGATGGAAGGGGCCCAGGGTTGCCCAACAGCCTAAAATTACGGGTCTCTAAACTTTGTTCCAGGAAGCAATTTTGTCCATGGAACAGTCTCGGGGGGTACTGGAATGCAGCAGAAATGGGGTGCCTGGAGGTGAAGGAGGCTGAACCAGTCAGGTACTGGGCTCCCTTCCACTTTAAGCTCATACATCTGCCCCTTAAAACAGGTCTCTGCTACTCACTCATTATTTGTAGTCTTGCCCTGCCCCACATCCCATACAAATGCCAAATCCTCCCAGCCTCTGCCTTCAAAAGCCCAGTTTCCTGCTTGGAGTGACCTCGGTCCTCAGACCACTGCCCTGAGATTTGCTTCCCTTGTGACCTTGAGCAGACCCCTAGACCTTCTGCATCACCCAGACAGTCAGCACTATCACTCAGCCAACCTGGAGCTAGCCTGCCTCTGCTGCATCCTACCTGTGTGACCTTGGGGAGAACTCTTGACCTCCCCCAGGCTCAGCTTTCTTCTCTATTAAATTGCAAGGACAATCCACAATCTAGACCAACAGGTATGCTGTCTTTGGGGGCCCTGGGTTGACTGGCACATTGTCAGAATCCCTCTTTTTATTATCAGTAATGGCTGGAACTGCTTGACCGGTTCAGCATTAATGTAAACTGTATCCAGGCTCCATTAAAAAAAAAAAAAAAAAAAAAAAACCTCTTTAAAAGGGAATTAGAGCTCCCTAAAGACAACACTTGCACTAAGTGGGCAATGAGTGGCCCTAGGCTGGTTCCCCAGAGCTCCATAAATTTCTAGAGCCTCTCTAAATAGAATGCTTGGAGTTCAGTCGCCCACTCCAGAGCTAGGTCCGCGTACAGACATGTCTGCCCCTCCGGACTGCTTTCTGTGCCTGCCGCTGAAAGCACCTGTATGGCTGACTAAGGTGGGCAGATTCATGTCTTCTCATCGTGGCTTCAACCCTCCTGCCTTTGGAAGCCTGACTGCTGGACTCAAGCGAGGCCCTGGCAGTGGGCAGAAGACGGCATCAAGGATATGCATCCTCCAGTCCCCTCATCCATCCACCCAAGATCTGTTGACAGCTCTTCTGTGCAACCTGCTCCATGCAGAGTGGCGGGGCGGCGGGGGTGGGGGGAGCTTTTGAGGGTGTCACTGCACAGGACCCAGGAGTGTCTGGATCCTGCCTTTTGCCACCACCACCACCCTCCTCACAGAGGAAACCCAAGGAGCCGGAGCAGAAGAGAAACAAGAGCATTTCAGAAACTGCATCTCAGGGGACCCTTACAGAATGCACCCTAGACGAGGTTCAAGGGCAAAGTAAGGCCACCTATCTTTACTACAAATCTTAATTTTTTTAAGATTTGTTTTATTTTTTATTTGAGAGAGGGAATGAGAGAGAGAGAGAGAGAGAGAGCATATGAGAGGGGGAGGGTCAGAGGGAGAAGCAGACCCCCTGCTGAGCAGGGAGCCCGATGCGGGACTCGATCCTGAGACTCCAGGATCATGACCTGAGCTAAAGGCAGACGCTTAACCAGCTGAGCCACCCAGGTACCCCTACAAAGCTTAATTTTAAATCATCATATCAATGCATGCTGAGAGTAAATACAGGAGAAAGAGGGGAAGATTCGGTTCAGGCTGGGGGCGGGGGGTAGGGGATGTTGCAGAGAACAACCATGAGAGTGAACCAGCCACCAAGAGGGGCACCGAATCCCCCTTAACTACCCACAGCATGAAGAGGAAAAGGAAGACAAATAAGAATGTCCCTGACCCCGGAAGCCAGGCCTCACTTATTCAGAAATGATATAATGGTGTTGAGCCGGGGGACGTGGCAGGGAAGAGCATTCTAGCCCACAGAAGAGCATGTGTGAAATACAGTGTGAAAAGAATGCAGTGAGGCAGCTGAGGTCTGCAGGGGTGCACTGCACAACCCCACTCTTGTCATGGTCCTCGGAGGCCCTTCGCTTTGGGTTTAGTCACGTGACTTGTTTTGACCTCTGGGTGCTAGCAGGCCTGAGGAGAGCAACGGCTAGAAATGTGCCTCCAAGATTAGGACTGTCTCCTCATACTCCTGCCTTTGGCCATGAGAAGAGCATGCTTTAGGTAATCGTTGATCCAAGGAGGATGAGACCTATAGGGCAGACCCGATACTCAACACACAGCGTGCAGCCAAGCCCAGTTGGGCCCAGCCAACCCACAGGTGCATGAGCAAGAACAACTCATGCTTACTGTGGTATGCCACTGAGATTTTGTGGGGTTTCAGTTACACAACAAATGCTAATTTGTATGCCTCGTATCCCTAGGTAAGACGTTCAGAATCTATCCTGCATGAAAAAAAGCAGCACTTAATAATTTTATGCCAACAGTCCTTTCACAACTTCCCAGGTAAAATCTGGAGTAATGAAATTCACTCCATCCTTATTCCCTGGAGCAGGGCTGGCCGTGTGGAGTACACACCCCAAATCCTTGCTGATAAGCTGACAAAATCATTCTTTCCACTGGTGTCTCTAGTCTGGAAACATTTTGCCCACCTAACAGATACACTTTCTGCTTCAAGCACTCTGTTCAAAACCTTCACAGAACCTTCCCCACCTCCAAGAGGAGCTCCAGTGAGTTTGGCTCAACTGGTGATCTGGCTTCTCCTCCTCCTAGACCGTGAGCCCCTTGAGAGCAGGAATAGTGTCTCTCTTCTTGGGTCCCCAGTGCCTAGGGCAGGACCTAGAGAGAGTCGGCACCTGGGACACGTTTGTGGAATGAATGAACAAACGAGCCTCCGGACAGCTCCCAGCATAAAGCGAGGCCGGGTGGCCCTCACGCAACAAATGCTTGGTTGCCTGGCTGCCAATGTTTGTCCTAATTAATTCCCTCGCCTGTTATTTCTTTCTTCTCTCATTTAGAATCACAAACTCCCTCCCATGCGCTACTCAGCCTCTGCTACAGTAACCTCTTTATTCCATTTTAATAATACCTAGACTATGGACAGAGTGACATAAAGGAAACCCGTGAGTCAAAACATCTATGGTAGGAAAAATACAGGTGACCTATAAAGCACTTCACCAACTTTCCTGAAGACTTCATGTTTGGACCTTATAAATCACAGGCGCCTGTCCCGCGCGGGCTGGCCAGCCACACTGCAGCGAGCTGCCCATCTTTAAGAGGCCTGGTGGCACAATGGCTTGTTGATGCAGGGTATTTATACAGAATTTCCCACATCAATCTTGGTGTAAAAAGTGAGGTGATGTCATCGAGCAGTGAAACAACTATCATCTGTAGAAAATCCTAGGCAGTCCCCGGGACAGAGTCGTGCCTGTTTATTTATTCACGGGTGTATGGATTTTAAGATGGACACAGAAGCTGTGCCACAAAGACCAGGAACGTTGCACACGGTCATGCCCTCTGACCCAGGAATCAGGCCCCTTCTAGGAACCTGTCCTAATAAAATCACTGGGAGGTGCAGGGAGAGAGGCACAAAAATTTATGTCCATAGTTTGATACCTGGGATGGTATCTAGAAAAGGAAAAACACAAACAGCCTCTACTTATTATAACGGGAGGTGGTAAGCAAACTGGGTTACGTCCACGTAATGTAGTGTTTTATAGCCATTAAAAATGATCATTAGGTCCTTTCCCCTTCCCTTCCCTTCCAGCTTCATTCTGTCTAGAAGCCGTTAGGTGTGGCTGAGCAAGGTAGGCGTCTTCCGAATGTTCCAGAGCCTGAGCCAGGTGCAGGGTATGTCTACACGGGGTGGTGGCAGTGGCAGCGATGGCCCAGCCCAGGGCACTGAAACATGAGTGTCCGTGCAGGAGGGTGGCCTGGCACAGGGTGTCTCCCCAAGTGGATGGGAAGGGGACCCCTGCAGGGAGGCAGTGGGGGTGGCAGCCTAGCACAGCGGTTCAGAGCCTGAGTGGATGGAGGAGAGTGTCCTCATGAGCCATGGTGGCTGCAGTGGGCCAGCACAGGGTGCTGGAGCCTGACCAGTGTAAGGAGGGCCTCCATCTGGGGTGAGGGGAGGAACATCCCAGTATATCAGTTCAGAACCCAAGTGGTTAGGAGGTCGTCCCCTTGTTTGGAGGGTGGGGTGCAGGGGCAGGGAAGAGACTGCGGGAGCATTAAGGCAAATGGTAAAAACATTTTGAGTTTCTCATTGCCAGAAAAGAGAGTTACACATCTGGAAAGGCAGAAAACTAGAATGAACCTGTGGAAATGGAGATACTGGTGTGACTTCATGTGAATTCATGGAGATATAGATACATAGATACATTGATAGCTCTGTGTGTGTGTGTGTGTGTGTGTCCACACATCTCCCAGCTCTGTCTTCTGAGAGCACTGAGAGCATGTACAAACAATAATAGCTCAAGAGCAAAGAGCACACCTAGCAACTCAGATCTTGGTTTCTAAATACCATTCTCCACTAAAAGAAACCAGGGGTTTTGTGGAGAAATGGCTGTTGGAAGAGGTGATCTGCAAGAGGCCTAAGCATTCCTGCACATTCTTGCTTGGTGTGCCAAGAATAGAAGAATCTGACCACTCCCTTCCAGGCATGTCCCAGGGTTGCGGAAGCGGTAAGCAACTTTGCAGAATGAGTAATGGAGAGATGGAGAGAAGACTTGCTTCATGCCTTCTATAAAAGCAGCGGACTCCCCAAGCTCAGTGTCTAGCTGTAATGCAAACGCACTGCATGTGTACATCTGGGCCATATCATATTGCTCCTGTTAGACTTGAGCATAGGAAAACCAATGTGAGGATGCTGGTGCTCATGCTACTTCCTGTGTCCTGAGTAATAAAGTCCTTTGTCTCTGACTCAGAAGTCTCACGTATTCCACCAGCTTCCATGAAAGAGGAACAGGCTCTAATAGTTTGCAATTAGAATAAAACCAAATCCCAGACCAAATGATAACTGATTCTAGGGCTGGGCCAGGAAAAGTATGAGACATGACTACAAGATGCTTTACCAGAAAATAAGGAAATAGTCAGAGGAAGATGGGAACACATCAAAAGGACACAGAACAGCTCAAAGGGCTCTCACTGGACAAATCTGAGACAATGTGAACATCAAAATAAATAATAGTAACAGATTATAACCTATTAAGATAGGAACCCATGATTCATACTGACTTAAATAAACAAAAGAAGATTTTCAAAAGAGATTTTAGGAAATGGGTAAAATGTTCCACTCTACATATAGGGTAGAAGACACAAACTCTTCCTGGTTGGTTTGTTTATCAGAATCCATTCCCCATTTCCCAATATTTGTTTATGGCTCCCCCTTCCCTCTCAGGCCATGAGCTCTGGATGAAAATCTGTTTCAGATGTGGAGCACATGATCCAGTCCTGGTCCATCAAAGCAGGCCATGCCCTTGGCCACTGGAACTAGTCCAGGGATGGGCACTTGACCTAGTCTGTCTGATCAAAGTGAATCTCAAAAGTTTTGTGGGGAAAAAAAATAATTTTACTCTCTTCCACTGGGCTTGAATTTGAAAGGGTGTGACTTTGGAGCTGCTCAGCCATCTTGTCACCATAAGGGAAGAGCCTGGAATTCCTGGGGACACCATGCAGAACCTGTGAGTAAAGCTGCTGTATAGACTTGTCATGTTGCCTAGATGCCCATTAGCTTCCGGACATCCTTGCAATGTACAGTATGTGGTTTTTTTTCCATACCACCAAAGAATTAATTCAATTCTGACACTCTCTACCTGGAAATAGCATCAGATGCCACAGGTTAAAAGCTCAGCCCCCCAACATTGCCCCCTGCTAACACATACACACACACACACACACACACACACACTTCAGATGCCAATTACAAGTACAGGTGGTCACCTGGGCTTCTGACTAAGCAGCTATGGACTGGAGGTTCCCACAACTCCCTCCTTGGGTTTGATTAATTTGCTAGAGTGGCACACAGAACTCAGAAACATTCTACTTACTAGAATACCAGTTTATTATAAGAGGCTATAACTCGGGGCGCCTGAGTAGCTCAGTTGGTTAAGCATCTGCCAGCAGCTCAAGTCATGATCCTGGGGTCCTGGGATCGAGCCCCACATCAGGCTCCCTGCTCAGCAGGAGTCTGTTTCTGCCTCTGCTCCATTATTGCTCGTGCTCCCTCTCTCTCTATCAAATAATTAGATAAAATCTTAAAATAAATAAACAAATAAAACAAAATAAAAGACTATAACTCAGGAACAGCCAGATGGAAGAGACGCACAGGGCAAGGGATATGGGAAGGGCGCTGAGCTCCCATGCAATCTCCATGCCTGCCACTCTCCTGGAATCCCCGTATCTTCACCAAGTGGGAAGCTCTCTGAACCCCATCCTTTTGTATTTTTGTACAGGATTCATCACATACACATGTTTGATTAAATCATTGGTCATTGGTGACTGAACTTAATCTCCAGCCCTTCTCCCCACCTCTGAGGTCAGGGGAGGGTAGGACTGAAATTTCCAACCTCTAATCCCATGGTTGATTCCTCTGGTGATCAGCCCCAATCCTTAGATGACGTAGGAACATTCCAAAAGTCTCCTCACTCACATAACAAAAGACACCTTTATTGCTCTTATCACTTAGGAAACTCCAAGGGTTTTAGGAGCTCTGTGCCAGAAACAGAGAGGAAGACCAAATATACATTTCTTCTTAATAAATCACAATATAGTTATAACTCTTAGGCCTTATGATTCCTTCTTCCCTTGGGTAGAATTCAGAAAACTTGCTTCTCTAGCTCCTTTGCACCCAGTCACAGGTCTGTACTCCGGGTGCCCCCGGTAAGATGTATTCATGCAGGCTTTGAATATAAAGTAACCAGCATGGGCATTGCTCAACACACGTGCTGCGGGTGAAGGTAGCAGCAGAGGCATCTGGCTGCAAGGGTGGGAGGGGCTCACTGGCTGGGGAAGAACCTCAGAGGCCGCAGAAGCACTCACTGCCCGGGGTTGGGAGCTGAGTTCCTGATGGCCAGGTGAGCTGCAGTTTGATTGCTTGCTTCTAGCAGTGGTGGCAGGGTCCTCAACATATCGGTTCCCAAGAACTTTTAGGGACATCATTTCTGGAAACTTAACCTTGACCCGGATTCTTCAGCCCCTGCAACAATTCTAAATTACCCCAAATTCTTGAATTAATCTCCTTCTCCACTTGGTAAGCCAGAGTCAACTTCTATTGCTTACAACTGAAAGTTCTCTCTGATTAAAAAAAAAAAAAAAATAGTGCCAGGAGTGGGGTAATGAAAGTAACAGAATCTAAAACATGGGGAGGGAGGACTTCACCGTTACTGGCTGAAGCAGATGAGCTTTTTTATGCAGAGGCAAAAAGTTGGTCAAATTGTTGCCTACTCTATCTTAAGACTTCATGCCAATTGAGATTAAAGAGCCAGAAGAAATGGGTGGAAAATTCTAGAATATTAGTCCATGCTGGCAACTTCTTGCCATTTTTTTTTAAAGATTTTATTTATTTATTTGAGAGAGAGAATGAGATAGAGAGAGCATGAGAAGGGGGAGGGCCAGAGGGAGAAGCAGACTCCCTGCTGAGCAGGGAGCCCGATGCGGGACTCCAGGATCATGACCTGAGCCGAAGGCAGTCGCTTAACCAACTGAGCCACCCAGGTGCCCCAACTTCTTGCCATTTTTAATAAAGTCCTATGAGAGAGATGATTTCAGATAAGAGCTAGCCAGGCTGCAAGCCACTGGACGGATGAAGCTTTGCTAAGCTAGGCACCCTCTGACTGCATCCTATAATCTAAATTGACTGAGAACTCCATAATTTGAAGGCTTACAAGTTGGAAAAGCCCACATAACAGCACTGAAGCTACAGTGCTAACAAGGAAGGAGATCGGTGCCTCAGACCCTTGTCTAAAACCTTCCCCTAAGAGCTCTCTGTCAAATAAAGGAGGAGCACCAACAAAGACCAAATTAAAGGAGGTATCTCTCCACTCAAGTTTACTATTTGAAAGTGCCCCAGTAATCAGTCATTAAACCAGGGACTAGAGGGCTGGGCAGAGCACAGAGAGTGGGTAAAAGATGAGACCCTTTAGGCTTACACACTCCCTCTAGATGAAATCGTTTGCTGTGGTTACTTACACATGGAAGTCTCTGAAATCAAAGACTGGATCTCTATTACATTTTTGAGGGATATATATTTCCAAAACAATCTGAGCCTGGCCTATGAGAGGCCATTAATCCCTACAGATAATCTTTAGGGGCCAAATTCTCACCAAGAAGAATGGGCTACTAAAGCTGTGCAGCCTCCAGAAAAGACATCCACCCCAAAATCTGTCTCATACGTAGCTAAGATAAGACAATATTGTCTCACATCTGGACCTAATGGGTGGCCTGCACTTCATCACTCAGAGATTGCAGAGTTCAAGACAGATGTAATCATTGACTTTGGACTTTGGACTATACACAGAGTACATGTATATAAAGAAAGGCATGTGTGGATTTTGAGCAACTAAAAGATTGAACTATGGCAGATGTTTTTAACTGGCCACCCAATAGCTCCTCACAATTTTCTTCTTCCTTGCTTTCCTCTACTAGCAAAGTTAAAAACTAGTCACCTTCCCAGACTCCTTTACAGCTAAGTGTGGCCACGCAGCCCAGTTCTGGCCAATTCAATGGAAGGGAAATCACTGGGTAGGGCTCACAGTAATGGTTTTAAAAAGAGATAGGCTCAACTGACATAAGTAAGGCAATGAAACTTTTTATTTAAAAAATACCAAAAATACTATATATAGGGAGGCCTGGCTGGCTCAGTCAGTATAGCATGTGACTCATGATCTCAAGTCATGAGTTCAAGCCCCACATTGGGTGTAGAGCTTACTTGAAAGAAGGAAGGAAGGAAGGAAAGAAAGAAAGAAAGAAAGAAAGAAAGAAAGAAAGAAAGAAAGAAAGAAAGAAAGAAAGAAAGAAAGAAAGAAGAAAGAAAGAAAGAAAGAAAGAAAGAAAGAAAGAAAGAAAGAGAAAGAGGGAGGAAGGAAGGAAGGAAGGAAGGAAGGAAGGAAGGAAGGAAAGAAGGAAGGGAGGAAGAAGAAAGAAAGAAAGAAAGAAAGAAAGAAAGAAAGAAAGAAAGAAAGAAAGAAAGAAAGAAAAGGACCTTCGGGGCACCTGGCTGGCTCAGTCAGTAGAGCATGCAACTCTTAATCTCAGAGTCATGAGTTCAAGCCCACGCTGGACATGGAGCCTACTTTAAAAAAAAAAAAAAAAAAAACAACTACATACAAAGCTGAGGTCTCCTTTGACTACCCCTCAAGTCTAGCCTCTTATCCTCCCTTCTTCTCCCATTATCATTTGGGATGCACCCTTCCAGACCATTCCAAGCATTTGAATATATTTGTATTTGTGTATTTACAATATATGTATTTGTATGTACCCATATATGTGTGTATATGTGTGTATATAATATGTAATATAATATATACAGCTATACTGTAAATGTATAATGTACAATATTACAGATGTCTATAATATAGCTGGGGATTACATATATGGTATCATACTGAGGGTATCATTCTGCAACTTGTCTTTCTCATTCAACAATATATTTTAGAGACATTTCCATGCCATAACTTAAAGGTCTACCTCATTCTATTTACCTGCTTCATAGTTCTTCATAGTATGGATGCTCTACAATTTATTTAGCCATTTTTTTACTGATGGGCATTTAGATCATTTCCAATTTCACGATTTACTTCTTACTCTTAGAAACAACACTGGAATGAAAATTCCTGTCCCTGGTTCTTCATGCACGTGTGCAAGTATTTCTCTAGGGTAGATACTTAAAAGTGTAATTGCTGGGTCATAGGCTATGCACATTTTTTATTTTTATGTCCTTTTAAAATTTTAATAGATCCTGCCAAATTTCCCTCCAAAGTGGCAGTACAAATTTATAGTCTCTCAGCAGTGCATGAGAATTCCCCACACTCTCACCAACTTAAATTTTTCCCCCCAATCTGATGGGTTCGGCTTTGGTCTGTCGGATTCCTGTCTCTACAGTGCTTGTTTGGCTCCAGCAGCTCAGTGGGTTCAGTCAAGGATCTGCATCATGGAAAGGGACCATCTCTGAAGTGGGAACCACCAGAGTCAAGCCCTACTGTCCTTGCTGCAGTAATTCAGGGAAGTTAATGATCCTTCCTGGTTCAAAGAGTCGTGTGGGGAATTAAATGAGACAATGAATAGAAAGGGTTTAGCCCAGTGCCTGCACATCAGCCTACCCAATAAATGCCAGCTATCCTCCCCAGCCTCAGTACTGTTCTGTGATCACCATCTCTTCTTTTCTGTTGTGTGATAGGTTGCTGCTGACATGGCCTCCACTCATCCCTGCCTCCTGGTATTCACACGCTTGTATAATCTGTCCCCTCGAGTGTAGGCTGGACCTAGTGACTTGCTTCCAATGAATAGAGTACAGCATAAAGGATGGCACCATTTCACTTTCCTGAATAGGCTACAAAAGACTGGGCCTTCCATCTTACTGACATACTCCTATTGCCTTCACAGTACACTTGGATGAAGCAAGGAGCCTTGTTGGAGAGGGCCACATGGCAAGGGACTCAGGCCATTAGCCAGTGAGAAACTGAGGCCCACAACAGCCCGTGGGAGCTGAAACCTGCCAACAACCATGTGAGTGAGCATCGAAGCATATCTTTCCCCAGTCAGCCCTTCCAATGACAACAGCCCCATCTGACACCTTGTTCATAAACCATGAGAGGCCCTGAGCCAGAGGACCCAGCAAGGCCACTGCCAGATTGCTGACCTACAGAAACTGCAAGATAATAAATGTCATTATTTCAAGACACTAAGTTTCAGGATAATTTGTTACACAGCTACAGATAACTAATACATCATATTCATTCCTTGAGGAAACGGGTTCCTCTGACCACCTTTCCTGATAAGTAACATGAAAAGGAAAATCTCCCCTAAAACATGGCAGTAATATATATTTGACTAAAAATAACCCATTGAACAGTTCCCTGAAACCGGAAGATGCTGTGAGTTATTTCAAAGAAAAAATCTCCTGTGTATTTTCACAGCCCTTAGTTTGATTTGCCACCCTGTGACTACCAAGGTGGGAGGTGATGTACTGTGACAGAAGGAGCATAGGCTTGACAGTCAGATGGAGCTGGCTTTCAAATTCAACGCTGCTGTTTCCTAGCTAGACCACCTCGGGCGTGTCACTTCTCTTGAGCCTTCGTTTCCTCCACCTTCAAAAGAGGCTAATGAAAGAAAACCACCTCACTGAGCTCACATGGTTTTATCATGGGGGTGCAAAGATGTGACACATCCAAGCACCCGACATGCAGCAGGCATGAAAATACCACTTCTTCTTCCAAGATTTTGGGCCTTGATGTTTCCGTCCCTTCACAACCAGAGGAAAAAACCTGAAAATATAACACTTAGATGGCAAGAAGAAACAGCAGCTCTGTTGAGCTCGTATGAAAAGAGAAGAGGGGAGCCTACATGGCTCAGTCAGTTAAGCGTCCGACTCTTGGTTTCGGCTCAGGTCATCATCTCAGAGTCGTGAGATCCAGCCCCATGTTGGGCTCCACACTCAGCATGGAGGCTGCTTGAGGATTCTCTCTCCCTATGCCCCTTCTGCCTGCACTCTCTCTCTCTCTTAAATAAATAAATAAATAAATAAATAAATAAATAAATAAATAAATAAATAAAATCTTTAAAAAGAGAGAGAGAAGAGAAGGAAGGTCCAGGCTTTTTCTCACAATATTGAGAATAAAAATGGATGAGGTGTGGAAATGCACTCAGGAATGGACAGTACTATAAAAGAATGCTATCAACATTGCTGTAGACATCTGCACTCTCTTCAGCCTTGCAAAGGAAGAAAAAAAAAAGAGGTTTTGGAGTATTCCCTAGAAGGGTGTGAGCTGGTTTTCTCTTAACATCTCAGCTAATCTTCTCAATCACCTTCTAAGTAATTAGGGGCTGAAAAGTAAAGGTCTGCTGGCTTTGGAGAGACCTTATCTGGGGCACTTTTCCTTCTTTTTTCCAAAAGAAATACTCTAAAACCACAAACCTGCACCTTTTTCCCTTGAATTAAGGGCCCCCAAAATGATGTTTTCAATTAATAGATGCCTTTCTTTCTAAACTTGATCTCTGGCCAAAGCTGTATAGCTAAAATATTCATTCTCTAACTGCTCCCCCCAAACAAAAAGATAAGAAAGAGAAGGTAACACCCACTGTTTCTTACCTTTTGCTAAATTATTCACTTGTGAAAATTCAACATTTTCCTTCAGGAGAAGCACAAATCCTTTGAAATGAGAGTGAGAAACAGCCATGGGCCAATTCTGGCTCCGGCCCATGCAGTCTGAGGATGGCTCTGGGAGGACAGGCAGTGGGCATTCCTCCCCATCCACAGGACTGAGCCCTGTCTAGACAGTCAACCCCATAGACTACTTCCAGTTCAGCTCAGCAACTCCCTTCACCTGCTCTTGAGCAACAAGGGCACATTGGTAAAGACTTTAGATCATTCCAAAAGGATCCTTGAGTTCTCTGCCTCCAAGATGGCCCAGCTGGGGAGGGTGGGGAAGGGGCATCTTTAGTGTTATGAAAGTGGGCACAGCAAAGAAATGACCATGGGAGTCATTCCTACCACCCAGGCCCTTTCTGGGCGAAGGCAGCTTTGAAAACAAGTCAGGCAGGCAGGTGACTTTTTTTTAAGGCAGGTTTTGAGGAATTGCAGTCCATATTGGTTTTCTCAGCCATTCTGTATCCAACAATACAATCAATCCAGTCCTTCAAGATTGGCATTCTTACCGCAGAAGTGGAAAAAACAGATATCCCCTTCCATCAACCTAAAACAGAGCTTGGCCCTTTGGGTAGGCAGGCCAGAATTAGCAAATAAAAATACAGGATGCTACCTGGGTGGCGCAGCCAGTTAAGCATTGAGCTCTTGGTTTCAGCTCAGGTCATGATCTCAGGGTTGTGGGATCCAGCCCCCCCATCTGGCTTCGTGCTCAGCATGTAATCTGCTTGAGTTTCCCTCTCTCTTTGCCCTCCCTGCCCCTGTGCTCTCATTCTCTCTCTCAAAGGAAAAAAAAAAAAAAAGGATGCCCAGCTAAATCTGAATCTCAGATAAACAACCACTTTATCTACTAAGAAAATTTTATTTTCTGAAATTCAAATTAACCTGGTCATCCTGTGTTTTTTTCCCCAGCCCTGTCTATGGGGAATTTGTCTCTGGAGGGAGTGACCCAAAGGCACCGAGTGAGAGATGGCTGGCTCAGCAAGGTTTCAGTGGGGTTCAGTGCAGGGGGCCGAAGCCCCGCGCCTGGTAGTGCCACTGGCGACAGCAGGTGTCCCACGGCCACGGTGCCAGTGGTGGCTTGCGAGAGGGACCGTCTCTGGGCAGGGTCTTCTCCGCGCCTCAGTCTCCTCCTTCCTGCTAAGGCCCACCCTGCCACTCTTCTCTTAACTCTCAGACCTATCGGAGAATCATCCAAGAAATCCCTTCCTGATAACACATTTTTAATTCAAGTTTTCCCAAATGTATATTTTTCTCAGTTAAACAAACAAATAAGATGAGCGATTGAGCTCTCAGTCCTACTCGGGGGCAGTTCAAGTCCAGGGGCAGGGGCCAGAGCCCCCATCCCAACCTCAACTCCCCCGAAAGGGCCAGCCAGGCTCCGCTGGTGGGCGGATTCCCCCGAGGCACTCTGCTCGCCCTCCGCGGGAGAACCCGGCCACACAGCGGCAAGGCTTCTGTTTGGGCCCGGGCACCTTCTTCTCGGCTGTTTGTGGGTTCACAAGGAAAGGAGCCATTTATTGGGTAGATTTTAGGGCAATCGGGCACTGCTGTTCCCACACTGGCTGTGTTTCATTCACCTCCGAAGGCCGCTGCTGGCGTGGGCAGGGCCGGTTTCTGTGTTCCATCCTCCACCAGCAAAGAGCCCCTAGGGTCCTCTTTCAGCTGAGAGCTGGCTGATCAAGCCATTTGTTAAAGAATTCAGCGGGCGCAGAGCCGTGGGGCACTTGCCCTTGCAGCTCATGGCTGGGCTCATCCCTGGAGGCCCCCCACAACCCACTGGGGACCTGCCCTTCACCCACTGACTCTGTCCCTCCACCTCTCGCCCTTCCCTCCATGCAACTCCCTGTGTAAATCGGAGGGGTTTGAAGCTGTACACATTCAGGAAGGAAACCTGGCTGTGCCACTCCTTGGCAGTGTGATCTCAGTCACTGTCCCTCTCTGAGCCTCAGCTTCCTCATTGGTAAAAAAGGGGTCATAAATCAATCTAGCTTGTGGGATGTGGGAAGGACGCAGTGAAAGGACGCACATGAGGTGCTTAAACAGTCCCCGGAACATCTGCGTGCCCCTGCTCATGCCCTCTCGTGCAGAAGGGAAGGCAGTTTGCTAAGTTTGCTAGCTGTGGGATCTGGTCTTCCCCACCTGGACCACAAGCCCAGAGACAGCCCCTGTGGGATGCCACACAACAGTCCCAGCCCACTCCAGATAACCATGAATTGTATTAACAATAATAAGTGCTCGCACTTATTTACTGTCCTTATGTCTCAGGAAAAGCAAATAAGAATAAAATAAGATGACAAAAACCCCAGCCCTCGTGAAGTTTGTCTGCTTTATGTCCGTCAATCCTCACAGCCACCCCACGAGGTAAGTACTGTTGCTGTGTCCACTCTACAGATCAGGAAAGTGAGGCTCAGAGAGGGTAAGTGACTTGCCCAAGGTCACTCAGCTTAATAAGGAAATAAACTGGGATTTAAACTCAGACTTCAGAGCCTGTCCCTTTAATTACTACTTGGTTTCGCTTAAGCTTCATGAGAAGGCCGTGAGACTGAGAGGATCTGGGGCCATTTTGCCAGGGTGAGGATAAAAGGGACTGAGCCAGAGTTAAGTCAGTCAGCACAAGTCACCGGGTTGGTCAGGCCCAGAGCTCCAAGTGAACGCTGGTGGGTCTGAATCCAAAGGTTGTGGTGCCCTCAACCGGAAGGACCACCTCTGAGCATCTCAGGAGGAAGCCAAGGCCTGGGACGCAGGAGGCCCCTCAAAATCCCTCTTTTGCTGAAAGAGACCCCAAGCTGGACTCAGCTGCAGTGACAGTGGTAGAGATCAAGGCCACAGAAGAGTCAGGACATCCACTTCAAGATCAAAAAGAACTAGATGCGGAACGCCCCCCTCACCCAACATCTATTGCCTTCTCTTCATGTTTGCGTGGCAGATGGGGACCGCCTCAGCCAGGGCCTCTCCTTGCTCAGCACCCCACAGGAGGTCTCAAGAAGCCACTCGCAGTGCAGTGTTTGTTGGACGGCTCCTGCCAATCTGCTTGAGCCAAGTTGCTGCTCCTCTGAGTTCCGTCTGAGCGTCTCTCAGGGAGAGGCCATCTATGAAGAGTCAGCCTGAGCTCATTCTTCGCAGCCCCACCCAAGGCTTCTCACAAGGATTTCTTCCCTTCTCGAAAGACTTTTTAACCCCAAACTATGTTTTTATTTTTACCTGCCAGCCCCCTAGCCTACTTTATGCATTAGAAATGGTGGTGGTAAGGGAGGCTTCTTCAGCTCTGTCCCACATGGCTTCAGAGCTATGGTGGGAATTCCTTCCTAAGTAGGAAGAGGCTGGTGCCAACTCAGATGATATTTTTCTGTATTTTCTACCTCTGGCTATTGGAATTAGACAGACCTGGGTGCAATTACAAGCACTATCTTGCAAGTTGAAATTTAACTAGAGGTAGACTATCTTACTAACTGGTTCCCCTGTATATTACTCAAGAACTTTAGATGTGATAACAGAAAGCCAATTCCACTAGTTTAAGAAAAAGGGGAGAATGATGCTTAGGTATTTATCAGCTCATGAAATGTAGAGTCCAGGATAGTATTAGTTCAGCTTCAGGCACAGCTGGATCCAGGACTCAGGACTCAGGACTCAGACTCTCACTCTACCTTTGTATGCTTTTTTCTGTTTTGACTTCTACTATGAGCTGAATTGTGTCTCCTCAAAATTCATATATTTTTTAATGATTTATTTCTTATTTTAGGGAGAGAGATGTGCACGCATGCAAGTAGGGGAGGGGCAGAGGGAGAGGGTGAGAAAGAGAGAGAATCTCAAGTAGACTCCCCACTGAGCTTGGAGCCTGACTTTTGGCTCAGTCTCATGACCCTGAGATCATGAACTGAACCGAAATCAAGAGTTGGATGCTCAAACAACTGAGCCACCCAGGTGCCCCAAAATTCATATGTTAACGTCCTAACCCTTCATACCTTAATATGACTATATTTTATGGTAGGATCTTTAAAGAGGTAATTACGGTAAAATGAGGTCACACAGGTGGGCCCTAATCCAACATGACTAATTTCCTTATAAGAAAAGGAGATTAGAACACGGACAGACACAGAGGGAAGACTATGTGATGACACCAGAAGATAGCCAGGGACAAGCCAAGGAGAAAGCTCAGAAGAAACCCACCTCATCAACACCTTGATCTTGGACTTCCAACAGCCAGACCTGTGAAAAAATAAATATGTGCTCTTTAAGCTACCCAGTCTGTGCTGAGGCATGGCAGCCCTAGCAAACAAATACAGCTTCGTTCTCAAGTCGTGTCATTCTACGTAGGGACAGTGTGGCCCTGCAGTTCCAGGCTTATGTCCCCAGCTCAGCAACCTCAGTAGAAAGAGTCTCTTTTCCCTGCCAGGCCTAATAAAAATCCCAGAACTGAGTCTCATTGGCCTGACTTGGGTCACATGCACACTCCTGAGCCAATCCCTGTGACCAGGGGGATGGAAGAAGCTGATTGGCCAGGGCTGAGTCATGTGCCCACCCCTCAAGTCTAGCTGGAGTCGTCCAAACCACGTGGCCTGAGAGCAAGGCTGGGAGGGGGATGGAAATTCCCTGGGGGCGTTGGGGGCAAAAGATAGAGTGGGTGCCAAAAGGCTGAAACTGCCCTGCTCTAATCCATTCCCACCCACAATCCAGCCTCCACTGAGCTGCCCAAGATCTCTTTCTTCATTTAGAATCAGAACATCGCACCCCCCCTTCCTTGCATAATCTGGCCCTGCCCGTCTCTCCTCGCACCCGCCCCTGCAGCTCGTCGCGCGAGGCAGGCACTCTCAACGTTGGGGGGTGGGGGGCCTTGTGTTGCCACTTCCTCTACCTCAGAAACTTCCTTATTCCCTCCTGAAGACCCAGATTTACAAATCACTCTCTCTGGAAATCCTTCTCTTTTGAGGCCAACCCAGCTCATTGCCAAAGTGGAGCTAGGAAAGCATGATGGTAAAAAGCCGGATAGACTGCCTAGGTGCAAATCTGTTTGCTGTGTGACCTTGGGTACGTTATTCACATTTCTGTGCCTTCATTTCCTCAGGACCCAGTTCCCAGGACTGTTGATGAGATGAAGGACTTGGTCCATGAAAAGCACTTGGTACAGTGTCGGTACATAGAGAACACCTAATAGGTGCTAACTATTGCTACCCCCTGTCGTTTGTACACACCCCTATTGGGGGCGATCTGTGTCCCCCTGAAGGAGGGAATGCCTATTCATCACATTGCACCCCTGGGGCTCAGTAGGTATGCTGGTTCCCCAGCACAGAGAAGGCGCTCCGAATCTGGAAACCCTGAATGCAGATGAGTGAGAGAGTAAGCAAATGAATGAACACAGAGGAAGAGTCTGGGACAACGGATGGAACAACATCTTCCTGGATCTGTGATCTGGGCAAATCTCCACCTGTCCCGCTCTGAGCCAGCCGCACCCTTTTCTCCTGAAAGCCATTTTCCTCCTACCCCTCCTCCTGCTTCATTCAGCCGAAGTTCAAGTGCAAACCACCAGGAAAACCCAAAGAACGTTCATGGGATAAATCACCCGATTACTAATCAGGTCCACCCGTCCCACCGTTAACCGCTATTTTCCCTGCGAAAAGCAAACACGCCTCCTCCCCACCGCCTGACAGCGAAGCCATTAAACCCAGGAAGGGCGTGTCTCCACAGCAGCCCAGAAAAAACTTGAAAGTGGAAAAATACGGTGGATTCGGTGATTCAGTGGTCGTTAAGATAGCCAAAATGTTTGGTTTCAGCTTTGACGGAACCCATTCCTCTCCCCTATTTTCTCTTTGAAGATCAGAGGAAACAGAGCCTCAGAAGACACCTGAGCAGCCTCGATGCCTTTGCGCTCCCAGGTGAGCTTGCCAAGCACTTGAGTTTCGTTCTGATTTGCCCCCTACCCCCCCCCCCCTCCGCCCCTTAGTACTGCGCGTGCAGGGGCCCCGGACGTTTTGACACTGGCAGGTGAGCCTGAACAGCGCCCTCTGGAGGAAGCGGGGCGCTGCTGAGAAACCAGGGAGCACGGCCCCCAGCACTTGGGCGACACATTTGGCTCTGACTTCTGGCAGCTAAGGCAGAAAGAGAAACACATCGGGTTGCATAGTTTTCATTTTCCGACAACAGAAAGCATGTTCAAACCTCGGCAGAGACAACATTTTTACTGGAACCAGGCTCCAGAAGGAATGCATTGGGGCACTGCGGGGATAAAGGACACTGGGTGACAGGGCGGTGATCTTTGCAACCGCAGTTTCGTGTGTCCCCACATGGGTTCCTTCACTCTCAGAACAAACACCTGCTGAGCCCACCTGCTGTGCCTGGCCTCCGCTGGAACCCCGGGGCCCACAGACAGGGCATGACACGCTCCCTGCTGCCTAAGGCTTCTCCTCCTTCAGTACTGAGGATGCCCACTCCTCAGGTTATCACCTCTCTCTGCCCATCAGGAGCAGCGACGACAGCGGTGTTACTCTAAGGGCTGGATGGGACTTCCTCCCTCGCTTCCAGAATGTAATCATTTCGAGAGATGGAGCCAAGAGTAGCCCATACACCTAGGTGCCCCCTGCCCCCAACAGCCAGCCTCCCTCTTTGCCTTTGCTAACAGAACTCCCATCTCGGTAGGCTGTGCCCAGCCCTAGGGGACACATGATAGATCTAAGAAAGCCAGGGTGCCCCCAGTCCCCTTTATTTTATTAAATACTCACTTTCTCCTCCTTGTAGCTAAGACTGATCTTGTGACCCAGTTCTGGTCAAACAGATGTCTGCTAAAGCCTCTGGGAAAGTTCTTTCCTCCCAATACATGGAAAGCCCCTACTTTCTGCTTTGAACATGGTATGTGAAGACTGATGCTCTGAGCTATGGCAGCCTTTTAAGACTATGAAGTGATGAGGCTGGACTCTTAAAAGAAATACATGGAGGAGAACAGAATAAAGAGAGTCCTTGATGTGAACTTTGATCATCGAACCAACCTATGACCAACCACCTGCCAGCAGATATATAGTATAAGATGTCTTTATTACTCTTGCTACCATTAGATATCTGACCTATTACTTGCAGCCAACTACATCCTAATTAATATCAACAGGTGTACACACAACATGAGAAAATTCAGTCCTGAGGAGACCATTAGGGGTCATGAAAAGAAAGAAAGAAAGATGCTTTGGAGTAAAATGATTGGCTTTCATCGTGGGCTCCTGGTGGACCACTGACAAGGGACTCTAGCCATACAAGTGCTGGACATACTTCCTGTCCGGCTGCCTATCTGCCTGCCTGTCTCTTTCACTGCACTTTCCCCAGCAGCTAGATGCATGCCTAGCTCATGGTAGGCATCCGGGAAAGTTTTGTTGAACAAAGGAATAAATTCCTTTCCTTAGCTCTTGTAAAATGAGGTTTCAGTGGTGTGTTGGCTTGCTAAGGCTGCCATAACAAAATACCACAGACTGGGGGGCTTAAACAACAGAAATTTATTTTCTCACAGATCTGGAGGCTGGAAGTCCAAGGTCAAGGTGTCAACAGGTTTGGTTTCTGCTAAGGCCTCTTTCCTTGGCTTGCAGATGACATCCTGCTTCCTCTGTCTGCATGCGATCTGCCCTCTGTGCTGATGGCCCTGGTGTCTTTCTGCGTGTCCAAATTGTCTTTTCTTATAAGGACACCAGTCATAGTAGATTAGGGTCCACCCTAATGACCCCATTTTAACTGAATTGCCTCTTTAAAGACCCTATCTCCAAATACAGTCCCATTTTGAGATACTGGGGTTTAGGGCTTCAGCATATGAATTTCAGAAGGGGGGAGACAAATTCCTCCCATAACAATTGGTAATTGCCAAGCTCGTTCCCACTGGTTAATTCAAATATTTTCCCCATTCCCTGCATGTCCACTGGTCACGTAGGCCTCACTCTTGGAGTATTTAATGAAGATTATTTTGATAAATGCTTTCATAACATTCATTTGACAAACACCAGAATAGCCTTTTCTTTTGCTTTATCCAAAGTACTTCCCACATCTATGATGGAAAGCCTATCATGTGGGCTTTCCACCACAGCCTCCTAGGTGGTGTTCTCATTTTGTACATAAGAAAACCTATGCTTAGAGAGAGGTCAGCTGACCTTCCCAAGGTCATTTGCAAATAGCTGGATCGAAGGACAGGAGGTCAGGTCTGTCTGACGCTGAACCCTGGCCTTTCCTCACTCTGATGTGAGTGTGCCTGGACGGCGGTTAGGGGGTGGATTCTTTAGGTAGTGTGGATGAAGGCAGGGACCCCAGGCCTCTTCTTCAAGGAAGCTCCTCTCTGTGACAGTCTGGCTGTCTTGCATCCCACCCTGTCTTTCACTCCAAGCTCCAATCACGCACCACTTCCTGACGCACACGCCCTTTCTCATTTTGACAAGTGTGCCTCAGCTGAGCATGCCCTTCCCTACTCCTCCCATCCTCTTCCTCCTCCTCATGATTTCCCCAGAAACGCCCATGCTCCTTTCCCTGTAATCTCCGCGCAGCACCCTGACCTCCATGAGTTAAAGCTGTCCAACCCCGGGCTGGCCTCCCCCTCGGGCCAAGAGCATTTCCTGCTGCTTCTGTATCCTCCGCACCGGGGACCGGGCAGCACGGGGCTTGGCGGAGCATCGCTACCCAGTGAATATGGCTCTGAGCTGACGTGAGGCCCGTGGAGAGAGGTGGCATCCCCGTGCCCGTGCAGAGAGAGTGTTTGGGAAGAATATGTTTTTAGAGATTGGAAGTGAGGGCACTTGTGCAGAGGCTGGCGGGGAAGGGCCATAGAGGATGAAGAAGGGCTGTGGTGGTCACAGGTCTCCACAAGGGAGAGATTTAGCTGCCACAGAACCTCCTTGCCCTGGAAAAACAGGAAGCAGGCTTTACCTCCTGTCTTTGAGCCAAACGGAGAAGGAGTCCACACCTGAACATCCCATTCGCAACTTCCGTGCCCAAGGAAGGGGGAAAATCCGATTTTCCTGCCAAGGAGAAGGCCTAGCTCGCTTTTGGTAGAGAAATAATGACATCCAGTGGACATCCGTGTCATCCTCAAACTCAAGCGATGGCTTCCCCAGCCCAGAGACCTTCCAGAGCTGGGACAACAAGAAGCAGTGAATCCAGCACTGGAAAGTAGAGCCTGAATCCTGATGCTCCCTCTTAGCTCTGTGACCTTGACTAAGTCACATCCCCTCCCCGGGGCCTCTGTCTCTTCCATAGAAATGGACAGACTCCGAAAGCACTTTTTATGAACTGTTGAGCAGACACGGCTTCTCCTATTATCAGAACTTGGGTTTCTTGCTACCAGTCTCTTCGAGACAGTGCTGTGAAGTAAAAGGAGGGCAAGCTTGAGAATCGGATGGCCCTGGGTTCAAATGCTGAATTCCCCCACTGAATGACCTGAAGCAATTAACCCATCTCCCTGAGCACTTAGTTCTGCAAAATGGGTTCATGACTGCTTCTAATCCTCAAGGGTTGTTGCCAGTATGAGACCCTATTGTGGGTGCATAGGCAGCAGCATTCCCGGAATATGGAGTGACTGATGTGTCCCCACCCCAGGGGCACAGGGGGAGGGGGAGGTTATGCAGACGCTGGTGCTGTCTCTCAGCACCTGAAAAAATAGGAGAGCTTCGAGTTCCTGCATTTCCTGCATGGCTCCAGCACGTGCTCCAGCCACCTTCAGGGGCTAGAGGTCTCTGAGATCTTACAGGGCTCCAGCATGAGCCAGAGCTCAAGGCCACGAATTTGATAGAGCAGTCCCCTAGGCTGAGGGGGCCAGGCTAGAGACAAGTGGAGTGTCTCCAAGAGGAGACAGGAACCCGGGGAAGAGGGACAGTCAGACTTAACTGACTGAATTGTAAATCCAATCAACAGAGATGAAATCCCTGAACTGGAGGGAGGCAAGCCAGAAAATGACAAGATGAAGCAGGATGAAGCTCCACACAAGGAGCTCTGGGAGCCGGGGAACCAGTTGTCAGCCTGCATTCCAGAAACAAGGTGATATGTTTGCATGCCTGAATTTGTGACTAAGAAAGTAATACTCTTGATGTAGGCAAAGCGTATGGACATAGTAGGTGCTCAAGAGAGGCTGCCTGGCTTTCTGCTCCTTGCTCCTGTCAGTGCAGAAGCTGGTTAGCTCCACATGTCTGTGTGTGAGGCTGTACTGAGCGCCCGTCCTGTTCACCTTGATGTCCTGGAGGAAAGGAAATGGGTGTGTGATCCTGACCCTTCAGAGGTTAGCCCCAGCCTGAGTACTCGTAATAGTGCTGTACCCTCTCATCCCCCAACAAACCTGCGAAGGAGGATTATCCCCACCCATCCGCTTTACGAACCAGGAAGCAAGAACCCTGTGAGGGCATGTGATGTTCCCCAAGTCACACAAGTAGGACGCTGAGGAGCTGGAGTTTAAACCTGGCCTCTGGCCACTGCCTCCCATAAAGGACTCTGGATGGTGTTTGCTGAGGCCCGGCTGTGTGCAAGGCCTCATGCCGAACGAAGCTCCATGCTTTGTGCTTTACAGCACTGTCTCATGTATTTCTCACAAAAGCCCTATAAACTACTCCTCCCTCTCTCCGCCTCCCCTCCTATCTCGCGGATGAAGAAACTGAGGCTCATGGAGGTGACATGACTCCCGTAAGCTCACCAGCTGGTCAGTGGCGGGGCCAGGATTCAGTCTGTGCCGAGGCCAACGTCCTCATGCGTACCCACTCTGTGATTCCAGGTGAGGCGGCCTTGCTCTAACAGAAGCCAGGGAGACTTGTGACAGGTTATGGTGTCCTTCAGGGCTCCGCTGCGCCTGTCAGGTCTATCATCATCACCTGCCCACCTGAAATGTGGCGTAGCCTCATGCTGTAAACAACATAAAATATTTCTTTCCTCCTCCCTTCTCAACTAGCTCTGTGGCATTGTATAAGTGTCTTCGCTTCTCTGAGCCGCAGTGTTCTCGTGCACGAAATGGGGCCTGGAAATCCCATTTACAAAGTATTGTGAGTTATTGTTTTCATCCTGAACGCCTCTCCTCCTCTAACACACCTGTGAGGTGCCCTCCACCCCCACAGCCTGGATCCCAGCCACCAGCTCTCCTGTCCTGGCTCTTAACGCGGGCCCCTGCAACAGGCCAGAACATCTGCCCGAGAACGCCATGGAACTCTGCCCCTGAGCCAGGGTCCTGCCAGCAAAGAGTTTAAACAAACAGAACTGGGCAGAAATGAAATGGTCCGTCGGTTGTAAAAGGCTGTGCCTCCTGCTCAAGCGCTCGGGTTTCATGATAATCCGAGTGATGGTTCTCCTGAGGAGGATTAGAGAGAAAATGGTAGAGGGCTCTGAGGGGAGCAAGAAAAACAACAGTCAGGTACCCAAGGTAAGCACTGCCAAGAAAGTGGCCCCGGATGGTCAATAAACAGAAGATGGCGGTGGATGGGGGATGGGGGGCGGTGGTTAGAGCCCTGGAGGAAAAATGGGGTTCTTTCCAACTCCTCCAGGGCCTAAGTCAGACCTTCACCAGTGAGAGACGTTTCCCCCAAATTTGTGGAGGACTACCAGCAACCCCAAACCACTGTGGTCAGGATCTGGGAGGTGGGGCAGCAAGCTCAGATGCTCTCTGAGGCTGTGCAGGTAAAGCAGGAAGTGCATGAAGAAAACGACAGAACACGCACACGACAAGCCTCCACAGATGACCTCAGCCTCGGTGCTGGGAAGGCGAGAGGGGGCGATAGGGACTGTGGCCCTGGGGACAGCCGGGACCGAGCTCAGCTCCACCCAGTCTCTGCGCGGCAGGAATGCAGGCCCAGGGTTGCCAATCTTTTGTTTGTTTTTTTTTTCAAGAGAAGTAGGAAAGAACGGATTTTGTTTTTTAATGTGCAGGTTCCCAATTTTTCAACATTGGCAACTAATTCAAATGTTTTTTTAAAGTGCTCCGTGGGCCAAACAAAATATATCTGCAAGCCAAATTTGACTCACAGGCCACGGGTTTGCAATTTCTGCAGTTTTGTGTCATGGTAAAGGCAATGGGATCTGCATGGATTCAAACCCCAGCTTTCCCATCTACAGCCAGGGTGACCGTGGGCAAGTCACTTCGCCTCTCCGAGTCTGTTACTTCATCTGTAAAATGGGAATAATAGTAGCATCAACTTCATATGACATTTGAGAAAGTTTGATGAAATTATGTCATGGAAATACCTTGGCACAATGCCCAGCACACGGTAAGCAATGAAGAAATGTTAGCTATTGTTAATAATGCACCCGGGGGTGGGGGGTGAAGATAGAAGAGCGGCAGTGGGAAAAGAAGGAAGCCAGGAAAAGAGACCAAGCAGGCAAAACGGGACCAAGTGTGAAAATGCCAACCAAGCATTCCCTGTCTTGCTGTGTCTGGAATGGCCCTTAGGGATTACTTTCACAAACTGGCATCACACTGACAAGAGAATTTTGGACAGGTTGGACAGTGACCTGAAAGGTGGTGGCCCTCCATTACCCCTCTTGCCAGAATATCACTGAAGAGACCCCATGAAACCTTCTGGATTGTTGCAGAGCAAAAGGTGGTTAGGGTTGGGGCTCTGCAAGAGGCAAAATGGTGCTCCGGATCAGCCACTGTCCAGCCATGGGACTGTGGCTATGTCATTTATTTTCCATCTGAGTCTCCAGTTACCCATCTGTACAATGGGATAACAACAGCTATCTCTCAAGATGCCGACTGGAATCAGGAATAATGCAGTGTAGGATCTGGCAGAGCACTCATGCTCCACAAATGGGGGCTGCCACTATTGGTAGCTGCTGTTATCGTTTTTATCATTAATGGGGCAATAGAGGTGCTTTCCTGGCCAGCATCCATCAAGCTCTCCCCAGGTAACCATCACAGTTTTTCTCTGGGGAACTATCCCTTCCCCATTCCCAACTGGATGGTTCCGTTGGCATTGACTCCACCCCTGACTCCAGGGACAGGTGTGTGAGTCAGGGGTAGCTAATAAGAGTAGCATAGTGTCCTGGGCCAACGGGAATCCAGAACAGGACTTTCATTCAGACTGTGAAGGAAAAGTTCTCCCTCTTCCACCAGATGTGTTGTAGTGAGGAGTAGGCCAGAGCTGCTAGCCGCTGCCTCACTACCACATGAAAAGAGCCTAAGAATGGAACCAATATCAAGGAAATCAAAGCAAAGAGTTGGAAATATTCTTGAGCACCTGGATCCAGCTGTGCCTGATGCTCACACTACACTGGACTACATCAGACTACACCATTTCATGAGCCAAAAAAATTCCTTTTTCTGCCTAGACCATTTTGGGTTGCGTTTTCTGTATCCTGCAACAAGAACCACAGCAACTACTTGAGCCTTAAGGATGAGTTAAGAAAAATGTCCCAAAAGGAGAGTTTCAGTTCTTATAAGAGTTGGCAGTTCTTATTGGCTCTCAGAACATGCTCTGAGTATGAGAGCACTATTTTCCTTCTTCCAAAGTATGGTAATACACTTCGAAAGCCTTTCACAGACTTTGGTCAAGCTTTCCTTAAAGCGGTGTTTGTGAATCAGGGGCAATTTTTCCCCCCAGAGGACATTTAGCAATGTCTGGAGACATTTTTGGTTGTCACAATGGAGCAAGGGGGAGACAGTCTGTGTTACTTGGCATCTGGGGGTAGAGGCCAAGGATGCTGCCAAACATCCTACAGTGCACAAGACAGCCCCCCTTCTGATCAAGAATGATCCCATCCAAACATCAATAGTGCTGAGGTTGAGAAACACAGAAGTAATACACCACCCAATATTTTACTCCTACCAACCCTTCCTTTAGCCACCATAGCTTCCCTGGGATCTTAAAGTGCTACATACTTGCAGACAAAGACCAGGATATTAGGGAGTTTTTTTTTTTTTTAAAGATTTTATTTATTTATTTGAGAGAGAATGAGATAGAGAGAGAGCATGAGAGGGGGGAGGGTCAGAGGGAGAAGCAGACTCCCCGCCGAGCAAGGAGCCCAATGCGGGACTCGATCCCGGGACTCCAGGATCATGACCTGAGCCAAAGGCAGTCGCTTAACCAACTGAGCCACCCAGGCGCCCCTAGGGAGTTTTATATACTTCATGATGTTCTCCTAGGGTAGGCAATGCTGTGACTCCAACCCAATTCAAAGAAGCTGCCCAAAATGTACACACAGGTTATGCGTAATCCCCTTGTGGGTCTGCAGCCACCCTCCCCATCATTATAACACCCCCAGTCCATAACTAATGGACCAACAGGAAGAGAAGGCAACCTCTCTGAAGATAGATAGTCTCATCCAGTGACACATGCATGTCTTCCCACATCTGGCAATAATGGATCAGACAAACAAGCAAATTATATAAATCCCCCATATCCAACAAAAAGGAAAGATAGTATTCCCTTTCAATCTAAAGTAGCATTTTTCAGTGTGTTTCTCCTCAGAACACTAGTCCTGTGAAATACTCATAGGGGGAAAAAAATGGTTCCAAGATCAAATAAATGTGGGAAATATGAAAGCCTCTATACCTTTGTGGGCAGTAACAGCATGCATTAGCACATTAAAGGCTCTGATAAGTCCTGCAGTTAAAAAAATCCGTTTGACTTTCTTTAACTCCATATTTGTCAAACTCGATCACAGAATCTTTTTTCATGTGTAATATTTATTTACTATTCCATGGAATTATCATCCCAGAGGATACACATTGGGAAACATTTCGAGGGAACTACAGAGAAAATGAAATATAGGATATAAATGAGATGTAAAAGCAGATCCAGCAAAACCAAGTAGTCTGTTGTCTGGTGGCAACAGACTAAGGCCCTTTGGCCCGAGAACCCTGCCTTAAATGTCTCAGTATGGCTCTTTCTAATTTCATTTGAGCACCCCCACATTTTTATAGCTACTCCAAGGGGCTCTGGAGTCTTCTAGATACTAGAATTGTGAAGGAAAAAAAAAAAAAGTCACACTCCAGGAGATACTGCACTGATGGATAGGATTTGGAGAAACTGCTGCAGAAGGGATGGTATTGTTCTGTGAATGCCAGCCTACCTGGAGAGCCTTCTCATGCAATGAAGAATAGGGACATTTGCCCCTTGAATCTCAAGACTTCCAAGTCATTTCAGGAGTATGCAATTCTTACATTATCCATCAGTCACGCCCCCTAAAGGAAACACTCCACCCAAAGCCACTGCACTTCAGGCTGTGCTTGAACAAAGGATGGCCATGGATTGGACAAAAGATGGGCACCTGACTCAAGGGCAGCCCACCCATTGGCTGGTTGGTGACCTATGAGGAGGCGGGAACAAAAAAGCTCCGCCCAGGAGCTTCAAGTAATTGGGAGGCGTAGGCTCTGTCACTCGAATTCAACTGGGCTCTGGGGAGGGAGGTGGCAAGTTGGTGGCAGAAGAAAAATGCACAAGAAACAGAAGTTGACACTGGCGCGATGGCGTGAAGATTCTTGAACTGCTATGAAGAGATCTGACAGCAAAAACTCCCTCGATTCCTGACCTGCGAACATTCACATGCGGAGCCCGGAGTCGGCTAACCCGGAGTCCTGGCTCCTAATCCGTGGGTCAGCACAGGGAGCCAGGGATTCTGCTGTTCCATGAAGAACCAGTGCTGCTGGCCATGGCTTGACCTCGCCCAAGGAAAGGCACGGTTTTAGAGTCCACAGTCAGGAGAACTGCCACCTCGGTCATGACAGCCGAGGGTCCAAATGCCGGCTGGGAGGGACCTGGGCTTGGGCAGGAAGCCCCTCGGCCTCCGGAGGCACCTCTGGATTCTAGGACCATTTGGACCTCACAGCTGCCTTTCTCCCCAACGGAGACTCTGCAGTCAGGACACAGTATGGCTAAAGTCACACCCAGAGGTCTGACATGGCTGACCCGGAAATCACATGGAAGGCGTCGCAAAAACACAATATAAAATCTTGCTCCTGGGATAACAATGCCACGGTGCTCCTGACTCAAGGGCTGGGTGGCTCAGAGAGTGGGGAAGGGGGTGGGGTGGTGGAGGTTATGTACTTGTCTTGAAAATAATACTGCTAAGCAAGACTCAGGGAAAAGGGACCAAGGTCAACTTCACTGGCCTGAATTTGACTCCCCAGCCAAAGGGTAATAGAGATGGTGGTGGCAGCAGCAGAGTTCATCACACGCTGCCCGAATTTCACCCCAGGCTTTCGGACCTACATGTCAGTGACCAAAGTCTCCAGGCGAGGGTGAGAGCCAGTTTGGTGCAACCCGAGGGATCCAGGTGGCCGAGACCTCCTCCGCAGCAACCCAGGGAATCATTGTATGGCAGACCACCGAGCAAGACTTGGGTTTGATCCACCACATTCACTGAGCCCCCACTTCGTGCTACACACTGTCCTCGGTGCACTTACATATATGGTCACATTTGTTCTCCCCATAACAAACAAGTCTCTGGACACACATTAAAGTTATAAAATAAGGCTGCAGATTAAGCCAGAATGGAGTGAACATTGCAGGCAGCAATTTGAAATTCAGAATTTACCATTTTCTCTTCTTTTTCCCTCTTCATTCTCTATCCTTCCTGATAGTTCTTTTAAGAGCAGAATCATTTGAATGACTGTCTGCATTTGGACTTCTCTCTTGTCTTCCCTGACCAGCCTGGTGGTTCTCAAACTCTAAATGGGTGTGAGAACTACTGCACTGGGTTATACCTCACACACCTTGTGTGCTGAATTCACATCTCAAGAGTTTTCAAGAGTCTCTGCCTGTGGTTTTTCACCTGAAGTGCTCACTTTGGAATCTCAGTGCCATGAAAGGGGAGACCTTGGGGTACCTGGACAGCTCTGGAATCACACTGTGGGTCTGCTCATTCAACACACACATTTACCAGTGCCTGTGATCAGGGCTGGGGACACAGAGGTGACCAAGGGTGGATCGTGGTGTGAAGGAAATTAAAAGCCCTCTGTGAACCCAGGCTGGGCTGGCTTCAGCTCACTTAATGCCCCTAGCAGGTCCTGGAGGGAGGAGTGATTACAAAGAAGGGCCTAGTCCTTGGTCACCTAATCAATAAAGAGCAGAGATGAGATTTGAACCCAAACCCTCTGCCCCAAAGGTGGACTCTTTACCCTCTCCACCCGCAGGTCCTCAGATGTGCACGTTAATAGCTACAACACTAAGGAGAAAAGTGGTAAGGCATCAGAAGAGTTCAGGCCTGGAGGATTTAGTCCCTGCTCTCTGGATCGGGCAGGAGGTGACCTTTGAGCTGAGCCTCAAAGAAATGCAAAATTAGTCATTTCCCATGGGGAAAACGTATGCCTAGCGGCGGAGCATCAGTCCCTGGGTGTTATCTGGCCAGCCTCCGTTCCCCTTTCTTTTTGGACCCCAGCACCCTGATCTTCCTTTGGGATCTGCCTCCCTTCTCTTCTCAGTCTGTGTGGTTTGTGTGGGATAGACCCCCAGCCCCTGGCTCCAGGGTGGCTATGTGACCCAGGCCTGGCCAATCAGAGCATCCCATTCCACTGACCACAGTGATAGGTTTCAGAGTGGGCACATGACCCAATCTGAGCCAAAGAGTCTTAAGTCCAGGATTCTTTGGGCCTGTCAGGAAGAGAGATATTGCTCCACCGGAGATAGAGGATAGGATGTGCTTCTGGGGTTGCTGGCAGCCACCTGGCCACCATGTGTGGAGAGAGCCTGTCTGCAAATGAGGCCATGAGACAGGAGAGAGGGACAGGGAGGTAGAGTGAGACCCAAGGGCTGATGACATGGAGGCTCCCAGATCCATGCCTAAAGCTAGCCCATTCCTGGGCTCATGTGTAATATGAGCCAATAAATGCCCTTCTTTGCCCAGGCAAGTGTGATGTGGGCTTCTCTCTGTGGATCAACAGAGTCAGCAGAGTAGAGGGCTAGAAACAATAGTCTGAGAAGAGGTAGCCGCTGAGACCATTTTGGACCTTGGCATTACTATTCAGCTGGAGATGCAGGAATCAAAATTACTTTTCAAACTGTTATTGAACCCAATTTACAGATTGGTTGATCAGAACTCAAGATAATAGAATCTCTGGAGCTTTAGCAAATCTGTGGTTTAAATTCTCACTTTGACGGGGAAACCGGGGTTCAGCGAGCTGAAGGACATGGCCCAAAGTGACACAGAGAGTGGGAAGCTGAAGGCACAGCCGTGGGATAGGTCACAGGGATGTGGGGAGACAGGGAGGATCCAGACATTGGGCTGGGAGACGGAAGCAGTAGGAAAAACACCCTGCAAGAAGCCATGGACCCAGCAGGCCTTGTGGGGCTCCTGCTTCAGAGTCAGACAGAACTGGATTCAGATCCTTCCTCCGCCATTTTGAAAGACACTTCCTGTTCTACCCTCAATACCATTGCTTATAAAATGGGGTCCCGTCCTTCATGTAACTATGATTCCATAAGCTACCACACCCCAAAATGGCTTCTGAAAAAGACAAACAAGGTGTCTGTCTTCAGGAAGTTTACATCGCTGACAAGGGATGTCAGAAAATATACAATTTGTTTATCACCTGCCTTCCCATGTCATACTGTAGGCTTCCTGGGAGCCGGGACATTTGTCACTGCCTATCTCATTACCTGGCACATAGTAGACCTTCAATAAATATGTCTTGAATGAATGCAAGTAAGCAAAGTAATAAAATGGTAAGTACTATAGAATAAATAGAACGCAGGGTGCAATAGAGAGTAATTTAGGGATAATTTAGATGACCTGGTTGGAGAAGACTCCTGGAGAAGAGGGTATTTGAGCTGAGACCTGAATGATGAGGAAGCAGCCATAATAAATAACTGAGGAAATGCATGCTAAGCAGAGGGAACAGCACATGAAAAGGCCCTGGGGCAGAAATAAGGAATGGAAAGAAAGCCTCATAGCTGGAGTGGGAGTGACAGAGGAAGGATGATTGGAGAGGCAGGCAGGTGCTAGATTGCTTCAGGTCGTATAACAAGGAGTTTGAACTTTAAGCGCAACGCCCAGCACAATGGAGTGTGTTGGGCAGGGCAGTGACATGATCTGACTTATGTGTTCAAGAGATTGCTCTGCCCACCGTGTAGTGGATGGATTTCGGCAGGAAAGACAACAGTGTATGCCACACACAGCATCTGGCACACAGTAGGTGTTCAGTGAACAAGAAGCATCCATCACTACCCCCAAATGCCACCTCCACAAAGGCTTGCCAACGTCCATTCCAGTCCTAGGTATGTGATCTTTATCCTCTTGGGTTCAGGCTCTCTCTAGCTACCTTCTATGTATTGTGATGGTCACAGTACAGCCAACAGACAAGCTTTGGGGGACAATCCTCTTCTCTTGTTGTTACAGTAACAATCCAGGAGCCGTGGTGGGGAGGGGTGGGATGGGGGCGGCGGAGTGGGAGCCTTCTGTTAAATGTTGAGTTGCTCCCAACATACTTTTCAAACATTCATTTGCTTTTGCCCAGTCTCCTCTGTAAGAGACATGCTTTCGGATGTGTTTTGAAAAATATTCCATATGCTAATGGAATGTCACCATCTGCCAAAGAAGGCAGAGCTGTTTTTAAAGGAAAAACTATTACAGAAATGAGGTATTCACAGAGGGGCACTAAAGAGCCCAAACGTCGCTGACCTGAGGCTGACCTGGGCCGCCTCGTGTTACCAACATGAAAAGGGAGTGAGAAAATCTGAGGCCAATTAACTTCTCCCCCCCACCCCGCCACCCGCCCCAACCACCACCCTCTCCCTCTCTCATTTTACCCCTCCCCTTCTTGGAGACATGATGAAATTTCCTGAAACAAAAACTCGCAGCCCGTTCTATAAAATGCTTTCGCCTTTGGTGGAAAAAGCCCCGATGGTCCCTTTTATCTCCTCATTCCTGAGGCGCAGACCTGGCCCCCGTCTGTTTGCGCAGATGGGCTTGCAGGGAACACTCCCAAGGACAAGAGAGGCTGGGGCCGGGCCGGGCTGTTTGCTGTTTGCTGCCGGAGCCTGGCCATCAGGAGCACGGGGCGCTGAGCTGAAGAAGGGGGAAGCAGGACTAGGTGTCCCGCGGCCCGATGAGGGGACAGGCATTTTTCCCCAGGAGGCCCGGGCAGCGCGGAGGCAACTGTTTAGAGAAGGTTTTCCAAGTTCTCGGAGCGTCCGCCCGCCCTGCCAAGACTGCCGGGTATCACGCCCCTACCTTTCCCGCTCTTCCTTCTCCGCCTCTGTCGCCGGCTTGTCCCCCCCGTGCCCCCATCCTAAATGCTACGTTCTTCCTGACTCCGTCTGGGCTCTTCTTCGAACGCCACCCCTCGCCTCTCTCCAGACAGTCCAAAGTGGCTTCACTCGACTATCGGCTCAGGCACCTGCAATGTCCAAATCCGAACGTGTCACCCTTCTACCCAAGCCCTCCTTCCCTTACCTGGGGGACCAAGCGCCCCTCCTGCCCATTTGTTCAGGGCGGGCCTACCCACCTCACGGCCTTTGCCTCTGTGTTCCCCCAGCCTGGAACATTCCCCCGCTGGCTCCTGCTTATCACTGAGGTCTTGGCTCAGATGCCCCGCAGTCCGCTGCACCTGCTGCAAGGCGCCATCTCTTCACGGCCCTTACGACCATCAGGACTGAGCCCGTGAATTCATGGGTGCCTGCGCACTGTAGCAACCACCGTGTGTTGTCTATTCTGACGGGAAGCTTCCTGAGAGCAGGGGTGGGTCTCCTTTCCCTACAGCCCCACCTAGTGGCGCACAGGAGACACACACACAGACACACACAGACACACACAGACACACACAGAGACACACACACACACGCCCAACCGTGGCGGCCTCGCTAGCACCTGCTCTTCCCTCAACCGCCCCCCAAACCGCCCTCCCTCACCTCCTCAGTGTTTTGCCTTATTCCGGACCTCAACATTTCTCTCCTGAATCTTGACCCCAGCCTTCTCACTGGTCAGTCCCAGCTTCAAACCCACCAGTGGCTGCCCACCGCTGCCAGAAGAGAGCCCCCACTGCTCAGCATGGCCACAGTTGGGCCCCTGGCACCCGTCTTGCCCTTTCCTTGCACCCTACCAAACTTTGTGCATTGTTGAAGGCACAGGTACACAGATTAATGACCAAAGAATGCATGCCCGGGACACACCAGCGGGAAGGAAAGATGTGCAGAGGGTCTGTTCATGCAAGGGGACTGCTCAATAGGAGGCCTGGCTCCTCAGGGACGCTGCGGATCATGGTGGCCAGGGAGCATGGAGAGGGAGAGGCGAGGGCCGCACGGTAAGAGGTCAGCGGTGGCAGCCAAGACAGGCTGGAATCAAGGCTAAGCCCAGCCGCTCACAAGCAAGACAGACCCGAGCCTCAGTTTCCTCAGCTGTCAAGTGGTCCTAACATACACCACACAGGGCTTCTGTGAGGATTACAACATGTGTAAAGCCATTCCCAGCAGGCCTGGCGCTCACTATTCGGTGGGTATGTTTATTCTTGTTGTTGCTGTTGTTGGCATTGAACCACCCTCTTCCCTGCATTGCCCACCCCTCTCCCCGCCCCACCACCTACACACACACACACACACACACACTCATGCACACGCACGCTGAGGATGTGAAATTCTCGCCTGTCCACTTGGGAGACACAATTCACAGAACCTGTTGGCATGTTGAGGTCTCCTCCTCTTCCCAGCAATACCCCCAGAGGATATAAGCTGACTACTTTTAAAGCTGGATTATTCTTAAAAACTAACAAAAGTTACAAAAGTAACTTGGCGTAGGTACTGTTCATCTGGTCCCTCTCCCTCAGTTGCACCCACTGAGCAGCCCAGGTCATTAACGTCCTCGCTGGGGACCGTCAGCGTCCTTCCGAGCGTCAGCTCCTGTGTTGCCCCTCAAGAGGCCCAGACGGGCCTCAGGCTGCCAGAGCACATTTGATTTTTGTCTCATCTCACACCATCCTGAGCCCTAACCTTTACTATACCTTTCTCCGCTCTGGACATTCTGTACCATCTGCTTAAAAACCACAGTAGAAGCTACCAAAAGCACCCGGCATTGAAGGTATACTGGTACAGTGCTTTGAGTAGATCTAAATTTAGATTTTAGACACAGCATTTTAGGTTATGTCATTTAATTCTTAAAGTGATTTTAAAATACTGTCTCCACTTCGAGGAAGCTCAGGTTCAAGGCAGAGAATGTCCTTGCTCCCGGGGCTGCTGCCAGTTAGGAGGCAGAGCTCCAATCTCAAGCTAGGTCTGATGACACCAAAGCTCATGCTCTTTTCCTCTCTGCCATCCAGTAGGCCGGTGCCCCCACAGGATATCTCTGGGCGTGATACCAAGTCCCAAAGTCTGCAGTGTTCTAAGAGCATTCCTTCTCAACCCCCAGAGCCGCAGGGTATTTGGAAGGAAAACACACGCAAGAACAGAAAGGTCCATTGGATCCAAAGATGGTGATAAAGGGTGGAGGGAGCTTAAGTTGTACTCTGTGAGATCCTGCCAGAACGCCAGTTTTAGGCTGTTCCTCAGGCATGTCCCACTACAGATTGTCTTTGGTCTTGTCACTCCCAGGCCAGTCCAACAACATACCTACTCTGAAAAATACAATTAAGTAAAACCTGGAGACAGATGAGTAAAAAGCCACAAAGTTGAAAGCAATCAACAATACAACTCCATTTATAGGATTCTGCTTTCCAGTTTACCATACTTGCACACACACAAAAGTTACTTAAGACATGCACTAGAATTCCTTCACATGGCTACACCTAACCAATAAAAATTTTTAAACACTGGATTAGGATTTCAGTGCATTTCGTGTGTGGGGTCCATCACCCCATCTTTGGGCAGATAAGCACCTGAAGATAGCCATGTACGCAGTCATCCCACATCCAAGTTTGAGTGTTTATGAGGTCTTAGACCCAGCTTTCGGCAACAAAAAGCAGGATCTTGGAGGTCTTGGAGCTCCCAGAATTTCCTCCAGCTGGAAGACCAAGTCGATCCTGGGCCCCAAGCCTGCCTTGCCGTAACGTGAATTCAGTCCCAGCACAAGATCAGGCAGCTGGTCTAAACACTCACAATGGGATTGGAGACGGTGGCTGCCAGCTCTTGGCTCCTTCCCCCTCCTCCTCTTGCCTTTTCAAACCCCTCCCTTGTTTGGTCATTTTTCCTAAAGAAACATGTATTGAGACATTCTGTGTGCTGGTCACTTTGCCACAAGGCATACCATTCAATTTGTCCCTTTTCTCTGGAATCTCTTCTATTCTCCAAGTGTTCAGTTAGACACAATATTTCAAGAGGTCACTACTAGAAATGCTTAACATCATGTTGGTTCAGGGATAGCAAACTGGTGCTCCAGTGATTGAATTTAAGAAGTCTCCCCCCCCACAAAAAAGTTGCCAACTTTTATAAATTGGGTCTCTACATAAACTGGATTTTCAGTTTTTCTTAAAAATTTAGACCTGGCATTACTGGGTCTGCATTCCTGCAAGCCAACAGATCATCCAGAGCTGGGGCATGTGCCCTCCTGGACTTGAGCTAGTGACACCTTCTTTTATACATGGAGAAGCTAAGACCCCAAAGGGGGTATTGCCACACAGCTAATTAGTAACAGGATTATTAGCCAGATGGTCCAACTTCCTTCCTCCTTATTAACTAGAAAACCAACAGGCTGAAATGGCAAAGCACCACTCTATCCTCTGATTATATATCCAAAGAGTTCTACAAAACCTCTCTTAGAATCTCCATAATCGATACGGGATGCATTTGTAGCTGTGAATTTCCTGCATTAACACCTCACCTGTTGGGGAAGAAAGAAACTATCATTTACTGAACACCAACTCTGTGAGGGTCGGAGGCGACCGGAGAGCTTAAGACCACCTGACACCTGAGGTCCTTCCCGCTCTGCAGCAGTGTTTGGGCTCAACATCTGTTCATCATGATGAGCCCAAAATCCCAGTGGTTTTTCACACTCAGCACAGGCAGGGATAGAGAGAGCTGTGAAAGATGATAGTCGCTATAGGAAAAGGCAAGAAACAACCTAAACTCCACCTCAAGGAACTTGGTACATAAATTATGGTAACCACTATTACACGGTCACGCCCACGAAGGAGGCAGAATCACATGCACGGACACGGAGGGATCTCCTTATGAATAGATGAAAAAGCAAAGCGCGGCACCGCACGTATAGCATGCTTCCGCTGCCGTTAGAAGGGGTGGGGTGGGGTGTGTACGTGTATAACATACACATGGATACATACACATAGCCTGCTATACACAGACTATTACTCACTGTCGAAGGATATACAAAAAACTGGATGATGATGAGTGGGGGACTGAAGGTCAAGGGTGAAAGTATCACTTTTTAGTCTTCTTATGGCTTACAAAGAGGTTCTCTTAACCATATGCGTATTACTTATTTTTAAAACATTTACGAGAAAAACGGGTGGAGGCAACACTGTATAGAAGTACTCTCATCCCCAAGGTCCACGTTACCAATTTGGTGGACTCATGGGGGGAGAGCCAGTTACCGGGAAACCTCTGCCACTACTCGGGACTTCGGGGCAGAACCCTGCACACGCAAATGGCATTCCTCCCGCTAGAGTCCTCAACCGGTGACGTGCGCATCTGCGAGCGTGGGAAACGGACGATCCCACGTCCGCCGCTCACAGGGGGCAGGCAGCAAGGGCACTTCTCACACCGCCACCTGCTCCTTCGGGACCCAGAGGATCCACTCACCCTCAGAGCCACTTGGGACACCAAAGGGGCCCCCTTCCTATTTTTCCAGTAACCCGGGAAGCAGTTAAGAACTTATGGGAAGCTAGCTCCCAGGTCCGGAGGTGAAAGCGAGCTTTCAGCGAAACACCCCCAGGCAGGCGCTGACATTCTCGCACACAAACCCCCCAAGAGCCAGAAAGCAGTCTGCTTTCAACTCCACTTTACAGAGCAGATGATTTTTTAGAACTACCAACCTTAATGGTACGTCAGTGAATTACTGAAAGAACGTAACAGTTTTTTGAAAAATTTCTTAACAGAGCATCAGAGTATTGCAACACTTTATTAAGAGTATTGGCTTTGAATTAGTAGCTGAAGTAACAATTGCATGAAGCCAGATTAGGTGTACTGCATAATACTCATACTTGATTTATTGACATTACTTAGCAATTTATTGGACAAAAGTCAAACTTTTTGTTTTTTATTAAGCACATTCCACAGTACAAAGCTGTCATGAATAATATCTGTACAATTTAACAGTTTCCATAGCTGTTCAGACACAAATTTATTTCAAACAGATAATTGGCAAACATAATTAATTACAAGTTAGAATTAGACTATCCCAGTGCTTTAAAACATTAATATAGCAGTAATTTACAGTTGCTCAATTATGGTTAGCAAAATAAAGTCCAGGGTACGGCTGGGAATTACTACTATAATCCCAGAAAGTCAGAATTCCTTGGGTGCCAAAGTCCCCTGCTATAATTTAGTAGGCACAATTCAAAGGTGGTGTGCATATTCGAAGGCCATGATCTCCCAAGGAACAAGAACTTCTATATTAAACATGCAAAAACAACAACAAAAAGTCCATTCGTTCAGAAGAATTGCCTCCTCCCCCCGCCCCTCCCGCACCCCTGGGCTCTCCTAACCAGTTTGATATAAAGCTGTCATGTGGAGAGTGGTAAAAGTTAACTCACTTCCACAACCACTGTCAAGCTTACAACATCTACCTCACAAATAGAGATTTCCTTATTTTTTTTTTTTTTTTTACACTTGGAGACTCAACTGCTCAAAAATAGAAATTAATTTGGTACCATGTGGGAGGGAAGGATGTATTTTTAGAAAAGGAAAAAGAAAAACTAAAAAGCCAAGCCAACCCAAGAAACAAATCACATACACACACATTGATCCCCACACCGTTCTCAATGCAAAGGACAAAACAGAGCCCAGGGCCCTTCCCTTTAGTAGTAGAGTGTGCTTCCACGGGAAGAGGTTTAGTCAACAGGAGGTTCTTATTGGTCCTTGGAAATGTTACTGACATTCCTTAATCTTTGGAAACAATGGCAAGGGGCAAATCAGAACCTAATACTGAACAAGGGAAAAGGAGTGCCAACCGAATGCCAAAGTCCTTTCCGTGCACGGTCAGCGTGATAGTGCCATCCACACATTCAGGCTGCAGAGCACTTGGGAGTTTGGAAAACCTGCCAGGGCCACAGCAGCAGGTGACACCAGAGATGACGGGAATGGGATTCATGAGCTTGAAGCTTTGCACCACATAGGAGTACCCTTCCACTGGAGATGGGCCTCTGAACCAACCTGACCTGGTGTAACGGGCTCCAACATTATGAGCAGGCCTTGTTAACACCCTGGTGAGGATGCGACATCCATGCTAGGATGCATGCATTCCAGAGCCACGAAACCCAGTCAATAGGGCCTTCTTGTTCCTCCCTTTCCAGGGTTACTAATGCACAGAATAATGATCTTTGACAGTAAAGTCAAATGAATACCATGGGAAGTGACCACTAGTACTCAGGAGTATTTATGACGAAAAGAAAAACAAAAAAATTTTAAGGTACCTCTCTATTATATATGCTACACAACGAATAAAACATTTTGTGTTAAACTTTAGAAATTACATTTTAAAACAAGATTCCCATTAAAAACACACACACCACACACATACACACAAAATGACAATGACAAAATAAAAATATCATATGAATACTGCAGGAAGGGTCCTAGGTAATCCACATCAACCCTGGTATCAGGTTCTTGAGCCCAGCCCATGGCTAAGTGCGAACACACTCTGTATTAGTGTCTCAGGCACAGGGGCCCTGACTCCAGCAACCTTGAGGTTAAACTGTTATGTACATTATATCTACATGCGGATACAGTATTTTAAATTAGGAGGCAAGCACACGTGTAAAAGTGTTACTCTACCAAATATCAGGAGATGGCTGGGGTACAGACAGAATAGTTAATAAAAGAAAAGAGCTATATTACCTGTTGGGAGATAATATAACCTGGCTTATAGTTCTTTAAATTAAAAGAAATTGGTACAGAAAGGAAGTATAATCCAAAAAATATTACTAAAACAATCCAGAGAAATTTTTCCATTGTCCAACATGTTCCTAATACAGGTCAGAATTCATAATGACTTGGACGGTCAAAAGGAGAATGCTAACTTCTGAAAAGGAAAGCCCTGGACATTCTGGGTAGGTGTTTGGCACCCAAAATTTCACCAAAGAAGAATGCTGTTTCTTAATATCAGACCAAAGTGCAAAGCAATATAAATTAGAGGCCAGTCTTCTCTTGATGGTCGATTTACTTCTGTAAAACAGACTGTACGTTCCTTTTATATGAACAATTTACATTTGAAGCATTAGATTTTTTTTTCACTGATGGGGGGAGGAAATGGGCTTCTGTTCTACTGGAAGTCGGTGAAGCTAAGGTATCCTTCTCAAAGTAGAGGCCGGAATCGGAGGTGAGAAATGTTGGTACTTGGAAGAGTTAGGCTGCTTTGCATCTACCCAGCGTCTAGAACCAATTCCAGCTTCTTAACTCAGCTGTGAAGAACTCCCTTAGGCATTTGGTAGCCATGTAGCCAGTAGTTCAAGACTAGGAAACCCTGGGAAAACAAAACAAAACAAAACAAAAAACAGAGGGAGTATGGATGGATATTCTGGTTAGACATGGAGATATACACCACAGTCCGTCCACATCCACACAGACATGTACTTGTGCACACATGACATGGTACTGAGTTTTAAATGTAATCAGCATCAAAAATAAAAGCTGCAAGTTGTTCTGAGTGTAGTACATACCAGGCATCATATTTATTTAAACCTTGCAACAATCTTATGAGGTAGAAACTATGATATCATTTGATGAGTAAGAGAATGAAGGCTCAGAGACACTTAGTTCAAAGCATTAGCCATTAGGGGACAGAGAGCGGACTCGAAGAGATGACTGACCCTATAACTTGTCAACTGTCAGTGCTTGCTAAACATTATGCATATAACAAAATATGCTTCATGTTAGATTTTATATTTAGTATTATCTTTTATGACATCCAGAGCCTACGAGGGCTGGTCTCGTATCTGCCTGAGAGCCCTCACCTATCACTGTAAAACAAAAATATGAAAAAGCTAGTAAATAAAGTATTCCTTCTAAATAGAATGCTAATCAGAAGTTACTTCTTTTTTAAATAAATCATTTATAAAAGGACAATATGGTGTAGAGGGAAAGACTACTGAACGTTACACATTGTTTTGACCATGACCTTGAGTCAGAAACACATTTTAGTAATAATCTCTACATTCATCTATGTAGATAAATATGTACACGCACACACGCACGCACATACCTAAACTTATCATTACTACATACAATGCAGGCTGACATTTTCTATTCTAAATTTCATCAAAACAAAGTCAAAATCCATTAAAATGACTTCACAGTCACTAATGGGTCACAATCCTTTCCAAACACAGCACTAAACCACTGGCCTAGAAGATTTAAAAGTTACCTTTATGTCTAAAATTCTCTGACAAAAAAAGAGAGAGGAGAGTGATTTTTTTAAAGCTTGTGTGTTTTTTTAAAGCAACTTCACGAAAAGGTTGTCAATTTTCATAAAGATCAAGAATCCTTCTCAATGAGTTCAAGAGACATTTAATTTCATTCACTGCTGTTTTCGCATGAAGGATCTTTAAGAGTATTATTTGTAAAATAGTAACGCCCACAGATAAGAAGCAGGCACTCTCAAACACTGCTGGTGGGAAAGTAAAATGACTTAACTCTTCTGGAGAGTAATGTGACTCTGTGCATCCGAGTCTTTAAACATCTTACCTTTTAACCTAGACACTGCAGACATTTCTAGAATTTATCCAATGGTAACGAAAGCAAAGATTATGGGTGCCTGGGTGGCACAGTCAGTTGAGCAACCGACTGTTGGTTTTGGCTCAGGTCATGATCTCAGGGTTGTGAGATCGAGCCCCAAGTCGGGCTCCGTGCTCAACGAAGTCTGCTTGAGATTCTCTCTCCCTCTCCCTTTGCCCCTCTTGCTCATGGTCTCTCTCTCAAATAAAGAAAATAAATCTTAAAAAAAAAAGGCAAAGATTAAGCTAAAGAAATGGTCATGGCAATGTGTTTTATAACAGCTAAAAGCTGGGGGGCAATATACATACATAACAGGGCCTATGCAAACAACTGAATATTACCTTTGCCATTAGGAATGGTAATTTAAACAATACTGACATTATGGACATAGAAGAGTTTTGCAACAAATGAAAAAAAAAGTATTTTAAAAACATGTACATTTCTCAGCCATAATTTTAAGAAGCCTGAAAGGACATATATGAGGAAATTAACAATGGTAAGCCATGAGTAGGAGTTTATTTTCTTCTTTTGGCTTATCTACTTATTCTAATTTCCTAATAATGATCATATATTGTCTTGTAATAAAAAAGAGAGCTACTGTATATATGAGGCTCTTAGGAGTTAGTAATTTTTAAAAAATGACTCAGCAAATAAATCTATTGCTAAATTTCCTGACACAGAAATACTCTTACCTTATATTTTAGGGTTGAATATTTTACTGCAAGGTTAAATCATCATTAGGGTAGTGTTTCTTATTATGCATAAATCTTACAGTATCACATGGTAATAATTTTTTTCATGTTACAATAAATGAAAAGAATTTGGAAAAGAGCAGTAAAATCTATAGAGCTGACTGCCAAGGTTGTCAAAAGTAATTCACTTTGAAGAAACAAACACATTTGAGGTTTCATTGTTTGTGCTGCTTAAAGAGCAGATAAGATTTTTCCATTGATTTATAATTGTGGATCATAACAAGGGCAGTTGTTCTGAGATTCCCAAAAAGGGGGCAGGAGGAAGGCCTAGAAGAAGTAACACCAGTTTCCCTTCCACCACAGCCAATGAGAGAAACACCACTGGCGATCATTATTTCATTTCTCAACCAAAGAAATCTTGTTTCAGGGCACTTAAAAGTAATATATAAAAGTTATCCAATTTGTGGAAGTTTACTATGTTCTAAATTTCATCTATTAAATATGCCAGAGAGGGGAAACATACTATGGATGTCTTGGATTTTATCACGTGCCTCTCAAAACAGAGTATAAAGACAAAAAACACGTATCAAAAATACAAAAGAGTTATGCTTAAGTTGTTCTCGGATACACCTATTCCCCTGAACCTATCCATTATTCCAGAAGCTCAGCTATAGCTGCAGTTGGCCATGTCCTATTTTATGTGCTTCCCTTATGTGGAAAAATAAAAGCAGAGGCAGGATGCAGCTAAACCAATATGCAGATGAAAACGTATAGTTTAAGAAAGAAAAAGAATGAAGTTTAACAGAAGATGTGCAAGGCTTCTACACTAAAACCTGCAAAATACTACCTAAGAGAAACTGAAGACCTAAATAATAGAGAGATATACCATGTTCATGGATTGGAAGACTCAACATTTGTTAAGGTGTGAATTCTCCCCCAAAATGATATAATTCAATGAAGTCTTAATTATAATCCCAGCAGTCCTCTTCACAGATTTTGACAATCTAATTCAAAACTGAATGTGAAAACCTAAATAACCTAGAATAGTCAAAACAATTTTTTTAAGTTGGAAGATTATTATACACTATGGTATTGGCGAAAGGACAGCCACATAAATCATGGACTTAGAATATTCTGAGTCCAGAAATTGACCTACAAATAAGGGGTCAAATGATTTTTGGACAAAAGTGCTAAAGCAAATTCTATGGGAAAAGGAATCAAATAGTGCTGAACAACTAGACAGCTATTTAAAAAAAAAAAAAAAAAAAGACCAATGACGTTCTCATCTCACACCATACACAAAAATTAACTCTAACTGGATCAAAGATATGCTGGTCCAAATAGTAATCACTACCTCCATGTAGCTATTTAAATTTAAAGTTAAGTAAGGTATAATTAAATACAATTAAACCTTCAATTAAGTTCAATTAAAATATAATTTGAAATTTAATTCCTAAGTCACACTGGCCACATTTCAAGAGCTCAATAGCCCCAAATAGCTACTGACTACCAGAGTGAACAGTGCAGCTATAGAAAATACACAGTCATCTAGTGACAGAAAGCAGGTCAATGTTTGCTAAGGCTGGGAGGGGTCAGGCTTTGACTACAAAGGTGACAGAAGTGAACTTTTAGGGGTGATAGAAATGTTCTTACCTTGATTGTGGAGGGAGTTTCAGGGATTATACACATTTGTAAAAACTCACCAAACGGTACACTTTAAATGAGTACAATTTTTACACAAATCGTACCTCAATAAAATTGATTTAAAAAACAACAACAGGGGCAGGGCAGAGGGAGACCTGTACATCTAGGTACCTGTCTATGTAGGGAACCTATCTAGTACCCGACCCTGTCAGTTCAGATGACTTACTCCAATTTTTTACTGAGTTATATGTTTGCTGAAAATGACTGCAGGAATACACTATAGCTGTCACATGCTTATCTGTTTAAGGGCAAATTCTTATGTGGCCTAGGAGAAAAAACACAAATAGGTCATTTTGGCCCCGGGTGTCACCTGCCCAACAAACATCAATAAACACTTAACAATACACTTATGCACTCTACTGAACACTAGAGTTCCACAATAAAAGGAGCTCCTCAGCCTTGGGAAGGAGACAGGCATACAAACTATTTCAGTATCAAATAATAAATTAAGTCAGATGAAGTACAGGGGCAAAGGTGGGGGTGTCTAAAAGCCATAATAACACACACAAGGGGAGGGATACGGTAGAGCTCTGCACTATTATAATGTAATTAGAGAAAGAGAATTCAGTCTGGTTGCCACTCTAGGTTTTTGGAAGGGAGTAATGGGAGACTGGGACACGGGGAGGGTGGATAGTGAGGACAGAAGGTAACAGCTAGACGTTGAAACTCCTGTCAGCTAAATGAAGTAGTTGAACCTCAATCCTGAAGACAACAGGAAGCCAGTAAGGCAGAGGATGGCAGGGGCAGGGCTTAAGAAGATCTTCACTGAGAGCAGAACGGAGAGTTGGAGAGGGAAAAGAAAGACCAGAAGGGAAATCAGTTTTCATTTGGGTCCATTCCTCCTTCCCTGTATTTTCCTTAGGATTTCTGGGAAGGGAGGTTGAAGTGGGGAGGAGCAATCATTCAAGAGATCCTTGTCTTCTTCCTCTGTAGTTCCCTATAGTATCTATTTTAAGACTCGATTCAATAAATGTAATATTTCTGCCATAAGGGTTTTTCAGCTTATGAAGAATCTATCCAGAGAGAAAGCAGCAAGCAGATGGTCACTATCATGAGAGATGGTATGAACACACTTGGGACCAGGGACAGCACCTATATATGTGGCTTACATGTCATTACTGCTCACCTCCTACACCCAGGCAGACATTGACAACCCGTCACAGCACCTATCCCTTTGGGGTCCATAGAGGGTCCCAGAATTCTTTCAAAGGCAGTACACCAGCCAGGCACGGCTGATCAAACTCAGCCAGCATGAAGAAAAAGCTTATTTGCCATTCCTGATGCAGACCCTTGGTTTATCACTAATAGATGGCACAGGGGCAAGACCGGAGGTCAGCAAACTTTTCCTCAAAGAGCTATATAATAAATATTTTAGACGCTGCAAGCCATGTCGTCTCTGTGGCATCTATTCATCTCTGCCAATGAAGTATGAAAATGGCCAGAGGCAATATATGTAAACAAATGAGCATGGCTATTATAATAAAACTTTTTTTTTTTTAAAGATGTTGTTTATTTATTTGACAGAGAGAGAGATAACGAGAGTAGGAACACAGCAGGGGGAGTGGGAGAGGAAGAAGCAGGCTTCCCGCCGAGCAGGGAGCCTGATGCGGGTGAGCTGAAGGCAGACGCTTAACGACTGAGCCACCCAGGTGTCCCTATAATAAAACTTTATTTATGGACACTAGAATTTGAATTTCACATAATTTTCATGTGTAATGAAATAGTATTCTTCTTTTAATTTTTTTCAATTATTTGAAAGTGTAAAAAGCTGTTCTTAGCTTGCTTCGGTAGGGGAATAAAATCAGGCAGTGGAACAAATTTGGCCTCTGGCTGTAGTCAGCTTACCCTTGGGTAAGACAAATTTCCTGGACATCTGTGTTTTCGGTCTTAAGAGTCTTAAGAAATATTAGAAACAATGGTAACTTGGTGATCTAGGAACCCTATCTTTTCATCAAAAAGAATCTCACAATTCTGCACGTAAACTTCCTTTACACTTTTAATATTTAATGGACGGGAAAATATATAATGATAAAGAGCCACTAAGTATTAAGTAACATTTTAAAATAAATATGAATTTTATTAATCAGTCTTTACATACATATATACACAGTAATACAGATAAGTACAAACGTATTTAGTCCATCTGCAAAGTTTAACATGCACAGAATTTATTGGCCCCTTGCAAAATTTTCAGAGTTGGAAATACTGCTCCAGATGAACAGGGCCATCGGTTCCCAGGACACAGCCAAGTAAGGCTTCTCATCCTCTAGGTTGGACACCCTTAGTAATCAAAACATGCCATCATCAATGGTTACAATGGCTCTAAGTTTTCCTGTAACCAGAGCAAAGGGCTCTGCTTCCAGGGTACCTGTTGTGTCTAATGGATGAAGAACGGGTTTTAGGGCCTTTCTCAACAAACACCTTTCTTTGATCCCTCTTCTAGTGAACAGTGGTGGTGGGTGGATTATAACAGGGGCAGAGGGAGAATTTTGAGTGTTCGGTTGATGGTGATTTTTTTCTTTTCAAATAAAAGAACTGAAAAACAGGAAAGAGAAAAAGGAGATTCCTACACCCTTAAACAGAATTTGAATGACTTTACCTGCGTTAAATTGATATGACCTAGGAAACCATTTAGGAAAACAGTTTTAAAAAACAGGAATCACATTGTCTGCCAGTGTGAAAACCCCCAATATGCAGGATTCCAGTTTCAACCTTATTTCAATGTGACTATAAAGATCTAGCCTGATACTGGAACTCTGCAAAGCTGAGGCAGGTAATAAACACTAACTAACCACCTCGGTTCCTACCAACGGGGAACCCAAATCACAATGCTGCCCCAAAGGGAAGGTGAATTCAACGAGCAAGATTAAACATGGGGAGGTACTCACCTGAAACGGGTAAAGTGCAGACTGTTATCTGGAGATGTAAGTGTATGTTCTGGAGGGAGAACGGGTCTCGTTCTGGGCACTGGGAGGCACATTTAAGAAATCCCAAATCAAAATAGTGTCATCGTGGGAGCTGCTGATGATCTGAAATTCATCAAACTGCAGCCGAAACACACGTCCAGAATGTTCCTGTGAAATGTAACAAACTGATGAGTAAAATGAGACCTTTACAATCCCTCAGATCTCACTATCAGTGACCTGGCACAGGCTGAAAATGCAGCTACTTATCCATGCTTCCTAAATAATGTTCCAGAGTTTACTGAGCTTTGTCCTTCACCCCAGGAGCAAATACTTTGGCTTTTCCTCCTAAGCTTTTTCTTTGAATTAATCTTTGTATTTGAGATCCTGGCTCATTAATATGTCAAAGAAGAAAAACTATGTGATCGCTTCACCAAGGATCTTGGAAAGGTAAACAACAATATTAAATACCCATGCTTGATACACTGTAAAAAGCAAAGCCAGAAGGATAATGTTTTTTTTTTTTTTTTTTTTTAAAGATTTTATTTGTCAGAGAGACAGAACACAAGCAGGGGGAGAGGCAGGCCGAGGGAGAAGCAGGCTCCCCGCCGAGCAAGGAGCCCGATGTGGGACTCGATCCCAGGACCCTGGAATCATGACCTGAGCCGAAGGCAGCCGCTTAACCAACTGAGCCACCCAGGCGTCCCCAGAAGGATAATGTTTTTAACATTACCAAGAACATCTATCTGAACCACAGCCAAAATCAAAATTAATGGTGAAACAGAAGCATTCTCATTAAAATCAAGAAGAAAACAAGAATGGCCCTAACCATAGTTCTGCATGTTCTAATCACTGCAAGAAGCAAAGAAACCAAAATCAAAGGTAAAGCTACTGAAAATAAGAACAATCTATCAGTATTTTCAAACAACTGTCTCCTCATCAATGGAACAAAACCAACCTATTAGAAATAATGAGCCTGCCAAAGTTGCTAAAGCAAGATTAACATATAAAAATAAAATATTTTTATATGCCAAGGCAATAATCCAGACAATATAGACTGAGGGGAAATTCCATCATAATAATACAAACATGTGCTGTATTATAAAAATATAATGTAACCAGATACCCACAATTAAGAAATCTCCCAAATCTATAGGAAGGAAATATTTTGTGCTCTATGAAGAAACCAATCCACCTACAAATGAGGATGCCTGCTTTCACATTTTAAGTTGTATTAATGCTCCTTAGGAAAGAGCTCACTGTAATGTAAATGTCAAATATTCTCTGATTTTGGCTAAACAAAATGAACAAAACGGTGCATTTCTCTGAAGGCACACTGTGAGATACACAGCTTTCTTGTGATACACCTAGGCAGGGCTATCTGCAGGTAGCCATCCTCCAGCGCAAGAACCGCTCTCATTTCAATAGATTACATACCACCAATGTGCGCAAACACAAAGTGCTTGCTGGGGCCCGAGGGTCCAGAGCAGCTTGCAAGTCCCAGACTTTAATTTTCCTAGAAAAGAAAAGGAAATTGCAATTAGTAGAAAAGTTACTATTTTATGTACTATCAAGCACTACCTTTGACAGAAAGGAGTACATCTGAACTGCTACTAGAAAAGCGAATGGAGAACATGCTTATGTTTTTACAAGTTATTTAAACCAACAACACTTGATTTGGGAAAAAATTAAGGACCTCCACATTCTCAGAATTGCTGAAACTGTGAAGAAATATTTTTTCAGGGAGACAAGAAAACAACTTCAGGCTATCTAAATTCAGTTCCTGACTTGATAATCTATGTCACCAAATTCATTAATCAGGGGGCTCTCTGGGGCTGAGTAGGTGCTGCTGACAGAAGCTAGGGCTCTCCATGAAATTCCAGGGATACCTTTCTTCAAACTAAGCAAATGCTCTAAGTTAATAATAGGACCATAAACAGACCAACTAGTCCATCTGTGAAGTATACATAAGGTCACCTTGAAAGGTTTACAGTTGCCATTTGCTCATTTAAAGTCATGAGGCTTTTTAAAGAGTATTTGTTCAATTAAACAAACGGGGAAAGGAAATGTATCACTGAACACACACACACACACACACACACACAGCTGGCTTAATTAATAGGGCTAAGGCTAAGAACTGAATTCCTGCACAACCTAAGCTACTCCCCAAATCTACAATAATGGTTAAAAGTGTAAGCATAGGAGTTACAGAGGCTCTGCTACTGGAGGACTTGGGGCAAGACCAGTCATCTTTCTGGGCCTGAGTGGCCTCACTTGACCAGGCAGTGTAGTAACATCTGCCATCCGTCACCACAGGAAGGATCTAACACAGAACTGGCACATACATAGCTGCTGAATGTACAGCGCTCGTTTTCCCTCTAGATACAGTGACAGCAGTGCATTTAAAAATCTGAAATACATACCCATCATAGGCCCCACTGACAATCCTCTTGTTATCAAACCGGATGCATCGGACCAATTCTTCATGTCCCTCTAGGACTCTTAAACAGGCACCACATTCGATATCCCATAGCCTTGGAAGTAAAACAGATCTCTGTGAAACAACTTGCCACACATGATTCACACTATCCTTGAGTTCCTTGTATCTGTTCCATACGTGATTTTCACTCTCCTGGACTTCTTTGTTTCTATCTCACTCCCAGTCCATGCTATCCACGTAGAAAGATATGTATGTACATTTATACCATTTGTATATTTTAAAGCACTAATTTGGGGGGCAGCTGGCTGGCTCAGTTGGAAGAGCATGTGACTCTTGATCTCAGGGTCATGAGCTTGAGCCCCACAGTGGGTGTAGAAATTACTTCAATAAAAAAAAAAAAAAAAACACAAAAAACACTAATTTGGGTAGAAGCCTTACTTCTCATTGTATTTCCTTATTCAGTTTTTTTAATCACATGCATGTATTACTATTTAAATAAGATCAACGAATAAGAAACTTCAATTAAATTTAGTTCCTAGGCATTCTCTTGATGTCTGAATTGATGAAACCATGTAGCCAAATGGTATAACAAGGACTTTTCTGGGGGAGGCACAGATTACAGGCAGTAAAGAAGAAAAGGCATGTATGTGTGTGGGTCAGGGGAGGATATAAGATGTATAGCCAGGGAGGTTAGGCTTCCACCCCAGGCACTTCTGGCCTGGAATCCATGAGGCCCGTTGAAGTTAGAACCAGTGCACCAGCATGGTGGCCCTTCTCTCCTGATGAGGCTTAGGGACACCCCTTCTAGATAATCCTGCATACTAGGGTTGTCCAGTTTTTGAGGTCACAATGGGAGCCTCTCATTAGGTACAAGAAGTGTCTCAGAAATATAAACCCGTAGGGGGCGCCTGGGTGGCTCAGTCGTTAAGCGCCTGCCTTCGGCTCAGGTCATGATCCCAGGGTCCTGGGATCAAGCCCTTCATCGGGCTCCCTGCTCGGTGGGAAGCCTGCTTCTCCCTCTCCCACTTCCCCTGCTTGTGATCCCTCTGTCAAATAAATAAATAAAATCTTTAAAAAAAAAAAAGAAATATAAACCCACAGACTACATCCAGCCTTTTTCTTGGTATCTGATTTATATACAATAATTCTGAAAACTGAGATTTTTACATTTTTCTATTACTGATTTTTCTACATTGTCTGCCAAAAGAAATCACAGCAAACCAACATTTAGAAAACAAAGTTAGCAAACTAATTCTGTAACAACCTTTTCTTAGCCTCTCTACCAGTAGCTCTTACCATCCACCCCGTGAGTATTTGAGCACAGCCAGCCTCAGCAAATCCTCTCATCAGTGCCAGTGATGATGGCTTCTCTAATCTACTGTGAACAGAGCCATCCAGCAGTGCCACTGACTCCAAAGTGGCCCCCTCTATAAACTATAAAGGAATATACATTACTACTCTGTAAAACCTCAGAGAGTCCGGTGAGAAAATTAAGGACTATCTACTACTGAAATAGTTAAGTAATACAAAGTGCGAAGATTCAGGTTCTCACATGACTTGCAGAATACCTTAAACCTTAAAATGATAAAAGAAAACTCACAGCAGTTTTAGCTCTATTGTTGTGGTTTCATTCCCTCCTTCCTTCCTTCTTTTAAAAATTATCTTGAGGGGCGCCTGGGTGGCTCAGTTGGTTAAGCGACTGCCTTCGGCTCAGGTCATGATCCTGGAGTCCCTGGATCGAGTCCCGCATCAGGCTCCCTGCTCAGCAGGGAGCCTGCTTCTCCCTCTGAACCTCCCCCCTCTCATGTGCTCTCTCTCTCTCATTCTCTCTGTCTCAAATAAATAAATAAAATCTTTAAAAAAAAAAAATTGTCTTGAATCCAATCTTTATTTTACCCAAACATTAAACAATTTGGTTATAAAAAAGCTACTGGCATATGTTAGGACAATGGGAAAATGACTAAAGATTGATGAATAGATATTTAAGAGAAGTTCTTTTTTTTTTTTAAAGATTTTATTTATTTATTTTGACAGAGAGACACAGAGAGAGAGGGAACACAAGCAGGGGGAGTGGGAGAGGGAGAAGCAGGCTTCCCATGGAGCAGAGAGCCCGATGTGGGGCTCGATCCCAGGACCCTGGGATCACGACCAGAGCCAAAGGCAGATGCTTAACAACTGAGCCACCCAGGCGCCCCTAAGGGAAGTTCTTAATAAATAAAATGTTTAAGGATAGTCATATTTATTAGAAAGCAAGGTCACTGAGTGCTGGAAGGAAAAAAGGGAGATAAAATACAAGACAAAACAAGAGTGGAGATTCTGTAGCACAGTCTCTGCACGAGACAGATAAATAAAGTACACTCCTCCCAGCTGTTAGTGAGGGAGACAGGAGCTATAAGTAAGGGAAAGTTGAGAATCAGGCTAGAGCGTCCTCTGTTCTGAGGGTTTCTGGTATTAAGGGATCTTGGGTGGAGCTGATGTTTAAAACATGTGTACTGGGGGAATCAGTTTACCCGCTTCAGTATGCAGAGCCAAACAGATTAATAAAAGTTTTTCTTATTTGAAGTATCCCCAAAGGCTCGGAGTCCTTCAAACCTCGGGACTGGGAGAGGAGTCAAAAATATGGCAAAAATCGGCCTGCCCTGTCAGCACACCAACTTCTACCCACCTTATGGTATTATCTGATGATCCGCTAACAACCAGCCGATCCCTGTACTGGAGACAGGCAATGCCTCGCTTGTGCCCATTCAGAGTACGAACAAATTCACAGGTACTCGTGCTCCAGACCTGTAGAACAGATTAGCAATATTTTAAGAAAATGCAGAAAAGTCCCCTCACAACACACCTTTTAAAAAAAAAATCAGAGCCTCTAAGAATGACCAAAATACTTGACTATGAAATATGGTTCAGAGGCTGGGGGACAGATTGGCCAGCATATAGTTTTCTTGGCTGTGGAGTGATAAAACAGGAATGAAACACAGAGGGAAGCTGTGAAGTCTCCAAACCTTGAGATATTCACAAAGAGAACATCTCCTGGATGGTTCAGACATTCACTTGCCTAGAAGGAAGAGTGTGGGCCAGATTTTATGTTTTCATGCCAGCTGACATGTCAAATCCAATGTAACTGATGTGAAAAAGTTTCACCTTTCACATCCTCCTCTTTTCCAGCATAGTTTCTTGAACAGCTCCATTTGTTTTGACACATCACTCCTAATATTATGTATGTGGAATAAATAATCCCTCTTTTGTGAAACCATCTGCAAGACTTAGATGTTCACAGACACACTTAATATATTACAAGCCAAATAAGGAGATGCAAAGCAACCAAAGTGCCCTGAATTACTTTACCAGCTGCATTTGTAGTTGAAGAAGATAACTAGATATCCACATGCAAAAGAATGAAGTTGGACCCCTAACTCACACGATACACAAAAATTTAATTCAGAATGGATCAAAGGGCTAGATGTGAGAGCTGAAACTATGAAACTCTCAGAAGAAAACACAGGAGTAAATCTTTGTGCTCCTGGATTAGGCAATGGTTTCTTAGACATGACAACAAAAGCACAAGCAAAATACAAAAAACTGATAAACTGGACTTCATCAAAATGAAAGTCATCTGTGCTTCAAAGAACACCATCAAGAAAGTGAAAAGAGAACTCACAGGATAGAAGAGAATATTTGCAAATCATTTACCTGATAAGGGACTTGTAACCAGAACATACAAATAACTTTTACAACTAAACGATAAAAAAAAAATCCAATTTTTTAAGTGAAAGATTTAAATAGCTGTTTCTCCAAAGAAGATATAAAAATGGCCAAGAAGCACTGGAAAGATGCTCAATATAATTAGTCACTGGGGAAATGGAAACCAAAACCAGAGATACCACCGCACAATTACTAGGATGGTGGTAATAAAAAAGACAGACAATAACAGGTGCTGGCAAGGATATGGAGAAACTCTCCAGGTTGATATTATGCATCAGCTATTTTGTAAAAAGGCCCGAACCCTCATGACTTCCAGGCAGTGATCTCGTTCCAATTGGTGTGACTGAGCGGTGAGTCAATGACTGCATACAAACCCTACTTGTCCAGCTTCCAGACCACTGAATCTAAAGTTTGATGCTACCTTTGTGATTTGTGGGGCTAGGAACTAGACACCAGAATGCTAACTCGTGCTGCTTACAAAAAGGTTTTTTGAGCCAAATCCAAACACTCACACATTGCTGGTGGGATTTTAAAATGGTTTAGCCACTTTGGAAAGAAGTTTGGCAGTTCCTCAAAATGTTAGACCCAGAATTACCTTCAAGAGAACTGAAAATTTATGTCCGTGCAAAAACTTGTACACAAATGCTTATGGCAGCACTATCCATAACAAATAAAAAGTGCAAACCACCAAAATGTTCATCAACTGATGAGTGGACAAATGGAACGTGGTACATCCACAATGGAATTTCATTCAGTCATTAGAACGAGAATGACGTACTAATACATGCTACAATGTTCATGGATGAACCGTGAAAACACTACACTAAGTGCAAGAAGCCAGACAGAAAAGGCCACATATCATATGATTACATTTATATGAAATGTCTAGCAGGGGCAAGTCCATGGACAAAAAGTAGATTAGTGACTGCCAGGGACCAGGAGAAGAGAATGGGGGTTGACTGTCAATAGGTATGAGGTCTTTACAGAGGGCAATGAAAACGTTCTCAAACTAGTGATGGCTGACACTGTGACTATACTAAATGCCACTGGATCACAGGCTTTAAATGGTGAATCTAATGGTATGTGAATTATATCTCAATAGAGTTGTTATAAAAACAGAACTAAAATTTAAAAAATATGGATACGGCTATCAGTGCATTTACCACATCCTATGAATCACCCTAGACTACAACTGTTTGTCTCATGCCTGCCACCCACCACACGCTGAGCTTCTTGAAGGCAGGAATGTGTCTTATTCATTATCGTATCTGCAGCATCCAGCCCAGGGTCTATGGCATGGCAGGTTCTCAAAATTAAGTGAATAATGAATAAATCAAATCTCAGCTCTGCCACTAACTCACTATGTGGTCAGCCCAGTTCTTCACTCTCTGAGCCCCCTCTGTAAAATGGAGGCAATACCTACCTCAGCAGAGTGCTGGAAAAGATGGAGTGACATAGAAATGAAAATCTCCTAGCACACAGCACATACTCCACACGTTAGTTCTCTTCCCCTTAAAAATGTGATCAACAGTGTCATTTCATGCAATAGAGGGCCGCTCTGTATCCTGGACCCATGACCCTTTCCTCCTATCTTGCCTATGATTCCAGAAGCATGGAGAATGGGATTGCCTCAAGGGATCAAGCACAAATGGAGGAGAATAAAGATCTTGCCAGGTACCAGGTTGGTAAAAGCCACCTCTACTTTCTCTGTGTTCTAATAGGGACAGGAGTAAGCAGAGTTATGACTGAAAACACACTCACTTTGATGGTTCTGTCACCAGAGGCAGATACGATGTATTTATCATCAAAGTCTACCACATTGACAGCAGCGCGGTGGCCAACCAGGACACGGCGTAAAGTGATATCGGTGGCAGAAGCCATGTCCCACACAGCAATGGAGCGGTCCTTGGAACAGGTCACCATCAGTCCATTGCTGAAGCGTAAGTGCAGTACAGCCTCATTGTGGTGGATCAATGTGTTCAAAACTTCACCCGTGTTCACATCCCAGACTCTAGATGAGAAGAGAAAAGCCCAATGCGTTATTGTTAAAACAACCAGGAAAAGAGTCCAGCGTCTGTACCCTGGGCCCATTCTTAGCAGGAGGCTGGGGAGGTGTAAGCTTCACTTGTATTTGATGACTGGGATCTGACACCTAAGATCATGCTTAAAAGGAGCCCCCAGAAGCAATTATTCGATTTGCTGAGAAGTACTGAGAGGGTTTCAAAAAAGGAAGGCCAATCCTGGCTCTGCCCAGGTTTAGGTTAATTTAATGTTAGGTATTCAGGGACAATGCCTGTAAGCTTGTGTTGAGGACAACAAAAATGATTCTTCAAGTAGGTGGTCTCTGCAGGGAGTCTGAGATGACAGGGGGAAGGCGGCTTGGCAGCTGGGGAATTGAGGACAGTTCCCAAGCTTAAGGTTCTTCTTGACCTTTGACAGGCCTCTGAGTCTATTTATCCACTGCAAACTAGAGACTATAAGTCATGACATCTCATCAATTTCCACACTCATCTATTTACCCAACTGTTTTATGGACAAAGCCAGTATCCCTACTGCTTCATCCACGGTTCTCAGGGGCAGCCCTTTCATGCCATAGCTTTTCTGTAAACCCAATCTCCCAAGAGGACAAGTTCACACAGAGCAAAGGAGGAAAGACGCAGGCTTATATGGCAAAAGTAGGCCTAAAAGCACCGAGTCCGAGAAAGGATACTAAGCATGCTGGTGACTTTTTCAAATGTCTGGAGCATGGTCTCCCAGGAAAAAGCTAGCCTAACACTAGGTAATGTGCTTTTATACAAAAAGTACACTGCCATCTCTGTAACATACAGCAACAGGAATAGGACCTACTTAACAAAAGTAGGTCTTTCCAGCCTACTTTGTTCAAATAAACCTACATCTAAAGTGGTTTTGAAAATACAGCATACAAAAACATATACAAAGTATGTGTGTGCTTATCCCAGAAAAGGGTGCAATCTCAGTCTTCTCAAAGATATGTAAGTTCAGACCAGTGAAGCCAAATCACTCACCTCACTGTAGAGTCTGAAGAACCAGTCACAATGACACGTTCATCATACTGGAGACAAAGGACAGAGCCAGTGTGTCCTGTTAACACTTTCAAACATTCCAAGCTGGTTTTATCCCAAATCTATTGAGACAAGATCAACCACAAACAGTGATTTAGTATATCACATTCTGATAAATGTGTTTGTCTCTGAACCATAAAATAAAACAGACCTGTGTTATAGTAAATAAGAGCAGTTAAACTTCAAACAGGTGGAAAATGACAAAAAGGAAGAGGCCATATTGAATAATTTCCAAAATAGATGTACTATTTTGCTTACTTTGTGCCTCTAACGATCATACTCATTATACTTTACAGCCTTATAAAGGGAATTTTTAAACTCTGAAAAGAGTTGGCTCACCCTCTGGAAAACAATGTGACAGTATCTATTAGGAGCCTTTAAAAATGCATACCCCTAACCCATTATGTTTATTGACAAAAATTTTAAAATAAAAAATGTTTGACATTTCAGAAAAATTTCAAACTAAACTATGAAAAGTTTTTAATGAGAGAACAGAATGCTTTATTACAGTAATGGTTTTTAAAAACCAGAATAAAAGCCATCTATATAGTGACATAACCAATATGCATATTTAAAAAAGGAAAAATAGAGAAGAAAATGTTAATAATAGTTGGTTTTGTTCTCTGAGTGCTCTTTTTCTCCCTTTTGATCTTTCCAATATTTTCCAAGTTTTCAATACTGTCCCTATATAATGGGGGATGGGAAATCATTTTCTTTTAAAGATTGGATTGTTAAAAATAGATTGTGTGGACCTGTTTCTTCCCTTGTAAAATAATACTATCATGATTTACAGCATCCCTCAAATTTACTGCAAATAGCCAAGATATAACAAGTGCTACAGACATTTAACCATCTTTCTACAAAAGCAAGACCTATTAGAACAGGTTATTTTGAAAGAGTGATTAGTAGGGCGCCTGGGTGGCTCAGTCTGTTGAGCATCCAACTCTTGGTATCAGCTCAGGTCTTGACCTCAGGATAGTGGGTCTGAGCCCCACATTGGGCTTCATGCCCAGTGTAAAGCCTACTTTAAAAAAAATTTTTTTTGAAAAAGTGATTAGTGATCCAGGATTGGTACAGAATGAAGTACAAAAGGTTTCCAACCACTGGTCTAGATGATCTCTCTAAAACACACATATGCTCTACTGTTTATGTCATAAATCAAATGCATGCCTATTTTAAATTAAACATGGTATGCCTCTATAAATAGAATTCTTTAGAAACACATCCACTGTAAATGAAATGTAAGCCCATGGCCAGCCTACACTTTGACAAGGTCCTTACAAACCATTTTTATCTATTCCTTAAAGATAGTTCCCCAAATTATTATTAATTACATTAATTAACCTGTGGCCACAGATTATCAGGGCTATCAGGAAGTATGACATAAAAATAGAGTTCTGTGGTCAAATATGTTTTGGAAGTCGGGAAACACTGGATGTCTCTACTGCAGACCTTCTCAGAGCCTTTCTATGCTACTCTATCCTGTGAATTTCTATGAAGGAGGTTCAGTGCGCAGTCAATTTGAGGACAGACCAACAGAAATTACCCATAAAAGACGGGGAGGGGGAAAGATTGGAGAAAATGTAAGACAATATCAAAAGATCTAGCGTTTATGTAATTAGAGTCTCAGAAGGAGACAGAAAGAAAATGGTGCAGAAAAAATATGTGAAAAAATAATGGACAAAGACTTTTGAAATTTGGTGAATGAAAGACATAAATTTATAGATTAAAAAAGCTCCATGAAAGACTTCCTAGATATGACATCAAAAGCATAATCCATAAAAGAAAAAAATGCTACATGACACTTCATCAAAATAAAAATCTTCTGCTCTGTGAAAGATATCAAGAAAATGAAAACACAAGACTGGAAGAAAATACTTGCAAAACATACCTAAAAAAAAAGACTTGTATCCAGAATATGTAAAGAACTCTCTAAGTTCAATAATACGAAAACAAAGAACCCATTTTAAAAATGGACAAAAGATCTGAATAGATACTTCACCAACAAATATACAGATGGGAAATAAGCACAAGAAAAGATGCATGTTATCATCAACCATTGGGGAAATGTAAATTTAAACCAAAAGGAGGTGTGTCTACATACCTATTAGAATGGCAAATATCAAAGGAAAAAAAATTGAGAATACCAAGGGCTGCCAAAGTTGCATAAAAAGGGGAACACTCATTCATTATTGATAGGAACATAAAATTTGAAACCCAGCTTGGCCATTTCTTAGCAGGAAATACATACACTTACCATGAGTCAGTAATGCCACTCCTACGTTTTTATTCAAGTGAACTGAAAACCTATATTCTCACCAAAACTTGCATACTTATTTAAAGTGGTTTTATTCATAATTGTGAAAACTGGAAACATGGATGTCCTTCAACAGGCAGATGGACAAACACGTTGAGGTACACCCATAAAGTGGATTACCACTTGGCGACAAAAAGGAATCAACTATTGCTAAATGACGACTCTCAAATGCACCATGCTAAGTATAAGAAGCCAGACTCAAAAAGTGAGTCCATTTTTATAGGATAGTCTCTAAAACGCAAAATTATATGGGCAGGAAAAAAAATATCTTAAAAAAAGGCCAGCGCCAAGGGGGAAGAATTAAACACAAAGGGGCTGAATAAGGGAACTCTGGGGGATAATGGAACTGTTTTATATCTTGATTTTTGTTACAGTCACACAATTTTTTGTGCTTGTCAAAACTCATAAAACTTTACACCAAAAAGAGCGAATTTTCCTGTATGCAAATTATAACTTCAAAAAAAAGTTAAAAAAAAAAAAACATGATGTTTTCTTAAATATGAGAAAATAAGCTACAAACAGTATAAAACAAAATCTGTCAGATCAGCTGCCAGACATTAAACACAGAGAAATGATCCAGTTTATCTACTATCTATTGAAAAGTGAATTAAAACATACAAATATAAATTGCTCTATCATTCTTTTGTGTTATCATCTGAACACTTGTCAGCACCCATAAAGGGTAATGACTTTGATTTACAGGCAAATTAGCAACACTTCCACCAGCTAGCAAAGTCAGCAAGAGACCTGTGATACTGAGATATTTTCAATGTGCACCTAAACACAGAATACAGAATGTGAATGTGCTTAGAGAAGGATAAGAAGTGAGACAATCCAGGGGTCTGGTGTTAGTATAGGGAAATACTCTAGCTCTAGTTTTTTTAGAACCACACTGACGGCTGCCAAGATGGAGTGGAACAGATAAAAAACAATCTGGAGTAAACGGAGGGATTCGGTGATACAGTGTCTAACACATAACCACAGTTCTAAAAATAATACATACAAAATACAGTCATTCACCTTAATAGAATTATCTCGTAGGCCACTGATAATTTTTTCATCATCATACTGTAAACAGTAGACACCTTTACTATTTTCAGAGCGGCACTGAATCCTCTGCAAGTTGTGTCGTCCACACCGCCAGTTAGATTCTATAGTCTAGGGGGAGAAGGAGGAAACAGATGAGTTTTTGTGAATCAACTATTCTATTAGGTTTCAGACTTTAGTGTTGCTTCCAGGAACAGCATACCAGATACCCCATCTTGGTCTGCATAACTGTCTGTGGATAGGAATCATGCTCTTTTCCAAGTAAGACATTAGCCCAACAGTGTTTTTTCTCAAATGCTCCCTAACTGTCTGGCAACCGTCATAGGATTTCCAATGAGTTTGAGTTGGGTTTGAAAAAAAATAGCCTAGACAGAACTCAATATGTTTAAAGAATGCCTTTTGCACCCAAAACATACAAATAAACAGTAACTCACTGGGTCATTCTCTAATGCCAATTAAAACATTTTAACCACCAACATTAAGCATATACTGACAATCTATGTATCTATCCAAAGCACTGTCTTCTTCATTGAGAAAAGATATTGAACCACCATCACATGCCAACTACTACAGAAAGAAATTTATTTGGCATCTACTTTTAATCTTCTACCAGACTGAAAGGTCCTTAAAATAAGAATGGCACATTTCTGCCCTGGATTCTCATTCTTTCATCATTCATGTAACATTTACCGAGATGCTACATTATTCCACAATACTGACTGTGCTAGGTGCTGGGGATGAAAAGGACAGGAAGCATACTGCTTTCAAGGGAGCTACCACTCGAGGCACACAGGTATCTGGAACTGGATATACTCTAAACATGTTTATTTGGCTAAACGATCCACACATTAACCTTGGAAGGATGTTCTTATTGTTTCCCTTTTGCAAACATGGAAAGAGTGTAATTTCCTGAGGCCACAAAACTAGTAGCTGGACTAGCTGGAACGTATACCCAGTTCTTCCTGACACGGAGTCCATGTTTTCCACTAAAATATGCAGTGTCTATAAAGAAGTATAGTCCTAGCTACTGAGGCAGTGAACACAGAGCATAGGATCAGTAACAATTCCAGATAACATATGAGTGCCAAATGAGTGATTAAAACTCTAAGTGCTGTAGGATACTTACATGAGATAAACAGTACTATGTACCATGTACTATGGCTTCACACCATGGGGCAAAGTTTAATGAGAAAGTGGGTCATGCCCAGAGCACTCGAAGACCTAACCCTTGGTAGTGGATATGAGGCATTTTCAGGATCAAAGGACACTATTTCTACTAAGAAAAACCAAAGTGTAAACTCCAAATCCTGGAAATGAGGGGGCAAACCAGACTAAAATAATTGGTTACACCCAAGTTCAGGATACTGTTCGAAAGATGATCTCTGAGTAGTTAGTTATCTGAGTAGCTAAAAGTTTAATTAGTTGCTTTGCCGGAGAAAAGTGACAAATCTCAACTTCATTCACGATACGCACTTAATTACTGGCTCTGCTGACCTCTAACAAACTGTATTTCCTCTTACGTTGAAGGCAGTATGCTTCTGCGTGCTCTAAAATGTTAAAATGTTCTGAATGTTATGTGCCAGGTACTATGCTTTTGTAACACTATGCTATGTGTTTTAAATATTGTATAGCTAATTTACTCATCACAACTCTGAAGCTGAAATTATTGTCCTCATTTCACAGAAAAAGTAATGAAAGGCCGGAGATGGTGATATAGATATGCCTAAAAAGGAAAATGTTCCATCATTTGTGGTCTTTGTACTTAGCACAGGAGCCTGGAAATCTAATCCCTGCCCTCAAAGAGCTCCTATGTACAGCCCTAAGAGAGGGCAGAATCACATATGTCCAACACCCATGGGATGAAGGTGGGGCCATGGAGACACGAGGAGCGAGAGAACGCTCATCTGCCCATCTGCTACCAAGTCAGAGCTTCTTAGGCAGCATCCTCATTTCTAGTAAGTTTGTAAAATGTGAGAAATAAAAGCACATTCCAAAACGAACAAAAGAAAATAATTCACCCCACTTCTGCTACTGCTACCGACATAGATAATAGATCTGCCTGTATAAGCAACTTTTTGAAAAGGGGTCCAGAAAAAAAAACTTACTTAAACTGAACTCAATGCTCAAAATCATTTAGAGAACTAACATATTTTTAGATAGTGCCTGAGCCACCTCAGCAAGCTAAGTATACCAGGAAAACGCTGACTTAGGAGACAGATGTATTGGTAACAAGTCTTATTCGTGGCCAGTGACTCCTGGCAGTGGTTACTGATGTTCGGGCCACACCCTACAAGGGCCCAGAGTTGCTGCAGAATGCATGACTCCATATAAACCCTAAGTATTACAAAGCTGACTATGTAATATATCTTACGCATATATATTGGATTATTTTTAAAATTCATATAGCTGCTTTTAGTTATAAAACAATCGCTTTAAAATATTATTGAATCAGTAAGTAGCTTCGTTACTCTATAGGTTTCAATGCAAAGGAGAAGTATATTAACTATCACATGGGAGACTGAAAAAAATAATTTAATGTAAAAAGAGGAAGTAGAGGAATCCCCATACCAAAAAGAATTTCCTACATGCTCTCCCCCTCTCCTGGAAAATGTTTTCTAGAACTGGGTGACTTGATTACAGTCTTTTACTGGACCTAAAAACCTAAAGATACAGCAGAGAGGACTGAAGACAAGCTGGGCTGAGGCAGTAGTCAGCCTGGGGTGCACACATTCCCGGAGAGTCTGGACAGAGAACCACTACCCGACATGAAAGGCTGAGCCATACCCTTGATCTCTGGCCCTCAAACAAGAAGCAGAGGCCAGGACCTCTCAAAAGCTCTGCTAGGTAACAGGCTCTTCTTCTAAGTTGAATGGAAGTTAGGAAATAGGAAATGGCTTAGCTTCTCAACATTCAGAAAAGAGACTAATTTTCTAAAACACAATTCTGAATTTTAAAAGAAAAGGATGGCCAGATAATTCTTCATGGGTCATTTTAGGAAGCTCCCACTTAGGGCTGTGTTAAAAAAAATTATTAGGTTCCTGAATCCCCAAACACTTGTAGTTTGTTTCAAAATGCCAAGAAAGGGACACTAAACCAGTTCAGGGAGCTGATCGTTTTGCTGAACACCAATCTCATGTAATTCCTAAAACTTCACTCTTCTCAATTCCCCAGGCCACCCACAAAAGAAAGCAGCACTTCCTGCTGACTGTGCCTGCCCCAAATACCACCTACCACCGTATTTGACGACCTCAACTCTTACTAGAATGCTTATAAGCCAGGTATTTATTTACTTATTTATTTAACTTTAAATAAATAAATAAATAGGCCTTTAAAAATGGAAGGCAGCCCACTGTGGTATAGAAAATACCTAAGTCAGTTAGCAGCTTTGGCAAATGAGCTGGGACTGTCTGAGCTGCAGTTTCCTCCTCTGTAAAATGGGAAAAATAGTATCTACTTCCTCAAAACTGTTGTAAGGATCAAGTGAGATTACATATGTAAAGTGCTCGTCACAGTGCCTCACATGATAGCAGTGATGCTCCTCCTTGTCTGCGGAGAACACGGACCAAAAGGAGTAGGCCGTGACCAAAAAAAAAATCTTCTCACCAAAATGTCAGGAATGGCTGTCTCGGTCTAGGCTGATACTTAACGCTACTAGCCCCGAGCCCTCCCTAACCATTCCCAGGAAGAGGCTCAGCCTTCCAACGCAATTCCACTTCAACTCCAGCAGCAGGGATATAGGGCATACACAGGTGTACCTCTTTAATTATGCAGATACCTGCCATTTCACTCAGACATCGTATGATATGGCTACTGTAGAGGAATATTTTGTGTTTTTGAGAACTTGTAAAATCCCCTTACCCTGTGCAAATTTTCAAAATACTGGGAAAGTAGCCATGATACACAGAGTATACAGCGGCATTTAAATTGGCAATAGAGTGAAAACAGATGTCTGAGTATGGAGGAATAACATTATTTTTAGAAGCCTAAACACAACTGGGTGGGTGGGCAAGTTTCAGCATTTTCTGGTCAGGACAATATTAATATCAAGTTTGCAAACCACAAAAAAGCTCCCCACTTTCCCTGAATAAAATGTGGTTTATTAAAAGGTGCGATACAACACACCATCATCTTACCAGTGGTCTATTCCAAGGAGAGTGCTTCAAAGGCTTTAATCCAGTGAATAAAAAGAGGGAAAAGACCTATTACATGAAAGAGTTTGCCACTACTCCGAGATGGCAACAGAAAAAAATCCAAGTTCAAGACAGAATTCTGATTGACTGGAGTCTATTATAACAACTTGCATCTCTCTCCTGAGAGATGCTGGGGGGACGAGGGGGGGCATGAAAAGAGAATGAGCTTTGGACTAAGAATCTCAGTTTTGATTAATTTGAGGGTTAAATTAAATCATTGTAGCAAAGCACCTAATAGTAAGCTCACCAGTAACAAGAAGAACAACTGAGACTCTAGATAGTGGAGGAAATATGGCTGCTTCCTTTAGGAATGTGCCTCAGTCTTTCCAGGAATTCCTTCTCACCTCAGAGGTACTCTAAACCCTCTCTTCTCTCTGTGTGGCAAGAACACCCATGAGAGATGAACTTTCTCAGAAAGCTAAGAATTCTAATTTATTCTCCCAGACTTCATCTCTCACATCTTTATTTCCTGAATAATGGGGATTGGCCACACTAAGCTAGATTCTCTACTTCTTTTTAAAAATTAGCCAATTTCTGTAAGTCACTGTGGAAGGGCAAGGTCATCTGCTCATCAAAGTCAAATCTGGGAATGGACAGATGACAGAAGCCAGTACATGAAATAGAGCTGTCAAAGCAGAGCAAGAAAAAGAAAGAGAAAAAGGTGTTGTGAATTGGCAACTTTGCAAAGCACATGGTAACCACACAGACTCTGCAGCTGTGTATGGGCAACTGGGCAGGGGGCACAAACATCCACTTAGCATTCAGGGGGTGTAATTTATCTTTTAGCAATGTGCTTAAAACCCTTTTAAAATACTACCTTTCCCATAACTGGAACTAAAATAGGCCAATTAATCTTATCTTAACTCAAACCCTTTTTTTCAAGGATGCTGAGTACTCACACCACTGGGGAAAGATGAGAAGATCACCTTGCAAAGTCCATAGGCATGCAACAACATACCTTTCTCCTTCACTTCTTGAATTTTCCAACTTTGAAAATGACAAACAACAACACTAAGCCTAAAGCTAGACAGATCTCAGTTAAATTCCCATCTCCTCTCTTAGCCTTAGCTTCCACTTGTTACAGATGGGGATAATATGTACCTTGTAAGAATTAAATGCAATAATCTCTGTAAGTCACCCAACACAGTTCATGGCATACTGCAAAGGCTCAAAAGAGGGTACTGTAATTATTATATTCTGCCATAAGAGTTTCATACCAGCCATATGGTCAAGAGCCAAGCCCTTGAGTCTGCATTTGTTTGATCCATAGATCACTGACACAACCCTTTACGTGTGCATCCACCCTGGACCGAGTAAAACATACTCCCAAAACAGAGGTAAAGAACTCTATTTTGATGAGGTACCAGTGATCCATAATACAGAAAGCTGTATTAAGTGCAGAAGAATATAAGGTTGATCACAGACTCTGTTACTCACTAGCTATGTGTTCTGGGGCAAGCTATTTAACCTTGTTAAGTTTCAGTTTCCTTAACTTTAAATAAGACCATGGCCTACCTTTCAAGGCATTGTTCAGAGTGTTAAATGAAGTGTATTATAAAATGCTTCACAAAGTATCTAGCACAAGTAAACACTCTTATTATATGTGTGATACATTATTTTTTTATTATTACTACTATTAGTGAATATACCAAAGTATAAAACATTATCCCTTACACTAAGAGATCTAGCCCACAAAAATCTGGAGGAGACTCTTGTGGCCAACCAGTGGGTTTTCCCAAACCACAGTTTAAGAACCACTGGGTAGACCACCATGATGTAGAGGTTTTGTATCAAATAGGGTTTTCCCCCATAGCTCCATTTCCCTCACATCTGCCTCCTCCACTAACTTTAAAATATTATTTCAGCCTGAGGAAATGGTTATGGTAGGTGGTGTCACATGCTATCATGCTACAGAATACTGAGTTCATACTATCGATTAAAACAGTATTCATGAGGATTAAATAAAATAATCTATGTCACCAAAATCTTCAGCCTGATCAAAGTTCTTCCAGAGTTCCCATTTATTAATATTGACTTTCAACATTGTCCTTCTCATAACAAAGGACTTGCTAAAATTATTCAAAGAAATTTAGAGATACTCTGTAAAGAATAGTTGGGAAAAAAAGCAACAAGTAATATAGGTTCTAATATATATGCATAAGCAATATCTGAGTACAACTGTCTCGGAGTAAGAGACAGCCCCTCTCCCCTGAAACACACACACACACATCCCAACTTAAGGTTCAAGTTAACACTGTGTCTCAGCTCCGACACTGTAGGAGCAATTTATTCTAAGTTTTGAACTGCCAACGGATCAATTAATTCCTAAACTTTATGATTTGTCAGGCAGAAGTTTTATATATTTAGCCTTCCCTAAAAGATTACTTTACAGCTCATTTTAGGGAGCTGTCTACTCAAGACAAGGATTTGTTTTTTAAATATGATATTCTAGTCACATTGAGATTTACCATTAGCCTAATGATTCCATCAGTTCACATCTGCCTTAAAGGGGGAGGAGCGGACTCCCCAAAAGGCGTATGTTTCTCCATTAATGAATTTTGGCACAGTAACTTTTATGTCTATCACCTGGGGGAGAGGATTACTTCACATTTGGGAAACTGAGTATAACTTTATGGGTGATACAGCACTGCCTAGCAAAGGCTAAACTTTTCGCCAAGGAGGAAATACTGAAGTAACCAAGACCTGCCAAGAACACGTGTGAAAGAGTTAATGAGAAATGCCTGTGCATGTCTTTCCTGGTTCAAGGAAAAGAGCTAAATAATAAAACTGAACTAATTAGAACACATGAATGATATCAAACATCTCCAATGTTTCTCATCAAGTTTACAGAGTTTTACTGGTCTGGTGAAGTTACACTCACATCCAAAATGGTCCAGGAGCATAATATGCTCTATAAAACCCACTTAACTATTGCTTAGAATCATATTTGAGTCATTTTTATGAAAAAAGTTATGGGAAATTTACAGAGGAAACTGAGACTGTGCCTTCTCCAGTTCCCTCGAGATGGCTCAAAATGTAAAACTGCTGACCTGAAAAACTGTGCCTTGGATTCTGGAAAATTTATCAAATCAGAATAAAAAGCTGACTTTGGATTCAGGTTTTAATTAACTGGCAACCTTGCAGACGTATTTCACGTTTTAGAAAAATTAGATCATTTTTTTACAAACAGGCATTATCTATTCTGAAGAATGGCTGCAGATTATACACTGATTATGACACATTTGCTTCAAGAGTTCAACTTAAAAAAAAATTACTAGCTCCATGCTGCTAGATCAAAAAACACTCTAAGGCAACATAAAAAGTTGAGAACAAGACACAAAGAGCCCATAAAACAGATAAATCATAAAGTTACCTCTATATCCTGGATAATCTTTGGGTATAATGACCTATAAAATGAATTGGGAGGGCCATCTGTAGGTCTGTTCTTAAACAGGTACTGATCCCTGGCAAATAAAAACAAACAAATGTTACATTTTTGCACATAAAAGGGTGAATTTTATTTAAACATGGTGCTTACAAAGATTCTGTACCTTTCAACTCAGTTAAAAGCAGGGTTTCTGACCGTTAAATTCACACATTGGACACAAGTGTACTTTAATTTCCAGCTCTATATCATAATCCTGGCCTTTTATTTTCTGAACACCCAACACCTATTAATATAGCCTTTCATTCTATAATTTAATAAAAAATCTTAATGAAGCTTACTTGGTACACATCAAACTTCTTCCCATGAAGAAAATATAGCCCTAACCCTTACTCACACTGCAACCCGTACTTCCATCTGTAACATTCTCTCTGTGCTAAGTGGGCCATGTTACATAGGTGTACAAGGCTCTAAAGTTGTATATAAGTTAATGGGTTATCTGAAAACTCCTGCCCACTGTGCCTTCCACATCTTCAATCAGAAGCAATGACAAATAGCAAAATGGCATTATTTGACTTTCTTATATTTTCTTTTTTTCTTATCTTTTGGTAATAGTATCATCATTTAAGAATAATGTGAAAGGGGGCGCCTGGGTGGCTCAGATGGTTAAGCATCTGCCTTCGGCTCGGGTCATGATTCCAGAGTCCTGGGATTGAGCCCCAGATCGGGCTCCTGGCTCAGCAGGGAGCCTGGTTCTCCCTCTCCCTCTGCCTCTCCCCCTGCTCATGCTCTCTCTCTCTCTGTATCTCTGTGTCTCAAATGAATAAATAAAATCTTAAAAAAAAAAAAAAGAAGAATGCGAAAGGAAAACCATAAATACATAGATTTGAAAAGGCAAATCACTCATTCAAACTATATAATACTTCCTAGCGGTTAATCCTTATAAAGGAAATATGCATTGCAAAAGAAATTATTCTAACAGCTTTAACTCCCACCCCACCCCGCCACCACTCCAGACCACTCCTCTTTCCCACCTGTTGAAAATGGGCCAACACATCTGGCAAGTATAACTGCTTATTTAAGCAGTCAAACTGACCCTATGTACCAAGAAACTTTTTTCAAGGCAACAAACAACCCAAGAACTTACCACCCTCTTCTTTCTGAAAGCCCCTTCCATAGAGGGTCAGTGCGCACCATTCGTTCAATCAGCTTCTTCCAAAGCATTCCTTCAGAGATCACTCGCTGCCATTCTTTACATACCAGCTCTGCTGCACACAGAGACCTGGCGTCCAGGTAAGAAAGAATGTTTTCTGCTATGTGGTCTAAGCCTTGCTCTACAAAATAGAAAAGGCAGTGAAGGAATGGGAAGGGAGATGGAAATGTACCAGTCACCATTTCTGTAAAGGGAAGAGGAATAAAGAAATCCTGAAACAGGTAACATACTTGAGTAGTATCAAAAGTTCTGCAGATATACAAGTGCATGAGTACATAAACACATACGCTTCTTTTTGGCTCTGAGTTTTTAAGATAAAACAATTGCTGGCAGGGCGCCTGGCTGGCTTGGTCGGTAGTGCATGCAACTCTTGATCTCAGGGCCATTGAGTTCAAGCCCCAGGTTGGCTTTAAAGAAATATATATACATACATATGTGTGCATGTATATAGGTATGTATATGTATATGTACGTATGTATGTATATACATAAATTTATGGCAACAGTTCCTGCGTGTAAAAGCCGATCCTGGACAGTTTTCTGTCAGATATTATGAAAAAAGACTTGTTTTGCATTTTCTTTTACATAACTCTTTTACAAAACCACTACAGGAGAATGATTCCTCAAATTTTACAGATGAGGCACAGAGAGGTAAAGTTCTCAAGGTTTCACAACTATAGAGTAGTAAAGACTACATTGCAACTCTGATCTCTTGCTCCTAAGTTGGTGTTCTTTCCCCTCTGACCTACCGTCTCTCGTAACACATCATCCTCCTAATACATGACCTATGTGAATCCCTCGGAGCCAAGGAGACAAAAAAGGTGAAACACTGACACAGCTTAAAAAGCTTATGAAAAGTTAAGTGACAATCTAAGAGTTAAAGTCAGGTCTCCTTAGATGTATTTTTGTCAATCATTCTTCATCTCCTTCTTACGGAGGTAAAATCCTCAAAAGCAAGAACCATACATGCCTACAAATTCTTCAACCTTATGAGGCTTATCCCACGCAATGCAAGGGTCCTCCCAAAGACAACTAATATTCAGAGTCTGCCTGACACTACCATGGTGTCAACATAGTCAACATTGTGGCCACCTGCAAACTCCCACCCTGTGGTTCTAGTCAAGCCCTCCATAACTACAAAAAATAAAGCTCACCCCCAGGCCTACTGCAGTGGTGGGAATGCTAAACATACAGGCAGAAAATTTCAATTTCAAGTCTAGATTCACCATGTAGCAGTTCTTTGACATGAAATAAATATTGAAATATAACTGGCCCTTGGTCTTTTACTGTTATAAAATGGTAATTACCAGTAACCATTGTCCTTTCTCACACCACCAGTTAAGAATCAAATGAAAGAATTTTATGGAAAGATTTTAAAGACAACAAAGCACCATACAAGATTAATATTTGCTCTCTTTTTCAAGATAAATAGAAGCCATATAGTGGCACTAACTTGGCAGGAAATAGGTAAGTCTTCAAAGTTTCAGAGCTCAGTTTTCTCATCTGTATAAGATGGGGAAATAATCTCTATTTTGAAAGTATCAAAATGAGATGATGCATTAAAATGCTTCACAAACTAATGTTGTCTTCAACTCTGAGAATGACACTTTCTACTGTCGACTCTGGTTTACAAGCCTTTCATATACTAATTGTCCTACTCTGGTCTAAACCTAATACCCAAGCTCTGACCTGATCATGAAGACTACCCTAAAGCCACGATCTTTTCTTGTACATGTCATTATATTACAGTTGGTGCAAAGATTACATCACCTTTATCCAGTAGTCCTATCACAGTAGATTCCTAAATGGCAGTAAGTTAAAATAAATTTCTAAGCCTGTTCCCCAACAATATTTATTTTTAAAAATTCCCCCAGGTCTAAATTTGTATGGCTAATGGAGAGATGAAGGGCAGCTTCATGCAGGAATTTATAGTTATCCTTGCTATAATTCACCTTTGAGACTTGATCTGACCCTTCCATGTCAGCCTCTAGAATTCTGATTCTGTCCTCCAGAAGAGTGGGTATTCCACACCAAAATTCCGCGTGATGGTCAAATGCAGGAAGTCTTTATCCCAAGTTCTTGGCAAACATGTTAAATGGGTCAGAACCAAGGACAGCACCCATGATTCTAGATATTTCTATCCAGGCTTCTGTGGGTCTATTCATGAAATACTCACACATACCAATACTGAGCCACTGGTTCTGTAACCATCTGGATGTACCACTGTTCAGCCTATATCTCTCTATTCAAATGTGTCTGAATATTTGGAGAAACTGCCCCATATAAAGACCCTACTACCTTTACCTTTTATGTCATTCTTCTGACCCACTAATCTGATAACCTTATCCCCCTCCCCTACCCCGATGTCAGGCGAATTTGGTATGGCTACACTTTGTATTCTCTTGCTGGTGCTTACTACGTAAAGCTGGTATCACATTTTTTGTTTACAAGTTGGCAAGTAGCTGCTTTGTGTCCCTTTTTTTAAACATATATAACCCAAGTTCATTACAGAAAAATTATAAAATCCATATAAGCAAAAAATGTTTAATCCCTAAATCCTCTCAGAGATCAGGGCTCCTAACATTCCGTATACATCCTTCTAGGCTTACACAACCCTACAGAGTCTTTTTGGCTGCAAATTATTTACCTTTGATAATCCATTTTAAAGGTATGCTAGAGTATAACATCAAATTTATCAGCCAACATCACCCAAATACACCCACCTCTACTTCTCCAGTTCTTAAAACCAGGAAAAGTGCTCACCAATCATATCCCAGGGTGCTCTCAGGCAAGGCCACCAAACACACCTGTACCCAGCAGCTCTGCTTCTTCTCAATGTTCCACAATTCTGAAAATCACAACTACAGGTCCTGTCAATATCCTGGCCCACAATGTCTTTAGGTCTGCTTGTTTGTAGGAGCTTTGGTTTCCTTTTTGTGTATCTCCATGATCATGTGCCCCTTTCTTCCATCTTCATTTAAAATCAGGGAAATCCATGGATAATCACATACAGTCTTACTTGTAGCCCTCCACTGCTAGGACTAACAAATTAACAAGAATTTCAAATTTCAGAATCTCTCAGACCTCTATATTCATATTTTCTCCTAGTGTCTCTAGTCATGGGCTAATAGATTTAGCTCTTCTCTGAATTTTTCTAATTCTGGGTACTTACCTGACTATCTTCTAGTTTCTACACGTCCTATGAGAACACAGTCACCTTTCAAGATCTAGTTTATTTCCATATCATTAACCAAATCCTCCTAATTGGTCATAAACACACCCCTAAACCAATTCCCATCGTGAGTCCCCTGCTCTCTGAGAGAGGACATGAATAGGAGACAAGATTGCATCAGATAGTTGCTTTCTCAATAAGTGCAATATCCCCATTGTCTGACTATGAACTGGGAAAGCAGCATCCAAATCTTCCACCTGCTTGGGTGGTCTAGGAGCTGGTTCTCAGAAGCCTGTGTGGTTGTAATTGAGTCACTTAGGGAAGTGATTTTTAAAACAAATAAACAAAAACAACAAGCAACAAAAACAGATTCCCTGGACATTTTTTCTGGTCTACTGAATCAGAATCTTTAGATGGTGAGGACCAGGAATCTGTATTTTTAGGAAGTGCCACCAGATAATTCTGAACGTTGGGAACTACTGCTTTATAGCCATGATACCCTTTTTAGTCCTCTTTGATATTTTCCCCCTTCAATAGCTCACCATTAGACTATCACTGGGTTTCTGCATAAGGAAATCTCTAACACATATTTCCTCCTCTTTCAAAATGCCCTCACTCCAATTCAGTAACATCTCTATGACACCTATGAGATTCACTTTCCTCGGATAATACTTGAAATTCATACCATCATTCTAGGAGGCAGCATGTTTTAGTCTCTTGGTAAATGCACTGGCTGTAGAGTCAGATAACCTGGGTTGAATGAAGCACATCAGTTTTCCCTTTTGGATCTCAGTTTTCCATAAAATAGCAATGATATTAAATAGCTGAAGTGGATGATCTGATATAATCTGCACAATAACCCTCTGAGACAGCTACTCTCAATATGCTCATTTTATGAACTACTTAGCCTTGTTAGGAAAATTAACAGGAAGAGGTTATTAAGGAGCCCGATACAGAACTGGTACTTGCTAAGTGTCAGTCTCTGTTCTTCCCTCATGCCCAAATCCCCTTAGCTGATATCACTGGTCAAAGAAGCTAAGCAATGTTGCTCTTCTTTGTTATTTTCTGCAGAGAAAATGTTGCACTCTAGCAAAGTGCTAAGCCCACTCACATTCCCTTCAATGTTTAGGGTATCGGAATCCCACAACCTCTATCTGAACACCTTAGAATAGCTATCCCCCGAGGCCATGCAGACCATTTAACTTCCTTGTTTCAAGCCTATTCAGGACAAAGAAGTTACTGAGTAAGGTGGTCCATTTGCTCCGGCTAATAAGCGCTTTGAGGTGTTAAAACTAAGTATTTCTTGGGGCACCTGGATGGCTCAGTCGTTAAGCGTCTGCCTTCGGCTCAGGTCATGATCCCAGGATCCTGGGATCAAGCCCCACATCGGGCTCCCTGCTCCGCGGGAAGCCTGCTTCTCCCTCTCCCACTCCCCCTGTTTGTGTTCCTGCTCTCACTATCTCTCTGTCAAATAAATAAATAAAATCTTAAAAAAAAAAAACTAAGCATTTCTTAAGTACCAATATCTGGCTCTCACTGACTCTATCCTGCTGAGACTCCCCATCTCCCATCACCACCCCCCTTCCCAAGGCAACAAGAGGACACATTATGGTTTCAGAAAACGAGGCCAGAACACGGCATACACAATGCTGAGGACGTGCTTCTGTTGCTAATTATAGGCACCAGATGAAGGTCTGGAAAAATTTCAATAAATTAAAACAATTAAAAGGCACAAATTTCAAAGCTCAACATGTAAATAACACTATACCAAAATGAAACTCAACTGTAAAATGTCAGTTCAATGCCCTTGACTACAGCCAGTTTTAACACAGCTGCTTAGATCATACAATTATAGTACCTTTTATTATTTTAGAAACACATTTCGAAAAGCAGCTGCAAAGAAACTCCCTTCCCCACCCACTCCTGCTGTCCCTTCCTAGTCACAGATCTAGTTGTAAAATCTGAAGTTAGAAACCTTTTGAAAGAAAAAAACAATACAACTGCTGACAGCAACAGGACGTCAATGGATGTCTTTAGGAATATACTGACCTAAAGATTCAGACAGAATTGAAGTGAAATGACACTCAGGTCACAAAGTCCAACATGTTGTTGTACCAACAAAGTGGTGCAAATGCCTACCTATATGATGTCAAGATGAATCAATTCAGAAATTAGCGGGTGAATAATTAAAACTTCCTGGCAACAAATCTTATTAACCTCCGGAGAAGCAGGTGTTTCCTGCTTCTCCGGGCTTTTTTTTTTTTTTTTTTCTTTCTTTTTTTTTTTTAAGCTACCATCCTCAGAATACCCACCAGATGTCAGGCATATTACATACATTGTTCTTAATCTTCACAATATCCCATGAAGTATTATTATTATTCCCACACAAAAAAGGAAACCGAGGCTCCAAAAAGTGGGCTCATAGAACTATTAAGTGCAGGGGCTGGGATTCAAATTTAGGGGCTGTGTAAATCCAACACCCAAGCTCTTTCCACTCTGTCATGCTGGTCTTTGGCCCTGCATCCAGCCTAAAAAGCCTTAGCTACGCTCTGGTTCTTCCATGTCTCCCAAGACCTTTGATCTAGTCTGTCACATTTACAGTCCATAATGGTTTATCATCCTTACTTGGGGATAAGACAAATGAATAAACCATGGCCAGGAAGCTAAGTGTTTCAAAATTCTTAATTGCTCAGATACCTCACCAAAAGGATCTCCAATGCTTATCATCCTCTTTGAAGTACAATCTGCCTCTACTTCAAATGGTATAAATTTTCCCTTTAACAACAGTTCTCACAAACCACAAACTTAGCCTGCAGAAATTGACATTGCAGACTAAACATTTACCATGATTTTTAGAAAAGCATATCATAATTATCACTTTTTCCACTGAACCAAAAGGAGCCAGAGACCACAAACATTTTCCATTTTCCCTATACTGACAGGTATGATATTCACAGTAAGCATTTAAAAGTGAGAACTATAGACAATTTTTATAGAATTAATAGTTTCTACAATCAAAAGACGTCTTAAGTTGACAATTTCAACAGAGTAAAACTTCAAACTCAAGATCGTCTACAGTAAAAGTTAAACACCAAACTAGAATAGTGATTAGTAAGTTGCTCCACCCATTATTAAATTTAAGTATGAACATGCACATGAACCTGTTTCTTCCCTAATACTCTTAAGGCAGGGTCTTTGTTAAGGAACTAACGCCAATTTTAATCCAAGTCTACTAGACATGAACACAATCAACTAGGCCAGCTTGTCCCCAGCTATTAGATTCATACGTATGATATACACTGACATATGTATATATGTTCAGATCAAATCCTTTTAAAACAAATAGCATTTTAACAAAAATATTTCCATGTCCCAGCCAATGGTTCATTCATTTCATGTAATATTCAATACCACAAAATTCCACTTTAACAGAGATATGGACAATGCCTTAAAATTCGCTGTAATGAAAACTGAATTGTATGCAATTATACTAACCATATTTATATACATAACACATGTTCATCTGTTCTGTCTCTTCTCCAAGACCATACACTCCCCAAGAGAAGGGGTTGCCTCTGAACTACATTCTGCAAATCAAGAGAACTTCAACAGTGCCACCTCGTGGATATTCTGTAAATATAAGGTGAGTTTCTTGGCACTCTAAAATGTCTGAGAAGCAAATTACAGGCAAAAATAAAATAAAACCAAAACAGTAGAAAGCAAACAAAAAAACAACAGATTTGCCTGAGAAAAATGAAGCCATAACTTCACTTAGTTAAAAGCCCTTATGAGGAACAATTACAATCATCCACTTTATAAAAATTGCCCTATCTTTTTCTTGATGTGAGATGCAACCTGAGTCCACAGAAAGACTTGGGTGCCAGGCGTTCTGAGTTCTGGCACTGCACAAACCAGAGATGCTGCACCAAAGGCTCACTCACCTTACTTAAACCCACCTATAATTCCCTCTCCCCGACCTCTTCGCCCTCCCTCCCTCTCATACAATTAAAACCGTATCTGTTTCTCTCTCTCTCTAAGTAAAAGTAATTATTACTGAACTGGGTTGTAAACATGTATTCTATACTTAGGACCAATTTAAGGAATTTTCCAGAGTAATCCTAACTATAATGATTTTAGCCTTTGCACTAACTTTTGAACCAGCCCCCACCATCACCCACATAATCAACACAATAACCAAGATGTATGATCTTTGTCATTTCATGCAATTTCTCTGATCGCTGGCTTCCCAGTCTATACAATGAAAAAGAGGATTAAGGATGGCTAAGATGCCTCTTAGCAATTAAATACTATACAATTCTAAAAAGAGAGGGTTCTTATTTTCTTTTCTAGAAATACTAATGAATGAAATAGGGCAAACAATACTACATTTAAGCATAAAAACAACAGGAGAGTAAAAATTTTCTAAGCTAACTCTCAAACATCCTTAAACACTCCCCATTGTACGAACACATTTTGGAAGAAGGATTAGAAATTCGAAGCTGCCCAGAGACCTGAGCCCCGGTCCTATCTGCTATGGAAATCCTTAGAATATGGAATCCTGATGCACTGTAAATCACAGACAGGCTAAAAGAGGAGCTTCTCTTTGAAGAGCTGTCCCGAAGCTCTGATAGGTTAGGGCTGGTGGCAATGGCACTGTTTTATCCCTGGCCAATTGTAGGTCTACCCTGGCATGGCAGTTGTAACCTCTAGACTACACTGACCGTATTAAAAGAAAACATTCTGGCTACCATTCTCTTCAGAAGTGAAATCTATCTTACCTAGTCAAATTTATATTTAAAATTAAAAGAATAAGAGGAAGAGGAAGAGGAGGAGTGATAAAGAGAGAGAAAAGAGAATTAATGAGTGATCAAAAATCAAAGGGGGATAGAATAGGGAGGGCACAGAGGATTTTTAGAGCACTGAAACCATTCTATAGGATACTATAACGATACATACATGTCATTATATATTTGCCAAAACCCACAGAGTGTACAACACCAAGAGTGAACCCTAACGTAAAGTATGGACTTTCGGTGATAATGATGTATCAATGTAGGCCTATGTGTTATATAACAAATGAGCCACTCTGGATGGGATGGTGATGGGGAGTGGGGTGAAGATATGGAAAATATGGGAATTCTCTATATATTCTATTTTACTATAAACCTAAAACTATTCTAAAAAATAGTCGTTTTTTTTTTTTTTAATCAAAGTAAACTTAACCAGAGGAGTATGTGGGTGTGAGGGAGATAGGGAAAGAGAGAGAGGGAGAGAGAGAGATAATGAGGGAGAAGATGCAGAAATAAGTTTCAAAATATGTAATAAAGACATGCTATCAGTTTTTCCAATATATTTTTGCCATTCCCTATCCTAAATGTCACTTCAGGTACAAAGGAACATCCTAAACTTTGGGACACTTCTTAAAACACAAACACTGTAGGAAAAATTGTCTCATATTTTTAAAAATTACTTATAAAGGCAAAATACAGATTATATATAGACTACATCAAAACTATCAGCATAGCATTAACTCATTAAATTAAATGAAACAATAATATGACCAAAGACCAACACCATTAATCGCAGAAACGGCCTACATTTCCTATATAGATGCTACATTATAACTCCTTTTCAAGTGCCATATATTAAAATACAATATGGGTTCCAAAGAAACTCACACTGTAGTCACACTGTACTCACTCATGCATTTCACAAATATCTACTCAGCTCCACCTAGGCCCTTGGGCTGGACATTCTTCCACTGGTCAGCTTTTTAAAAGACAAGTACAGTTACCTGGTAAAGCAGTAATAAAGTCCCGCTGCAACATGGGCTTCAGGTAAGAGTTAATATGTCCATGCTGATAATGACACATTCGTGAAATAAGGTGTTCCACAAATTCCACTTGATCTGATTCAGACCACTGGTCAAAATATTTAATACACAAGTCTTTTTCTTTTTGATAGTTTCCTTCTGATGGCCTCTTTCTGGAGACGATCACAGATGATGTTCCATTACTTATCTATTTTAGAAAAATAAAGAAAAAATTAATTAGTTTGATAAGGAAAAGAAATCTAATTAGTATTTCATTGGAAACATTTTTTCACCCTGTGCATTTAATCTTAAAATGCCAGTTATACCTTAAAGTCAAACTCATTCCTTCATTAACTCATTCATGAAGTAATTTAAAATGTCTTCAGGGCCTGTGTTCTCAAATTAGTCTCTAAAGTAAGTGTCAAATTTACAGCTATTTATAAAGCTAAATGGCATCTCAAGTCATCATTCTCCAAAGCTTATTCTAAAACCATGGGGCTATTAGATAACCATCTTAGAGAACTTGCTCAACTTGGCCAAGTAGCAATGATTGTTTTACTTCCCCAAAGACCAAAGTCAATGCTATATTCCTCTATGCCAGTGGTTCTCAGACCTGTGTGCATCACAGTAACAAGAGGGCTTCCTAACTCACAGATTGCCCGGCTCCACCACAGATGTCCTCATTCTATTGGTCTGGAATGCAGCCTGAGAATTTGCATTGCTAACAAGTTCCCAGGTGGTATTGACACTGCTGGTCCACAGAACACACTTTGAAAACCACTGGTCTATCTAATGAAGAAACCTGAAGGCAATTCAATCTAAAAACTGAATCCATCTCCAAATTGTATCCAGGGTTACTAGACTGCTGGCAAAAAAGTTTAGACTTTCACTCCCTTTTTTTGATCACCTACTCCTAAAGTCACCCAAGGTAAACCACATATTCCTGAAATGATCCTTATCCTATAGAGTTGGCCTATGATATCCCACAGACTCCTATACTAACTGTGCATTTCTCATCAAATCTACATGGTCCTTGCACAAAACCAGTATATTGTTCTACAAATGAAAACTACATACACCGCATCTGACAACAGCAACAGAAAAAAAAAAAAAAAACAGGAATGCCTAGACTGAAGCCACAACTGTCACTGATGCTATAAGGCTCAATAACATCTGTTTAAAAACAAAATTACCTCCATGCTTTTATCAAACATTTGCCAAGCTATCTGCCCATCACTCCTTTGATAGCCCCTTCATGTGTAATACCAAAAAGACTAGCATAGAAGAGAATTTTGATAACTGAAGAGTTATATTACAAACATGCATTAATTCCATTAGGAGCTTATCTCAGAAGTTCCACACAGAAAGAACCAACAGCTTTGTTATCACTATGTCCCCTAAATTAGAATGGACTGAATCCATCCCATAAATATCCATAGAAGTCTGGCCTTCCTTATTAAAATCTTATATATCATACCTGCCTGAAGCAAGATTTATGTCCACATTTAGAGGTACAGTCAGAAGGCTTTCGGCTCCCACCCCATTTATCTTACCACCTCCTTCTCTAGGAATGTTTTTTCCCTTGTCATTTGGGTGAGGAAAAGCTCAACGACACGGGAGTACCATTTTTTTTTCCCCTTGTCATTTGGGTGAAGGAGAGCTCACTGACACTGGGTACCACCAGAGGGCAGCATTGAACAGAAATTTTTGATGCTGCTTATAGTAAGACCTCTGACAGACCTTAAAAATCAACATTGAAAGGTCAGAAAAAAATGAAAATTCTTCACTGTGATGAATATCTGCTGGCATAAGGAGCATCTTTGCTACTTTGCTACTTTTAAGTATAAGGGTGTTCACCATAATGTTATAACAGAAAAATTAGAAATAACTGCCCAACTACAGGCAACTGGCTAAAGCAAATAATAATGCATCTACATAGAGTACTATAATGGAGCCATTAAAATTAGGTTTATAAAGTAAGATTTTAATAACAAGAGAACATGTTTATGAAATCATGTTAAGAAAGAAAAGGCAAGATGCACAATTTTATACAGCATTATAATTATAGTTACTTGTGTGAAGGGGAACACACAAGACAGAGTAAAGGATATGTACAAAAATGCTAAATGTGCCTACTCTTGAGAAAAAGAGCTGTATGTTTTCCTTCCTCTTTTCTTTCTATATTTTGTTCATTATAACTTGTCAAAATAATTGCTTTCGTAACAGGTTAAAGATGATGGTAACAACTTGCATTTGTGTACTGCTTTATAATTTACAAAATACTTTCATATCCATTATCTCATTTGATAAGCAACAGGGTTATTATTTCATCTACAGCAGAAGGGTTCCTAACCACCCAGCTTCCCTACAGCACTGGCATATGAATAACTAGTTGACTGAAAGCAGAACTTATGAAAGAAAAACCGAAAGCCAAAGTGTTAAGAGCCACTGTGAATTGAAAAATCCATAGTAAATGAAGAGACTCCTATTGGAAAATAACAAATGTGAAGGAGGAACAGAAGTCAGTCTGCACACAGTTCCCCCAAATAGTAAATTCTACAGCACATTTTCCATTTCTACTTCTAACCACCTGCTGGGACCAGAAGCATCTTCCTGGCATTGTTTTGCTTTGTTTCATTTCCACCTTAAATTTGTTGGGCATACTTTATTCTTACTAACTAATCTACTCCTTTTGTTTCAAATAAAATGAACCCAGAGAATATTTTAACATTATTTAAGATTTGTTTTGCTTTTAATAGTGTCTTTAATGAAGGGAAAAGTTATTTGTACCATAATGGTTGATGAAAGGATCAAATCATGAAACTTTACATACCACTGTCCACATTCCCCCACTGGCAAAACAAACAAACAAAAAACAAAACAGAAAAACCCTGGGGGATAGGGAGGGAAACAGGCAGACTAAAACAGAGCCAGAGGAGAAGAAAACAGAGTTTAAAAGGAAAGAGCAAACTAACAAATGGGGGAGAAGGGTGAGGGTAGCAAGACTAAGTCACCAATGCACACAATGGTATGGCATGGTACTATTCTGGTGACAAAGGACACCACCTTTGGCTTGGCCCGTGGCAATAAACTGAGTATTTTAGGCTACAGACACTTCAGAATCTCTGTAGTAACCCCCAAATTCTTTACTATTCATAATGACACTTCCCTAAGGAACAGAAGATAAATTAGGGTGAATTCTGAAACTAGCAAAAATGCACAAAGGAGAATGCTTGGCTCTTGTTTTTATTGAGGACATGAGCTGAGGGAGCATCTTATCTATAGTAAGTCAACTGCTATCTTATCTGTGCGTCGTCATTCCTACCTGCCAAAGAGTATTTTTCTTTGGGGACTCATCTTCATTTTGATCCTCCATAACTGAAGTGTTCTAAGGGGGGAAAAACAGGTTATTTGAATTATGCCGAGTTTTACAAATCCTAAATAACTACAACAAAATATAATTTTGAAATCCCAAACTAGAATGTATTGACACAAACCCAAGAACTATTTGGCTTGTGACTAACACGTGCCATTTTGGGTCAAGAGGGTTGTGCTCATCTTTCATAAATCAATACAGTTAGTGGCTGGACAAAAGTAAGCATAAAGTCTTTATTTATGAAGGTTGGGCATGCTTAGAAAACAGCTAAATTATGGGACTGGGACTGAGGCTCTACCTCAGTCGTCACTGTTACTCTTTCACTTGTGGCAAGAAGCCCAGAGACCCACTAAGTTCTTGATGATTGCTCAAAGCATTTAACTAGAATGTCTGCTATTCAGGAATCCATCCCAACCATCATTCAGCAAGTAGGACTGACAAAGCTCTGGAAGCCCTCTCTGCTTTTCTCCTTCCTCCCTTGATAACCTTGTTTTTCTGGACGGGCTTTACAATCTCCCTTAGCAAGCATGGTGGGTACCCCAACTTTTTCCCTGAAGAGGAGGATGCTGGTAGCCAGTAACAATCTGGCTTGCCTTGGGAATGCATTAGCTTTTGATTTTTGTGTTTACTGCACAAAGAGGCACTGTGTAATCTTTCTGGTGACCTAGTCGCTCAATAGATGCCCATTAACTGGAGATTATACATGATTGGATTTTCCCTTTTGAAGCTCCTACCTAATGGCTAAATGGAAACTTAATGAGAAGGGAAAGTAGGAGAGTTGTGCTCTGAAAGGAATGACAATTTAAGTCCCTCTAAGATTCCTTCCCAAACCTAAAATTCTAACATTAGGGTATAAAATTTATAACATTCCGTAGCAGTATTCAAAAGGATCCTACAGATCTGTTTAAGTTATGAATGTTTACAAGATTCTGTTTATTGCCTTTGGGGATAAGCCTATCTCTCAAAATTTCCCTATTTTTCCTTTATTTTCTTCAAGTCTTCAAACCCATACAGTATTCTCAAACAATCTGTTTGAAAAACCCAATGTGGGTAATGACAGAAGAAATACCACTGAACACTAGTGCACTGTAGGTCACATTGCTGGCTCTGATGAGGGATACAGTATGATGTAGTACAAGAGTCAAAGGCCTTGAAACCAGAGAGACGTTGGAATGCCAATCTGGTCACTCATCAGTGCGTGTGTGTGTGTGTTCGATCTTTGGACAAATACAAACCATATAAAAGTGTTGTGGGGATTCAGACTCCCTAGCACACTGCCTGGTGTGTAACTGGTATTCAAAAAAATCTGTTTATGTCCTGTTTTGAAGATGCTACTTTCCCCCAAGTGCTATCTTCTCATACTTTTCTAACCTCAGACTTGAGAGAATAGCTCCAGATGGCTGCGTATAGAGAAAATCCACTGGCTCCCTCACTAAAATCTTGTAAGCCCCACAGCGCCAAGGTCTGCAATGGGGGAGAGGGGCAGAAGGGCCAGGCTTCCTGTATGAGAAAGCCAAGAGCTAGAGAGGAAGGCAATGTGTCCAAGAGGCCAAAACAAGTCTAGAGTGAAGACAGATAAATGATCCTGAATGGGAAGAAGAAGATGGAGTATAGAAAAACAAAAGTAGTATTTTTCCATGTAATTTTCCTTTTACTGCTATCTAGAAGGACTTGGGATTAATAAAGTTGGCAGGGGAGTGAATAAAGGGGGAACAGTGACTCGGTACGTCATCTTCTGGGTCTGACTGATAGTTGCAAAGCCATCTTTGCAAGGTCACAATGTCCTCGGTTCTAAGAGAGTGAGAAGAAGAAAGTATGGCTGGAAACATGAAAAGTTAAGTATATAAAGTAGAGGAAAGATGGGAGGTCCCTGCCCCCATCTTCAGGCACCCCAGGAAATGTATGAGGGATGCATAAATGTAGTGTTTTAAACTAGAAACTTTTGTTATACAGGAGGAGTCTGAACCCACCAGAGCTATTCTGACCTAAGCTACCTAAATAGCTTCCTCACTCAGGGAGGAAATAAAAGTCAGAAGTCCCCACAGACTACAAAAGAAACAACCTCTTTGTAGTTTAATTCTTCCTTTCATTCATTCCAAAACAGAGAAATGGTGTTTATTTATATAGCTGAGAAAGAAACAACCCCTCTGATAAAAATAGCAACTATTCTCTTAAGGCCTGATAAAAGTGAATAAAGATATACACTTTAATAAAAATATATTTAATAAAGCCCTAGGGTGGCTAGAATAGCTCCCCCATCATACATATCTTTTCAACTTCTCTCATAAAGCCCTCAGGAGAAGCTGCCAAAGGGACAATGCTGCTCTCAAGCTACACTGATCAAAGGAGCATTTCCAAGGAGTATTCCAGGTGACACAAGAGATGCTCAGAGCGAAAAGGGTCCCAGGGTCTAATTAAGTTTGACAAATGCTGTATGCTCCTGTGCATGCTCTCTCCTCCCAACCTCACCCCCTTTTCTCCCTCTCCCTCTCTCTCTCACACACATACAGTCACAAAATATCTCATTAAGATACTAAAGGCTCTGTAATGTCCTATAATTAAATCATGTTAAATTAGTTTAATCCAGCTTTCCCAAGTTTGTTGGACATGGACATCCCCCTTTTATATCTCTTAGTAATAGTTCAGCACATACTGGCAAACACTGGACTAGGACACTAGCATGGCATAATCCCTTCCTCCTCCCACTTTACTGGGCAAATATTTCTGAGAGATCAAGGAAATACCCACTTTTGCTAAGTATAATATATTCCTCTCCTATTCCCCATCTTTGTCAGCCTACAACATGGGACTGTGAGGATAAGGAGGGATGGCATGAATAGAAAATTCTCTTGTAAGAGCCAAAATTTTTCTTAATCACTTTGACTTTTACTCCTTAAATATTAAAATAGACACAAGGTCGCAGGTTCAAGGGTGAGGTAAGAAAGAACAATGAGTCTGCCAGAAGAAAAGAAAGGTGTTTTCCTACCTCCATACTCTCAGATGAAACTTTATGAGTTAAACCAATCTGAAAGCCGAAACCCTCATTAAGTCTTCAACACTTCTGGGAAAGGAAAGTTCTTTGAAATACAAACCTGACTTATTCACTTCCTACCCTTCTCATCACCATCACTTTCTTCCTACATCTACCAAGCAGCATTACATGTAAATAAAAATGCAGACCTTCCTATTCTGATACTACTTCCAATGAAAGACTCAATCTAGGAAGCAGCAGCTAGACTTGAGGGCTTATCAACTTGAGGACTATTGACATTTTGGGTCAGATAATTCTGTGTTTTGGGGGACCCATCATGTGCACTATAGGACGGTTCACAGCATCCCTGGCCTCTGTGTGCTGGATGCCAGAAGCAAGGGGGGAAGGTACCAGCAGCAATACTTGAGAGCCACTGCTCTAAGGGGGTGGCCTGTTTGGGAAGCTGTACTTAATGAATTGCCATTTAAGGCCTGGCCTTTCTTTCTCTTCAGGCGTCTTTCCTTTGGCCCCTGTGACAGTACGTGATTTCTTCAAATGGAGTCTGATATAACCATCACCAAGTAATTCATGGAATATGTAGATATCTAAGTTCTGGTGTAAGATCCACTTGCCATTAAATTCATACTGGGGAAAATCTGAATCCGGAGTTCTTTGCTAGAGATGGCCTGGGGGTGTGGATAAGGGCTACAAATACCTTTAAGTCATATACAAAAGTTAGTGTATATACACGCCTATGTCTCTGCATTAAAAAGACCGCAATGGCAAAATGATGTGGTCTATGTAGTAGCACCAGCCTAAGTAAGGAAACTGCACTGATACCATCACAACAGACTCCATCCCAATATGTGGTATTTCAGAACTACCAAATACTACAAGAATCCAATGCCTGTTCCTTCTCTTATAAAGCCTTCAAGAGAAGATGCCAGAGGGAAAACGCTGCTCTCAAGCTATACTGTTCAGAGAATCATTTCCCACGAGTGTCACTGCTGAGAGCTTATGGTACCCACACAAAGACTCACCTCATACAGTAAGTAAGACTGGGAAAGATGATGGAGAATAGGAGAGGAATATATTGTGTTTATCAAAGTGGTCACTTCCAGGTGATATCTCGATGCTCAGACAAAAAAAAAGGGGGCCCCAGGGTCTAATAAAGTTTGACAAATGCCATATGCTACAAAAGCACCTGGCACTCTCCCTCCCCACCCCCGAAGTTAAAACACACTTCAGAAGGCTCAGAAATGTCTCATAATTGACAGCCGGTTAAGATAGTTTAACCTAGCTTTCCCAAGTTTGTTGGACAGGGACACCTCCCTTTTATAATAATACTTAATTTTAACAATAGCTCAGCACATACTGGCAAACACCAGACTAAGGCAATCCACAGGCAATGCATAGCCTAAGTCCTTCCTCCTCCCACTTCACTGGACCAATGCTTCTGGGAGACAAAGGAAATGACCACTTTGGTAAACACAATATATTCCTCTCCTATTCCCCATCATCTTTCCCAGACTACTTACTATATGAGGTGAGTCTGTGTATAGGTACAGTAAGCTCTAAGCAGTGATTTATCTTTGCCAGTAGGTGCCACCAACAGAATATATTTCACTTGGAAAATTCTCTACTTGAAGAGTTATATAAGAGGAATAAATTTCCTACTTTAAAAAAGCTGCAAACTCTGCACTATGAGTTTCATGATGAGAAATGCTTATAACAATGTAAGATTTTCGGGGCGCCTGGGTGGCTCAGATGGTTAAGCGTCTGCCTTTGGCTCAGGTCATGATCCCTGGGTCCTGGGATCGAGCCCCACATCGTGCTCCCTGCTTGGCGGGGAACCTGCTTCTCCCTCTCCCTCTACTGTTCCCCCTGCTTGTGCTCTCTCGCTCTATCACATAAATAAATAAAATCTTTAAAAAAAAAAAGTAAGATTTTCATACAAAAAGAATCTTTACTCTTGACAGGAAGCAAAAAAAAAAACCACCCTACAAAGGATCTGGAAAACATGGGAACATGCTGCCATTTTCTCCAATGTTTTAAAATTTGGGGATTTAAGGCATTAAGAATGACAGGTATATAACGTAAAATGCTCCTAGTTAACTTTATTGGGTCTCTAACCTAGGCTTGTTTCATTCACTGTTTTTTAATTTTCAGAAAAAAATATGAATGTATATACTGCAATTTTACAGAAAAAAACTGAGGAACAGAGAATTAAGTGATTAAGAGTCACACAGTTAGTAAATGAGAGATGCAGGACTCAGATCTAGGTCTGTTCTACTCAGAAATCAATGTACTTTCCATACAGAAAGACACATCTCAGGTGTTTTCCAACTGCTGGTTGTAGCCTATGAAATTCATTTAATGGGCTGCAACCAGCAAATTTTAATAAAATGAAATTGAATCTGGGCATTCCCCTGCCCACAATGGTAAGCATAACAAAAATCACAAAGGGTAAATAAAAGGAATGAGCAAAAACAGAACAGGAAAATTCAAATTAAAGGAAAGCAAAAGTCTTTATTGCACAAGGAGAACAATATTCAAGTCAGATCACTGAGTGACAAGGAGTTTTTAAAATCTCTAAAAGCCATAATTTATGAAGAGGTTAATGTGAACTCTTAATACTGAATATAAAATTCCACAAAATACATCAAGGAAAAAAGTTACAATTTTTTTTTCTAATTTTAAAACACCTTTTTGTCTTTGACAGATCAAGTAGACCAAATAAAAAAACAAAAGACTTGACTTTCCATGGGACATTAAAAAAAAAAAAAAACCTGATAGAGCATCCTGGGCCACAGACGAAATCTGAAATACAGTTAGAAATCAGGAAAAGATTATTGTATATTTAAGATCAGGCCAAGCAGAAATATGGAAGTCTAGTTTACCAGTCACTATATATCATAAATTCCAAAGATAAACAGAACAATGACTGGCACAAACAAACCAAACACCTTTGTCTTGTTACGGTTAATTCCACCCAGGCCCCTAATGTAGCCTAAAATGCTTCCCCCTTAAACCTAAATCTTACCAACACATTGCTGGGAAATGAGATCACTGAAGAGGCAGAAACATTCATTTGGAAAAAGACGCGACAAGCTTGTCCAAAAAAGCAGTCCCTTCTCTCCTACTATTCTTACAACTCAGAAGGAAGAGAGCCACAAATACAGCTATGCAAAGATGACTTTTTAAAACAACAACTCCAACCACCATTAAACACAGCTCAATCAAAAACCTTCTTGTCCCTCCACACAAATATCAAAACATAGGAACAAACCAGTTGTTTTCTTTCCATAATATAATTAAAATAAAAATTAATTAAAAATGTAAATTCACTGGGAGTTTGAAATCACTGCTACATGATTTCTATATATAGTAGAAAGTTTTGTTTCAGTTTATCTAACCTGCAAGTTCCATTCAAATGTCTAGCTAGGTACAGTATCATACTGAAGTATCTGGAAAAATGAATATAGGGTAAAATTTTTCTTCCCTTCTTCACCACCAATTATTTTTTAAAAGAGGAGAATGCTTATATTAGATACTAAAAATATTTCTAAGCTACAATAATTAAAGCAGTGTAGTGCTTTTAATTGGCAAAGCCAAGATCAATGAAACAAAATAGGAAGTCCAGAAACCGATTCACTTATACTTACGAATTTGTATACGATAAAGTTAGAGCTTTGAACTGGTGAGAAAGGGATAACTAAAAAAAAAAGTATTTAAAATAAAAACTAAAATGCTACCTCATATTAGATTCCAATATATACTATGGATAAAAAGAATGAAGTGTGAAAAACTGTAACCATAAAACTACTAAAAGCAAGCACACAGGAGTTTTTAAAAATTTATGGAAGAGGGGAAAGGCTGTCTAAACATGATACCAAACATAGAAATAAATGTAGATTTGATTAGATGAAAAAATTCAAACTCATGAATGTTCACAATCAATACAGGAAACAAATACACTGGAGGAATATTATAATGTATGATAAATAACTTACTATATAAAGATTTCTCTTTTTTTTAAAGATTTTATTCATTTATTTGACAGAGAGAGCACGAGCAGGGGGAGCAGCAGAGGCAGAGGGAGGATGCGGGACTTGATCCCAAGACTTTGGGATCATGACCTAGGCTGAAGGCAGATGCTTAACCGACTGAGCCACCCAGGAATCCCTATATAAAGATTTCTAATAAATCAGGAAACCAAAACTAATTTCTTAATAGGCAAATAAGCAAAGAGTAAGTACAGATATTTCTAAACAAGAAATTTACATGGCCATTAAAAATGAACACATACAACAAAAGAAGAGATGCAATTTTTCACCTACCAAATATCAGCAACTTTTATTTCTATATACTATATAGGAACTGGGCTCTCTGGTAAGATTATAAATTGTTACTTTTCAGAGAATATTTATCAATATATAACTTCAAAAAGTACTACATAACACTGGACATAATTTAACTTATAGCAATTTATCCTAAGGAATTGTAGACCTATATAAAATAGTAGCTGCAACATTATAACATGGAAAAACAGAAAACAATGTGAACGTCCAACAACAGAGTGTCTTTTTAAAATATTATGAGAAATTTTTAGTTCTTTTTAAAACATTTCTACTGAAGTATAATATAGTAAAGGGCTTAATTCTCAAGTGTAACTAGTACTCAGACCAACATAAAGAACATCACCAGGGTCCCAAATACTTCCCTCATATCACTTCCTTCATATTACCTCTCAGTCATTAATGCCCAAAGGTAACCACTATTTTTTTAATATCACCATAGAGGCATAGATTTATTTTTGAACTTTAAATAAACAGATTCATATCATATATACTCTTTGAGTCTGGCTTCTTTTGCTTAAATTATGATTTGAGATTCTTAAATTCAGCGGCAGTTCTGTTACTGCTACATATGATTTCAAAAATTATTTATTCGTTTTACTGCTAATGAACACTTCCCCTTTTGGCATTTAAAATAATTCTGCCATGTCTGTTGGTGTACATGGGTATATATTTCTATCGGGTCTACAGCAGGGGTGAATAGCTAGGTCATAAAGTATATACATTTCCAACTTTTCCAAAGTAATTCTTTCTAATAATCACTCCCACCAGCAGTGTATGTGAGTTCTAGTTGTTCTTTAGCAGGTATGGAGTGTATTTTTTTGCTTGGTTGGGTTTTCTGTTTGGTGTTATTGCTTAATTTTAAACATTCTGTTGGGTGTATAGTAGTATCTCTCTGTGGTTTAATCTCCATTTTCCTGATGACTAATGATGTTGAACACCTTTTCACAAATTGATCAGTCATTTGGATATCTTCTTTTGTAAAGTGACACTTTAAAGCTTTGTACCAGCTCTTTCCATAAGTGGCCTAACCTGATCTGTGAAAATGGTTCACTATTCACTTGACCCCAAAACCCCACAAAAGCATGCAAATCAAGAGGTGCAAATCAAGAGATTCAAATCTTGGGGCGCCTGGGTGGCTCAGTCATTAAGCGTCTGCCTTCAGCTCAGGTCATGATCCCAGGGTCCTGGGATTGAGTCCCGCATCAGACTCCCTGCTCAGCGGGAAGCCTGCTTCTCCCTCTCCCACTCCCCCTGCTTGTGTTCCCTCTCTCGCTCTCTGTCAAATAAATAAATAAAATCTTTAAAAAAAAAAAAAAAAAGAGATTCAAATCTTCACGTTCACTTTAAAAAGACCTGTGAAACTGCCCAGGCCATCAAAGGTATGCACATCCACCAAAAAGCCACCAAGTATCGTAAGGATGAACTTGACAGAAACAATGTGTGCCACTCCATCGCTACCGACATTAGGTGTGCCCAGGCCAAACAGGGGGGCTGGATATAGGGCTGGTGGCCCAAGAGTACTGAATTTTTACCACACATGCTTAAAAATGCAGGGAGTAATGCTGAGCTAAAGGGTTTAGACGTACGTTCTCTGGTCATTGAGCACATCCAGATAAACAAAGCCTCCAAGCTGTGGCACAGAACTTACAGAGCTCATGGTCAGATTAATCCACTTGTGGAACCCCCCTGCCACACTGAGATGATCTTTACTGAAAAGCAGCAAACTGTTCCTAAGTCAGAAGAGGTAGGCTGCACAGAAGAAAAAGATATCCCAAAATAAACTGAAGAAAACAAAAACTTATGGCCCAAGAATAGATATGGTATAAAATAAAAGCAGGGCGCCTGGGTGGCTCAGTTGGTTAAGCGACTGCCTTCAGCACAGGTCATGATCCTGGAGTCCCGGGATCGAGTCCCGCATCAGGCTCCCTGCTCAGCAGGGAGTCTGCTTCTCCCTCTGATCCTCCATCTCATGCTCTCTCTCTCTGTCTCATTCTCTCTCTCAAATAAATAAATAAAATCTTTAAAAAAAATAAAAGCAAATAAAAGTTTTTTTAAAAAAGGTTTTGACTATTTTTTAGTCTTTTCTTACTGGTATCTAGAAATTCTTTATATATTCTACAGTCGTTTTTCAAACGTGTTTATTGCAAAGGTCTTCTCTTAATCTGGGGTTTAACTTTTCATTCTTTTAATGGTGTCTTTGATAAAGAGAAGCAATTAATTTTAATGAAGTGTAATTTATCCATTGTTTCCTTTATTATAATTTGTGATTTCTATGTCCTGTTTAAGAAATATTTCTTCTCCTAAAGTCATAAATATATTCTCCCATGTAGTAGCCTAGAAGTTTTTACTTTACCTTCTAACACTTACATCTAAAATTCATCTATAATAATCTTTATGCAAAGTAGAGGAGTCAGGATTCATTATGTTTTTCAAATTGTAGTTTGCAACCCATTGTGGTTTATAATATCAACTTTGTGGTTTATATTATTAATTTAATGGATAACCAGCATTTTTTTTTAAAAAAGATGAAATAGAAAAGAACACAGTGCACATCCTCTATTTCATCAATTCTAACATACTTTTTTTACATTTTAATCTCTGAAATTGAGATATTTCTTATAATCAATGGCCATCTTGCAATTAAAAATGGCAGGATTTTTTCTTAATGCTATGTAAAATAATAGCATATCTTACAATCCATGCTGTCTTAGATTTCTTTTTTCCCCCAAAGATTTATTTATTTATTTGAGAGAGAGCACGAGCATAAGTGGGGGGGCAGAGAGAGAGGGAGAGAATCTCAAGCAGACTCCCTGTTAAGCAGTCAAGTCAAACACAGAGCCCGACACAGGATTGGATCTCATGACCCCGAGATCACAACCTGAGCCAAAATCAAGAGTTAGACACTCAAGTGACTGAGCCACCCAGGCACCCACTCCCATGCTGTCTTAAATTTCACAATGGAACACAGTATACATTGGGTTGATTATAGGAGTGTATGTTATGTTCTACACACACAGATACATATATAAAACATATACATAAATACGTGTGTGTGTATATATATATATAAATTACACACAAAAACACATGCTCACATGTACTAGATCTAAATGTAAATTTTTTGTTGTTGTTCCAAACATAAATTTTATTTCTTGCTGTGAAAATACTTAACACTGAAAACCCCTGGTTAAGGTGTTAAAGTACAGGGGCGCCTGGGTGGCTCAGTCGTTAAGCGTCTGCCTTCGGCTCAGGTCATGATCCCAGGGTCCTGGATCGAGCCCTGCATCGGGCTCCCTGCTTGGCCAGGAGCCTGCTTATCCCTCTCCCACTCCCCCTGCTTGTGTTCCTGCTCTCGCTATCTCTCTCTCTATCAAATAAATAAATAAAATCTTTAAACAAACAAACAAAAAAGTTTGCTAGCTGAGGGGCGCCTGGGTGGCTCAGTTGGTTAAGCGACTGCCTTCAGCTCAGGTCATGATCTCAGGGTCCTGGGATCGAGCCCCACATCGGGCTCCCTGCTCTGCGGGAAGCCTGCTTCTCCTTCTCCCACTCCCCCTGCTTGTGTTCCCTCTCTCGCTGCTATGTCTCTGTCAAATAAATAAATAAAATCCTTTAAAAAAAAAGGTATTAAAGTACAATGAATCCCATGCTGCAAAAGTTACCACCTGAATTTTCAGCTTTCTTCCGATTCTTCTAATTATATCAAAAGATATTTTTACATCTCTTTAATACTTTCAATTGTCTGTTTTTAACAAAAGGAGCTGGCCTCCTATTCAGTTTACTGTAACAAACAGTATCTGGCTAGAATTTCATATAGTCTGAGCAAGTGCCTTTGATTTTCTAGTCATGCAGTGATACAGTCCCCTTTTCTAAATCTTTAAAAGAAAGCAGATATTTTAAACATGTGCAGCAGATAAAAAGAAAAATGGTATGCAGATATGTCAAAAACTGTGAAGGTTATACTCACCTGTCTAAAGTTAGGGGAAAACTATCTTAGAAGAGTATGACATGAAAGAAGGTCTAAAGTATATTTTAAACTTAAAAACATGGAGGTTTCAAAATACATCTGTATGATTCCATCTTTATGAATAAAATTTAATCTGTTAAAGTATTTATTTAGAACAATATCTAGAAAAGGTGTGTTAAAATGCTAACAATATTATCTCTGTATATTTTATTTTCTATTTGCTTAAAAGGCACATCTCTTTTTGATTTTAAAATTAAACTTAAAAAGTAAAAACTCTATGCCAAGACCCTAGATACATATGCTCTAGGCTAAAGAAAGAGAAACTAGTCCCTGAAAGTTAAGGCAGGAGTCAGATCCTGCTGCATATCATTCGACCTCTCCATGCCTGCTTCCTCATCCAGAAAACTGAAGTGGAAACAGGCCTCCCTGATGAGGGAGTAAGAAAATTTAAAAGAGAATCCTGGCACTTATAAGGGCTCCCTTAGTCAAATTTAACCTCCGAAGGGCAGAAATGCTTGGCTGTGTTATTCATTCTGTATTTTTAACCACTTAGGATAATTCCTCACACACTACTGAAGTACAGAAGTATAATAGATATTTGTTGACATGAACCTTAGCTAAAGTTATTATAATCTTCCTATGAATTGTAATGACAAATATAGTAATTTTGTTTCTGCTTACTCCTTTCCCATATTTTCCAAATTGTCTACAATGAGCAAGGATTCAAAATGTGGGGGAAAAAAAACACCATGCAACACAATTTCTGGCCCTCACAAAAAATGGTTAAGAAACAAAAATCGGGGTGCCTGGGTGGCTCTCAGTTGGTTAAGCGACTGCCTTCGGCTTAGGTCATGATCCTGGAGTCCCTGGATAGAGTCCCGCATCAGGCTCCCTGCTCGGCAGGGAGTCTGCTTCTCCCTCTGACCCTCCCCCATCTTGTGCTCTCTCTGTCTCATTCTCTCTCTCAAATAAATAAATAAAATCTTTAAAAAAAAAAAGAAACAAAAATCTATTTTCAGAAAAGCAGTCATCTTTATCACCCAAGTATTCATTTACCTAAATAAAAGAAGAACACATCATTAATTATTTGACTGTTTAAAAAGGTCCAACAGAAGGATGGATAAAAGTCTGCTGGAGTCTCCCTGAGAAAGCAAACAGGGGAGTGGCAAAATGTGCACTTCCATGCTTCCTGGCGCTTATTAACACTTCGAAGGGAACTACAAAAGTAAAACTTGTAAAATGTTTCATATTCACTAAAGGAAGCCAGAAAAACAAGGTGCTTTTAAAGAAGTTAGTAGAAGAATGGTCAAAAGACACGGAGTCATGGCACCACAGAGGGAGTCAGTCAGCTGAAGTGTAAAGAGCAGGCCTGAAGAGACCCAGTGCCCCCACTGCAAACTCTGCGCTCTGACAATGACAAACTATCTGATTTCCTGTAAGTTACGTGAGTTCCCTCTCTTGGATTCAGTTTCCTCTTGTATAGGGCAGGGATAACACTGTCTATGTTGTAGGAACAGAGAAATAACATGTGCAAAGCACCTACAACATATCACTGCTCAGTGGGGGGGGGGGGGGGGCGTTTAAACCAGAAGAACATTTTTACTTTTTTGCTTCCATTATTAATCATTTAAAAAAAAAAATTAAAGCATCTATCAATGATGTCAGCCAAAGCCAGAGAAATACCATACTGCATTACAATCACTTCTTATATTGTTGTGTTTAAGTATAACTTGGCAGACTAATCTAAGATTCAAACATAAAACAAAACCTACCTGAAGAAATTACAAAGCAATGAATTACATTTGTAAGAAGAGTAGCTACCACTTATTGAGCACCAATTAGAGATTATACTGTTTAAAGAAAACTAAACCCACCAAAAACTTGAAAGAGTACGAGATGATGAATTCAACACAATGCCAGTCAAAATCCCAGCAGTCATTTTCCCCCCTCCGAAAAATTGAGCTGATTTTGGGGCGCCTGGGTGGCTCAGATGGTTAAGCCTCTGCCTTTGGCTCAGGTCACGATCCCAGGGTCCTGGGATCGAGTCCCGCATTGGGCTCCCTGCTCAGCGGGGAGCCTGCTTCTCCCTCTGCCGCTGCCTCTCTCTATCTCTCTCTCTGATTGTCATGAATAAATAAAACATTTAAATAAATAAATAAATAAATAAATAAATAAATAGAGCTGATTTTAAAATTCATATGAAAATATAAAAAAACAAGGCAGCCTGGAAGGACTAAGCTGGAGAATTTACACTATGAGATATCAAGATCTATTATACAGCTATAGTAACTAAAATAGTGCTATGTAGAGACAAAGGTAGACAAACTGATCAACAGAACAAAATAGCATCCAAACTCAGATCCCACATTATGTCTCAACCTGACTGAAAACCAAGGCCCTCTTCTCTCACCAAGGGGGGAAAAAAATCCATTCTAGATAGATTGCAGATCTGAATGTAATGGTAAAATAATAATTCTTCTCTTTTAGAAGAAACCATAGAACATAATCTTGGAATAGGCAAGCTTTCTTAAACAGGACGGAACTACTAATGAGAAAGAAAAATATGATGAATTCTATTAAAATAGTTTCTGTTCACTGAAAGCATTATTAAGAGACTGAAAAGGTGATTAAAATGTTCTAAAACTGATTTATGCTGGTGGTGCAACACTGAACTGCATACTACTGAAATAGCTGCATTTAATGATATGTAAAATACCTTTCAATTTTTTTAAAGAATTAAATTTAAAAGAAAAAAAAGGCAATCCACAGACTGAGAGATTGATAATACATCTGGAACATTAAGGAGAAAACAAAAACAAAAACAACACTTCAAATCAATAAGGAAAACACACACACATACACCCAACCAAAAACGGAGTAAAACATTTGTATAGGCACTTCACAAAAGAAAATATCCAAGTCATATTAAAAAACAAAAAAATCAACCAAAGTACTGCCCAAAGACAAATATCATTTGCATTTTGGTATACAGACTGAAAACTACATGTGAAAAAATTGTTTGAAACATGCCCTTGAATCACTGCTTTTTCCATGTGTCATGCATGTGTTAGGTTACTGACGACCCACATTTTCATTTTTAATGGTTTTACCAGTTTGCTTCATCTCATTATTTACTTACTCAACACAGGAAGTAATGGACATTAAACTTTTTATTACTTTATACACCACTACAAAGAAACCTTCATGCCCACATTAAGTCATTACCTCTTCTGATCAAATTCCTAGAACTGCTGGATCCATGAGAATGTGCATTTAGTCAATGGATGTCTGAACAGAGTTTCATTCCCTTTGTCTAATCATTTCTTTTCATTAAAACAGACATCATATTACAAGTTATTAACTCCAATAGCCAATTCTTACTGCTTACATTTCTGGACCTATCAGTAAGATTGAGCATTTCCTCCTTCTTGATATACTTCATTTACTTGGCTCCCAGGACTCTGCATTTGGCAAGTTCTCAGACCTCTACTATAAGAAATGTTAAAGTTCCTCAGACAAAAGAAAAATAAAACCAGAAGTAAACTTAGATCTAATGAAGGAATGCAGATTAATGAAGAGAAAAATGGTAAAAGGGTATATATAAAATAATTTTTCCCATGTTATAATTTTTTAAATACGACTGACTACCTGAGAAGTACAAAATTCTGCTGAGTGAAATTTTAAACAAGCCACAAATAAAATGGAAAGCTATCCTGTGCTCATGGACTGCAAGACTTACTATTGTTAATATGTCAATACTACCCAGACCAATCTACAGATTCATGGTAATCCCCACAAAATCCCAACAGCACTTTTTGTAAAAAAACAACAACAAAAAAACCCCATCCTAAAATTCATGTGAAATCTCAAGGGTCCCCAAAGAGCGAAAACAATTTTGAAAAACAACAACATTGGAGGGTTCACCCTTCCTAATTTCAACATTTCCTACACAGCTATAGTAATCAAAACAATGTAGTGCTGGCATATGGACAGACCAATGGAATAGAGAGCCCAGAAATAAACCCTCACATATATGGTCAAATGATTTTTGACAAGGGTGCCAAAATCATTCAAAGGACAATCTTCTCCACAAATGGTGTTGGGAAAAATGGATATCCACATGCAAAAGAATGAAGATGGACCTTACTGTACACCATATTATAAAAATCAATTCAAAATGGAGCAAAGACCTGAACATAAGAGCTAGAACTGTAAAGTTCTTAGAAAAAAACATAAAGGAAAAGCTTCGTGACCCTCCACTTGGCAATGATTTCTTAGATATGATCCCAAAAGCATAGGCAACAAAAGTAAAAATAGATAAATTAGACTACATCAAATTTCAAAACTCCTGTGCATCAAAAAGTATAATCAACAGAGTGAAAAGGCAACCTGTGAAATGGGAGAAAATATTTGCAAATCACATATCCAATAAGGGATTAAAATCCAGAATATATAAAAAAAAAATCCCTAAAACTTAAAAGAACGAATAACCTGACTCAAAATGGGCAAAGGACCTGAATAGACACTTCTCCAAGAAGATATACTAATGGCCAAAAAGACTATGAGATACTCAGCATCACTAATTACCAGGAAAATGAAAATCAAAACCAATGAGATACCACCTCACACCTATCAGAATGACTACTATCATAACAAGGCTGTAAAGAAATTGGAATCCTTGTACATTGCTAGTGGGAATGTAAAATGGTGTACTGGCTATGGAAAACTAAATGGTGCTTCCTCAACAAATCAAAAATAGAATTACCATATGAGTAAGCAAGACCACTTTGGGGTATACTACCAAAAGAATTAAAAGAATTTCAAAATAAAAAGGAGATATTTGTACATTCATGTTCATACGGCATTATTCACAATAGCCAAAAAGTGAAAGTAACTCAAGTGTCCACTGAAGGAACAACTGCTAAATATGACATAAACATGAAATGAAGTATTACTCAGCCCTAAAAAGGAAGGAAATTCTTGTACATGCTAAAACACAGATGAACCCTGAGCACATTACTCTAAGTGAAATAAGTCAGTCACAAAAAGACAAATACTTTACGATTCCGCTTACGTGAGGTCTCTGAGTTTCAAATTCATAGAAACAGAAAGTAGAATGGTTGTTCCTTCTCCCTCTAGGGGAAATGAGGAATTGTTTAGTGGATACAAAAAAGTGCTCAAGACTGGTTGCACAACTACGTGAATATGCTTAACACTACTGCACTGTATACTCAAAAATGATTAATATGGTAAATTTTATGTTATATGTATTTTATCACATAAAATTTTTTTAAAAACCAATAAACAGCTTCTGAAGTAATGTTATATACACACAAACATGTGATTGATTAAAGTAAAAACAGTAACAATATATCATAGCCTTTGTAAAAATAAAATGTGAGACAACAATAGCACCAAGGAAGGGAGGAGGGAAGCACAAGTACACAGATTTAAGGTCTTTCTTCCCATATACATGAAGCAGTATCTTATTATTTTAAGACACGCTATGACAAGTTCAAGACACAAACTGTAAACCCTACAACAAACCATGAGAAAAATAAATTAAGCAAATGAAGTCTAATAAGCCAATAGTAAAGATGAAAATGGATTCACTGAAAAACTCAATGAATCCCAAAAAAGACAGAAAAAGAGTAAAAAGGAAACAAAGAGCAGATGGGACAAATAAAAAGCAGTAAGATGGTATATTTAAAACCAAACATATTAGTAATTAACTAAATATAGGTAGTCAAAATTCTCCAATTAAAAAGCAGAAACTGTGAAATTGGATAACTATATGCTATCTAAAAGAAACCCACTTTTAACACAAAGACACACTGGTTAAGAGTAAAAGGACAGGTCCGTTTCTGTATCAGTTGGGAAGGACGTTAGATTTGAAGTTGGTGTTGAGGAGAATAACCACAATGACTTCCAGTGCTTTGATGAAACCTCAGATGTGAGGCCTTCTGGCCAAGCGTCTGCAATTTCATATTGTTGGAGCGTTCGCTGTATCCCTGGGGGTTGCAGCTTTCTATCAGTTTGCTGTGGCCGAACCAAGAAAGAAGGCATATGCAGATTTCTACAGAAATTATGATTCCATGAAAGATTTTGAGGAGATGAAGAAGGCTGGTATCTTTCAGAGTGCAAAGTGATTTTGGAATGTAAAGAATTTCTTTAGGTTGAGTTCCACTGAAGTTTGTCACTGACCTGTGTTCCTGAACTATGAAATAAATATTGGGTTATGGAATAGTTTGTCTTAATAAATAAACAACTAACAAATACTTCGGACAGTAAAAAAAAAAAAAAAAAAAAAAAGTAAAAGGACAGGAAAAAAATATATACCGTAAATGACTAATCAAAGGAAATCTAAAAATCAAAGAAAATCTGTATTAATATTAGACAAAGGAGATTTTAGAGCTAAGAATGTTATCAGAGATCAAGGAAGTTATCTCATAATGATAAAGGGGTCAATTTATCAAAAGAATGTAACAATCCTAAATGCATCTGCCCTTGTCTAACAGAGGTCCAAAATACATCTGGGGGAAAAAAACAATGACACAACTCAAAGGAGAAACAGACAAACCCAAATTTATATTTGGACACTTCAACACTCCTCTCTTAGTTATACATAGAACAAGCAGAGAGAAAAGAGTAAAGATACGGAGGACTTGAATAACACTATCAGCCAACTTAACCTAATTGACATTTATAGAACACTCTACCCAACAAGAGAACACATTCTTTCCAACTACACAACAAACATTCACCAAGATAAATGTTATTCTGGGCCATAAAACAGGTTTCAATAAATTTTAAAGGACTGAAATCATATAAAGTATGCTCTAGGATGACAGAATTTATCTAAAATTAATCTAATAGAAAATCCCAAAAAGTTTGGAAATTAAACAATGGATCACTAAATAACATGTGAATCAAAAAAGAAATCACAAGGAAAATTAGAAAATATTGTGAACTGAATGAAAGTGAAAATTCAACATATTAAATACTATGGGATATTACTAAAGTGGTAATTAGAGAGAAACTTACAGCATTAAATGCATCTTCAAAGCAATAATCCAAGCTTCCATTTTAAAAAACAAGGAAATTAGCAAATTAAACCCAAAATAAGCAACAGGAAGGAGTAATAAAGATGAGATCCAAAATTAATGTAATAGAAAAGAGAAAGACAATAATGAAAAATCCATGAAACCAAAGCCAAATCTTTGAAACAATTAATAAAATTGATAGACCTCAGCCAGACTGATAAGGAAAAAAATAGGAAAGAAACAAATTTCCAGTCTCAGATATCAAAGGAGGAACATAAATACAGATCCTGTAGACATTAAAGGAAATAAGGAAATATTGTAAATTTACACTGATATATTCCACAACTCAGATGAAAGGACAAATTCCTTAAAAGATACAAGAATACCAACAAGAAATAGATAACCTCAGAAACCCCATATCTATTAAAGAAATTGGCTTCACTGATGAATTTTATTTAGTACAATGAAAGAAGTAATATCAATTCTCATCAAATCTGTAGATGAGGCAGAAACATTCCCAACTCATACTGAGGCCAGCATCACCTTGATACTAAAATCCCTCAAACACATCGCAAGAAAAAAAAACAGACAAACATGATTGTTTGCGAATGTTCTCCTATATTCATTTGTCAAACCTAATGAACCTAAATGAACTGCAAACTTAAAATTGGTTAATTTTATTATAAGGTATACATCAAAAAAGTTAACTTCTAAAAAATTCTAAGTGCAAATCAAAAACAAAAACTTACCCACAAAGCAAATTCAAGGCCCAAATGGCCTTATTAGTAAATACTATCAAACATTTAAGGAAGAAATAACAGCAATCTTTCACATTCTTTTGAAAAACAGAGAGGGTGACTCATTTTATTAGGATAAGCCTAATGCTACCACCTGATAAAAGACATTATTGCCTTCAAGTATAAAGGAGCAAAAACCCTCAATAAAATATTAGCAAATCAAATCCAAGATTATATAAAAAGGCTAATATATCATGATCAGTTGGGGCTTTCCCAGAATTAAAGACTGGCTGAATATTCAAAAATTCAATATAATACACCACATTAACAAGATAAGATGGTAAGTTATATGATGATTTCAATACAAGTATTTAGGACATATAAAAAATTCAAAACCCTCTTATGATTAAAAACTCTCAGGTAACTTTCTCAATGTGATAAAGAATGTATATATGCATATGCATGCGCACCCCCCACACATCTATAGCTAATGTCATATTTAATGGTCAAATGGAAAACTTCCCCCTGTACTCAAGAACAAAAGCAGAATGTCTATTCTCATACTTGTATTTCATACAAATTTCACTAGTTATAGCCAGTACAATAATGCAATCAGAAATAAAAAGCATAAATGTCAGAAAAGATCCAGATGGCATGACTGTCTACACAGAAAATTCTAGAAAACCCACAAAACAAGTTAAATATGTGATGGTAGCAAAGTCACAGGATACAAAGAATTAAAAGGGCAAATGAAATTGCATAAAACTCAAGCCCTCAGCATAACCAAAAGGAACAAAACATAAGTAAAAAAATAAATAGATTCTGGGACACCAATATATTCCTGCTATAAGCCTTCCTGAAGAGCAAGAGTAGCTCAGGATAAAATGTACAAAAAAGAAAAAGAGAGAAACAAGGAACAGACAAGATGGAGATGGACATAAAAGTACATTAAGTATGAAAATTCTGAGAAAGAGTTCTGATCAATTAGAGTTGATTACAGATAAGGGACTTTAAAAAAAAAGATCAGAGATGCAAAAAGAAGAGTGTAAAAGGAAAGGTGAATAGAGGGAAGCTCCTCAACTTGATAAAAAGAATCTACAAAAAACCTACACCTAACATCATACTTAATGGTAAAAAACTTGAGGAGTTCTCATGCTAAGATGAGGAACAATTCAAGAATGTCCCCACTCATTACTGTTTTTCAACGTGGTAGTGGAAGTCCTAGATAATACAGTAAGACAAAAAGGAAATAAAAGGTATACAATGGGGAAAAAAGAAATGCAATGGTCTTTGATTTCAGATGACATGATCATCTATGTAAACAAAAAAACAAACAAAACCTGACCAAAAAGAACTTCTGGAACTAATACACAATTACAACAAGGTTGCAGAACACAGAGTTAATATACAAAAGTCATTTGCATTCATATACGCCAGCAATGAACAAGTGGAATTTAAGAATACATTACTATTTACATTAGGATCTCCAAAAATTAAATATTTAGGTATAAAGTTACCAAAATATGTGTAAGATCTATATGAGAAAAACTGCAAAACTCTGATGAAAGATTAGCAAAGATTAGAAAACACTGTAATTGGAGAGATATTCCATGTTCATGGATAGGAACATTCAATATTGTCACAGTGTCAGTTCTTCCCTACTCGATCTAAAGATTCAATACAATCCCAATCAAAATCCCCACAAGTTATTTTATGGATATCAACAAACTAATTCTCAAGTTTATATGAAGAGGTAAAAGATCTAGAACAATCAACACAATATTAAAGGAGAAGAGTAAACCAGAAGACTGACATTTTCCAACTTGAAGAATTATTATAAAACTACAGCAGCAATCAAGATGATGTGGTACTGGTGAAAGAATACACAAACAGATCAATGAGACAACAGAGAGCCCAGAAACAGACCAATATAGTCTGCTGATATCTGACAAAGGACTAAAGACAATACAATGGAGCGAAGACACGCTTTTCAACCAACAGGACTGGAATAATGTAGGAGAAAATCTATGATCTTGGGTATGGTGATGACTTTTTAGATACAACACCAAAGGCATAACCCATGAAAAAAATAACTGATAAGCGGGACTTCATTAAAATTAAAAACTTCTGCTCTGTGAAAGACATTGTCAAGAAAAGAGAAGCCACGGACTAGGAGAAAATATTCACAAAAGATACATCTGATAAAGAACTGTTAGTTAAAATATATGAAGAACCCTGAAATAAATAAGAAAAGAAACAACCCAATTTTAAAAATGGGCAAAGGACATGAACAGAAAATGGCAGTAAGTAAATGAAGAAGATGTTCAACATCGTATGTCATTAGGAAATTGCAAATTAAAACAAGATACCACGATACACCTATCAGAATGGCCAAAATCTAAAACATGAACAACACTAAATGCTGATGAGTATGTAGAGCAACAGAAATTTTTCATTCACTGGTGCTGAGAATGCAAAATGGTATAGCCACTTAGGAGGACAGTTGGGTAGGGGCGCCTGGGTGGCTCAGTGGTTAAGCATCTGCCTTCAGCTCAGGTCATGATCCCAGGGTCCTGGGATCGAGCCCCACATCGGGCTCCCTGCTCCACCCTCTCCCACTCCCCCTGCTTGTGTCCCCTCTCTCGCTGTGTCTCTCTCTGTCAAATAAATAAATAAAATCTTAAAAAAAAAAAAAAAGGAAGACAGTTGGGTAGTTTCAAAACTAAACATACTCTTACCACATGATCACACAACTGCATTCCATAGTATTTACCCAAAGGAGCTGAAAACTTATGTCCACAAAAAAACATGCACACAGATATTTATAGCAGCTTTATTCATAATTGCCAAAACTTGGAAGCAATCAAGATGTCCCTCAGTAGGTGGATAAACTGTGTACATCCAAACAGTGGAATACTATTCAGCACTAAACAGAAATAAGTCATAAAGCCATGAAAAAACACGAAGGGACCTTAAATGCATATTACTACATGAAAGAAGCCAATGCGAAAAGGTTATACATACTATATGACGCCAACTATATGGCATTCTGGAAAAGGTAAAATTATGGAGACAGTAAAAAGATTAGTGGTTGGGGGCGCCTGGGTGGCTCAGTCGGTTGAGCGACTGCCTTCGGCTCAGGTCATGATCCCGGAGTCCCGGGATCGAGTCCCGCATCGGGCTCCCTGCTCAGCGGGGAGTCTGCTTCTCCCTCTGACCCTCCCCCCTCTCATGTGCTCGCTCTCTCTCATTCTCTCTGTCAAATAATAAATAAATAAAATCTTTAAAAAAAAAAAAAAGGTTAGTGGTTGGCAGGGGTTAGAGGAAAGGAGGGATGAATAGGCAGAGCAAGATTTTGAGGGCAGCAAAACAATTCCATATGGTACTATAATAGTGAATATGTATCATTATACATCTGTTGAAACCCATGAAGTGAATACCAATGTAAACTATGAAGTCTGGATGATGATGTAGGTTCATGGATTGTAGTAAAAGTACCACTGTCAATACTGGAGAGGTTGTGTATGTGAAGGCAGAAAATGTATGGGAACCCTCTATACTTTCCACTCAGTTTTGCTATGAACCTAAAACTGCATTAAAAAATAAACTTTATCTTTTTAAAAAGGGGAGAAAAGGCTGGCATCTTTTGGAAACTATATGACTAAAAGAAAAAGAAATGCCAGGGGAGGGATTTTAAGATCCTGTAACATTAAAGAATTTTTAAAAACATTCAAAGGATGCAAAGCTTCCCCCAACAAAATCTCCTACTCCCTACCTATCCCCCCAAAATATCTTCCAATAAAGAAACTACACTTTTTTACACTGACAAAGGATGTTCTTAAACTAAGAATTTTGTAAATTTAACCTCAAACTACCAGCCCTGTCCCAAAAAATGTAGCAACATGAGCAATCTTCAGCTATACAAAAACCAAAACAAACAAACAAAAAACAACCCACACATAAAAGGACAGAGAGAGTAGGAGGAGAGCAGAAGAAAACTAAAACACCACACATCAACCTTTCTTAACTGGGGTTCAGCAAGATAATTAAGCCCCAACGAGAGAGATTTCAATAACTATTTTCTTAATTTTCTGAAGGACAATACATAGATAACTATCATATTAGTTACATATAACAGAAGTGAATTTATTATATACCAGGTATGCCTTACTGCTCTGAGGGAACCTAACTGAAAAGAGTTACTCCCAAGTGAACTAAATTTTGCTCAACCAAGCTTTTGATGTTATTTTTTAAATGTCTTAAATCAGAAGTTCAAAAACAAAAACAGAAATTAACCAAAAGCAGGAAGAAATGAAAGAAGATTTCACTCAGCAAAGAAACAGAAACAAAACTATAACAGAAATGAAAGTAAATTACAATGCCCAAAAGTGATAAATTCAAATGAAAAATGTAGTGTCACTGAAGAAAAGCAGGAAAATAACCTAAGTGAATGGAAATAAGAAAAAGAAGCAAAATGGGACAGAAAGTAGTTGAAATGAGAAACAAAGAAGATCCATCTCATGTATAACTGGAGTTCATATGCACATATATATATACACACAGACACAAAAAAAATGAAATAGAATAACATTTAAAACTATAATCCAAGTTTTAGGATCAAGTTCTAGGGTTAAGTGAGTGAAGAAAAGGAGAGTGACAGCTAAAAGGGTTTCCTTTGGGGGTGATGAAAATGTTCTAAGCTGATTGTGGTGATGGTTGCACAACTCTGTAAACATACTAAATATCGATGAATCGTATACTTCAAATGAGCATATTGTAGGATATGTGAATTACACCTCAACAAAACTGTCAAAAAAAAAACAAAAACAAACACTATAACTCACAGAAACTTTCCAGAAATAAAAAGAAACCTGACTGCATGTTTAAAAGGTGTCCAGGGGGCGCCTGGGTGGCTCAGTTGGTTAAGCGACTGCCTTCGGCTCAGGTCACAATCCCGGAGTCCTGGGATCGAGTCCCACATCGGGCTCCCAGCTCAGTGGGGAACCTGCTTCTCCCTCTGACCCTCTCCCCTCTCATGCTGTTTCTCTCTCGCTCGCTCTCTAATAAATAAAATCTTTAAAAATAAAAAATAAAAGGTGTCCAGGTACTACAGAAAAATTGGTCCACAGCATTAAACTCTTAGAAGTATCTTACAGAAATTATTAGATTTTGAAGATAAAGAGGAAATTTCTCAGTTTCCAGTCCAAATAATTTTAATTAAAAAAAAAACAAAAAAACCTTAGAGGAGAAAGAGCACTGGCCTAGCATCAAACTTCTTAAAAACGGCATAGCAGGGGCACCTGGGTGGTTCAGTTGGTTAAGCGACTGCCTTCAGCTCAGCTCATGATCTCAGGGTCCTGGGATCGAGCCCCCTGAGCAGGGAGCCCGCTTCTCCCTCTCCCTCTGCCTGCTGCTCTGCCTACTTGTGCTCCCTGTGTGTCAAATAAATAAATAAAATCTTAAAAAAAAAAACGGCATACCAAGCAAGGCATCAGCGGAGCAGCATTTTCAAAACACTGTAGAAAATAAAGTGTAAATAAAGCAAAGATGTTCTATCCAAAGGCAACCGAAAAACAGTTTTAAACAAGTTAACAGGTCAGAGAATTCTGTACCCATGAGCCCTTCTTCAGTAACCAAGATATGACTCAGAAACAAAGACGAAAGGGCATGTGGGTGGCTGAGTTAGTTAGGTGTCTCTTGATTTCAGCTTAGGTCATGATCTCAAGGTGGTGAGATCAAGCCCCGCATCAAGCTCCATGCTCAATGGGGAATCTGCTTGAGATACTCTCCCTCTCCTTCTGTCCCTCCCCTTGCTCCAGCTCTCTCTCACTCTCCTTCTCTCTCTCCCTCCCTCTCTCTAAAATAAATAAATAAATCTTTTTAAAAGTTTCGAAAAAAAAAATACATCATGAAAGGAAAGTAGAAGATATGCAAAGAGACAACATAGATTAAAAATACATGAACACATATTACTCCCAGTCCAAGTCAGAACAGGAAGACAAAAAACAAAGTTTAAAAGAATAAATATAACCAAGAAGGTAGGCAAATCTTAGAGATATCAAACTTTACACTCTGTTAATAGAGACTAAACCTATTTTTCAAGCAAACATGAAAAATTTATGAAAACTGATCATATTTTAGATCACAAAGAAATAGTAAATTCCATAAAGGAGAAAAATCAACTAACAACAGTCTCTGATCAAAAGAAAAAAACTAAAAATGATTCCCATAAAAATAATTTAAACATTTTCCTTCAAAATCAATGCTACAAAACAATCCATGAAGCTTCTGGCCTATAATGTCCTTTGAAGATTTAAATAGAATTCCCCTTGAAATCACCTGGTCTAGGGCGCCTGGGTGGCTCAGTTGGTTAAGCCACTGCCTTCGGCTCAGGTCATGATCCTGGAGTCCCTGGATCGAGTCCTGCATCGGGCTCCCTGCTCGGCGGGGAGTCTGCTTCTCCCTCTCCTGCTCCCCCCTCTTGTGCTCTCTCACTCTCTCTCTCAAATAAATAAATAAAATCTTAAAAAAAAAAAAAAAAGAAATCAGCTGGTCTGCTGCAGTTTTGTGGGGCAGTTCCTTGGAAGTTTCTCTATTCTAGTCTTCATAACTCATTCTTAGATGAGACAATTCAACACTACAAAGAGTGCAGCTCACCCAATTTATATGTTTGACACGTGCCCAACAATCACATAAAAAGCTTCTTATGGAAACACAGGCAAGCTGATACTCAAGTTCATATGGGAAAACAAACTTATAAGAATACTCAGGAAAAAAAACATGGAAAAAGAAAAGCTACAAGGGGGTGGGGGTGGGGGGGTCAGCCCTACCAGGCACTAAAACCCACTACCATAAGTCATTCTAATTAAAAATAAGGTACTTTTACGGCATAGGTATATGCAATTACCTCAGTGTAGGGTCAGCAAGCTTTTTCTGTAAAGGGTCAAAAGGTAAATATTTTAAGCTTTGCAAGCCTCACAGTCTCTGTCACAACTACTCAACTCTCCTGGTGTACCAGGCACAAAAGCAGCCATATACACTATGTAAATGAATGAGTGTGGCTGTGCCCCAAAATAACATTATTTACAAAAACAAGGCTGAGTTTGGCCAACCGGCCATAGTGTGCCAAATCCTGATCTAACAGAATACAATGTCCAGAAATAGACCCAAGTACATAATGGACATTCAGCACATGATAAAAGTGGCATCTCACATCACTGAGTAACTTATTTTTTTATTCTTTATTTATTCTATACAGACATTTGAAACAAAGCCAGGACCTACCAACAGGCTTTACAGATAAGTTTCATTAAACGTTACATATTGCCTCTAATTTAGTTCCACAGATGAAACCATACATATTTTAAATATAAATAATCTTGGGGTACGTGTGTGCCTCAGTCAGTTAAGCGTCCTGGGATCATGTCCCCATCAAGCTCCTTGCTCAGTAGGAAGCCTGCTTCTCCCTCTGCTTATGCTCACTCTCTCTCTCTCTGAGACAAATAAATAAAATCTTAAAAAAAAGCCATAAATTAATCTTATCATTGTATGCACTGTTAAAGAACGGCATGTTATATGTTACCAATCACTGAAGGAATGTTAAACCCTAATGATGAAGGGTGTTTTGTGTTTTTTTTGGCGTTTCTGAGAGTTACTGAGAAATAACTGACAAACATCACTGTATAAACTTAAGGCATACAGCAAGATGGTTTCATTTACATATACTGTGAAATGATTACCACAACAGCTAAAATCCATTTTCTCATACAGATACAATAAAAAGAAAGAAGAATAAAGGGGAAATTATTTTTTCCTTGTGATGAGAACTCTTAAAATTTACTCTTAACAATTTTCTTATATATTGTACAGCAGTGTTAGCTACAGTCATGTGTTGCACCTTACATCCCTAACGGTCTGTACCTTTTGACCATCTTCTTCCAATGCCCCCACCTTCCATCCCCCACCTTTGGTAACCACAAGTCTGATCTCTTTTTCTGTGAGTCTGGAGAGGTTTGTTTGTTTGCTTTTTAAGATTCTCATACAAGTGAAATTATACAGTATTTGTCTTTCTCTGTCTGACATTTCACTCAGCATAATGCCTTCAAAGTCCATCCATGATATGTCATATAGGATTTCCTCATTTTTTATAGCTGAATAATATTCTATTGTGTATATATAACACAACTTGTACATGCATTCATCCATGAATGAACACTTAGGTTGTTCCATGTCTTGGCTACTGTAAATAATGCTGTTATCAACTGGGGGTGGGGGGTGCAGATATCTTTTTGAATCTGTGTTTTCCATACCTTATATTCCCCAAAGTGTAATTGCTGGATCTTTTTAACAAGAAGCGCCGAGACAACTTGTTAACCATTTGGAAAAAGATAAAATTAGAGCCAGACTTAATAGATTATACATGAATAGACTCCAAATAGATCAGAAATTTAAACTTAAAGAGACCATAAGTACTGGAAAAAGGTATGTGTGAATTCCTTTAAAATCTGAGTGTACGGTAAGGTGACTATGAGTCAAAATCCAGATGCAGTAAAAGGAAAAATAGGAAAATTTGGCTAGATAAAAATTTTTAACTTTTGCACAGCAATATTTTTAACACTTTAAAATCAAAAGGAAAATGAAAAGATGGAAAAAATATTTACAACATACGTCACAGATGAAAGGACTTACATGCCTAAAAATTTCTTTTAGATTGAGGGGTAAAAATTACCAAAATCCAAATAGGAAATGGGGAAAAGATATAAAAATGACCCTTATATAAGAAAAGATGTTCGGACTTACTCTTAAGAGATGCAAATCAAAGCTACATATTTCTCACCTAACAGTGGCAAATATTCTGTCCGTGAACCAGTGAGAAAACAGGCATTCTCATATATGTCTGGTAGGGAAGCAAACGTGTACAACCCTTTTGGAGGATAATTTGGCAATATTTAACAAAATTACATTTGTAATTACATTTGATCCAGCAATCCCACTTCTAGGAATTATCCCTGAAGATGCATTGTCAATTAAATAACATTATGAAAATACATATGCACAGTATTCAGTGGAGCACTGTTTCTAATTTCAAAAAAAATGGAAACAATCTACATGCTCATAGATAAGATACTGGTTGAATAAACTATGGCATATCAACACAATGGAATACTAGGCATCCTTAAGCAAGAATAAATAAGGCCTCTATAGACTGATATAGAATAATTTTCAAGGTACATTTTTAGGTGAAAAAAAAAAAGTGAAAAGGAGTAGCTATGTACCTATCTATGTACCACCTTTTGTAGAAGAAATAAGCAGAAGTAAGAAAATATACATATGTGTACCTGTTCATTAGTACACTAAAAAACCTAGGAAGGATAAAACAGAAACTAAGGAAACTGGTTATCCAGTGGAAACAAAATGGGAAGAATGAGAACAGGACAGAAAGGATGACTGTATCTGCTTGTGTTGTTTTGACTCTTAGAACTAGGTACAATAAATGCTTTATGTACTAAAAAATACAATCGACAAGGATTAGGAGAGCAGAAAGAAAGAAAACTAAATATACTTCAAATGAATAATATAATCACACTTAATGATGGGGGAAAAACTAAATCAAGTGACTCCTGAAACTCAGTAATATAGCCGCAAGCAAAAGATTTATTTTTTAATTATGAAGAAATATTCATTATGATTAGTACATTTATTTTCCAGTGATGTAGGTAAGCAATTCTAAAACTACTTAATATACATTCTAGAACTGAATGAGTAAATATATTGTGGAAAATGGAAGCCAGGTTTCTCGCTGTTAGAAAAGGGAGTTATAAAAACAAAAACCAGGGGCGCCTGAGTGGTTCAGTTGGTTAAGCATCTGACTCTTGATCTCAGCTCAGGTCTTGATCTCAGGGTCATGAGTTCAAGCCCCGCACTGGGGTCCACACTGGGCATGGAGCCTACTTAAAGAGAGAAAAAAAAAGTAAAAACAAAAAGCGTTACCTTACATAAGGCTAGAATGAAATCTATGAGATTTGACTAGAATCGGAGATATTGTGAACTCATGGTTTTTAATACACAGAAAAGGAGGGAATTTTTTTTATAGAGAAAGACAAAATTATACATATATTACCTAACATGGTTGGCTGAGAGGGCCTAAAAGCAATCCCAGTAGCACTAAGCACACCTACCACCGAGATTTAAATACCATTCTTCACTAAAAGTAACCAACGCTCCTTGGAAAATTGACTCATCCCAGAGCTGAGTATAGGAAAATATAAAATGAGCCTGGAACATTTTTGTTGCAACAGAAAGTAAGGAAGTGTTTAAAGAATTAGGAGGACAGATCAAATATAGGAGCCAAGCTGAAAGGGCATCCACTAGCCAATACTGAACTGCCTGACCATCAAAATAAATAATGATAGTAACAAATTATAACTACTGAATAAGATAGGAACCACAAATCTATACTGATATAATAAATGAATAAACTGAAATTCTAATGAAAAGGGCACATAGTTTCAAAACACCTCTCCAGAAAATATTTAATTACAAAGGGAAAAAAGGATAACTTTACAGTGAAGAAAGCTGCTAGACACCACCGTACTTAAGTAATGAAGATGATCACCATTAGTAGTGAGGCAAACCAAAATCATATACCACCTGATAATCAGATGCAATGAGAAGAACACAGCATCACTTTTGTGATATTCCTTTCAAAGAGGTATAACCTAATTCTAATCATAAGAGACAAACCCAAATTGACAGACATACTGCAAAATAAATTATCTATAATCTTCAGAAGTGTCATGGTCATGAAAAGTCCAGCAAAGACTGAGAAACTATTCAAGATTGAAAGAAATTCAGTAAGTATGACAACTTCACATCATTCTGAACTGGATACCTTTGCTATGAAAAAAATAAAACAAAACAAAACATTATTGAACCTCTGATGAAACTTAGAAGACTGGATGGCAGTAATGTGTCAATGTTATTTTACCAATTTCATTCTCCTATTAGGATTATGTAAAACAACCTCCTCTGTAAGAAACATACACTAAAACATTAGAGCACGACAAAACATTCAGTCAACTTTACTTTCAAATAGTTTGAGAAACAAAAAGTTCTTGCATTGTACTGAGAAATAAGCTTGAAACTGTCTCAAAATAAATGAAAAGCAAAATCTTTCAACAGCTGGTGTGCATTAATTAATACCCAACACTTCAAATTGTGGGATCAGGGGCACCTGGCTGGCTTGGTCCGGAAGAGCATGTGACACTTAATCTCAGGGTCATGAGTTCAAGCTCCATATTGGGGATGGAGTCTAGTTTAAAGAATTTTAAAAATAAAAATAAAACAAATTGTGGGATCTTATCTCAGAAAAAATGTGCTGAAATCTTCTGTGCTCCTTTTCACCACTACTGTCGGATGATCTCAATAAACATCTAAAACTAGTACTGAATGAGGTTCATGTCTTCCCCAACCATTCACAGAAGTCAACAATTAGTAGTTCATCCATCCATCCCTTTCCTGTGAACTCTTCCAGATCCCCTGGGACAATGTTTCCTTTGGCAAAATTGTTTCTTTGAAATTAATTAGGTGATAGTGTCTTCTGCTACCAATACTTTAATCCTTCAGTTTTTATAACCTGCTGTCTTAAAGATGGAGGATTTAACATTTGCCTTTTATTCCAAATTAAATAACTAGGAAGCATCCTGTAATATAAGAGATCTTATAAGGACTCCAATAAATGACTCCTGGTTTTCTAAAGGAAAGAGAGGGGAGAAAGAACCTCCCTTATATTAGGGTAAAGAGTCTTTATGTACAACCTACCTACAAAAATTGGCAGTTGGTTCTTCGTATCACCAGGCCATCACACAGTACACGGTACACGGTACACAGTACAGGGTACACAGTAGGTAGTCAGTAAATATGTACAAGATTTACAAGTGATTCTATACTTTCTTAAGTATTTTCTGAATCATCTCATTCAAACTGACTGATCTCAGTTTTGAAGTCCATCAAAGATAGCACCCAGGCAACTCAATAGGAAGGCACAGACTGGCACAGTTGCTATGTGTTTGAAAATGTCTCTGGAGTTCTTTTCCTTGGCCAAGCATATTTAGTAGTATTAGACCTTCTTTAGTAGGCCATGCCTTAGCTGACTCAGCATATACTCAAACTGCTCAGAGAGAAGTACCATTTGTAAAGAGGCTTATGAATTTAGAATAGACTACTGAAAAGGCTTGTTAAACTTTTTCAAAATAACAAAGTTTAATCTTGGTGTGGGTACAATGAGATACAAACTCTCTGGAAAACAATTTAACAAAACATATACAGTATGCCTCTTAGAAATATATTCTAAGTCATTCAAAAGGAAGGCAAAGATTTATGCAGAAAGATGGTGATTAGTTTTTAAATAATTAAAAATGAAGATTTAAACACCCAGAAAAATGACAAATAACATGATATTCATCAAATACACTACATGGTAATTTCAAATTATGTCATGAGAAATTTTTAGTAATAGGAAAACATTAACACAATCACCGTAAGTGTACAAAGTATAAAGTAAAATAAGCATATGAAATTACATATACATATACACGGATTAAATACTGAGAGAAAATATGCCAAAATAGTAAGAATGGCACTTCCTAAATTGAGGATTATTTCTCATTTTCCTTTCCACTCTCATCCAAACATTCTACAGTATGCATGTATTACTTTTACAATCAGAAAAGAGTATTTTTTAAAAGATTTTATTTATTTATTTGACATATATAGAGAGAGAGCACAAGTAGGCAGAGGGAGAGGGAGAAGTAGGCTCCCCGCCGAGCAGGGAGCCCGACATGGGGCTCGATTCCAGGACCCTGGGTTCATGACCTGAGCCGAAGGCAGACGCTTAATCGACTGAGCCACCCAGGCGCCCCAGAAAAAAGTATTTTTTAAACAAAACAAAAATACAACAATCTAGTCTTCAAAGCAAAATCAATTTTTACTCAAAATACTTTCAACTCACATGAATACTTGGATTCAAAGAACTCAGAGAATAAAATCCAAAGTAGTTCTAGCTAGGGCAGCAACTACAACTACACCATATAATCCTAACAAAGCTTAAAGATAGCCATTCCTTCATATTCCAACTTACTATGCCTATTCATTAACTATTCTAGAAAATGGGTATATTTACCATACAGTGAACAAGACAGGACCCCTTTTCTTACGAAACTTAGACTCCAGTGGGGGAGAAAGACAACAGACAGGAGGGGGAAAAATAATATGGAATATAATTTCAGGCAGTGCTAAATGCTATGAAGAAAAATAAAGCAGGGTAAAGGAACAGAGTGAAAAGCAGGAAGTTATTTTACATTGGGTGGTCAGAGAAGGCCTCTAAAGAAGAGGTATCTGATCATGGTAGCCAATTATTTGGCCAAGCAATGGTCTAGGTGTTGCTGGGAAGGTATTCTGTAGATGTGATTTACATTTATAATTGGTACACTGTGAGTAAAGCAGATTACCCTCCATAATGTACGTGGTCTTCATCCAATAAGTTGAAGGCCTTAAGAGCAAAGATTCTGCCTCAAGACTGCAACAGAGAAATCTTGCCTGAGTCTCCAGCCTGCTGGCCTGTCCCACAAACTTCAAACTTTCCAATCTCCACAATCACATGAGCCAATGCTCTGAAATATCTATTTACCCACCTACCTATGTTATCTACTGGTTCTGTTTCTCTGAAGAACCCTAATACACTAGCCAACCTTAGATTTGGTCTCCCTGCCTCCTCTCTTCATTCTATCATCTACACAGGAGCCAAAGATCTTGTTAAATGTTAGAGAGAGACAAATTACTCCTCTGGTCAAAATTCTCTAAGAACTTCCCATCTCATACAGAATAAAAGCCTTGGAGTGCCCTATCTCACTTCTTCTCCATAGCACTTATTACTATCTAACATATTATGTGCTTTACTCATTTTCTTTTTTCCCGCACTAAAATTTAGGTTTCAAGACAGAGTGGCTTTTTGTCTGTTTTGTATACCCCTCCCCTGTATTAATCCCTGGCACACAGTAAGGAGCATCATAAATATTTGTTGCCTTGAAGAAAAACACATGAGTAAACAATGACTGGTTTTAAACTTGGTCTTTGTGCTTTCCTATGTTTTTCTATACTGGGCATGTATTTCTACTATGATCATACATTGCTGAGAATACAACAGTCCCCCCTTATGTACCGTTTCGATTTCTGCAGTTTCAGTTACCCACAGTCAACTGCAGTATGGAAGCAGATGATCCTCCTCTGACTTGTCATCAGAAAGTCACCAGTAGCTTAGCGCTACGTCACATTGCCTACATCATTCACCTCACTTCACCTCATCACGTAGGCATTTTATCATCTGATTTCATCACAAGAAGAAAGATAAGTACAGTACAATAAGATAATCTGAGAGACACACCACACTCACACAACTTTTATTACAGTATATTGTTAAAATTGTTCTATTTTATTATTAGTTTTTGTTCATCTCTTAGTGCGCCTAATTTAAAAAATAAACTTTGTAATAGGTATGTATGTACAGAAAAAAACATAGTATATATAGGGTTTGGTACTATCTGCAGTTTCACACATCCACTGGGGGTCTTGGAAAGTATTCCTCACAGATAATGGAGGAACTACTATAATGTAAATTAGAATCTTTTTCGTTCAAGTTTGGTCAAAATTTAGAAGGCCTAAGAAAGGTTGTATCCTTTGACTCAGAATTTTTCCAATGAATAATACAATCTGAGGAATTAATCATAGACACTAAAATTTAGTGACCTTAATGTCCATCAAAAGAGACTGATCATTGTACACTCAGACAATGAAACTCTATACAGTTATTGAAAATTGAGACTTTTACTAATATGAACCATACTGATAAAAATCAGGTTATAATTCAGTATATAGAGTATCGGCCTATATATAAACAAACAAACAAAAAATATATGTAATACATATACAGAAAATGTAAAGAAAAAAAGAATGGACACTAAAATTAAATGAGATTATGGCTGAATGGTTCATTTCTTTTTCATATTTCTCTTAAGATTTTTGCAATGAAAAAGTGTTACTTTCATAAAAGGAACAATATAAATCAATAGAAATACATAAAACCAGCATTTTTATAAGTAACATAATAAATGTCTGTTATATGATGTGTAAGACATCATTTTTGTTGAAAAGGTAAAGGTATTTTCTAATATGGTCTGAATCCCATTTGTTTGCTTCCCTGTCCTCAAATTATGCTATTAAACCTTATCATCATGCACTCTGTTTTAGAAACCATAAATTAAAACTGTTAGTAACACAAGATGTAGTTTTAATTTTCCCACAGAGATTCTCTTCCATAGGAAATGTGATTTCTTTAGTGCACTGAACATTCGAAGTCTATAAAATGGTCCAAGTTGGGTGCCTGGGTGGCTCAGTCATTTGAGTGTCCAAATCTTGATTTTGGCTCAGGTCATCATCCCAGGGTTGTGAGATGGAGCCCTGTGTCAGGCTCCGCACACTGGGTGTGGAGCCTGCTTAAGAGTCTCTCTCTCTCTCTCTCTCTCTCCCCCTTTGCCCCTCACACCCCCCACCCCACTCACTCTCTCAAAAATAAATAAATAAATAAATACATAAATAAACAAACAAACAAACAAATAAAATGGTCCAACCTCCATGAAAACAATTCAGCCATACCTATCAAAAAAAAAAGGCACTGCCCACTTTGCGATAAACCACTGAGCCATACACTTAAGATTTCTGCACTTTTCTATAACTGCTGTAATTCAAAAAAGAAAAAAAAAAACTGTACTCTTCTTTCTCACCACCCCCGCCCCACCAAATCTACAAATGATAAAAGTACCACTGATGAAAGAGTTATTTAAACTTTATAAATCTGGGGACATGTCTGTAATATAGTGTTAAGTAAATGAAGTAAAGGAAGGTGCTGTATCAGTTTTTCTAGGGTGAGCCCATTCTCCCTATTTAAAAAAAGGAGGGGAAATCCCTTAATTATAGAGTTATATACCCTCAGGTTAAAAACAAAAAAAAAACCCCAAATACACAGTGGTAGACAACAAACTGTTAACATTTGGGTGCGGGGGGAGATTGGAAGGGAGAGATTATTAAACTTTTCTATATACAGATAATTTAATTAACAATAAAACACTGATATTCTTTGATCAAGCAATTGTAGATCTAGGAGTTTATTCTACAGACATAATCTTACAAGCCTAAGATAAATGTCCAATGAAAATAGTAAAGTGGAGTGCTAGGATACAAAAAAAACTGAAGTCTAAAGTTCCTTCAATAGGGAATTGGCCAAATTCTTTTTTAAATGATAAATGATATAATGGAATATTATTGCAGCTATAAAAAAGTAAGGTTGTACTGGGTTTTATGTGGTGACAGGGAAGAATGGTCAACATATATTATTAATTGAGAAAGTTATTAATTAAAAAACAGTATGTATAGTATGGTTATATTTGTATTTTTTTAAGCTTTTGTCTACAAGGATACTGGGAAACTAGTAAGTGATACTTTGTGAAGTGAGATCTGGGGTCAAAGGAAATTGTATATGTCTTTTCTAACTTTCAGCACCAATTATATTATTTTTAAGTCTATGAACAATTTTTTTAATGCTGACATGAAACTGATTTGTCAAACTCCTCTTTATTTTTTAGGCCATCTTAGGTTTGCTTTACAATGCCCCGGCAAAAAAGTTAGAGAAGAAGAAAGCTGAACTAAGAATAGCATTAATTTTGAAAACTGTTCAAGGTTGAGCTGAATGGTTCTATTTTTCTGTATGTTTGGGAATTTCCACAGTAAAATTTTTCACATAAAATCTTACAAAGAGCCCTGCTATGTAGTACAGATAAATTCAGAGTAAGCACTATGCAACGCCTTCCTTTATCCCTCTAGTGACTCCAAAGTCAAACTCTGGGGTTCCAAGGGACATGTAAAAAACCACTGGTTATATTCATTATCATCACCATAATAACACAGGCAGCCTGCACAATTTGATGGATTCCTCCTTGCCTAACAGAAGGAAAACAGACCCTAAAAGCAGCAACAGATGTTCTCTCTGGGTGGTGAGTTTACCAATGTCTGGGGTTTTGTTTGTTTGTTTGTTTTAGTAATGATATTTTGTAAATTTTCTTATAAAGAGAAAAAAATTTTTAATGTTCATAAAATATAATAGACTGTACCATTAAACAATCCAAAAGGTTACTCCAAGCCTTCACAGTAGCCTCAGGATATGCAACAAGAAATGATAAATCCCCAATGTTCATTAGAAAAGAGACAAAGACAGTGAGTTGGAACAGCCAGTCTCACATAAGGAAACAGCTCAGAACAAAAGGAGAACACCTGACAGTAGGGGCCATATCATCTGCCTGGTCCTTTATCTTATTCTTAGCCTGCCCTTGTATGGAATCCAAGACTGTAAGACTGGAATTCCCTCTCCTTGACTAGGGAACCAGGAAGAAGCAATGAAAGAAATGGATTTTCATCCCTCAACAACAAGCAATCAGTAAGGGATAGATGTTACCTTCCTCTATTTCACAAAATCCTGTAGGTAGATATAACTATCTCTATTTTTAAGGATGAGGAAATTGAGGTTCAGGTAAGTTAAGTAACTTGCCTAATGTCACAGAGCTATTAAGTAGCAGGCAGAAGACTAGAACTGAGTTTGTCTGCTCCAGAGCTAGGATTCTTTCTACCAACCTACAGCCCATAGCTAAAAAATATCCTTTTATCCTATGGCAAGTTCCAACTATAGTGTTCTTTTCCAACTGTAGTGTTCTTAAACTTACTCTGTGGCTCACTATCCATACTGAAAATAAGAAAAGAAAAAGGAAAAGGCAGCTTCACAAAGTTGGACTGACTGTCCAGCACTATCCACACTAGAGTTGTAAGAGAGGAGGCACTAAAACTTGATTCACACGATGCTTGCTGTCAATCCAAATCATCAGTCCTCCCCTTGAGAAAAGTTTATCGCTAATACTCTCCCCAGCTGAGAGTTTGCAAATGGCACTCCCAAGAAAATTTGTCAGTCCATTACATGGAACCCCTACCATTCTAGGTGTGTTAGCTTTCAACTTCTAACACTAGAAATAAAGGAGAATTTGTTCCAACCTAAAAATGGCAGTTGCCAAGTTACTATCACTACAGCATGGTGACTAGAGCACTGGCTTTGCAGTCATCCAGACCTACGTTCACAACCCAGTTCTGCCACTTTAATAAATGGGTAACCTTAAGCAAGTCAATTCAATTCAATAACTGCATATAGCAAAAAGCAATCACGGATAACTTCTCCATAAGGATTAAATGAAATAACCTAGTGCCTAGAGCCTGACACATAAAAAGAAAGTGGAAAATAAACGATACACACTATTATCAACACTGATATTACTCCTGTGACAGATTAGTCTTAGAGTCTTAGCAAATATTCTACGTGGCCTGAACTCTTGATTATCGGATGTAACAATCAACCGGTTCAATCTGGAGAGCTGAACCAACTGAGAAACTGATTCAGTTCAATTTGTTCAGAGACATCCAGATATTCCAGTTCAACTGTTCTAAAAAAATGTTGAGTTAGTCCTAGTTTAAACTGGTTCACATTTTTTTAAAAGCACATATACATTTGGCTAACTCCATAGCTTATTATACACATATTCTCTCTCTCTCTCTCTCTCAGATTTTATTTGTAGTTTAGTCTGGATTTTCCTTCACGGGTCTGCTTACTGTAACGCACTCCTTCAAAGCAGGGAACAAGTCTGTATTGTTCATCTTTATGTGTTCAACACCAGGATAGGCCTTGGCACATACCAAATGCACAGTAAATATTCTTGCAGACAAGCCATTCAGGAACCTCACTAGCTTTAAGATTCAGGAGGGCTCATTTTGGCAATGGGAATGCAATTTTTTCCACCTACAAATATTTGTCAGGTTTTTCTTTTTTTTATTTTCAAATAAATAATGGCTAAACAAGCCACACACCAGATATCTCAAAATTAAAGTTTTCACAAACAAAACTAAGATGGAAAATTCTAGAAACAGTAGCATTCAAGCACAGAGGAAAGAACAATTTTGGAATCAGGCCAAGCTAGGGTTCAAATGCCAGCTCTACCACTTCACAGCTATGTAGTATTAACTTGGGTCCAATCACACATATCACCTCTGAAACTCAGTTTCCACATGTGAAAAATGGGGATAATAACACCTACCTCACCGGGTTGTCACAAAGCTAATATATATATTTTTAACAGTTTATTGAGGTAAATGAGTGATTTTTATTTTTTCAGTCTTAGCTGTTTTCCTTTCTCATAGACAGCAGAACCTGGAGGGATTGTATAATGCCTAAAGGCATCTACTATCTTTATTTCTGCTTTTGAAAAGGTACACTAATTCAGCCACATAGACAGGTAATTGGCTCAAGTTCCAACTGGCAATGGGTCCGGTGTGGTAATTTTAAGGAGGACCCTGTCATGCAACTCCAGAGCCCAAGCAAAGTCAAGCAGGCTCTTCAGGCAACCTATTCTCTTCTGAGGCCTTCTTAAAATGGGTTCACTGAGAGGTATGCAATGTCAAGCAAGAGTCATCTTTGTGATAAACCAAAGATGTAATAAGCATATAAACCAACAGGCATTCTTTGAAAACCCAAGGACAAATTAAGTCAACTAAATTGTAGCACTGTTTGGAGACCGGAGGTAGAGAGCAGGACCACTGGTGTTAAAACAGTAATATGTAAAACCAGTGAGTAGACAGGAAGCAACATGTTTTTTAATACATGTTTACTTTCCATTCACAAACGGAACAAAATAGAGTAATGATTTGCTAATTCCAAATCAGCTGAGTAAATATTTCATTTTACTGTGTTGCAGACTCTCAATTATATACTAAACAAAAACCTAAATAAACAAAATTCCCAATATATCTCTAAAAACAGTATTTACTCCATTCACATTTCAGTGAATATCATTCAGTATTCCACTGTATTTCAAGGTCCAGTCAAGGCAAAGTTTACATTTTTTCTCTTAAATGATTTTCCCTGGGAGAGAGAAGTCAAAGAACTTTGAGCACATTTGGGTTTCTATTTTCAACAAGGTAAGAACCCGTATTTCCTCCCACTCACCCCACCTCCAGAGAATTCACAATACTGATACTAAAATATATTGAAAAATGTTTCCCACTGGTCAATTACTTTTAACTGAATGCAATAAGAAGGATCTGCACTTCAATCTGCACTACAATTCTTCCCCTACTTAAATTTCTGGAAAAAACTCATTCGCCCCACTAACAATTAACTTTATAAACATTCAAGTAATAAGCATTTCAGAAAAACACACTACTACTATAATGCAAATATCCATTATTTAGCACCAAGGAGAGTCCATGCAACAACATCTGCCATTTGAAGAACATTTTTGTTAAAGTTACATTGCATGCAGCGAAGCTGCTTTTCCAAAAATAAAATATACATTACACTGGAGCCTCACTGCAACACCCAATCCCTGGACCCTAAGTGTTGTACCGCCTTTTTATGCACACTCCTATAACAACTGGATCTTATACTGAATCTACTCTCTAGTTAATTCTGTTAGTGAGGTTCCAGTACAGTTTTCTAAAGAAAGCAATTTGAATCAATAACCACACCAATGGTACTCAGAATGTTTGCTAATAAGTAAATAAAATACACAATTCCAATATGAAAGAAATTCTCCTCCTTCCTGGTTCCCCCACTCCATTTAGAGACTGTAAACATGAATAGAAAGATAACCTTGAGAACAGTAAAGTCATCCATGCCATCAATAATATCCCTCTAACTCATTTCCTCATTTTACAGTGTTTTCCTAAAACAGGGCAGTCTCCACAGGACACCAGGAATTTAATATCGGTTTTTTTAAAGATATAATAAACTGTGCGGAATACACAGTGATGAAAACTGAATATTGCTACTGAAACCATACTTAATTAAAATACACGTTTTCTCTAAACAGAACTTCCCCAATAAAGCCGCAAAGTTTTCTGCCTTGGCTCCCCTTAGAATCCATCCCAACAAGTGAGTGCAGTCCAGCCACACTCCTGCTAACAGTTTTTTCCTGAGCAACCCCTCCCCACCCCCGAAAAGTTTTACTTTTATCTGTGGAATTCTCTGCCAGCCTCGGCCTGGAAACCTGGGTGGACCCTGAGGACAGGTGTCAGATCTGGCCTTTGGGAAGTGGACCAAACCGACGGTTATTGGCAGCATAAAGCTGTGACCTTTAATAAACTTCAATTTGAGATTTTATACAATTAGTAATTCCCTCCCTACTCCTTTTTTGAAGGAGGGAGAGAAAGCATGCCAAAAGGATGAATTTCAAAGTAGAAAAATCACCACTTTAATTATGAAACCCTCCCAACTCAACAAAGAACTGTTAAAAGTAGCCAAATGGAAAATGTCAGGGTTTTGTGGGCACATGCACAACTATTAAACATGAGAATCAGAACTTCAAGGTGGGGGGAGGGGAGAATAAAAAGCAGGAGCAGAAAAAGAGGAGTAGAACTGGGCCCAGCCAAAGACCCATTTTCTCTGAGAGGCCCCTCTTGGTACTAACTCCTCCATGTGGGGCACCCAGGCTGAAGAAAAGCAGAGGGTTACACAGAACATTTAGCAGACTTAACATTGGATTAAACACACTACTGCAAGTTTCAACAAATGTTCATGGCATACGTAAAAAACACATTTACAACAAGAAAGAAGAGAGGCACCTGGAGACATCTGACACTGGGCATGCTCTGCAGGCAACTCAGTGCGCACATGCTCTCTACCAGGTTGGCGCAGCCTAGCCACAAAGACCTTGGCACAGAACACTGCAGGATGACAAAAAGGAAGGAAGAGAAGAAGCAGTTAGAGGCCGCAACAAATCACTCCTTCACACAGGCAACTTGAATGTTAGTTGGGCAGGGGATGCACCCTTGGCAGTTTGGAGGTCAGGGATGGTGGTCCTAGACAACTTACTGAAACCCTGGGAGAGGGCCCACTTTCTGTCCTACAGAAAGGAGGCTTCTGCTGCCAACCACTAATTCCTCAGGACACAGTGAACAGAATCAAGAGGGAGAGAGAGAATGTTTAAATGAAAACCCACTAAAGGGAACTGTGAAGGTCTGAATGAGCAACAAGATTAATGGTAAGACTGTGACTATAACAATAAAAATAACCGTTTCTAGTCTTGGAGTCATATAATTATAACTGCCATCATTACATCACCTACTATGTGCCAGGGACTTTAAGTGTGTTTTCTAATTCCCACACCACAGTAAAGAAACGGAGGCTCAGAGGTTAAATCGTTTGCATAAGGACACACAGCAAAGGAGGGGAGAGCCAGAATTTCAAACCTTCGTTAGTCTATTAAACCCACATTAATTCTACAAGACTATGATGCTTCTACTGTAAAAACTTTGATCATCTGAATTTTTATCATGTAGATACAGTTTTGTACTTCCCTAAATAAAATCACAGGACACCTAGAGACATAAGGCAAAAGGAATAAGAAAGATGAGTGATAGATTGATAGATACAGGCAATAAAAGAGCTGATTAAAAACATATCTGATTTTGCAGTGACATCCGCATCTCTGCCTTTCCAAAGGAAAAACTCTGGAATATGATGATTTTAATTTTAGACTTTTTTTTACAAAGTTCATTTGACACAAGTAAGAACTTAAAGGCTTATTTCATTTACCCATTCCCATTCTCTTCTAAAAGCTTGCTGGCTTTAAGGGAATTAAGAAAAAAGAAAAATATAAAAATGAACATATGCATTGTGGCTAGTATTTTTAAGCCATTAGATTATTTATGGTATTCAATAAGTTCTTTTTTCTGCAGATCTAAGGTCAATTAGTTTACTACAGCAAAAACAATAACCATGCAAAAAAACATCTTTTTTTAACTGAAGGTGGGTGTTTGGATTTAACCAAAATACTCCAGAAGTCTTAGACTCAACATCATAAATTTGTTTATCCTAGCTATAATTAGGATGGTCAGACATCCTCATTTTCCTTGGACAGTCCAGGTTTACACTTGTTGTCCCAGCATAACTTTCATTCTCAAAAGCGTTCTGGTTTGGGAGACAAATTCTGTGGTCATCCCAATTATAATATAAACAAAGACAGCTACGCTTGACATCAAATAGACCTGGGCTCCTCTCCAGCATCTGCCACTTACTAGTTACATCTCACCTATAATTTAACTAGAGTATTGAGATCACTTACTTATTTATTTACTGTGAAGAAGGCTCCTCGCCCAGCATGGAGCCCAGTGCAGAGCTCGAACTCACAATCCTGAGATTAAGACCTGAGCTGAGATCAAGAGTCAGACGCTTAACCGACTGAGCCACCCAGGCACCCCGAATATTGAGATTATTTAGAAAAGGCATTAAAAGAATCCAAAACCATTGGGGAATCAAATGGAATAAAAAATTGAGCAGCTTTTTGGTAACAACCATACATTTCCAACATGTGCCTTTACTGCAAAGTTTACCATAGCTAATATAGAAATGTATCACTGATCCTCCAGGGATCCATATTTTGTTACCCCAACACTTTCACAGAGTGCCACGAAACATGCTGAATAAATGTTTGTATAATAATATAAACAGCTGCCATTTATCAAGCTCATTATATGATAGCCAGTTGACAGAGTAAACCCCCACAAAAACTTTTTTTCTACAAAAACTCTTTTGAGAGGCAATATTCCATTTTAAAGATGAGGAATCCACGGATCAGTAAAGGAGTGCTTCATTTATTGAAATAGCAGCTTGTTCAAGGAGCAAGAAAACAAGGGCTAACTAATAGTAAAATTAGGACTAGAAGTTAATTCTGCCTGACTCTAAGCAAATCTGTTTTCTTTCCACTAAAACAAACTCTGTCCAGAGATATCTAGCAAATGCTTATTAAAAGAATACTTACATCAGTATGCATCAGAAGCAGATGGGCAGAGAAAAGGCCCAGACACATTATATTTGTATACATTGCTTACATCAATTATTTTAAATAAATTCCCAACAGCCCCATAGTTCAACTTTAAGTTTCCTTTTTGTAATCTTTGTAATTATCCAAATCACAGAATCACTCAGATCTGAGAATGGAGTTTAAGGATTACACCTGGATTCAACAACTGATACCAAATTAACACCAAAGTTCACCTGCAAATTAATTTTCATTTATTCCACAGAAACAGGTTCCTGCTTCAAAATTTAATACGTATTTGACTCAAACAGTAAAACTATGAAGGCATAAGAATACTATACCCTGATTAGATTCTGCTAATGCCTTGGGATCCAAAACTTAAAAAAAAAAAGGGGGACACATTTTCATATTTAATAAAGCAAAGAATCATATAGAACTGGAAGACAATTTAGTCTGCACTTCCACCCCGATTTTAGAAGAAACTAAAGAAGAAAAATAATTTTCCTAACCATCTAATGACCTCTTACAAATATATGGAAAACAACGTAAAGAAAATTTTCTGAAAACTTAGTTTATAAATAGTAGCCATTTATTACAAGTGTTTTTAAAAGCTTGATATTGAAATTGTATATTCAGGAAAAGATAAGAACCCCCTCAAGATCTAATTTCCAAGAATGTATAATATCTATGAAAGACATTGTGGGGTACAGAGAGTGATGCCAGTATTTATTAAAGGTATTAGAACTTCTTTACTTTCATACTCAATTCCTTGAAGCTAAGAAACCAACACAGTGCTGAAAAATAGTCTTTACACAACAGAAAATGCCACTCTAGGAAATACACCCATCTTTTTATAAGGATTACCTGCTAGTAGTCTAAACAAGGCTCCTCTTAAGTGTAATGGACCAAGAAGACATTGATCTAACTTGAAAATAATGGATAAAAATAAAAGTTCCACATTCATCAACCTAAGAGCATTAAAATGCAGCTAGGACCACAGCAGTAACTGATTCTTGAAACTTCTAACTAAATTTAGGGACCTGGTTGGAAATCAATGTTGACTTGTAGAATAACTATTATCTATCATTGTTTAACAGTATAATGTAAAGATTTTGTCATATCAGCTATATTCACAAGGTAGACTATTTTGGTTTTTTTGTGGGGTTTTTTTTTTTAAAGATAACTGGTCTCTCTTTAAACTTGAGGAACACTATTTCATTATTAAAATATGTCTCAAAAACTTACCCTAACACTGTGGGTATTTACCAATTTTAACAAATGCTTATTGACCTACTTATTAAGCCAACAACAATACCAACTAAGCCTCTTTCCTCTTGAGACTTCAGCCTCGAGCTCAAGAGAAACCCACGGGGGTCACAATGGGGACACTTAAGAGAGGGCTCTCAGGGGTAGAAAACCCCCAAGAAATGTTTGCTCTGATTTCACATTTAGCTACTTGTAATGACTAGTATTCTAATTTAGAATTATTCATAAGGAATAAGAAATGCTTCAGTGTTCTAGTATTAACAGCAAATACCCAATTAGATTGATTATATTTGTAGGTTCTACGGCCAAAGAAAATAGCATTAGTCAAGGAAACTGATAGTGTTCATTAATTTTGGCATACCCACTGTACAATCAAAAACCAGAATCAGGGCCACCATGCTGAGAAACACTATAAGTCAGTAAAGACAAGAAGAATAATAGCTTTTGGCATTTTTCAAAAGCAGAAAGTTATTAAAAGAGGTAGAAGAGAAATGTCCTAGGCTCTCTTCCTATTGCCATAGGAACCACAAATCAAAAGGAAAAAGTGGTTGCAGGCACCTTGTCTTCTAATTGGCTGGCTTGAAGGAGAACTCACAAAAGCTTACTTTGGTCTGTTTCTAGATGGGATTGTTTTGAATATCCTGCCCTGATTCCTTCTCAAAGAGGCAATTCTTTTAAAAGCTACCCAAAGAGGTATTTTATGTCAATCTCTCTCTAATGTCACTCTGATTCAGAAATATGCCCTATTTTCTGTATATTTATAAATATAAATTTAGGGGTTTCCTATAAATCCCCCTAATTGTTCTCTTTAAACCTCCTCCCACAGAATCACTACCAGCCTCATCTAACTCTTGTCATCATGTTTGAGATAACTGAGTGGCTTAAACACTATTCCATTCAACAAACAACTTATCTGAACTTACATGTGCAGACAGAAAAGCAATTAAGACATTCTCTCTTGTCCAGGAGTCCATAGGAGGGAATTTTGAGAATGTGCAGTGTAACACACACACACACACACACACACACACACACACCACCCAAAGAAGGAGGATGCCTGAACTAAGCCATAAAGGATGAGTAGGAGGCAGCCAGGGTAAAAAGAGAAAGACATTCCAGGCAGAATAATAGCATAAGCAAAGCCAGAGAGTTAAGAAATGGCACATCCTACTCAGGGATCTGCAATTAATTTAGCATTACTAAAGTATTTCAGTATGAGATGGGGAAAGCTGAGAGGCCAAATCACAGAGGTCTTTCATAAACCACTCTATCAAACTTGGGACTTCATCCTATAGACAACAGCTCTTATACTGTGTGCTATATATATAGCTCACCAGTAAACAACCAATCCTTCCCAAGGGTGCAGTCCAATTTATCATCAACATGCCCAAGAGCTTTTTTCAGCAACTCAGCATACATACTGTTTCAACCATATCTATCAAAGGGATAGAAGCAGGTCATGCAACATATTGGCAAGGGTTAGGGTGAGGTTCTTAGACTAAAAGTCAGGGACAAAGCAAAATATCAAGCCAAAGCCAAGCCAACTCAAGCCAGCATCAAAGAAAGATCCTTGGCAGTTGGAGAGAAGCATGTTGAAGAGAAGTTAGAAATGGAAGTCTCTTGGAGAATCTAACAAGATAGCCTCTCATTTTTATTGTACAATCAATACAAATTTCTTTCAGCCAGGCTACAAAGAATAGATACAAGGGCCGGCACTTACCTTTGGAAGTACATGTCTAAAGTCAATTTTCATGCCCAGTCTAGATTCTTTTTTTTTTTTTTTCCAATAAAACTCCCACCATGCCCTACCGGATATAAAACAAACAGTGCCATGATAATGAAATGGGGGCTACCAAATAACAGAAGAAGTGAAATAGAAGGTCCATTTTATGGTTACTATTTGGCCATAACACTCTCCACTGGGAATCTCTATCCAGGAGTGGGGATTTGGTCCTGAAGAATCATACAACAGATAGGCTCAAGGAGATTATGTAACTCCAGCTCTCTAAACCTGGGTGTGCAAGCTACAGAGTATCCATTCTTTTAGCTGGAGGCTGTCTTCACCTCAAAGCAAATAAAGCAAATATAAAAATTCATCCAAAAAAAAAAAAAATCATCCAAATCAGGAACTACTCCTATTGTGTCTGAATTCTCAGACTGTTGCTTTTCAAGAAGCAGCAGTGGTGTAATGAAAATAGAGCCACAGAAAGCTTTTAAAACCATCCCCTAAGATTGAGAACCTAGGCTTCTGCTGTTAAAATGTTTGACGGCAACCTGTAAGAGCAAACTCTCACCAAAAAATTGTACTGCTTTTAAAACCAAGAACCATAATACAATAATCAGGTTGCAGAATAAAAGTTAATACACAATTTAAAGGCATTCTCCAAAGCCTTTTAAAGAACTGAATACCAGTCCAGTGCCTCTGTGTGTGAAAGACTTTCTTTTCTTTATAATGGTATTTTATTATAGCAAAATTTGATGGTAACCATGTGACATATAACCACGGCAACCATGTGACATATAACCAAGAAAGTTACTGCTTTAATTCTTAGCAACTATAGAGTAGAACTATAGATTTGTAGACAATATACCACAGAGCATTTTCAGGCTAGGATATATGTTCAAAGAAGAAAAGTGTATGGGGAACAGGAGGCAGTGGAAGGAGGAAGGAAAAAAGAAGGGTAAGAGTGAGGAAAACTGATACTATCTGCAAGTTTTCGAGCTTCAAACGTCACTAAATAGGAATAAAATCAGGACTCAAAGCCAGAGCCCAAACTTTCCTTAAACCCTGTAATAATTTAAAAGACAAATCTTCCAATGTCCAATTACCTCATTTTGAATGATTATCTAAGATGAGATACCAGAACCTGAAGCTAATAAAATTAAAATGGATCTTTGCAGTTATCTTTGGTAGACGAATGAAGGTAATTTTTCTTTTTGAATATTTATCCATTCACATTTTCTATTTTTTCTCCAGTGAGTATCTAGTACTTATAATTGTTTAATAATATTACAATGCATAATTCTAAGTGATGCTTTAATTATATAAATAATTATATAAGTTGTTATACATTATAAATAGTAACTTGACAACTTAAATAAAAACAAATTCTTTTCCCAAAAATTAGTTGAGTCCATTTTAAACAACTGCAGTTTAAAATGTGTCAAGATGCTGGAATCCTAGAAACATATTTTACCTAGTGACCCTCAAAAATAGCAGTAAATCTCAAAGTGGTAACACCTTAGTCCTGAGTAACTCCAAATGAAAAAAATATCCTTGTCCACTTTACAACTACCACCCAGGATCCAAAAATGTCACCAGGTTTTTCAGAGCTCTCACAGAAGCTGCTGGAATGGAGGATTAGAAAAATGGGGGTGGGGGAGCAAAATCTCTATTCTAAGCAGCATGACAGAGAACAGGATGTAACAAAATAAACCTATTTCCGGCAGAGCCACATGGGTCCTCGGTTGTACTAGGCCCAGTCTGAGATTCAGCTGCCAAAAAGGAACAGATTCCCCCAGCAAGCTCCAGGTCAGATCAGTCTGAACCCAATCCCAAAAGGGTTTACCAAGATCCACAAATCCTGAGACTGGAGAGAATTAAACAGTTAAATTAAGTACATCTGAGCCTTTGTCAATTAGCATCTGCAGTCCAAAGAGGAAGGTTATTCAGAACTAGGGGAGACCACTAAACTACAAGCTTAACCTCATTTTCAATGAAAACAGTAAATTAAAATGAAAGTTTACAAAAAAGGAGAAACTGGAAGGGGGATGCACATTCATATTTCAGCATGCCTACTGTGTGCCACATGCTGTACAACTATTGTGGTCTCATTAACTCTCACACCACCTCCGGCCAGACCGGTACCTTAGCTTTAAAGAGGAAGAAACTGAGGACCAGACAGCAAATAACTTGCTGTATGGTCAAAAGCAGCAGATTTGCAATTCTGACTCCAATATCCCTACTTTCTTCTCTAAATTATACTGCCTCTCATTTCCTTTGCTTGACATTAAACTCCCTTGAGCAGCAATTTCTTCTCATCTATTTATAAATTCTATCTACTTGTCACCCATCTATATTGCTGATGGGGAGTGTAATAGGTACAACCTCTCCTGTTCAACTTATCAATACATATTCAATACTTGAAAAACATGCACATCACTGACTCAGTAATTCAAGGGCAGGAAATTATACTAGGGAAAGAAATAAAGACATGTCCAAAAATACAGCTAAGAAGATGTTTATCATTCACATTAGTCATAATAGCAAAGGAAAAAAAGGCCCAACAATAGAGATTGGTTATACAAATTATAGATCCTCCAGAAGACAGAATGTTATGTGTCCACCAAATAAAAAACACGTTGTAAGAGTATATTTACTGACCCAGAAGGAACTTTACAATATACGGAAAGTTACAATACACTGAAAAAGTTCAAGAAACATTAAGTTAATAAAGGCTACAAATCAGGACTTTCATTATGATCCTACATTTTTATTTAATAAAATATAAAATATATATAAAATACCAGAATTAAATACAGGTGATGTTTAGTTTACTTTTTATTGGGGGGGTCTACTATAGATTTTCAGATCAGCTGACAGAAAATGGGCAACACAGTACTCAGGTTTCTCAATCCTCTCTCCTCCAGGCCACCTCAAAACAGAGTAACTGGCATTTCCACACTGTTCCTTAAGGATCTGGTCATAACAAATTGTTCCTGATTCTAGTCTATTCCCCTTCAGTGAAGGTGGAGAACAGATAGGGTAAAGCTAGGTATCAGAATTTGGTTGCACTGTGAGGTGACAAAGACACTAACCTAAATTCATTTCAATGCCTAAGGCTTCTAGATAGCTGAGGGTACTTAGCCAGAAAACTCTTAGGTACTGGTGTTCTGTCTTATGAGGATGCCACTTCCAAATATCTGACAATCCATACTCCATACTGCATGACACCTGAGAGGACTTCCAGGTGAGAGAACTAAAAATTCACCTTGTGTTTCAGACATCATCTGAGAATTGAGGGACATCTGATCTCATTATCTATACCAGAGCACTAGGCCCCACTCTTGAGTTAATCCAACTCCCCGTTCCTTGCTATTCCAGAGACAGGCCCTGGCTCGAACCCTTCCTAGTCCTTCTACCAACTCTGAGTCAAAAAACTTAAGAGTTCAGAAAGAATTTCTGAACATGTCTGCACAGGATCTGATTGACCTACGATACACTCAATCAAAATCCTTGCCCTACTTTCATGTGCGAGAGTACAAAGTTTGCCATGATTTTAAAAGAACATGAGTACAGAAAGTGAAAGCTTTTTTTCTCTGATATAATGGATATTCTCATTTTTTCTAGGAAGAGATACCACTTTCAGGAAGATGTCTTGACTTCTATCTACTCACAGAGGGTCTGACTCAATTACAGTCAGACCACATTATAATCTTATTCTAACTGTTCATTTTAAACTGAGTATCCATTCAAAAAGGCTTACTGAGCATGCCAGTACACTAAATGCTTTGATAGACAACACAAGAATTCTCAAGACCAAATATTGTGATATTAAAATTGTTTCTGGAAATAAAGCTATACTATTTCCCAATTCACTAAAGAAAACAGTTAAGTTCCTAAAAGAAGTATAAAATATTTTAAAGAAATGCAGTTTCACTGCTTTCAAGAGTATTAAAACTTAAACCCTACTAAGGGTATTTTAAAAAACACCAAAATACCAAAAATAAAAAAACTTCCAAAGACTTTCAAAGCTTCCACCATGCTTCCTTTTCATTATTAGCTCTGAACAAGCATCTATAGAATGAAAGTTGATCCTACAAAGAAACCTTTTGAATTCAAACCTTACACCATTTAAACAAGCCCTCTAATATTTTCGAAACACTGCTCATTTCTCAAATATATACTTATTTTCAGAGACCTAACAAGCCCCTATCCTAATGAAGCACACATTCCAAGCTGGTAGTCTCAATCTTTAAAATTTTATACATACACAAACACATTCAACTGTATGTTGACTTATTTAGAAAACAATGGTAATCAAAATTTTGCTTCTTTAGCTGGGAATAGCCTGAAAAGTGAGTTGTCAAAGCCAACATTTTATAAAAGGGTACATTTTATCATCCCTTAATTAAATTTATAGCAAACTTTACCCCTGCTCTACTTTCTCATATAGCCCATTGTCCTCATATCCTAGGCTGACCTTGGTTTCAAATAAGAATGAAGTTGTGTGCCTCACAATCCACTGGGCTCTGCGAACAAATGAATCTGTCTTTCAGCCAGGGGCTAAGGCTGCCTTAGTGAGGGACTCCTGCTGCTTGCTGCACAGCCAGGATGTCTTTGATTCCCTTCACACTGTCTGTCTCCTGCAGGCAACTGGGTAAAGGAGAGTTCTCACCGCTTGAAGCCAGAGATTTCATTATATTCTGGAGCTTTCTGAAAGGGACTCTACAGAGCATTCTGTCCATCTTCTTAAAATGCTTTTCTAGCCCAGGTCCTCTAAATCTGTCACATTGTGCTCTTCGTGTGCATCCCCTTGAAAGCACCTAGTCTCGACAGCAGACAATTACTGCTAAACACATGCTACAGTAAGGTCAACCTGCAAGTTTCAGACTCTTTTTGGAGGAGTACATATGAACATGGGTAGACTGTAACACTCTGGAAGTCTTCACACAAAGGAAGCAATGAAGTCTAAGATGGAAAGCCCAAATATATATTTAAGAGATACTGGACTTCTTTGTCAAAAAACACTGTTCAACTTCACTATTTTAATAACTTTATGAATGACTCAGCTATAAGCCATCAGCCAAGATGTTCTACAAAGCACAGAACACAGATGTCGCCATCATAATAAATTTTTCATTAACTCTGAGAGAATACAGAATTGAGAGGAGGATCAGAAGACAAATCTCACAGGGACATTTCCTACTGTGTTTAAGAGGAAAAATAATCCACGAGCCACATTTCTCTATTTTTTTAAGCCACATTTCTTTTCATTGATCAGTTAAAATTCTACAAATAAACAATAGAAACAGCTACCAAGACTGTGAGTGAAAAGAAAAAAGGCTGAAAGGGTGACATTACTATTACTTTGAAAATAATCTGGGCGCCTGGGTGGCTCAGTTGGTTAAGCGACTGCCTTCAGCTCGGGTCATGATCCTGGAGTCCCGGGATCGAGTCCCATATCGGGCTCCTTGCTCAGCAGGGGGTCTGCTTCTCCCTCTGACCTTCTCCCCTCTCATGCTGTTTCTCTCTCTCTCGCTCTCTAATACATAAATAAATAAAATCTTTTTAAAAAAATAAATAAATAAATAAAAATAATCAAATTCATAAACCAAAAACTGTTCTATAAAACCACAGGAAAATCTTAAAGTAGTAAGTCTTCTTTTAAAAATTGTACTTTAGGGCGCCTGGGTGGCTCAGTTGGTTGGGCGCAGTGCCTTCGGCTCAGGTCATGATCCTGGAGTCCCGGGATCGAGTCCCGCATCGGGCTCCCTGCTCGGCGGGGAGTCTGCTTCTCCCTCTGCCCCTCCCCCCTCTCATGTGCTCTCTCTCTCATTCTCTCTCTCTCAAATAAATAAATAAAATCTTAAAAAAAAAAATTAAAAAATAAAAAAATAAAATAAAATAAAAATTGTACTTTATTGGGGCACCTGGGTGGCTCAGTTGTTAAGCGTTTGTCTTCAGCTCAGGTCATTATCCCAGGGTCCTGGGAAGCCTGCTTCTCCCTCTTCCACTCCCCCTGCTTGTGTTCCCTCTCTCGCTGTGTCTCTCTCTGTCAAATAAATAAATAAAATCTTAAAAAAAAAAATTGTACTTTATTTCCAGGGGCGCCTGGCTGGTTCAGTTGGTAGAGCATGCAACTCTTGATCTCAGGGTTGTAAGTTCGAGCCCCATGTTGGGTATAGAAATTACTTAAAAATAAAATCTTCAGGGGGCACCTGGGTGGCTGAATCAGTTAAGCCTCTGACTCTTGATTTCGGCTCAGGTCATGATCTCAGGATTGTGAGACTGAGCTCCACGTAAGGCTCTGCACTGAATGTGCAACCTGCTTAAGATTCTTTCCCTCCCTCTCCCTCTGCACCTCTCCCCCTCCCTTTGCACCTCTCCCCTTGCTCCCAATTGTGCACTCAAGCTCTCTCTAAAAAATATAAAATAAATCTCTTTAAAATAAATAAATAATAATAAAATCTTTAAATAAAAAATTAAAAATGAAAGCAAAAATTATACCTCATTTCCAAATAAACTTTCATTTCCATAATAATTTATAAAAAATAGAGTAATTTACAAGCAATTGGTAAGGGAATTTACCAATTTACAGTGTAATGTTTTTAAATCCTTACAGTGCCTGTACATAGTAGGAACTCAATAAATATTTGTTAAGTTATCAAATAATTAACATGGAAAGTCCAGAAAGTTTACATGCAGAGCAAAAACTTGATTCAGGGGCCAGAGAAGAATATGTTATAATTTTAAGGGGTTGATGGTAGACACTTGTTTTTTGGCCACATCGCCTAATCACAGTGATTGATTCAGGAGTGGGCACATGTTCTAAATTCGAATTCCACGAAGCCACAAGAAAAGAGATTCTTTTCCCACTGAGCTTGAACATATCAGGATGAAAGTCAGAGCTACTGATGCCTTCATGCTACCACAAGGGAAAGAGTGGAGCTGGTTACCAGAAGATACCACTTTTTAGTCTGAGAAAGAAACCTAAATCCACACCTACCTCTAGATTTTTCAAATTACAAATTCCTTGTTTTGGCTTAAGCCAGTTTTAAGTTGGCTTTTCTGCCACTTTAACTAGAAAAATCATAACAAACCTTAAATATTTAGTTCAAATTCAACAGGCAAAACTCAAAAAAGGTATTTGATATGGCCGAAGTTATAAAGACACAGTATTCTGCTGGTGAAACATTCTTAAATTTTTTCTTTCCTAAGAAATCACTTTATTCTACTGATAAACAAAGGTATTCAAAACTAAATGTTCCAAGAATATCTCATTCATGCTCTACCACAGATACTAGAGAAAGAAAAACCTACATAATAGGATAAACTAATCAAAACTCTTAAGAAGACTGTACAAAGAAGGCACAACAGAAAAAGAGTCCTGATTTTCCAATGAGCTCTGAAACCTAACACTGAGAAACCTGACCCACATCTTTATAGGCACTTCATTTCAAATAAGCAATGAGAATGGCATTACCAAGTACAAACACCAAATAAATAAAAAGCCTTAGGGAAAGAAAGATGTTTATCATCTAAAGATACAAAATTCCTGCAAACAGCTGCGAAGAACACTACTATTACAAGCAGAGACTAATCTGTGCCCCTCCTCTAACAACTAACCTTAGTCTCCGCATTTTTACGTAACTTTATTCCTTCATTCATCTTATTTCCCTACATTTATTTTTCCTTTCATCTTCATTTTCCCATTTATTTTGTTTTTATCTTCTTACATTACAGGTGTCATTGTAATCATTCAAATTTGGGAGGGGAGGATAAAGTAAGGTTTAAGTATATACTAACAGTAGCAAAAGCCATTACATATCTAAATTGAGAAAAAGGAGAAAGTTGAAAATAAACTATAGGAATAATACTCTAAAACTGATTGTCAATACCATAAAATGTGTCATCATTGTCCTTGGCAAAACTGACAACTACATGCAGGCATTCCTGTAGCCAGCTTACAGCTTCACCATCTACCACCAATAAATTATGCAGTTTTAACTCGGAAAAATGTACATGCATCAGAGTCCTATGTTTCTTCAAGAATCAGCTACTTGGAAAGGATAGAGAGTATCACAAAAATAAGAAAGCACCATGACACAGTGGAAAGAGCATGGGTTGTACTTTGTTTTGTTTTTTAATTGATACAGAAATACACTGAACCTGAATCCAACAAACCTCTGGACTTAACTACCAATTTGCAAGAAATCCCAAGAACAGATTATATAGACCTAATGAGAATGTAATCAGCAAAATCCAAAATTCATAAAGTTACACAGAACAAAAGCCCAATTCTTCAATAAATACATGGCTAGAGAAAAAAAAAGATGGGAGAGGCAATTTTTACAGATTAAAAAGATTTAAGAGGCTATTAACTATATGCAAAGTGTGAACCAAGTCTGGCTCCTGAATTGAAAAAAAACAATTATTAAAAAAACATTTATGAGAAAAACAAGACAAAGTCAATAGAGGGCAAATACAATATGCCTGACCAAACTCCTCAAAACTGTCATTATCATCAAAAACAAAATCTGAGAAACTGACACAGCCAAGAAGAGCCTAAGGGCACATGACAACCAAATGCAAGGCAGAATCCTGGATGGGATCCTGAAGTGGAAAAAGGACATGAGGTAAAAAACCAAGGATATCTGTATAAACCAGGGGCTGTAGTTAATAATAAAACATCAATATTAACCACACTGATGTAAAATGTTAACAATGGGGGAAATTGAAAGGGGAGGAAGAATATACCTGCTCAATTTTTCTGTAAACCTAAAGTTGTCCTAAAAAATTAAGTTTATTAATTTAAAAGTTATTTATGAGACAAGTAGGCAAATATTAATACTGACTATTGGATAGCAAGGTAGCAACTGGTAATGTTTTAGGTATAATAATGGAATTGTATGCTGTGTGTATGTATGTCTTTTTTGTAATCTTTTGCTTTGTTTTTAAGTCCTCATCTTTTACAGATACACACCGAACTATTCGTGGATAAATGGATAAAGACAAGAAGTAGATTACAGGAACATTTCCCAAGGTTTAGTATTCAAGGTGATTTTTGGTGGTACATAAAGGTGTTTTAATGTTTAGTAGCCATATGTTTAATTTAAGTATATGTTATAAAAAAAACACATAACTAGCACATCAAACCCATGATTTCGTAGATTTTAATTGCTTACCGTAGGTTTTCCCTCTGAAAAAATTTACTGAGGTGAGGTTAAGATCCCAGATCCAACACTATGTGACCTTAAATAAGTCAACCATTTGGAGAGGAACGGCTGGCTACATTAAAGCAGGCACCCAATAAATATTAGCTCCTATGTTATTGATAAAGCCAACCTAAAATTCCAACAAAGAAGTCATATACCAGTAGAAAAGACTGGAACTGAAGAGAATGAGGTAAGCCTGGAATGGAGGAGGCAAGAAAGTATGAGAACTTACAAAGGCAGTCTGGGCAAGGGTAGTCAAGGCTTTTCTTGGCCTTCTCTTCTCCATCTCCCCAAGTACTTAGAATATGCTGCTGCCCACCTATTAGAGCCTAGAAGCCTTGCTGCTCGTGGGCCTTTGGCTCTTGAGAGTCCAACTACCACCGAACACTCCCCTAACTAAGGTGATAGCAAGAGGTACAGCTTCTAAAATCATCAGAAGAGTTTTTCTTTTCTTTCCCCAGGTAGTGAGGAGAAAGAACACAAGGCTTTGGAGAGATAGACAGATGAAAAATATAGATAAAATCGCTATGTAACCTTGAGGAAAAAAAAAAATCCCTTCTCCAGTCTCCATTTCCTCACATGCTAAAATGTAGAAAATAAGCCTACCTTTCATTCAAAGTTACAGAAGGTTAAAAGGAATAGTAGATGTAAATCTAGCATTTAACAAGTGCTAGTTCCCTCCCCTCATTACTTTGGCAGGAAGATAGAGAACTCGGTGAATACAAGAAGTTGGGATGAAATGCACAAAAATAGTCAAGAATAGCTCTTGGATTCCATAGGTTCTGAACCAAAATAAAGGAGGAGAAGCATTCTGGGGTCAGAAAGTTTGGGAAATGCTGGGAAACAAATTATTAAAATGACAATTATCAAGTCAATTTCCAAGAGGAGATCATATGAGGAATTTACCAAATTTACTTGACCTAAAGAAGCAAATAGTGATCCTATTAGTCACTGACACACACACACACACACACACACACACACACACACACACGAAAAGTGGGAGGAGGAAAAGAAAAAAAAGAATTAGTAGTTACAGCAGTTGACAACTCCTTCAAAATGACAGCTGAAGTATTAGCAAAATAATCTGGACAGATTAGAAGTCAATGACAGGTTTAAAAATGGGCCAAGAGGCAGAGAGGGAAAGTAGGGATGCTTTTTGACCTCCTGAAAGGAGTTTCTAATGGTGGCAGTTTAAACTTCAGGATCAAGCGGCACCTGGGTGGCTCAGTCTTTAAGCATCTGCCTTCGGCTCAGGTCATGATCCCAGGGTCCTGGGATCGAGCCCCGCATTGGGCTCCCTGCTCAGCAGGAAGCATGCTTCTCCCTTTCCCACTCCCCCCGCTTGTGTTCTCTCTCTCGTTATGTATCTGTCAAATAAATAAATAAAATCTTTAAAAAATAAAAAATAAACTTCAGGATCAAGTCATTTAAAATTAAGAGATGATACTGAAACTAAAAACGCCAGGCATTTAAGGAACAAATGTATACTTTTTTTTTTTTAAGATTTTATTTATTTATTTCACAGACAGAGAGCACAAGTAGGCAAAGTGGCAGGCAGAGGGAGAGGGAGAAGCAGGCTCTCCGCTGAGCAGGGAGCCGGACGTGGGGCTCGATCCCAGGACCCCAGGATCATGACCTGAGCCCGAAGGCAGCCGCTTAACCAACTGAACCACCCAGGTGCCCCCAAATGTATTCATTTTTAAAGTAAATATAAACTTCTGATACAAGACGGTAATTCTTATTTGCTTCTCCCAAATTCATTCCCTCATTCAACTGGGCAGCTGTAGGGCATGCACTGTACTAGATGCTGGGAATATGCTGTGAGCTGAATATGACATGACAGACATGATCCTTGTCCCCACAGACATTACTTTCTAATCAAGGAGCTGTCTAGTGGGGGATTATGCAATACATTTATTAATTACAATTATGTTAACAGCAGCGAAGGGAAAGAATGGAGTGCTGTAAGAATATGACAAGGGAATATAACCTGTAGGGGTATCTAGGGAACCCAGACACAACCCCTGAAGAACTGATGCTTGAGCTCAGCTCTAAAGGACAAACAAGGGTTAATAAGCAAGAAAGGAGGACAGGGTGAAGCCTTCCAGATAACAAATAACAGATGACAATGCTTGCTAGGTCAAGGCATTGGAGGAAGGGGTGGGGGAATGACTATGACTAAGTGCAGAAAGCTAGAGTGGAAAAAACAAAAACAGGCAAGACTTCGGAGGGAAACAGAGGTGTGAAGGTTGGGATTTCTGATTGGTGCAACTGACATCATGAAAGAAATGTCAAAATAAAAGACAATGTACATTGGTACTGGAAACCTGGCTAGGCTGCCCTCCACATATATAAGACATTTCAAGGAATTTCTATAAAATACAAAAAAAGAAAAAACTGGAGTAGAAACAGGGTTCACTGAATGTAAACACAGAAAAGCCTACCTAAAAAGTGAATGGAATTCCCAGTAGAACCTCACCTCCTAGCTCAAAGAAGGCTAATAGGAGTGAGGGTCCTTGAATCAATGAATGAGGCCAAACATAACAGATCCCTAAGTACTTCATAAAGAAGATCTGGAGCCAGGGTCTGGCCAGAGCAGGGACTGGCTTAAGCTTGCCACAGACAGTACAATGGGTAAAGCAAATACTCCTGCAGCTGGATTCTACCAAAAATGGCCATTTTGTTCACAAAAAGGCAACACTGTCCCAGCCACAACAAACTCAGAAGTTCCTCACCCTGGTGACTTCCTTCCGCCACATTCCCCCAAAGCATCTGGATTTATTTTTTTAAGATTTTATTTATTCATTCACGACACAGAGATACAGAGAGAGAGAGAGAGAGAGAGAGAGAGCAGGGGGAGAGGCAGAGGGAGAAGCAGGCTCCCCCACTGAGCCAGGAGCCGGACCTGGGACTCGATCCCAGGACCCTGGAGACCCTGGACTCATGACCCAAGCCAAAGGCAGATGCTTAACCATCTGAGCCACCCAGGCGCCCCAAGCACCTGGATTTAAATCAACAGAGTACAACTACAGCTATTCCACACATTTCCCTTTTTTCACAAAAGAAACATAAATAGCCACAAACATCATAATATATCCAATATCACTAGTAATTCCAGAAATAACTTGTTAAATTCTTCAACCAAATTGGTATTATTTTTTAATTATTAATATTCTAAAATGGCATAAACATGGAGAAAACAGCACTGTTATAGACAGAATTTGGTCTGTTGTGTCAAGTTCATATAAGTAACAGAAAGTGGGTAAACTTTTGGCCATATAAAATACACGTTCTTAAAAATGTGTGTATCTTTTTTTTTTATTTGACAGAGAGAGAGACACAGCGAGAGAGGGAACACAAGCAGAGGGAGTGGGAGAGGGAGAAGCAGACTTCCCGCTGAGCAGGGAGCCCGATGTGGGGCTCAATCCCAGGACCCCGGGACCATGACCTGAGCCGAAGGCAGACACCTAACGACTGAGCCACCCAGGTGCCCCAAAAATGTGTATATCCTTTGACCCATCATTTCCGCCCCTTAGAAATTATCCCAAGATAATACTCACAGATGTGTTCAAAGATTAAACTACAAGAAAGAACAACCCAGCTTTAAGTTGCTATAAATTAGGGGAACCTGGGTGGCTCAGTCATTGGGCGTCTACCTTCGGCTTGGAACATGATCCCAGGGTCCTGGGATTGAGCCCCACATCGGGCTTCCTGCTCCGCGGGAAGCCTGCTTCTCCCTCTCCCACTCCCTCTGCTTGTGTTTCCTCTCTAGCTGTGTCTCTCTGTGTCAAATAAATAAATAAAATCTTTTTTAAGAAGTTGCTATTAGAAATAATTTTAAAAAAAGAATTTAAATGTCTAATAAAGGAACAGTTTATCTAGTTAGCCATTTCCACATTCATATATACAAGGCACCCCTTCAAAATATTATAAAAGAAATAGAAAATGGTTCAGAAAAATGCCACAAATATTGTTGAGTTTTAAAAACAGTTTGCATGGGCGCCTGGGTGGCTCAGTCGTTAAGTGTCTGCCTTCGGCTCAGGTCTTGATCCCAGGGTCCTGGGATCGAGCCCCGCATCGGGCTCCCTGCTCAGCAGGAAGCCTGCTTCTCCCTCTCCCACCCCCCCCTCGTGTCCCCTCTCTCCCTGTGTCTCTGTCAAATAAATAAATAAAATCTTTAAAATAAATAAAAGCAGTTTGCAGGGGCACCTGGGTGGCTCAGTTGGCTAAGTATCCGACTCTCTGATTTCAGCTCAGGTCATGATCTCAGGGTTGTGAGATTTAGTCCTGCATCAGGCTCACCCTGGGTGTGGAGCCTACACAAGAATCTCCCTCTCCCGGGGCGCCTGGGTGGCTCAGCCGTTAAGCGTCTGCCTTCAGCTCAGGTCATGATCCCGGGGTCCTGGGATCCAGCCCCACATCGGGCTCCCTGCTCAGTGGGAAGCCTGCTTCTCCCTCTCCCACTCCCTCTGCTTGTGTTCTCTCTCTCCCTCTGTCTCTATCAAATAAATAAAAATCTTAAAAAAAAAAAAAAAAAAAAAAGAATCTCCCTCTCCCTCTCCCCCACCCCAGGTCACACGCATGCTCTCTCTCTCAAAAAAAGAAAATTAAATAAAATAAATAAATAAAAGCAGTTTGCAAAACGATTTTATGTGTGAAAAATATATATGAAACATACATAAAAGAAAAACTATGTATATGAAGGAAGGGAAATACACCAAATATTAACAGTCATCAGGGGAAGTTTTGATTCTTTTTGTTTCTTATTTTACATTATTTTTATTTTGAATTTTTCTATAATAAACATGGTTAACTCTGTAAAAACAAAACATAAGCTTCTTATGTTCGTATGTTCTTCAACAATTTTTCAATAGTTTTTTAATGTATGTGTAAATAACAGCACTGAGCTAAGTGGATAACCATATGGGGGAAAATGAATCTTGATCCCTAGCTCAACCATAAAAAAACAATTATTTTAAGATGGTAAAGCCATGGGGCGCGTGGGTGGCTCAGTTGTTAAGCATCTGCCTTCGGCTCAGGTCATGATCTCAGAGTCCTGGGATCGAGCCCCGCATCGGCTCCCTGCTCAGTGGAAAGCCTGCTTCTCCCTCTCCCACTCCCCCTGCTTGTGCTCTTTCTCTGGCTGTCTCTGTCAAAAAAAAAAAAAAAGATGGTAAAGCCATAAAGTTGCGAGTAGACTATCTTTAAGACCTTAGAGTAGGCAAAATTTCTTAAATGGGACACAAAAACCAGTAACAATGAAAGAAAAACCTGAGTAATTCGATTTTGTAAGCATTAGACCATCTGTCCATCAAAAGACAACATTAAGACATTGAAAAAGCAAGCCACAGAACAGATGTCTGCAATATGTGTATCTGACAAAGAACTTGTTTCCTGACTACTATAAAGAATTCCCACAAATCAAAATAAGATAACTCAATTTTTTAAAAGGGTCAAAAGATTTGAATGGATACTTCTCTAAAGACAGTATCTAAAAGGCACATGAAAAAATGATCGACATCATTAGTCATCAAGAAAATGTAAATTATAGGAGCGCCTGGGTGGGTCAGTCAGTTAAGCGGCTGCCTTCGGCTCAGGTCATGATCCCAGTGTCCTGGGATTGAGTCCCACATCAGGCTCCTTGCTCAGCAGAGAGCCTCCTTCTCCCTCTCCCTCTGCCTGCCACTGCCTACTTGTGCTTGCTCTCTGTCAAATAAATAAATAAAAATCTTTTAAAAAAGGAAAATGTAAATTATAACCACAATGAGACACTACTTCACACATATAATAATGGCTAAAACTGTCTGACAATGCCAAGTGCTGACAAGGCTAAAAAAGAAACTGAAACTCTCATATACTGTGGGGCAAGTCATAAGAATGTACAACCACTATGGGAAAAGATCTGGCAGTTACTTGGAAAAACTAAACATTCAACTACACTCTGCCAGCAATTCCACTCCTAGGTATACCCAAGAGAAAAGAAATGTCCAAAAAAAATTTGAACACAAATGTTCACACAAGCTTTATTCATAAGTCAAACACTGGAAACAATCCAAACAATCCAAATATTCTTCAGCAGGAGAATGAATAAACAAAACATTTTAACTGCCAGATCTTGTAATGTAATAGTGCTAAGCAATGGAAAGGAATGAAAAACTGATTCAACAAGAATAAATCTCAAAAACATTACACTGGGTAAAATAAGCTAAACAGAGAGTGCTTGCAGTATATGCATACTATACAATTAACCTATATGAAATTCTACAACACACACAACTAATTTATAATTACAGAAAACAGGTTACCTGAGGCCAGGAATGGAGGTGGAGGAACTGCAAAGGGAAGTGAGAGAATTTTTTGGGGGGGGGGGGGGGAGGTTAGCTCTCAAATCTCAAGCACTACGCTTAAAATGAGTACATTTTACTGCCTGTAAACTACACCTCAATAGTTCATAGTCATAGATATCACTACACACTTACTGGAATGGCTAAAATTAAAAGGACTAGCAAGGGCGCCTGGGTGGCTCAGATGGTTAAGCGTCTGCCTTCAGCTCCGGTCATGATCCCAGGGTCCTGGGATCCAGCCCTGCATTGGGCTCCCTGCTCCCTGCTCCGCGGGAAGCCTGCTTCTCCCCCTCCCACTCCCCCTGCTTGTGTCTGTTCCCTCTCTTGCTGTATCTCTGTCAAATAAATAAATAAATAATCTTAAAACATAAAATAAAATAAAATAAAAGGACTAGCAAAACGAAGTGACTGGAACTTCGCATATTAGAGGTGGGGGTGTAAATTGGCCCAAGCACTTGGAAAACAGTTTAGCAGTATCTACTGAAGCTGAACATATGCCTATCCTATGACCCAGTAATTCCACTCCTGGTTTTTTATAACCGACAGAATCAAGTGCTTATGTCCACCTTAGAAATGTTATATAGCAGCCAAAGATTGGAAACAATCCAACTAATTCATCAACAGTAAAATAAACAAAGCATGGACTATATATACAATTGAATAATGCACAGGGAAAAAGACCTGTTACAACAAAATGGGTGAATTTCATAGATGTAATAGCAAGCAGAGGGGGAAAAAAACCACAAAAGTATAAGCTGTATGATTCCATTTATACAAAATTCAAAAATAGGGCTCTGTCATTAAGCATCTGCCTTCGGCTCAGGTCATGATCCCAGGGTCCTGGGATCCCTGCTCAGCGGGAAGCCTGCATCTCCCTCTCCCACTCCCCCTGCTTGTGTTCCTGCTCTGGCTATCTCTCTGTCAAATAATTAAAATCTTTAAAAAAAAAAAATCGAAAAACAGTCATGACTAACCTACAGTGAAAAAGACCAGAATAAACCTTTGGGAGGGTTACTGACTTGGTGAGGCATAGACAGACATGAGGAAGCCCTCAAGGTGCTCTGGAAGTGTTCTATATCTTGATTTGGGTAGTGGTTACACAGTGTTCTGTTTCCACAGGTAAAAATTCATTCAGCTGTACACTTAAGATTTGTGTTCTATACTATATCTAAGTTACAAAAACAAACAAACGTATACACAAATACCCTTTAAGCCAATCTTTGTTCACCCTTTGAAGCCGAAGCTTATTACACAGAATCCAGATATGGCTTGTCGGCCTGAGTCACTCTGACTCCCAGTCTTGTCACTTACATGCTCTCCAGGTCTATCTCCCTTAGACTGCCTAAGCTGGCGGTGCCACTAAATATCTAGAGTAATAGCATTGGCAGTGGAACTGGATCAAGTCATGCCCCAATCGGACAGGGAAGATGTCCAAAATACTCACTAACAACATAGATGGTTTTAATATAGGTGTGATTTTAAGTGTACCGGACAGTCCCATGTTAACTCATTATCCTTTGGATTAACTTCTTGCAGAGATTGTGGGGGAAATTAAATAAAGCAGCCAACTCTCTAAAAATAAGTATATAGCATTGCTAATATTTTTGCCTGGAAATTTAGCTCTATAATTAAGAAAAAAAATCACAATATACTCACTTCATACACAACTTTCAGAAATAAAGCCAGAGTTAGATTTTTTGACAAAAGATGCTATTGGCATATTACAAAACTAAACTTTACACAATGACAATGCAAGAAACTATTACTACTGTCTTCCAGAATTAACCAATAGATTATGAAAACATGTGGTTAACTTCCAGAAACCAACTTATGAATGCAAAGCTTTTTAAAAACGGGACTTCATGTTTTAATAGAGTTTGATTTACATTCTTGTCAAATACATACACACACATACTCTTATCCAACAATACAATCTAACCACTCTGCATTTTAAAATGTCTCATATTCTCCTCTCTGCACCATCTGTTACTATCCTGTATTCCCCTGGAATATTCCAACAGTCTACGGATTGGTCTCCCTGCTACAATACATACTCCAAACCGATTTCCAGCGTGATCTTTCTAAAGCACAGATCTTGCTCAAGCTTTCAGTCACCTCTCCTCTCAAATCCCATCTCCCTCCTTCACACCCTACCTCCAATCCTGCAGGATCACACAAGCTCAGAAGCTTGTAAGGGCCAGACAGATAAAAACAGATTTACAGGGGCTATAGCGACCAGGAAAGCACAAGCCCTGACTCTAATAAAAGGCAGCCACTCCTCAGCTCCAATTTTCAGACAAACCAGAAATCAGTGTTTTGATAAAAAATGTCTCAACTTTTTTTTAGATTTTATTTGAGAGAGAACGCAGGCGGGGGGGGGGGGGCAGAGGGAAAGGGATAAGCAGTCCCCCCCCCCCCGACTAGGGAGCCCGCCCCCGCGGGGCTCGTTCCCAGGACCCTGGGATCATGACCCCAGCCAAGGCAGACGCTTAACTGACTGAGCCGCCCAAGTGCCCCATATCTCAATTTTTTAAATCTATGCAGACCAAAGAAAATATATCTGTGAAGCTCGATCCATATAGGCTACTAGTTCATAACTTAGGACCTAAAGGATAAAGTTCAAAATCTGGTTATAATCTATCTTTGCAAATTTATCTACCTCAATCCCACCACACAAGTTATACTCCAATATTTTTCACAGAACTGCCCGAAAGGCACTACACAGCATTGCCTGCCTGCCAGCCATCGTTCACCTGTTTACCTTTGCTATGAAAGCCCTCCCCTTCCCCAATACATCCATATTCATGTCTAACTTCTGCTCAGGCCTCTAAGGGTGAGTAAAACATTGTGTCTACCTCTCATGATCCCTACCAGTTTTCACACTGTACTATAGTTTTTTATGTAAAAGACTGTAAGCTTCTGGAAGCAAGGTACATATCTGATTTTGATCTATACTCCCCACATAACCAAAGAGTACCTGTTTGAGTACAAGCTCAATAATGAATGAAGTTATTTACCTGGCTTTTTAATTAACAATTTGTATCTCAACTTGTAAGTTTTACAAGTTTTACACACCAATATGGTCCCTTAGATTTTGAAAATCAAAAAGCTAAAAAGTTTAGAAAAATATCCAATATTAAATCTGAATCAGAACTAATATGATCTCATGGTTCTTTTTAAATAGACTCTTTAGTTCTATCTACTGAAAGGGTCTAGAAGCAATGACAACCCAACAACAAGGCTTCTAAATACCATTCCCCACTAAAAGGAATCAGAGCTTCTTGGAGAAATGGCTGATGCCTGTAATGCAGAGAAAGTAAAAAGCCAAGAAACACACAAAGACGAATGGGATCACATCAAAAGGAAGCAGGGCACTACCTTGAAGGGGCTCTCATTAGCCAAATCTGGGACAATGTGAACACCAATAAAGACTCTGATTATTGGGGCACCTGGGTGGCTCAGGGGGTTAAGCGTCCAACTCTTGGTTTCATCTCGGGTCACGGTCTCGGGGTGGTGGGATCGAGCCCCGCCTCAGGCTCCGTGCTCAGCGGAGAGTCTGTTTGAGATTCTATTCTTATCCCTCTCTCTCTTCCCACTCCCCCATTTTCTCTCTCTCTCAAATAAATCTTTACAAAAAAGACTGATTGTTAACACACTAAATAAAAAGTCCATGAGAGTATGATGGTACACAAAAGAAAGGAGGAGAAACAGGGATGGCTCTGTGAATGCTAGCTAATAAATGTAGACAGAATGATAGAAAACTACAATTTTGTAACTCCCATTTTAATAACTGACTTCAGGATCAGGATGCTGAAACCACTGGGTGAAATGCTGTAATGGAACAGGATATTTACAAGGTTCCAAAATATTATCCCATAAACTCCTTTCTAATTGCAGAGGATAAAACTGTACCTTTATAAATGAGAGATCTGACTATTGCCACCTTAGCCAAGGGATCAAATTTAGCATAGCTTATAATGGGATAACCTGTCATCAAGTGCCTCCCAACATGACTCAGTGCAAAGTATCCTTCACCTATGATGAAGCATTCTTGTCAAAATGTTTAACCTGGTTGCAATCAAGGCTCTCACCTAACTTCCAGTTTACAAGAAGTAGAGTAGCTAGAGAAACAAGTTAAATGACACCATGAGGAAATAAACAAATGAAGAGTGTTGCACATCCTAGAGGAAACTGAGCTGGACTCTTCAAAAACAATCAATGCCAGGAGAGGAGGGAAAAGGGCAGAGGGAATGTTCCAAATTAAAAGAAATTAAAGAGATATAATAACCAGAAGCAAAGGGTGTATTCTGTTTGAATCCTGGCATTTAAAACAAAATGGGGGGTGGCATGCTAGAAAAGACATTCTTGGGACAATAGGAAAATCTAACTGAATACTTGATACTACATTATGGAATTATTTTCATTTTCTCAAACATAAAAATAGTACTGTGGTTTTATATATGTATGAAATATAAATGACTACACATAATACGTGGTTTTATATGGATATATATATCTATATGTACATGGTTCTGTGTGTGTGTGTAGTTTTAGAGAGAGAGCCTATCCTTATTCTCAGGAGACAGGTGCGGGAGTGTTTAGAGGGTGAAGTGTCATGCTTGCAAATTACTATCAAATTTTTAACAACCACAAAGGATATGTATTTGAGGAGATAAGGACAGAAGGAGATGAGAGAGAGAGAAAGGGAGGAAAGTGGCAAGGGGAGGGAAGGAGGAATGGAGGCGTGGAGCAGAGAAATGATACAAATATGGCAAAACTTTAACAACAGTTGAGTCTAGGTGGAAAGACTCTACAAGTGCTTGTTGGACTGGGCTTTCCCCAACTCTTTTATACATATATGAAATTTTTCATAATAAAAAGTTATGGGGGGAAAAGAGAAGAACAATTAAAAAGGCAATCAGCTTGAAATCCACATGACACCATGAGAGTGGTGTCATGAAAAAAGAATACTCTCAAGCAGAGCCTGTGAGAGTATACACTGTGGCAGTACAACTGGAGCACAATGTGGCAATGTCCATCAGATTTTTTAAAAAATCATCTGTCTAGTGAAACTTACTCCTAGAAAACGGTCCTGAAGATACACTTCTCCGCATGGAAAATGACATATACACTAAGTTATTCTTTACAGCATTGTATGTGATAGCAAAAGGCTGGAAATAACCTGTATGTGTATCAGTCCAGACTGGTTTAACAAATTATAGCACTTACAATAAATCAGCATGCATCTTTTAAAATATCCCTTCAAAAATTATGGGAGCTCTTTGGGAACTGATATGAAAGATAACCATGTCATGTTTTACATTTAAAAAAATTCAAGGTGCAGAAGAATATGTACAGCACACACACACATACATATGAAAGCTACACAAAAATATGGCTGAATAGCGGGAGCCAGAGGGAATGGGAGACCTGCAGACTTTCTTTTTAAATGTCTACTCCTTTTTGTACTTTATGAATTTTGTAGCATACACTCATACAATGTATCCTAAAAACCTTTTTGTTAAGTACTGATTTACTGTAGCTATAATGAACTCTTCATATCTCCATGCTTTCATTACCAAAACCATGCATTTCAGATCACCTGGGAATTAGGGCCTGAAGTCAGTGCATAAGGTGAAAATAGCATTCAGTAAACATCTGCCTTACAAATCCCTTAAATACATGCCACACTAGATTGACACACCATCTCAATAATTCCAACACAGCTAATTTTCACTCCACTTGAACAGTTCACTGTTTCTTCAGCTGACTAGTATACAAAATAGCTGGCTTGTCCTTAGGTCTCATCTTGTGATATTAAAAATGTGTCTTTTAAATACAATAATCACACTCATCACAGCTAGATGAAAGCAGTCAGGAATTGAGATAGGCTGAGAGAAGAGCAAATTTTAATTTCTCATGTCACACTTTATCCAGAACCTTCACTGTTTAGGTTATTTTCCCCTTGTTTTGGTCACCAGATGCATGGAACTTAATTTGCATAAATGTCCGTAAGATACATAGTGACAACCCAGAGTTTTAAAAAAACACATTTCAAGAACTGTTCCTCCATTAAACAAGCCATATAGTAAAAAAAAGAAAATCATAACCCAAACATAATAGGCTAATTTACAGACTGGGAATATACTATAATGGAATATCCAGGTTCAGATGAAAAGGAGAGTGGTAACAATGCTTGATCAATATCACATATGATCTCATAAGGTCATGTAAACTTAGTTATAGTCCATTTCTTTGTTAGCATTCCCAAACACTGATACATAGATTCCTCAATCTACACTCTGAGAAATCTTATAACTCTACTGAGTAAAGTGAGCTACCACTGAAGCAAAATAAAAATTCCCAAATCTTTCTCTCTCCCTGCTTTCTCTGATGCTCATATTCCCACTAGATACTTCTCTTGGAGGACTCACAATACACAACTCAACTTCATTATAAATTAAATTCATTATTTTTCCTGCACCTCTCCCATGCCCTCTATGCCCTTCTTCTAATATTCCTTATCCTGGAAAAGATAGTAAACATCCATCCTGGTGCCCAAGGCAAAAATCTAAAAATTCATACTATAGTCCATCCATCACCTACTCCAATAACCAATCCCCAAGTTCTGTAGATCCTACCACCTACATCTTTTTTAAGTCCACCCCACCTTCATCATGCCCATTGTCAATGCTTTGGTTTGCCTTCCTCATTGCTCACTTGAACTAACTGGTCTCCCTGCCTTCAGTCTCTTTAATCCATCTTGCACACACCTGAAAAGTTAACTTCCTAAAATACAAATTTGGTTATGTTACTCTTTCTTCTTTCAGAGCAGAAAAACAAGAGCAAGTCTCAAAGTAATGCTACAGCAAGCTTAAAACAAGCTCATTTAATAACACGATAAAATGCAAAGAGAATGTACCACCTAGCTTATTTTTTATGAGTATGTTATTATTCCACCCCACACTATATGACCAAATTAAATAAGCTAATACATTGTTTTGGTCAAAAGAGGCTACAGGGAAGCAAAAAAACTAACTGCCTTCTTAGAGTCAAAAATGAATACAAACTGGATCATAGCAGTGATAAAGGCATTTATTTCCTTCAGTTTTCTGAAGGGAAACGAAGGGCTTCCCAGACCTATAAAGTCAAGAGTGCATTCAAGCTGAATGTACTAACCTGTCTAAAAATGAGTGCCTTAATCAGAAAATATTTTGGGAAGTTAAAAGGAGAGAAGTTGAAGGAAAAGGTTCTGCCATAGGGAAAAACCATCCATCCCTAACGTAAGCTGAATGACGTTGTCTTAGTCCCAGTCCAGCAAATATCTCACTTTTCTGGTTGAGTCCATGCAAACTAACCCAGTGACTATGTTCTGACCTGGTAGGTCAAGTCAAAAACACATAAAAACAATAAAACAGGCATTTGGCTTGAGCCTTCAGTTCCCCCTAATTCTGTTTCTTATTTGAAAAACTTAAACTGGTATATTAATTAGGAACTAGTAAGCAAACCTACCTATCAAAAAAGTTTACATCAATCATACCAACATGCACATACCATTATAAACTAGTAAACTGGAATTCTGGCTTTACACATCAGTCTTGCACATCTGGTTAATACTGGTCCATATCTGAGATAAGGAGTTGCTTTGAGCATGCTGACCAGATCAGATTTCTCAGGGTTTTAAACCAATGAACAGACCCAGGATGAAGGTAAATTCTAAAACTGTGTATGTGGCTATTTAAATTAAATAAAATTTAAAATTCAGGTCCTCAGTTACAGAGCCACATTTCAAAACAGCCACATGTGACTAGTGGCTACCATATTGAACAGCACAGATACTGAACATTTTCATTACCATAAAAAGTTCTACTGAACAGCACTATTCTGGAAGATAGCCTCCAACAAACCCTACTGTGAGTCCCCTTGGGAAAACAGCCCGACAGTCTTGGATGGCTAACACGGAACTGAGATCTAGACTATTTTCTTTTCTTTTTTTTTTTTAAAGATTTATTTATTTATTTGAGAGAGCGAGAGAGAGAGAGTGAGTACATGAGAGAGGGGAGGGTCAGAGGGAGAAGCAGGCTCCCCGCTGAGCAGGGAGCCAGATGCGGGACTCAATCCCGGGACTCCAGGATCATAACCTGAGCCAAAGGCAGTCACTTAACCAACTGAGCCACCCAGGTGCCCCTAGACTATTTTCTACCAAAGGTCAGAAGTAGATACTCGACACAACAATTGTTTCCTTTTTCTTTACAGTGATTTCAGTTTTAGCCCTCAGGATTTCCACCCCTCTTTTTATCACTGGATGACACTCGATACTAGAGACAATATAGTACAGACTTTAGAAGCTGGACTTTTTCTAGAAGTCTCTGAAGCTAGACTGCCTGGATTCATACCTCATCTTTGTCTCTTCCTAGACATGCGACCTTGGACCTGTTATTTAATTACTCTATCATTCAGTTTCCTCATCAGTAAAGAAATAATGGTACCTACCTCATTGAGTTACTATGAATATAAAAGTTTATACATATGCAGTGCTTATAATTGTGCCCACAAAGTGTTAACTGCTATTACTTCTACCACCACCACCACCCTCACAGCTCTTCAGATGACAAGTGTGGAAAATGCTCACTTAGGAGAAACATTCGCAAATATAAAGGAATTAAACTACAAGAAGGATCACAAAGCCAGGGTATCAGTCTATGATAAAAAGACATTTTTTTAAGATTAAAGGAAATGGATAATCTGGAGAGTATATTAAATACCAAAAAAAGTCATGTTTTCAAGAGAGTTGCTGGACAATGTCTTACTTGTAAGGCTAACAAACCACAGATCGAAAGAAGTCCACATAATAAACTACTGAGCTATTTAAATAACCAACAAAAACTAAGGAGGAACTGAGAAGATACAGGTTCGAGTTCACTAGAGCAAGTGATACTTCCCTGTATAAACCATGTTTTGACATTTAAATGCATTGCCTCTCTTATACTTCCTAAGTTACCTTTATGTTCTGACTTGATGAACTGACTGAAGATCTAATTTCTTCACCAAGCAGAAAGAGCACCAGATATAAAAATACCATGCCAAACAATGATCTATCATGTGTCTTCCTGGTGGAAACCCATCATAGAAAACCACACCTTGCTCTTGCAGATGGGCAATTTGAAAATCCAGAAGCTGAAGTACAAATTTCAGCAAATGCAGTCACATGGAGAGAGCCGCAACTTTGGAAACATAAAGAATCAAGCCTAAAGCTTGGCTTTGCCATTTACTGGCTGTATGACCCCAGGCAACTTGCACTTACTTAATGCTTATGAGCTTCATTTCACTAACTATAAAATATAAGGTAAAGCATGTGCCAACTGAGTAAGAAATTATGTAAAGAGCCTCTAACAGTGCCTGGCACTTAACAGATGCTCAATAAACAGTTGCTACAGTAAGTAAATCTTCCTGAGAAGGCCCTCCAAGAGTCCCAAGAATAAAACACCACTACTTTACATGGTAACTACAAAAACTATTTTGACCAGGTATTAGCTATTAAATCATGAGATAATACCTTAAAATTATCACCTATTGTCCATATTTTACAAGCTATTCCCCAAACAAATTTCCCTTGTTTACTGTATTTCCTGTTTGACTGTAACTATAAACCAATTGGGCCTACAATAAAAATAACTGCACTTCTTACACTAAAACAAAGTGTCTACTAGCAATTCTTCCACAGACACCTTCACTAATCCATCCCAAACATGAACACTATATCTAAATATCTAACATTTCTTCCTTTCTCTATCAATAGAAAAAAGTAAAGAAATTTTAAGTTTCTTTGAGTTGAGTTCCACATAACAAAACAATACAGGGTAATTGCTTACCTGGACAATATTTTGTACTTCAGATCCACCAATCCAGAATGAATGGGGGTATTCCCTTTCAGACTAGTCTGAGAAAAGACAGCAGTCAAGCAGCTTCCAAGATTCTTTCCGTTTACTGTATCCAGCTTTCTTCAATAAAATCCCAAACATGCACTTCGGTAACTGTTGAAAGACAGAAAGCAATCCATACACCCACCATGGCACCAGCGGCAAAGGACAGCCACCAAGAAATGGTCAATGGAGTGGTGGATCTGAGGCACAGAAAAAAAGTTACAACCCCTGAGTCAGCTATTTGGGATAAAAGTTCTGGAGCAGCATTCCTCATCTCTGTGCTGACAAAAGGATAAGAAATTCTACATGGCAAAGAAGGAAACATCCCTAGTATTAATTTTTACTCATGATAAATATGCAATTCCAAATGAGAGCAGCTAAAAACTTACTCTATTATCCACATAAATTGTCTCAGACCGTTTGGCTACAATGAACTTCCTTATCCATTTTCTAAGACAGCTCCTCCACCATTACAAAAAATTTGTCACCCAAAATTAGTGATATGAGAGGGCTCAAATATCTCCCAATAAAGATATTTAGGCACCTGGCAAACAATCTTTTGGTTTGCTACATATAAGACATCAAATCTACACATTATACAAATCTTCAACCCTCACCTGAAATATAGGATGGTTTAAAACACATGGCATAATTTTAAGAGTGAACTTCTGATTCATTAAAGGCCAATCCCCCACAGTGGCCAGTCATTGGGTAAACTAAGGAAAATTATTAAAAAAAAAAAACAAAATTAATAAACAATTTACTATATGACACCTTTAAATCCATAAGCCCAGTCCACACATTATATCAACATTCTTTTACTACCATACCAACTTTTCCATTAGCCTGCAAATACATAAACAAAATATAAGGGAGAGAGGAAAAAAAAGCATTCAACGGGGATAACAAAGATAAAAACTTGAGGAGTCAAAAGATTAACTTACTTGCACATAAATTGCCTTCTTCCTCAATTGCCACCCTACTGCCAAAACGTTCCTGCAGTAATTATAATACCTACCTTTATTTAAGGAATACTAATGGGCCAGGCCCTTTACATTTGTTACTTATATTTAATTCTAAAAAAAAAAAAGAGAAGAAATAACTTGCCCAAAGTCCTACATCTACTAAGTGGTAGAGACCATGCCCTTTCCACTGAGCACTGAAGCCTGCCAAGTCTAAGGATCAGAAAGGCCATGATTCCTGGGGCAGAAGAAATTGAGCTTTACTCTCAAAGGTCCTGAGTTAATTAACATCAGAATGGAGAAGTACAAAAATACCGAAGAATAAATATTTCAGCCTAGCCTAACTAAAATACAACTGAACCAGTTAAACCATCCAGAAAGGGCTATCTCTCCATATCTTGGCACTTAAAAAGGCATTTCCTTAACAGAGGCATGCAATTCTGAGGCTCACAATATTAATGATAAAACACATTATAATGTTCAAGTAAGTCTTTGTGTTTAACATCAAAGACTGTGTCTGTGACAAAGAATCTCAAATCCAGCTGAAACGGAGGAATTCCAAGATTTGTCAATATATAGTCCACAGGCAATAACTAAAGATGTTGATGTATCACATCATAGGTAAAGCAATGGGAGTGACTGAAATACCAGTCTATGATTAGCCTCACCATAACAATCATATGAAAGTATCCTAATACCCACAACTTAAAAGAGCTCACATAAGTAAAATCTCAAGCAAAGAATGAGTGCTCAAGCTTCTCCCATTAAGTGATACTACCCTGAAGCCCAAGAATAAACTGGAAACCCAGTTTTGATATAAGCAGCTAGTGAGCTATGGCTAGTAGCTAACTCCTAAAAGAACACACTCTGCTTTTCAAAATATAACTTACTGCTGTAAACCAAAATGCTGAGCAATTACAGCAAAACACAACCACAATCTGACTAATGGACTCATTTCTGAACCTCTTGAATCACCAAGCCTTTTCCTGTATTACTATGTTAATTTTCTTCTCTTCCCTTCAAATATTTACTGAATGCCTAATTGGTGGCAGGCCTTATGCTAGAGCTACAAAGATTAATAGAAGCCAGACCAGGAGTGTAAAGACTGAGTTCTTCCTGTTCTCTGCCCTTTTTTTTTTTTTTTTTGAGTCTCCCAAGTGATCATTTCACAGAACCAAAATATATTTTATTATTCCAAAACTGGTTAAGCGTTCTCAACTTAACTCTTAAGAAAATAAAAATTAAAAATGACTCAAGTTCCTTTTTCTCAACAGTAAAGCTCTAACTCAATTTTTCTTCTGTGGATCTGAGGCAAGTATTAGAATGGTTTCCTATATTCATTATAATTATTATATTTAGCCATCTCTCTACTCACAGATTTTTTTTTTTTTCATTTTACATGTTAATATCCCATTGTTTCTACTTCACAGCTTTCCATTCTGTGAAGGTCTTCATTGTTGACTAACCCTGAGAGGGAATTTCCTAAAAATGCTTCCTGCTGACATCATAGAACTCTGCAATCTTTGAATTTTGTGAAAACAAAAATAAGATCCAGGTTAGAGATACCGTACTGGACTGTCAGGTCTTCCTGGTTTGTCTCTCATTTGCCTACAAAGACAAACTTCCTGTTAGGCAATTGTGATCAGCAGAACCTTAACTGAGGCTAACAAGCACATTCCTTCCTGACCGACAGGTTTTTTTCCCCCTTTGTCAATTAATTCAATGAATAACGATATAACTCAGGAGGAAATCTTGTATAATACTCACTGCTTATTGTGTTAAAGGTCGAGCTTTGCTAAAACAAGAATAAGAACTCGAAAATCCTAATTTCCTCATCAAAACTAAACCGATCAAACATAATGTTCAATGTTAATACAAACTAATCACCAGTCCCCTTCTACCTTCTACTAAGACAGGGTTGGGTGAGTTCTCTCTGTAGGTAGAGTACAGGTCTAATTATGCCTAATTGGCAATTCTTAGTAATTGTAACACTACTTCCACTTCCCAAATTTCCAAGATAATATGATTTTGTATGATTTCATCATTTCCCCTAAAGATACCTCATTAAACAGAGCTGAAAGCAACTCAATGTCAGGCCTCTGTAAAGCTTCACAAATAAATACATGAACAACTAAGGGGTAAAAATTAAAACACCATCTGCCTTGACTGTGCTTCACAAAACCCAGTCCCTGTACTTATGGGGAAGTTAGTACGGCAAGCAGTTGCTGAGACAAACGTCTGCAACGTGTTTTCACATACATCTCTCCCATAATCCTCCCAACAACTTGGAGCAAAACCTACATTTTCTTATTTTTACGGATAATGAAATCAGAGCACAGAAAGGTTAACTTTCTTAAGGTCACACAGCCAGCAGGTGACAGGGCTAAGATATAAACTCGGGTGCTTCCCTCTAAAGCCCATACCCTTGCTGCTAAATCATGCTTTTCTAAGGTCATAGAATCCTCAGAACTTACTGGCTCTTTGGCAAGTTCACATCAAAAGATATAAAAGGAATTTGGTTTCCTCAATACTTTGCTATCAACCACTCTCTGGGATGTATATAAATCAATCTGCTATGTGTAAGTCTGTAAATAGTGATTTTGAAATGTCTATGGATGTCTGTGTACCACACACCATCCTCCTCTTCTGCTTTATCAGCCTTTTTCCTCTATTCATCTACACCTTTGTCTTAAAGTTATCAAAAGGAAATCTTAAAAACATTTCACAGCATGAAAAAAAGTCACCTCATATTAATTAAGTCAAGGTATCTATTGCACACCCAAGTGCTAAGAATTATGAAGGATTCAAAAGACAATACAGCCTCTGGAAGGGAAATTTAGACACGATCACAGGCTTTTATGATACACAGAAGGGTATGATAAGTCCCATAAGAGTTAGGAATAGATTATTATGAGAATTAATGATACAGGTGAGAATTACCATACAGACAGACAGCAATAATGCACGTCAACAATCAACAGGAAAATTCAATTCAACGTTTACTGAACATGTACCATAAGAAGGCACTGAGAGTTTATCATTCAATAGGGGACACAAACAGGAAACTATAATACGAACCCAGAATATGCTAAGTGCCACCAGATAAATACAAAGTGCCAGAATTCGTTCATTTAACAGTAAACATCATGTAGGCAGTGCTATAAAAACAAAATGGTATGTGCCACCATAATGTAAATTGACATCAAAAGAGTTAGCATCTAAATTGTGTTTTGAGGAGACAATCTCAGTGCAGGTGCAAGAGAGAATTGCTCAGATTTGACCTAAGCCAATTTGGCCAACTATAAGGTCCCTCTAGTAAACATCAGTAGCCTTCAATACATAGACTTAGTCAGTTACTATCAGTGCTGATGGAAAAAATAAAATAGTGTGAGCAAAATCTGAAGAACCCTGGTCCGCTCTTTGGCTGAAATACAGAATAAGTGAGGAATGTGGGAAGAAAAGCTGGGAGTCTCGAATTGAAATTACTAGGACTTGAAATGCTTTCTTTCCCTTAAAGTGTAAATATCACCAGGTGGAACCCAGGAACCTCAGAGTGCAAAACTCATAGGATCAAACAGCACTACTCAGAGGGATGTACAGTTGACCCTTGAACAACATGGGAGATTAAGGACACTGACCCCCACATAACAGAAAATCCGCATATAACTTTTGACTCCCCAGAAACTTAACTACTAAGAGCCTACTGTTGATTGGAAGCCTTATCAATAATATAACCAGGTGACTAACACAGTTTGTATTTTTTATGTATCATATATCGTATTCTTACATGAAGTAAGCTAAAGAAAATACTAAGACAATCATAAAGAATAGAAAATACACTTACAGTACTATCCTATTAAAAAAAAGGTATATAAGTGGATCTACACAGTTCAAACCCATGTCGTTCAAGGGTCAAGTGGCTGTATGTGCTGCTCTGTGAACCTATGTAACGGCCTAGTGATTTTCCTGTGCAAGCGCTCTGTTTTCCCGTTAGAGCAGTCAAGAGCCGGGGTACCAAGACATGTGCACTGGATCATGTTTGTTCTTGTCATTTCTGAAGGGACATCTAACCTACTCCAAACCAGGAGCAAAATTGATATATCTGAGCCACAGCCCCTTGAGGCAGGTAAATGAGTCTATAAATACCTATGTAGTTTATTTCATTCAGATCCTACTTAAACCTTTGTATACTTAATCTGCATTTAGTAAATCAGCACAAGCTTAGGAGTAGATAAGGATAAGTGATAGTGACAAACTAAGATCCAATTTCTTAAGAGTCACTAAATCCTACTTACTCCACTCAGAAAACCAGTGACAGGAAGGGGGGGGGAAATCCAAAAAGAAAAAAGAGAAAAATTTTCCGTAACTTCACTTCTCCTTGGCCTTGTGGCCCGCCTATACTTCAACAGCTCTAAAAACACAACACTGATATCTGACCTTCTTAATAAGGTCCAATGTATTTTACCTGTATTACTAAATTCAACAAGTAATACAGTCACTTAGAGATAACACAAAAGGAAAATGAGTCACTTAAGGTCACTTAGCAAAGAGGGGAAACAACCAACAGCCAGCAATAGAGTATAAACTGTCCATTAATTTGTGTTTGCGGGAGGGGGATGGGCATGCTCTCACACCCATAGAGGAAGCAGGGTTACCTTTCCTAACCTTGAACATCAATTTCTGCTATCTTCTAATAGGGAAAACTTACCATCTTTCTCTTCCAATTAGCAGCTGTGTGAGTGCTTTCTAGTAATGAGGGCCAAACATCAGCTCATATTCCTAATTCAAGCATTGATAAACATCATGTGATACATAATGCAGTTTTCCTTCTTTCCAGTGAAGTCCACTGCAATAGACATAGCCTTGTAAACTTTGTATATTTCCAACTGGATTACTACTTTTCTACCTCATTAATAATAATGCTCATTCTACCAAAGTCAGAAATTTCAAAAACAGTCCCACAAACTAGGTACAATACTGGTCCAAGATAAGGCCATGAAAGTCACTGGGTGGTTAAATTATTTACCATCAGCAATTATAAATTCAGTTGTCTCAATCAAGAGTTTATAGTCTATATTCAAGACTGAACCCTATGAGGTGGGTCAACTGGAGAAGCACTCTTTGTGCACCCGGCCTGAGGCAGAGGTAGGAGTCACAAAGGGAGTGGGGAGGGCATATTTTGGAGATTTAATTATTAGGCTATCACCAGCTTTATTTCTTAGTAAGCTAAAAAAAAAAAGTACAAGGAAAAAAAAGAAAAAGAATCAAATCAGAGGAAGTGGAAGGATGAAGATTAACAAATTGGAGATAATCAAAAAGCCTATTTCCTGTCTTTAATATAGCTCTCTCTGGAATATCAAATGAAAGTTACCCTGTTAACCATTAAATACCAAACTGATACAGGTAGCACAATCACAAATATTTGAGTAGTGAAGCTGACTCATAAAAATCTAAAAATATTTCATGCTTAAGGCTTTCAACATACCATCAGTTTATCCCATTCCTCTCTCTCAATTATGTTATTTTGAAACCAATGTAAAAAGTATTTTTAACCTAGTTTTGGAAACTGTAATTAAAATGCAGTGAATACAGAGAGCCACATGCAATTAGATTTTAAGGCATTATCATTCCTACATTCAATCCTGGATTTACTAAATCAGTTGTTAAATACCTGTGCTATCTACTACACTAAAATAAATACATATACGGTTATGAAAAGGGTTGCCTAAGAGTCTTAACTGGGTATCCCTTTGAGAGAATATCAAAATCCGAATATGAAAACCCGTTTCAAAACTGATCTCTTTGTTAAATTTTCTGAGAATCTCCGTTTATAATGTCCTTGAAAGGCTGAAATATCTTTTCAGATCATAAACAAGTAAACTCATGTACAATCAAAACTTTTTTAAAGTTATGAGCATGGGAAACCAATAAATTTAGGCCAGAGATTTTTTTTTTTACCATACAATCAAAAATACTAAATGAATTACATTGTATTTCTTCTAATTCTTTTGAAAATAAAGACATTTTATTTTTTAAAAGAATGGAAATGGAAGGAGCACAGAACAGCCAATTTCAGAGGCACCAAGTTACAACTTTTCAATGTGAAGTACTCCTCCAGTTGCGAGGACATGTATTGTAGATCTGTAAAAATATGTACTATATATGGAATTCCAATAAGAGATTTTACCAAAATAACCCACTACAAAATTTCTAGAAACATCAAAGGCTTCGCTACAATAAGTTTGATAAATTATACTGAAAAGGAAAAATTACTTAATAATGAAAAGCAAATAAAAACTCACACGACAATATCCTTTAAAAAGCAAGCACATATGTCTGCACACAAAGCAGAAACGACCAAAGCTTTTTTTTTTTCTAGTTTTATAAGAATACTGGAGAAGTCTAGTTCTGTGGATTATGCAAAGGACAGCAAATATTAAGCTGTGTGTTTATGCTACTGTACTTCCATTTTTAAAACATGCATCTCAACTCCCCAGATACCATCATCCACAGAAACCATGCAGCTATCCAACAGACTTTCAGTGTCACCATTTATTATTTATAGCATTAAATGGGGGAAGTGGCTCTGATGTCACCGACCCTACCCAGTGGAATCACTGACTCAATAAACATTTTCACACTGGAGAAATCTGGCTAGGAAAACATTTTGCTGGGTTAAGTAGATTCTTTCACCTTTCCTCTCAACCCAGGGGTAGAGGCTGTTACTGTGTTAGGAGAGATACAAAGAAACTGTCAAGGTTTCCACAGGAAGAAACCCTGGGCATGTCCATTTGCTGAGGTAAAGACTTCTCCCAACTCTCCAGAGCCCAGTTTGATTTCCCCAACGCTCAAATTGGCAGGTAATAGCTGCCATGTTTCTTTTCTTCCACCAAATCATCCACCAAGCAGCAAATTCTTCGCTTCTACTAGCCACTCTTTGATAGTTCTGTTTCTAAAAACCCCTTCTGGCTCCAAGTCGTAAAACGGAAAGCGGTTGGGGTATCCGTAGGACCGGGGAGTCTGGCATGGCTACCAATGGTTTGTAATAGAAGAGTGATCGCTTCCCCAGGGGCCTAGGATTCTCCCCCCCCCCCTTTTTTTTTAATAAGAAAGAACTGACGGCAGTGATGAGAAGAAGCTCCCCTCCCCCATCTTCCCAAAGCAACGCTGGGAAACACGAAGTTACGGTTTCCCTTTCCTGGGAGATGGAATCCAGAGTACCTGGGGCCTTGCTATGCAAACATCCCTCACCGCGGAGTAGGAAACCCTTTGTCCGAGAAGCCGGACACCACAGGGGCCCGGGAAAGAGGCCCCTTATCCGTCACAGCCTCAAACCCCAGAGCTCCCCACCTCCACCCCTGTAGGGCCTATCCCGGAATCCACACACCCCTACGCTGAGGAGAAGGTGCTGAGACCCCTACTAGGATGCGGAGACCGAGGCCCTGATCGATCTCCTCCGTACCGCCCCCCCCCCCCCATCTCATTCGGCCTGAGTGGGGCTTCCAAGAGCGGTGCAGGCCTGGGCCGGAGAAATTCAGGGGGGAAATCCCCTTCTAAGAGAAGGAGAATGAGATGCTAGAGCGAGTGTGAGCTAAGGCCACAACATAATCGAGCGAGGGTCCTTCGAGAGATGGGCCCGGATATAGGACAGAGGGAGGAAGGAGAACCGAGGAGCATGGAGGGGGCCGGGCCAGGTCTGGCCTGAGATCTCCAGAGATCCGGAGCAACCGCGCCGGCCCCGAGGCCAGGAAAGCGGGGGCCCAGGTCCCGGCCAAGGCGGCGGGGAAGGGCCAGGGCCCGCCTCGCGCCGGACGTTGAGGTGGGCAGGCCCGCCCGGGGCCGGACGGACGGAAGAACGGTCCAGCGGGCCGCACTCACCATGAGCTCGATGGTCTTGTCCTCAATCACCGAGTCGGGCTCCATGGCGGCCCCGGCGGCCCCGCCTCGCTCTCCCCGCGCAGCAGCGAACGGCCCGGGCGGAGGAGGCGACGGCGGAGGCGGCAGAAGCGGAGGCGGCTACCGTTCCCACTCTAGCTGCCAGCCCGCCCGGGCCGCCGGCAGCTCCACCCTCCCCCTCGGCGAACGCAGTACGCAGACCGAGGACTACAGCTCCCAGCAGGCGCCGGGGGCCCCGCAGAGCGTTGTGGGAACGAGAAGTCAACACCAAGCTACTCTCTCTTGGCAGTCCGAAGCTGAATTCTGAGCAAAAGTAGCACTGGACTGTGACTGTGGGACGTGCAAACCTAAAGAATTAAGGTCTCCCTCAAAATAGGGCCTCGGGAACTCCACGACTACATGTCCCGGAAAGCCCTGCGCGCGGGTTCTCCTTCCGGCTAGTTTCTCCTGACTTCCTGGCAGCCCCAGGCGACTGAGACCGGGACGGAAACTCAGAGGTAACTCTTCACTCGTCAGAGATCCTGAGTGTGAGACGGATTTCCGCACATGCGCAGTCGATGCCGCAGTGCCTAGTCGACGTCTAGGTAGCGGCGCTGCTGGTCCGTGAGCGTCTGGTGCTAGGGACAGATGATGAAGACAGGTGGGTTCTAGATGCGTTAGGAGGACTTGGGGCTCAGGTGTGGGAGGGGCAACAAGCGAGAGAAGCTCGGGCAAGGGAGAGGCTCTGCGAGTATGGGCATCCCAGAAGTGAGGGGTTTGGAAATTTCGTTGGGGAAAGTGGGTTTATGGAGATGAACTGTGGTGCTGTCTGTACGCACCACGAACTGGGAGGAGCTGAGAGATGAAAGGGAACCTGTGTATATTGAGCCCCTCTTATTCATTCGTTAAGAAAATATTTATTTTTTAAACTTCCAATCTCTGCCAGGTACCAGCCTAGGCACTGGGAATCAGCTCCGATTCTAGTGGTGGGAAAACAGACATTAACCAAAAGAGTAGGCGCTAAGAAGGACTGCAGCTGGAGACTCCTAGTGAATTCTGCCTTCAGCTGTGTGTGAACTTTGCCAGGTCTATTAGTGCCCGCTAACCAAAGACCACCAGGTACGTACTGATTGAACAAGTTGAGTTTATTACTGGTTGCAATGACGAAGAATACCCACCATGAGAAATTATAGGCGTCTCGGTAAGAGTTGTTACGTGTTTTGGGAGAGGGTTTAAGGAAATGGGGCTTTACTCTGGATTAGATGCTGTCAGGAAGTGGGGGTGATTCTATGATTGAGCATCTCAATCATGCCTGGAACAAGGGACCAGTAGATTGAAGTTGAAGCTGCAATTGCTAAAGAAGCAGGAACCCCTCGTCAGGATGGGGGATGTTCGGTCATTTTTTAGGTTTGGACATTGTTCGTGACTTATCTGCGTTCAAATATAATTAAGGAGTGATCTTGTTTCTGTCTTGATCTATCCACAGTCAGAGAATGGCCCCATCTGATGTTTACATTCTGTGAAATTCTGTTCAACAGGAGAGCACAAGGCCTACCTAAGAGGGCCATCTATCATCTAGTAACATTACAGCCTGGATAATTGTACCAGGCCAGCTTCCAAATATCAGAGGCTGCTTTTCTTTTTCTCTAGTGTTTTGAATTCTCTGCACCTGTCAAGTGAGGGGACTTAATGACCTAGAAATCTTTCCATTTCTAAGGATCCAAGTTATTACAGTAATTTGTATGCATGCAGGGCACAGTGTAAGTTCCATGCCAGTAGAGTTTGAAGTTTCGTAGTCCTTATCTGGTGCTTTCCACCAAAAGAATTAAAAGAAAAGCAATAGGAAGAAAAAGCACAGAATTAGAAAGTTATTGCCACTAACTTGCTGTCTGAATTTCACAAGGCCCCTTCCCCTGCCTGGGCCTTGGTTAGTAAAACAGGAGTTAGAATAAATGACCTCTTGTTTCAGTTATATGGTGTCTCATAATAAGCCATGCCCAAGACTGAGTAGCTTAAAATAACAGTGGTTTATTTTTACAACTGTGTGGGTTGACTGAACACAGCTGGGCCCACATAGTATACTGAGGTTACTCATGAGACTGCAATCAGCTGGGAGCTCGTCAAAATGGCTTCTCATCCTCCAGGGCCTCTCTTCACCTGGTGTCTTATTCACCATGCTTCTGCATGGTGACTAGCTTCCAAGAAGACAAGCCCCAATGAGCAAATGATTATCAAGCCTTCAGTCGCACCATGCTTCCTAATGTCCCATTGGCCAAAGCAAGTCATACAACCAAGCCCAGAGTCCATGTAGAAAGGGACTATGCAAGGTTGTGAATGCCGAGAGTCAAGGTTCATTGAGGACTACTAATGTAACAGCCATCCAAGACCCCTGAGGTACCAGCATTTGCCACAGGACCTAGCACATAGGGTTAGGGTAGGAGTCACAAGCTGAATTCCTCAATATGTATGTTTACCCTACAGCATTTTTATTGTTTTAAAATTTGACATTTTCACATTTTAAAGTCTGAATTTCCATCTTCTCTTGAAAACTCAGACTCTCTGGCTTTTTGGCTATGTGTGGCAACAATATTCAGGGGTTAAGTAGCAACTGCCTTTTTTACATGAAGCATGTGCTCTATAGATTTCTCCTGTCCCCATTGCTCCCTGTTGTCTTATATCTGCATGCTCCACTCACTTAATTTGTATGCCTAACCCATAGAGAGATTTGAATTTGCAATCCCTGCTGTTAGAACTGTAATGGAGATAACTCAAGGTTTCTGTCCTTTTATTAAAACCATATCCCACCATAAGAGGAAAAAATACTTTTAGGTCAAATTCCAGGAGCTCAATGTGATTAAAAAGTCATATATTGATAGAAGCTTTACCCAAGCTATATGAGAGGCAAGCTGAGCCAAGTCTTATTACTTATGTCAGACAAGAACTCAGGTTCTCAGGTATTTTAACTGCTTCAGGCTGGAAGCCAACTGGTGATTAGATTTGGTCATCACTAAAGGCAGAAGTCCTTGAGTCATATTTCCCCCAGTTTTTCAGATAGCTCTGCTCTGGGGTTTACAAGACCCACTAACAGCAAAGTGGTCAGGTCCACAATCCCTTAACGGAAACCCTGAGGTCCGAAACATATTCAGAATTCAGAATTGCTTAGATTGTACAAAGACAGTATGATAAACATACTGTAAATATAATGAAACACACTTAGTGGAGTCTTGGAGAGCACTTGATAATCAAGCACATTAACTTTTGTGCCTCAGACCGTATGTTTGCCGTTACCAATTTATAGCCTCTCAGTTCCAAACTCCATTCTTCTTTTACATACTTTGGAATACTGGAGTCCAACTAGGACCCTGTGAATGTTTCTTCTCTGCCAGCTGGCACAACACTTAATTTTGTCAATAGAGAGCCCTAGAGGAACACAGGCAAATGAAGGATCTTCTCTTCCTAGTTCTAGTATACTTTATTTTCCTTCTTGCTTTTGTGGTGTACAAAAGCAAATGGTTTGCAGAACCATACCTCCCTCCCCCCGCCCCCAACATACACACACACAGGTGGCGAGGACATTCAGAGGGTGGCTTCCCAGTGAATTCAGTGACACTTCAGGGGGCAGTTTCCTGCCTGCCAGACGCGACCTGTAGCACCTCAGCAAACTTCAACCATCCAATGGCCCATAACTAACCTCTCCCCAGTGAGGTCTGAATCTCAGCCTAGCAGTGGGGGTGGGAGGGCTCTTCCAAGTTTGTTTCTTCCTTTGGTACTCTGCCTCAGCCCTAAAGGTAGTGCTTGCTCCCTATAACCGCTGTTTCTGTATTTAGCGTTGTCTTTGCCCCTTAGTGCTTAATACCCTGTTACTAGTTAATAGTTCTTTCTGCTTTTTGTTTCTTTTGTTTTTTATTTTTTATTTATTTTTTTTAAAGATTTTATTTATTTATTTGACAGAGAGAGACACAGCGAGAGAGGGAACACAAGCAGGGGGAGTGGGAGAGAGAGAAGCAGGCTTCCCGCCGAGCAAGGAGCCCGATGCAGGGCTCGATCCCAGGACACTGGGCAGACGCTTAACGACTGAGCCACCCAGGCACCCCCTTTTGTTTTTTAGATTCCACATATAAGTGAAATCATATGGTATTTGTCTTTCTCTGACTTATTTCACTTAGCATAATACCCTCTAGGTCCATCCATGTTTTCCCAAATGGCAAGATCCCATTCTTTTTTGTGGCTGAGTAATATTCCATTGTATATGTATACCACATCTTCTTTATCCATTCCTCTATCAATGGACTTGTAGTTGCTTCCATATTTTGGCTTTTGTAAATGCTACGATAAACATAGCAGTTCATGTATCTTTTCAGATTAGTATTTCCGTTTTCTGTGGGCAGATACCCAATAGTGGAGTATTGGATCATATGGTATTTCTATTTTTACTTTTTGAGGAACCTTAATACTGTTTCCCACTGTGGCTACACCAATTTACATTCCCATCAAGAGTGTAAGCGGGTTCCTTTTCCTCCACATCCTCACCAACACTTGTCATTTCTCTTTTTGATACTAGTCATTCTGACAGGTATAAGATGACATGTCATTGTGGTTTTGACTTGCATTTCCTTGATGATTAATGATGTTGAGCATCTTTTCACGGATCTGTTAGCCATCTGTATGTCTTCTGTGGAAAAAATGTCTATTCAGGTTCTCCACCCATTTTTTTAATCAAATTTTTTTGGTGTTGAGTTGCTTATTTCTATAGTTTGGATATTAACCCCTTATTGGACATATCATTTGCAAATATCTTCTCCCATTCAGTAGGTTGCCTTTTCATTTTGTTGATGATTTCCTCTTGATACGCAAAAGCTTTTTATTTTGGTATAATCCTAATATTGTATTTTTGCTTTTGTTTCCTTTGCCTGAGGAGACATATCTAGAAAAATGTTGCTAAGATTGATGTCAGAGAAGGTACTGCCTATATATATTTTCTTCTAGGAGCTTTATGGCTTCAGATCTCACATTCAGGTCTTTAATCCATTTTGAGTTTATTTTTGTGTATGGTGTAAGAAAGTGGTCCAGTATCATTAGTTTGCATGTTGCTGTCCAGTTTTCCCAACACCATTTATTGGAGACTGTCTTTTCCCCATTGTATATTCTTTCCTCCTTTGTCATAGATTAATTGCATGTAAGTGTAGGCTTTTATCTTGTCTCTTTATTCTGATTCATTGATCTTTGTGTCTGTCTTTGTGTCAGTACCATACTGTTTCAATTATTAAAGCTTTGTAATATAAACAATAATTCTTTATATCAAATTTTCCCAAAAAAGAATATGGCAGATGTGAGGGTATGTGACTTTCAAAACTAGATCATGAGGTGTTGTGGCATCCTCCTAGCTTTCTCTTGGATTACTCTCTCGGTGGGGGGAGGCAAGCTGCCATGTCATGAGGATACTCAAGCAGCCCTGTGGAGCTGTCCACCTGGTAAGGAACTGAGGCCACCTACCAAAACCCACACTGTCTTGCCAGGCCTGTGAGAGGGTCACCTTAGAAGTGGCTCCTCTTGCCCCATTCAGTCCTTCAGATGACTGTAGCCCCATTCGACATCTTGATCTTATGAGAGACCCTGAGCCAGAACCAATGGTCTATGTCATTTGTGGATCCCTGACCCACAGAGACTTAGGAGATAATGAATATTTGTTATTTTAAGCTGTTAGATTTTGAGTTAATTTGTTACACAGAAATAGATAACTAATAGAGATGCACAAAGAGAGAGCAAGTGAGCTAGTTCAACATATTGGACTCAGTGAACTCTCTTTTACTCAAAGCACCATAAACCCTTGGTAGGGCTTTAGGTCTTTCCCTTTCTTTTGAATACTGTTGAAGGTAAAGACTGGCATTTTAAAATGGTGTATTTGACCTCTAATGGGTTTTTTGAATTCAGATACATTATAGAGTGGGATAGTGCACTGAAATTTTCTTAAGTTTTTTTTTTTTTTTTTTAAGTAAACTGTGCCCAACATGGGGCTCAGACTCACAACCCCAAGATCAAAAGTTACATGCTACACCAACTGAGCCAGCCAGGCGCCTCCACTTTTTAAAATATTGTTATTTGCCTTTTTTTTTTTTTTTTAAAGTAATCTCCACATCCAATGTAGGGCTGAACTCATGATCCCAAGATCAAGAGTCACATGCTCAATTAACTGAGCCAGCCAGGTTCCTTGCACTGAAATTTTGACTTAATTCATTTCCAACAGATGTCAAAGAATGCAGTTCTCTTAGGGGAGAATCTTGTGAAACTCTAAAAAAGAGAATGGTGGTAAGAAGTATTAAAGGGGTGCCTGGGTGGCACAGTTGATCCGACTCTTGGTTTTGACTCAGGTTGCGATCTCATGGTCGTGAGATCGAGCCCTGCGTCTTGCTCTGCACTCAGTGTGGAGTCTGCTTGGGATTCTCTCTTCCTCTCCTCCCTCTGTCCCTCCTACTCATGTTCTCTCTCTCTCTCTAAAATAAATAAATTTAAAAAAAAGAAGTGTTAAAGATAGCAGCACTGTATTTATCCATATGACTAGGCTCCATATCTTATCCATCTATAGAATCAAAAATAAGGTAATCATAAAATACAGATTAGCACATTTATTTGAACTGAAAAACAGCCAAACTTTTTCTGACAGTCTTTTTGGATGACTGGTTTGATAGTGTAGACTGGCTTTGTCAATAATAGATGTTAGATGAGTTATATCTTTAGTTTTACAATTTTTAGGGAGATACACTTAAAGCACATAAATAGAAACATTTCACGGGCGCCTGGGTGGCTCAGTCGGTTAAGCGACTGCCTTCGGCTCAGGTCATGATCCTGGAGTCCCGGGATCGAGTCCCACGTCGGGCTCCCTGCTCAGCAGGGAGTCTGCTTCTCCCTCTGACCCTCCTCCCTCTCGTGCTCTCTGTCTCTCATTCTCTCTCTCGCAAATAAATAAATAAAATCTTTAAAAAAAAAATAAAAAAAATAAATAGAAACATTTCACCAATTAATTTATTGGCAAACATGTATTGAAATTAATATTTGTGTTTCCCAACCCTTTTTAAACTTATCAGGTGAAAGAAGATATCTCCAAGTGAAAGAGTAAAGAAAAGTTATATTAGTCAAAATAGAATACACTATGCCACAGTAACAAATTAATCCTGTGCAACCCTATGTATCAGTCCAAATTCAGTCAGAGAAGCAGAACCACTGAGTGTATTAAGGGATTTCTTACAAGGAGTTGACCTTATGTAGTTGTTAAATCTAATTAAGCAATCTCTGTAAGCCTGTTGTCTTCACAGTCGACACTGGACCTAAAGACCTTGGGGCAGGCAGGAAGGGAAGATGGAAATAAGATGTGTGAGAGCAAGCATAAGCCAAACTGGAGTCCGTAAGGATGGACTGAAACCTGTCAGTTCTCATTGCCTCTGACCTTGGTGGTGTGGCTGTCCTGCAGAGGCTGGAGCCCTTTGTCAAAGAGCTGAACACACAACCATGGCCCAGAAATCAGGGAAGCTAAAGGAGGCTGTAAGGGAACTTGGAGTGATTGCAGACCCGGCCACTCTTCACACCAAGGAGGTATGGGAGCAGATCAATGACAATGTATATGGGCTATAAAATGACTTCAGTTTTACTTCTACTCTCTTGTGGCCCACCCTAATCAGAAACACAGGAACAAAATTCAGGGAAATGTGGCTCAGCCTAGCCAAGCTGACACATTACTAAGTTTCCACGCCCTGGGAACATAATGTCTTAACACACCTGTTTTGTTCGTGCAAAGTCCAAAGGGGCTATCTAGCCTTCTACCTTGTTACACGGTCTGGAATTCATGGTCTCCGATATGGCTGGGCAGAGGGGACAGAAGGGAGGGTCACCCAGCTATTAACTGCCTTATCTCAGAAGCACATCATTCCTGCTCACTGTGCAGTGGTCAGTACCGAATCACACGGCCTGGAGAAGCTGCAAGGGAGGCCAAGCAACATACTCTCCCTGTCCACCTAGAAAAAAGGAAATGAAGTAGAATGTGTAAGTACATAAGATCATCTCTGCTACATGGGTTTAATTAATAATTAATTCTTGATAAAGACTTTTAGGTATGCTTTCTCGAAATTGAGAAAGTGAATTTCTCCAGTGATGATAGAAAAAATGCTTTTACTAGTCAGGTGATTTCCAGTACTTTGCTCTCAACAAAATTGAGTGATGATTGAATTAAGTTTTAATGATAATTTAAAATAATTTTGCTGACCGATCACTATGTAATTTTTAACGTAATAACATTGAAGGAATCCAAAGAAGTTGTATAACATTGCTAGGAGACAACTTTCATTCTTCTTGTACAAACAAGTCTTTTAAGTACTAACATCTATAAAAATGTGACCTAAAAATAAATTTGATACCAAATCATCTCATTCTAGCAATAAGTAATATTCATGCATGGATATGCAAACTATTTTTTTAGTTATTGGTTGGTTTAAAGATGTAGCTGTAATAAAATTCTGTGTAGTCATTATCAAAATATCCATGTACTTATTGTTTGGCCAAATGCATTTAATAACAATTACAATGATAATTTAAATGCAGGAAGTTTTTTTGCTAACATTCCAAGCCTGGGGTCACCAAAAATAAAAATTATAACACAACATGCAGAAGAGAAGTAGGATAAGGTGAGCAATAAGACTTTCAAGCATAAAATTTTGGGGGGAAATGGAATGGAGATATGAATTAAGGAGGGAAAAAAGGATATAAAATTTCCTCCTATCAGAAAACAGCTTGTTCATGTATATTTAAAAGGATAATGGTATGAAATACCATTTAAATTCATTGAGAGAAGTTAGCAGCTTTATTTTTAAAGGTCAGTATTTATTGGGATGCCTGGGTGGCTCAGTCAAGTTGCCAGCTTTTGATTTTGGTTCAGGTCATGATCTTGGGGTCCTGGGATGGAGCCCCACATTGGGCTCCACACTCAGCAGGGGTCAGCTTGAGGATTCTTTCTCTTTCTCCCTCTTCCTCTGCCCCTCCCCCTGCCCATGTGAGCTCTCTTTCTCTCTAAATAAATGAATCTTTTAAAATTAAATAAAATAGGGCGCCTGGGTGGCTCAGTTGGTTAAGCGACTGCTTTCAGCTCAGGTCATGATCCTGGAGTCCCGGGATCGAGTCCTGTATCGGGCTCCCTGCTCGGCGGGGAGTCTGCTTCTCCCTCTGATCCTCCTCTCTCTCATGCTCTCTGTCTCTCATTCTCTCTCTCTCAAATAAATAAATAAAGTCTTTAAAAAAAATTAAATAAAATAAATGTCAGTATTTATAATACACTGACAATCATATTCTGAACTATTTAAATTTATGCTGAAAAAATTTAGGTATTTTAAGAAATGAGTAATTACTTAATGTTTCAAAATTCTTTTGGGGTTACAAGAGGAAAAAAAGTCAAAGATCATTGCTCTAGATCACTGTGGTGACTGCGGAAAGGGCCTTGGTATCCTCAGTGCCAGACTCAAGTCTAGGATCTTGAACAAAACTAGACATTTGCCAAGAAGTCTTTGACATAGATGTGAAAGAATTGGATTTAGAAAAGATTTCCCTTCAATAATAACCAAGGACATACCGGTTAAAATAACCATCAGGTAGCCAATCTCTTTGTCCCAATCTCTTTGTCCCCCCAATCTGGGGATTCCTCGCTCCTGAGTAGCTCTGTGGTGGGCTACCCACTATAGCACTGAAGACTGTTCACAGTCTAACTCCAGTACATCTTTCCAGCTTTGTTTCTCACTCTGCTTTCCCTCACCTCCGTTCTGTCTCCTCACATTTCCCAGAACAAGTCCATTCCTTCATGCTTGCATGTCCCTCTCTCTGGCAGTTCTCACATCCTAGAGAGGATGAGATGGGTGCTTGAAAGCAGGGTACAAAATGAGAGGCAGGGCAGTGCATAATTCAACTCTAGTGTGAACTTTTTTGCTGGAGCCTAACTCCGGCCCTTCTGTAAGGCCCTAAGCAGCTTGGAGGGTTCCAAGTATTGAAAAATTTATCCTGAGGAGTATCCTAAATTCTGATGAAACAGGCCAGCAGAGAACAGGTAAAGAGGGATGAAGTTATTTGGGATTTCCTGATGAACTAGATTCTAGCTGCTAGAACATAGAATTTATAAGACCGAGGTTTCTGGCATTAATCCCAATGAGTTGTGCTTGTGTATGCAGGTACGGTCTCTTGTTGATGGCCTTATTCTGTTCCCTCCCACTTGAATGGGCATGTTGTGTGCCTGATTCTCCCTTTTTTTTCCCCACTGGAGGAGCTTTGCAACCAGTAGTGGCTCAGAATTACCAAACTTGGAGCAAAATATATGCACCAGGAGCCTTATCTACACAACAGGATGTAAAAAAGGGACTCTTTTAGTCTGGAGTTTCCGCTGTGGCCTTGAACCTGAAAACAATAGGTGCCATTTTAATGCAAAGTTCTAGATGAAGTTTGGAAGGCCTGTGAAGAAGGTTGTCCAAAAACAAATTCTGCCAGCTCTTCAGCCCATCCCCCACTTTGATGGTGTACTGGAGAGGCCTATAGACTGATCTGCTGAGATGGAAGAACATTTAGAGAATTCTTCCCTCCCAGTACTGCCCAGATGCACCTCAGGGTGCCTTAGGGACCACTCAGATACTGAAGTGTGTCCCCTTGAGTTTGGAGACATGGGCACTGGTTCCTCATTCATGTCTGCAAATGTGAATATATGGGCAGGCCAAAGGCTGAGTGGACATAGCCTGGGGCCATAGAGAGAAAGTACCCATCTCCGGAAGGGCCTGCCTTCCAAAATTCTGAGGGGCAAACATGCATGTTTGTGGGGGCCAGCTGGGGATTCCACAAAAACATTGTCTTGAAATGGTTGCTGACCAAGAGGGCCATCTGGAGGGAGGAAGTGATCCCTACAGGTGTCCCCTGTGAGGGGTAGAGCATAAGAAGTAGGAGATTAAGAGGGGAGGAAGGTTTCAGGGAGCTAGCCAGAGAATAATAGGAAGCCCAGAAGGTGCCCATGAGAAAAGATACCAGCCTTTGACATGAAACACTTAGGAGATACAGGTGCCAGATTATAACTGGGCAAGTCAGGACATTTTCTCCCCTGCCTCAGGTTGGGTTCCCCAGAAGCAGACCCTGAGATGAGGCTACTGCACAAGGGCTTTATTAAGAAGTACTCCCAAGAGAAACCCGTTAGGGAGTGGGGAACCAAGAAAGGGAAGGTGCACTCTCGGGCAGAATCCCATAGAGTGGAGTTTCAGCTTCAGGCTGATCCTGCGTGATGTTCTGGGATGTCACTCCCCAGAGCTGGTCCTAACTTCCCTACTCCTGGAGCAGTCAGTCAGCTTTCAGACACTTCTGGCTCTCTGTGCTTCAGGCAAAGCTGCATCAATAGGAGTGCCACCCTTGAGAAAGAGTACATTTGACCCTTGAGCAACGTGGGGGTTAGGGTTGCCAACCCCCTCTGCCGTTGAAAATCCATGTATAACTTTAGACTCTCCCAAAACTTAACTTATAGCCTACTACTGACCAGAAGCCTTACCAAAAACAAAAACAGTCAACAGATTTTATATATGTATTGTACACTGTATTCTTAAAATACAGTAAGTTAGAGAAAAAATATTAGGAAAATCACAAGGAAGAGAAAATACATTTATAGTACTGTATTGTATTGGGGAAAAAATCTGTGTATAACTTAAATGGACCCATGTAGTTCAAACCCGTGTTGTTCCAGGGTCCGCTGTAGTTAGTATGGGCCATTAGAAAAGAAAGCACATGGAATCGTGGGAGGAGGTTACAGGGATGTGGGTGGAGCACTAACAGTGTCTGTTATAGATCATCCCAAGCACTGCCCAGATCCACTTGTATTTTACATTAAGGTCATCCTGTCACAGCCTCTGTAAGATTGGGATTAGTCACAATTTCTAGGGGAACACTTAGAAGAGGAAGGTTTGAGAGGTGAGCTGCAGCCCCCAATGCTGCAGTTGATCCCAAGGCTATAAGTAATTTGTCATCTTCCTCTCTACATGTTCTAGATCCTCCTCAACCTTGACTGTAACACTTCTGCTGTTCTAGAGGGCTTGCCTCTGAGGGTGTCCTAGACCTTCATCCCTGAGGGGTCTGAGGCCATGGATATCTATACTTCTATCAAGCTGGGATTGCTGCCATTGGCCATTCACGCCTACAACTGGCCTGGGAGTACCAGGGCTCACTGAGCTAGTGCCACACGGTCCGCAGTTCCCAGCCTCACTCAGAGGGGTGCTGCCCTAGCTCTTCATCATAATGATGTAGTGCCTGGTCTCTTCTACCTGAGTCTTCTGTTTCCATTTCTGTCTTAACTTCCCTTCTGCAGTCTCAATCTCTCTTAGCTGCCTGTGGCTTTCACCACAAATTGCCACAAACTTGATGGCTTTAAACAGAAATTTGTGCCCTCACAGTTCCAGAGGCCAGAAGTCTGAAATCAAGCTATGAGCAGGACCATACTCCCTCAAAGGCTCTGAGAGTCCTTCCTTTCCTCTTTTTTTCTTTTTCTTTGTTTTAATTATGGTAAAATAGGCCTAACATAAATTCATCATTTGGCACATTTTTAAGTGTACAGGACAGTGGCATTAAGTACATTCATGTTGTGCAACCATCACCACCATCCATCTCCAGAACGTCTTACCCATTAAACACTAACTACCCGTTCCCCCTCCCCCAGCCCCTGTCAACCCCCATTCTGCTTTCTAGCTCCATGAATTTGACTCAGGTACCTCATAAAGTGAATCGCATAGTATTTGTTTTTTTGCCACTGGGTCATTTTACTTAGCATACTATCTTCAGGTTCATCCATGTTGTAACGTGTCAGAAACCCTTCCTTTTTTAAGGCTGAGTAATACTCCATTGCGGGTATAGGCCACATTTGGTGTATCCATGCTTCCATTGATTCACAGTTGGGTTCCTTCTACCTTCTGGCTCTCCTGAATAAACGCAGCTATGAACATGGCTGTACAAATAACTCTTCAAATCCCTGCTTTCAGTTCTTTGGGGTATATACTCAGAAGTGGAGTTTCTGGATCATATGGTAATTTATTTTTAATTTTTTTGAGGAACTGCTGTACTGTTTTCCACAACGGCTGTATCATTTCACGTTCCCACCGGCAACTGCACAAGGTTCTAATTTCTCCACATCCTTGCCAACACCTGTAATTTTCTGGGGTTTTTTCTTTTTGTTTGTTTGTTTTGTTGTTGTTTGTTTTGTTTTTGATAAGAACTGTCCTACCAGGTGTGAAGTGGTATGTCATTGTGGTTTTGATTTACATTTCCCTTATAATTAGTGATGCTGAGCATCTCTTCATGTACTTATTGGCATTCTTTGCAGGAATGTCTATTCAAGTCCTTTACCCATTTTTTTAATCCAGTTGTTTTTTCAGCTTTTTGTTGTTGTTATGTTATAGGAATTCTTTATGTATTCTGGATATTAATTTCTTAGAAGATATATAATTTGCAAATATTTTCTTCCATTCTATGGTTACCTTTTCACTCTGTTGATAGTTTCCTTTGATGCATGAAAGATAAATTTTGACATTTTTTGTTGTTGTTGACTATGCTTTTCGTGTCATATCTAAGAATTATTGCCAAATCCAATGTCATGAAGCTTTCTCCTGTCTTCTTCTAAGAGTTTTATAGTTTTAGCTCTTATATTTAAGACTTTGATCCATTTTAGTTCATTTTTTTAATACAGTATAAGGTAAGGCTCCACCTTCATTCTTTTGCCTTTCTTACCTCTTCCAACTTCTGGTGCTTCCTGGTGTTCCTTGTCTTGTGGTCTCATAACCCCAATTTCTGTCTTGGTCTTCACATGGCCTTTTTCTCTTTCTCTCTGTGTTTCTCCTCTGTGTCTGTATCTTATGAGGAACCCATCATTGGCCCACCCTAACCCATTATGATCTTACCTTGAGATCTTTAACTTAATTACATCTACAAAAAGCCTCATTCCAAATAAGGTCACGTGCTGACATTCTGGGTAGAAATATTGGTGGGGGGGGGGGAGACCACTATTCAACCCACTACAATGTCCATTCTAATCTCCTTTGCCACAGGCAATTTTATTACCAATCCTTTTGTTTCTTTTCCTTAGAACAATCTTTTTTTTTTTTTTTTTTTTTTTTTAAGATTTTATTTATCCTGGAGTCCCGGGATCGAGTCCCGCATCGGGCTCCCTGCTCGGCGGGGAGTCTGCTTCTCCCTCTGACCCTCCCCCCTCTCATGTGCTCTCTCTTTCTCATTCTCTCTGTCTCAAATAAATAATAAAATCTTTAAAAAAAAAAAAAAGATTTTATTTATTTATTTGACAGAGAGAGACACAGCAACAGAGGGAACACAAGCAGAGGGAGTGGGGGAGGGAGAAGCAGGCTTCCCGCGGAGCAGGGAGCCCAATGCGGGGCTCGATCCCAGGATCTTGGGATCATGACCTGAGCCAAAGGCAGACGCTTAACGACTGAGCCACCCAGGCGCCCCTCCCTTAGAACAATCTTTATCATCCTCTGCCACATCCTACTTAAGCACTCCACTCAACCCAGCTAGCACCAAGTTTTAACTTGTTAGCTATGCCTCTTATTTTCTTAGCGATTGCTCTAAGGTTTGCAATATACATCCTTAACTCTTTACAGTCTACTTAGAATTAATATTTAGCACTTCACCTAAAACATAGAAAACTTGCAACTATATGGATCCATTTATCCCTTCTCATCTTTTATACCATAAATGTCATATGTATTACATATGCATACGTTATAAACCTTACAAGGCAAAATTATGCATTAAGCTTTAAATGTTATTATGTATTTCTTTTCAAAGTTAGAGGGAAAAATAGTTTTATATTTACTCAGTTACTTACCATTTATGATGCTCTTTATTCTTTCCTGAATATCCAGTTCTTTATCTGGTATTATTTCCTTTCTGTCTGAAGAACTTCCTTTAGCATTTCTTACAGTGCATCTCTGCTGGCAACAATTTTTTTTTTTTTTTGCGTTTTCTTTTTTCTAAAAATGTCTTCATTTCTCCATTATTCTCCAAGGATATTTTAATTGGACCTGAAATTCTGGGTTGAGAAATTTTTCTTTCCACACTTAATGATGCTGGTTTTCTATCGCGTTAGTTTTCCAGGGCTTCTGTAACAAATTACCACAATCTTAGTGGCTTAGGACAACAGAAAATCATCCTCTCATCCTCTCACAGTTCTGGAGGGCAGAAATCCAAAATCCAGATGTAGGCAGACCACACTCCTCGTAGAGGCTCTAGGCAAGCATCCTTCCTTGGCTCTTCCAGTTTCTGGTAGCTCCAGGCATTCCTTGGCTTATAGCTAATAACTCTAGTCTCTGCCTCCCTCTTTGTGTGGCCTTCTGTTCTTTCTCTGTATCTTCTCCCCTATGCCTCTGTGTTTTTCCTCTAGTCATAAGGACACTTGTCACTGGATTGAGGGCCTACCTGGTTAATCTAGAATGATCTCATCCCAATATCCTTAACTTAATTACTCTGCAAACACCCTTTTTCCAAATAAATTCACATTCATGGGTTCCAGGGGTAAGTATTACACATATCCTTTTTTATAGTTGACATATTAACATATTAGTTTTAGGGATACAATATAATGATTTGGTATTTGTATATATTGCAAAATGATCATCACAGCAAGTCTAGTTAACATCCATCAACCTACATAGTTACAAAACTTTTTTCTTTTGATGAGAACTTTTAAGATCTCCCTTAGCAACTTTCAGCTATACAATATTACTGTAGTCACCATTCTGTACTTTATATCCCATTACTGACTTCCTTTTTTTCAAAGATTTGTTTAATGGGGGGGAGGGGTAGAGGGAGAAGGAGAGAATCTCAAGCAGACTCCCCGCTGAGCACGGAGCCCAACAATGCAGGGCTCTATCTCACGACCCTGAGACCAAGGCCCGAGCGGAAATCAAGAGTTCAACCCTTAACCACTTGAGCCACCTAGGCACCCCTGACTCATTTCTTTTATAACTGTGGGTTTATACTTTTTAACCGCCTACATACATTTCGCCTACCCTCATCGCCTGCCTCTGGCAAGCATAATCTATTCTCTGTATCTTTGAGTTTGATTTTGTGTTTGTATGTTACTGTGTTTTTAGATTTCCCATATAGGGGAGGTGATACGGTATTTGTCTTTCTCTATGTAACTTAGCATAATATCCTCAGGGTCCATCCATGTTGTTGCAAATGGCGGGATTTCCCTCATTTTTATGACTGAATAATATTCTAGTGTATTTATTTATACACTATTGATGGACACTTAGGTTGCTTCCATGTCTTGGGTATTGTAAATAATGCTGCAATGAACATGGGGTGAATATATCATTTTAAGTTAATGTTTTCATTTCCTTCCAATAAATATCCAGAAGTGGAATTGCTGGATCATATAGTAATTCTGTTTTAAATTTTTTGAGGATTTTTATACTGTTTCCATATGGTTGCAATTTAAATTTCTACCAACAGTGCATAAGGGTTTTTCCTTCATATCCTCACCAACATTTGTTATTTCTTATCTTTTGATAATAGCCACTCTAACAGGTGGGAAGTGATCTAATTGTGGTTTTGATTTGCATTTTCCTGATGATTACTGATGCTGACCACCTTTTCATGTACCTATTGGCCTTCTGTATGTTGTCTTTGGAAGGATTTCTATTCAAATCATCTGCCTTTCTAAATGGAATTTTTTGTTTGTTTGCTATTGAGTTGTATTAGTTCTTTATATATTTTGGAGTATTAGCTCCTTATAAGATATATAATTTGCAAATATTTTTTCCCATTTAGTAGGTTGCCTTTTCATTTTATTAATGGTTTCTTTTAGCGTGCAGTTCTCTTAGTTTGATGTAATCCCCCTTGTTTATTTTTGCTTTTGTTGCTTTTACTTTTGGAGTCAAATCCAAAAAAATCACCACCAAGACCATTATTAAGGAACTTACCACCTATGTTTTCTTCAAGGAGTTTTATGGTTTCAGGTCTTATATTCAAGTCTTTAATTCATTTTGAGTAATTTTTTGTGTGTGGTATAAGATGGTGGTTCAGTGTCATTCTTTTGCATGTGGCTTTGCAGTTTTCCCAACACAATTTGTTGAAGAAACTGCTCTTTTTCCTTTGCATATTCTTGTCTCCTTTGTCGTAAATTAATTGACTGTATTTGTGTGGGTTCATTTCTAGCCTCTGTATTCTGTTCCACTGATCTGCAAGTCTGTTTTTGTGTCAGTATCATACTGTTTTGATTTCTGTATATATGGTTTGAAATCAGAAAGCATGATGCCTCCAGCTTTGTTCTTCTTTCTCAAGATCGCCTTGGTTATTTGGGGTTTTTTGTGATTCCAAACAAATTTTGAGATTGTTTTATTTCTATGAAAAATGCCATTTGAATTTTAATAAGAGATTGCATTGAATCTGTAGATTGCTTTGGCTAGGATGGACATTTTAACAATATAAATTTTTCCAATCCATGAGCACAGAATAGCTTCCCATTTATTTGTGTCTTCAGTTTCTTTCATCAGCATCTTACAGTTTTCAATGTACAGGCCTTTCACCTCCTTGGTCTAATTTATTCCTAGGTATTTTATTCTTTTTTATGCAATTGTAAAGGCAGTTGTGTTCTTAATTTCTCTGATAGTTCGTTATTAGTGTATAGAAATGCAACAAATTTTTGTATTCTCTGATAGTTCGTTATTAGTGTATAGAAATGCAACAAATTTTTGTATATTGATATTGTATTCTCCAACTTTACTAAATTTATTTTTTTTAAGATTTTATTTATTTATTTGTCAGAGGCAGAGAGAAAGAGAGCACAAGCAGGGGCAGCAGCAGGCAGATGGCAAAGCAAGCTCCCCACTGAGCAAGGAGCTGCATGCAGGACTCTATCCCAGGACCCCGGGATCACCACCCGAGCTGAAGGCAGACATTTAACCAACTGAGCCACCCAGACATCCCTACTAAATTTATTATTTCTCACAGAGTTTGTTTGTTTGTTTTTTAAGATTTTATTTATTTATTTGACAGTGAGAGGGATAGTGAGAACAGGAACACAAGCAGAGGGAGTGGGAGAGGGAGAAGCAGGCTTCCCACTGAGCAGGGAGCCCAATGCAGGGCTCGATCCCAGGACGCTGGGATCACGACCTGAGCTGAAGGCAGACACTTGACAACTGAGCCACCCAGGTGCCCCTTCTCACAGTTTATTTGGTAGAGTCTTTAGGGTTTTCTATATATCATATCATGTCATCTGCAAGTAGTGACTATTTTATTCTTCCTTGGCAGTTTGCATGCCTTTTATTTATTTAATTATTTATTTTTGCCTAATTGCTCTAGCTAGGAATTCCAATACTGTGTTGAATGAAACTGGCAAGAGTGTGCGTCCTTGTCTTGTTCCTGATCTTAAATGAGTATGATGTTAGCTGTGGCCTTGTCACAAACAGGCTTGATTATGTTGAGATACATTCCCTCTATATCCACCTTGTTTGGCATTTTTATCATAAAATGTTGAATTTTGTCTTATGCTTTTTTTGCAAGAGATGATCATATGATTTTTATCCTTCATTTTGTTAATGTAGTATCAAGTTGATTAATTTGCATGTGTTGAACCACCCTTGCATCTCTGGAATAAATCCCACTTGATCATGGTGTATGTATTTTTTAATTCAGTTTACTAATATTTTGTTGAGGATTTTTGCATTTATATTCATCAGTCATATTGGCCTATAATTTTCTTTTCTTGAGGCATCTTTGTCTGGTTTGGGTATCAGGTAATGTTGGCCTTAAAAAATGAGTTTAGAAGTGTTCCCTTTTCTTCTCTTTTTTGGAAGAGTTTGAGAAGATTTAGTATTGATTCTTCTTAGAATATTTGTTAGAATTCACCAGTGAAGCCATCTGGTCCTACACTTTTGTTTATGGGACGTTTTTGATTACTAATTCCATCACCTTACTCATAATCAGTCTATTGAGATTTTTTATTTCATAATGATTCAGTCTTGTAAAGTTGTATGTTTCTAGGAATTTCTCCATTTCTTCTAGGTTGTCCAGTTTGTTGTCATATAATTGTTCATAGCAGTCTCTTATGAATCTTTGTATTTCTGTGTTATCAGTAACATCTCCTCTTTCATTTCTGATTTTATTTATTTGAGTCTCCTCTTTCTTGGTTAAGTCTAGCTTATGGTTTATTTTGTTTATCTTTTCCAAGAACCAGCTCTTAGTTTCATTGATCTTTTCTATTGTCTTTTTAGTCTCTATTTCACTTATTTCCATTCTATTTGTTGTTATTTTCTTCCTTGTACTAACTTTGGGCATCATTTGTTCTTCTTTTCCTAGTTCCTTGAGGTGTAAAGTTAGATCATTTATTTGAGATCTTTCTTGTTTCTTGATGTAGGTGCTTATCAATATGAACTTCCTTCTTAGAACTGCTTTTGCTGCATCCTGTAAGTTTTGAGATGTTGTATTTCCATTTTCATTTGTCTCGAGGTATCTTTTTTTTTTTTTTAAGATTTTATTTATTTGACAGAGAGAGACACAGCGAGAGAGGGAACACAAGCAGGGGGAGTGGGAGAGGGAGAAGCAGGCTTCCCGCCTAGCAGGGAGCCCGATGTGGGGCTCGATCCCAGGACCCTGGGATCATGACCTGAGCCGAAGGCAGACGCCCAACGACTGAGCCACCCAGGCACCCCTCGAGGTATCTTTTTTTTAAAGATTTGTTTATTTGAGAGAGAGAGAGAGAGAGCACACGTGAGCAGGGAGAGGGGCAGAGGGAAAGAATATCCAAGCATACTCTGCTGAGTACGGAGCCCAATTTGGGGCTCTATTTCACAACCCATGAGATCAGGACCTAAGCTGAAACCAAGAGTCAGACACTTAACCAACTGAGCCACCCCTATTTTTTATTTTCCTTTTGATTTCTTCTTTGATCCTTTGGTTTTTTAGTAGCATGTTGTTTAATCTCCACATAGTTGTGAATTTTCCAGTTTTCTTCTTGTAATTAATTTCTAGTTCTGTACCATTGTGGTTGTAAAAGATGCCTGATATGATTTCAGTCTTCTTTCAGACTTTTTTTGTGGACTAACCTATGATCTGTCCTGGAGAATGTTCCGTGTGTGCATCAGAAGAACGTGTATTCTGTTGCTTTTGGATCAAATGTTCTATATATATCTGTTAAGTCCATCTAGTCTAATGTGTTATTTAAGGGCAATAATGTTTCCTTATTTATTGATTTTCTTTGTGGATGATCTATCCATTGAGAAAAGTGGGTGTTAAAGTACCATACCATTATTGTATTGCTATTTCTCCCTTCAGGCCTGTTAATATTTCATTTCTATATTTAGGTGCTCCTGTGCTGGGTGCATAAATATTTACAAATGTTTGGATTTTCAATACAAATGGATTGACCCCTTTATCATTGTGCAATATATTTGTCTCTTATTATAGTCTTTGTTTTAAAGTCTTTTTTGTCAGGAATTGGTATAGTTACCCCAAGTTTCTTTTGGTTTTCATTTGCATGGAGTATCTTTTTCCATCCTTTCACTTTTGGTCTGTGTCCTTACATCTGAAGTGAATATCTTATAGGCAGCACATTGATAGGTCTTGTTTTTTTATACATTCACCCACTATGTCTCTTGATTAGAGTTGTTAGTCCTTTTGCATTTAAAGCAACTATTAATGGGTATGTACTTATTTTAATTTTGTTAATTGTTTTCTGGTTATTTTTTAATCCTTCTGTTCCTTTCTTGCTCTTTTCTTTTATGATTTGATATTTCTGTAGTGGTATGGATAGATTCCTTTATCTTATGTATCTACTGTTCAGTTTTGCTTTGTGGTTATCATGAGGCTTACATAAAACAAGTTATATTTGTAACAGTCTGTTTTAATTTGATAACAACTTAAGTTTGAACACATTCTAAATCTCTGCATTTTTATCCCCCTCACACACCATGTGTCACACACCATTTGATGTCACAATTTACATCTTTTTGTCTTGTGTATTTCTTAGGTTATTGTATAGTTCTTTTTACTACTTTTGTCTTTTAATTTTCATACTAGCTTTTTTTTAAAAGATTTTATTTATTTGTCAGAGAGAGAGAGCACAAGCAGGGGAGTGGCAGGCATACAGAGGAGCAGGCTCCCCGCTGAGCAAGGAGCCTGATGTGGGACTCCATCCCAGGACCCCGGGATCATGACCTGAGGCAAAGGCAGATGCTTAACTGAGCCACCCAGGCATCCCTCATACTAGCTTTATAAGTGCATAGCACACTGCCTTTCAAGATTAGATTTTTCTGAATTTTACTTTATATTTGCTTTTACAAGTTAGATTTCTACTTTCATGTTTTCCTGTTACCAGTTAGTACCCTTTCATTTTCAGCTTAAAGAAGTCCCTTTAACATTTCTAGTATGGCCAGTCTAGTGGTAAACTCCTTAACTTTTGCTTGTGTTGAAAACTCTCTCAGGGCGCCTGGGTGACTCAGTCGTTAGGTGTCTGCCTTCGGCTCAGGTCATGATCCCAGGATCCTGGGATCGAGCCCCACATCGGGCTCCCTGCTTAGCGGGAAGCCTGCTTCTCCCGCTCCCACTCCCTCTGCTTGTGTTCCCTCTCTCGCTGTCTCTCTTTGTCAAATAAATAAAATCTTTTTAAAAAGAAAAGAAAACTCTCTCTCTCCTTTCATTCTAAATGATAACTGCCAGGTAGAGTATTCTTAGTTGGTGGTGTTTTTTTTTCTTTCACATTTTGAATATATCATGCCACTCCCTTCTGGCCTACAAAGTTTCCATTGAAAAATCTTCTGATAGCCTCATATGTAACAAGTAATTTTCTCTTGCTGCTTTTAAGATTTCTCCTTATCTTAACTTTTGATACTGTAATCATAATGGGTCTTAGTATGGGTCCCTTTGGGTTCATCTTCTTTGAAACGTCTTGGGCTTCCTTGATCTTGATGTCTGTTTCATTCCCCAGGTTAGGGAAGTTTTCTGTCATCATTTCTTTCTTTTTTTTTTTTTTTTTAAGATTGTATTTATTTATTTGACAGAGAGAGACACAGTGAGAAAGGGAACATAAGCAGGGGGAGTAAGAGAGGGAGAAGCAAGCTTCCCGCTAAGCAGGGAGCTCGATGCAGGGCTTGATCCCAGGACCCTGGGATCATGACCTGAGCTGAAGGCAGATACCTAATGACTGAGCCACCCAGGCGCCACCGTCGTCATTTCTTTAAATAAGTTTTCTGCCTCTTTTTCTCTTCTGAAACACCTAAATGTGAATGTTGGACACTTGGTGTTGTCCTACAAGTCCCTTAGGCTCTCTTTACTTTTTTTCTTTTTTTCATTTTTGCTGCTTTGGTTGGGTGAGTTCCAGGACCCTATCTTTAAGTTCACTGATTCTTCTGCTTCATCTAGGCTGTTGTTGAACTTCTCTGTTGTGTTTTTCATTTCAGTTATTGTATTCTTCAGCTCTGTGACTTCTTTTCTGGTACCTTCTTATATTTTCTCTTTGTTGAAATTCTTACTTTGTTCATCTGTTCTTCTCCTGAGATTGATGAATATCTTTATGACCATGACTTTGAGCTCTTTATCAGGTAAAGCACTTATCTCTGTTTCATTAACATTTTTTTTGAAGTTTTATCTTTTGTTTGTTTGTTTGTTTGTTTGGAACATATTCCTCTCTGTGTCTTTATTTTCCTTGATTCTCTCTGTTGGTTTGTATGTATTACATAAAACAGCCACATCTCCCAATCTTCAAGGAAGGGCATCATGTACAAGATGAAGCTTATTGTTTAACCTTGCCCTAGCTCTTCATTGTTTCTCACACCTTTATGATTGTCCAAGCAGCTTACTTTATTTTTAGTGGCTATCAGTACTTGAGGGTATGCTAAGACCTCTCAGTGTCCCAAAAGGGAGGATCTCAGTCAGCACCTAGATTCAGACTGATTGAAAGTGAGACCCATGGGCAGCAGCTTTTAGAGTATGCAAATAATATAGTCCTGTGGGACTGCAAGTGTAAGCCTCACTAGCCACCAGAGGCATATGATCTAGAGGTGTCCCCTGGGCAGCAGCTACAAGAGTTAGGCCACCAGATGAGTGTACAAGCGCTTTTCTGGGAGATACTGGCAACCTATATAGCAAAGCAGAAGCAGAGCGCAAAGATGGCATCCACCAGCCTCCATCCCTGGAAAGCAGCTCAGCAGGCCTCTAGATGTGTGCCAAACCTGGAGCCTGCCTCTCAGCCTGAAACTCCAGGATAAGCAAACAGGCCTTGTTCACAGAGATTGGTGATGTGTTTCACTCTGCTGTCTGCACTGTGCCCTAGGGATAGTAGCCAGCCAAGAACTGCCTCTGATTATTGCAGTCACCTTCCTGGGACCCAAGGAACACAAGCCCTGTTGCCCACCAGATTTAGGGGATCAAGGGACATTGGGCAGTAGCCTCAAATACCATGCACTGGGCATAAACACCAGGGCACCAGATATGAGTACAAGCTTCTCTCTGGAAGATACTGAGCTCTAGAGAGTGGCAGAAAGAAAGCCCAATGATAGCACCTGCTCTCCAAGGTCTCCAGAGAGGATGACATTCAGCTGCTCAGGCCACAGCTCTGAATATAAGATAATAGGCCTCTTTCACAGAAAGATTGGGCATCTTAATCTGTTGCCTTTTTACCATGCCCTTGGAGTGGTAGCTGGTTAAGAACTCTCTCTTTTTTTTTTTTTCAAATAGGCTCTGTACCCAACATGGGGCTTGAACTCACAACCCTGAGATCAAGAGTCCTGTATTCTACCAACTGAGCCAGCCAGGCACCCCTAGGAACTCTTTTTTATTTGTTACAGACCTGTGGGACCCACAAGTATAAGTCCCACTGACCAGGGCCAAGTGACCTAGGGGTGTCCCCTGGGCAGCAGCTGCAAAGATCAGGGGGCCAAATGAGGGTACAAGCCCCTTTCTGGGAGATACCAGTACATTTGAGCAAGGCAAAGAGCACAAGGATGGTGCCTACTGGCCTCCATCTTGTGACAATATCTTAGTAGACTAGATATGTGTCACACTGGGCTAATGCTTTAAGATAAGCAAATAAGCCTCTTTCACAGAAAGTCCTGGGCACTTTTCAGTTGAATACCTTTGTGCTGGTCTTTGGGAGTGGGTGATTCTGTGTACACAGCCCTTTAAGAATTGTTCCTTAGTGCTCTATAGCCTTGTAGTTCTCATGGACTCAAGCCCCAGTAGCTTTCAAAGATAGATGTTTTGTGGCTCACCTCCCAGGTACAGGTCTTAAAAGTTGGTGTGCCAGAAGTGGAGTTCAAACCATTCACTTCTCAATGAGAAGCTTGGGGTTTTGAGTTCCCTTCTGATTGTGGCACACCACACTAAGGGTGGGCGTCATGGGGAAATTGTGTCTCAGTCTTTCCTACCTGCTTCTTTGTGAGTTTTCTCTATTTCACCCAATGCATAGGCATTATTCAGCTGGTTTGGGTGTTTTTTGTTTTGTTTTTGTTTGTTTGTTTTTCAGAGGAAGTTGTTCCATCTGTAACTGTAGATTCCGTGTGTCTATGGGAGGAGGTGAGCTCAGGATCCTTGTATATCATCAACTTGGACTGGAACAGATACATTTTGGGAGGATCCACAATTCAGCCCTCTCTGTCTTCTGGCCTCCATTCTTTAAAAAAAAAAAAAAAAAAAAAGAATTTCTTTTTTTTTTTAAGATTTTATTTATTTATTTATTTGACAGAGAGAGAGATAAAGCAGGAACACAAGCAGGGGAGTGGGAGAGGGAGAAGCAGGCTTCCCATGGAGCAGAGAGCCTGATGCGGGGCTCAATCCCAGGACCCAGGGATCATGACCTGAGCTGAAGGCAGATGCTTAACGACTAGGCCACCCAGGCGCCCCTTCTGTCCTCCATTCTAAGTCAGTAGTCATTCAAGTTGTTGTTGTGTAGTATGTCATTTATCATTTTTCTTTGGTGCTTTCAAGATTTTATTTTTGGTTTCAGCAGTTTGATTATGATGTGCCTGAGTATAGCTTTCTTCATATTTTTCCTGCTTAAGAGCTGCTGACCTTGAATCTATAAATTTGTATCTTTCACCAGATTTGGGGCAATGTCGGTCATTTCTGCAAATAGTTTTCTGTCCTGTCTTTATCTCCTCTTTCTGGATATTATCCCGTAGGTCCCTGAGACTCTGTTCGTTTTTTTCCCCATCTTTTTTCTATCTTCTGTAGATTGGGTAATTTCTTTTAGTAACTCTTTCCTCTATTACTTCCACTGCACTGTTAATTCCATCTGGTGAATTTTTTATTTTGGGTATTGTTTTTTTCAATTCTAGAATTTCTGTTTGGTTTTTTAAAATATGTATAGTTTCTATTTTTCTGCTATGACCTCTTAACTTTTCATTCATTGCAAATCTATATTCCTGATTCCATGGAGTATAGTTACAATAAACTCTTTATAATCCTTATCTATAAATTTCAAAACCTGGGTCTTCTGAATATTGGTTCCATGAACTGCCTTCTCTCTGTTTTCACTTCTCCAACCCTGGAAGAGCCAGATGCAACCTAGTAAGTGGGGAAGAGGAGGAAGAGAGCAAAGTGGCAGAAATGATGAAGACATGCACTATATTGGATAGTCTCCATTATACTGGGGTAACAAGTAGCCCTAAAATCTCAGCAGCTCGTACAATAAAGTTTATGTTTTGCCTGTGCCTCATGTCCTACATGAAATGGCAGAGGACGCACTCCACATGGAACTGAAGTCGTTGGAGGACCCACCATCTTATTCTGCCCCACCTTGAACACACAGCTCCCCCAGCTGTTTTCATGGGAGGACTATGCATGGCTTTTCAGTATGCATTAGCACAGGCGTGACAGCACTGCCTGACTGCGTGGGGACAAGGAATGGTACAGTTGGTGACTGTCATCCCAGCCATGCTGTCTTTTTTACTACAAGTTTCTAAGTCTAGTTCAAACTGCAGCTGGTTGAGAAAAAGTTATAAATCAAATGAGAAGGTAAAACTGGGTAACTAGTTCTAATCAAATAAATTTGGAAAACCTCTGAGGTTTGCCAGAGATTTTATCACTGAAGTGGGGGGCAAAGAATAGGTAAATTATGAACGAATAGGTTCCTTAAAAAAAAAGCTAAAAATAGCCAGAATGCCTAATTGCTTTGTACTGGTTAAGTAGATTATGTACATTCACAGGTGGGTAGGTTATTTAGTCATTTAAAACTATGTTTCCAGAGAGCTTTTGGTGACATTGTTAAATGCTTGTGTTATAAGTGAAAAAAGTCAGGATATAAAACTGTATATGAGAATTCCCATGTCTTACCTGGATTACTGTAAAGGCCCTAATTGTTACCCTCCTTAATGTCTCTGATTCTCCAGTATGTTCCTTACACTGCAGCTAGTCACCTGTCTGCCATATGAAGCTAATGTCCCATGTGGCCTTCAGGATAAAATCCAAATTTCTTTTCATGGTGTATTGTATATCCGTTTGGTCTGCCTACATCTTCTGTTTCATTTTTCTCAAATACCTACTTCATATCCTATTCTCAAATTTATATTTCCACCCCAGATATTTCCTGAGTTCCAGATGTATATACACAAGTGGATAGACAAGTGACATCCCTCTTTGGTTGTCAAATAGTCATCTCAAATTTAATATATGCACAATTAAGCCTTTTTTTTTTTTTTTAGAACTCTTTAAAGTCGGACTTCTGATTCTCTCTCTTCACCGCACCAAATCTTGTCCTGTGCCAATCGTTTCTAACTCAGTAAGTGATACCTCTACCTACTCAGCCAGCAAAGCCAGAAATTCAGGAGCCATCCTTGAGTGTCAGCTCCTTTAACTCCAGCTAATACTTGGTCCCTCCTGGCCCCTGTTTTTTCACTATGGCATGATAATTCAGCCTCTCAACTTCCCTTTCTCACTGGCTTGTTCTCTGACTCTACCCCAGTTCACATTACTAAGAGATTCTGATTCAGCTTTGTCTCTGCTGGGTTTTTTTCATGTCCTGAAGGAAGTCAATCCATTTTGTTGGTTCTGTTTCACGAGTTTTTTAGTGTGTCCCTGCTCTCATGGAATTGGTAAAGAAATGTTTTGCAAACTTTTTCAAAACCTTATCATCCCAAAGTGCTATGACATAGACCGATAGAGGTAGGAAAGAGAGCTGCAGACTAATTCATTGGTTGATGGAGGCTTCTGACAGTGTCCATTGTTGTGTCCACACGCTATTTTACTTCATTTATTTTTGTTTTGTTATCTAGACGTTTTGTTTCTTTTTTTTTAATAACCACTTTTTTTTTTTAAAGATTTTATTTATTTGAGACAGAGAGAATGAGAGAGAGAGAGCACATGAGAGGGGGGAGGGTCAGAGGGAAAAGCAGACTCCCCGCTGAGCAGGGAGCCGGATGCCGGACTCGATCCAGGGACTCCAGGATCATGACCCGAGCCGAAGGCAGTCGCTTAACCAACTGAGCCACCCAGGCGCCCAATAACCGCTTTTTTGAAATACAACTCACCTACAATAAAATTCACCCTTTAAAAGTGTACAAAGAGTGGAGTTTTCTAGTATATTCAGAGTTGTGCAACCATTATTGCTACCTCATTTTAGAACACTTGATTCCCCTTGTTTTCAGCTCTCTGATGAAAAATTTCAAATTATGTCCTTTATTTCCTCAAACATAGTAAGCATAGCAGTTTTATACTTGGAGTTGGATTACTCCAGTATGTGGTGTGCTTGTTGGTATGTTTCTAATGTCCATTGTTTCTGCTGGTTTCAGTTATAAAATTTTCCTTGTGTGCCTAGTTATTTTTCAGTTGAGTGCTAGATGTTTTATTTGTAAAAACTGTCTGCAGAAATTGTCGAAACCTAAGGTCGTGTACTCCTCTAGAGAGGATTCACCTTTGCTTCTGCCAGACACTTGTGAGCACTTAGCAATCCTGGATTACCCCAGGCCTTTTTAGAGGTTTTGATTGTTGGAAGGAGAACTACAAACCCCAAGATGCTTGTCAATATCAGCTTTACTCTTGTTCATGGGTATACCCCTTTGAGGTTCCTACAAAGGAAATGCTTTCACTTGGGTTCCCTCCACTCTGCTCTTTTTTTTTTTTTTAAAGATTATTTATTTGTCAGAGAGAGAGAGCACAGGCAGGGGGAGTGGCAGGCAGAGGGAGAAGTAGGCTCCCTGCTGAGCAAGGAGTCTGATGCGGGACTCAACCCCAGGACCCTGGGATCATGACCTGAGCCAAAGGCAGATGCTTAACCAACTGAGCCACCCAGGTATCCCTCCACTCTGCTCTTATCTGGCCCTGGGCTCTAATCTTCATGCTCTTAGCCATGGAAGGCTGTCACTCAGTTCCACATCTCTTTTGTAATTGAGGTATAATTGACATACAACATAATAGTTTGAGATACATAACATAATTTCATATTTTTATATATTGTGAAATGATCTCCACATTAAGTCTAGTTAACATCCATCACCATACATAGTATCAAAAGTTCAGGAAAAATACAGAAGTAAAACCAATGAATCACTGAAGTAGTAATTGATAAAAGCATACTGAAAAAGCACACACCAGAAAGACAGTTTGCAAGCCAGGAGCACTCAAATCAAAACATGGAATGAGGCTTAGAGGTTTATTATTATAAACTAGCTTATATAGTGTAGAGACAGTGACTGTTTATTCTTCACAGTGATTAGTTATAATATTAGAATTTTCTTAAATGAAAGAGAATTATTGGTTACCTCATGGGTGAACAATTTGTTTTGCTTATGATTTCCAGAGGCATAAGCAAGAAGAAACCCAGGTCAAGTTAGCCTCACTTGCCTTGCAAAATAAGCTCCAAGACAAGCTCTGGTCTCCATATGTGTTTGATTCTAACAATTCCTTTTTGGTCATTCTCTTAGCAAGCTGAGTGTAGCCAACTAGTATAGCGTTACTCTTGGTTACCACTGTTGATGTAGCCAGGCTAAAGAATCACACATTCACTGTTTCCAATAGTTGAGTCCTCAGGATGGAGGGTCATGTAGTCACTGTTGCCAGCAGTCAGGTCATCATCATACACTTAGGAGGTCAGATCATTGAGTTCCTCGAGTTGTCTAATCCTGATGGATATAATTTGAGGTGTGAGTGGCTGCCCAAAGGCGTTCAAAACCCTTGAGAGGATACAACACACTAGAAACATTGAAATGATTGATAAGGAGATATGACTCTCCAAGGAGAATAATAGCCAAGGATTGAAAAATTCCCCAGAACAGAGATTCCCAGAAGCCAAGATTTAACCATTTAATCAAATGGGTTCTAATCAGATTCAGATTTTACCTTTCTAATTCAATCTACATTTTTTTAGTTATTTTACATAGGCACAATAGATGTATTAACAGTCACGTGTCCTCATGATTATTTTGGACAGCATGAACATGAGGTTGTTTTATTTCAGGAGGCAGAATTACAGATGACTTTCCACCTTAACTAGGCCTCCATGATGTGAGCAATCAAGTAATTTAATAAGAGGCATTTCTATGGAAATAAAAACGGGTTAATAGCTCAAACAAATTATAAATTCATTTTTGAGTTTAGACAGCAGCCAGTTGAGAGAATTTCTAGATTTGAGTTTGGAGCTTTTTTTTTTATTTTTTATTTTTTTTATTTTTAAAGATTTTATTTATTTATCTGAGAGAGAGAATGGGAGACAGAGAGCATGAGAGGGGGAGGATCAGAGGGAGAAGCAGACTCCCCGCTGAGCAGGGAGCCCGATGTGGGACTCCATCCCAGGACTCCAGGATCATGACCTGAGCCGAAGGCAGTTGCTTAACCAACTGAACCACCCAGGCGCCCTGGAGCTTTTTTAGAAGATAAAATGAGGATGACAGTTTCAGGCACATGTTTCTGTATTTTGGGGGTAGATATCCAGTCGTATGATTTCTGGATCATAGGGTAGTCCTATTTTTAACTATTATTTTGCTTAGCACTATACTTTCTGTTTCCATCCACGTCATTGCAAATGGTAAGGTCTCATCCTTTTTATGGCTAAATAAAATATATATGCCACTTCCTCTTTATCCATTCATCTGTTGATGTACACTTGGGCTGCTTCCATAATCTGGCTATTGTAAATAATGTTCCTATAAACATAAGGGTGCCTGTATCACTTTGAATTTGTGTTTTTGTATTTTGGGAGTAGATACCCAGTGGTACGATTTCTGGATCATAGGGTAGTCCTATATTTAACTTTCTGAGGAACCTCCATACTGTTTTCCATAGTGGCTGCACCAGTTTGCATTCCCACCAAGAATGCAAAAGGGTTTTTTTTTCTCCACATCCTCACCAACACTTGTTTCTTGTGGGTTTTTTTAAGTTTTTATTTATTTATTTTCTCATTTAAGTAATCTCTACACCCAACCTGGGGCTCGAACTTACAACCCCCGAGATCAAGAGTTGCATGCTCTACCAACTGAGCCAGCCAAGTGCCCCATTCTTGTGGGGTTTATTTAGCCATTCTGACAGGTGGTTTTGATTTGCATTTTTTTGATTTGTATTTATAACCATCTTCATTGGTTTATTCAGAGACTTATACTTTTGTTTCATCTTGGGTTAGCAGCTTTATGAATCAATCCGCTTTCCACTAGATTTTTTTTTTTTTTTAAGATTTTATTTATTTATTTGAGAGAGAGAGGATGAGAGACAGCACAAGAGGGAGGAGGGTCAGAGGGAGAAGCAGACTCCCTGCCGAGCAGGGAGCCTGATGCGGGACTCGATCCGGGGACTCCAGGATAACGACCTGAGCTGAAGGCAGTTGCTTAACCAACTGAGCCACCCAGGCGCCCTCCACTAGATTTTTAGAAATGCTTATCTAGTCCAGTGTTATGATTTAAAGTTATCAGAAACCTGTGTTCTAGAATACTGGTGAGGATCTTTTCCATGAATTTTTTTGAAGATGAAGCATCTTTGCCTGTAGTTGATTGTAAATGCTTCCAGAGAAAATTCAAGAGTAAAACAATAAATGTCTGTGAATGACAAGACTTCAAAATAGCTTTGGTTAAAGATCTAGTAAGAGTTTGCCGAAGAAAAAAAAAAGATTCAATTGAGAAGCAGACTGTTACCTTTGTGATATATAGTACTGTAAAATAATAACTGGAATTATAACTAATAACATCATACCAGGACATACTACAATTTTAGGAACTTTGTATAATTTCTGTAACAGTTATATTAATAACATATAACCAGGGACACCTGGGTGGATCAGTCAGTTAACTGTCCGCCTTTAGCTCAGGTCATGATCCCGGAGTCCTGGGATCGAGCCCCGCATAGGGCTCCGTGCTCAGCGGGTAGTCTACTTCTCCCTCTGCCCCTCCCCTTACTCATGCTCTCTCTCACTCTCTCAAATAAATAAGTAAAATCTTAAAAAAAAAAAAAAAAAAAATATATATATATATATATATATATATAACCATATGAATATAATCTAAGAAGATTAAGCATTACTTTTTATTCAACAATATTTCCCATGTAGTTTAACATAGCAAATAAGCCTAAATAAATTAATATTTCTCTTATACAGAGAGAGAACACAACTTTTGAGATTTTTCAGGTTTCTTCAGGAAAATCCCAAAGTTAGTTCAAATTCAAAAAGACTTCATTCAGAATTTGATTTGCTGAAGTTTGTTAAAAATGTCAAAAGATTTGGGGCACTAGTGTGGCTCAGTTGGTTAAGCATCCAGCTGTTGGTTTCAGCTCAGGTCATGATCTCGCGGTTATGAGATTGAGTCCACACTCAGTGTGGAGACTGCTTGAGATTCTTTCTCCTCTCTCTCTGCCCCTCCCCCTCTCTTAAAAAAATATAAAATTTTAAAAAAGTCTTTAAAACATTTGATCAAATAGGATAACTGTTCACTGTAAAACAATACTTAGTTATCCATTCAACCAAAGTGACAATTAAAACATTTCAAAGGCAAATACAGAAAGCCATATATTTGTAGGGAAAAAAAAAAACCCTTAGCTCTCTTAATAGAGGAGAGTGTTTTTTTTTTAAGTAATGATAAAGACAACATGAACCACAGAAAATTATTTTGATAAAACAGAATCTTTGTTTTCTAGGGAGATTACTTAAAAAGCAAAGAAAAACCTTTCATAATCTTATCAAGAGCAGAGAAATAGTCCAAGAAAACTTTGTCCTTTTAGCAGATGAAAGGAAATTAAGTTATAGTTTTATATAAATACACTATATATTAAAGCTTATTTTTAAAAACCCTTAGGGATGCCTGGGTGGCTTAGTAAGTTAAGCATCCGACTCTTGATTTTGGCTCTCAGGTCATAATCTCAGGTCATGAGATCAAGCCCCGCATCAGACTCCACGCTCAGTGGGGAGCCTGCCTGGGATTCTCTCTCCCTCTGCCCCTCCCCCCACTTGCATGCACACTTGCTTACTTTCTCTAAAATAAATAAATAAATCTTTAAAAAAAAAAAATCTTGCAGTATATCTATTCAATTTTACCCAGCTTTGACCTCACAACATAAAATTTCTTTCCCACAAACCTTCTGCAGCTCCTATATCCATTTAGCCTCTATCCCACTCTTTTTTACTTCTTATTCTGGAACAACCAGTCATGTTATTTTAGACAACAGTACTCTTTCTTCATAATGAAAACACATCCTATATTCTTTGCATACTCTGCACATAAATACACATGATTTTCTTCCCACATTTTTGTATACAAAATTGCTTCCTTTTACTGTTTCTAGTAGGTTTATTTTTACACATTGATTATAAATTTTAACTTGTTTCTAGTAGATTTATATTTACATATTGATTATAAATTTTAACTATTAGTAATCTTTACCTTCCAGTGAAAACTAAGGCACAGGCAATTGTGAAGGTTTTTCATATATTAGCATCCCATAGTACATTAGCAAACTTACAAATACATAGTTATAAAAACTTACAGTTTTTGGAGACATATTTTTTGTAGTATAACTTTTCAATGTGGCAATATTAATAAACCCAAATATCTTTTGTCTCTAAAAATTAAAAAGCCAAAAGTAGAGGCACCTGGGTGGCTAGTCGCTTAAGTGTCTGACTCTTGATTTCAGCTCAGGTCTTGATCTAGGGTTGTGCCTGCATTGGGCTCCACACTGGATATAGAGCCTACTTGAAGTGAAGTGGCCAAAAAGTAGATAAACATGTTTAGCTATCAACATCTCAGTATATTTTCTTATTTGAGAATGACCTATATATTCAATGAATATTCATTATATAGTTTAACTTAATGTAAACTTTTATTTAAATGTATTTAAATTACTTTTTTAACAATTGTGCTTAGGTTAGACCTGAAACTGCTAACCATCGTTTTAAATTATTTTTCTTCTTGACAAATTTTGCAACATAAATATAGCATGAGTTTATTTGACTGGTAAACCCAGGTAGAAAAGTTGCATGTTTGCATTACATTTATGTTGATAATTCTGAGTACATGCCTGTATTTATTAAGCCAACAAACTTAAACTACTTTCTGTTTAGCATAGATTATCCCATATCATGTGAACTTGGAAAACATTTGGGTTAGGTTATGTATTTCTGAGTTTTAGGAAAACTTAATTTATACAACTGTTTCTTTCACTTTTAGCCAATTAAATAGAACTCTCTTAAAAATATCACATATACATATACATAGATTTACATAAACGTACAGACACACACATAGATCTTATATTTTCACTTTAAAATTTTTGCTATGTTTCGGGTACAATATAGAACTCAAAAGAATAGCTGGATCCAGAAATGTATTTGGCAGAGAGACTAAGTTAAGATTGCCTTGTTAGATGGCCAAAGTTTCTTACTAAAATTTGTGTGCTTTAAGGATTCTTCTGCGGAAGCTATTTTTGGAGTCATTTTGCCTCTTTTTTCTTTTTAAGATTTTATTTATCTACTTATTTATTTGACAGAGGCACAGCGAGAGAGGGAACACAAGCAGGGGGAGTGGGAGAGGGAGAAGCAGGCTTCCTGCGGAGCAGGGAGCTCGCTGTGAGGCTCGATCCCAGGACCCTGGGATCATGACCTGAGCTGAAGGCAGATGCTTAATGACTGAGCCACCCAGGCACACCTCCTTTTGCCTTTCAGAAGCTTCTACATACCAATCAAAGAACGCATTTCATTATCTCTGAGTTTTGATCCTCCCTTTTCAAGGGTACTGTTTAAGATGGATTTATCTAAGTTAAAATTTCCTCCAAAGGGGCCACTACAATTTCAAATTTTTTGAAAGTTCACACTCATTTTCCAAAAGTACCCAAGATCCAGGGTGACTAGGTGGCTCAGTTGGTTAAGCATCTGCCTTGGGCTCAGGTCATGATCCCAGGGTCCTGGGATCAAGACCTGTGGAGGGTTCCCTGCTCAGCAGGGAGTCTGCTTCTCCCCCTCCAGTTGGTGCTCTCTCTTGTGCACACTCCTTCTCTCATGCTCTCCCTCTCTCTCTCTCAAATAAATAAACTCTTTAAAAAAAAATACACAAGATCCTCGTCTATAGTGGCTATACATTATAAAAGGGAGGAGTCTTTATAGGACAGAGAGAGTTTTAGACCAGGTAGAACCCATCTTTGCCTTTAGAGTCCCTAACACAAATCATCTCTGGGGGCCCCAGTAATTCTACCATAGTGTAAAATCAAGAATCATGGGTTTTTCCCTTTACATACAGAAGGGTGGCTTACCGAATGGCTTCAACAAAAACAGAAAGCAAATGTGCACAGTGAAGCTGGAGAGCCCAGAACACAGATAGTGGAGTTCAGATCAAGAGAGATATACCCTCAAACTCCAGAGTCAGTGAGAAATCATTGAGCCCATTGTGGTGTGTGTGTACAGCACCTGTGTGCTCACCAGACTTGGAGTCACTGGGTAGCTTCTTTGGATCCCACTTCTGACACCACAGAGCCAGAAGTTCAGGGAAAAAAACAGACCTAAAACCAATGAATCCCTGAAGTACTATTAGTAAAAGCATATTGTGTTTACACCAAAAAGACAGTTTGCAAGCCAGAGGCTTTCCAATCAAAGCATGGAAGGAGGCTCAGAGGTATATTGTTATAAAGCAGCTTATGTATTATAGAGGTAATGACTGGTTACAGTATTAGAATTTTCTTAAAAGAAAGGGAATTGGTTAGTGGTTATCTCATATCAGTTTTGGGATCAATTTAAGTTTCATTTATCATTTTCAGAGGCATAAGCAAGAAGTGTCCAATGTCAAGTTAGCCTCACTTTCCTTGCAAAATAAGTTAAGCTTTGCCTGTATGACTAAACTAGTTTTATCTGTCCAGAGAATTTTCAAGTCTGGTCTTTATTTGTGTTTGACTTTAACAATAGTTAGAAAAAATTATTTCTTACGATGAGGACTTTAAAGAGCTACTCCCTTCAACTTTCAAATATGCAATACAGTATTATTAACTATAGTCTTTGTGCTCTATATTATATCCCCATGACTTATTTATTTTATAATGGGAAGTTTGTATATTTGACCGCCTTCATCCATTTCATCTAACCCCCATCCCCACCACTGGCAACCACCAATCTGTTCTCTGTATCTATGAGCTTTGGGTTGTGTTTTGTTGTTTTCCTTTTGTACTGTTTAGATTCCACATGTAAGTGAGATCATACAGCATTTGCCTTTGACTTATTTCACTTAGCATAATGTCCTCAAGGTCTATCTCATTGCAAATAGCAAGATTTTATGTTTTTTATGAATGAATAGTACTTCATTATGTGTATCCATGTACACATACTCACATACCACATATTCTTTATCCATTCATTCATCCACTGATAGACCCTTAGGTTGTTTCCATATCTTGATTATTATAAATAATGCTGTAGTGAGGGGCACCTGGGTGGCTCAGTCATTAAGCGTCTGCCTTCGGCTCAGGTCATGATCCCAGGGTCCTGGGATCAAGCCCCGCATCGGGCTCCCTGCTCTGCGGGAAGCCTGTTTCTCCCTCTCCCTCTCCCCCTGCTTGTGATCCTGCTCTCACTGTGTCTCTCTCTGTCAAATAAATAAATAAAATCTTTAAAAAATAAATAAATAAATAAATAAATAAATAAATAAATAAATAAATAAATAAATAATGCTGTAGTGGACATGGTGGGGTGTATCTTTTTAAGTTAGTGTTTTCATTTCCTTTGGATAAATACCCATAAGTGGAATTGCTGAATCATATGGTAGTATATATTTTTTAAAGGAACCTCCAGGGCACCTGGGTGGCTCAGTTGGTTAAGCGACTGCCTTCGGCTCAGGTCATGATCCTGGAGTCCCTGGATCGAGTCCCGCATCGGGCTCCCTGCTCGGCGAGGAGCCTGCTTCTCCCTCTAACCCTCCTCCCTCTCATGTACTCTCTCTGTCTCTCTCATTCTCGCTCTCTCAAACAAATAAATAAATCTTTAAAAAAAATAAATAAATAAAAAAATAAAGGAACCTCCATACTGTTTTCCACAGTGGGGGCACCAATTTACATTCCCACCAACAGTGTACAAGGGTTCCTTTTTCTCCACATCCTAACCAACAGTTGCTGTTTCTTGTCTTTTGATATAATAGCCATTCTAACAGGTATGAGGTGATATCTCATTGTAATTTTTATTTGCATTTCCCTGATGATTAGTGATGTTCATCATATTTTCATATACCTGTTGGCCATCTGTGTGTCTGGAAAAATGTCTGTTCAGGTCCCCTGCCCTTTTTTTTTTTTAAATATTTTATTTATTTATTTGACAGCGACAGAGGGAACACAAGCAGGGGGAGTGGGAGAGGGAGAAGCAGGCTTCCCGCTGAGCGGAGAGCCTGATATGGGACTCGATCCCAGGACCCTGGGTTCATGACCTGAGCCGAAGGCAGACGCTTAATGACTGAGCCACCCAGGTGCCTCATCCCTGCCCATTTTTTAATCAGATTGTTTTTTGCTATTGAGTTGTATGAGTTTTTTATATATTTTGGATTTTTAACTCCTTATCATATATGATTTGCAAATATTTTTTTCGTTCAGTAGGGTGCCTTTCATTTTGTTGATAATTTCCTTTGCTGTACAGAAGGTTTGTAGTTTGATGTAATTCCACGAGTTCGTTTTTGTTTTTGTTGCCTTTGCTTTTGGTGTCAGGTCCAAAAAATCATCAAGACCAGTGTCAAGGAGTGGACTGCCTATGTTTTCCTCTAAAAGTTTAATGGTTTCAGGTCTTACATTCAAGCCTTCTTATCCATTTTGGGTTAATTTTGTATATAATGTAAGATAGTAGTCTAGTTTCATTCTTTTCCTTGTGACTGTTCAGTTTTTCCAGCATCATTTACTGCAGAGACTGTCCTTTTCCCATTGTTATTCTTGGGTCCTTTGTCATAACTTAATTGACCATCTGTGTGTGGGCTCTCTATTCTGTTCTATTGATCTGTGTGTCTGTTTTTATGCCAACACCATACTGTTTTGATTGTTTTAGCCTTGTAATATAGTTAGAAATCAGGAACTGTGATGCCTCTGGCTTTTTTCTTTTTTCTCAAGATTGTTGTTGCTATTCAAAGTCTTTTGTGGTCCCATACAAATTTTAAGGTTGTTGGTTATATTCCTGTAAAAAATGATACTGGAATTTTGATAGGGATTATATTAAATCTGTAGATTTCTTTGGGTAGTATGGACATTTTAAAAATATTCTTCCAATCCATGAGCATGAAATATCTTTCCATTTATTTGTGTCATCTTCATTTTCTTTCATCAGTGTCTTACAGATTTCAGTGTATGGGTCTTTTACCTCCTTGGTTCAATTTATTCCTAGGTATTTTATTCTTTTTCATACAATTGTAAATGGGATTGTGTTCTTAATTTCTCTTTCAGATAGTTTGTTATTAGTGTGTAGAAACTTTTTTGCATATTAATTTTATCCTGTAACTTTACTGAATTTATTAGTTTTTTTTTTTAAGATTCATTGATTTATTTATTTTTGAGAGAGAGCTGGAGGAGAGGGAGAGTATCTCAAGCAGACTCCCTGCTGAGCATAGAGCCCAATACCAGGCTCAGTCTCACAACCCCAAGATCATGACCTGAGCCAAAATCAAGAGCCAGAGGCTTAACCAACTGAGCCACCCAGGTGCCCCTTGAATTTATTAGTTCTAATAAGATTTTTTTTTTTTTTTTTGGTGGCATCTTTAGGGTTTTCTACATATAATATCATGTTATCTGCAAATAGTGATCATTTTATTCTTTCTTACCAATTTGGATGCCTTTTATTATTTTTTTCTTGCCTAATTGCTCTAAGAGTTACAGTACTGTGTTGAAAAAAACTGGCAAGAATGGGCATCCTTTTCTTGTTCCTGATCTTAAAGGCACTGTTAAGTGTGATATTAGCTGTGAGCTTGTCATATTATGACCTTTATATGTTGAGGTATGTTTCCTCTTTTTTGAGAGTTTTTATCATGAAGAGATGTTGAATTTTTCTGTATCTATTCAGATGACCATATGATTTTTATCCTTCATTTTGTTTATGTTGTGTATCTTGATTGATTTATGGGTATTGCACCATCTTTGCATCCCTAGAATATATCCCACTTGATGGTGGCATATGATCCTTTTCATATATTGTTGAATTTGGTTTGCTAATGTTTTGTTGAGGATTTTTGCATCTGTGTTCATTAGCGATATTGGCCTGTAATTTTCTTTTATTGTGGAATCTTCATCTGGTTTTGATATTAGGGTAATATTTGGCCTCACAACATGAGTTTGGAAGTTTTCCCTCCTCTTCTGTTTTTCAGAAGAGTTTGAGAGGATTGGTATTAATTCTTAGGATGGGTAGAATTCACCAGTGAAACCATCTAGTCCTGGACTTTCATTTGTCGGGAGGTTTTTTATTACTGATTCAATCTCCTTACTAGTAATTGATACATTCAGACTTTCTATTTCTTCATGATTCAGTCTTCTAAGGTTGTACGTTTCTAGGAATTTTTCCTTTTAGGTTGTTCATTTTGATGATGTTTGTATTTCTGTGGTATCAGTAATGTCTCCTTTTTCTTTTTTTTATTTTATTTGAACCCTTTCTTTTTTTCTTGATGAGTCTAAGCTTAGTTAATGGTTTGCCATTTTTACCTTTTCAAGCTCTTAGTTTCATTGATCTTTTGTATTGGTTTTTTAGTTTCTCTTTCATTCATTTGTACTCTGATCTTTGTTATATCCTACCTTCTACTAACTTTGGGCTCTTCTTTTTCTAGTTCCTTGAGATGTCATTTATTTGAGATCTTTCTTGTTTCTTGATAGAGGCCTTTATTAGTATGAGTTACCCTCTTAGAACTACTTTTATTGCATCCCATAAATTTGGGGATATTGTATTTTCATTAGTCTCAAGGTATTTTTTTAATTTCTCTTTTAATTTTTTTTCTTTGACCCATTGGTTGTTCAGTAGCATGTGGTATAATCTCTACATAGTTGTGAATTTTCCAGTTTTCTTCTTGTATTGATTTTTAGTTCCATACCATTGCAGTTGGAAAAGGTACTTGATATGATTTTAGTCTCCTTAATTTATTGACTTGTTTTGTGGACTAAACTATGATCTATCCTGGAGAACGTTCCATGTGTGCTTGAGAAGAATACATTGTCTGTTCCTTTTGGATGGAATATTATGTATACATCTATTAAATCTATGTGGTCTAACATGTTATTTAAGGCTAATGTTTCTTTATTGAGTTTCTCTCTGGATGATCTATCCATTGATGTAAGTGGTACATTAACGTCCCCTACTATTATTAGTTTGCTATTTCTGCCTTTGGTATGTTTTTTGGTTTTGTTTTAATTCTTCTTTTTTTTCTATTTATTTATTTTAGAGAGAGCTGGGGAAGGTCAGAGGGAGAGAGAATCTTAAGCAGGCTCCATGCCCAGCACAGAGCCCAATGCGGGGCTCAGTCTCACAACCCTGAGATCATGACCTGAGCTGAAATCAAGAGTCAGACACTTAACCAACTGAGCCACCCAGATGCCCCTCCCTTTAGGTATGTTAATATTTCCTTTGTATGTTTTAGTGCTCCTGTGTTGAGTGCATAAATATTTACAAAAGTTATATCTTTTTGTTGAGTTGAGTCCTTTATCATTATGTAATGTCCTTGTCTATTACAATCTTTGTTTTAAAGTGTTTTTTTTTTTAAAGATTTTATTTATTTGAAAGAGAGAGAGTGAGCACAAGCAGGGGGAGGGGCAGAGGGAGCAGCAGACTCCCCGCTGAGCAGAGAACCCAACACGGGGCTTGATCCCAGGACCCCGAGATCATGACCTGAGCCGAAGGCAGATGCTTAACTGACTGAGCAACCCAGATGCCTCTGAAGTGTTTATATATATATATAGCTACCCCAATTTTATTTTGGTTTCCATTTGTATGGAACATCCTTTTTTATCCCTCTACTTTCAGTCTGTGTGTGTCCTTACATATGAAGTGAGTTTCTTGTAGGCACCATGTGGATGGGTTTCATTGTTTTTATCCATTCAACTACTCTCTGTCTTTTGATTGGGGAATTTAGTCCTTTTATATTTAAAATAATTATTGATAGGTATGTACCTATTGTCTTTTTGTTCATTGTTTCCTGGTTGTTTTGCAGTTTTTGTCTCTTTCTTTATTCTTCTCTTGCTGTCTTCCTTTGGGCTTAATGACTTTATTTAGTGGTAGGCTCAGGTTCCTTACTTATTATCTTCTGTGTATCTATTATAGGTATTTGCTTTGTGGTTACCATGAGGCTTGCATATAACATATTCATATATTCATAAGAATCTGTTTTAAATTGATAACAACTTAAGTTTGAATGCATTTTAAAGCTGTGTGTTTTTACTCTCCCCAGCTTATGTTTTATGTTTTTGTTGTCACAATTTTACATTTATCTTGTGTATCACTTGACTAATTATTGTAGTTACAGTTATTTTTACTGCTTATTCTTTAACCTTCATACTAGTTTTACAAGTGATTAATCCACTACCTTTACTATATATTTACTTTTCCAGTGAGATCTATTCTTTCATGTTTTCTTGTTACTAATTGGCACCCTTTCTTTTCAGGCTAAAAAGTACATTTAACATTTCTTCTAAGGTTAGGTTAGTTTCTTCTAAGGTTAGTTAAGATGGTGAAGTCCTTTAGTTTGCTCATCTAAAAAACTAGCTCTCCTTCAATTCTAAATAATAAGTAGAGTATTCTTGGTTGGAAGATTTTTTTTGCCTACACTTTGAATGTATCATGCCACTCCCTCTGGTCTGCAATGTTTCTGCTGAAAAATCTGTTGATAGTCTAATGGGGGTTCCTTTGTGCCTAAGAAGTTTTTCTCTTGCTGCTTTTGAGATTCCTCTCCTTGTCTTAAACTTTTGACATTTTAATTATAATATGTCTTGGTGTGGGTCATTTTGAGTTTATCTTCTTTGGAACTCTCTGGCTTCCTGGATCTGTATGTCCATTTCTTTCCCCAGGTTAGGAAAGTGTTCAGCCTTTATTTCTTCAAGAAAAATTTCTGCACCTTTTTCTCTTCTCTTTCTGGGACCTCTCTAATGCAAATGTTAGTCCATTTGATGTTGTCCTATAAATCCCTTAAGCTATGTTAACTGTTTAAAATTCTTTTTTTCTTTTTGCTGCTCTGACTGGGGAGTTCCACTATTCTGTGTTTGAGTTCACTCATCTTTTTTCTGCTTCATCTAGTTTGCTGTTGAGCCCTTGTAGTGTATTTTTCAGTTGAATTATTGTATTCTTCAGCTCTGTGACTTCTTATTTGGTACTTTCTCGTGTTTTCTATCCATTTGTTAAAGTTCTCACTGTGTTCATCCATTCTTCTCCCAAGTTGAGTGAGCATCATTCTTCTCCCAAATTGGGTGAGCATCTTTATGACCATTGCTTTGAACTCTTTATCAAGTAAATTACTTACACATTTCATTAAGGTTTTTTCCTGTTTTATCTTATCCTTTTGTTTAGAATATATTCCTCTGTTTCCTGATTTTGCTTGACTCTGTGTTTGTTTCTGTGTATTAAGTGAAACAGCTACCTCTTCCAGTCTTAAAGGAGTGGCCTTGTTTAAGAGATGAGTGTTATTGTTCAGCCTTGTCTAGCTCTTGGTAGGCTCTTGAACCTTTAAGATTCCAAGCAGCCTGTCTTATTTTTAATATAAAGCTCCCATTGTTGGGGTTGTGCCAATTTCTATCTGCCCTAAAGTGGAAGATCTCAGCACCTAAATTCAGGCTGACTGGAAGCCAGACCTTCAGGTAGCAGCTTTTGAGTATGCAAATATATATAGTACTGTGGGACCACAAGCATAAACCCTGCTAGCCACCAGACTAGGTGATCTGGAGGTGTTCCATAGATGACATTAGCAAAAATCAGGGCTCCAGACAAGTGTATATTCTCCTTTCTGGGAGATACTGGAGAGCTGGAGCAAGGCAGAGGGAGAGCACAAAGGTTGTGTCCCCCAGCCTACATTCCCTGAGAGCACCCCTCTAGGCCTCTAGATGTGTGCTAAACCTGGAAGCCTGTGCCTCAGGCAAAAGCTCCAGGACAAACATATACACCTCTTTCACAGAAAGACTAGGGGTGTGTTTCAGTCTACTGTCTGTGCAGTAGTGTTTTGGGGGTAGTAGTCTGCCAAGAACTGATTGTTATAGTCCTGAGGGACGCTGGAACACAACCCTCCCCCAGCCCCTAGATTCAGGCAATCAAGAGGCATCCTGTGGGAAGCAGCCCCCAAAAGTGGGGCACCGGACATGACCAGTGCACTGACTATATGTACAAGCTCCCCTTGCAGAGATCCTGGCATTTTGGCCAGCTCCACATTTGTACCCTCTCTAGGATCAGCAAATGCTCTCAGGGTAAAATAACAGAATCATCTCTTTGGCCTTCTGTACTTGCTTCAATCCTGACTTTTTAAGTCTTCACTATCTTATAGATAGATCTCTTGTGCCTTCAAGTAGACATGATTAATATTTTTGCCCAGCTTTTCTAATTGTCCTCAATTTTAGAGGACTGGTCTGAATTACCTCGTCTGCCATCACTGGAAGTGGAAGTTCTTTCCGTTTTGTTTTTATCTGTCAACACAGTGGTTAATCAGACCTAGTCAACATCTCTGATACCGCAGTGGGTTAATATATATCCAGTCTTCAGCCCCCAGACCGCCGCTACTCCCTTTTCAGACCCTTGCTGGCACAAGGAGCCCAGATAGTATCTCAGTGTTGCAACATGCTGGGGCCTGGGTGTTTAGGGATCAGCTAGAGTCCTGTTCCCTGCCCTTATGGAGCCTGCAGTCTGTCCATTCCTTCTTAAAGCCTCCAACCCTTGTAGGCCATTATTCATTTCAACGTCAACAATATCTCTCCCCAGCTGGTCTGTTGAGTTGCTACTGTCATGATTTCAACTGTCCTTCCCCTGAGTAGACTCTTTTCCAGACTTCTTACTGCCCTTGGGTTGGAAAGGATCAGTCTGAGCCCAGGCATGCCGGTCTGGCCCTATTCTCTCCAGCCTCATGGCTCATAAACCTCATACCGCAGTCCCTGAATGTGTTTTGGCACATAGTAGTTTGTCCTCCTAGACTCAGTGTCACCACCTCTGGGAGCTCTTTCCTGGTTCTCTGAGGCTGCATCAGCCTGAACAGACACTCACTTCTACGGGTCTGTTTCCTCGGCAGGACAAGTATTTTGAAGGCAATGTCAATGTCTTATTCATTTCAGCATCTCTAGCACATAGTACATAAGAGGTATCAGTTCAAGTGGAATGATCTCATTTCTCAAGTTCCATGTATCCCTTGATGCATTTCTTCTTCACCTGTCTCATGAATCCTTTTTCCTGGGAATTCCAGTCATTTTTCTGTCCCTTAATGGGACGCATGCCAGCCACTGGTCTGTTTGCACCCCCATCTTCCAACACACTGAGTTCACAGACCTATGGGATACCCTGACAGTGGACCACCACCTGCTGGTCAATAGGTTTTTAGGACAGTGACAGCTCAGGGCTGCAGACAGAGTAGGGGTCCTTAATTTTAAGGCATTCCATAAAGAATGTAAAACCCTTCTAAGAATAGTATTTTCAGATCTACAATATAAAGCACATAGATTACAAGTGAAAGTCATAATGAAATACAGGTATCAAAATGTTAGAAAACATATATTGCTTATAGATGTGGTATGTATGTATATATAATGCGATACACACATCTCAATCTTACATAACAGGATCTAGTGATTGGTCTAATAACTACTGTTATTTCAAAGTGATGAACAAAAGTTTTGAGGTGTCTGCACAGCGGTCTTGTGAGATGAAATCTCTGATTTCTACAGCTGACACAGTCCCAGGGACTGCTTATACTACTAGAGTTGGTTGCCTACATCCATACAGACAGGAAGTACTGAATTTCAGTTAGAGGTTAGTCAAACTAAAAACCAAATCTTTTCCCATCCAGGTACAAAGACACCCTAAATTCTACTCTCTGATCCCTTGTTGGTGATAGGGGAGGTCTGTGGACCCCAGGTTAGGAACCCCTGAATGGGGCTTCAGAGGCGTGGCGGAAAAATGCATTTAAATACAGTGACTCTTAGTGTGTAATGGGCAACTGAGATAGGAGAGGAGGTGTGGTGGAAACAGCACCTCTAGGTCTGTTTGAATTTCATAGGCATCATTTAGCAGTATTGTGAAGTTTGGCCCAACCTTCCCCTTGCTGTGTCCATTTCCTCATCTATAAAATAGGAATGACAAGGTTTTCCTCACAGGTTGTTAAAAGGATTTAATAAGCTAACATGTAAAAACTCCTGGGGGTCAAATGTTTGATGTTAATGAGAATGTTAATGTTGTTAAATGTCTGTAGAGTGCGCGCACACGCACACGCACACACACACAAACACACACACACATAACTTCTTACAAAACAGAAACCCACCCCAAAGTCTAACTGGCTGTGTGACTCACAGAGATAGTAAACCCTTTCTCGCCTGGCAGATGTGGGTAAGTCTGCCCTGCTGTTTCCACCCCGATCTAAGAGAACAACCACAAAAGCAAACAGTCTCTCACCCTGTTATTTTATTAGAAGCATATTTACATTCTTGCAGTTAAACTTTGCAGAGAAAATTTTACAAAAGTTTTGTATAAAGTTTTGAAATGACATAAAAATAACTTCTATCCTTTGTAAAGGGAAAATATAAGTTAGTTATATTTACTCTGCCAAAAATGGACTGAAAACGAGAAACAGTTCCATCTGTCCCTTACAGAGGAAACATTAGCACAGGGCATGAGGAATACTGTGTGGGCCTTCTCACTGATGGGTATGCACGCTGGCTCCATCATGAGGCTGGAGGACCCAACCTGCCCCCATCCAGAAAGGACAGGGGAGCTATCAGGCCTTGGGCAGCAAAGAACAGGGAAGGAGCAACTCCTTGAATAAGATTCAAGGAATCATGTAAATGTCAAGCCAAATAGGGGAATGATCAGAGACTTTCACCTGAACCATGGCATTTCACCTTAAATACTCTCACACCCCAGGCTGCAAAAGGCAATATTATAAACAAAGCCAATATCGGCCCTGCCTGACCATTTGCCAGTGCTGGCCTTGTCTGGTGGAACTCCGTCAATGTTCTGTAATTACACTGCTGCTAGTTCACATTTTCCCAGCACCTGTGCACCAAAAGGAATAGAAGGGGACGATGGTTTCCCTTGTCTCTCACGTGTGAGACGAGAAAACTGTCCCATCTGGGTCAAATACTGAAGCAGACAAGCTGAATGTTCGCTAACTTAAGAGGACCCCTGCTTTCCCACAGCCCCCAGAGCATCTTCACTGTATACATAAGCCTTGGGAACCCCAAGTCCCTTCTTGTTGTGTGGCTGTCCACCCTCCCCAAGATCCAGTTCTAACCAGCGCCACACAAACTTCAAGAGAATTGCTTTAGGACCAAGCATCAAACCTTAAACATTTAGGAGTGAAGGCAAAGTCCTCCCTGGATCTTAGCCACTCCATCACCAGCAAAATGGTACCCAGACTTAATATATCATCCATAGGATTCCTCAAAATCACCTTCAGTTTTGTTTTAGAGCAGGTATCTTCCTATAGAAGCCATTCATTTATATTTGTTTCAAGTCAGAAATCAAAGTGAACAAAGTTTTCTTTGTAAATAAACTGAATGCCTGTTTGAGCATGACTTTTACTAGGTTATCTACATCCTGCAGCCTGTGGGAATCAGAATCTGTCGGAGAGGCCAGCTGAGTAACCCCAAGGCCCGGGATTCCATCTGAGACACAGAAGCTTTGCATCCGCTGTGTTGCTGGGGGCAGGAAGCATTACATTTCATCCTCAACAGAAATCCCAGTGACCGCCAGCCAGTGTCTCCAGTGTAAGGCCGGACTCCTGCTAGGAGAGGCAGAGGGAAGCAGCCTTCCCATATCACCTGCAGACAGGATGGGCAGGTGTGAGACAGCAGCAGCCTAGGCACAGTCTTCTGTGGTGCGGAACTGACCCCTGGACACAGAAGCCTGTGGGGGCCACAGGGAATCGCAGACTGGCAGCTCAGCTGGTACCATTTATGCCAGCACCCAGCACACTTCCCACCAGTGGCTTCACCGGCACACGCTCAGTGGCACTGGCTTACGCAGTGAACGTGTTTCAACCCACCTGGCACAAGAGGCCTAGGGCAGAGGCAAGCCTGGGTAATGCCAGGGGGCCAAGCCCTATGTATGTGTATGCAGATGTGTGCAGGTAAGGCGGGGGCACGAGATGACATGAAACACCCAAGACCAGCAGAATGAACAGTTCAGGCTCTCCTCCATCCCACTGTTGTAGATACGGCCTTGTCTCAAGAGAAAAGCAAATCGGGGGTTACTGGAAGGATGAGGGCACCCCCTGAGCAGCTGGCTGCAGGGTGGGCTTCACTAGGAACCAAAAGGGCTGTGAAGAGTCATGGTTTTTGTCTGATACTAGAAGGAATGGCTGAAAAGCTGGCAAGAATCACAATATGGACAAACTCATCATAACCAGTGGCAGCACTTTGTGCCCACAGACAGCAAAACCGGTGTTCTGGCAAACAAGAGGGCCTCAAGGCTGCAGAACACCATTCCTCCTGGACCCTGACCCCACTAGCAGCCCAGATCACTGACAACTTGAAGAGATGTGGGGCTCGAACAGGACATACATTAGGATCAGGCCACACATAATAAAACCTCGCCCTCCATAAGTGAGCGAGAATTAAGGAACACTAGGATGGGTCTGTTGGGCACAGCTGGGGTAGCACAAGGCAACGGGCTGGATTCAAGTTATCATGGAAGCAAGAGGGAAGGGGGGTCCTGAGTTACTTGTTCACAGAGGATGGGTGGGCCTTGGAAGCCCCCCACCCTGCCAGCCACAGCTCCAGCTGGCTGTTAAGAAGTATCCACAGAGCTGTAGGGGAAGAACTTGGTGGCCTTATTTGGGGTGGTAGGGTTCAGGCATTCTGTCTCCTCATTCATTTTGAAGAACATCTCCTGTTCTCGCTTCTTCTGGTTCAGATCTTCTTCCAGAGCCTAGGACAGAGAGAGGGCAGACAGAGCTCAGTCAGATCCCATAGGACAGGTCTCCCTATTATAGGACCCCCACCAAAGTGGCCTTCTCTGGAAGCTCGCCCACCCTCCGGGCCTTCAGTGCATAGTAACTTAGTCTTCCCTCTTTCCTTTCCCAGAGCCTCTTTCCTTTCCTCACCCAGAAGATAGGTACCACCTCTTGCTTCCTTCTGCCACAAGCATACAGGAGTTTGCTGTGGGCCAAGGGCGATAGTTTGGTGAATGCCAACTCACTGTGGGGGGAGGGGGGCAGATGCCAGTCTCCTGGCAGGAAAACAGCCAAATGAATGGAGAAAGACCAAGGTAGAAAATGGACAGATTTAACAGCAGGAGGCGGGGAGGTGGGGGGTGGGAGTTGGTGGGGGCAGAAACGTCCAAGTACATAGTGTTCCTAATGAGAGCACTGCCCCACAGAGGTCATCCAGGGCATTGTTTTTAAAGTAATGTGCCCTCACACCACCCCGAGATTCTGATTCTGAAAATTTGTGGTAGGTGTGGTAGGACAGGGGTTGTGTGTGTAATAAAGACACAAGCAGAGTGTCTAGTTGACCATTACTGCAGGAGCTTCCCTGGGGCACATGCAAGTTTATCTAGATAAATGGGATCCTACCAGAAAAATGTCTTGAGGGGTCTCCAATAATAGGCATTCAATTAAAAAGGGAAGCAAAGTGTACTGGAAAGAACATGAGCTTTTTTTTTTTTTAATACTTTTTTGTAAGATTTTTATTTATTTATTGAGAGAGAGAGAACATGAGAGAGAGGAGGGTCAGAGAGAGAAGCAGACCCCCTGCTGAGCAGGGAGCCCAATGCAGGACTCGGTCCTGGGACTCCAGGACCATGACCTGAGCCGAAGGCAGTCGCTTAACCAACTGAGCCACCCAGGCGCCCTAGAACATGAGCTTTAAAGTCATACCGAATTCAGCTTTCTTATTACCAGCTGTGTGGCCTTCACATGTCACCTTTCTTCCTGTGTAAAATGGCAATATCACTACCTATCTAGCAGGGCTGTTGTGAGGATTAAACTAAAAACTAATGGGTCATAATTACTGAGTACTTCCTACATGTCAGGTGTTATGCTAAGTGCATTATATCTTATTCAGTCTTCACCCTATGAGACAGATACTATTATTTCCATCTTATAGGTGGAGAAACTGAAGCTCAGAGGGCTTAGATCACTTGCCCCTGGTTACTCAGCTAGCTAGGGGCATAGCCAAGATGGGAACCTACCTCTAACTTCAGAGTTAAAGCTCTGAAACACTGTGGTCCACCATCTGCAAAGCTGGGCATATACCCGGGATGCTCAGGAAATATGGCTTCATTATTAAGCATCTGACCATCAGCCCAATTTCTTTATTTTCACTAAGAAGTAACTGTTCACAGGATTTGACCAGCCTTCTATTATGTGTCTTTTTTTTTTTTTTTTTAAGATTTATTTGTTTATTTGAGAGAAAGAGACAGAGAATGAGCAGGGGGAGGGGCAGAAGAAGAGGGAGACAAGCAGATTCCCCACTGAGCAGGGAGCCTGATGTGGAGCTTGAGCCCAGGACCCTATGACCAGAACTGAAATCAAGAGTCGGACACTTAACCAACTGAGGCACCCAGGTGCCCCCTATTATGTGTCTCTTTTTAAGACTATTCTTCAGGGCGCCTGGGTGGCTTAGTCGGTTAAGCGACTGCCTTCGGCTCAGGTCATGATCCTGGAGTCCCGGGATCGAGTCCCACATTGGGCTCCCTGCTCGGCGGGGAGTCTGCTTCTCCCTCTGACCCTCCTCCCTCTCATGCTCTCTGTTTCTCATTCTCTCTCTCGCAAATAAATAAAATCTTAAAAAAAAAAAAAAGACTATTCTTCAGATGCCCTGAAATCTGAAATTCAGATCCTCCCTTATGCTCTTATTCCTTTAGTAGTACTAAATTCCAGTGAGTTCTCTATACTTCAAGGAGAGATGGGGAAGGGACACTGGATCACAATACCAATCTTTCCAATCTGTTATAGGATGTCCATCTGAAGGCAGGCAAGGTATTTGAAGTCATGCCTCATCTTGGACTTGACTGATATGAAATTTCTGGTAATTTCACACAGATTCTTGGCTCAAGTTCTCCTTTGCTGGATGTATTATTAAAGTATTTGTGATAAGCAAACATTATATATAAGCAAGATAAAAGTAGTACTGTTTAAGCTTTTGTAACAGAAGTTACAAGATCCAGTGCCTGTGGGAGGTAGCCAAATGAACTGAATAAGTGAAGACAGCTAGGTGTGAGGCAGTGAGGAGTGGTGGGGATTGTGGGGAGGTGAAGAGCACATGCTATGTCTGAAGAAGATCGTTTCTTCTTAGCCCCAGCTGATGTGTGTCATGTGGTATGACAAACCCAGTGTTGCTAGAGCTCCTGGGTTTTCAAAAAAACTGAAACTCAGGATTTTTACGTAAAATTTCCTTACACAGACATTCCTTGCAGATAGTGTGGGTTTGGTTCCAGACTACCTCAATAAAGCAAATATCACAGTAAAGTAAGTCGAATGAATTTATTTCCTAGTGCATATAAAAATCATGTTTACCAAAACAAGTTATGTTTATAGCATAGTATAGTCTTAAATGTGCAACAGCATGGTCTAAAAAAAAATGTACATACCATAATTAAAATGTACTTTATTGCTAAAAAATGCTAACCATCATCCGAGTTTTTAGCAATTCATAATGTTTTTGCTGGTGAAGGGTCTTGCCTCAGGCTTGATGGCTGCTGACTGAACAAGGTGGTTGCTGAAGGTTGGGGTGGCTGTGGCAATTTTTTTTTATTATTGAAGTATAATTGACATACAATGTTTATATTACTTTCAGGTGTACAACATAGTGATTCGACAATGCTGTACATTATGCTTTGTTCGCCATGGTAAGTGTCGTTATTTCTTAATTTTTATTATTGAAGTTCACATACAAGGCAGTTTCTTAAAATAAGACAACAGTGAAGTTTGCCACATCGACTGACTCTTCCTTTCACAAACATTCTCTGTAGCATGTGATGCCATCTGCCAGCATTTTACCCACAGAACTTCTTTCAAAATTAGAGTCAGTCCTCTCAAACCCTGCCTCTGTCTTATCAACTAACCATGCGATATTTCCAAATTTTTTGTCATTTCAATAATCTTCACCGGGAGTAGATTCCATCTCAAGAAACCACTTTCTTTGTTCATCCATAGGAAGCACTTCCTCATCCATTTAAGTTTTGTCCTGAGATTGCAGTATTTCAGCCACACCTTCAGGCTCCACTTCTAGTTCTTGTTGTCTTGCTGTTTCCACCACATCTGCAGTTATTTTCTCCATTGAAGTCCTGAATGCCTCAAAGTCATCCATGACGGTTGGAATCCTCTTCTTTCCAAACTCCTGTTCAAGTTGATATCTTGACCTTTTCTCATGAATCGTGAATGTACTTAATGGCATCTAGAATGGTGAATCCTTTCTAGAAGGTTTTTGACTTACTTTGCCTAAATCCATCAGAAGAATTACTGTCTATGGCAGCTATAGCCTCACGAAATGTATTTCTTAAATAATGACACTTGAAAGTCAAAATTACTCTTGACCCATGGGCTGCAGAATGGATATTGTGTTAGCAAGCATGAAAACATTGATCTTTTAAAACAACAACAACAATATCATTAGGGGTGCCTGGATGGCTTAGTCAGTTAAGTGTCCGGACTCTTGGTTTCAGCTCAGGTTATGATCTCAGGGTCGTGAGATCGAGCCCCACGTTGAGCTCTGTGCTGGGCATGGAGCCTGCTTAAGATTCTCTCTCTCTCTTTGCACCCTCCACCCCTGCTCACACATGCTCATGCTCTCTCTCTCTCTCAAAAACAAAAAACCACCAATCATGTACATCTCCATCAGAGCTCTTGGGTGACCAGGTGCACTGCCAATGAGCAGTAGGTCTCAACAGTAGGCTTAAAATAGTAAACCACACTGGGAGTGGGTATGCTGTCATCAAGGCTTTGCTGTTCCATTGAGAGAACAAAGGTAGAGTAGATTTAGCATAATTCTTAAGGGCCCTAGGATTTTTGGAATGGTAAATGAGCATTGGCTTCAACTTAAAGTCACCAGTTGCACTAGCCCGTAATGAGAGTCAGCCTGTCCTTTGAAGCTCTGAAGGCAGGCACTGACTTCTCCTCTCCAGCTATAAACTCTTCTTCTAACAGAAGGCTGTTATATTGAAAATCTGTTATTTAGTGTAGCCACTGTCATGAATTATCTCAGCTACATCTTCTGGATACCTTGCTGCAGCTTCTACATCAGCACTAGCTGCTTCACCTTGCACTTTTCTGTTCTGGAGACGGCTCCTTCCATTAAGCCTCATGAACCAAACTCCGCTAACTTCAAACTCTTCTTCTGCAGCTTCCTCACCTCTCAGTCTTCACAGAACTGAAGACAGGCAGGGCCTTACGCTGGATTAGGTCTTGGCTTAAGGGAATTTGTGGCTGGTTTGATCTACAAAAATTTTCTCCATTTCAGCAATAAGGCTGTTTGGCTTTCTTATCATTCATGTATTCACTAGAGTAGCACTTGTAATTTCCTTCAAAACTTTTCCTTTGCGTTCACAACTTGACTATAACTGTTTGGTGCAAGAGGCCAGATTTTGGCCTATCTCAATTTTCAACATTGCCTTCCTCACTAAGCCTAATCATTTCTAGCTTTTGATTTAAAGTGAGAGCCGTGCAACTCTTCTTTTCACTTGAGCACTGCGAGGCCACTGTAGGGTTACTAACTGGCATAATTTCGATATTACTGTGTCTCATGGAATGAGGCCTGAGCAGAAAGGGAGAGAGCCAGGGGAATGGCCAGTCAATGGAGCAGTCAGAAGATACACACCAATTGGCCATCTTATTGTTTTTTCCTAAAGTGTATTTTATGATTTATTTTATTGAAGTATAGTTGACACACAATGTTACATTAGTTTCCAGTGTACAACACAGTGATTTGACAAGTCTATATATTATGCTATGCTCACCACAAGTGTAACTACCATCTGTCACCACATAATGCTATTATAATACTCTTGACTATGTTCCCAATGCTGCAACTTTTATCCCTGTGACTTATTCATTCTACAACTGGAAGCTTGTATCTCCCACTCCCCTTCACCCATTTTTGTCCATCCCCTCACCCCTCTCCTCTCTGGCAACCATCAGTTCTCTACACTTAATGGGTTCGTTTCTGCTTTTTGTCTACTCTGTTCTGTTTAGATTCCACATATAAGTGAAACATACCATACTTTTCTTTCTGTGTCTGACTTATTTCACTTAGCATTATACCCTCACGTTGTCTGAAATGGCAAAAATCTCATTTTTCATGGCTAATATTCCAGTGTGTGTGTGTGTGTGTGTATCACGTCTTCTTTATGCATTCATCGATTGATGGACACTTGGGTTACTTCCCTATCTTGACTATTGTAAATAATGCTGCAATAAATATAGGGGTGCAAGTATCTTTTCAAATTAATGTTTTTGTTTTGTTTTCTAAATACCCAATAGTGGAATTACTGGAGCATATGCTATTTCTAATTTTTTGAGGAACTTCCATACTGTTTCCCACAGTGGCTGCACCAACTTACATTTCCACCAACAGTGCACAAAAGTTCCTTTTTCTCAGCATCCATGTCAATACTTGTTATTTCTTGTCTTTTTAATATGAGCCATTCTGACAGGTGCAAGGTGATACCTGCTTGTGGTTTTGATTTGCATTTCCCTGATGATTAGTGATGTTGAACATCTTTTCATGTATCTGTTGGTCAAATGTCTGTCTTTGGAAAAATGTCTATTCATGTCCTCTACCCATTGGGAGGTTTTTTGGTGGTTAGTTAAGTTCTTTATGTATTTTGGATATTAACCCCTTATCAGACATCATTTGCAAATATCTTTTCCCATTCAGTAGGTTGCTTTTTCATTTTGTTGGTTTCCTTTGCTATGCAAAAAGGTTTTTAGTTTGGGGTAGTCCCAATAGTTTATTTTTGCTTTTGTTTCCCTTGCCTTAGGAGACATACCTAGAAAAAAATACTACTACAGCCTATGTTAGAAAAATTACTGCCTATGCTGTCTTCTAGGATTTTTGATTTCAGGTCTCACATTTAGGTCTTTAATCCATTTTGAGTTTATTTTTATGTGTAGTATAAGAAAGTGGTTCATTTTCATTCTTTTGTATGGCTGTCCAGTTTTTTTTTCCCCATTGTATATTCTTGCCTCCTTTGTCATAGATTAATTGACCATATAAGTGTGGGATTATTTCTGGGCTCTATTATGTTCCACTGATTTGTGTCTATTTTTGTGTCAGTACCATACTGTTTTGGTTATTCCAGCTTTGTAGTGTATGTTGAAATCTGAGATCCTGATACCTCCAGCTTTGTTATTTTTCAAGATTTCCTTCACTATTTGGGGTCTTTTGTGGTTCCATACAAATTTTAGTATTATTCTAGTTCTGTGAAAAATACTGTTGGTATTTTGATAGGACTGCATTGAATCTGTAGATTGCTTTGAGCATATGGACATTTTAACAGTGTTAATTCTTTCAGCCCATGAGCATGGAATATCTTTCCATTTGTTTTTGTCATCTTCAATTTCTTTCTTTTTTTTTTTTTTAAGATTTTATTTATTTGACAGAGAGAGACACAGTGAGAGCAGGAACACAAGCAGGGGGAGCGGGAGAGGGAGAAGCAGGCTTCCTGCAGAGCAGGGAGCCCGATGCAGGGCTCGATCCCAGGACCCTGGGATCATGACCTGAGCCGAAGGCAGACGCTTAACGACTGAGCCACCCAGGTGCCCCATCTTCAGTTTCTTTCATCAATGTCTTATAGTTTGGTTGACTCCTAGGTATTTTATTCTTTTTGGTGCAGTTATAAATGGGATTGCTTTCTTAATTTATCTTTATTGCTACTGTGTTATTAGTATATAGAAATACCACCAATTTCTGTGTATTAATTTTATGTCCTGCAGCTTTACTGAATTTAGTACTTCTAATATAGTTTTTTTTTTTTTTGGTGGCGTCTTTAGGGTTTTCTATGTATAGTATTACATCATCTGCAAATAGTAACAGTTAAAAGGCATCCAAATTGGTAAGGAAGTATTTAATCTTTTTTTTTAGCCCATTGCTGTGGCTAGGATTCTCACTACTATGCTGAATAAAAGTTGTGAGAGTGGGCACACTCTCCTTGTCTTATTCCTGATCTTAGAGGAAAAGTTCTCAGTATTTTACCATTGAGTTATGTTTGCTGTGGGTTTTTCACATATGACCTTTATTATGTTGTATGTTCCCTCTAAACCCACTCTATTGAGAGTGTTTATCACCAACAGATGCTGGATTTTGTTAAAGCTTTTTCTGCATCTACTGAGATGGTATGACTTTTATCCTTCATTTTGTTGGTATATATCATATTGACTGATCTTGCATCCCCAGAAAAAAATCCTACTTGATGATGGTAAATGATCCTTGTTGAATGTGGTTTGCGAATACTTTGTTCAGAATTTTGGCACTTTGTTCATCAGGGATATGGCCTGTGGTTTTCTCTTTTTTAGTGTCTTTGGTTTTAGTATCAGGATTAATTCTGGCCTCCTAGAGTGTACTTGGAAGCTTTCTTTGCTCTTCTATTTTTTGGAATAGATTGAGGAAAATAATCTCCTCTTTAAATGTTTGGTAGAATTCACTGTGAATCCATCTGGCCCTAGGCTTTTTTGTTGTTGCTGGTAGTTTTTTGATTACCAATTTCATTTCATTCCTAATAATTGTTTTCTATTTCTTCCTTAATAATTGTTTTCTATTTCTTCCTGATTCAGTTTTAGAAGATTGTTTCTAGGAATTTATCCATTTCTTCTAGGTTGTCCAATTTGTTGGCATATAATGTTTTGTACTATTCTTTATAATCCTTTATATTTCTGTTGTGTTGGATGTTCTCTTTCATTTCTGATTTTATTTGAGTCCTTTCTCTTTTTTTCTTGATAGACTGGCTAAAGGTTTATCCATTCTGTTTAACTCTTCAGAGAAGTGGCTCTTGGTATTCACTGATTTTTTTTTCTATTGGTTTGTTAGTCTCAATTTCATTTGAAGCTCTAATCTTTATTTCCTATCTTCTATTAACCTTAGGCTTTGTTCTTTTCTAGCTCCTTTAGGCATAAGGTTAGATTATTTATGTGAGATTTTTTTCTTGTTTCTTGAGATAAGCCAGTATCACTATAAACTCTCCCAAAGATTTTGAATCATTGTGTTTTCATTTATTTCCAGTCTCATACTGTTGTGGTTGGAAAAGATGCATGATATGATTTCAGTCTTCTTAAATTTATTGAGACTTGTTTTGAAGTTCACCATCTTTTGTGGTCAAGTTTCATGGCACCCCAAAACAGTTATGATAGTAACATCAAAGATCACTGATCACCGTAACAAATAATAATGAAAAGTTTAAAATATTGCAAGAATTACCAAAATCTGACACAGAGACATGAAGTAAGCAAATGCTATTGGAAAAATGACACTTACATATATATATACTCACCATGGGGTTGCCACAAACCATTAGTTTGTTGGGGGGGAACACAATTGTCTGTGAAGTACAATAAAACAGGTATGCCTGTACTTAATTTAAAGGTTGGCAACTTTTTTTTTTTTCTTTTAGATTTTATTTATCTGAGAGAGAGTGCACAAGCAGGGGGAACGGCAGGTAGAGGGAGAAGCAGGCTTCCACTGAGCAAGGAGCCCGATGCGGGGCTCAATCCCAGGACCCTGGGATCATGACCCAAGCTGAAGGCTTGGTCAACTGACTGAGCCACCCAGGCGCCCCAAGGTTGGCAACTTTCAAAAAAATGTTGAGATTTCTATATGTTGGCCAAACCTAACACCTGTAAGCCAATTTCAGTTTGTGACCTCTGCTATAGGAATAACAATTATCATAGCTACCACTTTCAGAGCAGAGACGTTTAGCAACTTGCCCAGGGTTTCACAGCTAGTAATAGGGGAGTCAGGACTTTATTGCATGCCTGTCTTACTCCAAAGCCTGTGCTCTGGAGCACTACTCTCTCATACCTACCACATATAGTCATCTATATGAGTCTAATCTTTTTTCTGTAAAGGGCCAGATTATAAAGATTTTCAACTTTGCAGGCTGTGAGGTCTCTGTCACAACTAGTCAACTGCCGTGGTAGTGCAAAATCAGCCAGAGACAATATGTAAACAAATGAGCTTGGCTGTGTTCCAATAAAACTTTATTTACAAATATAGATGGTAGGCCAGATTTGGCCCATGGACAATAGTTTACTAACACTTGCTTTAAGGGAAGAAATGTTATCTACATTTTATAGCCCTAAAAAGCGAGGTTGAAAGGGAAGACTTGTCTGAGGCCATATTCTGTGTTAACTGTCACCCAAGCACCACTTTATTGCCGCTACCAGATATTCTGTACTTACTTGGAAGAAAGAAGTCTGAATTTTTCTAAAACTATTCTATAGTGTACAGTCATCTCCCCTGTATAGCTCAAGACTGTAGATTATAATGCAAAAGTAGTATCACTTCTGGTTCAGTGTTCCAACAGTAACCCAGATAGCTAATGACAGACGGTTCTACGTAGAGTTCTGCAAAAAAGGACGCCTGGGTGGCTCAGTTGGTTAAGTGTCTACCTTTGGCTCAGGTCATGATCCCAGAGTCCTGGGATCGAGTCCTGCATCAGGCTCCTTGTTCAGCGGGGAGTTTGCTTCTCCCTCTGCCCCTCCCCCCTGCTTGTAGTCTCCCTCTGTCTCTCAAATAAATAAAATCCTAAAAAAAAAAAAAAGAATTCTGCATAATAGCAGCCCCACAGGCAACATCCAATGCAGCTCCCCAGACATACACTGTGGTACCTCCTCTAAATCCAGGTGCCCTGGAAATAATGAGGCAGTTGCTAGAGGCAACGTGATCATTCATTTTCAGGATGTGCCAAGGATATAGAACAGCCATGTAAGAGAACCAGGTGAACATTTATTTCCTGATACCAGAGTCAACCTATGTCAGCAGGAGCATTATTGATTTGAGTATCAAGTATCAAAAGTCCCAACAGGCAGTGATAGAGAAAATGACAAACATGGACCTGCTAAGAGGAAGGTCTGGGACCATGGCCACTTCCAGACAAAAAGCTCCATTAGCACAGGTGCAGAAGTCTCACTTCAAGGACTTCCGAGGCCATCAGACAGCTGAGGTGGGCAGCTGCCTCTTGTCCAGAACACAGTTAGAACAAGCAGAGCTGATGTATGATGGCAGAACCAACCTCAGGGCTTCAGGATACCTGATCAAGGGCAATTAGGGGGTAAGCTCTCTCCTCAGAGAGTTTAGGAGTGGAAGGAAAGGAGTATGTCCTTGGTCTGTTCTATGGGCTGGCTAATGACTTTTTGCATCACACTATACAATATTCACATCCACTTTACAACTGACTGCACTTAGGACCTGTGATGGTTAATTTTACGTGTCAACCTCGCAAGACATGGTGCCCAGTTGTTTGGTCAAATACCCATAGAGATGTCATTGGGAAGGAACTTTTAGATGTGATTAATATTTAACTCAGTAGACTCTGAGTAAAGTAGATTACCCTCCCTAATGTGGGTGAGCCTCATCCAACTAGTTGAAGGCCTCAAGACTGAGGTTCCCCTAAGGAAAAAGGAATTCTGCCTCCAGACTGCCCTGGGACTCAAAACTGCAACCTCAACTCTTCCCTGGGTCTCCAACCTATAACCTGCCCTGCAGATTTCAGACTTAGCAGCTATCCACAATCGTATGAGCCAGTTTCTTAAAGTAAATGTATAAATCCATATCTTATTATTACCTATATTCACATCGTAGGCAGACACCTGTGGCTCAGCATGAAGAATCTACCACCAAGCCCACAAGCCCAGACATGGTTACCTTTTTGCGTGGCCGAAGCTTGTCCCGCCATTCCTTCAGGTTCTGGTTATGGCTCTCATCTAGAGCCTTCAGCTTCTGGGTTTCATGTTCTACCAGGAGGTGACACTTTTCATTCTGGAACAAATTCCAGGCAGAACAGGTAAGAAACTCAGAAGGCAGAGGTGGAGAGGGCTGAAACGTACCTCATGCTGTAGTCGTGACAGCACCAGCATTACATTCATTTATTTCTTCTCCTTGATTATAATTTATATGAAACTCTGTAAGTACATAGATACCAAGATATGCCTGGAGGAATATTTCAGAATATTCATGTTAACAGTTCTTATTATGTGATGGGATCTGCAGTAATTTGCAGCTCTCTTCTTTGTGCTTTTTTGCATTGTTTGAATTTTTCAACATGAACGTATATGTCACTTTAACAAAACATTAACAAAAAATAAAAATAAGTCCCCTAATCCCACCACTAGAGGCAAACCACTGCAAAAGTTTAGATGTTCTAGATGTTGTTTAGCTCACCCTGTATATACATTTCTGAAAACTGCTTCCCCCAACCCTTACCATTATAATGTAACATTTCTACACAGAATTAACATTTTTCATAATCATTTTTAATGCCTACAGAATATCCCACAGTGTGGATTCATCAAATTTACTTAAACATTCCCCTATGTCTGGTCACTTAGGTTGCTCTTAATTTTCACTATTTTAAATAGCATTGTATTCATGCTTTGGACTGAATTGTGTCTCCCCAAAATTTGTATGTTGAAGCCCTAATCCCCAATATGATGGTATTTGGAGGTGGGACCTTTAGGAAAAAATTAAGTTTAGTTGAGGTCCTAGGGGTGGGGCCCTCATGATGGGATTAGTGTACTTAGAAGAGACACTAGAGGGGTTGCTTTCTCGTTCTCTCTGCCATGTGAGGACAGAGCAAGAAGGCAGACATCTGCAGGCCAGGAAGAGAGGCTTCATCAGAACCCAACCGCACTGGTAAGCTGATCTTAGACTTCCAGGCTCCAAAACTCCAAAACTGTGAGAAAATAAACTGTCGTTTAGGCCACCTAGACTGGTATTTCGTTATGGCAGCCAGAGTTAAGATTCACTATATATGTAATTTTCTGTATTGTATGTCATTTCTTCAGGAGAAATTTGTAGTAAGGATGAGGACATGGACCTGACTGAGACACTCCCAACATTACCGTTCTCTCTCTGAGGTAAGTTATCCGTCTCACAAAAGTTACTTAGAATTTCTCATAGGCAAAAGGGACAAGTCCCTGTTGATTCCTCACAGAGAATATAAAGCAAGGGGCAAGTCCCTTCATCCAGATGCCTCAACCTATTGGGTTGGAAGAGTGAAACCCATTGGGGGATTTTCATTTTGGGCTTCTGAGAGTTTACAAATCGGTTTAGTTAGAAACAATACTCCTAGCAGCGTGGAGTACCTTTGACCTGCCAGGAGCTGGGCCCCTGGGACTTTATGAATGCTCCCAGTAACTCCATGAGGCAGGGATGCAGATGCAGAAGGTGAGGGGGCTGGCTAAAATTCACACAGCAACAAATGGCAGAGTCCCTACCTGACAGGCTTCAGCGCCTGTCATGTTTTCTCCACACTTCTCTGCCTCTCCAGAAATTGCCAAATGGATCCAATAGCCTGACCAATTTCCGGAAATCAGAGGTTTGAGTCGGCCCATCCCTCAGGTATGGCAATGCCTTGCTCCACCACAAGGGGGCTCCAAGTACCAGCTCATGGGGTGGCACCCCTCAGGCAGGGGGCAAGCTCAGGAGTCAGGAATCTTGAAGAGGTCAGGACCTCTCTGGGGAAAAGGGACACCAAGATCAGGATACCCTTCCCTGATCTCAGTGGGAAAGCTTTGAGCCTCTTGCCATTAAGGATGATATTAGCTGTAGGTTTTTGTGGGTGTTCTTTGTCAAGTTGAGGAAGTTCCCCTCTGTTCCTGGTTTACTAAGATTGAGTGTTGGGTTTTGTCAAATGCTTTTTTGCATCTGTTGATGTGATCATGTTCTTGTTTAGCTTGTTGATGTTCTGGATTACACTGATTTTTGAATGTTGAACCAGCCTGGGATAAAGCCCACTTGGATTCTTTTTATATGTTGTTGGAGTCCAAGGGGCGCCCCGTTACGTGCTAATATTTTGTTGAGGATTTGTGCATCTGTATTTACGAGAGATAGTGGTTTGTTGTTTTCCTTACTTATAATGTCTAGTTTTAGTAGGAGGGTAATTGGGACACCGTGTCCCAAGACACAGTGATGACCAAGAAATCCAGCAGCATGCCAGGCCCCAGGCAAGGCACTTTCAGTCAGTTATCTCATTTACAGAGCCTCACTCCAGTCCTACAAAGTAGGAATTCTCACCCCCACCCCATACCCATTCACAGCCTGGGAGGGGATGGGATGGGATTTGGCCAACATTACACAGCAGGATGGAAATGGTTTTAGCCCAGGCTCCTTTGATGAGTCTTTGGTCCCTGAGCGTGGACTGCCTTGAGGGAAACTGAGGCAGTCCAAGAAGGGGGGCAGGGAGGGCCGTACCTGCAACTGCTGCAGCTCGCTCATGTTGCTCTCACACTGTGCCATCATGTCCCGCATCTGGTTGTCGTGTTTTTGCTGCTGCTGCAGCCGCTCCGACTTCTGCCTCTTCTCCTCTTGCTGGGAGAACTGCAACAGAGAGAGGGTGAGCGCCTCAGAGGGCCACAGGCCTGGCCGGGGGACCCACCTCCACCCGTCAGAGGGGCTGCTTTGTGCACAACCCGAGTTGTGCCCTCCTCCTGAGCTGAGACCCAGGCTGGTGGGGACACAACACTGTGTTGTTGGGACACGGGCCAAGGGCCGCCGACTCCACGTCCCCAGGACACAGGGGTGACATGCAGGGGGCGTCTTGGTAGACGAGCGGAAGGGGTTTACCAGCAGAGGAAGCTGCAGGACTGAGAACCAACATCCGGAAGGGAACGTGAGCAAGCTTCCTCGTGGGTCCAGCAGGGCGGGGGGCTGATGAGGGTGTGACTGGCACACCCGGTGCTGCAGCTTATATTCTCTGTTCCCCCAACCATGTAAGACTCAGGCCCCAGCAAACCTGCAGCGCACCCATGGGGCCCCCACCTGCTTGATCTTCTCGCGCTGCTCAGAGGCACTGCCCGCGCCGTTGATGTGGAGGCTCTTCTTATACATGGCCATGCGCGTCTTGCCCTCGCTCCTCTGAATCTTGGGCAGCCGTGCTTTCTCCTGCTGCTGCCGCACCTTCAGCTGCTCCATCATGCGCTGATTGTAGCGCTGCATCTGCTCCCGCTCCTGGGGGGGTGGCCAGCCGGGCCTGAGGCCACGTGTGCTCTGGGCCCCGGGGGTGGCAGGAGAGGCCCAGGGCTGCCACACTCAACTCAGGAGCCCAGGACCTGCGTGGCCCCAAATGCTCAGCAGAGCAAGGCTGCTACCATTGTACTTCTACTGTTCATTTTTAAAGTGAGAACAGAAAATGTTACTTTCTGTTAATGTTTTGGATTTTTACCTTCTAAATGCCTTCTCGTATCATCTGTGGTGGCAGGCCATTAGAGCTAATACCTCAGAGGAAAACGTACACTAACAGGGACGGTTCATCATTCTTGATGGCAGGTGTCAAAAGTCTTATTAAATTTGAGTTTTTCCTTCACCTATTTGCATTTCAGAACTTGGCATGGCCATCCTCTCCTCCAAGGAGCCTCCCCTGACTTCCTAGCCAGGGGGGGGCACCCTTATTAGAGCCACCATAGCCCTATGCTGACTGCCACCATTGCGTTTAGATTAGATGATATAATTACCCACTGACTGTACATGCCCCCCTCGGCTTGTCTGTCTCTGTGCCCACTGAGGGGATCAAGCCAAGACAGACAGTCACACAGAAGGAGAGGGTGCTCTGGCCCTTGCCTGGCCTGAGGGGGTTAAGGAAGGCTTCCTGGCAGAGGTGGTGTTTAAATTGAGACTTAAAAGCATTCTGAGGGCATGCATGTGAAAGAGAGATAAGGGGAAAATGGAAAGATGAGGGAAAAGGGACAAAAGTGAAAGACACACCCTAGGGAGTGAATGAGGGAGCTCCCGTCTGCTGCCCTGCATGGTCTCCCCTATTCCTGGCCCCCCCACCTGAGGCAGGACATCCCAAGAACCTCCCCGGGCCTCACCATGACCAACACCTGGCTCCTCTTGGGAGCACAACTTGTATTCAAAGGGCGCCCCGTTACGGCGTGGCCTCACCGCCCTACCCAGCTCTTTTCGTGGCAGCCCTCTCCTCACCTTCTCGTGCTTGCGCACCAGCTCATGCCGCTGGAGAAAGTACTGGTCTTTGAGCTGCTGCTTCACCAGTTGGTGCCTCTCCTGCAGGTGATGCTCCTCCATTTCCCACAGGGCTGCCTCCCGGTCTGTGGAGGATGAGGCCTAATGAGATGCTAATGGCCAGAGCCCCACTGGGCCCTGCCCTGCCCTGCATCAGATGATAGCTCCCAGGAGAGTGGTACACCAGGAAGTGACTGGAGTCCGAAGCCAGAGAAACCAGAGACCTAGGCTGAAGCCCAGCTCATTCACTGGGGTTTGGGACAGGTGGTAAACCCTCTCCGGGCCCCCACTCCTGCCTCTGCCAAATGGGTACAACCACACCACAGAGGGAGAAATGTTCTTGGGAGACATGTTTATGTTCAGTGTTTCTTAATGGGCAGGTGGGAAGGGCTCATGAAGCCCCATGAAGAGGACAGGACAGCCCTCTTGTCACTATTTCCTCCTTTGGAAAATGGGGACACCTCCTTGGCCACTGCATGTCCCTTATATATACATGATTGAGACATAAGTATCTGGCATTTTATCACTGGAAGTCTATTATCTGATCCTCTGCTCAGCCACAGGGAGCTGGTGTCAGATGAAGACCTCATGCCCTGCAAGACACAGAGCGGGCTGTGCTCAACCCACTAAGAATGGTCAGTTTATCGCACTGCATTCCGATCTGTGAAAACCGGTAGCCACCCACAGTACATCGGAACGGTGATTTGGCTTCCTGACCAAAATCAGAACCACTGCCCCACAAGTAGGGTGGTTCTTCTGGACATCATGGGACAAAAAAAGAAAATGCGGGCTTTCCTGAAACATCTATGGCTCCTCAGAACGTCAGAACATGCAGGACCCCATTTTGCTGGCCCGCACCCAAGTACTGAGGGGTCTACACTGCTCAGCTGTGTGGGCCATCACAGCGCTGGCTGTAGCTTCTTCGTTGTGTCAGGAAGCCGGAGACGGTGCTGGTACCCTGGCCCTATGTCTTTTACCTCTTCACGACAGGCTGCACCGTTGGCTCAAAAGCCCACAGGTGCCACACTCAAATCTTCACCCATCCAACTGTTTTACATGTAGCTCAAACAACAGATCTTTGGCCATTTAGAGCCCACTTGCTTTGCACACCCACACAAAACTGCACCAAACATCTGCTAGGCAGAGATGAGATAAAGCCAGGGCTATAGAAAGACCCTAAGGCCTGCTGCCCTTCAAAGCTCTACCCTAGGACCCCCTGCTGAGTGACCCCATCCAGATACAGAAGCCCTCCCTCCCCAGGAGTTCCTCTGCCCTCCCTCTGGGAGTGGCCCACACTGGGGTCTCCGGAAGATCCCGTGCTGTGAGGGACCCGCCAGCGTGCAAACCTGTCAGAGCCCCACCACACCAGGGTGGTTAGGAGCTCAGCTTCAAGAGGAGACCCGTGGTCAAGGCCCACTCTACCACCCATTAGCCAAGCAACCTCAGCCAAAGCACAGTCGCTCTGCAAGCATCTGTTTTCTCGTCTACAAAAATGCCTCATTGCATTAAGGTGAAGATTCAAGGAGACTGAGCCATGAAGACTGGCATACGGCCTGGCAAAGCAGTCGCTCGATATACAATAGCTCTTATAAGGGGCTCAATACTGTCCCCACTCCCGGCAGCCTGTTCACCCGGTGTACTTATTTACAATTTCTACCCACCCTAAATCCCTCCCTCCCTTATCAGGAATACTGTTGGTGACAACTGGTATCTGTGCCTCAGTCCTGACTTTAGTGGGGGTTGTCCCCATGTTTCACTCTGAAGGATGCTGTTTGGTGTTAGGATGGAGAAGAACCTAGCAGTTCCTAGCAGAGCCCACTCTCTGGCACCCACCTCGAAGGAGTTCTTGCTTCCTAGTGAGACACTCGCGCTCCTTGTCACAGATCTCCCGCCTGTTGTCAGCCGTGATCTTCTTCATCGCCAGCTCCAGGTCCTCCTTCTGCTTGGCCAGGAAGTCCCGGTCCTGTGTGGGAGAGAGGAGGACAGACCTTTAGCGCTGGCCTCGGCGTCTCACCCTCTACTGTTACTACAGAAGAAAAGTCATCACGAGCAGCAGAGAAGACATATATGGGGAAATGTGAGACTTAGAGACACGTCAACCAATTGTGGCAAGTGCACTTTATGTGGACCCTGATTCAATCAAATTGTAAAAAAAAAAATTAATGAGACAACTGGAAATGTAACTAATGATTCAACTGCAAATATGTCAATAAGTAATTATTGTTAAATATTTAAAGGTTTAGGTACGTTTGTAGCATTGTGGATTTTTTGAGAGATACATACTGAGACATTTACAGGTGAAATGACAGGATATGTGGGATTTGATTTAAAATAACACAGAAGGGTGGGGGAGTAAGGGAACATGAGTTCATAATTCCTGAGATCAGGTAAGGGGGTTCCGGTTGTACCTATTTCTGCCTGTATTTTTAATTTGCAAGAGTTAAAAAATTAAAATTTAGATACTTTAGGGAACACATAAGCAAAAACAAAAATCCCCACAAATCCTATCACCCAGGAGTAGCAACTGGTTTGGGGGTATCTATACAAACATGTTTATGTAAAAGGACTTAGAGATTTGTACACCCATATTCATAACAGTATTCACGATAGCTACGGGGGAAACAACTCAACTATCCACAGACAGAAGAGTGCATAAACAAAATGTAGTACAGATACACTGTGGAACATTACTCGGCCCTGAAAAGGAAGGAAATTCTTACACATGCTACAACATGGGTCAATCTCGAGGGCATGTTAATTGAAGTAAAGCAGACACAAAAGGACAAATACTGTATGATCCCATGTATAGGAGGTCAGATTCGTGGAGACAAAGTAGAATGGTGGTTGCCAGAGACTGGGGGAGGGGTATCATGGGGTGTTACTATTTATTCAGTAGTAGTTTCAGTTTTGCCAGATGAAGGGTTCTGGAGATGGGTGATGGGGATGGCTGGCACAGTGGTGTGGATGTACTTAATACCACTGAACTGTATGCTTAAAAATGGTTAAGATGCTAACTTTTGTTGGGTCTATTTTACTGTTACTTTTAAAATTAAAAATACCTTTCCATGTCATAATGTAATCTTCTATCAAATGAGTTTTAATGGCTGAAAATATTTCATGGCCCAGGCGTACCCTAGCTTATTCACCCACTACCTAATAGGTTGTTTCCAGGTCATCTCTATTTTAGGTGGTGCTGCTCCTCACACTCTGGTAGCTAACTGTTTGTAAACCTCTGAGATGATTTATCCTCAGGACTAGTCTCTAGAAACAGAAAATCCAGGCCAAGAATGTGCACATTTTTGAGGCTCTTGATGCCACTGCCAAATGGCTTCCTTAAAGAGCCAATGTGCTCTCCCTTGTGGGGCTGGGGGCCGTCTTCCCCGCCCCCCTCCCCAGCCCGGAATTCTTTTTCTGATGGTAGCATCAGGGACAGGCTGTAGGACAGTATGATGGTGTCCTGCAGAGAACATGAAGCCTGGAGGCAGACTGAGTTTGGGGCCGTGCCCCATACTGCTAACTCTGTAGAGAGTCACCTCCCCGAGCCTTAGTTTCGTCCTCTGCAAAGGGAAAAACGAACAGCACCTACCCTGGTAAGCCATGAATGCTAAACCGGGAAATACACAAAGCATTTTTAAGGGTACATTTGGGGGCAGAGGAAGCAAAATGTATAGACTCCATCGTGGGAGGAAAATGAGTATGTGGTCTGACAAGGGCTACGAAGAAGGCTGGTGAGGCTGGGGCAGAGGGGACTGAGATGAGGTGGGAGAGGCTCTCTGGAACCAGACCCACCGGGCCTTGTAAGCACATGAGGAGGCTGGTCTTATCTTATGGACAAAGTGGGAGCCATTGAAGGCTTTCAAGACACAAGGCTATAGGGGGAGAGTGACATGATCAGATTTGGAATTCACGTTGATCACACTGGCTGGTGGGAGAGAAAACTGTAGGAGAGCAAGAGAGGAAGCAGGGAGACTAGCTGGGAGGCTACTGCAGCAGTCCAGGCAAAAGATGACCATAGCTAGAGTCACAGAGACGCAGACAAAGTGAAGAGATCCAGAGACAGTTTGGAGCTTAAAACAAACAAACAAACAAAAAAAACCCCCCACAACCCATGCTTTAGGTGATAAAGGGTTGGAGGGAAAGGAGGTGTCAGGAATGACAATGACAAGGCTTCTGGCCTGACGCAGGATGGAGGACAGTGCCCCCTCAGAATCTAAGAACAGGGCCCGGCCTGGGAGATCGTGGGTTTGACATCTGAGATTCCAAAAGATGCCAAGTGGGCAGGTGGATGTACTGGGTTATTCAAGGAGATATGACATACGAACAGCCCTAAGACAAGGCAGGAGGCACTAAACGCTTTGGAAGAAGTAGATGTAAAGGGCTGGGTGTCCAGAAGCCGGGGAGCTCACTTCTAGCTAGAGTGAGAGCAGTCAAGGAAGGCTGCCTGGGGAAGGTGCTAACAAGGAGAGGCTGGATTTCAGCATTCAGAGTGAGAGATGGGTATGCAAGGGGCAAGGCATGGGCATAGACAGAGGGGGATCTTGATCATTCAGGGTCTCAAACCTGGGACTCTCCAGCCCCTCTGCTCCCCGACTAAGGGGCAAGGACTCACGAGAAGCTGCTTTTTCTGTGCGTGCTCCTCCATCTTCTGCTTCATGCTCTCCTTCCGCTGCTGCCTGGGGAGCTTCTCCACCTCGTTCTTCACCTGCACCAGAAACAGCGGAGAGTGGCAGGGTCAGGCTCCCTCCTCACATTTCCTAGAGAAGAAGTCTTCACCCCTGAACTCCTGGGTCAGGGAGACCAAAGACAGGGTTCAGCTTTCTAGACACTGGCCCCCAACCCCTCTCTCCACCACGCCCCTCAGACAAGTGGTCCCCACTGGCCTACTGCTGTCTGCTGCTGGCTCCGGTTTTGGACTCGCCCGGAGCGAAGAGGTGCTGCTTTTGCTGCTTGCTAGCCAGCCCCCTTCTGATGGTGGCACCTCCGTTTCCCTTGGGCAGCCTTTCTCAACCTTCAGACATTTTCTTCCTAATCACCCGCCCCCAGGAAATAGTAATCCCACAGATAAACTATCAATCTGTTAAACCATTATAATAATCGAAGCTATTTTTTAACCCCTCAGGGGTGCTAGCTCCCTGGTTAAGAAGACACACTTCAGGCACCGTCTCCTCAGCTCCTGAGGTTCAGGTGGGGCTGACAGCACCCGCCCCCTCCATCTGGCTCGAGGCCGGGCACATGACGCAGGCTGTCAGTCGCCATATTCCACGCCCCAGCTTCAGGGACTGGTTCAGAGACGAGCATATGACCCTCGCTGGGCCAGTGAGAGCTTTAGGATGTGTGCCGGAACTATTGAGGAAAGCTGCTCTCTCTCCTCTGGGGTTGCTAAACTGGGAGGATGGAGGCCCCGGTGGGCCACCCTGGAGGGGCCTGCCTGAGACAGAACTCAGTGCCAGGAGGCAATGCCAAAACCTGAAAAGGAAGGATTCCTGGTGACACTTCTGCCCTCCTGGTCAGAGGCCAGCAAGCGTGCTCAAGCCAGCTGGAAATAGCTTCTGTCTTTTATAACAGAAGAGGGAGAAGAGATTCATGACATTTCTCTCTAAGGCACCCAGAACTCCTGAGACAGTTCTGAGGAACCCACACCTTTCCAGGTGTCTGACACCCCAAACTCACTGGCAGAGGGCTCTTAGGAGCAGCTGGTGGAAAAATACTGTCCATGATCAAAAGAACATTCCAGGGGAGTTCTTCCGGCACGGTGAGTGTAAGCCAGAGCAGCCTCTCTCTCCTACTGACTACAATGAAAAACCCTGGTAAAATACAAAAAAGAACCACCCCAGGGCTCTGAAAAGTAAACAAAAACAGGTGACCATGAGAGGAGCCAAAACTTACAGAAGAGGTTAGGACAGTTTCCTAATTTTTTTTCCTTTTGTGCTCCTGGCTTTGCACCAGTCCCAGACCTGCACAGTGGTGCAGCGAGAACGCTAACTAAAACTCTGTAAGAAACCTCATGTTCTGGGCTTGTGCGGGTCAAAGAGTGTATGGGAAGAATCCCAGAGAGAGGGCAGCAGGAGGAGGGAAACCCTAATTCTGTGCATGAGCCCGCGCACATCTCAAGTTCACCCGAGCTGAGCGCGACAAGACAGACCCAAAGCAGTATAGCAGGGGCTTTGAAAACCACACTATGACTGGAGCTTCCACCCACAGCAGACAAGACAGAACCTGTGGTCTGAGACTACCAGGATCAGACTGCCTGCTAAAATAAAAAAGTCAACATTCTCTAGACTATGACAGGACCCAGAGTCTACAGACGGTAACATTCAAAATGGCAATGATAAATCCAAACTTAACATACAAAGAATCGGGAACTAGGACCGATTTTCAAAAAAAAAAAAAAAACCGTCACATGCCAATTCCAGGATGACCCAGACATTGGAATTACCAGACAAAAACTTTAAAGTGGCTATTATAACTGTACTCCATCAGGTGAAGGTAAACATACTTGAGGTTAATGGAAACAGAGAAATACAAACCTTAAAAAAGAGACAAGGGGCGCCTGGGGTGGCTCAGTTGGTTAAGCATCTGACTCTTGGTTTCAGCTCAGGTCATGATCTTGGGGTCGTGGGATCGAGCCCCGCATCAGGCTCTGTGCTCAGTGCGTAGTCAGCTTCTCCCTCTCCCTCTGCCCCTCTCCCACACGCATGCACATGTGCTCTCTCAAATAAATAAATAAAATCTTTTAAAAAGAGACACGCAAGAGAAAGGGGAACCCTCCTACACTGTTGGTGGGAATGCAAGCTGGTGCAGCCACTCTGGAAAACTGTATGGAGGTTCCTCAAAAAGTTGAAAATAGAGCTACCATATGATCCAGCAATTGCACTACTGGGTATTTACCCCAAAGATACAAAAGTAGGGATCTGAAGGGGTACGTGCACTCCGATGTTTATAGCAGCAATGTCCACAATAGCCAAACTGTGGAAAGAGCCAAGATGTCCATCGACAGATGAATGGATAAAGAAGATGTGGTATATATATATATATATATATATATATATATATATATATATATATACAATGGAATATTATGCAGCCATCAAAAGGAATGAGATCTTGCCATTTGCAACGACGTGGATGGAACTGGAGGGTATTATGTTGAGTGAAATAAGTCAAACAGAGAAAGACATGTATCATATGATCTCACTGATATGAGGAATTCTTAATTGCAGGAAACAAACTGAGGGTTGCTGGAGTGGGGGTGGGGTGGGAGGGATGGGGTGACTGGGTGATAGACACTGGGGAGGGTATGTGCTCTGGTAAGCGCTGTGAATTGTGCAAGACTGTTGAATCTCAGATCTGTATCTCTGAAACAAATAATGCAATATATGTTAAGAAAAAAAAAAGAAGAAGGTAGCGGGAGGGGAAGAATGAAGCGGGGGAAATCGGAGGGGGAGACGAACCATGAGAGACGATGGACTCTGAAAAACAAACTGAGGGTTCTAGAGGGGAGGGGGGTGGGAGGATGGGTTAGCCTGGTGTGGGTATTGAGGAGGGCACATTCTGCATGGAGCACTGGGTGTTATGCACAAACAATGAATCATGGAACACTTCATCTAAAACTAATGATGTAATGTATGGGGATTGACATAAGAATAAAAAAAAAAAAAGACACGCAAAAAAACTTAGGACTAAACAATACAGCATCTGACACTAAACACAGAAAGCACTGGACAGAGCCAGGGTAAGGGAATGGAGGTGACAGAGGGGCCAGGGAATTTGAAGAGCGAGTAATAAAAATTATATAACATGAACGGAGAGAAAGGATTACAAAGACTAAAGTGTTAGAGACTTACAGGAAAATACCAAAGGTGTAATATTCGTGTTTTGGGGAGTGCCAGAAGGAAAGGAGAAAGAGATGGGTATAGAAAATGCACACCTATAATGGCCAAAACCTTCTGGCTTCCGTGGCAGTGAACAGCATCTTGAGAGTGGGGTTCCTCTCTCTTTTGCTCAGTACCCCCAGCACCTAGCACAGTGCCATCATATGGATAGTCAATAAAAGAGGTGCTGAGTAGCTCTCATTTTGATAGGAGGTAAGTGGGACTCAGGAAAGTTGCTGTCTAAAGCTCAACATAGTTAGTGGTCCAGAGCCAAGACTCAGAACCAGGCCTGACTCCCAAGCCTGTGCCCTCTGCCCTGGAGCTGGGGGTGTGCTTAGTATCAGCACCGTACCCCAGCCCACTGGCCTGGCTCTCAGCAGGAGGGCCAAGTAAGGCCAGTGAGGCACTCATCTCAGGTATAAAAGGGAATACCATAAACTTCAGTAATCAAGATAAATTGCATTTAAAAATTTCAGAATTCATGCCCAAAATCATGACTATCAAATTTTTTTTTAAGATTTTATTTATTTGACAGAGAGCAAGAGAGAGAGCACAAGCAGGGGGAACAGCAGGAGAAGGGAGAGGGAGAAGCAGACTCCCCGCTGAGCAGGGAGCCCGATGCGGGGCTCGACCTAGGACCCTGGGATCATGACCTGAGCTGAAGGCAGACGCTTAACCAACTGAGCCACCCAGGCGCCCCATGAATATCAAAATTTTAAATACAGACAGGATCCAGCCCTATATTTGCAGGACTCAAACTCATCACCTCACCCTAATCTTGGCCCTGTTGGATGCTGACTTTTAAGTAACTGACATTCTGTTCATCATGAATATTTTGCAGTAATTTTTATTTTAAAACACTACACTAGGATATTATTTATCTTGATGAGATCAAGGTTTTTGGCGCCCCCTTCAGTTTTGTGCCCACATGTCTCACCCCAGCCCTGCCCCTGCAGCTGCCTGAGGCCCCCTGGATACAACAAACGTCACACCCACACACCGCAGTCTGGGAGCTGGGCTCTGAGGCCGGCAGCACCACAGACCACCCTTAGAGGCTGTTCTGCAGACTGGGGATGGCCAGCAAGTGTGACCCAGCCTGCCGGTGACAGGCTCCACAGAGGGACGTGTGCACTGTTCTTTGGGACCCAGATGCCCTTCCCCAAGGCAGGCTGGGAAATCTGCCCCTCTCCCTTTGTCTCAGGACCATCTACCTCTTTGCCACCTCCCCCTTCCTCTTCCAGCTGGGAGAGGAAAGAGAAGAAGAGCCACGTGGGTCCCAACTAGGGGACTGCTGTTTGGGCAGAAGGAGGGCAGGGCACAGAAGACATACTGCGTTTGCCACCCAGCACCCGCTCCCCCTTCTGGTCAAAGCATCTCAGATCCCTCTGGGCTGCCATCCCTTCCTTCTCCCCTGCTCTCTTTCAGCTGGGATTGCTAGGCTGGGAGGATGTCCAGGAAGCTGCCTGGGAGTCAAGTCAACACAAGACAGCAGAGCCCAGATGATGGAGAAGTGGCTCCTCACGGTGCAGCTGGAGCACATAAACCCAGACACACGGACGTGAGCTCCTCAGGTATATGAGCTCCCCAAATTCCCTGTTTGCTGAAGTGGGGCTCGGCTGGGGTTTTGATCACTTGCAACCTAGACGCCCCAGCCTCCGCCCAACACATATTCACCTCCTTCTTCATCAGTTTGAGCTGCTCCTGGAACCGGGTGTAGTCCCGATCCTGCTCCAGCCGGATCCGCCTGGCCTCCTCCCGGCGGCGCACGGCATGGTCCTGCTCCATCCTCTCCACTTGCTGTTTCTGCTGACGCTCCAAGTTCTCCAGCTCCGTGTCAAAGAACTTCTTCTTGGCCTGGAAGGAGCAGAAGGAGAAATTCAGCAAAGTCACTCTATACTTGGGAGGAAGATGGGAAGCAAGATGGAGAGAGCCCAGAGCTTATCTTCAGACCTGGGCTTGAATCCCAGCTCAACCACCTCTTTGCCCTGTGACCTGGAACAAGTCACCTAACCTTGGTGAGTCTCTGTCTCCTCATGTGCAAAAGGCAGACCGGACTGTCTACCTTGCATGGTACTCAACAAAGGTCAGTGTCCCTCTGGACACCCTCCCAAACGACTCAGAAAAGCACTGGGGCTTTCATGAGATTCTGGGTTTACAAAGCCAATGCCTCAGGAGATCAGGAAAACACAGGAATTGGGCTCTCTACTGCCCTTAAAGAAAACACGGGGCAAGAAGCCCTCCGGGGACCCATCCTTTCTCACACTCACATTGATTTCTTGTTCAAAACGTTTATGCATCTGCTCCAGCTGCAGCTCATGCTTGCTGCTCAGCTGGGTCTGGTTCCGGTGTTCTTCTTTCTGGAGGAGCCGAAGCTCTCGGAGCTCCTGGCGCCTGAAGGGTGAAAGAATGTGCATCTCAGCAATCACGTAACTCTGGCTAGATACACTGGAGGCTGGCACGTGGAACGGGGCAGAGGCACGACTAGAACTCAGGCTGAACTTATTTATTGACAGGCAAAACATTAATGATCAACGTATAAAGAGTACTTGCGAATCAATTAGAAAAACAGGAGGAGCCTACTTTTAAAAAGGAACACAAAACACGAAGAGACATGAAAGAAAAAACAAATTTTAAAACTACCTAATATGGATATGAGGTGCAAATTAAAAATTCCATTTTCATTAAAAAGGCAAGAGTATTGGGGCAATTGATACTTTTCATAACCTGATGGTATGGACTGGTACGTTCTGGAGGACAACTGGTAATAAGTTCATGCCTTCTGACACAGTATTTCCACTTCTAGATATTGATTCTATGGAAATATTCATAGATGCACAACATAACTGAATAAGAATATCCATAACAAATTTATAATAGTCCAAAACTAAAAATGACTTAAATGTTTATCATATAGGTCTAATTAAATAAAATGTATCCACCTGATATTAATTTTGTGTACACAACCATGAAAAAAATCAAGTTTTAAAAAATATTTAATTACATGGAAAAATATCTGTTAAAAATGGGACAATTTTTTTTTTTAAATGTAACAATTCTACATGAACAGATTTGGAATGATCTCTAAGTGAAAAAAGCAAGGTGTTGACAAGTGGGTCTATTATTGTTACCCTACCTTATGGGAGAAAAATAAAAAAAATTTATATGTCTGTGTGTTCACTTTCCTATTTAAACACTGTACTTCAAGAAGGATTACATATAAAATATTAACACAGAAAGGGGAACCAAAGGAAAGGGAGGGAGGGAGATTTTTCACTATTTGCCCTCTTCTTTTTTTTGGTTTTGTTTTCGTTTCTTTGAATTTCGAACCATGACATTGTATTAACTATTCAAAATATCAATAAAAACTTGACCTAAACCACAGAGTACACCTTAATTTTGTAACACATATATTGTTGATGTGTGTGTATATGTGTTTATGTGTTTACACACACACACACACACACACACAAATAACTGCAGGATAAACTCCAAAGTGTTAACTGTGTTTCTTTCTGCGCAAATCCACTGAAGATTGATACAGATCGTTTATGTCATCAGAAAAGAAAATGATGCAGAAAGAATGTGGGCTTCCTGACTATGAATCAGGCCTCCCTGGCAGGCTCTCAGGATTTGGGTCCATGAGGCCTGTGTCCTGTTCTCGGCCAGAGTTCATCCGCCCCCCAACTAGAGGCCAGCACGCTCCTGGGGGTCAGAGGAACCTTGTTTGAATCTTAGCTCTGCTGACTTCTGGCTGGGTGCACTCAGGCAGTCACTCGATCTCTAGGCCCCTCTTCCTGCATCTGTAAACTGCACAGATCATGTCTACCGCTCAGGTTCTTTGAGGGCTAAATGCGGGGATGCCTGTTGTACCCCCCTGGCATGCGCAGACAAGTGGTAAAACTCGCTAACTTTGTTACTAAGTGGTAGCTGCTGGAGTGATCATAACAAGAGGCAAAGGCTTCTAGGTCTCTGGAAAACCAGACACTCTTCACAGCCATATAAAGAAGCTTCCATCTGAGCCTCTGCTCTTTGGGCATTAAGAGGGCTGAGTGTGTTAACGAAGACACAGAAATCCTGACTCCAAAGAAACTAAGGCTCAGAGAACACCTGACCAAAAAACAAAGGAATACAAAAGAAGGTGGGCGGCCAGGTGCGAACACTAACTCCCTGCCCCACCTGGGTTCTCACGAGGGAAGGCAGGCCGAGAGACAGGCTGACGTCTTATAGAAGGAAGGCACTGGCCCCAGCAATTTTAGGGAAAAGGAGAAAGAACTCTGACCTAGAAGCCTCAGTCTGGGAGAGTGAGTATCTGGTCACACAGTTCAAAGCCTGTGTGTGACCCAATTCTCTGGAAATCCTAGCATCCATGAAGGCCGGGGGGTGGACTGGGGGTGCGGTGGGGGGCGACAGCCAGCCAGGGAACAATGAGAGCCTTCCACACCCCTGCACAGCCTGGCAGCCTAGCCGGGTACACAGGACACTCGGCCCTCCGGACTGGGAGAGAGGCCCTCGACCTCTGCGAAGACTCACCTTTCAAACCTGAGCAATACACAGCTCCTCTGCTTAGCAAAAGGGTGGGGGCCTAGGGCCAGGGCCAGAGGGCATCGATTCTAGACGGGGTATGGTGGATCTACAGTTTCAACCCAGGAACCCGAACTGCCCAGAGAGGAGATGATGATGGAAAGGAAACTCAGCCCTTGAGGTCTGAAGCTTAGGAGAACAGGTCGCCTCCCAGGCGACCAGGAAAATGGAAGGTGGTGTCATCCTCCAAGAGCAACCATCCTCCCACCCTCTGTCATGAGCCTCCCCAGCCCCCATGACCAGGATGCGTGTGTGTGTGTGTGTGTGTACACGTGTACGTGCATTCATGCAGAAATGCAGAAACACCACTGATGAAAAGTCAGCCTCTCATCTTTGTGGTCCCTAGACGGAGAAAGTGCCCCAGAGCATCCAAAACTGCTTCAGTTTGGCTTTGGAATGCTTGTGCTTTTTAAAAAGATAAACGTGTTCAATGTTCTAGAAATATTCTCCAACTAATAATGAATTTATCCTGCAAAGGTTTGGCTCCAAGGCCTCCCTGACTGCTAAGCCCCCCACCCCTGGCAGCCCCAGGAAGCTTCCGGTCCAGTGGAAGCCTGGTAGAACCCTCACACAGATAGGTCTAGTTAGAATCGCAGCTCTAGCTTCTCACCTGGGTGGCCCAAGGCAAATAACTTATCTGCCAAGAAACACTGTTTCCTCATTTACAAAATGGGGGAAATAGCGTCTCCCCAAGGAGGGCTGTTAGGGGGCCTGAGCACCTCCAAAGTGCAGAGATGGCTCCCAGCAGACAGCTTTGCCTCACACTCTCCTCCCCTCACCAGTCTCACTGGTTTTGCCTCCAAGATGTATGTTGAACTGACCCCTTCTTCCCTCCTCCTGGCCACTGCCCCAGCCCAAGCCTGCAGCCCGACTGTGCTGGACAGGGTCTCCCTGTCACCCTGTGCAGCGTTGCCCTCTGTAGCCCTCTGTAGCCCACACTCCTGCAGCTTCCAGAGCCATCTTTCCGAAGGGAAACGAAAGCCAGTCACTCTCCAGCTATCTTACTCTGGCTGCCCCTGGGATAAAATCCACACTCCACCCTGGCCCACAGGCCTACGTGACCTCTGCCCTCACGCTGCACACTCCAGCCCTATCCTTTCAGCTTCCTAAACAAGCCCAGCAGTCACTCCTCGGGCCTTAGCTTTGCAGCTCCCTCTGTGCTCCCCCAGCCACTCCACTGGGGGTCTCCTACACACACAGCAGCCTCCCCCCAACCCAGGGGCTCACTATCATATCACCCATTACTTCCTTCACAGCGTGTACTACAATTGGGGATGGCTTTTTATCACATGTTGGCCCATCAGGTCTAAGTTCTACAACAGCAACAGCCTCAACTATCTGAATCGCTACCATGTCCCCCAACCTGGTAGATGGGCAAGTACATGGGTAGATGGATTGATGGATGGGTGGGTGAGTGAGTAGATGAATGGATGAGTAGAGGGATGGGTAGGTGGCTGAGTGGATGGGTGAATGAGTGGATGGATGGGTGGGTGAATAGTGGGTGGATGGGTGAGTGGGTGCATGGGTGGGTGGGTGGGTGGGTAGATGAGTGGATGGATGGGTGGGTGAGTGTGTGGGTGGGTGGGTGGGTGGGTGGGTAGGTGAGAGGATGGATGGATGGATGGGTGAATGTGAATTGATGGGTAGATGAGAGAGTGGGTGGGTGGTGGGTGAGAGGATGGATGACGGGTAGATGAGTGGGTGGATGGATATGTGGGTAGATGGATGGAGGAGTGGATGGATGGATGGTGGGTAGATGAGTGGGTGGACAGATAGGTAAATGGATGGGCAGGTGGATGAGTAAATAGATAGGTGGATGGGTAGATGAATGGACGGGTGCTCTGGGGAGTGCAGGAACAAAACCAGTTGCCTTTTGTGTCCTTAATCCCTCACTTCATGCTGTAGACACACAGAGAGTTCTGTAACCAAAGGAACCTACAACCCTCCCTCTCACCACATCCCCACCCTGTTACCACCGTCAGCAGCCAATCCCAGGCTTGCCTGAGAAATCGCATCTCCTCATCCTTCTTCTCATCCTCGCTGATGATCTTGGAGGTGGTGATGCTCACCTCCACACCATCCACCACAAACTTGCGTGTCCTCTTGAGGGTTTTATTGTGCAGCCTTGAGTCCTGGCGGGGTAAAATCATTAGGCAAAGCTCAGGATTTCAGCTAAGAATCTGTGGGTGACACAGGGGTGTGGCCCACAGCCTTCTTGGCCCCACAGCCTCAACATCCAGGTAGGACATAGCTGTCCATCATCCCCCTCTTGCCTCAAGCTTCCCATCTTGGAGTCCTGAGTGTCTGAGCTTATCCCCTCTACTCCAGCCCTGATCTTGGCCTTCAAACACTGCCCCTTCCCGGCCCCACACCTGGCTGCCAGCACTCTCATACACAGGACGTGGCACCAGAAAGAACCGGGTTCTAATCCTCCCTCTACCACATACTGGCTCTGTGACCCTGAGCAAGTCCCTTGTCCTGTCCAAGCCTCAGCTTCCTAAACTCATCAGAGGAAGAGCACAGCAGTGCTCACCTCCCAGGGTGCTTACAAAGACACAGCGAGAGAGTGCGTGGGGGACACAGCACAGAGCCCAGCTCATGGCGACTGTTCAGTACTTGGTATTTATATCTGACAGTTAGGACTGCGGACCACAATCTCCTACCACAATGCCAAATCCAAAGCGCTCGGAAAACTGAAGTTCGTAACTGATTTGGAAGTCAAACCCAAGCTGCCCTGAACTCCACGGGAGGCCACACCCGTCTGGAGCAGCTCCCATGAAATTATTCATAATCTTTATCTTTTCCTGGGAGTAATCATGCATTTCAGACACAACTGCTCAGAGTGCTGCCAAGACTCCTCGGGGGGTTTGAATACCCTCTGAAAATTGCTCCCGACTCAGCTGAGAGCCTGTGCGCCTGCCCTGGAGTCATCACGGCATCTCCCCGCTCTGACCTCAGTGGGCTTCCGAGGCCCTTGATGGCGTAGCCCAGCCCTGCGGTCCGGACTCTGCCCCGAGGGCCTTCCAGCCAGAAAAAAAGAGGGCAGGCCAGGGCTGCATACCGCAGTAAGTCTCCATCCCCTCAAAGTGGGCTCTGAAGCCCCGCTCCTGCTCAGCCAGGACCAGTGGCCAGCACTCACTCCCTGAGGGCTCGCCCCCCCCAGGCTTCCAGGGGCTCCGGACACCATGGGCACTGAGCAGCCCAACCCGACTCTCATCCTCCTCCAGTGCTCAGCCGGCACGTGCTAGGGCTCAACTCCAGACTACCGGTGAGAGATGAGGAGTGGCGGGGAGGAAAGGGGCCAGGGGGCTACAGCCCCACCACTAGGACTACTCGGGGTCACGGGGCCTCCTGCCCTCCCCCACCCCCACCCCCCAAGGTAACAGGCTCCTCAGCTCGCTGCAGGTGCTGACACAGCCCATGGACTCTTAGAACAGCCGTGTTCCCGGACTCACTGCCAGTCAGCCAGCAAAGGAATGTTCTCAACACCCGTAAGAGGCAGGGGAGACCCTGCTCTGCTCTTTATTTTTTATAATTACCTTTTTTTTTTTTCTTTTGGCTTAGTGTCTTTTTAAGTGGAGAAGGGACAGGCTATCTGTCTTAAGGCAGCTGATGGGCCCTGATGCTGCTTGTACATTAGAACCACTGTCTGTGCTTGTCCGGTGACATGTGCTTTCCTTCTCTTCCTGAAGCTAATTCTTGGGCTGGCTGGCTGCTTTTCCTTCTTTCACTTCCCTTAGTTTAGCAAATATTTTTGAGTCTCTACTGTGTGGTTTCCAGCAAGTAAACAACAGGAGAAAAAAACAAAACAATACAGTATCTTCCCTAAAATCAGCCTCGGCTGGGGATGAGCCTCAGTGTGGCCTGGTCAAGTGGCCAAGAGTGAGTTCAAGAACATCCTGACATTTATCAGTGTGGGCAGGGGGGCGTCAGCCCTTCCTGAGGGGGCAGCCAGGCTTCCACTGGGAGAGCAGAATGGCACGTGGGGTTCAGAGCACCAAGTCTGTGGGGCTGCCCAGCTCTCCACTCCCCACCTAAGCCTCCGTTTGCTCATCTGTACACGGAGATGATGAAGGAGCCTCCATTTTCTTTAAAGCACTTCTCAGTGTTGGCCTCCATGCTGAGCCCTCAAGCTCAGTGGCTACGGTCGTTCACGTCAGCCACCTCCAGAAAGGCCACTGAGCCCCAAGAGCGCCTTGAGCCCACTCCCTGTAACTGAATCGACCAGTCAGCAGCTGGACCACATGGCTGACCCGCAAACAAGAGAACTTCACTCCTAGACCCCTCTCTCCCGAACTTCACCAAACCCAATTTAAATGGACACACAAATTGAAATTTAAACCTGAGCCAACTGCCCGGCGTGACTAAATCCCAGACTGAACTCAGATATTCTGGAGATTACACTATGAATTGAGCTCAAGGCTCTTTAAAGAAGAGCAATCCTCATGAACCACTTAAAAGGGAAGGCGGCCACTAACGGCTTCCAAAACCAAAACTGGGCAGCACGTCCTACACACTCCGGCTCCTAACCCGTGGTAGAACTGGTGGCATTACCTTGATGGACAGAGAGCCTGTTTCTCTGTTCAGGGACAGGTCGGCTGAGAGGGAGGTGTTGTAGTCCATGCTCTCGGAGGCGGCGAGGCTGCCACAGTCTGAGTCCCTCTTGGACGGGCCCGGGGCTGCCTGGGCAGGGAGCTCCAGGCTGCCGTTGGCCAACTTCTCGGCACCCAAGGTCTCCAGGGCACTGCTGTTGGGACGGCTCTGGCTTGCTTTTTGGGACCTGCTGGCTGCTGGACTGAGGTCCCCGCCGTGGTCAGCGACTTGCTTCTCCTCAGACACCTGAATTCTGGCATCCATGGACACTGGCCGGGACTTCCGGAAGGGTGCTGGCACTGCCAGGCCAGTCTCATTTCCAGGAGCCACATCTGGGGGGTTGGTGGTTTGGAGGGATCTGTCCCCAGAGGGCTGGCTCGGCCCATTCACACTGTCCTGAGGCTGGCTGGGTGGCACTGGGGTGAAGGATGATTCTTTGAGAAGCTTGTCGGTATTGAGACTCAGTTGACTCACCTCAGAAGAGTCTCGAGTATGGTTCCCCAGAGGCTAGGAAGGAAAAAGAATCAAGACCATGCTATTTTATGTCTAGGACAGGAGTCAGGGATGCAGTAGGGCCGGAAAGTCAGACACTCACAAGGTGAAGTAGGCCAGGGTCAAGGACATACCACAGTCATCCCTCTCCAGTGAGCCACAGTCCTCACGACTCCCTACTGTCTAAGCTACAGTAGAATTACTACTTGTTTCGAGTTCATTGAATACCTGTTCTTCCTCCTACGAGCGGAGGCAACTGTGGCCAGCTGGACAGCTCATCCCCTGTCTAAGGGTGGCAGTGGCCACTCTGCTCCAGCTAATTGTGACAATGGAGACAGACCTTCCAATCTTTTAAGACAAGGCCAGAATCTGGATTTTTACCTGACACCGCCTGATTTTTAGATGGCAACTAATTCAAGTTTTTGGTTTTGTTTTTTTTAGTTGCATAAAAACCAAACCAAAACTATCCAGAAGCTAGATTCAGTCTATCATCCACTACGTTTTTAAAGTTTTGTTTTGTTTCTTAGAGCTTTGGGGGCTGGTAAGTACTGGAAACATTGCTACTATGAAACACCCATTTCAGTGGATAAAATATAAACATCCAGGGAATGAATAAAGTGAGCACCCCCAGAGCCACCTTCCATGTCAGGAGTGGAACACTGCCCACCTCAGAGACCCCCCCCCCCCACCTATGTCTGTCTCTCCCCTTGACATAATAGTTGTCCTGAAATTGATCTCTAAGTGTTACAGGTTAGTTTGCTTGTTTTCAAATATGGTATTAATGGAATCACACCATAGCGTTCCCTTGGGTCCTAATGGCCGCTGGCTTTAACCCTGGATATGGAAGCTTCCAGAAGGAACTCTAATCCACCTCCTTATTCAACAACCCTAAAATGAGAGTTCAGGAATTCAGATCTGATCCTATCATCCCCACACCAATGCCCAGCCCTTGCCTGAAACCCTCAGCCCCCACCACCCTCACAAGGGTCAGCCTCCTGCCTGTGGAAAACCAGGCCGGTGTGACTGTTTTCTGCCTCCCTCCCCAACCTTGCTGTCCGCGGTGTCCTCCTGGAGACAGGCCCCAGACACACCACCTCCCTCTCCCACCATGGTTTTCCTACACCTGGCCCTGCCGCCTAACACCACAACTGGCCACGTCATTCCTCGACCTCACTTTGCCCATCTCTGAAATGGAGCCCTGGTTCTCCCGTCAGAGTTGCGGAGTGCCCAGCCCCCAGCAAGGGCTCCGTAAAAGGCTAGGGCTGCAGGGCTGATTCTGCTCCTCCTCCTCGGTGCTTCCCTTCCTCATCCTGGTAAGGATTCAGGCCAGCCTGTGGCTTCTCCCAGGATGCCATCAAACTCGAGACAGCACTACACTGCCCATTCCCTGACAGACGAGTCCAGCCCCTGCCTCACTCGCTCCACGGCACCATCTGGACAGCAAGTTTCCCTCCTGGAAGAGGCCGTTCCCAAGTGGCGTCGACCAGGGATCTGAAAGCAACAGCTCAGGACAGAATCCAGCCCACAGACACGTTTTGCTTGGCTCACAGGTTTTTAAAAATTTAAATTAGCTTTAATTTAAATTTAAATTCAGCCAAGTGCTGAAGCTGCTGATGGGTTACAAATGTGCCAAGACATGGGTCCCCTGGGCACTCGGGGCAACCAGACAGGGTCTGGGGTGCCCGGAGCCCCTCGGCCTCTTGCCTTCGGTCACGTGTAGCCTTTACCTGCATTTATCCCACAGGGTGCTAAAAACATTTTGCATGTGAGCCACAAGAGGAAAAAGGCAGGGAAGCAATGAGTCAGCTACCAACTTTTAAAAACTGGAAGACCCCATGTGAAAATCTAGATTACTGCTCTTTCCTGAAAGCGTACAGAATCTGGCCAGCACATCCCCGCTGCCTCACCCTGGCCCATGTGCTGACATACGTAACCTGTGGCGTGGGGGGGCTATAATCCCTGAGCTGGGGAGAAACAGGAATCCTCCCTGCACCCCCCAGGTCCCCTCTTATACCAGCCAAGGCCTGCCGGGATCCCGTCCCTCCCCAGCACCCCAGCCCTTTCCAGGCCTTACAGAGGTGGCATCCGTGGACTCTTCCTCTTCCCCCTCCTCCCGGCCATCCTCGATCTCCTCCATCACTTCGGCCTTGGCCTCGGCCACCAGCTCCCGCAGGGCCTTGTTGCTGGTGATGCTGCTGACAAAGGGATGCTGAGGGGGCAAGACACACCTGGATTAGAACCACTTTGGGCAGGAGGGTGCAGGAGGCACAAGCGAAGTTTTGGGGGAGGCCATCTCCCAGGCAGAGAAGGCCAGCGGCATCCCTAAGTACAATGTGAATGTGTACTTGGTAAGGGAGAGCCAGAGGCGGCCCACAAAGTCCTGTGTGTGCTGGAAGAGGCCAAATCCTGGCTCTGCCCCCCACCAGCTGTGCAACACTGAGCGTGTCACTTTCCTTCCCTGAGCTGCAGGCTCATCTCCAAAGTGGGGACAATAATGCCAAACCTATAGGGAGGTCATAAGGATTAACCGAGATAATGCACAAGGAAGTGTTTAGCTCAAAGCAGGAGCTCAAGCGATGTTTGGGGGGTTGTTTGTACATGTGTTTGTTTTTAAAAGGTTTTATTTTTTTTATTTATTTATTTTTTTAATTTTATTTATTTGACAGAGACAGAGATAGCGAGAGCAGGAACACAAGCAACGGGAGTGGGAGAGGGAGAAGCAGGCTTCCCGCCGAGCAGGAAGCCCGACGCGGGGCTCGATCCCAGGACCCTGGGATCATGACCTGAGCCGCAGGCAGATGCTTAACGACTGAGCCACCCAGGCGCCCCTAAAAGGTTTTAATATATGGTTTTAAAATATCTACTACAGGGGCACCTGGGTGGCTTAGTCAGTTGAGTGTCCAACTCTTGATTCCGGCTCAGGTCATGGTCTTGGGGTCCTGAGATCGAGCCCCACGTCGGGCTCCACGCTCAGTGCAGAGTCTGCTTGTCCCTCTCCCTCCCCCTGCTTGCTCTCGCTCTCTCTCAAATAAATATAAGAAAAATCCTTGTTAAAAAAAAAAAATCTACTACATGTCCTTTATTGAAGTGTTACTTACACCCAGTAAAGTTCACAAATCACTAAGCTCAAGGACTTTTTTCCACTTATATATTAGGTATGACCATAGCCCACCTGCAGACACCAAAGGTTTCCATCTCCGTATCATCAACCCCACTCCCCCTAGTTGCCCAGCCCCAGAAACTAGTTTTGCCTGTTCCCTAAATTTCATGTGAACAGAATAAAAAATATGCAGTCCTCTGTGACTGCTGTTGTGGTTGAAATCATGAGATTCGCCTACCTCACTGCATATATTGGTAAACTGGTCCTTTTTCATTCCTGTGCAGTTATCTACTGTATGGAGAGGTCACAACCTGTTTATTCATTCTGCTGCTGATGGACATTTGTGTTGTTTCCTGTTTTGAGCGACTATGAATAAAGCTATGAATGTGTGCATATAGGTAGGTCTTTGGGAACACGCATGTTTGCAAATTCTTAAGGGAGTGTCGTGTAAGTTCTATTCCTAGGCATTTACAGAAAGGTCACATCTCTAAAATAATGAAGCCTCTTTCACACACCTTGCAAAACACCAAAGCTTTTAAGGCCTCAGCAGATGTTAAATCAGCGCGAGCACCTTCCCTGATAGAAGTCTGTTCTCGGGCATCTAATCCCCAGCCCTGGGGAGTGGACGAGGATGTGAGATTGCTCACCCAGGGCCGCTTGGAAAGAGATGTTGTGTGTGTGTATTAGGGGAGCAGAGGGGTCTCATTAAATTGGAGTTTGCTCATTTGAATTTAGAGGAAGGCTCCGATGAAATCTGCCTTCACTGTCAAAAGATTTATCAGCGGAGGAGCAGTGTCAACGAGATTGCAGGGAAGTATGTAAGTGACTAAGAATACATTTTCAACACCCTGTAAACACATACACCACTGATAGGTCCATTACAAATCATTTTTATGTGCTTGTTCATTTAGAACAGTTCATTTGTGGAAGGTCACGAGACAATACCCCTTCCACTCGAGCACCTAGTGGTCCTTTCTGACCTGAAAGGAATAAACCTCACTCCTTTTAAAGAGCCCTAAACCAGCCTGGCTGTCTCTAGTTAGTCCAAACTAGTAAAGATTTTAAGAATTTCATTTCTTGGGGCGCCTGGGTGGCTCAGTCGGTTAAGGTCTGCCTTCGGCTCAGGTCATGATCCCAGGGTCCTGGGATGGAGCCCCACATCAGGCTCTCTGCTCAGTGGGGAGCCCACTTCTCCCTCTGCCTGCCGCTCCCCCTGCTTGTGTTCCCTCTCTCACTATCTCTCTCTCTGTGTCAAATAAATAAAATCTTAAAAAGATTTTTTTTCCATTACTTTTCTTTCTCTCCCATGCCCCATTCATTCACTGATTCGGGCCACAGCCACATGTTGAGGCCAGTGATGTGCCAGGTGCTGAGAGAAGGCTGAATGACAGGATGGGCATGGTCCCTGCCCTTGGGGCTTGCAGCTGAGTGGGAAAGAATAGGTATGTAGCCAAACGACACACAAGATCATGACAGGTCGGGGCTCCTGGGTGGCTCAGTCAGTTAAGCATCTGCCCTCGGCTCAGGTCATGATCTCAGGGTCCTGGGATTGAGCCCCACGTCAGGCTCCCTGCTCAGGAGGGAGTCTGCTTCTTCCTTTCCCTCTGCCACTCCCCACCCCAACTTGTGTGCACTCTCCTGCTTTCTAAGAAATAAATAAAATCTTAAAAAAAAAAAAAGGTCATGTCAGATCAGGTAATGGGATAGCATGAGGCTGGAACCACATGGGCCTGGCCTGGGCAGCGGAGGCTACTTAGTCTATGGTCACAAGGGTCTCCCTGAGGAGGTGACATTCAAGCTGGCCAGGGAAAGATCCGGGCACAGAGAATTCCAGGCAGCGGAGCAGCGAGTACAAGGGCCCTGGGGCCAGACGGAGTTTGGCAGGCTGGAGGCACGGCTAGAAGGCCAGGGTGGCAGGGCTTGTGGAAGAGAGAGGAGGAAGGAGAGGGTGGTGCAGGCAGGGTCCCCGAGCTGCAGTGAGAAGCTGAGACTTTCTTCTCAGAAGCTGCCGGAGGGTGCAGCAGAGCAGTAGTACTATCTGTTTACTCTTTAAAGGTGTCAGTCTGGCTGCTGTGTGGTTCCAAAAGGTCTTGAGTGGGGGAGCTAATAGCGGCTTAATAATCACGGGAGGTAGGAGAGCGTCGTGGCGAGAGTACTGGCTTTAGATGAAATCTGTCTGGGATGAAATGCTGCTTCCACCACCACCCTGGGCAAGTCACTCAACCTCCCTAAGCCTCAGTTTGCTCATCCGTATACTGGGAATAATAGTATGGCTGTTGAAAGCACTAGAGTAAGTGCTCCAAGTATGGCAGCCGTCATCTACACCATCCCCATCACCATCATCACCTCCACCACCACCACCTTGGTCACCACTGTCACCATCACCACCAGCAGCACAGTTAGACCCCCAGCCATCCCTCCTCCCTCCTGCATCCCCACAGAGCACAGCTTTTTGGAACTGAGGGTGAGCATCAGATCCCGAAGGTTCTCCGAGCCTTGCACTGTCCAACCTCACACATGAATCTGAGCAAGAAGCCACGGGACATTTCACGGCAGTTGCTGAAGCAGATGCGGCAGAACTAAAGAATGCAGGCACACGTTTCTGGAAATACCAAGTTTTCATCAGGGCACGCTACACATTGACCAACCCAGTGGCTTTCCAGCATGGCTAGGAGTCTTGCTTTCTTGGGGCTGGACCATCTGCCCCATGGCCTCTCAGGAGCACCCCAGGGTCCTCAGGAAGGGGATGCCACGGGGAAGAAAGCCCTTTGCCAGAGGAGCAGGTGATCGGGGCAGATCCCCCAGATGCCAATCCCGGAATCCCCAGGCAGGCACGGCTAACAAGGCAGGCCTTCCAGTGGCTGATGAGGCCCAAAACACTGTTTTGTCAACTGCCTGGAACAGAAAGCACAGCCTTCCTCCCTCACTGCCTCAGCACCACTACCTCCAGGGATGTGTCCAAAGAAGAGAAGTCCCCAACCCCGAACCGCCAGGGCCCAGTGGAGAGCCAGAGCCCTGCTGCAAGGAGGCCCGGGGTCTCCCCAGGCAGGAAGTGCATGGTGTACCTGCGTGGGGACAGGCTGCTCGGGCACACGGGTCCCCAGAAATGTGCTCGCACACCCCTGCACAGGCCCAGGCAGAGGGGAACTCAGCCGCCTGCTCCTTCAGGAAGAGGCACAGCTGTTGGGTGTCATCTCTGCAGGAAGCCCCGCAAGGCCACACAACTCGCCAACTGGTACCTGCCCACTGGCCAGGACCCCTCCTGCCATCTACACAGACATCCTTTCCAAGACGGGAGCCTGGTTTTCCTCGATGTGCTTAGAAACCACCAGCCAGGGGGTCCTACACTCCGAGGCTGGCTTTAGAAAATGCCTGATGCCTGTCAAGGTTTCAGTTGTCAGCATCTGTCCAATTCCCCCTTCCCTCCCATCCAACTTCTCTTTCTATCTCATTCCTTCTTCCGCTCCTTCATTCATTCAGGGAGGAGGCGTACCAGAGTGGTCAAGAGAACAGGCTTTGGAATGAGACAACCAGGATCAGAATCCCAGCTTGGTCTCTTACAAGCTGTGTGACCTTGTGCGGGCTACCTAACCTCTCTGTTGCCTCAGTTTTATCACCTGTTTGATGGAAATGTGAATAGTACCTACTTCATACTTTGTTATAAGGATTAAAGTAGTTAACATTTGCTAAACATTTAAAAAAGTACCTGGCATGTAGAAAGCGTTACCCTACAGTTAAGTTAAAATATTAACGAATACTTGTTGAGGGCCCTCTACATACCAGACACTGTTCTGGATGCTTGGGACATATCAGTGAACAAAACAAAGACTGCTGTCCTCAGGGAGCTGACATGCTAGGGATTAACAATAAACTCAATGAACAAGTAAACTGTGGAAAAATCAAAAGTAGGGCAGGGAAAGGAGAACTAGGACTATGTTGGGAGTAGAAGTGGCAGGTTTCCAGTTTGAAATAGGGTGGTTGGTGGAGGCCTCACTGAGAAGAACAATGACTTAAAGAAGAGACTCGACCACGGAGGTGTCTGAGGAAAAACATTATAGGCAGCGTGAAGAGCTGTGCAAAGGCCCTGAGGCAGTTGTATGCCCAGACTGCTGGAACTACAGCAAGGAGGCCAGGGTGGCTGGAATCGAGTGAGGGAGTTGGGATGGGGTGGGCAGATCGTGTAGGACCCTACAGGTCACTGAGACTCTGGAGTTCGGCTTAAGTGAGAGGGGATCCATTAAGGGGCAGGAGGGACAGGAGCTGACATCCGTGTTAAGGTTTCCCTCTGGCTGCTGTGCTGAGAACAGACTGAAGGAGGACAGGGAGACCAGCGAGGGAGTAATAATCCAAGCGAAAGTCAGACCTATGGTTGCAACGGAAATGGTGCCAAGTGGTCAGATTCGGGGCATGTTCTGAAGGCAGGGACGACAGGATTTCCTGACAGAATGGACATGGAGCCCACAAGGCTCCAAGGATGGCACCAAGGATGCTTGCCAGGTCTGGGGCCTGATGGCAGGGCAGGTGGGTTGCCACTCCCTGAGACGGGACAGCCACCGGTCGAGCATATGTGGGGAAAGCAGAGGGCACTCAGGTGTGGACATCCACACCGGGGTGGCGAGTAAACAGCCGGACTTCGACACCTAGGACAGGTGGAGCAGCTCAGGCTGCAGGGAAAACGTGGCAGTCGCCGTAACCGGGTGGGACCCTCGAGGTGAGTGGAGATGGGGCGGGGGTGGGGGGAAGGCCCTGATGCGCTTCCACAGCGATCAGTCGCAGGAAAGAGCAGCAGGGGAAGGACGCTGTGGAGTGACCGGTGACAAGGAAAGACACCAGGAGGCCGTGGGGGCCCGGGAGCCAAGCGCTGGCCGTGGCAAGGATGAGGGTCAGCTGTGGCTGCCGTGGCCGGGTCCCACGGCACGAGCGCAGAGGCCGCAGCCAGCCACTGGGTCCGACAACGGGAGTCACGGATGACCCTGACAAGAACGGCTGCGACACGCTGTGGCAGGTTCATAACCAACTCGCCTCGTGTCCGCGGAGCACCTGAACTGACAGCCAGCGTGCTAAAAACAGCGCGTGCGGAATCTCGTTCCCTCGTACGACTGCATAAGGGAGCACTAACCGCGTCTCACAGGTGAGGACACTGAGGCACAGAGTGAGAACGACTCCTATTCCGGGTGGCCAAGCCTGACCTCAGAGCCCGGGTCAATAATCACTACGTGACACGGTCCCCAAGAATCTCTGTGCAGGTGAGGGGGTGAATCAGAAACCAGTGTCAACTCAAGGCATGAGGGGCCGGGAGGAAGCTCCCAGAACCAGGCAGAAACAGGGGGCATGAGCAGCTCTGCAGGGGGCACTGGGAAGCCGAGATCGGGAGGCCCCTACCTGTCACTCAAGGCCAGGTGACCTCGGGCAGGCCATGCTCCACCCTCCCCCACCCAGAAATAGGCACAAGGACAAAGCTGACAGCAGCCTAAGCCCCGAAGGTGTTTTCTTGATCTCAAGGGACCGCTCCTTTCTTCTGCAACCCTTTCTGTCTTATACTAAGAATCCCCTGGCAGGACATTGTTTCCAACTATGTAACAAAAATTCCTGGCTCAGGCTGAGGCTCCAGGGCTGCCATGTGGGAATGGAGGACAGCTGGTCTCTTCCTGGTGGAATGTCCTGGATGTCCTAGAGGCCGGATATAGCAGGCCAGGAGGTGCCTGCTCACAGGAAACAATTGGCCCCACGCGGCTTGGAGCTTCTGCATCTGACAGTGACGGCCCACCCCCACCTCTGGCTTCCCCACCAAACACGGCAAAACCCAGGAAATGAGGCCTCTGCTACTCCAGACGCATCTTCGGTATCTTCGCACTCAACCCTCACAAGGACCCAGTTAAGGGGGGGCATTGCCGTTATCCCGATTTCAGAGCAAGAACTGAGTCACAGAGAAGTTAAGCCAATCTCCCAGGGTCTCAGAGCCAGTAAGTAGCAGAGCTGGGATTCGAACCCGGGACTTTACAGTTCACACACTTCATCACTGTGTTGCACACGCCAGAGGGACGCACCGGAGCCTGGAATATCGACAGGGCCCTGTGCCTGGCACACAGCAGGTACTCGGGAAAAGCGGCTGAACATGAACAAAGACTCAGTGCTTGGTGTGGCCTCTTCTTCCTTCCCTCCCGACACACATCAGAGGTTGTGAGTCACTTTCGTGGAACGTCCACTGTGGGCAGGGTCTGGAGCGGCGGCCCCTCCCCCAGAACCGAGGCCCACTTTCTCTCGGCCTCCCATCAGCGTTGACGGCACGGTGACAGCAACGGGCAGGCCTGAGGACAGCTGGGCGGGTGGTGCCTGCCTCTTTCAAAACACAAGGCACCAGCCCAGGCAAAGGGCAGCTCCCAGCTACCTCCAATGTTTCAAAAAGCCTCCAGGGAACCATCACCCCTTCTCCATGCGGAGGCCAGAGATTCCTCACACAGCAGCCAGACGGGCCCTTGTAAGTGTAGGCTGGATGCTATGTCCCTCATCCAAACCCTCAGGGGCGCCCCACCGCGCACAGGTAAAGTTCTGGTCTGGGCTTTCAAGACCCTGCGTGACCCCACGCAACCTGGCCCTTCATGCAGAAAAGAGTGAGCATCGCCTGCTGCCCCCATTTGAAAGAAAGGCCTGCTTCTACCACTGGCCCTTAGCTGGCCGCTGGAAACCTCGGTTTGGGGAGGGGGTCCACCACGAATGGACAAGAGTGGCTCACTCTGCCTCAACTGTTTGCACAGACAACACAGTTCCCACGAGCATCGCTTTCCTTCTGGAAGTCTGCGTCCTGCTGCAAGGCATCAGGGCAATGAGTGTACCAGAGGGCTGTGTGTCCTCTGGGTGAGCACACACCCACACCTCTCCGATCTCTGCCCTCATCCCTGGCTCCGTGCCCTGGCCTCCTCGCTCCTCCCAACCAGGCTCACGGGCCAGGTCTTCGCCTCAGCTCCCCAGCGCCCCTCGCCTAGCCCCTGGCCCCCTCTGGGTGTCTGCTAAGAGCCCTTCCGTGCCCTCCTTTGATAGGAGAGCAGGCCCTCGCAGGCCCCTGGCCTCCTGAGTTGTTTTCCTTCTCTCCACAGCCCTTGTCTCTCCTTGCCACGGGCACCTATCTGCTGTCTGTGGCCTGTCTCCCCCACTAGAACATAAGCGGTGTGAGGACAGGCTCTGGGGGAGCTTCCTTCACCACAGCGGCGCCTGGGCTGGGGAAGAACACACCCAGCTTCCGGGTCATGGGTGAGCTCGCCCCGCCTGTAAAGGAAGGGCAGGGCAGAGGGGGCAGGCAGCCACCCCCAGGAGAGGGGAGCCACATACCTCCAGGAGCTGCGCAGCACTGGGCCGCGTCTCGGGGTTCTTATCTAGGGCCGTCTTCAGGAAGTCGCGGAACTCCACAGACCTGGGGGGTGGGGGGCACAGGTGGCAGCAGTCAGCTCGGAGTAGGGCAAGAACTGAGAAAATTCCCGAGTCACAGACTCCACTCTCCTGGGAGTCATGTGCTTCCCCAACACAGCCCTCAAAAGACAAAGGGCGCCTTCATGAGCTAAAACGGCGAAGGCGACAGGGCTTTCGAGATGATCTCATCATGAACATCGCTGTATAGATGGGGACATGAAAATCAGTGGAGCAGGGACCTGCTCAAGGCCACACGGCAAAACAGAGGAGCGCCGGGGTTTAAGCCTGCGCCCTGGTTCCCAGCCCAGGGCTGTGCCACGTGGCTGCCAGGGCCCATTTAGGCACCTCCTCCCACAGTGGCATCCGCCTTATTGGATCCCACAGTCTGCTCAGATGGACAGCCCATGTCAAGAGCACAGAGAACAGGAAAAGGCATGGAGGGCCCAGGTAGCTCAGAAAGGCCCGGAGTGTGCCTCAGTGTCCCCCACACTGGGGCCTAGCAGGGACAGGAGAACCCTGGCCCTCCACCTGCCCAATCCCACCTGCCCCATGCCCCGGGCCCACTGGCCACACAGCAAACACCCTCGGGCTGGCCTTGCTCCTTACCACTTAGAAGGCGAGAGCAGAGTGGGGGGATCCGACTTGGCAATCTTGAGCAGGACCCGCATGGGGTTGAGTTCATGGTGTGGGGGTTCAATCTGGGCCATCTCAATCAGAGTGATGCCCAGGGACCAGATGTCGGCTTTGTAGTCATACGGTGTGTCCTTCATGGTCTCACACATCACCACCTCAGGGGCCATCCTGAACCAACCAAGGGACAACAGAGGGCTAAGAACCTGGCCTCCACAGGCACTTCTCAGAGACTCAGGGTCAGGGACCACACCACAAGCCAATGTCAGAGGGTTGGCAGCACTCCCGAATCACGACGTGCATTAGGGTCCATCCCACTGTCTTCCTTACGTTGGTCTTCACCCAGAAAGATGCCTTCAGAGGCGTTCCACCGCCATGTCCGGCTGCAGTTCCCGATGACTGCCACAAGATGGCAGCAACAATCCAGAACACAGAGTCCTGGGGAAGGGGTAGGTGCAGGCAGAGGGGAAGGTGCCCAGAATCAACTGGAGGCACAAGGCGGGGTGGGGGGGGCGGACAGAATACAACAGTACAGAGAGAAGGGATGGGAGAGAACAGGAGAAAGAGGAATAAAAGGGCAGAGAGAGAGAAAGGGTGAGTAATAAGCAAGCAAGAAAGGAGTCTAACTCCCAAGTGAGAAGTAATGCACGTGAAAAACAGAAAGTAATTAGGTGTGAAACTGAAAGAGTTTTCGTGTTTTTTTTTTTTTTTTTAAGTAATAGTTTTGGAAAAGGAGGCAACACAATGGACTAGAGAGGTCCAGAGAAACTTCACAGGAGGGTAGGAATTGTTCATCTTCACAGTCCCAGCCCAGGGCCTCCAATTCAATCTGTACTTGTTGAATTAATCAAGAATTGAACCATTGTCGGGGCACCTGGGTGGCTCAATCGTTAAGCGTCTGCCTTCGGCTCAGGTCATGATCCCAGGGTCCTGGGATTGAGCCCGGCGTTGGGCTTCCTGCTCAGCGGGGAGCCTGCTTCTCCCTCTCCCACTCCCCCTGCTTGTGCTCCCTCTCTCGCTGTCTCTGTCAAATAAATAAATAAAATCTTTAAAAAAAAAAAAAAAAAAAAAGAACCATTTTCTAGGGGTTCCCGTTTAGGTGTTCTTAATGGAGCACTTTCTATACGCATCTTCCCGTTTAATCCTCACAGCAACCCGTGAACCCTGATTTCGTAGAGGAGGAAACTGAGGCACAGGGAAGCTAAGCAACTTGGCCAAGGTCACAGCACTCGTGAATGGTGTGGCCTGGTCTCAGACCCACTGAGGCTGGCTGACTCAGGAGCCCTGGCCCCCGTCCTCTCTCCTCTACAGCAGCCAGAGGTCACCTTGGGGATTCTGAGGTTCAACCTTCAGTCCACCATTCCCTTTCCAGAAACTGCACATCTCACCAGTAAGGCGTTCCTATGAAGGAATCTCGCTTTTGCAGAGTTTTCAGATTCTTGGCAGACACACCAAAGTCAGCTGCAAGACAAAAATCAGATAGAGTATTCGATGGACATTCCTCCACCCACAGCCCTGGGGTGAGAACTCAGAGACAGACGTTCCAAATCAATTAACAGATGCCATTTTTTACCTAGCAAATTTCTGATACTGTTGTAAAGATTTATAGAGACATGCACTTTCCTTCCTGCTAATGAGAGTATAAACTGAAGAGCCTTTCAGGGAAGCAGTTGGGCAATAAATCTAAAGAACCTTTAAAATATCCATACTCTTCTGATCCAGTAATTCCAAATCTAGATATTTACCCTAATGAAATAATCTTAAACATAAAAACAGTATGCAGAATGATGTTCATCAAAGTGCTATTATAATAGTGACAAATTAAAAAGAACCCTAATTGTTTGGCTTTCAGGGAGTGATTTTAATCAGCAATAATTGTGCCTTGGATAAACGTCACTGCTAGGCCTCTGCACGAAGCTGAGGGGGTGATTTTAAAACTTCTTATATACAATATATAACATATTCTGTCTTTTCCAAAAAGGATCTAAGATGGCGTATCAAGCACACACAAAAACATACGCACAGTAAAATAAACCAAGAAACTGAGAGGTAAGAAAGATAAAGGGTAAACAACTGAACAGATGAAGAAAAGTGTGATATATGGGCATATGACAGAGTATTTTACAGGCATTAAAATTAGTTTTGAAGTATTTTTATTCAATATTTTAACACTGAATTATACATATTAATACATGTCAATAGCAGGGGCACGTGGGTGGCTCAGGGTTCAGTCCAACTCCCGATTTGTGGCTCAGGTCATGATCTCAGGGTCGTGAGATCAAGCCCCGCGCTGGGTGTGGAGTCTGCTTAAGATTCTCTCTCTCCCCTTTGCCCCCACCCAAGGCAAAATAAAACAAAACAAAAATATCAATATTAAAACATTTAGTATGTATTTAATATATATTAATATTTAACATGTATTTAAATGTTGTAATATTTAACAATATTAAGATATTGTATTTTTATACTTTTAAGGTTAAGTAGGAAAGGGGAGGATACACAGTTGAATATATTGTATGGTCCCCATGATGCTCTCCTCCCCCAAAAAAGGGCAAATATCTACATGAACTGACTTGGAGGAAATATACCAACTTGCTAAACTGGTTGTGCATGGATCATGAGACTAGACAAGGTTTCTTCTACTTTTCTCAATTCTTTAAATTTGCCATGATGAACATGTATGACTTCCAGGACTAACATAAATAAATAAATAAAATGTATCTTTAAACACACCCAAAACTACCAGTCTTCCTTCACATGCCTACTACTACAAGAAGAATCCAATGCCACAAAGAGAAATCTCCAATTCTCCTGTCTTCAAGGGTAAAGTTTCTTTTTTTTTTCATTTTTTTAAATAGAAATAAGCATATTTACTGTTATGTTTTTAAACAACATTCCAACTAGTAAGTTAACATAAACTTTTATAGGGCAGAAAAACAGGTAAGTTTCATCTTGATTAAAAAATAAATTCAGGGGGCGCCTGGGTGGCTCAGATGGTTAAGTGTCTGCCTTTGGCTCTGGTCATAATCTCTGGGTCCTGGGATGGAGCCCCTGCATCGGGCTCCCTGCTCAGCGGAAAGCCTGCTTTTCCCTCTCCCACTCCCCCTGCCTGTGTTCCCTCTCTCCCTGTGTCTCTCTCTGTCAAATAAATAAATAAAATCTTTAAAAAAAAATTAAAAAATTAAAATAAATAAAACATAAATTCAGGAGCAGGGCACCTGGGTGGCTCAGTGGGTAAAGCATCCAACTCTTGGTTTTAGCTCAGGTCATAATCTCAGGGTCGTGAGATTGAGCCCCCAAGTCAGGCTCCAGGCTCAGCGCAGAGTCCGCTTGGGATTCTCTCTCTCCCTCTCCCCTCCCCCTGCTCGTGTGCTCTCTCTCTAAAATAAATAAATAAAATCTTTAAAAAATAAATAAATAAAAATAAATTCAGAGCAAAGCAACACCTTGAGCAGACTGGTGATGCTTAATCCAAAGAGAAGTTGCAAAGCTGCGTAACTACCAGCTCCCCGACTCCCGGAAGTCTCTGTCTAGCTCTAGAAACAAGCCTGCAGAACCACAGTCGCATAACAACTGCTGTCCTGGAGAGCTTGAATCAGACCCACAGTTTCAAACCAGGAAGGAGCACAATGCTAAGAGCAGGGGCCTGAATACCAGAGAACCGGTTCCAGTCTTGGCCCTTCTATTTCACTGGTTCATTCACCTATTCATCGGGGTGCCATCCGGAGCCAGACATTAGCCAGATGAGAACTAAGTCCTTGCCCTTGGGCAACTCAAAGTTTAGTTGTGGAAGCAGATAGCAATCAGACAAACACCAGTAAGTATCTAGTCCTGTGTAAAGGGTGGAAAGATAGGAGCAGGGAGATAGGAGAGTCTACAGTCAGGGAGGTGAGAGAGCGCAGGGAGGGAGGGAGTACTTGGAGGAAGCACAGTTGAGTGCCTCCAAGCTATTCATTCACTCAACACATATTAATTGAACACCTATTATGTGCCAGGCACTGTTCTAGGCACAGAGCTGAACGAAAATCTCCACCCTCGTGTGGCTTGTTATTCTAGCAATGAAAACAGACCCTCAACACCCCCCACGTGATTCATGGTGGGAACAGGGCAGATGGGCGGCTATTTTAGACAGGAGGTCAAGATCTGGGGGAAGATATTTCCAGACAGGGATAACAAACTGGCTGAAGGGCCTGGAGGGGCAGGGCACCATGACTGGAGGGAGCGGGGAGGTAGAAGCTGGTAAGGTGGGAGACAGGCCGGGGTCAGGACAATCAGCAAACCTCTGCCTCTCAGTGCCCCGGTCTGTGATACAGGGGTGGTGATACCATTAGAACTACTCTGCAGGGTCGCCAGGAGGATTAAATGACACACATAAAGCACCTGGCTCCAGGCCCTGCTCCTGGTAAATGCTCTGTCCATGGGGCCCGTGAGCTGGGAGGATTTTAGGCTGGGGCATTGCTGAGGCTCCTGGGAGTGGTCAGGAAAACTGGTCTCTGAGCCCAGTGCCGGCTACCTAAATAGCAGTTGTTCTGTGAGCGGATGACAGGCCTGGGGGGAACCATCTGGCCCAGGGAGGGACCAACAGCTGCTGCAGGGGGAGGTACAAAACCAGGAAACCCAGATGAGAACCCGGCTCTGCAGTGGACTACCTGGGAGGCCAGGACAAGTCACCACCCCTCTGGGCTCCTGGGGAAGAACGTGGGGCCTGGCTCACCTCCTCCCTACAGGACCGCCTGGGGCCCACCTCCCCTGCAAACACCAATAATGGCTGGCATGTCATCCTAGGAAATCTTCTGGGAACAATAGTGACTGCCTCTCTCAGACCCAGCGTCAGGCTCCCAGGAGGGAGCTGCCACTCCCCGACCAGAGTCTCCAATCCCTGCCTGAGAAGAAAGAGGAAACGCAGAAACCATCAACTTCCACAAGGACACACAGTTGGTCCCCGAGGCCCTCCCATAGGCAAGAGCCCGCCAGCTTTGGGGATAGCTGCTACTTCTCCCTTCGCCCCACAAGACGGGGCCCACCCAGGCAGCCCCTCCCTGCAGCCCAGGGACCTCAGCCAATTCAAAGAGGGCTTCCCCCAGGCAGTCTCTTCTAATAAAAATCTCCTCTCTCAGAAACAAGAGCGGGAGGTAGGTGGGGACTGTCATAAATTATCACGTCCATAAGGAAAGAGTCCATTCCTGCCTCGTCCATAGCTGCTCCCCCAGCACCTCATCCGGCACACGAAATACTGTTCCCAAGTGAACCACCGAATACATGAAAGGCCAGACCTTGCTAGACTACCTTTTAAGTCTAGGAAAAAAAAAAAAAAAAAAAAAACACTGGCTTTTAAGAAGTATGTTTGACAGCAATTCTCTTTCTAGAAAGAGATCCTCCAAACCAGATGATAAGATACATGGAAGCTTACAAAAGCATTGTTCCAAAGAGTAAAAAAATCGGAAGCTGCCAAGTTGTTGCTAGAGCTTGTCTGGCAAATGGTTAAATTATGGCACACTCCAGCCGTGAACCACCAGGCAGCCCTTAACACGAATGAGGATGCATGCGTGTGTACGAATTGGGATGTTGTCCCTAATATGTTGCCCTGAACATGTTGCTGACGGATCAACGCATATAATAGGAGGTAGAGCGTGATTCCAGTTGTATTTTAAAAGAACGACATACGCATACTGTGTTGTCCAAACACACCCGCACACACAGAACAGGGTCGGCGATGTTCCACGTCAAACTTCATAGTCACCACCTCCCCAGAAGCGGGATTTCGGTGAGCACGCCGAGGGGGCCTTAACATTTTTTAACTTCAGACACTTCTATTCTTTAAAACGTCTTTGATAAAGAGTACGTACTGCCTTTCTGGTTTAAAAAGCTGAACTGCATGTGGCCAAAGTTTTTTAGGTTTGTGGGTTTTTGTTCTTGCTTTTTGAGTAAAACCCAGTGGGAGCCAGGATGTGGTGAGAGCATTTCGCACTTGCCAGGGGGTGTGCTGCACACGCCGGATGAAGGGCACACTGGCCGCAGCTTAGTGACAAAACCCTGAAACGCTGCACACACCCAACCAACAGTTCTACCAAACCCTGCCATTTACTGAGAAGTGGGCAGGCGTATACAGCGCTGTGCAGATGTCTGCGCGTCCCGCAGACCCTCCTCTGCGGATCATTTGCATATCATCTGCATGTATATCCCTATGCATATCGTTTATAGCCATGACCCTTTGGGCAGGGAAAATTATTATCCCACCCTTTTTAAGATTTTATTTATTTGACACATAGAGAGAGAGAGAAAGAAACAGAGAGAGAGAGAGAGAGAGCACAAGGAGGCGCAGCGGCAGGCAGAAGGAGAGGGAGAAGCAGGCTCCCTGCCGAGCAGGGACCTCAATGTGGGACTCGATCCCAGGACCCCAGGATCATGACCTGAGCCGAAGGCAGTCACTTAACTGACTGAGCCACTCAGGTGCCCTATTATTCCCCTGCGACACATGAGAAGACTGAGGTTTAGAGACATTAAGGAACTTGTGGACAATCACCCAGCTCTAAGGACAGACATGATGTTAAGTCTGTCTCTTTACCACTATGCGGTCCTACCTTTCTGTGCACAGAATAAACACTGACAGGGAGCCTACAGGGTGCATTCTAGTAACTTTGGGAGTGACTTTTGTTTCCTTCTTTGTGGGTCTTATTCCAAACTGTCTGTACGACTGTATCTATATATTTACTTATGTATATTTTCTTCTTATTACCAAGGCAACGCTGCTTATCAAAAATTCAAATATTTACAGATGAGAAAGTCTCCATAATCCTGGCAGAGATAAACATTTATGAGTCTGCTGCATATAGCTCCAGATTTATTTATATAAATAAAAAGTGTATGTGTAAATAAAAATACTTTTTAAAAATGAGATCAGATTAAACCTGCCATTTTGCAGCTTGCGTTTTGTCCCTTCACGTGTACATATATACATTTTTATAAGAGATTACACATTTTCTACAATTTAATTTTCAATAGCTCAATTAGATTCCATTGTATGATAGTACCATAACTTAATTAATCCTCTACTGGAATAAATTGGATCATTTCTTTTTTGTTACAAATATTGTTGCAATAAATATCATTGTACGTATCTTCCTATACATGTGTAAATACCATGTATTACTTTTATAATAAAAAATTATGTACACAATATAAGAACAACTATATATTATACATATACACAGGGCTGTGAACTTAGAACGTATGCAGATGTGTAACAAAATCTCTCATCTGTCCTCTTAACTGTAGACCCCCAAAAGAATCCAAGACAAGAGGAGCCTTTTCCCAGATAATGCCAGGCCAGTTAAAGGCAAACTATTGTCCAATAAGAGTTCTGTACACCACCACCCCCTTCTGTCCTGGACCGTCCACCCCAAGCCAGTAAGTCTGTACGCCAGTGTGGGCAAGGAAACCCTGGAATTCTAGGTCTGAGAACCTTCTAGATGGTCCTTACCCAGGGGTGGTGCCTGTGTTCAAGGATGTGTTTGAAAGTGAATGGCAGGGAGCACCTGGGTGGCTCAGTCGGTTAAGCGTCTGCCTTGGGCTCAGGTCCTGGCATCAGGGTCCTGGGACTGAGTCCCGCATCAGGCTCCCTGCTCAGGGGGGAATCTGCTTCTCCCTCTCCCTCTATCCCTGCCCCCTGCTCATGCGCGTACTCTCTCGTGCACGCGCTCTCAAATAAATAAATAAAATCTTAAAAAAAAAAAAAAAGAAAAAGGAATGGGGGCAGTCTGGTCCTCACAATGAAGAGGAGTGCTCCTGCCATTGAGTGGGAGAAAGCCAGGGCCACTGCACCTCCTAAGGCAAAAACTCTCATCTAAAAGGCCAGCTGTGGCCCTGTGGACCAACACCAGCCAGGGTCCTCACGATACCCACAGGGAAGCAAAGCCTAGGGAGGGTGTGCAGCCTGCTGACACTGAGGTGGGGTCGGGAGAAGGCAAAGGCTCTGCCCCCCAGCCCTGGAACCCCATGGGCCCTCTTCCTCTGGATTAGGGCGCCAGCTCATTAAGAGGGAGGCTCCACCAGGACACCCAAGTGACTTTTCTTAATCATCAGGACGTTCTGCTTTCCCAAGAGTGTCATGGAAACAGTACCCGGCAGGGAAGCGAGAAGATTCTGTGATCTAAGACCAGCTGCTTCATGTTTCTGAGCCTCAGTCTCCTCATCTATTAAACAGGCATCATATCATCTAGCCAAATGTGAAGCTGACCCAACTGCTTGACTTCTCCGTTTCTATGTCCATTTTCTTTTGTTTTTTAGACACACGTGACCACTACAGAGGCCTTTATTTTCCAGCTCATCCCAGTCCACCCTCAGCCTCCTAGCCCCACTGCCTTCACTGACCCTCTCCCCTCTCCTACATAACCCTTTTTCTGGTATTTTCTCCCCCAACCTCAATCACACATTCACAACTTCGTTCTTGCTTCCTACAGGCTATGCCAGTCTATGGTGGACAATGTGTTTTTCAGGCCAGTACAAATCTTCTCACCTTCTGGAAAACCATCAATCCACCCCAACCACGCTGCTCCACGGAGAGGAGGAGGGGATAGGGTAGGCAATATTTCCATCTTGCTACATGATCCCACCCTCCTCAGGGACTACCGCCACGCTAAGCCAATCAGAGTCCTTCACTGGGATTACTGACTCCGAGACCTGAAATGGTGAGGTTCAGTTCGTCCTGCAGGAGGTGATACTGAGAAAATTAAAACTAGCCCGAGCCAGAAGCTTTGTGGAGGGGGCTGGTCTGAGAGCCTAACCAACATGCACAGAGAGACTGACCAGTCTCCGCAGCATCTGTGTTCCAGAGTCCAACTGCCCTGGACACCCAGCTGTATCTCTTCACCATCACAGTTCCGTATATCATATCTGCACATTTTCCTGTCTTAAATGCCTTAAATCACAGGAGACCGGTTCTTATCACTGGCGCCAAGAGTCTAAAATAGGGTTATGGTTAAGCACATGGGCTCTGAAGCCAGATGTGCTGGTTCTGAAGCCCAGATGTGCCTCTTACTGGCTGTATGATTTGGGGTTAACCTCTTAAAAAAAAAAAATGCCAGATATCTCTCCTCTGTAAAATGTTATCAGTGGCCTTTGAGCACTAAATGAATTTCTACATATCAAACACTGGCTCAGTTCACCTTAGCCAAAGTGAAAGAACCAGGACACCAGCCTGCTGGCAACACCACACAGGCATTCTGGGGTGGGGGTCAAGGTGGAGGGTGAGAGGCAGGTAACTTGTTCCTGCCAGCCCCACTTGCCAGGCCTCCTGTGCATCAAGGGGCCTTTGGGAATTAGGAACCCTGCAGGAATCATAAAATGTTAAAGTAACGGCAATGCTGGAAGCTACTACTGATTTGAGCACCTACTATATGCCAGGCTCTGTGCTGGGCGTTTTGATTTTTAGGCCAGTCCAGACCAATGCTCGGAACTTGAGAGACCCCTAAAGTAAAATTCACCTCCCATTTTCAGAGAAGCACTGCTGGGGAGAGGAACACGGTTTCTTTGGAGAACAGGGAACATCCTCTCTCATAGCAGCTTCTCTGAGACGTTCCTAGGCCCAACAAAGACAACTAACATTTGCCCACCAATCTGACAGACATCTACAGATGCTTTGCATGCACTGTCTCACTAACTTGTCACACCAATTCTGTGAGATATGAACTATTACCACACCCCTGAGTTTGAGAAGGTGAAGCTCCAAAGGGTTAAGTGACTTGCCCAAGGTCATCTAATGCAAAGTGGCAGATCTAGGACAAGAACACAGTTCTTCAGACTTCAAAGTCCACCCCCCACTTCATATCCCAACTGTCTCAGGGCAACAGACACTCTTCCTTGCTCTCTCTGTACCAATGAATTCCCACCAGTCATCAAGAATTGTTTCACATCCACTCAGAGCTAGAACTTGTGCTTTACTTGGCAACTATCAAATGAATCTCAGGGAAGTCTGATATCCTTGGCAGAAGTAAACACTTAACACAAGAAGAAACAAAGTGCCTAGTAGCAGAGAGGGATGTAACACTGGGCCTCCCTGTGACTACACTCTACACTTCACCCTAGCGGCCACAGTAGCCCTATGAGGTGGGTCTTGTTATACCCATTGCACAGATGAAGAACTGAAGCTTGGAGTTAAATATGTTTCTCCAGCTCAAAGTGGCAGAGCCAGGACTTGAACCAGGCTTGTCTGTGTCTAAAGCCCATGCTTTGCTCAGCTCACCCTGCTGCTTCTCATTCTATTTCCACTCCAGGGAGAAGCAAAGACATGGTCTCCAACGAGGTGACCCTCTTAACTTGGGAGAAAGATCTGCTAAACAATTCTCTTCTGAATCCCTGAGTTATGTAAGGACATGGGGGGGGGGGCGCTCAGGGGCCCAAGACAGTCCCAAGACGCTAGGAAGAGGCAGACCAACTGCCACCCTTTCTCCCAGGCCTCCTCCACTGCTCTGCCAGGTTGCAGATTCCAGGCCCAAGGTGGAAGGGGGATTTTCCAAAACAGAACAACAGGCCTCAGCAGGCCTGCACCCCATGGTTCCCAGAGCTCAGCGAAATTGTGTAAATACTCACACTCAACTCTCCCTGAACTTTTTTCCTTTTTAATTGGCTTCCTGGTTTTCTCAACTGCATATGCCAAGTCATTTGGAAACCTGATGCACCCATCTGCTTCTAGCACCCACCCGCTGCTAGGTTCTGAGTGAGATTCTGAAGTCTGCTCAGCATGTCAGCACCCTCCAGATTTCGGGGGTGTGCAGGGGGGGATGGTAATGGGAAATGAGCACCCCCCAGGGACATCTCAGCCCGAAGCTGCTGGGGCCCTCTCTCCATCCCTGTCCCGCCAGGGCTTCCCTGCTTTGACTGGCTGCTCCTGACCTGGGTTTGCTGTGTTCTGCCTCCTCCAAGTGGTAAATTCTTGAAGGCTGAGCTGAAGGTTTCCCCTGAATCCCGCAGAGCATGAGAGACTCTCTTCTCTGGCCCCCACATACTCCCTGAGCCTAAAGGCGGAGGCACTCCCCAACCCGGCCCCTCCTTGGCCACCCACACTCTACCCCTGAATGAGCCTGTCCATGAGCAGCTGTGGAGTTGGGAAGACCTGAGTCCCAACCTTGCTACTACTTCTCAGTGTCCTCATCTGTGTTGGTATAGTCCCTCCCCTCCCCATCCCTGTCCAAAACCCCTGGAGTATCGGGAGTGCTGGTTAAATGAGATATCTAGAAAGTGCCTCCTCTAATGGTGGGCATCTAGTGGGTGCTTCATAACCCAATAAATGTGAGTTATTTTTATTATAAGTCCCCCCAAAATACCCTGCTGTTCCTCATCTCCATGCCCCTGCCCACTAGGCTCCCTCTTCCTGGACTGCCCTGCCCAATCTGGTTTACCTGGCAAATCTCTCTCTACCTTTCATAACTCAGCTCAAACTATGCTCCCACAAAAGCCTCTTCTAAACCCAAACCTCCAGGCCCAGGTGGAAGAACAGATCACCCCTCTCCATACACTCCCTACCCCGGCACCAGCTCCCTCCCCAGCCCTGATGCTCCCACCTATCTCCCCACTGCCTGGGAACTCTGCAGGAGCAGGAGAAGGACTAGGGTCTCATTGCCCTCCTGACCCAGCACAGGGCTTGGCACACAGCAGACACTGAAGGAAACAATAATTACAGCCGGCCTTTACAGAGAGCTGACAACACATGCCTCTTCTTGTACTAGCCTCCCAACCCTCTGACAGATGTTTTGTTATCATTCTCATTTTACAGATGAGGAAATGGAAAAGCAGCATGGTTAAGTAACTTTTCCAAGGTCACAGACCTAGAGGCGGACTTGAGATTTGAACTCAGGACTCTCTGACTACAGAGTGCATGCTCTTAACCATTCCAGGTAAAAGAAGGAACAAGGAGGAAGAACAGCCACAAGGATGTGAGCTGAACCCCAGAAGGCACAGACCCTGCAAGTATCAGGGATGCTGGTCTTTGGGACATAGAACAGAATATGACCCTGCTCGTGCCTGATATGAGGAACTTCTTCATACTACCGGTTTCAAGACAGAACCAACCCTACCCTCCAGACAGCAGAGCATTTCTAACAAGCTCCCACGTAATGCCAATGCTGCCACCAACCGCCCTTTGGATAGTGAGGGTCGAAGGTAATGGTCAAAGTGGGGTCTCTCATCATCAGCTGCAAGTGGGAGCTTATTAGAAATGCAAGTTCTGGGGCGCCTGGGTGGCTCAGTCGTTAAGCCTCTGCCTTCGGCTCCGGTCATGGTTCCAGGGTCCTGGGATCGAGCCCCTGCATCAGGATCCCTGCTCAGTGGGAAACCTGCTTCTCCCTCTCCCTCTCCCACTCCCCCTGCTTGTGTTCCCTCTCTCGCTGTCTCTCTCTGTCAAATAAATAAATAAAATCTTAAAAAAAAAAAAAGAAAGAAAGAAATGCAAGTTCTGAGGCACCTGGGTGGCTCAGCTGGCTAAGCGTCCGACTCTTTATTTTGGCTCAGGTCATGATCTTGGGATCATGGGACTGGGCCTCACCAGCAGGCTCCATGCTCAGCACAGAGTCTGCTTGAGATTCTCTCTCTCATCTCCCTCTGCCCACCCCCTCCCCCCCACAGGCCCTGGCTCGTGCTCTCTAAATAAATAAATACATACATAAATACATACATACATAAATTTTTTTAAACGATTGTATTTATTTACTTGTCAGAGAGAAAGAGCACAAGCAGGTGGCGCAGCAGACAGAGGGAGAAGAGGCTCCCCACTGAGCAGGGAGCCCGATGCAGGACTTGATCCCAGAACCCTGGGATCATGAACTGAGCCGAAGGCAGACACTTAACCAACTGAGCCACCCAGGCATCCCAATAAGTAAGATGTTAAAAGAAAAAAAGAAAGAAGTGCAGGTTCTGGGGCGCCTGGGGGGCTCAGTCGGTTCAGCATCCAACACTTGGTTTCAGCTCAGGTCATGATCTCATTCTCATGGGTTGTGGGATGGAGCCCTGCATCCAGCTCCACCCTCAGTGGACAGTCTGCTTGAAGATTCTCTCCCTCTGCCCCTCCCCCCACATGTTCTTTCTCTCTCTCAAATATTAAATAAATCTTTAAAAAAGAAAAGAAAGAAGAGAAGAGAAAAGAAAAGAAATGCAAGTTCTTGGGCCAGCCCAGACAGAAACCCTGGGGTTACACCCAGCAAGCTGAGTGTTAGGAGCCCTCCAAAGGACTAAAATGCATTAAATCGGAGAACCTACCAGGCTTGCATACATTTTTTAAGGCCCAGCCCTACCCTAACCCATCCGCTCAAAGCACACACGGAAGTGAGTGTGGTGATGTGGGTCAGCCCTGAGAAGGGAGCCAGTGGCCCTGGGATCAGCCCTGGCTCTGTCCTTGCTTAGCTCTGTGACCCAGGGCAGGTCCCCACCCTGTCTGAGCCTCAGAGCCCTCAAAGCAAGGATGCTGGGAGCTGCCCTCCTGCGGCAGAAGATGTCCTTGACACTGTACCATTCCCTTCCAATCCCCATGCCTATCCCTGCAGTTCTCCATCACAAAGACTCAACACCGGTGTAGTTTCCTATCATAATTCTTGACAAATTCAAATGTTCCTTAAAGCCACAGAAGTTCCACTAGAGGAACGACAATAGTGACGCTCCTCTGTTGGAAGAACAGGGTTGAGGGGGGTGGGGCGCACGTGCAGATGAATGAATGATTTAGCTACCAGGAAGGAGTTACTAGAAAATAGAGTGGAATGCAGTCAAACTGGTAAACAAGAGAGTATCATCTCTCCGCCGTTAATACCACTCCCCAACACCTCTCTGTCTGTACATCCTTCTACCGGCAGAGACGCAGACCTGATCTGGGATGACGACCAGTGCCAACATCTAGGTAATGAGATTGGAGGTACTTCCCGGCTTTCCCCTCTAAGCCTTCCTGTACTATGTGAATTTTGTATAAAGAACATGTATTATTTTTTCATCAAACAATAAAAACCATTACTTAAGAAACAGCATGATAAGCATATTATTTATCAATGCAGGAGGAAACGTGAGAAGAGTTAGAAGTGTCGTCACTAGAAACGGATGGAGAAGGAAGGTGGTGGAAGCAGCTTGTTTGTGTGTTATTTTGGTTAAAAAAAAAAAAGTATGAAAAACACAAAGAACTTCTGACACCTGCTACAACAGGGATGAACCTTGAGGACATGATGCTGAGTGAAACACACCAGACACCAGAACACAATGACTACACTTACACGAGGTCCCGAGAGCGGTCAAAATCAGAGACAAAAAGCAGAATGGAGGTTACCAGGGGCTGGGGCTCGGGCCGGGGGTTCGTGTTTAATGGGGATGGTGTTTCAGGGTGGGATAATGGAAAGTTTCTGGAGATGGATGGTGGTGATGGTTGCCCGACAACATGAATGTACTTAATGCCCTGGAACTGTGCACTGCAAAGCTAGATGATAAATTTTACGTTATATGTACTTTACCACAATTTTTTTAAAAAGGTCAAGGAGAGAAGAGACATGAAAACAAAAAAGGTGTGTTTTGATATATACGTCTGATATACTATTTTCTATCTGTGAATGGAGGCGGACTTGTCCCTCTGTCCTTCACGCTCACTCAAACTCTCTTGATTAGAAGCAGGAGCAAAAGGGCACAGACCAGCGCCTCCCACAGTGCACGCTGGCCTCATGGGCAGGACCACTGTGTGGCGAGGGGCTGCCCTGCGCTCTGCAGGACATCGAGCATCCCTCGCCTTTTCATCCCAGATGCCAGGAGTCTCCCCTGCCCCTAGCTGTGACAACCAAAGATGACTCTAGACATTGCCAAACATCCCTGGGGGACAAAATCACCCTCAGTTGAGAACCAGTGGGTCAGACTGAGCCAGTGGTTACGGTCTGCGTTCTGTGGCCCCGGACAGGTAAGACACCCTTGGCCACCGTAAGAGTGAGGATCCCCCACACACTCCCTCCCGCCCACAGAGGCCAGGCTGACAACCCTCAGGCAGACACTGTGGGGGTCTGCCTTCCCATCTTCCCCCACAGACACCCCTTACCCAGCCTGATGTTTCCCTCGAGGGTCATCAGTACGTTGCCAGCTTTCAGATCCCGGTGGATGATCTTCTTGCCGTGCAGAAAGTTGAGGGCTTCCAGCATCTGGCGGCAAACCACCTGAATCTGGGGCTCCGTGAGGCCTCTGTCCAGCTCTGCAAACAGAGCAAACCACTGTCCAGTCAGCATTCACTGCATTCAGGCAGGCTGACTGTCAGGCTCATGCCAGGTACAAGAAATACAAAGGCCCCCAACATCCCTAAGCACTTACCATGTACCAAGTTCACTTCCAAGCACTTTCCATGTTACCTATTTTGTCCTCATACTAGCACTACGGAGCAGGCACAGTTATTACCTCAGCTGACAGATGAAGAAGCCAAGGCTCAGAGAGGTCAGCCCACCTACTCAAGGTCACACAGGCAGAAGCTCACAGATCTTAGATTCAAGCCAGCCAGTCTGCCTCAGAGCTCAGGTTCATAAACAAAACCCCTCCAAGAGGCCAAGGCCCATTCTGCAAGCAGGCAGTGGGTGACATTCACTCCGTGTCAGCTCCACGCTTGCTGCAGGGACACGGAGAGGGGCGTGGGAACGGCGAGCCATGCTCAGGATAGAGTGGGATGTGGGTGGGGGCTGGGAGCGGGCAGGATGGGCAGCAAGCCCTTCTGCCTGGGAATTAGCAGGCTCCCCAGAAGGAAGGGCATTCAAGCTGTGTCTTGTAGGAAGAACAGGTGTTTGAGAGGCGAAAAGTGGGGCCAGGGCATTCCAAGTTATTCCAGGGCATTCTAGGTCAAGGAAGCAGCAGAAGCAGAGGCCTGGAGGCTGACACGGGCTGGTGTTGAAGCAATGTGTGCTGGTCAGGGAGACACACGCACGCTGGTCCATCCCAGTGTCTGCTTATAGATGGCGGGGCCCCTCTCTGAGCAGGTGGTGGGGGGGAGCACAAAGAGGAGTTTTCCACACAGGGGGCACCGCATGTGCAAAGGACCCTTTTTGACTGAAGGGGAAGGATGAGGGGAAAGCGAATCGAGGTCAGAGGTCAGAAGGGCCTGATTGTGCAGGACCTCGCAGGCCATCTATGAAGGCTACACTTTCTCTGAAACGCAATGGGCAGTCCAGGAGAGGCTCGAAGCAGGCAGAGACAATCTGACTTTTGCATTTAAGACATTCTCCCTAGCAGGGTGAGCGAAGAGCCTGCAGGGGAGCAAAGAAGACAGGGAGCTCGGCTGGGGGCCGTCACGGTGGTCCAGCCAAGGCTTCGCAGAGGAAACATTCCCGACCCAAAGGCTGATTTCTCATGACAGAACGTGAGACGGAGAGGGAGGGAGGGCATGAGAAGATTCAAGGTCAACATCCTGTGCTCACTGACCCACTGGCCATCGTGACTGTTTAGTGCTTGTTGCCACCAAGCCCCCTGTGCTGAAGTGAGCCCCCACTGCCCTGCCTGTGGGGTCCTCGCCGCGGGGTCCTCAGGCGCAGGCTCCAGGGCCGGCTGGCCAGGGTGCTGCTGCCAGGCCTCCCTCTGACTAGGGCAGCACTCCCCCATCTGTCTCCCCCCGCCGCGCCGGGCCAGAAATCCTCAAGGATGGATCCCACAGGCTTGGGGAACATCTACCAGACGGGGTGGAAGAGCCAGCAGCATTGCCCTGGGAAGCCTGGCCCCAGACCGACCACGGGTCCCTCTCTGGGGTCTCCAACCCCTACCGCTCCCTGCGGCCTCATCCTTAACTCTCGTGTCCCCCCAAACCACGGACAGACTCAGAGCCATTGGGGGGGGCATCAGGACCACCCAGACAGCCTGAACCGAGGCACTGCTCCGTATTAGCTACATGCTTTCTTGAAGGTGCTCCATCTGTCTGTGCCTTCATCTCCTAATCCATAGAATGGGATGATGGTAAGTGATGTAGGCAGGGCTCCAGCCATAAATTCACTCCTGGCTGAGTTCACTCCTCAGCATGAAGGACAGTCAATAAAAGGTGATTATTGTTATGCTGGTCCTGAGATTATGCTGGATTATCTGCAGCAATTTTTTTAAATGTCAAAATGTGACTTGCTCATATCTGATTTCTCGACATAAATGAAATCAGAATAAGCAAAGTGATGATGATGATGGTGATGGTGGTGATGGTGGTGATGGTGGTGATCTCATGGTCACCATTTTCTGAGCCTTTACCGATGTACCTGGCATGGAGTTAGGGACTCGGATGCATTCTTTCATTTAATCTTCACAATAACCCAATAAGGTAGAGAGACCTTTTTTAAGCCCAATTTATTGCGATATAATTTATCGACAGTAAAATTCATTTTCGTTTACATATACAATTCTACCAATTTGGACAAACATATATAGTCATGTAATCACCACCATGATTCAGATAGAAAATGTTTCCATCACTCCCCCAAATCTGTGTGTGATCAACATTTCACCCCCATCTCCAGCCCCTAAGCTATCATTACTTTGATTTCTGTCCCCATTGTCTTGCCTTCTCTAGAATGTCATATAATTGGAATCATACAGTATGATAAATTCTTGAGATTAATTTTTGATTACACAGCAATATATGAATATTTTATTCAAATTAAAAAAATCTGCAACATTGCAGATAAGTCCTACGTCTGTTTGAAACCATAGCCAGTCCCACCCCACCCCCCTCCTCCGCAGGAGGGCTGAGAGCCAAGCGTTTAAGAGCTGGCAAAGCAAGGCCAACCGGATCAGAGCAAACACTGGGTGTTAACTAACTAGAGGGGCCATGCAGTAAAATGCAGTGCATATTCCCCTCATCTCACAAAGAGGCCAGCCCAGCGCCCCACAGCTACCCCGCAGAGGAACCTAGAACAGACCTCAGGTCTCTTGGCCCCCACGTCCAGGCTCACCACTCTATGTGACTCCACAGGGCGACGGGGAGATGCTAAGGGCAGAAAGTCCCTCTAAGCAGGGCAGGGCATCTGTGGGAGAGTCCACCCCTCATCATGCAGCTGCAACCAGGGCCAGGTCTCACTTTGTCAGGTCTCCCCATCCCACCTTCTCTGCTCCCACCTTGACTTCTAGAATGCTGATGGCAATGTTCCTTTAACTGCTGCCACCAGCAGGGAGAAAACCACCTGGGGCTGGAGCAGTCAGGTCCACCAGGAGAACTGAGACAGGGAGTGAGTCTGCCTGCAGGCCGAGCCACAGCCTGGGGTCCTGCCCCAGTCATGAATGAGGTCAAGGACTTGCTATGCATAAATACCTCTTCCATCTCTGATATTCTCCCACAGGCCTCAGCGAGCTAAGCTCACACCTGGAGAGGCAGAAGCTGGTAGGTGGCTCCCACTCGCCCCTACTTTTTTAGTATCTGAACACACGGCCACCCAGCAAGAAGACCACATTTCCCAGCCTCTCTTCCAGCTATGTGCTATTATGATCTGGCCAATGAGATGTAAATGGAAGTGTCATGTGGGGCTTCTATAACAGCTCCTTTAAAAAGTGGAAATGGGGTGTGTGTTTGTCAAGTTGTCCTACCCTCCCTTCTTCTATCCTGCTGTTTGGAATACAGATATGATTGCTGGAGCTCCTACAGCCACCTTCTCACTGTGAATAGAAAGCCAGCATGAGAATAGGACCAACACAGAGGAAAGTGGGACCAAGAGTTGGAGAAGGAAACCAAGGTCTTAGGAGAACGTTAAATAAATAAATTAATTAATTAATTAATTAATTAAATACAATAAACCAAAAAAAAAACCTCCCAGATCAAGCTGTGCCTGAAGCCAGGAACCGTTGAACTTTTTAGTTATTTGTGCAAATAAATTCCCTCTCCCACATCTCCCACCCTTTTTTCCCACTAAACCAATTTAAACAGTCTTTGATCACCTTGTAACCTAGAGAATCTCACTCACACAAGACCACCATTTTTATTTTGTTAAATTCTACCCAGAACAATGAAAATCTTCAAAGGTAGTCTCTGCTGAGAGAAGGAACACCCAAGGGCCATATCACAAGTACTCACATCCAGTCACCTACTGTCATTTCTCCATCTGAGCACCCTGTGGTAAGGGGCTCTCAAGAAGGGCCAGCATTTCCATAGCTCTGGAAAGGGCTGCCACAAACTCAAGAGATTCCTGAGATAAACTAAGGGGGGAAATACCTTCCTCACAATAAAAGAGTAGCTGGATGGTGCTACATTAAACTGAAAACCTCCCCTCTCCTGAGCCACCTCACAATCCTGGGCCTGCTTCTCAATATTCTGGGGCCCCAGGCCCCCGGCCTTTCCTCACTCACTGCCCACCAGACCGGCAAGACCCAGGCGCCCTTCTCAGTCCTGCTGTAGGACATTTGGCCAGCCCCTTAACCCCTCTGAAGTGTCAATCTGGTCAGGAATAAAACAGGAACACTCAGATCAGATACATCAAAGTACCTACCCCAATCTCTGGCATACAGTGACTAGTCACAAAATATTCACAAAAGTGATTTTTTTTTTTTTTTACTGTCCAAGCTTGTCTGGGATATCAAAACCTGGTAACATCCCCATTAAGCTCTTACAAAATGGGTGTGGGGATCCCCACTTTTCAAAGAACCTCCCTCAGGTGTCTCATTTTCACTTCCTAAGGGTGGTGTGGGGTGGGGCAAAGGAGCCATCACACCCATCTTATGGCCACCGAGGCTTGAGGGGGTGAGTGACCGGCTCAAGGACGCACGGCTTTTTGAAGAAGTGTTGGTTTCTAATGAGTGCCTGCATTCTCTCCAAGAACCCAGCCCCTGCTTCCAAAAGGGGACAGAGCGAAAAGGTACTCCAACAGGCCATGTGAATTGCTGGGGCGGGGGGAGTGAAGGAGAGGGAGGGCCTGGGTCGGCACCAGTCCTAGCCTAGGGCCCTAGAGCCCACCCCAGCACCACCACATTGGATCAAGAAAGACTCACCCAGCATGATGGCATCCACAGCTCCCCCAGGACAGAACTCGATCATGATCTGCAGAAAACACAAGGCAAAGTAACAGTGAGCAGGGGTGCATGGCCCAGGACCCGGCCCCAGTCCTGGCAGGATCAGCCAGCACCCAATGCCCTGGCTCCCCGGCCTCTCCTCCTCCTGCCCCGGGGCCTGTCCAGTCTGCACTACCCTAATCGGAGCCCAACCCTCACAGGAGGCTCTAAAATCCAGAAGGGTTGCTGGGCATTTTGCAGCGGAAAAAAGAAAGTTGCCATGGAAACCCACAGCTGCCACGGACAGCTTTGCCCCCAGGCCTGCACCTTCCCTGCTCCTCTGCCTGCCCCCCTCCTGGGCCCCCACTTGCCAACTGCCCCTTCCTAAGCTTCCCAGCCAGCAGTCCCAGCAGCCCCTCTGCCCGCATACAAGCCGGCCACGCCCTCGCCGAATCCCAGCACCCATCTCTTGCCTCTCTCCATCTTCTAGAGGCCAGGGCCCTCGCTGGCGTGGAACACCAGAACATCGGCGCCTTGAAGACCAGCTCAGGTGTAGAAACCCAGAAAGGGGATGGGGCTGACGAAGGCCACAGATGATTTAGTGGCAGGTCCTGCACTAGAAAGGTTTCCTAACTCCCCAGGTCATTCATTTACACACGCATTCATTCATTCATCACACACCCAGTAGGTAGCGGGCCCCCGGAGAACCACCAGACCCAGGCCCTCAAGGGGCTCCCAGCCCAGCACAGGGGCCAGAGAAGGACAAGAAGACTGCGAAGTGCCATTGGTGCCGACCCAGGCCCTCCCTCTCTGGCTCTCTCCCATCCTCGCTCTTTTTCTGGGTTCCTGGCACGCGTGCAAAGATGCTGTATTTTCCTGAAATTACAGAAGCAAGTAGGTGGGGACGGGGCAGAGCCTCACGGACTGTAGCAGACGTTCCTGAAATCTCCTCCCGGCTCCCAGCACCCGGCCCTGCTTGTGGCAAAGTCCCTCCAGCTCAGCTTGGCAGAGGCAGGCACCAGGCCGTGGGGCCCATCATTCTCGCAATGGAAAAGAAAACTGCTGCCATGACCCCCTGGGCCAGAGCTGCTCTCCAGCCAGAGGAGGGAGGAGAGGCCTCAGTGTTTCCATGAGTCTCCAGCTTGTGGTGGACCTTCCAGAGACTTCCCGGCAATGTACATATAAGGATGCAGTGATGCAGGGCTGGACCCAGGTCCCCGGCCCACTGTTCACTAGCTATGGCCTTGGGACACTAGAGGTACTAGATACCGGGGGTAGCAACACAGTGCTGGCCCTCTGGCAGACAGGCCTGCACCACGCTGAGGGGAGGCTCCACGGCAGGGGACAGAGCCACGTACGGGGACACCACCAGCTCGCACACCACCTCCTGCCAGGGAGGATGTGGCCTCTGAGGCTCCCAGGGTCACTCCAGTCGTGCCTGACCAGTACTCCCCCAGGACTTCCAACACTACGGCGACCCTGGACAAAAGCGATCGGAGATGAATTAATGTCCTACAACCCAGAACAGTGAGATGTACTTCTTTCTCCGCCTCATTCATTCATTCACTGCTTCATTTAACCAACCACCAACCAACCAGACATGTTCCCAGCGGTCAGGGAACAGAGGTGACCCAGACACAGGCACTGACCTCTTGCAAGACAGCATCTCATTCTGCCTTTTAATAATTCTCAGGTCCCCAGAAGGGCTAAAAGCATCCCATTAACTACTAGAAAAGTCCAGCCCCAGCCACGAGAGGCAATGTGGAAAAGAAGCAAACTGTCATTATGCAAAACCACTTCCTACCTGAGCAGCCTGTAAGATGGGGGGATACACACCCAAACCCCACCAGAATGACAGGTCATCCAAGCCTTGCTGGGCGACAGGCATCCAGCTGGGGCTCAGTCAGTACAAGCTGTTACTAGGACTCCTTCCTTGAGCTCAAAGGTCTGGGATTTTTCTGTTCTTGTGTTAGTTTTGGACACTCCATGAAAGGTATCCTCTCTCCTCTCACCCAGAAAAATGCAAACAGGAACAAGTGTTTGCATGCAATTCTACTGAATTCTCACATACCCTGAAGTCCCCCCAAACCCAGGTCAGGAGCCTCCGCTCTGCCTCTCCAGCCCTTACTATGTGTGGCCTTGGGTAATGACCACCTCTCTGTAAAATGGGAGAATACTAGGGACCACCCAGAGTTACTGTAAGGACTGGATGAGGTGGTGTTTACAAAACAACAGGCCCTACACTGCCCACACAGCGAACACAGGGCAGGCTCAGGCACTTCCCCCTTCTCAAACAGCCTGTGGTTGAAAAGGACTTGAATTCGGGGCGCCTGGGTGGCTCAGTCGTTAAGCGTCTGCCTTCGGCTCAGGTCATGATCCCAGGGTCCTGGGATCGAGCCCCACATTGGGCTCCCTGCTCTACGGAGAGCCTGCTTCTCCTCCCTCTCCCACTCCCCCTGCTTGTGTTCCCTCTCTCGCTGTGTCTCTGTCAAATAAATAAAATATTAAAAAAAAAAAAAGAAAAGGACTTGAATTCAAGTCCTGGTACTGCCACTTAATTGGCTATGTGAATTTGAGTAAGTCACTGAATCGCCCCAAGCCTCAATTTCATCTGCAAAATGGCACTAATCACCTCTACCTCCAACGTCAAGGCAGTTAAATGAGATTCTCAACATGAAAGCGCAATAACCAAGCCACACCAATTAACGTGCTCCTGTTGGATCTCTCGCAAACAAAACCACCAGCCAGTGTCACACTCAGACCATGTTATTCAGGCTTCCCACAAATCTCTGCCTTCCTAGAACTACAGTTCATCAACACGCCCGCTGTTATCATCAAGACTCAGTGCGAGCTGTGGCCAGATCCAGGCAGTTCCTGCATTTGTCAGTGAAGTTGTCCCTTACACAATACCCTTACACAAGGTCTCTATGACCACCCTCTCCAGAGTTCAGCACTAGGAAAGCTTGAGCATCCTGCCAATCTGATTCGCTTCCCCTTCTGCAATTCAAGATCTCCATGACCCCATGCACTTCCCTTTTGTAATTTTTTAACATTTACTGATTGATTGATTGATTGATTGACTGATTGCTTTGGCTGCTGGGAAGCTCTGAGCTTATCTTTGGTTTTATTCCCAGGAATACATGTACCAACTTTTGGCTCCACGCCAGGATTAAACCCACAATATTTCACAACTTTCATATGGACCCCAATAAAGTGTTTTTTAAAAGATGACCATCTGGGGCGCCTGGGTGGCTCAGATGGTTAAGCATCTGCCTTCAGCTCGGGTCATGATCCCAGGGTCCTGGGATCGAGCCCCATGTCCAGCTCCTGGCTCAGCGGGGAGCCTGCTTCTCCCTCTGCCTCTCCCCCGTGCTTGTGCTCTCTCTCTCTCTATCTCTGTGTCTCGAATGAATAAATAAAATCTTTAAAAAAAAAAAAAAAAAAGATGACCATCCTGCAGAAGTCTAAAGAAGCAGCACTCTTTGGTATTAATCACGCATGTGTTAGAGTGATGTCCCATTAACCTTTGTGTAGCTTCTGCCTGACTATCCTCTCACATAGAGCAAAATATGGTTTGGGTTTTCTCTGCCCCCCTTTTTCCTCCCATCCTTTCGGCTTTAAAAATTTCACATCTTAGTGCCTTGATGTGATACCAAAAAAAAAAAAAAAGGTCCCCTCCATAACATAGCTGCTACTGGGTTCCATTACATGGATCTTAATGCTCTACCTTTCAGCTTGTCGGTGCCAGGGCTGCAGGGGACTTCTACAGAAGTGCATGGGTTTTGGCGCACCTGGGTGGCTCAGTCAGTAAGCGTCTGCCTTCGGCTCAGGTCATGATCCCAGAGTCCCGGGACTGAGCCCCACGTTGGGCTCCCTGCTCAGAGGGGAGCCTGCTTCTCCCTCTCCCTCCCTGCTCTCCCTCTCTCTCAAATAAATAAATACAATTTTTTTAAAAAAGAAATGCACAGGGTTTACTTAACAAAATAATCTCAATTAATAAAATAATGATAAATAAAAATAAAATAAGCATCTCACGACCTTAGGAAGTCACTAAATATACATGCTTAGAAAACAGAATGGAAGCACATACGTGAATACCCAGGGAAGGATTACAGGTGATGTAGACTTGTATATATGTTCCACATTTTAAGCAACAAATAGGAGTTATAAAAATATTAGAAGTAAGCTTTTTTTTTTTAATGGTAAGAACTGGCCTAAAATAACCCGTGGCTATAGCTGCATCTATTCAGCTGCAGGGGGATGGGGTATCTATGCCCGTCCACAATTAAAGCCCCAGCAGGCCTGTGCTCACTGTGTCCAGGGATGGTAAGAGGCTCCTGAGGATCAAGGGTTCCTGGTGCAAAGCTCAAGGCCTCTAAGCCCTCACCAAGCCCCAAATCCAACAGCTGCAAGTACCAAGGACCGACTCCTTGAAACCAGCAGAAACTCACCCTTCATGCTCCCTTAAGAGCAGCAAGCCATTTGGGGCTCAGGGTTTTCTCAGGACCTGGAGAAGTGAGGTTTGTGATCAGTTTAATCCATCAACAAGCACCAACCGAGGGTCCACCAGGGGCTCCACAGTGCTAGGCACAGCAGGGCCAGAAAAGTCATGTTTAATCAACAAATACTATCTGAGCTCTGTCTATAACAAGCCTGGGGAACTGGGGACCCAGGATGAGCCAGACAGGTCCCTGCCCCAAGACCACAGGCAGAGGCCAATACATGCACATCGTGACTGTGTTACCTAAAAACCTGTGGCCATCCTGGAGGGCCTGCCAAAGAGCGGCTTTGAAGGACACATTTGCCACATGAAGAAGGACAAAGACACTGCCGGCAGAACACGGCAAGAGCAGCGGCTACAGCCGCGTGGAAGAGTATGAAGGGGGGGTGGTTCAAATGGATGGGAAGAGAGCGGGTCACAAAGGTCACCTGGAACTAGAATTCAAACATCTTAAAGGATGAACTTGACCCTGAAAGCTCTTGTGTGTGTGTCTGGAGAAAGGCACCAGAGGGTTTTAATAAGCGGTGTCACAGACAGGTTTCTGCTTTAGAGGATCCCCCTGGATACGGTATCTCTAGAGGGTGGAAACACAGAGGAACAGTGGATTTAGCACAAAGAGCAAAAAGGCCAAGGTATCGTGGCTGTCTTCTGCCTGCGGACACACCATTCTTCCCTTCCCTTTTGTGAAACAGTCATGATAGCTGAGTGGGACTCACCTCATCCCCAGTGGGGAGGGGAGGCCTAACCCAATCAGGGAACTTCTCTGCCTCTTGCCCTGAGTGCTGGCTCAGGGCCGATCTAAGCACAGCCAAGCTGGTGAGCTCTGCTTCATGGTGTGGGATGCCCGGATATCTCCCCCTGGAGCCAATTAGGAAGCACGAAGCCCTGACAGTTGTAGGCAGCCATCTTGCAACCATGAGGAAAGCCAGAGTTGAAGACATGGCTGATAAAAAGAGGAGTGCAGAGAGAATCACAGTGTAACTGAGCCATGCTGGAATTCCCCTCAAACCTGACCTTCCCCTCTACTTTTCAAATAAAATATGCAAGCCAATTAATTTCTTCCATTGTTTAGGCTAGTTTGAGATTTTCTGGTACTTATTACCAAAAGCACTTGATCTCACATTTGGCAAGGGATGATGAGGATGAATTAGAACAAAGAGGAGGACGAGGATGCCATCTCACTGGGCAAGTAGATTTTCCTAGTAATCTCTAGGTGCTAGCAACTAAAAACACTATGCCAGTAGTCTTCAAACTTCAGCGTGCATTAGAATCATCTGGAGAACTTGCTAGAACAAAGGTCACTGGACCCCACCCCAGGTCTGGGGTAGCATCCAAAAATCTACGTTTCCAACAAACACCCGGGGTTGGGGGGGGCAGTGCTGTTGCTGGTCCCCTGACCGTACTTTGAAAACCACTGCTCTATAGAAATTTGCAAAAGGGCAAGAAGCCTGGACCTTGGGGCCACATCTCTCCTCCCCCTAGCAAAAACTAATATAAGATGGTGGTAGAGAAATCTGGGGAGTAAACTGGCAGAATTATCATCTCTTTTATCCTCCTTATTAACCTGAACTTCCTCATCAGTGTTCCTTATTCTTTGTGCCTCTAACCAAAGAGCTGAGGGCTTGGGTAGGATGTTAAGATCATCCTAGTAAGTCTTTACCAAGTGATGGTTTGAGAAGCCCTGGGTATTTTCAGAAGCTTTAGGGATTTGCATTATTAAAGATGGTCAGACAGAAAAAGATGGAGTCCAAAACAGTGAGTATTTTCCCCAAAAATGAGCATATATAAATATTATAATTTATACATTAAAATATATTAACATATATTATATATATAACTATATGTGTGTGTGTGTGTATATAAATATAATTATTTAAATATTCTCCCATTTTTTGCAAAAAACCTTTGAGGATCCCTGAGTGCACGTCAAGAAGTATATGAGGATTAGTAAAGATCGGGTGGGTAGAAGTGACACCAAAATCACAAGCAACAGAAGAAAAAATAGACACAATGGACTTCATCAACAATTAAAGCTTTTGTACAGGGGCGCCTAGTGGCTCAGTCAGTTAAGCGGCTGCCTTCAGCTCAGGTCATGATCCCAGTGTCCTGGGATTGAGCCCCACATTGGGCTCCTTGCTCAGTGGAGAGCCTGCTTCTGCCTCTCCCTCTGCCTGCCTCTCCCCCTGCTTGTGCTCTCTCTCTCTCTCTCTGTGTCAAATAAATAAATAAAAAATGTTAAAAAAAAGCTTTTGTACATCAGAGGGCAGGATCAAGAAAGTGAAAAGACAACCCGCAGAATGGGAAAAATACCTGAAAATCATATATTTTGATAAAAGACTAGTATCCAGAATATATAAAGCACTCTTACAACTCAACAATGAAAGGACAAATAACCCAATTTAAAAAGGACAAAGGATCTGAATAAATGTTTCTCCAAAAAAGAGAAACGAACGGCTGATAAGTATATGAAAAGATGCTCACCATCACTGGTCATTAGGGAAATGCTAATTGAAACTACAATGAGATACCACTTCATAGCTGCTAGGATGCCTAGAATCAAAAAGATGGAGAACAATAAATGTTGGCAAGGATATGGACAAATTGGAACCCTCAAACAATGATGGGGGGATTGTAAAATGGTGCAGGTACTTTAGAAACAGTGTGGCAGTTCCTCAAAATGTTAAACATAGCATTACCATATGATCCAGCAATTCCACTCCTAGATATACATGCAAGATATGTAAAAACATATGTCCATTTGCCAGATTGACTAAGAAAAAAAGAGAGGACTCATATTACTAATATCAGAAATGAACAGGGACATTACTACTGATTTTACAGAAACAAAAACGATTATGAGAGTACCATGAACAACTATACACCAACAAACTGGATAACACAGACTAATTCCTAGAAACACACAACCTACCAATACTGAATCACAAAAAAAAAAAAAAAATCTTAATGGACACTACCTAACTCATTCTATGAGACCAGCATAACCCTATCAAACGCCAGACAAACACACTGCAAGAAAATAAAACTACAGATCAATATCCCTGATGAATACTGATGCAAAAATCCTCAACAAAATACTAGCAAATCAAACTCAGCAGCATATTAAAAGGATTATACACAATGACACAGTGGGATTTATTCCTGGAAGGATGGTTTAACACACAAAGATCAGTCAATGTAATACACCACATTAATGGAATGAAGGAGGAAAAAAACATAATCATTTCAATTGATACAGAAAAAACATCTGGCAGGGTGTCTAGGTGGATCAGTGGGTTAAGCGTCCAATACTTGATTTCAGCTCAGGTCTTATCTCAAGGTCGTGAGTTCACCCTGTATTGTTTTTTTTTTAAGTCTACTTAAAAAAATAATAAAATTAAAATTAAAAAAAAGAAAAAAAACATTTGGGGCACCTGGGTGGCTCAGTTGGTTAAGTGACTGCCTTCAGCTCAGGTCATGATCCTGCAGTCCCAGGACTGAGTCCCGCATCAGGCTCCCTGCTCAGCAGGAAGTCTGCTTTTTTCCCTCTGACCCTCCTCCCTCTCATGCTCTCTGTCTTTCATTCTCTCTCTCTCAAATAAATAAAATCTTAAAAAAAAAAAAAAAGAATTTAAGAATAAAAACATTTGGCAAATTCAACACTCTTCCATGAGAAAACCACTCAACACATTTGGAATAGAATAAAACCACCTCGGGGCACGTGGGTGGCTCAGTTGGTTAAGCATCTGTTTTCGGCTCCGGTCATGATCTCAGGGTCCTGGGATGGAGCCCTGCGTCAGGCTCCCTGCTCAGCAGGGAGTCTGCTTCTCCCTCTTCCTCTCCCCCAGCTTGTGCTCTTCCTCTCTCAAATAAATAAATAAAACCTTAAAAAAATAAATAAATAAAACCACCTCAACGTATCAAAGGCCATATATGACAGTGAACATAGTGAACATCATACTCAGTGGTGAAATACTGAAAGCTTCTCCTTTAAGATTAGGAACAAGACAAGGATGCCCACTTTCTTCACTTCTATTCAACACAATACTGGAAGTCATAGCCAGTGCAATTAGGCAAGAAAAAGAAAATACAAACAAGCAAATTGCAAAGGAGGGGTAAAATTATCTCTGTTTGCAGATGACATGATCTTATATGTAGAAAACCTTAAAGATTATGAACACACAAAAAATTGTTACAACCAATAAACACAAATTCAGCAAAGTTGCAGGATATAAAACCACACACAAAAATCAGTTGAGTTTCCATACATTGACAATGAATAATCCAAAAAGGAAATTAAGGAAATAATTCCATTTATAATAGCATCAAAAAACAGAAAATAACTCAGGAATACTTAGGGGAAAAAAAAACTTAACCAAGAAGGCAAAATATTTGTACACTGAAAACTATAAAACATTGCTGAAAGAAGTTAAAGAAGGCACAAGTAAATGGAAAGACATCCCATGTTCGTGGACTGGAAGACTTTTTTTTTTTTTTAAAGATTTTATTTATTTATTCAAGAAAGAGCAAGAGAGAGAGAGAGCATGGGCAGGGGGAAGGGGCAAAGGGAGAGGGAGAAGCAGACTCCCCACGGGAGCCCAAAGCAGGACTCAAGGGATAATGACCTGAGTCAAAAGGCAGGCACTTAACCAACTGAGCCACCCAGGCACCCAGGAAGACTCAATATTGTTAAGATGTCAGTATTACCCCATCTACAGATTCAGTGCAAGCCCTATCAAATCCTAATGGCATCTTTTGTAAAAATTGAAAAATCCATCCTAAAATTCATATGGAATATCAAGGGACCTCTAATAGCCAAAATGATCATTCTTGAAAAAGAAGAAAGTTAGAAATCTCACACTTCCTGACTTCAAAACTTACTACAAAGCTACAGTAATCAAAACACCTTGGTACTGAAGAATGACTGACATATACATCAATGGAAAGATAGCCCAGAAATAAACCCTTACATATATGGACAAATGATTTTCAACAAGGATGTCAAGACCATTCAAGGCGGAAAGGACAGTCTTTTCAACAAATGGTGTTGGGAAAACTAAACATCCATATGCAAAAGAATGAAGATGGTAGACCCTTACACCTTATACCATATATAAAAATTCACTCAAAATGGATCAAAGACCAAAACATAAGAGCTGAAACTATAAAACTCTTACAAGAAAACACACGGAAAAAGCTTCTTGACATTGTATTTGACAATGATTTCTTGGATATGCTGAAAGCACTGGCAACAAAAGAAAAAATAAACGTACTGGACTTCATCCAAATTTAAAACTTTTGTGCATCAAAGGACACTATCAACAGACTGAAAAAGCAACCCACAGAATGGGAGAAACTATGTGTAAATCATGTATCTGATAAGGGACTGATATCCATAATACAGAAAGAACTCCTACAACTACATAACGAAAAAGCAAACTAACAAAATTGGGCAAAGACTCGAATTGACATTTTTTCAAAAATATACAAATAGCCAATAAACACATAAAAAGATGCTTGGGCACCTGGGTGGCTCAGTTGGCTAAGCAACTGCCTTCGGCTCAGGTCATGATCCTGGAGTCCCGGGATCGAGTCCCACATCGGGCGCCCTGCTCAGCAGGGGGTCTGCTTCTCCCTCTGCCCTCTTCCCTCTCGTGCTCTCTCTCTCTCTCTCATTCTCTCTCAAATAATTAAATAAAATTAAAATTAAAAATAAATAAATAAAAATAAAAAGATGCTTAACATCACTAACTAGGGAAATGCAAATCAAAATTACAATGAGATGTCACTTCACACCTAGTAAGGTGGCTATTAAAAAAAAAAAAAAAAGGAGGGGCACCTGGATGGCACAGGTGGTTATAGGCATCTGACTCTTGGTGTTGGCTCAGGTACTGAGAGATCTTGGGGTTGTGAGATGGAGCCCTACAACGGGCTCCACCCTCAGTGGGGAGTCTGCTTATTTACCCTCTGCCCCTCCCACTTGTGCTTTTTCTCTCTCTCTCTCTCGAATAGATAAATCTTTAAAAAAAAGAAAAAAAAAAGAACAAGTGTTGGCACAGATGTATAGAAATGAGAACCCTTGTGCATTTCTAGCGGGAATGTGAAATGGTGTAGCCATTGTGGAAGACAGGACAGCAGTTCCTCAAAAAATTAAAAATAGAATTTAAAGTATTAAAAATGGAAATGCTTTATGATCTGGCAACTCCACTTCTGGATATATACCCAAAAGTTGAAAGGAGGATATTCAACAGGTATTTGTATACCAATGTTCACAGCAGCATTATTCACGATAGCTAATAGGTAGAAACCACCCAAATGTCCATCAACAGATGAATGGAAAAACAAAATATGGTATATACATACCACATGTATACAATGGAATATCATTCAGCCTTAAAAAGAAAAAAGGAAATTCTAACACGTGTTACAGCATGGATGAACCTCAAAGACAATATGCTAAGTAAAATAAGCCAGCCACAAAGTACAAGCATGATCCCTCTTATGTGAGGTACCTTGAGTAGTCAAATTCACAGAAATAGAGAGTAGAAAGGTGACTGCCAGTGGATGGGGGGGAGAGGAGAATGGGGAGTTGGTGTTTAATGGTACACAGTTTGGGGCACCTGAGTGGCTCAGTTGGTTAAGCACCTGACTCAGCTCAGGTCCTGATCTTAGGGTCAGGAGTTCAAGGCCTACATTGGGCTCCACGCTGGGCATGGAGCCTACAAAATAATTAATTAATTAAAAATAATGGTACACCGTGGGGCACCTGGGTGGCTCAGTTGTTAAGCGCTTGCCTTCGGCTCAGGTCATGATCCCAGGGTCCTGGGATCGAGCCCCGCATCAGGCTCCCTGCTCCGTGGGAGGCCTGCTTCTCCCCCTCCCACTCCCCCTGCTTGTGTTCCCTCTCTCGCTGTGTCTTCTCTCTGTCAAATAAGTAAATAAAATCTTTAAAAAATAATAAAATAAAAATAATGGTACACCGTTTCAGTTCAGGAAGATGAAAAAGTTCTGGAGATGGATGGTGGGGATGGTTGCACAACATTGTGAACTTAGGAATGCCACTGAATTGTACTCTTAAACATGATTAAAATGGCAAATGTTTTATTTTTTTTGAAGATTTTAATTATTTATTTGTCAGAGAGACAGAGAGAAAGAGAGAGCACAAGCAGGGGGAGTGGGAGAGGGAGAAGCAGGCTCCCCGCCGAGCAAGGAACCCAATGCAGAACCCAATCCCAGAACCCTGGGATCATGACCTGGGCGAAGGCAGACTCTTAACCAACTAAGCCACCCAGGCGTCCTGGCAAATGTTTTATTATACATATTTTACCATAATAAAAAACCATGAATCCACACCAAAACTTGTACACAAATGTCCACAGCAGCATTTTTCACAATAGCCAAAAAGTGGAAACGACTCACATAAATGTCTATCAACTAATGAACAGAGAAACAAAATGTGGCCCTTATCCACGCAATGGAACATGATGCGGTCACACAAAGGCATGAAGCACTGACACATCCTACAATACGATGAACCTTGAAAACCTTACACCAAGTGAAAGAAATCAGATTACAAAAGGCCACGTATTATAGGATTCCGTGTATATGGAATGCCCAGAACGGGCAAATCCATAGAGACAGAGATTAGTGGTTATGAGGGACTAGGGGGAGGGAGGGAGTACGTGCAGGGATAGGCTCCCAGACCAAGACACTGCATGGCTCTTAAAACGTGACCCAAGTGCGGGGCACCTGGGTGGCTCAGTCGGTTAAGCGTCCGACTCTTGGTTTCAGCTCAGCGTCCTGGGATCCAGCCCCGCGTCAGGCTCCGTGCTGGGCGTGGAGTCTGCTGCAGGATTCTCTCTCTCCCTCTCCCTCGGCCCCTCTCCCCGCTTGCATGCTCTCTCTCTAAAATAAAATCTCTAAAAAAAAAAAACGTAACCCAAGTGCCCTTCAGCTCAGGAAACTACAGACATTATGTCCTGTCCCAGGCCCTTCATGGCTCTTATCCACAGTCTCTCATTTTACTCACACACGGGTCCGTAAGGTAAACACTGTTATTATTCCCATTCTACAGATCCAGGGTTAGCACACTTTCTCCGTAAAGGGCCAGACAATAAATGTTTTCAGGTTGCAGCCAGATGGTCTTTTGCAGCCGGGAGCAGCCAGAGGTACCTAAACAGAGGGCACAGCTGTGTGCCCACAAACCTTCATCTACAAACACAAGGGGCAGGCCAGATTGGGCGCACAGGCTGTTGTTCGTCGTCCCGTATTCCAGATGAGAATACAGAGGCACAGAGAGAGTCGGTAACTTGCCACAGTCCCCAACCACTGAGATGAGGGCAGGATTTGAACCAGGTTGTTTTGACTAAAGAGCTCATATCCCATTCCCTGGGCTCCGCTTTTTCCCCAACCGGCTGGGAAGGCCTACAATATATCAAACATCTTCCCTGCTGGCATCTGAGTCTCTTTATTTTAAGGTTTCGACTCAACCTGTAAGAAGGAAGCCCCTCCCGCCCTACCCTGGACCCCACGGCCGGTGCAGGCAGGGCTGGGCTTTGAACCTGGCCCACGGGAGCCAAGCTGCTCGCAACAGCTGCCCTGTGTTAAGAAGGCGGCTCTGCCTGAGCTTGGATACAGGTAGCACATTCTGGTAAGAGAGGCGCTTGCTTTTTCCAGGCCCTCTTCCCAGAGGAGTACCCTCACCGTGACTGTTCCCCCTCCTCAGCACTCAAGAGCTTCCTTTCCCTGGAGACGCCAGCCCATACGCGTGCTCAGAGGGTGCCTGATGGGGGACAGCAGGCAGTTGCTGGCTTCTTCTCTGGCTGAGGGCCAAAGGAAACTGGAAACCTGTGTTTGCCTCCCCATCAGTTTAGATTAAGCAGCTGTCAGGGAACAGCATAAGGGTCATGGCCTTGTTACATGATCTTGGGAGGTCACATCACCTCTCCCGTCACTCATGCATTCATTGATTCACCCGTTCATGGATTCATCAGGCACCTACCCTGTCCCTCTACTATGTTAGCCACTGGGAATATGGCAGTGAAAAACAGTCCTTGTGCTCTCAGAGTTCTCATTCAGAAAACCAATCTCTGCATCTGGGAGACGAGGCCCCCTGGCAGGGGGTCCGGGCAGGTGTGCACCCAGCACTGTACCTGCACAGCTCAATTAATGAAGTATCTCCTCCTTTTTCAGCCTGGGGATGCTCACTGCATCAACTTCTTCAGAGCCATGCAAATGAATCAACTCAATACTCCTTAAGACTGACAGAGCCAGAATTTAAAATCTCTCCTCTCGGGGCGCCTGGGTGCTCAAGTCGGTTAAGCATCTGCCTTCGGGTCAGGTCAGGATCCCAGGGTCCTGGGATCGAGCCCCTGCATCGGGCTCCCTGCTCGGCGGGAAGCCTGCTTCTCCCTCTCCCACTCCCCCTGCTTGTGTTCCCTCTCTCGCTGTGTCTCTCCCTGTCAAATAAATAAATAAAAAATCTAAAAAAAAAAATCTCTCCTCTCTACCAGATCCACCTTTCCCCAACCTGCTGGGAAGGCCTACAATATATCAAACATCTGGGCTAAACATCAACACCAAGGTGATTTCTGCCCTTGTAAGTAACACACAAAGAAAACCCCAGATATGCAGCCGTTTACCTACACGGTCTCACTCCGTGCCCTCAACCTCCTCAACAGGTAAGTGCCTGCCAGGTCAGTGACCTGGGGTCAGCCTCAGTTTCCCCATCCGTGACATTTAATTGGAATCAAGAGCTTATTCTGTGCCAGGCCCTGTGCCACGTGCTTTGCGTGGATTATCTTCCACTCACGATTTGAAGCAGATACCCTAAAAAATGCCTATACTTCCTGGGGCTTATTGTGAGGATAAAATAGGATAATGTATGCCAGGCCCTGAAAACATGACCTGGCACACAGTAAGTCAATGCTCAGTAAGTGTTACCAACTGTTATTAGCATTTAGTGATATTTTATTCCCATTTTACATATGGGCAAACTGAGGCTCAGAGAGATTAAGGTCTCTCTGATTCAGTGGGGTTTTTTTTTTCTTTTTTTAATAAAAGCAAACAAACTAAAACCGTAAGAAAAAACAGTAGAAGATTTTTATTGCGTCAACACTGAATGGAATTAAACCCAATTCCGAGTAAAGAGAAAGACAGGGAGGCTGCGGAAGAGGCCATGACAATCCATACTGGAAAGGGACTACCGAGTGCACAGAAGCTTTTGTCACAGCACAATTGGTCCCTTCCCAGCCAGGGAGGACCCGCCACACCTCTCAGGGCTGTGCACAGATGGAACGAGTAGTGGCAAAGCCCGGACCTGAACTGGGACCGGTCTGGGTGCCAAGTCTGGGCTCTGCTCAGTGGAAGAGACCTAGTGACCCCATCCTCCCTTCCTCAGGCCTCAAGGAAGAAGCCACAAAAAACTTGAGTTCAGCCCCTGGGTGAGTAGGGGAAAGGGCCCCTCTCTCTCTTCCTGCTCCAGCCCTCACTGGGCCTCACGGGGCCCCACCGGTCTGCTCACACAGGCCAAGTGAGCTTGCTCACCGGGAGATAAGGGAGCTAGGATGTCCCAGCCCAGATAAGACAAAGCTTGGACCACCCACAGGGTTTAGACATTAACTTTTACAGCCCACAGGCAGCAGGCCGAGCAGCAGGATCAGGGGGCCGGCACCACCACAGCCCAGCAGTCCCCGCGGGACAACTGAGGCCCTCGAAAGCCAGAGACGAGGCATCAACACTCTGCTCTGGGCCCAGGGCCCCTCCCCTCCCTGGCCTTCCCTGAAGGACACACAAGGTGCTCAAAAAATAAATGTTGGCAACATTCCTGGAACTAAAGTTAAGTAAGCCAGAGCCAGGAGGTCTCTGGACATAGTCCCAGTTCTGCCACTGTCCTTCCGGGGGGCTGGCAAAACCCCTTTCCTGCTCTAGTCCTCAGTTTCCACACCTGGAAAATGAAGCTTTGAACAGCTGTAGGTCATTTGCAACACTGGCATTTTAGGGCTCAAGGTGAGGAACTAAAGTCACTTTATCATTGAATAAGTAGTTTATACTTATAAAAGTCCATCCATATCATCCATTAGCAGAGCCTCAAGCTCGCACTTGATCATTAAGTGTTTACTGGATACATGAATGAATGATTATAAGTGAGACACTTCAGTGGCCTTAAGATGCCCAGAAATCAGGGCAGAACAGCCAAAGGCTGACTAACCTAGCTGACAGCTAGATGCGGCAAAGCCAGCCAGAAGCCAGGCCCTCCCAATTCTGCCACCCAAGACAGGAGAGCTGATGGCTGCCAGGAGTGAGCACCTAATGCATACTGGCATGGTGCTAAGCACTCCTTTACTGGGAACAGTTATACTTACCTTCTTTTACAGGTGGGGAAACAGGTTTGGTGAGGAAAGGGCTTCCCCAAAGCCACTCAGCACATAAGGGACAGAACCAGGACATAAACCCAGTCTGTCGGACTCCAAGACACAAAGGCGGCTGAAGCATGGAGCCCTGAGCAAGCCCTTTGCCTCTCTGGGCTTGTTCCTTCCTGGGGAAGCAGACAGGTACTACAGTCATCCAGGCCTCCCTGCCCCTGGGCAGGGGGACACCCCATCAGCATGCAAGGCAAGAGGCTTCTGGTTACTCAACAGAGGTCTGTGGAAGGAAGTCCACGGGGCAGCCACCAAACACAAAACAGTCGACACAAAAATGTCTCCCGCTTCTCAGCAGCCTTGTCCCTGTAGGTGGAGTCCCAAAACCTCGGCACCTCTGAGCTCCAGGCCAAACAATGTGGCCATTGAGTGGGGCAGCCCACGGCCACAAGGCCTCCCTGGAACGCTGTGCCTCCTTCCTCCACCCCCAGCTGCGCCTGCCACATCCACAGAAAGCCTGCGGGAGGAACCCTGTGAACTGAGTGGCCTCAATGGGCAGGAAGGGCACCCAGAGCACAGGGGGTGACCTTGGGGCTCTGGGGGTAGAGGGGCAGTTCTGCCAAAGCAGAGGGGAGAAGGGATGATCCGGCGAGCTTCTGGACCTGTCTAGTACATTCTAAGGCCCCTTTGCCACAGTCCCTGGGGTGGGATCAACAGATGAGGGGACGGAGGTGGTGCCGCGTCCTAACGTGCTGACCCAAGTCCCTGGGCAGCTCTGGGGTGCTACTGAGGTGATTCGAATCCGGGAGTGCCTTACCCCTTCTGGTACTGTCCAGCCCAGAAGTCAGGAACATTGGCTGCAGGACCAAAGTCCCCTGAGCCCGAGTCCAAAGGCTGCTGCTGTTGGGTGACTGCAGGCCTCCATTTCCTCATCTGTAAAATGGGGCAACACATTCCTACCCTGATGCAGACTTGGGAGATTAAATGAGACTGCACACGTAAGAATAACAAACAGTGCCTTGCACCTAGCCAGAACGTGACAAACGACAGTCCTTGTCATCATTAGGATGGTCATTGCCATTACCACTATCCTCATCACACCATCTTTCAGCAAAGGCCAAGTTCGGGCTTGGAATCGGACTCCAGGGCAGATGCAAACTGAACTCACAGTCCCTGGGGAGAGACACGGGAAGTTGTGTGTCTGCACAGACATTTTCGCTCTATCAGACCATCTGCCTGCCCAGCCCCCATTCCCTAAAGCCAGCTGTGCCAGGGCCCCTGCAGAGACAGAGAGGAAGGAGCCAGGGCTGTGCCCCTGCCCTGTGGGAAGGGACCAGAGGGGAGGGGTCAGATGGCCTCACGAATCCTTAAGACGTGGAGTGAGCAGGGTCATAGGCAATGGCTGCCTGGTAGGAGACACCATTTTCAACCAAATTTGTTAAACATCTGTGGCATTTTGAGATGGTCCTTAAGGGACACGTAGCATTTGAAACAAAGGGGTAGGGGTGGCCATGTGGCCCAGCGGGCAGAGCCAGCAACACGGTGCCGGGTGGGCACGCGCGTCTTACTGCACCCCCAAGATAAGCCCCGGCCTTCCTCAACTCACTGCCCGAGGGACACAAGTCTCCAGGGAACCAACGCGCCTGCACAAACCAACATGAACACAGGGACTCAGCACTGGAGTCCCACTCAGCTGGGGGCTAGTTCCGGCTCGGACGCCGACTAACAGAACGACCCGGGGGGGCAAGTTCAGGGATCGGAGCCTGGGTTGCTCATCTGTCAAGTGGGGGAACCTGGAGGAGCCGCCTCCTCGGTGGTGATGCACCAGGGGGCCGTGAGGAAGGCGTGCGGTGCATTCGGCCCGCGCACAACCACCGTGACAGCAGAGGCTGATGCACAAACGTGCAGCCCGCCAGCGCGCGCCCTGCGACAGCACCAAGGAGCCATTCCAGAGCAGCGGGGCGCAGGGAGAAAACAGGGGGTATCCCAGGCAAGTCCAAGCGCCCATGCGTTCATGGCACACATCACCATCTGACACTCTGGGGGCCCATGCCACTGCCCCTAGAATGTAATTTCCCGAGGGCAGGGCTCTGTGTCCGTGCCCTCACCACCGCGACAGTGCCTGGCCCACAGCTGGTGCTCCATAAACATGCGCTGGGGGCGGGGGGGCAGGGGGGTGCACAGGCAGACAGGGCAGGAGGTGCCCACCTACGGGCCAGCTACACTCAGCCGGCTCACAGACGCCACGCAGAAATACGGGCCCATGGAGCCAGAGCTGCTGATCCTTCCAGCGAAGCCAGATGCCCGGATTCTTAAGGGAAAGATGTCCATTGTAAAGTTTCGTGCTATTTCAAAAAACTGGAAAAGCCTGCCCTCTATGCAGCCTGGGGGCCTGGTTTACGCACTTATCTGCCCATCTAGACCTTGAGCAACACCCCTGACCTATTAGCTAAGTGCCTGGCACAGGGCTCCTACTGTCCGCCAACTGGGATATGCTGGGTTTCTAACCCTGGACAAAGTGCTGTGAAGTCATCACCCTCCGTGTTCACATGAGAGAACTGAGCCTCTGAAGCATGAAAAGACCTGTCTCGGGTCACAAGGCAGGAGAGGGGGCAGTCAGATTCCAACCCAGGTCTGGGTGACCCCAAAGCCCATGCCTGATGGACGGAAGGGATGTGAAGGGTACGGGAGGGCCGAGGGGATGACAGCCGGCTGACGGGGTCAGATGGCAAACAAAACCCACGAGGACATGCTTGGGAACCAGGCAAATCTCTAGACCAGAGTCACCCTGGCTCCTGTGAACATGACACACAGAACCCCAGGCGGGCCATGCCAACAGAATTCCAGGCAGCCCCAGGTCACACCTCCTGTCCATCCACAGGTTCAGCTACAGGACTCCACCTGGGCCCAGCCAGGGACACCAGCAGCGCCAGGAGGATCCACTGGGCCTAAGGTAGAAGCTGGGTGGATCCCCTGGCCACAGGCCCCCCTCTCCACCAGGCACTGTCAAGGAACACTCTGCTGGACAATGGGCTCCCCAGGTGGAGGGCACGGAGTCACACACTGCATTCTTTGATCTGCTCCCAGGGGTGCCCAGGGCTGGCACCCAGGGAGGGGCACTGCCAGGGGGAGGAGACAAGGTTCTGGAGCCCGGCTGATCTGGGTTGGAACCTGGCTGTGAGTCAAGACAAGTCACTCTCTCTCTCTCTGACCCTCGGTCTTCACATCTGTAAAATGGAAATGACTGCATCTCTACCCCATAGATTTGTGATAATTCAGTGAGATAATCATGAAAGAGCCCAGCGAAAGCCAGCTATTTTGCTGACTCTTCCTTCTCACCACCCCTCCCCACCACCTCTTGATTCACCCTCTAGTCCAAGAAGGTGCAAGCCTCCTCCCCTGCTCTCCCTCCCCAAGCTCAAGGCACCCCATCTGTATAAGGGGAATGGCAAAAAAGCAGTAACACATCTGCTTCAAAGGGCTGAGACGCCTGTGCAGACTTCCAGGGGTTTTAACAAAGCGCTACTGTGGACGTGTGTGTGTCCCAACAAGTGGGTGCTCCACAGCCCCAATCCAGAGGGAGAGGAGAGGCTTGGGAATGCCAGGCGGCCCCAGGGGGACCACGACCCTGCAGCCCATGGAAAGGGGACCTGGCCCACATTACTGCTGCCCGTGGAGCAGAGAAACATGGGTCAGGACGAAATGAGCCAACTTAAGTGGAAAGACCTCCTTGAGATCAACCCTTCCAAGTCCCTCACATCGCAGACCAGGAAGCAGAGGTACGGTTATATGGCACTCAGTTACAGTCACACGGCAAGTGGGTCTCAGATCCAGGAAGCTCTCAGGCTCCGGCCACACTGAGCAACTTTCTAGATGTACACAGAGCTGCTAGCTACTTTCTACCTCAACTTCTCTTTATAGCTCTGGCTTGTTTAAGGCCAGATATGCAATCTCTGTCAGCGACCAACAGTTGCCCTCCTAGCCCAAGGCAACAAGCCGCAGAAACCCTGGCTGGGGAAATGTGGTCATATGGTCAAGTGTGGACAGGGGGCCCCTCCCATCCACACCCTGCTCTGTGACCCTGGGACCTGCACTTCCTCTTTGCAGAATGTTTACTTTCAGACAAGAAGCTACTCTCTAAAAAGCCCCAGTCACTCCTTCAGGGATGGACGGACGGACGGACACACACACACACACATTGGTATACACATTCAGGAAGCTCACAGAGCCCTCACAAGCCTATTTTTAGACTCCCTAGGCCAGGAGTCCTGGCTTCAGAGCCCACCAGGTCTGGGTAGCTAACTTATGGGGCAAGGGAAGCTGCCTATATGAAAAAATGTGCTCTCACACACTTTTCTAGGAGCATGATCCTCTTGGTTATCCTTACTCTCCTCAGTTTTGATAAAGATGTGAGATAAGAAATATTTCCTCTCAGTTCTACTTGAAGTTAAACAGTGGCACACTGCCATGACAAACAGGCCTCGGTACTGGGACTGCATCAGGGAGTGGTGAGGTCTGAGGCCCATGGGAGAGCACGCCCCTATTGGTGGGGCCCCTCACACTTGCTGCCAGGCAGAAAGGCGGCCTATATAGCCACATCTCTAAGAACGTTCAAGGCCAGAATCTGACAAAATGCTAGCAACACGTCTCGCATGCCAAACAGAAAGTATCTGGAGGCCCAATCTGGCCTGAGATCATCAGTCTGCAGCTTACTCCAAGGCCCGACACACAGGTGAGGGGCCATGGCTCAGAGCCTGTCTGGCATGGTTGATACCCTCCCACCCCAACAGCAAAAGGCTGAATGATAAAGGCCCGCAGTTTACAATGGGGGTGAGTCTGCAGCCCCCCAGGATATTTGGCAACATCTGGAGACATTTTTGGTTGTCAAACTGAGCAGGGAGGTGGGAGGTTCTACTGGCAACAGGGATGTTGCTAAACATTCTACAATGTCCAGGGCAGCCCCCCTCCCCCAACACACACAGAGAGAATGATCCAAACCCTGGTGTAGACCCTGGTGTCCACGGGGCTACTCGGGGGGCCACCTTGGCAGTGGGGAGTCAGTACTACTTTGCTGAAGAGGCCCACTGTGACAACTTCCTTTCAGCAAGGCTGAAGCCTGGCAGTGCCCAGACTGAAGGCTTTGGCAGGCAAAGGGACCGGGTTAGAATTTAACAGAACTGGTTTATTTTCTTTTATTTCTGCTTAGGGCAAGTGGGTCCTAGTTTTCCATTTAGGGCAGTGCGATGAAAGTTTCTTTTTAAATATGCGTATTCAATTTCTAGAAAGTGAGCCACTTTAAAAAAAGGAAAGGTTAACTATTATAGAGGTAGCAGAATGAATGAAGAGTGGAAGAGGCAGTCCAGCAAGAGTATCATATCAATACCGCAGAGATTCAGCACTGAGAACAGTTAGTTCATACCCAGAGGAAACCCAGGAAGACTCCATGATTCTGCAGACCTCCCATGCCAAGCAGGGGGTCACTGCTCTGATCAGTACTCAGCAAGGGGACTGCTGGGCAAATAAATTCACTGCAAAACTTTCCGAAAACCCGGGGGCACAGGGACTTCTGAATAGGATGGCCAGGCCTGTTGTGTGCACAGGAAGGCCTTTCCTCACTCTGCTGGTGTTGTCATCCACCCTCACGTTACCTTCCTTACTGTTCTGGGGGGACATGATCACATCAAAGCCTCAGGAAGTAAAAGGCAGAGAAGTCAGAAGAGAGAGAGATGCAGGAAACTCGGGGTAGAAGGAGCTGGAAGGCATCCAGGGAATGAGAATAAAGGGCTGGGAGAGGAGAGGAGAGAGGGACAATGGCATTAACTAAGCATCCACTTTGTGCCAGACGCTGCTGCCCACATCTGACCTGCACACTTAATCCTCATCACATGATAGGTTGTGTCACCATCATCTTCCCTTGTGCTGAAAAGACAGAACCCCAAAGGAAAAAGCCTGAGCAAGACCTGTGGTCAGGAACGGATCCGAAGAGGCTTCAGAATCCTCACCATGTGCAAAAGCAGGACCCCAGCCACCCTCACCTCCCTTTGATTCCACACAAGGAAAAGTTTAGAGGAATGAAGATTCCTTCCCTCATTTCTACAGCTACCACTCGCTAGGGAACTGCTTCTTTCAAAAACAAGGCCAAAGTTGGCCTCAGGACATGCTCTGTGGGACTTCAGTCTCCCCGGAGCAGGGTGTGCCCCAAACAGCCTCAGCTCTCTAGAGGGGACCAGCCTGGACCTCCCCTCCTTGCCTTGCACTGGACCAGCCCTGGCTGAGAATGGAGGCAGAGTCTAGTCTCCCAGAGGTGACACCAAGACTGGTAACTACTAAAATGTGCGTGGTAGCAGAGAGAACAAATGGAGCAGAGAGGAAAGGAAAAGAAGGTAAATTCCACCTAGAGGTCTGGGGAAGTGAAAGGCCTCATGGAGGCAGTGATGCTCTTGTTGACTGCAGATGACATCAGAAGGGCAGGCCTGGGACAGGGCACAAGGTGAGCAAACATCTGGAGGAGATGCCTCCAAGCAGCTTAGAAGAACTGGAGAAGAGATCTGGGAAAGCATCCACAGATGGCAGACAGACAACAGCCTGTGTCCTGGGTGTGGAATATATTCTGGGGAGCCAGGGAAGGGCTTTTTATAAGGCAGTGTAACATGAGTAGGTTCTCTCATCCACGGTCCTTGAAGACTTCTGCATGTCTGGCCTTGTGACTAATATGCTGTGTGACCTTGGGTAAATCCCAGACCCTCTCTGGTCTGCAGTTGTCTCATCTTCAAATGAGCAGATGGCTGTGTGACACCCAGCTGCAGTGCTCTGTGGTTTAGTCAACACACCTCTGGTCTGGCTCCCATGGCGTGCTGGAGCTAGCTAGCGTTCACTGGCTTGGGAAACTGATGGTGAAATTTCCAGGAATTTCTGTAAGCTGGCTGTTAAACACAACCATGATTAAAAATCAAGTTACATAACTCTATAAATATTTTTTTAATGCTATTAAAAACAAAGATTACAAACACTCAAAACTCATCCTTTCCCTAATTCTTTTACCACATTCTACTGTTATCTATACTCTGGATGTCATTTACATCTACCGTATGGGTAAGGCATGAGTGCTACTGCAAACCTCTTTCCAGCGCTCTCAGTGACACGGTGTTTGTAGCCTGAAATTAACCAAAGTGGGAATGTTTACACCACAGAAACTGGCGGATGCTATACACCAGGGCTGCTCTCCTCGGGGAGGTGACTTAAATATTTCCCACCATCCCACTCGCTCCCACTCCTGCAACGCCTGTTGGAAAACGGACCCAACCCCTGCAAGACCTTCCCAGAGACCAGAATCTGGCTCAGGGCTGGGGGTGGGGAGGGGCCATTATAAACTAAAGAAAACTCAAGAGGGCAGCCCAGGGTTTCGTGCGCTCATTTTTGGACCCTGGGTCTACATCCAGAGCTGCACTGTCTGTACTGTCCAATCCAGCAGCTACCGACCACACTTGAAATGTGCCTCGTGTAGAACTAAACTTATGACCTCATTCACTTTTAATTAATTTAAATGTAAAAACCAACACTCAATTCCGTTACTAGGAAACGTTTAAGAACGCTGAGACAACTTTGCATCTGCTTTATCAACTGTAAATTTTATGACTTCTAAATATAGATTTCTGGTGAAAATTTAGCTCCTGAATTGAGATGTGCTCTCAGTGTAGAACACACGTTGGAGCTGAAGGCTTACAATGAAAAATGTAGTAAAATATCTCATTAATAATTTTTATATTGATTAAATGTCAAAATACTACTTTTGATATAGTAGGTTTAAAAAAAATTGTATTATTTAAATTAACGTCACCTGTTTTTTTTTTTAAATACAGCTATTAGAAAATTTTAAATCACATATGTGGCTTACATTACATTTCTACTGGACAGTGTTGGTCTAGAATATTCTGGGTTGTTTTTCCCCCACTTGCTCCATTTGATATTTAAAAGCAGAAGTGGGCCTAAGAAACTACGAAAGACTTTTGCTAAGATTACAAAATCTGGAAGAAAATGAGCTCATCTTGTCAGATTGTAGGTGGGGTGGTTTGGTGAATGTCCACCGCCCCAATCAAGGGGAAGGTCTGTCCCTGGATGCCACGGCTGGGGAAAGGGTCCAGAGCAGTTGCACAGGAGCCAGTTTCTCATCCCAAAGCCCAAGCCCTGAGAGCAGACCCCAGGTCCAGTATGGGTTTTGTCAAAGACACGACCATGGAAAGATGGCCCCTGGAGCCACACGGGAGGCCTGGGTCCGAGACCCATCACGCAGCAGGAGACACCAAAAAGTCCGTGCGCCTTCCAACCCTGTATCTCAGAACAAGACTTCTCTCTCCCATACTTTTGTGCATGCTGTCTCTCTCTCTTCCAACTGGTCTTCCTTCTCCCATCCCTCTGGAGAACTCCCATGCATCCTTTAAGATACAGCTCAAATGTCCCTCTGGCAGCCCTTGCTGACCCAATAATGTCCCCACCCCACAGCCTTTTCTTACTGCTTTCTGGTTGACCTCGAAGCTTTCACTCTTGCCCCCTCAAACCCTGATTTCTTTCTAAAACACAAAATGTCTCTCCCCTGTGGAAAACTGCCACTGAGTCCCCCTTACGTTAAACAGTTCTCAAAGCTAAACAAGCATCAGAGACACCTAGAAGGCTCCTTACAACAGACTGCTGGGCCCCACCCAGAGTTTCTGATTGAGCAGGTCTGTCTGGGCTGGGACCTGATAGCATTTCTCACAAGGTCCCAGGGGCTGCAGCTGCTGGTCTGAGGGCGGTACTCTGAGAACCGCTGATCTAAAAAGTTAAGTGCAGGGAATGCCGGGGTGGCTCAGTCGGTTAAGTGTCTGTTCAGGTCATCATCTCAGGGAGCATCGGGCTCCCAGCTCAGCAGGCTCCCAGCTCAGCAGGCGAGTCTGCTTCTCCCTCTCCCTCTGCCTCTGCCTCCTCCCCTGCTCATGCTCTAATTTTTTTTAAAAATAATAAAATGTTAAGTGCAAACTCTTCACCTTGGCATTGGAAGCCCTGCACACAACATGGCCTCCAGTTACTTACTGCCCTCCTCTTTCCACGTGCTGCCCTGATCCTAGACCACCCATTATCCAAATGCCACAACTTTCATGCTTCTGCACCACTGCCCCTTCTGCGGGAGACCCTTTGCCCATCACCCACCTAGTTCCAGCAACTTCTGCCTTGATTTCACAATGTCTAAAACTCAAATCCTCAAAAATGAGGACATGGCACGTTTAAGAGTCTATAAAACAACAAATGCAGGCTGTAGGGGCAGCTACAGAAGAGGAGGGTGAGAAATGGTTTTGGCCACAGCAGCAGCCCTGGGTAATAAAGTACCAGCCTAAAGGCAACTCTGGGTCAGAACACTCTCATGTATCTATTTAAACAACCTTATGACAGTCACAGCCCAGTTACAAACTGTTCTTCTCTATCTGGTTTTCCAACTCTGCCACTTTCTAGCTACGTGGCCTTGGGTGGGAACTTACTTAACCTCTTTGTTTCTTATTTTCATCTGTAAAATGGGGAAAAAGCAACTACCTCATAGAATGAAAAGTAAATGACATAATCCCAGTAAAACTCACAGCTAAAAGGCCTCGAACACAGTAAGCCCTCAGTAAATGTTAGCTGTGGCTGGTATTATCTTTGGACCTGGGAAAGTCATGAACTTTCTACCTGGTCACAATCAATAATGGGGACAGACATATAAAAGATGTTTTTCTTAATGAGTACATAATCAGCAGTCCAATAAAGGTTGTATGGATGGACAGATAAGCAGATGAATGTTGGGTAGGTGTCGTGGGTGGGCAGGTAGGTGGGAAAACTCCTTTGTATAATATGAAAAGTGGCTCTGTGAGGCTGGTTTAGCAAAAGACACTTCAGATGCTTAAAAATTTTCCTAAAGAGGTTCACAGGCAAGCATACATTCAAAGAGGTCCATCACACCTTTGTTTCTAAGAGAAAAAAAAGGAAGCAGTGTAAATGCCTAACAATAGAGAATGGCACAGTCAGAAGATGGAATTCTACTGAATAATCAAATATGAAGGTACTTCCCCACTGACATGAAAAGTGGTTTGTTTTTTTTAAAAGATTTTTATTTATTTATTTGGCACACAGAGAGAGGGAACACAATAGGGGGAGTGGGAGAGGGAGAAACAGGCTTCCTGCCGAGCAGTGAGCCCAACATGGGGTCTATCCCAGGACCCTGGGTATCATGACCTGAGCCGAAGGCAGACGCCCAATGACTGAGCCACCCAGGCGCCCCATGAAAAGTGGTTCTTAACAGAATTAAGTAAATGGGGGATCTGGCTGGCTCAGTTGGCAGAGCATGCCACTCTTGATGTCAGGATGGTGAGTTCAAGCCCCACGTTGGGTGTAGAGATTATTTAAAAAAAAATAGATTTTAAATAAAGAGAGTAAAAAATAAAGTAATAAGTATGGCATCAATTCTTCTTTTTAAAAAACCTGTGGGTATGGGTATATATGTGTATATATTTTTTTTTTAAAAAAGCCTAGAAAAATATATCCTAAATGTGGTTATCTCTGGTACAAATATTTGAATGGTTTTAATCTCTTTTTCTTTTGTTTTTCCTTACACTCTCATTTTTCTCTGTTAACTATATAAATAATATGTGTTTAATTTCTAAAAAGAGAGAGCTTTTTAAAAAGCAGCTCCAGGGGCGCCTGGGTGGCTCAGTCGTTAAGCATCTGCCTTCGGCTCAGGTCGTGATCCCAGGGTCCTGGGATCGAGTCCTGCATCAGGCTCCCTGCTCGGTGGGAAGCCTGCTTCTCCCTCTCCCACTCCCCCTGCTTGTGTTCCCTCTCTCGCTGTGTCTCTGTCAAATAAATAAAATCTTTTAAAAAATAAATAAATAAATAAAAAATAAAAAGCAGCTCCATGAATCAGGACAGAGGAAACACGTAGGTGCAGGTGTGTGACCATGAGCAAGAGGGCGTGCCCTTTCTGTGCCTGGGTCCCCGTCCTGCTCACCACCTCCTGAAGCACCTGGAGACAGTAGATGAGGAAGGGTTTTAGAATCTGCAGCTGGCAGTCAGGGGGTGGTTTTATCCCCTCAGTGACATTCAGGAGTCTCCCCAAGGAGATTCTCAGAGAGGCAAAGGAGAGTTGGCTTCTGTGCAGGACTGGAAGGGGAGGCAGGGTCAGCAGACAGAGCTCTGGGCGGGGCTGGGGGGGCCCACATGCCTGCTCCCCTCAGACACCGGCTTCCTTCACCTCTGGGAAATGAGAGGATCAACTCTGACGGTGGTTTCTCAACTCTCCTTTGGTTTTCTTAAATAGCAGGATTCTTTTCACAAACGAAACACAGATTTCCCCATCAAGCATCAATAGTCTGCTCCTAGAAATCAGGCATCCTGTGCAAAAGTAAAAAATAAAGCCAACCTGGAACCTATTTCCCCTTATTTTAAAGATATTTTTTTTAAATTCATTTGAGACAGAGAGATACAGAGAGAAAGAGAGCATGAGCAGGGGGAGCGGGAGAGGGAGAAGCAGGCTCTCCGCTGAGCAGGGAGCTGATGTGGGGCTCAGTCCCCAGACTCTGGGATCATAACCTGAGCCGAAGGCAGAGGCTTAACCATCTGAGCCACCCAGGCGCCCTCCCCTTATTTTAAATGGGAAAAATCATAAAGCACTACTTATCAACTCCTAACTTCCCATTAATTTCCTAAAATGTAACTAAAGCATAGTAATACTCTCTCTACACATAATAAACTACCATGATAAGGGGTCAAATGTTACAACACCCCCCCTGCTGACCACCAAATCATGCTTAACCTTGCTGTGTGGCAAGCAACATGGACCTGGGCCGGCTCTCCCAGCTCCAGCACCACCAGGGACGCCCAGGACTGCCGGCCCTCGGCTCCCTCTGCAAAACATCTACACGTGGTTCTGACAGTCTCCCAACTGCATCTATAATTCACGTGACACTTGTCCTGCACGTGATTTTGTGACAAATGTTGTACTGAGTTTTGGGGACATAAAAATGTTGCTTGACATATAAAACACTTGCCGAAAAATAGTCTGAAGAGACACAGATGTTCTAGGAAGTCTGGGTTTTATAAACTGAGAGGCATTCATACTAGACGAGCGTCCACTGGACAAGCATTGTGCAGGGTGGACGCGCCCTGTGCAAACCGGGGGTGCTGCGGAATTACTCTAGAGAAGCTGGGGGTGATGCTGGGTTTGGAAGGTGGGTTTGAAGATGCATCTGCAATGTGCACATCACGCTAAGGCTGCTGACGGAGAATGGGGCTGCTAAGGGGCCCCTTCTTTAGCGCCACCATTGAAAAGAATCCCTATGCAGAAGCTACGGCCAATAATGATGCCACTATTACAAATAATAAAAGAGCCACAGTCACTGAACTCTCACACCTGCCAGGTACACTTCTAAACACTGATCATGAATTAATTTCTTTAATCCCTGTAATAACCATATGAGCTAGGCACCATTATTACTCCCATCTTACAGCTGGAAAAACTGAGGCAGAGAGCTTAAGAACTTGCCCAGGGTTCTGCAACTTGTGAGTGGCAGAGCTGGGATCTGAGGCCTGGCAGTAGAACTGTATACTTCCTTCCTGCTCTAAACCAGTGTCCCCACCCCCAAAAGCGGGGAGGCTCTGCAGAAAGGGAAGGATGGGGGACCTCGACCCCCCCTGCTTCACTTTCTTCTCACCCCAGCCCTTGCCCTCAAAGCAGACACTGAGAAAGAGCTGAGGACCTCTGAACCAGGCTAGCTCAGCCTACCAGGCCACAAGGACCCAGAGAGGGCAGTAGGCGGCCCTTACCCACAGCTTCCCGTCATAGTAGTAGGCTCCCAGGAGCTTCACGATGTAGGGGTGGTCACAGGTGGCCAGGATGTCGATCTCCACTGTGTAGTCCTCAAGCTCCTCCTCACTCTTGGTCTCAATTACCTTGGCGGCAGCCAAAGCACCTGTCTCCTTGTTCTTGGCCTGCAAAGTGGAGACAAAGAAGGTCAACAAGGACTGCCTGGCAGGAAACGGAGCCCAGGAAGCCAGCTAGGAGAGGCCCACAGGAGTGGGCTGGCAGAGCCCGGGGGTCCTCATGGGACAGAGAGGCCGGACCAGGAGATCGCTGTTCTTAACAATGGCCAGTGCTGCTCAGGATGTCAGTGCAGGGGGCACGCATGAGAAACAACGTTTGGCATTTCATAATAACCGTATTTTTTAAAGTACAGCACACCCATACTATGAGATAAGGAAAAACACAAGAATGGCTTAGCTCTACAAATACCAACATGGAAAGACTGTTGTTCAGTAAGAGATCCAAGTCACTGAACAATAAAGTGGTACGACACTCTTTGTTTTTAAAGATTTTATTTTTTGACAGAGAGAGAGCACAAGCAGGGGGGGCAGGAGAAGTAGAAGCAGGCTCCCCACTGAGCAGGGAGCCCATCATGGGACTCGATCCCAGGACCCTGGAATCAGGACCTGAGCCGAAGGCAGAGGCTTAACTGACTGAGCCACCCAGGCACCCCGGTATGACACTTTTTATATAAAAAATGGAAAACTGGGGGCACCTGGGTGGCTCAGTCGGTTGGGCACTGACTTGGACTCGGGTTGTGATCTCGGTCAGGGTCCTGGGATTGAGCCCCACATCAGGCGCCCTGCTTCTCCCTCTCCCTGCCACTCCCCACTTGTACTCTCTCGTGCTCGCTCTCTCTCTAATAAATATATAAAATCTTTTGAAAAATAAAAAATAAATAAAAATGAAAAATAAGCGTTGGTGAGAATGTGGAAAAACTGGAACCTTTGTGCATGGCTGGTGGGAAGGTAGAATGGTGTACTCACCAGGGACAAGAGTTTGGGGGTTCCTTAAAAGGTTAAACATAGAATTCCCACAGCCCAGCAGTTTCACTATGGGGGATAAATGCAAAAGAACTGAACACAGGGATCTTAGCAGGTATCTGTCCACCCACGTTCACAGCAGCACTATCCACAAAAGCCAAAAGGTGCAAACAAGCCAAATGTCCATCTGCAGGTGGACGGAGAAACGAAAAGGAGTACACGTGTTCAATGGAATATTATTCAGCCTTAAAAAGGAAGGAAATGCAGGGGCGCCTGGGTGGCTCAGTCGGTTAAGCGTCTGCCTTCAGCTCAGGTCATGATCCCAGGGTCCTGGGATTGAACCCCGTGACGAGCTGCTTCTCCCTCTCTTTCTAATAAAATAAAATCTTTAAAAAAAAAGGGGGGGGGGAGGAAATTCTGACACCTGCTACAATATGGATGACCCTTTGCTAAGTGAAAAAAAGCCAGTCACAAAAGAACAAATATCATATGCCCCCACTTATGTGAGATCCCTACAGGAGTGAAATTCAGAGACAGAAGGTCTAACAGAAGCCACTAGAGGGGATGGACAGATAGTGTTTAATGGGGACAGAGTTTCTGTTTGGGAGAATGAAAAAGTTCTGGACACGGATAGTGGGGAAGGCTGGACATTGTGAATGTACTTAAGGCTGCTAAATTGTACACTTAGAAATGGCGAAAAATGGTCAGTTCTCTATTTTTTTTTTTAGATTTTATTTATTTATTTGAGAGCGAGCGAGAGAGAAACAGCATGAGAGAGGAGAGGGTCAGAGGGAGAAGCAGACCCCCCGCCAAGCAGGGAGCCCGATGCGGGACTCGATCCCGGGACTCCGGGATCATGACCTGAGCCGAAGGCAGTTGCTTAACCAACTGAGCCACCCAGGCGCCCGAAAAATGGTCAGTTCTATGTTATGCATATTTCACCACAATTTTAAGAAGTGAGAGCAAGAGAGAAATGACCACGTAAGTGGTACAAGCGACTGCAGGCACGAGGAGCCGGCGTCCAGAAGGGAGCAGAACCCACACGCCCTCAGGCGGCCCGTGAGTCACAGGGCTGCCGTGGGGAGCACTCCCTCACTGTGTGCACAAGGGAGCACACTTGCCTACAACACGAGCCCGAAAAGCAAGCCACTGGGGTCTGGAGCCTCTGAATCGCGATCTGTGGGAAAGCATGGGGGGAACGAGCTGCCCTGGAGCCCACGAGCAGCCCAGTCGGTCTCCACTGTGGTGCCTTCCTGAGGACAGCGTCACACGCCATTCACCTCAGAGAACAGCTCTGCAACCCGACCCACTGCAAACGGTGATGGCCCAGCTGCTCCCACACGCCTAGCACCCCAGGAAGGACAATGGGCATTCGTATCGCCTCACATGACACGACAGCACCCAGCAGCTCAGTGTCCCCATTCTACAGGCTTAGAGGGGGGACATGGCTGGGCCTAGGGTAGTGGCACCAGAATTTGAATCTCACTTCCAAGACTCTGTGCACTTTCCACTACCAAACAGTCTCCCTATCATCCCCAGAACTCAGAAGCCTCTAAGACCGGATGACGACAGACACCTACGAGCACTCCCAGGCCAGCCCTGCACAGGGCACCCCCCATGCAGACACTGAGCAGGGGCACCTGGGTGACTCAGTCGGTCACGCAGAGACACAGCAACGCTGCCCCTGGCCTCAAGGTCCTCTACCGCCAGTGACCAGACTGCATGTTATGGGGGGAGGGGAACCAAGAGGGGGTGTCGACCCTTGCCAGGGAACCTTCCAGAAGGGAGTGATGCCAGTAGGCAATTTTTATATTCATTTGTAAATTTATTCTGTTTAGGTAACTATTTCTGTTAACTCAGCTGCAAAGTTCCCAGGCCCCCACACAGTGACAACGATGGTCTCCCACTGATCAAGGTCACTGGACTACACTTCAACATGTGCTAACTCACTTATCTCCTCAACCACCCTACGATGTTGGTGCTATGACTATCTCATGCACAGATGAGGAGACTGAAGTAGAGTCCCCTGCAACACGGGAGACAGGGCTGGTCTGGACCCAGGCTCCCAAGTCTGCACTCTTTGGCAGGCTCACCCTTCCTCCGCATGGTCCCTTCCACATGTGGCCCAGGAGCCCGGTGCGGGGGAGGGAATTTCATGTGGGGTCATTCCCCAAGGTCAGTCCTGGTGCTGGAACTCACCGGCTCACTCACCCTACCTGAGTGGGGGGGTCTCTCCCTTAAACTCCTCCTAAACTTGATAGCTTGTTGAGAACACCTGAGAAATTCATGAATTCAGCCATTGGGTGCTTGTGCTCTCGTGCTCTCTCTCTCTCCCTCTCACCTGATTGTGTACCCGCCCTTTCATTTCTGGTAATGCTGATTTTCAAGTGTCCCATGAGAGGACCATCAAAGTACCCTTACACATTGCACAACACTTACGCTCCTTCTCTCCAAACCCAGAAGAGGAGGTGAGGCCTGCAAAAGGAGAGTTCAGGGGGATGGCCAGAGCTACGGCCGGGTGAGCACAGCAACCACCTTGACCATGCTCTCCTGACCCCCAGCCAGAGCAGCATGGGGGAGAGCTGAGTGGGCATAAGCCGCCGCCCCCCCCCCCCATCCCGCAATCATTCACCTTTCACTCCTGAGAGGTGGGAAAAGGAGGCTGCATGTCATCTCTTCCTGGGTTTCCTGAAAAGAGTATTTTCTCCCCAAAGTGGGGGAGGCCCAGGCAGGGACTGTTTCCATGAGTGCACAAAACTTGCCTTGCCCATCACCCTGAAAGGCAGCATTGACCACGGGGCTGGGCCTCCAGCTGGGCGCCAGTGTCAGTACGGAGGGACACCCGCTGCCCAGCACCTCGCTCAGATTACAGAGACCAGAGCCTGCCAGAAAGGGATTAGTTGGCAACAGTCATGGCACCTAAAGTGACTTGGCCAAAATTAAATTCTTTAAAAGCCTGGTTGAGGCAGCAATCTGTTCACCCCGATGTCAGAGGACGGAATAATAATAGCTGATGATAAACACAGCTAACATTGCCTGAGCACTCACCGTGTGCCAGGACAGGCCTTAAATGGAATTTCTCACTTCATCCTCCATCCAACCCTTGGAGACAAGTATTAGTAGTCCCAAATTACAGATGAGAAAACTGAGATTTCGAGAGGCACGGTGATTTGCCTCAGGTCACACAGCAAGTAAGGGGTAAAAGCAGATCCAAATGCAAGCCTGTCTTGCTCAAAGAGCCTAAATTCCAAAATCTCTTCCCAACCAGCCCCTCTTGGCGAGTACCCCAGGGTTCCCTGCTCCATCTACCATTGCTAAAGATAAAGGAAGACCACGTAGGAACAACATGCTTGGCAGCTGTCAGGTACCAAAAGTACCAAAATTTAATCTACCCATAAGCCATTAAGGCAGGTGTTAGCCATCATGCCCATTTCCCAGATTAGCAGACTAAGGCTCAAAGGGGTATCAGGACCCACCCAAGATTGTGAGCTATTGTGGTCTCCTGACCCCCAGGCCAGTGTTCTCTTCACTACACTAGACTGCCAGGAATCCGCCTCTTCCCTCCCTATTCATTCATTCAACCATTATTTACTGAGCTCACGTTATAGGTGAGACACTTTTCTAGTGAACGAGACAGCTTCTGCCTAGACGGAGCATTGGTGGGAGGAATCACTGCCCTCCCGTGACATAATTCACCCTTCTTGATTTTTCTTCAGTGGAGCTAACCTGCCCACATTCCCAGTCCCCAAAATACAACGGAGCAGAATCCACCTCCATCTCTAGAAGTGGGTGTGTGACTCGTCCTGGTCAATCAGAACATGACTAGCTCAGGGAGAATAATGGGATCACGTTAGCCAGTGAGATGCAAGCTCGGAACAGTAGCAGAGGCGGCTGCGGTTGCCCCACACCCCGCTTCGCCCGAGCCTCCTTCACTGAGGCACCAGGCCTGGAGCTGCTGGGACATGTGCCTGCAAGCAGAGCTTGGAAATGAAACTAGCCAAAGCAACAGGGCCTAGAGAGGGCACAGAGGACACTGTTTGATCCCTGGGATTAATTTTTACACTGGGGAGGTACTATTGAGAGCCTCATTTTATATATAAGAAAACTGATGCTCAGAGAGGTGAAGTCACTTGCTCGAGGACACACAGCAGGTAAATAACAGGGCTGGGAGTTGAATTCAGGCCCATGTGGCTTCAGCGTCCATGTGCTGACCTCTTTGCTCAAGGTCAAATTCTGCAAAGGTGCTGTATGGGCCTCAGTTTCCCCCTCGTAGAAGGGTGAGGAAATGATGCCCAAGCTTCCTCCGTGGTCAGACGTGAGGGCATCTTGGAGAGTGGGTGGGTCTTGGAAAGCTAAGGGTGGTCCAAGTGGATGGGGCACCTGTGGGAGTTGACAGGCAAGGAGTCACATAAAGAACAAGTGGATTCCTGTGGCCTCTGACGTCCGTCTCTCCCACTGGCTGAGCAAGGCTGGGGTCCAGCAAAGGATGGGGGAGCCCCCACCCAGCCCTCCACTGCTGGCTGGCAGTGACTAACGCCTCAGCCCACACCCTTGAGAGCAGACACACAGTGGCCACTTGTGTTTACTGGCCGGGGCACCTCTGTGCGAACAATCTTCCCTTGTGCAGCTCTCGGGGCCCAGCCTGGAGGAGGTGGGGACAACTCTCCCAGCAGGGAGCCCTGCCCCACCCAAGGGGCCCCGGCCAGTCCAGTCAGGGGCCGGGGGCTTCCTAAAAGTCAACCACAAAGCAGCAGCTGGTGGAGACAACCCACCCCCTTCCCTCCTGGCTGCAGGCTGATCACTGTGTCCCTCCCTCCTCCTCCAGGGAAAGAGCTGGTATCACAGAACTCAGATCAGAAAGAACATTAACCACCACTCCCACACCCCATCTCCCCGACCTCCCCTGCAGAGGAAGAAACAGAGTCCACAAAAGTGAAGGCAGTGACCACGGTCTGATCTGGGACAGCTGCCTTATCCCCCTTGCAGATTCACAACTCTCCTTTCCTTTGGCAACTGCTCTCCCTCTTGGTGCCAGGGGTTCATAAGCAGCTGAGTCCACCAGGTCCCAGGGCACAGCCCAGGCCCAGCCACTCATTCCTGGCCCTCTCAGCCATAGCCAGTGGTTCACACTTGCACAAGTGACCCAAGGCAGGTCAACAGGGTTGTATCTGGGTGGTTCTGGGTCAGTTTGGGGTTTTTTGGTTTTTTGGTTAAGTTATCAGGAAAGCGGCTTTTTTCTTTCTCTGGAGTAACTGCTAAACTGGTAGAATGAAAGGCTGGAGAATTCATAGCCCATGTGGCCAATCCTGCAGAGAGCCTGCCTGGGGATGAAGCCCTGACAAAGGAAACAGGGCCCACAAATGGAGAAGGGCAGATGATGAGGCCTGTGGACACCTGGAGCCAACTGTTCCTGAAGACGGGGTCTGCCCTTAGACTTTTCAGTTACATGAGCCAATAAACTCCCTTCTGGACTTCTGTCATTTGCCACCAAAGAGTAAGTAAGTTTGCCATCTCTGGGGGTATTCCAGCAGAGATCACACATCCATGGAGGTAACTTACCACACCACACACATGTAATAAGGGCCACCTTCAAAAGGGTCACCAAGACCCACCAAGTGACCTTCACTGAGGCCTCTCACAGGACCTAACTGATAATCCAGGACACAAAGACCCAAGTAGAAAACATGGTTACTAAGGGGCCACAGGCAACAGAAACCAGGGGATTCTTCTGCCGGAAGAATTTTCCTCCAAAAAAGTAGAGATGCATATTTATTAAATTACCAGAAACAAGGAATAATGGGAACCTCCAGTTGGCAACAAAACAGGTGGTAAAATGGGTATGCTCATTACTGACAAAAACAGATTCCATCTTCTAAAGACAACAACTGCAATAGGTTTTTAAAGCCTATTAACCCTCATTCCTAAGAATTTAAGGCCAGGAAGTTATTCAAATAACAACAAAAAAAGAAAGGTACTAGGATCGGGCGCCTGGGTGGCTCAGATGGTTAAGCGTCTGCTTTCGGCTCAGGTCATGATCCCAGGGTCCTGGGATCGAGTCCCGCATCGGGCTCCCTGCTCAGCAGGGAGCCTGCTTCTGCCTCTCTCTCTCTCTCTCTCTCTCTCTCTCTCTCTCCCCCTCCCCGTCTCTCATGAATAAATAAATAAAATCAAAAAAAAAAAAAAAGGTACTAGGATCATGTTCACAGTAGTCCATAAAGATGGCAAAAAAATGCAAATAAGCTAAATGTTCAACAGTAAGACAATAGTTAACTTAGTGAGGTATTAAGCAAACCTTTAAAATGATAAATAAGAGGACAATACAGTAATGAGAGGAAATAATTAAGCCATAATAGTCAGTCAACAAGGCAGGATAATAAAGTTGTAGCTAAGCCAGAACTTTGGGGAAATTCTGGGCATCTACAAATGAGGAGGACCTGAAAACAGGGCATAAGGAATACAAGTGGTTTATGAAAATTAATTTCACTCAATGACATCTGACAATTATCCACAGGGCTCCCAGCAAGGACAGACTGGGGATGGTGCCCAGAAGTGACCACTTTATCTTGACCTTGTCTTGAATATATCCAGGGATGGGCACCCTCATCCATCCAATATGGTGGCTACGAGCCACACGTGGCTGCCACGCTGAACAGAGCAGAAAACAGACTATTCCCATCACTGCAGAAAGTTCTAGTAGGCGGCTTTGCACATAAGGCTGCACCTGGCAGAAAATACTTCCTCACAAAGGTGAGGGGGCATCTAAAACTCACTTCCATGTTCCAGACCCAGCCTCAGAAACATGTATTTCTTCTTCTAGGAAGAAACGAAGGAAGTGCAAAGAGCGGGCAGAAGCAGCTCAGGTGGTGATCACTCGCTAGTGAGGTCTCCCAGCAACCCGGCTGGGCAGCAGGCGTGAGGGAAGGCTCCCAGCCGGCCTGTCGGATGAGCAGCCTGGGCGCGTGGGTCAGAGCCAAAGAATGGAGTAGACAAGGCTAAAGCCTTCTATCTTCCCATCCTCTTGACTCCGGATGACTGTGTCAAATACGCTTCAGGCCGCTGGAACCGAGGAGGGGCCTGGTCTGGGTCCTACAGTGTACAGCTGTGGAGTCCCTGCCCGAACACATTTTCTCTGCACGGTGAGGTCTGTTACTCATCACAGGAAAGGCTTCGATTCCATTACCGAGGGAGGAAATCTAGGCCTGGAAGGTCACAGCAGGACCGGCTACGTGCAGGGGAAGGGCCCAACATAAAGGCAGGCAGGGTGTTCTGAGGGCAGCAGACATGGAGCCAGGATAGGCAGCCAAGGTGGCCTTGGGTTCGGACTTCCACCCATGCCCCGGGCTGGCGGGCATGAGTCAGCTGAGGAGCGGAGCCTGAGCACCACAGCCTAGCCCTCCAGAGGCTTGGGTCTTGTGGGCCTCGGGAAGACGGCGGCCTGCCTAGGCCTCCTGTACGGTCTCTGGAGGCCGGATAAGCATCACCCCAGCGGAATCCAGCATGGGTCCACGAGGTATGCAGAGGTACTGCTACCCGCTCCTGTTAAGAGAAAAGGAAGGCCCCTGTCCCAGGTCGCCCAGCTAGGAAGTGCCGTCAGGACTTGACGCAGGCCCAGCTTTCCCCTCAGAAGCCCCCTAGAGGAAACATCTCCAGGGGCTCCCACCCAGTCTCCGGGTGTGCCAGGCCTCCTTCCCCAGCTCTTCCCTCACAGCCTTCAGCCAGAAACCCTCTTTGGGCAAATGTCAATGGCTCCCTGCTGCCTGACCCAAAGCTTGGACACGCTGGCCTGGCACGAGGGGCCCTGGTGACCTGCCCCGTCTACTTTTCCAGGATTCCACCACCACCACCACCCCCATACACACCCCCCTGCTACGGCCAGTGCCCTCCTGCTTCCTTTCCTACTTTCATGCCTTTCCTTCTGCTCTTTCCTCCACCTGGAGCGCCTTCCCCATACTGTGCTTATCCCACAAAGTCTAACTCAACCACAGCCTGTTCCGTGAAATGCTCTGGGAACCCCAGCTCCCCGACTACTATTTCACACCTTATCAGGCCTTTCTCCACAGACCTCCTGGTTCCCCAGTCATTTGTGTTCAAAGATTCTCTCTCTAACTTGGCTGTGAGCTCTGAAAGGCTAAGTCCATGTCCGATTCATTTTAGTCTGCCCCATCGAGCCCAGCCCAAAACAGCCAGTGGATAAAGAGGAACATGGGAGCAGGGGTAAATGGGAAGATGGGAGAATGGGTGGGCGGGCAGGCACATGAGCAGCGGGTGGATGAATGGGAGGGCGGAGGGAGTAGCTGGATGGATTGGGGGATGAATGGGAGGGAGAGTGGGTGGATGGATGAACAGGTGGATAGATGAATGGAAGGGAGGGGGGTATGAAAGGATGGGTGTGTGGGAGGATGGACAGATGGACAGATGGGAGAGTGAGCGAGCAGGAGCATGAATGGGCAGATGGGAGAATAGGTAGATCTGAGAGAGGAATAAAGGAATGAAAAGTAGGACTAGGCAGTAAACAATCATTAAGTCTTCTTTTTTCCCAAAAGGCACTTGAGCCTACCTTATTGTTGACTTCTACGGACACCAGACTCTCTCCTTCCCTCAATACTAAAGCCAAGAGTTATTTCTACAGGTACCTAACCTACTGCATCTCACCCATGTCCCCACCTTGTCCAACCTAGAAATGGGCAAATTTCCACCAAGTGATTTGTAGAATGGAAAGAGCACAGGACCTAGGTTCAAATTCCGACTCTACGCCTTACCAGCTAAGGGCCCTTCAGGAAAGCAAGGAACCAGGCTGTCGTTTTCTGATAGCCAGGTGGACAATTCCAGAGACACAGGAGTAAGTTTAGAAGCCACCGTGGGTTAATCGGTCAACTACTGGCTGTTACAGTCCTCGCTTAGGACTGTGAGTTTTTGATTTTCAAAAGCCTCAGAGCATGTTTACCTTGTTCACCAATATTATCTGCTATTATTATGTTCAGCCACAGGATACACTAAGTATTTTAAAATAATGGATGGATGAACTGGTGTTCGTATCTGTGTGCAAACAGAAAGAAATGATGCCCTCCACATAAGGACAGAAAGGAAAGTGACAAGAAGTCCATTTTCTCCTCAATATATTTATATTCCTGAATCTCTAGCTGGTCTCTGGTTTTGAACGCAGTCTCCTCTCTAGCTCGGAGAAGCCAAAGCCTTTGACTGGGCAGGATATATGCAGCTACTGAGTCCTGCCAAGTGGAGAGAAACCACTTCCCTATCAATAATCACTGGGCCAAGTTTCAGCTCACGACAAATGAGACAGCCAAGTTTCAGAACAAGAGACACTTAAGGATGGCAAAGATTGTGAGGCGCAAAGCAGAGGAGGGGCACGGCTTCCAAAGCCAGCCATTTAATACCCTCTCCCTTGGGGAAGGGAAGCCTGGCGAGCCATCCTGGCACAGCAGGGAAATGCTGAGCCTCCAAATCCTTCTGGGCTAGCAAATAAAAAAACCAAAACCCAACAGGATTGGCCTCAAAGATACCACGCCACGGCTTGACTGAAAACCCAGGCAACCTGTCCAACTTGGCCAGGGATGTGGGAGCCTTCAGATCTCAGCTCTTCAAAAGTGATGGGGATCCAACCCCACCTACTGCTGATAAAGGAGGTGAGAAGGTGATACAGGGCCACTGCTCCCACCTCTCCCAAGCTCCCTCTCGCTGGAGGAGGGCCCAGAGAGGAATGGGTGCTGAGTCACGGCAGGAGGGCAGCCTGGGGTCAAGAGCCGAGAGAAGGGAGAGAAGGAAGGAAGGAGCTCTAGCCAGCACGTCTTCCGCGACCCACCTTCCTGCACACACCGTGCAGGGCTTACCTCCTCACTCCATCTTCACCACAACCTTGGGGGACGTGTGCTCTCTTACCAGCCCCACTTTCCAGGCAGTTCCAAACCTCAGAGGTGAAAACTGCTCCATGTTTTCAATCAACAGCACTTTTTGGGGTGCCTGGGTGGCTCAATTGGTTAAGCAGCTGCCTTCGGCTCAGGTCATAAGCCCAGGGTCCTGGGATCGAGCCCCGCATCGGGCTCCCTGCTCGGCAGGGAGCCTGCTTCTCCCTCTCCCTCTGCCTGCCTCTCTGCCTACTTGTTCTCTCTCTCTATCTCTCTGTCAAATAAATAAATAAAATCTAAAAAAAAAAAACAAACCAGCACTTTTTGTGCTGTTTTTTATTATTTTAAAAATCAACACACACTCATTAAAGAGCATCTTCTATATATAATATTACAAAGAAGACAAAGCACCCATAATCCCTTGAGCGGACCTAGAAGGTATTATGCTAAGTGAAACAAAGGAAACAGGAAGACAAATACCCCGTGATTTCAGTTATATGTGGAATCTAAAAAACAAACAAACGAACAAACAAACAAACAGACTCTTAAATACAGAGGACTGGTGGTTGCCAGAGGCGGGCGGGGGGGGATTTGAAATAAAGGGGATTAAGAGGTACAAACTTGGGGCACCTGGGTGGCTTAGTCTGCCTTCAGCTCAGGTCATGATCTCGGGGTCCTGGGATCGAGTCCCGTGTCAGGCTCCTTGCTCCTGGGGAGCCTGCTTCTCCCTCTGCCTGCCCCTCCTCCCTGCTTATGCTCTCTGTCAAATAAAAAACATCTTAAAAAAAAAAGAGGTATAAACTTCCAGTTATAAAATACGTAAGTCATGGAGATAACAATACAATACAGTCAATAACACTGTAACAATGTTGTTCGGTGACAGATGGGGACTATACTTGTGGTGAGCCCGGAGTATCACCCAGGATTCCTGAATCATCACGTGGTACACCTGACGCATTCTGGAGCACCTCCAGGGTGCCGTGGTGGGGGCCGTACCCACCTTAACACTTCCCAGCTGGGTGACCCCAGGGGACTTACGTGACCTCTCTGTCCCTCACTTTCCGCCTTCGTCCAATAAAGATGTTCTTAGTTCCTGCCTCCCAGGCTGTTGTGAGCATTCGGTGAGTTAATGTGTGAAAGACGCTTACTTAGAACAGAGCTGGGCCACAGGGAGCATCCCACAAACATTTGCTCCTTATTCTCCGCAAGTATATGCTTCCCCACTCTATAAAAGTGGGGTTCAACCGTGCACACTGATCGGTCGTTTCGCTGAACAGTATGCTTCTGCATTGTCTGCAGTGACTGTCATGCCATTTAACCATATGGCGTCACAAACAGCCCTCTGGATCACAGAACACTCTTCCACAGCCTCGCCTCCCAGAGCTACCGACTGTTCCAGCGACTGGCAGGGCCAGCACAGACCGGACATACTGTCAGGCCACCCGCCCCAGCCCAGGGTGCTGCACCCAAAGGCCCGAGACTTGATTCCGGATGCCAGACGGCTCTCCAAGTGGCTGGGCCACCGCAGGCCTCTGGGTCGCACAGGCGGGCAGCCCGCCCCCGTGCCCTGGCTGGCACTAGACCCAAAACGTGAGGAGCTGTGCTCAGGGCAGTCCTGCTGGCCCCTGGCTGTGTGTCCCCGGGGACTGGCCTCATAAGCCTGCAGGTATAAAGACAGAGAACTGCTGAGTCATTATGTGCCACAGCTGAAACTCACACGACACTGCACATTAATTACACTCCCATTAAAAAAAAAAGCCACCTACAATCCCAGAGATAACTGCTGCTAGCACTGGGGAGTACCTCCTGCCAGTATCCCACGGCGCAGGACAAAAAGTATGTCACACTTGTGAGAGAGCTGGTACCACACCCATTTCTGCAGAAAAGGAAACTGAGGCAACGTCACTTGCCCCAAGTCACACAGTACAGGCAGTGGCCGAGCTGGGCCTTGCGAGGTGAAGGGCACCACCACGTCAGGGGCCTCAGAGGCGGGGCTCGGGCGGGAGGCGTGGGGTGCTCCACAGGTCTTCTGGGGATCACCTCGCCGGCCTCAGCGGACGGCGTGCCAACGGAGCAGAGGCTCGGCACCCAGCTGGCTCTGCCTCCTCACTAACGCAGCCCCCAGTCCCCCTCCTTGGCCCACAGAAGCAGCAGGAGGTTTCCCACCACCTCAGAGTGGGCTGGGCTGGAGGGCACTGGAGGAAGGAGGCTTGAAAAAGAGCTGGGCACCAGAGCCCACCAAGACGCACAACAAAGGTAGAAAGACTCAAGGCCAAACAGGGAAGCGGGCCAGCTCGGACGGGGTCATTGCCTCAGGGTGACAGAGCCAGCTTTGATGGTGGCAACAGCCTCCGAGGCCAAGAATTGGGCCTGGGCTCCCAGACAAAACAGGCTGGAGCTTTCCAGGAAGGAGGGCAAAGTCAGGCGCGCCCTTCAGGGCGTGAATGTTGCTCTTCCACCAAGCGGGGTGGCCTCAGCCACCCCCGACCGACTGGCCACGGGCACGGAGCTGAGACTGTGAAGCCGGAGCCTCTTTATCACTGAATCGTGTTCATCGTCATAACACGGCAGGCGAGAGAGAAATAAGCTTTAGGCTGACCTCCAGGAACCCATCACACCAGCATCTACACAAGAAGCAGCCTCCTGCATGACAAACAAGGGGAGGTGGTCCAGGGAGTCTGCCCATCAATCCTCAGGAAGCCAGTCTGGTCCATCAGCCTCAAGAATCCTCAGCATGCTGATGGCAGCCACCTTCCCTTCTCCCTCCATTCTGAGCACTGTGTGAAGGACTGGCCGTGACTCAATCTTCACAAGTTCTCCCAGGGAAGCACTATTTTGATCCTCCAGTTTACAGCTCAAGATACTGAGGCTCAGAGAGGTGAGGGGACTTTCCCAAGGTCACAGAGCAAGTAGGCAGGGAAACTAGGAGAAAGCTCAGCACTGATCCCCATGCCTACACTCACAGTCACAGTGCTGGGCCTGCCCACAGAGGGAGGAAGCGGAGGCTGGCATTTACTCATTCATTGTTCACTCATTCAGCAAAAATTTACTAAGCATCTGCCATGAGCATCTACTATGTTAGGCACAAAAAAAATCTCCCTGCCTTCAGGGACCTTACATCTTCCAGAGAGGAAAGAAAATAAACAAGGAGACACACAAAAGAAATCTAGTCTGTGACTGGAGCTCTGAAGGAAATCAGCAGAGAGCTGTCACCTTGGTCAGGGAGGGGTGGTCAGGGCAGGACTCTCTGAGAGGGGACATGTGAATTGAGACCCAGAGGATGAGCAGGAGCCCTGGCTGCGCAGAGTAGTAGGAAGAGAGTGGGAGGCAGAGAGAACAGCAAGTGCAAAGGTCCTGAGACAGAAAAGGGATATACCTTCAACTCCTCTCAGTGGCTCCATCCCCCCACCCTCCAGACAGAGGCTGGCTACAGTTAACTCTTCAGTCACCAGCATGTGGTTAAACCTCTTGAGTATCAGGGACTGAATTCTGGCTCTGGTATCGCCTGTTAGTAAGAAAACAAAATAAGCGGGCGCCTGGGTGGCTCAGTTGGTTAAGTGACTGCCTTCGGCTCAGGTCATGATCCTGGAGTCCCGGGATCGAGTCCCACATCGGGCTCCCTGCTTGGCAGGGAGTCTGCTTCTCCCTCTGACCCTCCCCCCCTCATGTGCTCTCTCTCTCTCTCTCTCTCAAATAAATAAATAAAATCTTAAAAAAAAAAAAAAAGAAAACAAAATAAGCAAGCTATGGGGAAAGGAAGGAAAAAATGTAGCAAAGGGGAAAACAGGGGAAAAGGGGAAGAGGGAAAAGAATGAGTGAAGAGGAAGGGGAGTGCGGTGGAGGGAGGGAGAAGGGTGGGGAGAAAGGGGAAGGGGAGCACCCAGGAGCACCCCTAGCAAGCGTTAAGATGCTGTAGCACCAGCCGGCCCACACCCACCAGAGCGCTCTAGGAGGAGGCCAGGAGCACCCAGCTTCCCCACCCTGACGCTCGCCCACTTCCCCTGCCACTTCCTCTGTGAGCCGGAGCCCTGCCTACACCCATCACCACTTCCTCTGTGTGAGAGGCCACCGCCACCATCTCGGGGCTCAGACCCAGCTGAGGCTGAGGCAGGCCCAGGAAGGAGGGTGTAGAAACACGAAGGCCCCAGGGAGACCCCACACTGAAGGGACTCTGGGCCCTATCCTCACGCCCCTCGTCTTTCCCTCCATACTGTCCAGGAGAAAAGGCACAGGCTCCTAGCCAGAGACATCCAGGGTCAAGTCCAGCCTGGCCATGGAAAATCCATGTGAGCCTAAGCAAATCAACCAATGGGCCTCTGCTTCACCAGGTGTGGAGTGAGGATGCTAACCCCTGCCTTTCATGGGGCTAGCAGAAGCATAAATGATGAACAGATAAGAAGAGCAACTCCCCACTCACCTACCTTGTTCACCTTGGAACCCACAGTGCCTGGCACACAGTAGGTGCTCAGTTAATCATTCTAATGGCTAACACTTATTTGAGCTTTTCTGAGGTCCTGAGCCAAGTGGTTTCCATGGGTTATTTCACCCTCCAACCCCCCCATGAGGTAGTCTCATTCCCAGCGCCACTTTGCAGCTGAAGACACAGAGGCACGCTTAAGTACTTTTCTCAGGATCCTACAACCCACAAGAGGTAGAGAGCCAGGCTTTAACTCCAGAAACTCATCCAAGTTCCTGTGCCAGCTCTGATCCCCGGCAATCATGAGCTTCCCTTCCCTCCTCACCCTCTCTGCTTTCTTGCCTCCTCCTCATGACCATCCCTTGCTCTCTAGAACCTTCCTGCCTCCCCTCCATGTACATCTCGTTCTTGGGCTGGTTGCCTTCCATCAGTTACTTCCTCTCCCTGGGCTCTGACCGGGGCCCCAACCACAGTGCTGGCCTTCCCTCCTACTCCCACCTGCTGGAGCCACCAGGGTGTGGCCACTCTGTCCCAGCCTTCACTCATCGGTGGCCACCCCGGCCTTGGGCAGCCAGGAAACCTGGCTCTGGCATCCCCTAACTCCCCTACTCTGGTGACCCTCCAAAAAGAGCTCCTCTCTAGGGGCACCTGGGTGGCTCAGTTGGTTAAGCGACTGCCTTCAGCTCGGGTCATGATCCCAGGGTCCTGGGATCGAGCCCCGCATCGGGCTCCCTGCTCTGCGGGGAGCCTGCTTCTCCCTCTCCCACTCCCCCTGCTTGTGTTCCCTCTCTCGCTGTGTCTCTCTGTCAAATAAATAAATAAAATCTTAAAAAAAAAAAAAAAAAAAAAGAGCTCCTCTCTAACACTGCACAAGGCTGACCCGGTCAGGCCCTAGGGACTCAGGGCAAGCAGGACATTAGCTGAGTTCAAAAGCATCACAACCAAGTTCCTCAGCTTGGCATTCAAGGCCTTCTTGACCTGGCCCCAAATAGTATTCTTGATCTGGCCCTGCCCTGGCCAGCCCCTCCAGCCAAGCCCAGCTCCCAAACCCACTGACCACCTGGACTCAAGGAGGCAACTGAAATGTATATATAAGGGGCCAAGAGGAGGACACAAGGTGGGGGTGAACATCAGAGGCCGGATCCACACTGTGCAGTATAACGGCCACATGTCGCCACTGGGCACCTAGAACATGGCTAGTCCAGACTGAGATGTGCTGTAAACACGAAACACAAACCCATTTCAAAGACCTCGTATGGAATAAGAGTATTAAAAATCTCTTTCAGGGCATCTGGCTACACTGTCAGTAGAGTGTGCAACTCCTGATCTCGGGGTTGTGAGGTCAAGCCCCACGGTGGGTGTAGAGATTACTTAAAAATAATTTTTTTAAAAAAAACAAATCAGGGGGCGCCTGGGTGGCTCAAATGGTTGGGCATCTGCCTTCGGCTCAGGTCATGATCCTAGGGTCCTGGGATCGAGTCCCGCATCGGGCTCCCTACTAGGCGGGGAGCCTGCTTCTCCCTCTGCCTCTGCCTCTCTCTCTCTCTCTGACTTTCATGAATAAATAAATAAAACATTTAAAAAAATAAATAAATAAAAATAAATAAAATAAAAAATAAAAAACAAATCAGTAAGTAACTTTTTTACTCTATATTAATTATTGAATGCTGCAAATGATACTTTGGATATATTAGATTAAATAAAATACACTATTAAACAGGTGGCCAACAGACTCATGAAAAGATGCTCATCAACACTCATCATCAGGGAGATGCAAATCAAAACCATAAAGAGATAATCACCTCACACCTGTCAGAATCTCTTATATCAAATACACAAGAATCTACAAGTATTGGTGAGGATGTGGAGAAAAGAGAAGCCTCGTGCACTGCTGGTGGGAACGTAAACCACTGCAGCCACTGTGGAGAAGAGTATGGAGGTTCCTCAAGCAATTAAAAACAGAGATACCGGGGGAGCCTGAGTGGCGCTGTCCATTAAGCGTCCCACTCTTGATTTCGGCTCAGGTCATGATCTCAGGGTTGTGAGATCGAGCCCCACAATGGGCTCCACGCTCAGCAGGGAGTCTGTTTGAGGTTCTCTCTCTCGGTCTTCCTCTGCCCTGTCCCCCCTTACCCTGCACGCACGCATGCACACACTCTCTCTAAATAAATATTTTTTTAAAAAAATAGAGATACCATACAACCCAGTATTTCCAATACTAGGTATTTTTACCCAAAGAAAGCGAAACACTCATTCAAAAACACCTCTGCACCCCTATGGTTACTGCAACGTTATTTACAATAGCCAAAATATGGAAGCAACTCATGTGTCCACTAATGGATGAATGGATAAAGAAGATGCGGTGTAATGTATTACTATTAGTCAGTCATAAAAAAGGCTTAGATCTTGCCATTTGAGACAACATGGATGGGCCTAACGGGTATCATGCTAAGTGAAGTCAGTCAGAGAAAGACAAATGCCATATGATTTCATTTATATGTGGAATCTAGAAAACAAAACAACCAACCAACCAAAAACAGACTCCTAAATACAGAGAATACACTGGTGGTAGCCAGAGGGAAGGGGGCTTTTATGTGAAATATGATTTCATAATGCTGGCCAGAACTTCAAATTTGGTTCAGCCACCATGGGAGCCACACAAATCAGGCCACAGGCCACACGAGCCTCCAGGGCCACCGACTGGCAACCTCAGGCCTCACTATATGGCCTCTCTCCTGGGCCAGGCTGCTCTCCAGCTTGCCATCACCACTCCACCTACCTGCCTGGTGGCAGCCTTCCCCTTTTCCCAGGAGCCCTGCCTCTGTCCTGCAACAGCTCACTCAACCCAGCAGAACCCCCCCTTTCTCCCCCCACCCCGGGCACCCAGCAGCAGGGGAGGCCGCTGGCCACATCGAGCACCTCCTAGGAGCCAGATGCTGTGCCCTTCCTGGGCGGCGACTCCTCGTCTCACCCCACCCTACACAGGAGGAAACAGGCTCAGAGACCAGCCACTCGCCTGAGATCACACAGCCGCTAAGTGGGACAGCCAGGATTCGGACCCCGGTCCATCAGGCTGCAAGGCTTGAGTCTTTCATCATATACTCTGGGACTTGACACACAGACGTGAATTAATACTGTTTGCCAAACCGAATTGAGCCAGTTCACTTCCACGAGGCAGTGGTGCTCAGCTGGAGCAATTTTGCCCCCCAGGGGACATGTGGCAATGCCTGGAGACATTTTTGGCTGTCGCAACTAGGGGACAGAGGGGGAGGAAGTACCGGAACTGGGGATACTTCTAATGAATAGAAGCTAAGGATACTGCAAACGTCCTATCATGCGTGGGACAACCCCTCCCACAAAGGATTCCCACCCAAACATCAACAGTGCCAAGGTGGGGAAGCCCTGGTAGAAGAGGCAAGCTACCTTCACCAGCTAGACCCCAAGACCTGACCTCTACTGCTCAGCTGCTTGCCCACGCCCACCTTTGTCCCTCCTTTTTCCTTAGGCTCTTCTTTCCATCTTATCTCTTCCCTCCGGCAAAAGACACGGGGGACACAGCCTCCCGTGATGGGAACCGAAACATCAGCAATGATGACAGCCAGCACAAAGAGCTCCAGCGGCCCAGACCACCCAGACGAGCTGGAGCTCACCCCGACTCACACCTGTGCGGCTAGACCACCGAGGGACCCAGGGAGTGACGGACAGTGACCTTCCCCTCATTAGAATACGAAAATCTCCGCCCAAGGAAGAGCACAAGCCTCCTGAACACAACATACAACATATGTACCGGCTTGTTTCCTGGAGGTGCGTGAGCGACCTTGCGTCCGTCTCTACATACAGAGACAAGGCTCCCCTTTCTCAATATTCATCCCAACCCTAGACGAAAGGAGCCCATTCACTCTTGCTCAGGGAGTCTCAGCCTTGGAAGTTAATCCCGAGATTTCCTTATTTGCTGCAAGTTTCCTTTGTGCAACAAGTTCACCTGGTGTAGTCTCTACCTTGTGACTCACCAAGAAGCCAACTCACACTGGTTGGGTCTCACGACAAATACTCTTTCTTTGTCCCCTAGGAAGCGGCAGCTACTCGCCAGGACCTTCTCTTTTTGCTACCACAAGGGTCAACAATAACAAAGTATCTTCCTTTCTTGCCCACCTCCTGAGCGGGGATCAGGTGCCAAAGTGCATCATCATCCCTCCTCAGCTCCTTCAGCCCTCCTCTCCTCCAAATTATCATGTCCCTTTACAGACAAGAGCCTGAAGCTCAGAGTGCAAGGTCACTGGCTCTGCTTGAAACCCAGACCCCACTGAGCCCCAAATTTCTTCCCTTACCCACCCTGTCCTACTGCCCTCGGCACCAGCCGAGAACCGGGAGTGACCATGCAGGACTGTTTTCTGGGGTCTGTGAGGCGGGCAGCCCCTGGAGTTGTCCCTGGTCTGGGTAATCTCAGGAGGCCAGAGGACCCCACACGGAAGTCCCCACTTGGGGATCTGCTTAGTCGTTGAGCTCACGTCGCCAGGGCCTGCTCTGGAGCCAGCCAGAAACAGTCCCAGTGTTAAATCAGCTGCTCAAGCGGACCCCCTGAGGTCGGCAACACCCCAGGAAGCTCGGGGCCCCTGGAGTTTAGGACCAAGCCAGGAACCCACTCACAATAGCATGGACTTCTATTTAAAAACACTAGGCTGAGCGGAAATAAGGTTACTGCCTGGGGGCAGATCTCTTTCCGGAGGAGGAGGGGAGGGGCACAGGCCGAGCCCGGGCAGCCCCAGAGGAAGCGGAAACCCAGGCCTTAAAACTATGGGCAGGAGAGGAGGTGAAAGCAGGGCCCCGGCCGAGAGGGGCGGAAGGCCTGACAGCTGGCTCCCACCTCACTGAACCTCTGCTTTGTCTGAACCGGCAGCGCAGGGCAGGATGTGGCACTTGAAGGGTGAAGGTTAACAATGGATCTCTGGGCTGGAGGGCACCTGAGGTCCCCAAGGAGGGCAGACCCATCCGGGGCCCCACAGGACTCGGGGACTGGCCCTTGGCCAGAGCAAGGGAAGAAAGAGAGCCTCTACTAACTTCTCTCAACTTCTTTTAAAAATCCTCCCTCAAATAAGCATACCCTTCCACCCAGTAAATCCCTTCTGAGCATCGAGCCTAAAACAGGATTTAAAACACAAAAAGAACTTTACTAGCAAACCTGCTCATCAACATATAGCTCTGATCTAAGGCTCACTTTGGAAATGCCAATGGCCCAACACCATTAATATATCACGGATCAATTTCATCAAAACACTAAATTCGCATTTGCTTGTGTGCAGTTTTGTGGACCAGAAACACTAGGTGTACACAGAACACCGCACCCAGCCGAACCAAGTGGCGAGGAAATGCCCACATTGCACAGGGATGCACCTCGAACATGTGTCAGGGGCCCGTGGCCCACACCACATCTGGGGTCCCACTTAGCACCCGTCTTCAGATAACCCTCCTCCCGCCACTTCCCCTGCAGCCACGGGTCCTGCCCCCACAGCCACAGTGCCCAGCACGTGGTTTTCACCTTATGGTGCTGTATTTAGTGTAAGATGCTTGTATTTCTTATCTATAAATTTGTGTAAACTACAACCGGTTTTTTAGGTTCCTCTTTTTTTTTTTTTTTTAATGGGCTCCTGCTGCAGGCTGCAGTTTTAAGTGTTCTGCTCTTAGCACCATGTCTTATAAGGTGCCGTTCTTACTGATTTTACTCAGCATCAAGACCTTTTGGGGAAGGCATATTTACATTACAGCAGAACTGACTATGTTATGTAAAGTGCTTAGCACAGCGCCTGGCACATAAATAATAAGCATTTAATCAACTGTGGCTTGCTGGGGAAAAAAAAAAAAGCTAGGGGCGCCTGAATAGCTTAGTCAGTTAAGCTTCTGACTGTTGGTTTCGGCTCAGGTCATGATCTCAGGTGGTGGGATCGAGTCCCACGTGGGGCTCCATGCTCAGCGCACAGTCTGCTGGAAATTCTCTCTCTCCCTCTCCTTCTGCCCCTCCCTCCCCGCCCACACACAGTCTCTAAAATAAATAAAATCTTTTTTTAAAAAAGTGAAATATCCAATAAGATTAAGACCAAGGCAGCACTGAGCCATCCCAGAAAGTATGTAGGAAGCATTTAGAATAATACAGAAAGAGGCTTAAGAATGAAAGATGGTATAAAACGCTGCAGGTATGTAAGATTACACCCTGCGTTAAAACATTTTTTTTGCCATAAAAAAATGGTAAAGTCGGTAAGGAAATATATCAAAATGTCAAGAGCAATTGATGGGACTTAGGGTGATGTTTTCCCTTTTACCTAAAAAAAATTTTCTTTGTATATTCCCTATTTTGCAAAAGCATACACCTCTTAACAGCTTAAAGGTAACATAAGATCAAAACCAAAGTAACTTTCAAGAAGCAGAAAAATGGAGCACCTGGCTGGCTCCGTCGGTGGAGCGGGCGACTCTTGGTCTCAGGGTTGTGAATTCAAGCCCCATGTTGGGTGTAGAGATTACTTAAAAATAAAATCTTTAAGAAGGAGGGGGAAAAAGGCAGAAAAATAATCTCAGCCTGCTAACCCAACTCCTGATGTCTGCTCACTCTGTGCTTAGCACCTGAGTACCCACCCTGCCCCTGTAACAGAAAGCCCGTCCTGCTTGAAGGCAACTTTGTTCCACTCAACATATCAAACACTTCTCTCCTTTCTACCTTGTCTTCAGAATCAAGAGGATTTTTAAGAAGCATTCTGAAATGATACAGGACAAGAATTTTGAAACCATATAAATACTGTAACATTTGCTTTGTATCAAGTAATGAGATAGAAATGATTTTCTTTTGAAGTCAATTTGCATGGCATAAGGATTAGGGGAGAATGACCTTGATTCTGCCCAGAATGAATCCTACCCTCCTTTTTCTCTCCTGAGGCCAACTGTTCATAGGTATATCAGGGAAAATAGGAGAAAGGGGACTCCTATCTTGAGGTTGCGATAGTTTTCGGTTTTGAGCTTCTGCAAGACGGTCGTCAGGAAATCTGTAGTCAGAGTCCTGTCCTAACAAGCATGTGACAAATTGAGATTTCTAAGGCTGCATACACCAGGGAAGTCCTCAGGGCTGACTTCCCCACGCCGGCTGCCAGGACAACAGAGAGAAGAGATGGTGCTCCCCAGTTCAGAGCCAGCTAGCTGCTCAGGCACTGTGTCAACATGTAAGTTCTGGTCCCAGCCATAAAATCTAGATGGAACTTCTGGCCTTTGCTGCCCCGGTGGCCATGCCAGGGGACAATGAAGTGGAAAGGAGTTATGGTCACTGATGAGAGTCTGTAGTAAAGTATTACCGGATTCAACTTCAAGGGGCTGAGCAAGCAGCTCTTCAGAGGAGGCGGCATGGGTGACAGGGATCTTCAATCCAGGGTGGGTCTTCCATAGTGGGTAACTAAGGAAAGTGTTAAAGTGAAGCTCAGAGCCTTGGGTTCTAGTCCCTTCTTCTCCAGGGGCCCCAGTATCCCCACATATAACATGAGGTTGAGTTGGATGAGCGGGTTACACCCCAAGGCCAGGCAACTGATGTAATATGTCGCTCAGGTGTATCAACCATCGCACAGCTCTCTAGCTCTAGCTCCCTCTTGTCTTAACTATGAGAAAATCATGGATTCTGAGGTGGTGGGGAGGGAGCTGTGGTGCAGCCAGCTCACAGCTCTGGGAACCAGATTCACTTAAAAAGGGTGCACTTGCCCTGGATAACCGGGGGACAAAATAACTTGTGAATCAGATAGCTCCTTTGTATGAAACTTCCAGAGTAGCAGAGGGGTTTTACAGGACTGGAGCCAGCGGAAATGACAAGTGAAACTGACAAGGGGAAATCTTACCAGCATAAAAGTAAAGTTCTGCATTTAGGCTTAAAAGAAAATGAGGGGCACCTGGGTGGCTCAGTGTTTTGAGTGACTGACTCTTGGTTTCAGCTCAGGTCATGATCTCAGGGTCGTGAGATTCAGCCCTGCTTGGGCTCTGTCCTCAGCATAGAGCCTCCTTGAGATTCTCTCCCTCCCCCTCTGCCAGCCCCCGCCCCGCCCCCCACCGCCAATGCTCCCGTGCTCTCTCTCGCTCTCTAAAATAAATAAATAAAATCTTTAAAAAAGAAAGAGAAAATGAGCCATTTGGAGCCAGGATACACTGGGAGAGAGGACAAGTCTGCAAGTGAAAGCCAGCCCCTATCAGAGAAAAAATATTAGTGCGAGCCAACAATATGCACTGAAAACACCAACTGAACCTTCTGGAGGAAGGAGGATGTAGCAAGCTGACCAAGGGTCCAGCTGCCTTCATGATGGCCAGGGCACTTCTGGAAGGACAGGGTCTGTCTGGAGAAGGCAAGGACCCTAGCCGCGTGTCCAGGGGGGGCGCGGCAAGTCTGAGGACAGTCTCCTAGGGCCGCTAGGAGGAAGAAGCCACCCTGAGAAGGGTAAAGAAAGATGTGCCGCCTGTCCTCAGACACATGCAGAGCCCTCAAGAAGAGAAGGGCAGCAAATCAAGGCAGCCAGAAAAGCGCAGGTGTGAGCAATACAGAGGCCTGCTTCTCCAACCACAGGATCTCTACTCCAGCGGGGGTTCCACCCTGTAACAGGAAGTGCGGGCTCCGAGGGGAGGTGGTAAGGTAACAAACAGGCACCCAGATGGGCCTCGTTGGCCTCCAAACTGCCTCTAGGAGCAGCACTTCTCAAAAGTTCTGTGCTTAGCCATCACCTGAGCATCTTGTTAAAAGGCAGACTCTAACCTAGCAGGGCTGCGGTGGACCCGCCATTCTGCATTTCTAAGGCACTCCCAGGTGATGCTAACGCTGATCCTCCAGGGACTACACTTGCGTAATTGGCTCTAGACCCCCTGCAAGGCGGAGAGCAAGTCCCGACCAGGGAGGCCTAGAGAAGCCTCCTCTGTGGTCCAGCACTCCTGAGGTCAGAGTGGTGTACAAGCTACGGGAGCCCCAAGGAGGGTGCCCGTGTCTTAGGCAGGAAGGATCCCTCCTGGAGTTACACAACAAAGTAACATGGGGCCATTCGCTCAGTAAATGTTGCCTGGGGGAGAGGAGAAAAGAGAAAGGGTGGCGTCAAGCCCTATGTGTTTGGTCCCCAATACAACTCAGCATTGGTTCACAGGAGCAGGAACCAGACAATGACCTGCTGCAAACGTGCCTAGAATTAATCAGCTCTGCCCCACCCATGCCTCCACAAAAGCCCTCTGCCCCCTTATTCCTGCAGGGAAAGGTGATTGAGCACTGGAAGGCTCCCCGGCTGTGACACACACACACACACACACACACACACACACACACGGAAAGGTGATTGAGCACTGGAAGGCTCCCCGGCTGTGACACACACACACACACACACACACACACACACTCTCTCTCTCTCTCTCTCTCTCTCTCTCTCTCTCAAATCCGATCCCCGCAGCGCAATATTCCCAGGGCCCTGACCTCCCCTTGCTACTGCCCAGTCCGAGCCCACCTTTCCAAGCCTAATCCCTCACTCTAGAGCCACCCTTTTTCCCGGCTCTGGCTCATTTTCAGGTGTGTCCCCAACTCCACCGATCCCAACCCTTCCAGACTCGGCCGAGTTTCTCTGTCTCCACGCCTCGGCATGCTCACAGCATCTGTGTGGCCTGTCTTAAAAAGTATGCCTAAGAATCAGTTTTACGGCGGATGCGTCGTCTCGGATGCCAAGGTCCTATAAGCGCCCCTTTGTCTCCCCCTGCGGCGCCGAGCGCGGTGCGGGACGCACAGGAAGTACTCAGAAACGGAGCTGGGGGCGGCGGCCGTGCCCAGAGGGGGTGCCCAGCACGCAGGGGCCAGCCGAGCCGCGTGAGGGTCCCCAAGGCGGAGCGCGGGGCCCCGAGTTCAAGCCCACAGCCCGTCTGCGCCCTCCCGAGCCGTTGGCCAGAGCTGATCCGGGCCGGCGCCCCTTCCTTCCGGAGCTGTTCCACGCGCCCGGGGCCACCCACCCCCAGCGCCCTTACCTTGTAAACCTTTCCGAAGGCGCCGTCGCCCAGCTCGCCCACGATCTCCCACACCTCGTTGGGGTCCACGTCCCGGCGGACGTGCTCATATTCGCGGGACTTTCTCTTCTCGAAGGTAGACAGGCGCAGGATGCGGCGGAAATTGGCGAAAGCCATGGCTGGGGGCGCGCGAGCCGGGGGGCGAGGTGGCGCCGGCTCCGGCTCGGGCTCGGGCTGTGGCTCCGGCGGCCGCGAGGAGGAGGGGCTGGAGGACGCCGCGGCGCTCGGGGGTTCTCCCCAGACCCGCCCTCCCCCGCAGCCCGACCCCGGTCAAGTGCGCCCCGGGCTGCGCGCGGCGGGAGCACCCGGAACCGCGCAGGCGGCGAGCGGTCCCCGCCCCCGCTCGGTCCCGTCCCCGGGGCCGCCTCCCGCCTGCCCGCGCCGCTCACGCCGCACTCCGGCCCAGCCAGCGAGCCCCGGACGCGTTCCCGGGACCTGGCCCCGCGCCCACCCACGGCCCGGCTCCACCTGCCGCTCCCCGGCAGCACCCGGAGACCCCTTAATTGGCTGCGGGCGCGCCCCGGCTCCGCCCGTCGCCGCAGGGCACTCTGGAAACTGTAGTCCCCCGCGCGCCGCGCGTCCGCGAGCCACGGCAGGGCTTTAGGAGAGCTTAGGGCATCCCTCGGCGGCACCGGCCCGGGTCTGCGAGGCCGGCCGCGCCGCGTGGCTCGCTAAAGGTTTGTGGGAGCGAGGGGGGAAGCAGACTGGCTTTCGCGAACGCCCACTGATGGTCGCCCGAAGGCCAAGGAGGTGAAGGGCTTTAATCACTGAATCTGCCCCGCCACTACCCCGCAAGCCTGCTTTGCTCGCGCCTACTTTTCAGGTAGGGGACGCCCGGCGGGCAAAGGCTCCAGCCAGCCCCCAGGCTGCACATCCTGCTGGAGGATCCCGTGCGGTTTCCTCGGCGTGGTGCTGCCTCCTAGTGCACGAAATGCTGCGCCCCTTGCGGCCGCCGCCAGTCCCCGGAGGCCGGGGCTTCCCGGCTCGTTTCCTGCTTCCCAGGGGCTCTCCCGCACCAGGATCCACAAACTGGCCAGCATGAGAGGGCCGGGAGAAAGAGCTCCTTGGGGAGTTTTTAATCACGTGCTTCATGATGGATCTTAAGATATGTTTGCATATTTAGTAAAAACTTTCTTAGTCTTAATTTCGCAATTTTAAAAACTGAGCTCATTACAGACAGGAGTGAAGTTTTCTTTGACCTGCATCATCCTTGATCCTGGCTATTTGATTTGCTCCACTGCCCCTGTAGCAGCAACTGTTCACTGTCTATAGGACAATTATACTTTTATCTAAATCTACAAAGTGGTTCTGTGAAAATTGATAAAAAGGAAACCTCACTAAAGGGGAGTTCAGAGCTAAAAAGGGGAGTCGGGAGCACTTGATGTCAATTACAGGAAAATTGTCAATTGCAGACTCCAGCGTAAGAATACTCAACAGGAACATCATCAATTACAACGGGGAAAGATGCACATTACAACTCCGGGAAGAAATCCACTACTCTGGTAACTCAGCCAATGGAAAACCATTATCACCCTGAACTCTTGCTTTTCTCCAGTACGGTTTCCTTCAAAACAATTCCTCCCAACTTCCTCCTTCTCCATAAAATAAAGTTCCTCTCCTTTGTTTGTTGGACTTGCCTATGGTTTTTCCTTGGCTTGCGTGTCCTGAATTGCAATTTTCTTTTATTCTCGTATAAACCCATTTTGCTGGTAAAATAACTGGCTGTTTTATTTTTTAGGTTACATTTCCAAGTAGAGCATGATGAGGGGTGCGCAGCCTGAAAAGGTTATTATGGTTACTCTACCTAATAATCAAATGCAATGTCAGCGAATATCACACTCCAGGAATCGCCACCCCTATGGAGAATGTGAATGTTGAGATGTTTTCAGCCCTTCCTGAGCAGTGTGCAAATTCGAAATGTTACAGAAGCCTGGGATGCTGGTGGTGGTCTGCACAAAGGGTCCCCCGAGTAAAGGCTGCCAAGAGGTTTGAAAGGTCCCACACCTTAGTGAGCAATTAGAATTGTAGAAGGTCTTTATCACTAAAAGAAGGAAAACTCTCACTGAGTAAGCCCATGTTTAAACCTCCCCCAACTAGCTGAAAGGCAGGTCTTTTCAATAGTTTCCGTCAGTTTGACCAACTCGGTTAAGAGGTGGGGTAACAAAGGGAAAGGCTTTCCCACTGAGAGGCAGAGGCTGTGGCTTCACAGAAACTGTAAGTCTGAGGGGACGCAGGTCAGAGCCTCAGCTCATCCCCAAGCCTGTGCCAAGCCACCCAGGGCTCTGTGACTGGCTCTGTGATCTCTCCAGAAAAAAATGAAACGAGACACAAAAATGGAGAGGTTCACTCAAAAACTGTTAAGTGGAAGAAGCCAGACACAAAAGACTACGTATTATATGATTTCACTGATATGAAATGTCTAGAAGAGACAAAAGACCACATATTTTATGATTCCATTTTTATGAAATATCTAGAAAAGGGAAATCCATATAGACAGAAAGTAAATTAATGGTTGCCAGGGGTGTAAAATGGGAATTAGCTGTGAATAGACATGAGGAATCTTACAAGGGTGATGAAAATTTTCTTTATATAGATATAGATTTATTTAATTATTAGAGAGCATGCAGGGGGTAGGGGCAGAGGGAGAGAGAAACCCAAGCCGACTCTGCGCTCAGCACAGAGTCATGGGGCTCCATCTCATGACCCTGAGCCAAAACTAAGAGTCAGAAGCTTAACCTACTGTGCCACCCAGGTGCCCCTGATGAAAATGTTCTAAAATTAGATTATGGTGATGATTTCACAACTCAGTAAATTTTCTGAAAATCACTGAATTATATACTTGAAATGGGTGAATTTTATGATATATAAACTATACTTCAATAAAGTTGTAAGAAATCAGAGAGGTTCAACAAATCTAAAGCTACATCTCAGAAATAGCTAGTAGACAACAAGACTGGTCAAAGAAAAAAAAATTTAAAAGAGAGAAAGGAAAAATATGCACCAGAGACAATGAAAAGAGGGATATACTGTATTATAAAGATTTTTAAATCACAAAATGATATTTTAAACAAATTTACATAAATACATTTTTTTTTAATTTTAAGTAATCTCTCCATCCAACATGGGGCTTGAACTCATGACCTCGAGATCAAGAGTCACATGCTGTACGACTGAATCAACCAGGCACCCCAATATGAGTAAATTTTAATCTACATGAAATGGGTAATCATTTGCAAGAAAATATAAATGATATAAATAAATAATATATAAATGATATATGGATACATAATTTTAATAAAAAACAAAAGCCTAAATAAACTAATAACCAATAAAGAAATGAATCAAGAATCAAAAGTCTGCTTCTACTGAAAGACATCAGGAATTCTACTTATTTTATGAGATGAGATTTACTGCAACTAGATAAAGATAGTAAAATAAAATTATAGACTAATTTCACTTATGAATTAAAGAGAGAAAAATAAATAAAATGCTAGCAAGAAGAAACCAGAGGTGAATAAAAAATCAGGACCAAGAAAGGTTTATTCAGGAATAAAAGAATGGTTTTACATCAGAAAAGCCATCAATGTAAGACATCGCATTGACAAAGGAAAGAAGAAAATCACAGTCACAATAGTCACAGAAAAAGCATTCTTAGGTTGGATTCCCCCAAAGGGAAGGATCAGGATTTGAGTGCAAGTACTTTATTTGGGAGGTGATGCCAGGAGGCACCAATAGGAAGTAGGAGGCATGAAGCAAGTAAAGGATGCACTTTTGAGCTGATAACTGCTGAGGCCACCTGGGGCTAAATCCTAGTGGGGAATTCTGGGGATCAGGATACAACACACTTCAGAGTCAACCCACCTGAGAGGCAAGGAAATGGGAATTTTTCCTCCAAGTCCCATCTGTCCTTGGCCAAGGGCTGCTCCCTAAGGTAGCACTTCCAGCCTGCTCTGCTTGAGAGACAAGAAAACACCCCTAACTTGAGAGATGTCACAAGGCTTTGTAGAGCTTCTACTAACAGTCCTTATATTTCTTATTTCTTTTCCTTTCCTATAGCATTTGCTAGAATCTCTAGCTATATGTTAAATAGCAACGGTGAAAATGGAAATTCTTGTCTTGGTCCAACATTTAATGGGAAAGGGTTTAAAGTTTCTCCTCTAGGTATGATGTTTATGAAAGGATGGTGGCAAATGATCTGTACACAGAAGTTTCCTGATATTCCTAATTTGCTAATAACTGTTTATCATATCCTATTATATCATTGTTATATCATCTACTATAAAGTAGAACATCATAAAATATTTTATGCATTTATCATATAAGTTAATCATAATATTAATCATATGATTTTTCTCCTCTAGCCTAAAAACATGGTGAATTTCACTGATTAAAATATTCTTGCATTCCTGGAAAGTAAATATTTTGCCTGGCAAATCTTACATTTAGGATTTTCATATCTATTCACAAGTCAAATGGGCCCATACTTTGTACTGTCTTTATCTGGTTTTAAAATCAAGATACTGTTAAAATAAAAAACAAATGCAGACCAGGCTTGAAAATTCCCCAAGCAGACAAAACAATTTTAGTCATACAAACAAAGCTTAATTTAGCTTATTTTGCAAGACTAACTTGACCTGGGTCATTTCTTGCATATGCCTCTTGAAATCACAAGCAAAACTTGAACTGTTTCCCAAGGTTGATATAAGGTAACCACTAACCAGTTCCTTATCATTTAAGAAAATTCTGATAACCAACCACTGTGAGAAATAGACAGTCACTGCTTTCTCACTATATAAACTGTTTTATAACAATATACCCCTGAGCCTCATTCCAGGTTTCGGTTTGAGTGTTCTTGGTCTGCAAAATGTCTTCTTGGTGTGTATATCATAAACTTTTCTAATCACTACATAAGTGATTTGTTGGCTTTACTACTATTATTTCTGAACTTTTTTTTTTTAAGATTTTACTTTTAAGTAATCTCTACACCCAATGTGGAACTTGAACTCACAACCCCAAGATCAAGAGTTGCATGCTCTACCAATTGAGCCAGCCATGTGCCCCTCCTGTCTCACTTTCTGATTGCAGTTGGTTTTTTTTGTTTTGTTTTGTTTTTTAAGATTTTATTTATTTATTTGCCAGAGAGAGAGCACAAGCAGGGAGAGCATCAGGCAGAGGGAAAAGCAGGTTCCCTGCTGAGCAAGGAGCCAGACACAGGACTTGATCCCAAGACTCTAGGATCGTGACCTGAGCTGAAGGCAGACACTTAACCAACTGAGCCACCCAGGCATCCCTTGATTGCAGTTTCTTTTCTTTAATCTATTTTTTAAAAGATTTTATTTATTTATTTGAGAGAGAGAGAGCGAGCATGAGGGGGGAGGGTCAGAGGGAGAAGCAGACTGCCTCCTGAGCAAGGAGCCTAATGTGGGACTTGATCCTGGGACTTCAGGATCATGACCTGAGCTGAAGGCAGTTGCTTAACCAACTGAGCCACCCAGGCACCCCTAATTGCAGTTTCTTATTGGGTTTAGATATTGCAAATATCTTTCTGATTTATCATCCCTCTGTTAACTTTGCAAACAGTGTCTTCTGTTGAACAAAAATGCTTAATTCTGATTTAATAGAACTATTTTTATTTTATTTTTGTAAGTTTTAAAAATCAACTCAATTACTTTGAGGTTTAATTTACGTTCAGTAAAAATGCACCCAGTGAAAGCATACAGTTCAATGAGTTTTGACAAATGTAGATACCCATGTAACCATCACCATAGTCCAGGTATAGAACTTTTCCAACATCTGAGAAACTTACTTCTGCTTCTTCACAAGTCAATCCCCATTGACACTCCTCGCCCCAAGCAACCAGTCATCTGCTTTCTGCCACCATGTATTGGAATTGTCTTTCCTAATTTACCATATAAGTGGAATCATACAGTATGTGCTCTTTTATTTTTTATTTTTTTAAAGATTTTATTTATTTGACAGAGAGAGCAAAAGCAGGGGAAGCGGCAGGCAGAGGGAGAGGGAGAAGCAGGCTCCCCGCTGAGCAGGGAGCCCAATGAGGAGCTCGATCCCAGGACCCTGGGACCATGACCTGAGCCGAAGGTAGATGCCTAACTGACTGAGCCACCCAGGTGCCCCAGTATGTGCTCTCTTAAATCTGGCTTCTTTTCATTCAGCATAATGTTTGTTGAGATTCATCATGTTGTTGCATATATTTGTGGTCCATTCTTTTGATTACTGAATAGTGTTCATTATATGGATATACCATAATTTGTGATTCCATTCAGCTGTTAATGGACGTTTGAGATGTTTCCAGTCTTCAGTTATTAGGAATAAAGCTGCCATGAACATTTGTGTGTAAGTCTTTGCATAGACATACATTTTCATTTTTCTTGGGTGCCCCTAAGAGAGCAATTGCTGGATCCTGTACTAAGTATATGATTAACTTTATAAGAAACTATCTAAGGGGTGCCTGGGTGGCTCAGTCGGTAAGTGTCTGCCTTCTGCTCAGGTCATGATCTCAGGGTCCCGGGATCGAGCCCCACATTGGGCTCACTGCTCAGTGGGAAGTCTGTTTCTCCTTCTGCCCCTCCCCCCACTCGTGCAAGCTCTCTCTCTCTCTCAAATAACTAAATAAATAAAATCTTTAAAAGAAAAAGAAACTATCCAAGTATTTTACACAGTGGTTGTTATCACTTTACATTCCCACAAGTGATATTACTCCAAACACATTATCATCATTAATTCTAGCCATTCTTGTAAGTACATGCATACTGGCTTTTGCCCTGAAGACATTTGCCCAAATCCTAAACTACAGAGCTTAGGGAAGGAAGACACAAAATACAAGAGAAAGCCAATAGGCTCACAGGCTAAAAAGCTAAGCTGAGCCCAGATGTGGTCTCCAAATACAATTTTCCATGAAATGAGTCTATGGCTCCTTGGGGAAGTGCTTTCTAGATCTAAGACAGGAAGTGTCTGTCCTCACATCAATATCTGTGTCAAGGTTTGAAACAGAATAGAGAATGTATATAGATGGTAAATATGCAATGTAAAGATGCTCAGTGTCGTCAGTCATCAGGGAAATGCATTTAAAACCACTGGATCAGTTTGGATCGTTTAGGTTATGCTACAATAAAAACAAAACCCCCAACGTCTTGATAGTTTACAACAAAGATTGATTTCTTACTGTTTAGTAAGCTACAAAGAATGTCGCATCTATCTTAGAAAAAAAATGGATGATCTACAAAATTATAACTTTTCTTGAGAATCTCAGAGAACTGAGGTCCCAAGGCAACCAAGTGACCTGAGTTCCAAAAAGGACAGATAGGGCACAACACAGTTCACTTTGGCAGAATGTGGCTGAAAATGGCGGCCACCATACAAGTGGTGGAGAGAAAAGCAACTAAGGTTTTGGCAAAGGATTAAAGGCAAAATGTGGGCTACCATGTCGGTGTGGAATAGCTGGAGTTCCCGGGCACAAGAGGTGGTCCCACGCCCTCATAAGCTCCTTCCCACAGGTGAGAGAAATCGGGGGTAGGGCAGCAGACTGAAGAGTGCCACTTCTTGCCAAGGCAGGAGTAAAGGAGGTGGTTGATGGCCGCCAGGAGATGAATATAAGGCCTCAACTACTTCCCTGGGGAAGTAGCAAAACCAACTGCCTTCAAAGCAGAAGCTTTGTGCTGTTGGGAGAGGGGAACAAAACCCCTCCCTCCCAGGGCCCGGGTAAAGATCTCCTGCTCCTACCCTAGGACAAGGACGGGAAAGATCCTTCGTCTTTTTGTGTAGTTACTCAGGGACTTAGGCTGACAGAGCACCAGCATCTTGAGTGTTACCAATTACCATGGCATTGGGAAAGAGAGTTCTGATATTCTGGGAGTTGTTACAGTACTTAGCAGCACTCACTCTAACTGCTACACTGGGAAAATGCCCTTAAATAGGACAAGTGTTCTTCTCCCTCCCCTCAGCACCAGTGGATCTTTCCCTTTGTGGCTCCTGGTGAGTTCTGAGGGCACCTGCACCTAAATTCCTCATATGACATTATTTTTAATGTTGTATACAGTTAATACTCATTTAGGTTTACTCACACCCAGTGTGGGACCAATTTCTGGTGCTCTTCTTTCCTTCCTGAATTTCTGTATTTCTGTATGGGATTGTTTTTCTGTGCCTGAAGAAGTCCCTTATGGGTGTTATTTTTCACAGTTTTTGTGTGTTTGGATTTAGTTTGCTAATGTTTTATTTAGAATTATTGCATTTATGTTCACGAGTGAGATTTGTAACTTGCCTTTCTTATACTGATCTTGCCATGTGTTGATATCAAGATTATGTTAGACACATAAAATGAGTTCAAGAGTTTCCTCTCTTTACGATTCTCTAGAAGAATAATAAAGCATGCTGTATACTTTTTTTTTTTTTTAAGTAAACTGTATGTCCAACGTGGGACTGGAACTCACAACCCTAAGATCAAGAATCATGCACTTTACCGACTGAGCCAGCCAGGCACCATGCATGTTGTACATTTTAAACTTACATAATGTTGTATGTCAATTATATCTCAATAAAGCTGGAAAAAGAATTGTAAAATAACTAATTTAAAAAGTATATTGATTACAAATTGAAATGATAACATTTCAGACACAGGGTTAAATGTTATCAAAATTAATTTCACTTCGGTGCACCTGAGTGGCTCAGTCAGTTAAGCATCGTACTCTTGGTTTCAGCTCAGGTCATGATCTCGGGCTCATGAGATTTTGAGATCAAGCCACTCGATGGGCTCTGCGCTGGGCTCAGAGTCTGTTTGGGATTCTCTGCCTCTCCCCTGTCCCTCCCCTTGTGCATGTTCTCTAAACAAACAAATGGATAAAATCTTAAAAAATAATATTTTCACTTCTTTCTTTTCTTTTCTTCTTTCTTTAAGTAGGCCTCCACTCTATGGAGCCCAACACCAGGCTTGAACTCATGACCCTGAGATCAAGATCTGAGCTGAAATCAAGAGTCACACACTTAGCTGACTGAATCACCCAGGTGCCCCCCTTTTTACTTTTTTTAAAAAATGTGGCTACTAGAAAATTTCAAATTACATATGTGACTCATATCTGTGGCTCACAGTGTGTATTTATTGGACAGACCTAATTTAGCCTTTTTTTTTAAGATTTTATTTTCAAGTAATTTCTACACCCAGTGTGGGACCAAACCCACAATCCCAAGATCGAGAGTCACGTGCTCTGCCAACTGAGCCAGCCAGGCACCCAGAGAGTTGTGTATAGTACTCTTATATGTATTTTAATCTCTTCCCTATCAGTAATTGTCTCCTTCCTCGTTCTCAATTTTAAAAATCTTTCTCCTTATCACACTTGCCAAAAGTTTTATCTGTTTTTTATTGGTCTTTTCCTAAAACCTGCCTTCACACTAGATCTAACTACAAGTTTATAGGAAATATGGGAGACAGAGGGACGTGTTAACACATTGGAGATAAAATCTGCAAAAACCAGAATGTTTTCCTCTACATGACAATCTGGATTACTCAACAAATAAATTGCAAGAAAAAGAAAGATAGAAAGGACGAACCTGAAGATATTAAGAAACAGTCTAAATGTAACACTTAGATCTGTTTGGTTTCCTGACAAATAATCTATTAAAAATTTAAAGAAACAATCAGGGAGGGCCCCTGGGTGGCTCAGTCGTTAAGCGTCTGCCTTCGGCTCAGGTCATGATCCCAGGATCCTGGGATCGAGCCCCACGTCGGGCTCCCTGCTCTGCGGGAAGCCTGCTTCTCCCTCTCCCACTCTCCCTGCTTGTGTTCCCTCTCTCGCTGTGTCTCTCTCTGTCAAATAAATAAATAAAATCTTAAAAAATAAATAAATAAAAGAAACAATCAGGGAAATTTGAATGCTGAGTGAATATTTAATGACATTAAGGCATGATATTGAGTTTTAGGTAAAGTATTGGTAGGTAATCATGTTAAAAAGGCTATTTTAGTACTTTTTCATATATTTTTCAATTTTTCTTGTTTTCTAATAAATGCATTTAGGTTATAAATACTTCTCGGAGAAGCACTTTGGCCACATAACACAGGTTTCATGTGTAAGGAGAGAGTGTTCTCACATTCATTTCTTTCCTTTTTTTTTTTTTAAGATTTTATTTATTTATTTGAGAGAGAGAGCATGAGCAGGGGGAAGAGACAGAGGGAGAGGGAGCAGCAGATTCCCCGGTAAGCAGGGAGCCCGACGCAGGACACGATCCCAGGACCCTGAGACCACGACCTGAGCCCAAGGCAGACGCCCAACCGACTGAGCCACCCCGGCGCCCCTCACATTCATTTCTAAACGGTCTGTGAGTTCAGTTTAGAACTGGTTACATTGTAGCGGCAGGGGAATAATCAAGCTAACAAGAGACTTAAGACAACAAATCCTGATGGGGTGCCTAAGTGGCTCAGTTGGTTAAGCGTCTGACTCTTGGTTTCAGCTCAGCTCAGGATCTCAGTGTCGTGAGATGGAGTCCCATATTGGGCCCTGTGCTCAGCGGGGAGTCTGCTTGAGATTCTTTCTCTCCCTCTGGCCTACCCCATGCATGCTTTCTCTCTCAGTAAATTAAATTAAAAAAAAAAAAAAAAAAGACAACAGATCCTGACAGCAAGGCCAGAGGGCTGGGAGGAAGCAATTTCAGTTTCTTACTGGCTACTTCCCATGATGTTGCTGCCTAGGGAGGCCTTTGCTACCCGAGCCTCTCTGTGTCCAACATTCTAGTTCCAAGGCAGAACTCTCTTCTGTTCCAGGTCGCCAGAGCCTTCAGCCTAATGAGCGCCACGATGAAACTGAAGCAAGGATCGTTTCTGTGGTACCTCTATCTGGACAAGCTGTACTGCCTGTTATCCGTGAGGAACGTGAAGGCCTTGCTGGAGTATTTTCACCTTCTTGACGTCCACCACAACAACACCTTGAATGGTCAGTGAGTTCAGCAGGACTTCCTCTGAGTTGTTACCTGGCTTTTAACTAATGTGCAGGGAAACTCGCAGAACCAGAAACTGCCTTACTAACAAATATGTATTTTATCTTCTAAATGAAGCTAGAGAAATCGCGCAGTTGAGTGAGGAAGGGAAGGCCACTAGGCTCGGGGGGTGGGGGGGGAGCCCCTGGTGCCCTTTGGTGACTTGGAGAGTGTGTCATCATCCTCTTTAAGGGTCATTTTCCTCATCCATAAATGAAGCTTCTCATAATAGAGCCCACCTCATGGTTGGGGGGGAAAAAGATAATGAAATAAGATAATGTGTGGAAAATGGTTAACACAATGCCTGGCACATGGTAAGAACTTACTAAGTGTTTGTTATTATTATAATTATTCCTGGAGGCTGAGCCCCATTCAGGCACTAACCCTTGAAGACCCCCTAACAAGATTTCTCATCTGTCAAGTGGGAGGTTTGAATCAATGATCCACAGGATCCCTTCTAATTTTTGGTACTTGAGAGTAACCAAAAAGTGTTCATCATCTTGACTCTGCCTTTGAATGCACAAACTAATGGAAGACCAATTAAAATACTTTAGGCTTTTTTGGGTTTGTTTTGTTTTGAAGGACTGGGTATAAATAAAGTATCCTATCCATTCATTGTGATCTGAAGGAAATTGGTGTCATTTGTGAATAAGGTGTGTCTTCCATAAAGATTCTTTTTTAAAGATTTATTTATTTGAGAGAGAGAGAGAGAAAGAAGGAGAGAAGGAGCGGGGAGGGGGGGGCAGAGGGAGAGGGAGAGAGAGAATCTCAGGCAGAATCCCCGCTGAGCATGGAGCCAGACTTGGGGCTTGAGTGGGGCTTGATCACAAGACCCTGAGATCACGACCGGAGCCAAAATCAAGAGTTGGACACTCAACCGACTGCGCTCCCCAGGCACCCCTTCCGTAAAGATTTTTGAGAGCCTTTGCAATCTTTACAAAATGATAAAAGACACCTTTGTTTTCTCAAAATTTCATGCCTCAGTTTTTCTCTTTACATATAGATTCACACACAATGTCACCAAATCTTTGCAATAGCACAGACCTAGATGAGGCAACTGTAAGGGCACCCGGCTGTAAACAGAAAAGCTGGGACAAACCCAGGGCTTCCTGACTCCAAAGCCTACACTCATGGTCTCACCAGAATGTTTGCTGAGAAGTCTGGTCTCCCTAGTAACTAAATCACTCTGCGATGATGCAAAGCCTGAGAGGTAAAGTCATGCTCCTGTGTTCTGGTCACCAAGGGACTGGGTAGTGCCATGAGAGAGTGAAGACACAGCCTTAAGTTTTGCCTTCAAGGAGGCAGTGACTTAAGGCTTTGGAAACTTGAGTGGGCCAGAACCAGTATTTGCTAAGTAGCTACTAAGTCCCATACTGCAACATTTCTCAAGGAGCAACTACACAAAGGTCATTGTTATATATAATGTGTTGTTCCCACGTGTTCATAACTAGTGGGGCATAGGGAAGGAAAGACTGTGTCAGACGGACATCTGAATCCCAGCTCTGCCACCTCCAGTGGGGTCCACCAGCCAGCAGCAGCGATGTCCACAACATCGCAAGGAGCTTGTGAGAAATGTAGACTCAGTCTGACACCGGGTTTCATGAATCAGAATCTGTATTTTTACAAGATTCTCAAGTGAATGGTATGCCCATTACAGTCAGAGAAGCACTGAAATAGACCAGTTACTATCTGAGGCTTAGTATAAAAGGGTGTGATGCCACTTTCCCTGGAGGGGGGTTGGGGTTCAGTGAAACGCGGCAGCTAAAGCACCTAGCCCCTAAAGTGCTCCATGATTGCTCCTTTCCCCCATCGCCAAATGCATGTGCTTCACATAAGCATGAGGAGTACTGATACTTTTATAGGAATGATTTTTAAATTTCTCCTGTTTTCATGATCGCAAGTGAAAGACCCAAGTGAGATTCAGCTTCTCCAAGAAAGTGTCCAAGGTCCCCGGTGAGAACTCAGCTCTTCCATGTCTGAGGAGTACTGGGTGCCTGTTATTGCTTAAGGACACACCTCTGTGTCAATAACCGAGCCCAACCCCCAGTCTCATCCTCCACAGATCTGGGCCCAGGGCCTTGTCACACGGCTCCAGGGCAAGTAAGGTTTGAGGAATTGTGGAAGGGACGGTGACGAAGTGAGACACCAAGTGTTACCATGGCTATTTCGGCTCAGCAAGCTTCTGGCACTGCTGCCGTTTATGTGGCCCCTGCTTGTTCGGCATCTGGAACGGTCTCAGAATAATCCATCTCTTCGCCTCCCCACCTTAACAGATGTGCTGTTCTATCACTTCCTTCACCACGTGACCAGCTGGAAGCGGACACAGATCATGACTGTGTTTAACATGCTGGACTGGAACGCTATGGGCGAGATCGGCTTTGACCAGTTCTACATGTTGGTCTGCATCCTGCTAGCACAACAGGCGAGTAACAAGTCAGGATCTGGGGCAGAGGAGGCAGAGTGTGGCTGCCGCCACCATCCTGCTAAAGGTAGCCGTGAACTAAGACGGCATCAGAGTTGTCTTCCTTTCAGTCAAAACAGGAAGGGAAGAAAATGGGGAGACAACTACCTGTGGCTCCTAAACGGTCTGTCTATAACCTAGACATTTGCAGGCCACCCAGCCTCACTCCCCCTGCTGCCCATCTTCAGCCCTCCCGCATCCTCTTTCTGTAGATCTCACCCCATTGCTTTCCTCCTTGGCATGCCCTTCCTTGCCCTTCTTAAAGAGCCACCAGGAATCCCAAGTGCCTCCCTCTCTCAGTGATCACTTTTCTCAGAGAATTTTCTGAAGGGGATGGAGGATGGAGATGAGAAACTTTCTTCTTTGGGTTCCTACCTTACCCTATGCACACTTCCATTGTGTATTTGCCTACTTCCCACTTGGAAAGGAAGCTTGTCTTCAGGATCTTATCACCTTACCATGATGTTTCACAAGTAGATTCTCACCAAATATAAGGAAATGTGTTCTAGTGACAGGGTTCTGTCTAGCAGAATTGATCACAACAGGTGGCTTAAGTTCCCCTCAAATACAGATGCTGAAGCAGGACTTGATACATTAACCATAGAAGGCTTTCAACCCTGAGCTTCTAGGATTTTGCCTTTCGCTTTTAGCTCTCTAGGAAATGGATGTGAATATACTAGTCTTGATGCAGCCCAAGTTTTTAAAATTTTTTTTCTTTAAAGATTTTATTTATTTATTTGACAGAGAGAGACACAGCGAGAGAGGGAACACAAGCAGGGGGAGTGGGAGAGGGAGAAGCAGGCTTCCCGCGGAGCAGGGAGCCCGATATGGGGTTCGATCCCAGGCCCTGGGATTATGACCTGAGCTGAAGGCAGATGCTTAACGACTGAGCCACCCAGGTGCCCAAACTAATTTTTTTTCAAGATTTTTATCTATCCATTTGACAGAGAGAGAGTGCACAAGCAGAGGGAGAGGCAGAGGCAGAGGGAGAAGCAGGCTCCCTGCAGAGCAAGGAGCCCGATGTGGGGCTTGATCCCAGGACCCTGGGATCATGACCTGAGCCAAATGCAGACGCTTAACCGATTGAGCCACCCAGGTGTCCCATGCAGCCCAAGTTTAGAAAGTAGCACCAACAACACTGTTCCTTGTATGATGTATTTTTCTCAGTAGAACCACTTGGAAGAGCAATTTATCTTCCGCCATTCCCGGCCTGTCTTTGAGCTGCTTGACCTGGAGGGGGAGCTGAGAATTGGTGCAGAGAACTTCCACATGTACAACTTTCTCTTCAATATTAAGAAACAGGACCTCAGAGAGCTCTACCATGACTTTGACATCACAGGTGACCGTGTAAGTGCAGATTCCTTAAGTGTGACCTGGCAGCCTCTCTGTCCAAAGGCAGAGATAATGTCCTACTCCCTACTGTAGACACGGGTGGGGAAAACCTGCTTGAGCATGTCATGGCACTGGGATCGGAAAAAACTGAAGAGATTTATAGGCCTGTGAAGAGAGAGGACTAAGCGTTATATCATATAATATGGATGCAAAATTACAGAAGCTTAGAGAAGAAAATTTTGTTTAGAAGTTTAGAGAAGGAAATATATTAATATGGCAGGAGTTGACATTGGGGGAAGGGTTTATAGATTTAAGTATAGAAAGGAGGAAAAGTCTAGATGGGAACACATGAGAAAATCCTAAGAGAAAACAACTCTGGTGAAGACCCTGGATTCTGCCTATTTATTTATTAAGATTATTTATTTATTTATTTGAGAGAGAGAGAGAAACAGCATGAAAGGGGAGAGGGTCAGAGGGATAAGCAGGCTCCCCGCTGAGCTGGGAGCCCGATGCGGGACTCGATCCCAGGACTCCGGGATCGCGACCTGAGCCAAAGGCAGTCGCTCAACCAACTGAGCCACCCAGGCGCCCTGGATTCTGCCTATTTAAAGAGGAAGTCGGGCGCCTGGGTGGCTCAGATGGTTAAGCGTCTGTCTTTGGCTCAGGTCATGATCCCAGCATCCCGGGATCGAGTCCCGCATCGGGCTCCCTGCTCAGCGGGGAGCCTGCTTCTCCCTCTGCCTCTCTCTCTCTCATGAATAAATAAAAATCTTGAAAAAAAAAAAAAAAAGAGGAAGTCTATGGGGCACCTGGCTGGCTCAGGTGGTGGAGCACAGGACTCTTAATCTCAGGGTTGTGAGTTCAAGCCCCACATTGGGCATAGAGCCTACTTAAAAAAAATTTTTTTAATTAAAAAAAAAAGAGGAAGTCTATGTTGGGGAAGCAAGTGGGAGCTAAGGTTGAAAAAGATGGATCATACTATGCAGAACCTCAGGTGCCAGCCTGAAGCGTCTAGAGCGGACACAGCAGAAGTAAGAAAGTGACCCATGGTTGCTTTAGAGTCTACAATAGACCCTCTGTTCCCAGCTCCTAGACTACAATCAGACTATAATTATGTCCTAATTACTGAGCCTCTTCAAGTTTCCAAGTTTTTAAATGGGAAATGATTACAATCCTGCTGTCATCTGAAACAAAGTATCAAATCCTTCCTGAAATAATTTTTCTTTCTTTCCCCCAACAAAAGCGTCTTAATTACAAGGAATTTAAGCTGTTTACTATCTTCACCATGGACAAATACCAGGAGAGGCAGAAAGCAGAGAAAGAGAAAGAGAAAGAGAAAAAGGATCTGCTCAAAAAGAAAAGGCTACATCACGTTAATGTGAGCCTCAAACAGTTTCTTGGAATAAATGTATCTGAAAGTAGACTATAAGTAATCACAACTGTTAACATGTCTAAAAATAAATTTAGAAAACCTAAGTGGATATTTTTACATTGGCTTTCACACATGAAAGGTTCAAGTAAGTGCTCTTCGATCAGCAGGTTCTTAACTTAACTTACTGACCTCACGATAATATGATGTGAAGTAATCACTTTCTCTGTGGACATGTCTCAATTCTGCTGCTGCTTTTCCGATCAACACTATTCATAAGTATATCCAAATAATTACAAACACTGTCTGGAGCTAAACAGCTGAAAGACAGTGATGCTTTCCCACTATTTGTCACTAGTGGTCTAACACGCTCAGAATCCTGTCTATTCTCTCAATCCTTAAGCTAAAATCACCTGTATGCAAGACACTGCAAATTGGCAAATGGTGAAGTGCCTCTACCTATAAGGGAAACAGACTTTTAGGGATATGGGAGCTGTGTTCTTCCTAGGGCCTGAATTACAAAGTTAGGTGCTCAAGCAACTGTACAAATCTGCTAGAGTAGAATAATTATTAATGCCCTTGTATAATTTCAATTTTGTGTAATTAATGTCTTGAATAATTTTCAAAGTTTTTAGCATGGGACTTGTGACTCCTCCCTACCTGTCTATACTGTGATAGTAAGGGTGGTAACTACCACTGAGTAAGTGCTTGCGATGGGTTAGGCAGGTGCTTTAGATGCATGAAGTTATTTATACTCATAACCCTGTGAATCAAGTATTATCCAGAATTTACAGGTGAAGAAATTGAGGCCCAGAGAAATTAAGAACCTTTCCCTAAAATATATGGCATACCAGTGGTAGGACCATGATTCAAATTCAAGGTCAATTTGATTCCCAGGCTCAGAGCAAGTGATCTGAGTAACTCACTTCAGTTTTAGCAAATTCTGCTTAAGTTTCAAGCCAGTATTTTACTGGCTCAGAAATCCTTTCTGCATAATGCTGATTACCACATCTCCTTCTACCATAAACTTCTGAGGAACAAGTTTGGCAATTAAAGAGGTACAGCTCATTTACTATAAACCAAGAATTTCTTAAGGATCAGTTATGCAATATGACTGCCCAGAAGGCATTCAGAGTTCCAGGGTTACCTAAAAACCAACAAAAATCACTGTCAATGTGCAACAGAAAAGAATGCTGCTTATCTAAGATTGTTGTTCATAAGTCAAACTTGTAAGAACAGAAATCATGTTCATTACTATGAACACTCTATATTTAAGACACAAAGCACCTCAGAACAGTGCTCCTCTCCTCCTCTTATTCGGTGAAAAGTTTGCAGCCGTTCTCTAAGGAGAATACCCTCTGGCAAACAAGTGCGGACACTACTACACCTACACAGAGTACTGAACTGAGAGACTAGTATTCTCTGGCTGGAAGATGACAGTTGGAAATCCATCATCCTTTCAAAGGGCCTCGCCATTAAGCTTATCTTGGGATAGGTTTCTGCCTCTTTTCTGGAATCCTAGATGGCTTTTGCTGGCAGACACCCTAAGATCTACACATAGTTCTGGGAGGAGAAACTATAACAAGGTCTTAGAAAGGCTTCTCTTTCCCATTTTCCAAGGGCAACACTACTGAGACATAAAAAGTAACTATGGCATGTATGTTTTTTACAGACACCGTCTCTAAAGCAATGAAGATACTGTACCTTTTATTGCTTCAGAATGGGGCAGGGGGGGAGGGAAAGTCGAAGATAATAAGTAGCATAGGTTATAATTCTGACAAATTTTAAACTAAACTTTAAAATAATTTATTCAATTCGTTTATTTCAACTTAATTTAAAATGAACATCAAATGACTAAAGTTTTAGGAATGAGTTTCCCCTCCTCCCTGGAAATCATCAGGGTGACTATAAAAGGTATCGTGGTCCAACTATCAAATTTTTGAAAATCCTTTTAAGAGCATTTTCAGGGGCACCTGGCTGGCTCAGTCAGTTGAGCATCTGACTCTTGATTTTGGCTGGGATCATGAGCTTCAGGTCCTGGGATTGAGCCCCCTGTCCTGTCAGGCTCCACGCTCAGCGGGGAGTACGCTTGAGGATTCTTTTTCCCTCCCTCTACCCTTCCCCCTGCTCTGCTCTCTCTCTAAAATAAATGGATTAAAAAAATAAAAAAAAGGAGCATTTTCATAAACTGGGCAGCTCTAGAATGGACTCAGGAAACTGAGCGTTTAGTTTGGATGGGCACAAACTGAAACTGTAAAAACTAAAATTCAATAGCATGTATAAAGTGACATTGTTTTAGGACTAGAAGTACAACAAAGAAAACAATGTCAATGTCTACGTCGGGACTTTTTTCCTCAATTACATTACGGGATTTAACGTTTTTTTTTTTTTTTTTAAAGATTTTATTTATTTATTTGAGACAGAGAGCATGAGAGGGGGGAGGGTCAGAGGGAGAAGCAGACCCCCTGCCGAGCAGGGAGCCTGATGTGGGACTCGATCCAGGGACTCCAGGATCGTGACCTGAGCCGAAGGCAGTCGCTTAACAAACCGAGCCACCCAGGCGCCCCTGTCATTATTACTTTAAATACTGCTTTTGTTCCTCTTTTCTTTTCCTTCTGATATTCTAATTATGTGCATGCTATATCTTTTGTAGTTACACTGCAATTCTTAAATATTGTTCTTTTTTATTTTTTACTTTTTATTTTTTTTAAGATTTTATTTATTTATTTGAGAGAGCGAGAATGAGAGAGAGTACATGAGTGGGGGGAGGGCCAGAGGGAGAAGCAGGCTCCTCGCTGAGCAGGGAGCCCGATGCGGAACTCGATCCCGGGACTCCAGGATCATGACCTGAGCCGAAGGCAGTCGCTCAACCAACCGAGCCACCCAGGCGCCCAAGGGATTTAACGTTTAAAAAAATGTGTTTGTAGGTATGCGTGTAGATGTTTCAATTAAGTTTCATCATTTCAACAGTGAGTTAATCCACTGTGCTCTCAAGGTAGAGCTCAGACAGACCAAGTACATTTAGGTGTTTTTTGGATGGTGGTAACACTCTATGGTATCACTATGTCATAGTTACATTAGAATGACTTGGTCAGCAAAGCGCGCCCTTGTTCAGTGGCAGAAGCAATGGGCAGAGGGGCCGCACGTGCAGAGCAGGTGACTAGCAGGCCGGGCTGAAGAGAGCACTAGAGGTTCAGGCCAGCACCACAATCTATATCAGCTATAAAGAGGAAAGAATTTTAGAGGAAGCAAAGCAAAGCGAAATCATTTCTCTTCCATTAGTCCTTAGCTCTCATGTATTATCATCACTTGCCTCATGCCAAAGGCCAAAACTAGAAAAGGCCAAATCAATTCTGCTGACACCTGCCGAAACGGGCAGTTGCCCACATGAACAGCCCCCACAGAGCCAGAGAACAGAAATCACAGGAGACAGTTACTGCAAGGGAGGTTATCAGCCACACTTCTCTTTTCTTCTTTTCTGTAAGTCAAAATACTAAATCATAGCATATGAGAATTTGAGATGGACACAGGTATATTTGCTAATTTGTTCAATTAATAAGAAAAGACCATTAAAAAAGTATAGTCTTAAAAGCCATCATAAAATGAGAGTGATTTTTCTACATCAATGGGAAAAAGACCAATGAAAATTATTCAAGAAGTAGTATCAGGAAAAGTGGGATTAGCTAACTACGTACAAAAACAAAGGAATAAATAAATAAATAAATCTGGGCTGCTATTCTATCTTGCACCAAAATAACTCCAGACAATGAAGCCATAAAAGAAATACTAAAAACATGAGAAAAAAATTTTATAATCTGAAATGGTAAAACCTTTTGAAGAAGAAAACCCTGAAGCCATAAAATACAAATCTGATCAATCCAACCAAGCAAAACTTAAAAATTTGCACATGGTAAATTACACAAAACCAAAACAAATGGTAACACATGATAGAAAAATGGCTAATTTCCTTAATAGAGTATTCACAAATCAAGAGGATAAGGACCAAAGTGCCCCAGAAGTATGAGCAGACAATCACAGGAAAAAAAAAAAAAAAGGCCTAAAATATACATTAAAATGCTAAACTACAAAGAAAATATATAAAGATAGGCCACAGGACACAGATTTTCACTTAGATTGTCAAAGAACAAAATGTTGGTTAGGATGTATAAGAAAATAAGAGCGATCATATTGCTATAGTATTAAGTTGGTAAAATCTATTTGGAGGGCAATTGTGCATCTACTCTCTCAATGTGTATACTCATTGATCTAGCAATTCTCTCAAGAATGCATTCTATAGATGTACATAGACATAATGATGTAGCTATAGAAAAGGACATTTCCCGGCAGCATGGTTTACAGCAGCAAGATTCCAAGTAGCCAAACTGACCGAAGTGAAGTCTGAAATAACTGGTACTCCAGACAATGCAGGACTGGTGCAGCCGTAAAAGGAATTACGCAGATCCAAGATTCATCATTTTAAAGAGAAATCAAGGTGAATAGTGTATGTTTTTATGGAAAACACAGGGTAGGGTGGATGAATATACTCAATGTACACCAGAACAGTGCTTCTCACTGTGTAATTCTGTACACCGGCCACAGCAGCACCTAGAACTGCTCAGAAATCCAAATTACTGGGGCCCACTCAGACCTACTAATGTGGAACCCCTGGGAGAAAAGTCTAGCAATCTGTGTTTTCAGATGCCTTCTAGGTAATTTTGATGCATGCTCAAGTTGAGGAACTGCTGGGCTGGAGTATCTTTCTTTCTTTCTTTCTTTCTTTTTTTTTAAAGATTTTATTTATTTATTTGACAGAGAGCGACACAGCGAGAGAGGGAACACAAGCAGGGGGAACGGGAGAGGGAGAAGCAGGCCTCCCGCGGAGCAGAGAGCTCGATGTGGGGCTCGATCCCAGGACCCTGAGATCATGACCTGAGCTGAAGGCAGACGCTTAATGACTGAGCCACCCAGGCGCCCCAGAAGTATCTTTCAAGATACCCAGAACACTGGTAACAGTTGTTACATCTGGGGCATGGAGAGAGATTTTTCACTTTGGTGTCTTTGGATTTGCCCACCATACATATGTATCACCTATTTTATTTTTTTAAAGATTTTATTTATTTATTTGACAGAGAGATAGCGAGAGAGGGAACACAAGCAGGGGGAGTGGGAGAGGGAGAAGCAGGCTTCCCACAGAGCAGGGAGCCCGATGCGGGGCCCGATCCCAGGACCCTGCGATCATGACCTGAGCCGAAGGCAGACGCTAACAACTGAGCCACCCAGGTGCCCCTGTATCACCTATTTTAAATAAAAAAATTATCAAAACCTGCCACTTTGATCCAAAATGTATAAGAAATGAGCTCAGTGTTTCTAAAAAACTGAATTATGAGTTCTGATTTATGGCATGACCCTTAAGAGAAAAAAACAATAGCCTACTTTAGACCAAGATTTCAATGTGGAAGATAAAGCATATCTAGAAATAACCATGTATGGTTTGGCACAGCTAGAGCCTAAGTCTGGTGATAATGAACTTGTTATTTATTGAAGTAAGTTTTTAAAGAGAAGTAAAACCTTTTTAGAGGTTTTATTAGAAGGAGGCAGATTACCTTTATGTAGAGCGTAACAATTAAAAACCCAGAATAAAGGCCAAGACAAAGAGAAAAATTGAACATTTTTTTTTAAAAAAAGCACAAAAACCCTACATACTAAAATTGTACACATCAAGTATTGGTCCAATCTTATATCAATCTATTTACATTAAACAGCACCATGGTTTTCTCACCCAGGTTAGTTAAACATGCCCAGAAAATCGTTATGCGAAGTATATGTACCTTTAAAACAAAATAAATTCTTAAGAGAGTTCAAATTCTACACAAACAAAAAAAGCTTCTTAGCAACCATAGGTTATTGATGATATCACCCAATTTAACTTAGGAAAAATAGGTTTGAACACTTTTCCAGTTGTCAAACTTTGAGAGCTGTTGCTATTCAATGTGGCACACAAGTAACAAAGAAACTCTTTGATGACAGGGGCATTATATTCAAATACCCTCAAACCTCCACCTTCAAATATAAAAATACTCCTTTGGAATTAACGTTGCTGTCGTCTCTTGAATTTAGATTCAATTATCAGCAACCCTAAACTGAATATAGCCACAATCTTTAAAATGATTGCATAAAGAAAGGGAAGTAGTTAAAGCTCTGAGACAGGATAAGTTATAATTATAGGTATTATATCTAATCAGGCTATAGGAAATCTAATACCATTTTAAACTTTACATTTAAACTAATTAGCAGTTTCATTTTGCCATTAAAATTAATAGTGCTTCACATCCAAATAGGTGTGGAGGTCTGATTATTTCCCAACTGAGAGCAGTGTACGTACCTTCTTGTCTCTACTTTGCCACCTCAGAGTCTCAGGGCTACAGTGATTGTGATAGTCCCCCTCTCCTTTCTGGAACTAACTTTTCAAAGGCCCCAAATTAAATATAACCCTTGGCAGCTTTATTCCAGTCATAGTACGAGAGAATCAGGTACTCTCACCAGATTTTTCAGTCCTCTCATCTAATCTGCAGATGGCTCTTCATTTGACTCTTTGTTAGGAAAGATGAGAGAGGAAAACTGTCATCCACCACAAGTAGAGGTAACAGTGAACTGGAAAGCTAACATATAAAGCAATGTTTCATCTTTTGGTCTCACTGCTGATGTTTAAGTGATGTCCATAAACATACCAGTAAATCAGGAGTTGAAATTTTCTCTAAAAGACTGAAAATAGGCACAGTTCTCCCATGCACAGATACAATGGGTTTTCCTTACACCCTTCCTGCAAACTGGGAGAGAAGAGAGAACTGACTGTATTATCTTAGGGTGGGAACACCTGTCCTTCATTCTTGCATTCCCTGGCCCAGTGCATTTGGGGGCATGCGCTGAAAAATCTCAAGCAGAGTAGGTAGATCAATGAAGGTATTATATAGTAGCAACCCTCTAAGCCTGGATATAAAAACAGCTTTGATATACAGACATTTCAAAATAGCTATGCAGCTAAAGGACAAGAGACTTTTCAACTGAGTATCAGCTGAAAATCAGAGATCTGACTGTACTGACTAAATTATTGCCTAGTGTTCCAGAAGGGTACCTGCCACCAATGTGTTGGAAGGCACCAAAATTTAGTGTGAATGTAAGTAAGGAGCTCAAGATACGGGGACGGGGAAAGCAATACTGAAACACAATTTGCCAGTCTCTACTCCTTTATGGCTAAATATTAATTGAGCAAAGAATTCAGACCAGAATAGAAGTGAACCTCAAATACTGCTTTTCTCAGTTTCCATTTTAAAAAGCTCATTTTGTAACTGTTATTGATATTTTCGGGTATATATATATACACACACATACATATGTGTATATATATATGTATATTCAAATTCTGTATTGACAAGGTGCTTGGTGCTGTTCTTCATGGACGTAACATTCTATTTACAGTCCAAATCATTTAAATACAGTCGTTACATTGTTGTTGGGTGTTTTAAAATAAATGGTTATCTATTTTTTAACTGCCTTTCAAATTAGAAACTGTAATTACATGAGTCTCAAAGGCTGGCTCTTTGTGTTTTATTAATTATTTTTGTTGGTCTCCATCACAGATGGAATTTTTCACTGGTAATTCCTCAGAACTAAATCCATTCATATGGAATTCAGAGCAGTGAAAATAAATTTCACGCCATAGAGTAGGAAATGACAACGACAATAAAAAGGAGTGGGAGGGATCCTGGGACCAGCCAGTAGGATCAGTCAGTTCTCAACTGGTGTTGGGTTTTGCAAAGGCTGGCTCATTATAACTTGTACAACATAGTCCTTTGGGATCTTCAGCTCTTCCAACTTCATTTTGTCGGTGAGAGGTCTGCCCGAAAAGAACCATCGCTGGCTACTCGGTTCCACTCCTTCTGCTGCATGTAGCCTCCTCTTCATGTGGTATACAGTGTCTGTGCTGCGGACCACAAGTTTGAGGTCTTTGCCTGTGGAAAGGCGCAAACGGAGCTGACATTCATATCCAGAATTAGGTGGTGGCTCAGGAATATCCAGAGTCTCTATGTCGCTCTTTTCCTCTATCATGTTAATTGGTGGTGCCAAGCAGTAGACTGGAAGCTGATACCGGTTGCCCAGTTCATCATAGCACTCTGTGAGTGCACCTTCAGAAAGAGAAGATATGAACAAGAGTTTCATCTAAATGAACACATTTTTTTTAGATTTTATTTATCTGTCAGAGACAGAGAGACAGCGCATGAGCAAGCGAGCACAAGCAGGGGGAGTGGCAGGCAGAGGGAGAAGCAGGCTCCCCACTGAGCATGGAGCCCGATGCGGGACTGGATCCCAGGACCCTGGGATCATGACCTGAGGCGAAGGCAGATGCTTAACCGACTGAGCCACCCAGGCGCCCCTAAATGACACATTTTTATTTTCACTTTGCAAAATGCTCAAACCTCTTTCTAGCTTGCCACTGTAGAGAAAAAAAATAGAAGGTCAATCATTGCCAGCTGCTTTAGCAATGTCCATCATTAAGGCCCATAACCAACTGAGTGTTTATCTAACTTTAACTTAGCCAGGACCCTAGCTCCTTTCCCTCACCTTCTCTAAGTCATTTCATACCTCATTCACACTTTCATTAAATGATAAAGGAAAAGAAAGCACACAAAATTCTTATTTACTATTATTAATGCTTGGACCAAATTAAGGGGATATTCAAATTGCACTGGGATATCTTTTCAAAGAAATGAATCAGTAACCTTAACAACAACCACAAAAAACAGATCCCTTAGCTTAACTGACCACAACACGGTGTTCCAGAGCAGTTTCCTTAGTGCCTGGACTTCCTAAGTACTTAAGCCAAAAGTCCTTCGTCCAAAGAGACCACAGACTGGAGAATACAAGCCTACCAGCTGCTCTGGCTCCTGGCTTATAGATGAATCTCATTAGCACAATCACCACAAAAATGACTGAGGGTTTGTATTTAACCCCAATTAGTCAATCTATTACAAAGAAGCTATGGGTTAAAAAGGAAGAATAAAAGGGGTATGAAGTTTATAACCAAATAGCTCAGGGGAGAGAAAAAGACACTTATGGTTTAAAATAAGGTATTAATGGCTGATTTTTTTTTTTTTTTATAAAGCATAAACTGCATTATAATTACCAGGACTTCCCTTGGGAAGCTTGAAAGGACCTTAATGAATGCTTTCTTACAAGGTTATTCATAATATGTCCTTTGCTCAAACTGGAACATTAATGTCAGCTGATTGATAAAAAACAAAAACATCTACCATATTCAAAACACTCATATATGGTCTAATAAGTATGGGTTGGGACACTGAGAAATAGTTATCCATGAACCAATGAGTTAATGAACTGATCTTTGTGGTCACTATCAATAGGCTGAAAATACAAGTCACCCAAAATGAGACTGGAACAGTCACCAAGCATAATACACATGAATCTCCGCTTTCCTCTATGTTTAAAGATATCGTACAGCCTCTGTGTTGTTCACTAATTAACGTGAATGCTAGGACACTGCAGAAACAAATATACTTTAAGCACAGTTGTGATCACCAGCAGCTCCCTAACTAGCAACCATCTTGCTACAGTACCAATGCTATTTATAAATAGGGGTATAGTCACTTGTGCTAACTTCACTATTTATATGGCCTAGTCCTGAGGCAAAGAAACCTACTAGTGTCTTCCAGATGGGCTGGCCACCAGGAGAACTAGGAAAGAGAATGTGAAGAGTTCACTAGAGACACATCCTCTCTATTAAGAAAACACCTCAGATACATATCCCACTGACCCACTGATGGTATGGTCAGCCTGATAAGTACAAGAGCAATGTTCTGGCAATGTTCTGCTAGAAAAACATTCTTTTAGAGAAGCACCATTCTAAATCATTATCTTTGAAATCTCTAGACCAAGATGAAACTCCCAGCCTTGCTGTTAACTAGCTGCACAACCTTGAGCAATATTCTTTAACCTGAAATACCCTTCTCAATTAGCAAAATGAGACAGAAGAAAACCTCTAATGTGGTTACCAGGTTTGCATATGCTTCATCTTCAGTACCACGACAAATATAAAATAATAGGACTGTAAATAAAAACAGTAAAATGCAAGCAGAATGATGTCCAGACTGAAAGACAGCTGACATCTGCAGCCTCTCTAGAAAAGGACTAGAGATGTCATTGCAGCTTTTATGAGTGTGCTATAACATGAGTGCATACCAAAAACAAACATACAATCTAATAGGCACTTTGGCTCTTCCTAGATATGAATACCCACTCGTTCATCACAATGGAAAGTAGTTTTTTTTTTTTTTTGAAGATTTTATTTATTTATTTGAGACAGAGAGAATGAGAGAGAGAGAGAGCACATGAGAGGGGGGAGGGTCAGAGGGAGAAGCAGGCTCCCTGCCGAGCAGGGAGCCCGATGCGGGACTCAATCCTGGGACTCCAGGATCATGACCTGAGCCGAAGGCAGTCGCTTAACCAACTGAGCCACCCAGGCGCCCAGTAGTCTTCTTTTCTTAAAACTAATTTTAGTCATCATCTGCCAGTTCATTCATTCATTCCTTTCTTTCTTTTTTTTTTTTAAGATAATACCCTAAAGGAAGAGATTTTATTTTTTTAAGAACACTCTGCCACCAACATGGGGCTCAAATTCATGATCCTGAGATCAAGAGTCTCATGCTCTACCAACTCAGCCAGCCAGGCCTCCCTGGAAAGCAGTCTTTGCCCTTAGCCCAGCAAATTAGGAATTTAGTTTTCAGATCTCAAATGGGTGAGAATAAAAATTCCATGGAAGAAGTGCCAGTAGATGGCTTATCTTCTTATTCCAGCTCAGGCAGTGCTCATGTCTATAATGCTGGAAATAAGCTACCCAGACTTCATATTGCTTAGCTCCCATACTTTAATATTTTGGGAAAAGGTAACTTGCATTTTATTTAACATGAAGTTTTCTGGCTTACTCTTTTCCTCACTTCTGTCAGATAATAATGAGTTATAAACATGCTCTGAATAACTAAATAGGGCAAAAGTCCAGACCATGATGTCAGATATGATTTAGTTACATTTCAAGCTATAGTTTTATGGGTTACTCTCTCCCCAAATTAAATATCTGGGATCATAAATTGACAACAAAAACAAACTTTGCTTACAATATAGCCCACAGTTGAATATTACCCCAGAATTACCTACTCAGAGCAGAATGACTCCTCTGTAGGCCCAGACCCTTTTGAACAATATACTCCTAATTCTCCACCATTTACTAGCCCCATATCTCTTCAGTAAAGACAAAACTGCTCTGCTAATAGTGATCTCTAACACATAAGCTCTGTAGGACTTCAAAAGGACCACTCCACATACTCCATGGAGTTGCTGCATGAACATTTACTAAACACAGGGAAGAGAGTAAGGCATATCACTAGCTCTGGGGAGGAAAGGTTACAAGAGAGAGAACATTGTTCTTGATCCCCAGAAACTTCTAACTGAGATAAGCAGATCTAGCACACCCACCAGAGATTTTAAGTACAAACTGATAAACTGAAAATCAAACACAAGCTGAGACATCACACAACAGAAGAGTGACTAACATTGGTAGAGCAAAAAAGGAGAAATTCTGTAGAAATAGTGTGTTCTGGCCATGACACAGAATAAAAATAAAGGGCATCTCAAGAGGGGTGCCTGGGTGGCTCAGTCGTTAAGCACCTGCCTTCAGCTCAGGTCATGATCCCAGGGTTCTGGGATCGAGTCCCGCATCGTGCTCCCTGCTCGGCGGGAAGCCTGCTTCTCCCTCTCCCACTCCCCCTGCTTGTGTTCCCTCTCTCGCTGTGTCTCTCTGTCAAATAAATAAATAAAATCTTAAAAAAAAAGGGGGGGGCATCTCAAGAAATAGGAATGAGGAGGACAAGAATTAGTACAAGGTAAGCAGGAAATAGCAAGTGGTTTTGCTGAGGTGACTAGAGAATTGATGATGTGAAATTACTAGATTGACAGCAATAGTGAAAACCTGATAGAAGGGTTCAGGGGTTTAGATTTCACACTACAGTTAATTACTACAGGTGGCTGATAACAGTACATGAGTCATTCACCCAACAAATATTGAGTGCCTGTTACATGCCAAGCAATGTTCCAGGTGAACAAGAGACAAAGCCTGAAGATTATTTTATTATTTGCATAAAGGGAAAATGACTGGAATCAAGGGGACCTGCTAAAATGACTGCCTGACTGGAACAGAAAGGGATCTGAGAGACTCAGACCTAACGATAGGTTATGTATGATGGAAAACAAAAAGGAAAGAAGAATCACCTAAATCGGAAATGAGAGTGACAGAGAATTTAGAGTTAGAAGCTTTTTGCTTAGTTTTTAACTGCTTTAGGTTTGGTGAGATACTTCAACTGAATTATGGGCAGGTAACTTAAAAAGCATATCGGGAAAAGGGTAAAAGCAGCTTGTAGAGTAATAATCTCAAATGTACAAGTCTGAACATAAAAGCAAACATTTAAGGGTGCTTACTAGTTCTGGCTCTGAGCACCTGGCATACATTGACATTTAATCCTCACAATAGCCCTCTATGGTCAGTCTATTATACTCATTTTGCAAATGAGAAAATTGAAGCAGAGAGAAATAACTTGTCCAGGGGCAGACACAAGTGAGAGTGAAATAATTGGATTCCTGAAGAAGTAAATGTACAGCATAGGGATAAAACCATAGGGCTTGGTTCCTGGGTTAGTGATATGGTGAATGGGAAAAAGAAAAATGAACATAGGGGGAAAAAAGGGCAGAGGACAAATATTAGAGGGATGAAAAGCCAAACAAGAATCACAAGGAGCAAGAACCCAACAGTCTAGGGACGCCTGGGTGGCTCAGTAGGTTAAGCGTCTGCCTTTGGCTCAGGTCATGATCCCAGGGTCCTGGGATCAAGTCCCGCATCGGGCTTCTGGCTCAGTGGAGAGCCTGCTTCTCCCTCTGCCTGCCGCTCCCCCTGCTTGTGCTTGCTCTGACAAATAAATAAATAAATAAAATCTTAAAAAAACAAACAAAAAACCCAACAGTCTAAATGCAGTCCACCAACACAACTGCCAGTGACATGAACAATGTAAGGTCAAAGAAGGAACTGGAAGATGAGGCAAAAGGAAATGGCGACTAAGTTTCACTGCTGTGAGGCCATAAATGTAGTGACAAAATGGACATTTACTATCACTGTCTCATCTGCCATATTTGAGAGGAATATGTGAACAACAGGGCATAGTTATAAGATGGGAGAGTTATTCCGAAAGCAAGCCTGTGTGTTCAAACACAAAAGGGAAAGAACCACTTCTAAAGTTGATAAATATAGGTGCACCAAGGTGGCTCAGTAGGTTAAACCTCTGACTCTTCATTTTGGCTCAGGTCATGATCTCAGGGTGGTGAGATTAAGTCCCACATAGGGCTACACTGGGCATGGAGCCTGCTTAAGATTCTTTCTCCCTCTCCGCCCCCTCCCCCCGCCCCCATGTGCTCTCTCTTAAAAAAAAAAAAAAAAGTTGATAATGTAGGCATTTTTCCAGAAGGTTTTTTTTAAAAAAATATGTATTTTAGAGAGAGAGCACACAAACATATGCACAGAGGGGAGAAGTGGGAGGGGGAGAGAGAGAGAGAATCTCAAGCAGACTCCACGTTCAGCATAGAGTAGATACGGGGCTCCATCTCACGACCCTGAGATCATGACCTGAGCTGAAATCAAGAGTCTGACGCTTAACTGATTGAGCCACCAGGCACCCCTAGAAGGTTTTTACTGACCGCCCCCTGGACACTGAGGGTGTAGTTCATTTAGTAGTTCTTTACTAGCTCTAAAGAAGCTCTAGTCAGGCTTGCTCACACTTCTCACCAAGCGGCCTCTGTGGAAAGACATTCTTGTCTTTTTCCCTTCTCCTCATAAACCTACCATAGCCTTCAAGTCCTTACAGAGACAGATGGCTACCGAGATAAACAATTGCCAGGGCACGGCCTCCCCAGGTCAGGAAGCCCTGACATCTCCCCGCGAGAGTAAGAAATCTGCCAAGACTCCACCTTCTGTTCTGATTTCATACATAATTTTCTAAGTTTTTATTTACCTTCTATCTAGATGACTGGCTCAGATATTCTCTTTTCCTTGGTCAACTTGGTTTTCTATGGCTATTTTTAATTGGGCATCAAAATATTTCACAAGAAAATTATAAAGATAAAACTAGCTTATATGCCAAAAAAATAAGAATAGCTTTACTAAATGCCAGGAACTCTTTCTCAGACAATCTTTCAGGTTAAAAAAAGATGTCTTTTTAAGCATTCAAAGGCCTCACTGCTTATCCCTCTATGCTCACTCCTATAAGACTGCAGTCAGTCTTAATGTTTTTGCCACTTAATATGTTACTATACTATTAATTAATTTATGGTTAGTCACTTATCAGATCCTTTATTAAGGCCCTATTTCATTTCTAAACACAGCACTCCGGATAAAATCCTCCGTCTTCCATGTACACGTAATGTTTCATGGCTTTCATTCCTAAGCCTTATGTTCATGACAAATTTATCAATTAAGTTTATTAAATGACAGTTTCTTACAGGGACCTTTAAAGGAGCCAGAATTCATGGCCTGCTTCTTAATGGGCCTCTATCACGGAAATAGAAACAAGGTCTACATATATATGCATCCTGCCTATCCATGTCTTAGAGAATCCACTTGTTTCTCTTTAGTATTAATAGATGTAGTGTCTTTTTTTTTTTTAAGATTTTATTTTTAAGTAATCTCTATACCCAACGTGAGGCTTGAATCCACAACCCCAAGATCAAGAGTCGCAGGCTCAGGGTGCCTGGATGGCCTCTGCACTCAGCAGGGAGTCTGCTTGTCCCTCTCCCTCTGCCCCACCCCCTTCTCGCTCTGTCTCTGTCTCTCTCTCTCTCAAATAAACAAACACAATCTTAAAAAAAAAAAAAAAAGAGTTGCAGACTCCACTGACTGAGCCAGCCAGGTGCCCTAGAAGTATACAGTTTTACAGTATACTATATAGTGTTGGAGGGTCTAAAAATGAAATTAACAGTGAAGATTACTTGTGCATCACTATAAAAAACAGAGATGAGGGGCGCCTGGGTGGTTCAGATGGTTAAGCGTCTGCCTTCGGCTCAGGTCATGATCTCAGGGTCCTGGGATCGAGCCCCACATCGGGCTCCTGGCTCAGTGAGGAGCCTGCTTCTCCCTATCCCTCTGCCTCTCTCCCTGCTCATGCTTTCTCTCTCTCTCTCTCTCTCTCTGTGTCTCAAATGAATAAATAAAATCTTTAAAAAAAAATAAGAAAAATAAAAAACAGAGATGAAATGACTTGACAGTGTCATTCAACTGCTTTGTTACTGTTAAATCCAGGATTTGAGTTCAAATCCCAATCCCAATTCCATGACTTATAAATTGGAAAAAGGATGTAACCACTCTGTATTTCAGTTTTCTCATCTATTTTTATTTTTTAAAAAGATTTTAAAATTTATTTTAGAGAGAATCTCAAGCCAACTCCACACTGAGCGTGGAGCCCAACTTGGGGCTCAATCCCAGGACCCTGAGATCTTGACCTGAGCTGAAACCAAGAGTCGGATGCTTAACTGACTGCACCACCCAGGCACTCCTTCTCATCTCTTTAAAATGGGCACTGTTGTAGGTGATTATTACAGGCATAAGGATTACATAACATCAGTTCAAAACATGAGTTATGAGTATTTTATTACTCCTGATTCTCAGTCTAGGTGTTCTTCTCATCATGTTGGCTCCCTATACATAGAAATGATCTAAAAATAAATGCTCTATTTATGCTATTTGTAAGTGCCTTTATTTTTTTTTTTTAGAAAGATTTTATAGACTGGGGGAAGAGAGAGTGTGTGTGTGCACAAGAAGGGGAAGGGGCAGAGGGAGAGGGAACCCCAAGCAGACTCTGTACTGAGCACGAAGCCTGATGTGGGGCTCAATCCCACAACCCGAAGACTTGAGCTGAAGTCAAGAGTCAGATGCTCAACCGAGCCACCTGGGCATCCCTAAGTGCCCTGATTTTTAAAAACTTACATCACATTATACATAATTAAATTTATTCACATTTGATATATTTTAAGGTAAGTCCAGGAAAGAGGAAAACAAAATTCTGGGCAACTCTTTTCCCTCCTATATTTTGAAAGTGATTAAAAAAAGTTTAAAGAATTACCCTTTCTTACCTCCTATATCCCTAAGCATGAAAAAGGACAAAAGAAATGGACCTTCAAAAGCCTAACTGAACACCTGGCAATATTTAGCCACAAGAAATAACAAGAGTAAAGTTGGAGTTAAGTCTGTAAGAAAGAGAAAAGCAAGTGTCTGAATAACAGTGAGCAGCTACTCCTAGACAAGAAAGGCTAAAAGGGGAGCTTTTACATTTGAATTGGGAGGGAGGTGGAAAACACATTAATTGTAGATGCTAAAGAAATAAACAACCACCTTTCTAAAAAATTAGAAAGTAGGGAGAGAAGGAGTAGCCAATTTTAAAAATCCTTTTTAATCTTCTATATAGTAATTCTATAAAGCATTAAATGCTCTCATCTTTATGAAATAGGTTATTGTTTCTGAACAAGTTTTAACTGAAAATTACTGAATAGTCACTATGGGCCAAGCTCTGAAAAATGAAAATAATAACCACCTTTTTTTTTTTTTTGAAGATTTTAAGTAATCTCTACAACACCCAAAATGGGACTTGAACTCACAACCCTGAAATCTACCTACTGAGCCAGCCAGGTGTACCCTACCTTAAAAAAAATAAAACAAAAAACCCCAGAAAAACAAAAAAATCCCTCTTTTTATGCTAACTTGGATAAACCACTTAATCTGTAACCTTAGTTTCACTGGCAAAATACTATATTAGGAATGTTTTTAGGATTTTTAGGTAATGGCAAAATAGCAATTAGAAAAAGGAGATAACTCTTTTTTAGGATACTCTTTTTTAGAAATTTAGGACCATGAGAAAAAATGTGTAAATCATGAGAAATAAAGTTCTTATAGGATGGGGAGGCTGTGGAAAAGAGGTACCAGATACCAGAATCATCCTGGGAGATTTTTCCATAATACACATGTCCATATATATCCTCAATCTGAGTCACAATTTCCAGAGTGAAAACAGATGCGCACATATAAAATACCCAGGTAGAGGTGCCTGGTGGCTCAGTCATTAAGTGTCTGCCTTCGGCTCGGGTCATGATCCCAGGGTCCTGGGATCGAGCCCCACATCGGGCTCCCTGCTTGATGGGGAGCCTGCTTCTTCCTCTCCCACTCCCCCTGCTTGTGTTCCCTCTCTCACTGTGTCTCTCTCTGTCAAATAAACAAAATCTTTAAAAAAATTTAAAAATAAAATAAAATAAAATTCCCAGGTAGTCATGACACCATCTTCTCTCTAACTCTCCCTATTGCCATTTGAGAATAATGAACTAAAGACATCATTGATATTAATAAAGGAGGATAATTAAAAAGCATGGAATTATTTTGTGCTTGGACAAGACAGAAATATAATGAATACAACCTGTAGCCTGGAACTGAGACAAGAACAGAATTATTCATGGAATCACTATATGAAAAAGAAACAAGGTGGAAACATGGGGCAAGGGCGTTGGGTGATGGGAGGTATTTTGGTTGTTTCTCTGAAAAATAACTCAGGAAGATAATTTTTTTTTTTTTTAAGATTTTATTTATTTTTTGACAGAGAGAGAGACAGCGAGAGAGGGAACACAAGCAGGGGGAGTGGGAGAGGGAGAAGCAGGCTTCCCACAGAGCAGGGAACCCGACACGGGACTCGATCCCAGGACCCTGGGATCATGACCTGAGCTGAAGGCAGACACTTAACGACTGAGCCACCCAGGTGCCCCGGAAGTAAGGTAATTATTATTACACAGGAAAAAAGGCCACTGACAAATATGTAATTTTTGTGCACATAACACTGATACTAAATACAATTTAAACTGAAAAGGGTACAGTCCCTGCTAATTTTGCAGATACAATCTAAAATAACAGACAAGACCTATACAAATAACATTTACAAAGACATTTCCATATAGTTTTCAAACTTTAAAGAATTTTTTATAGTATTTAAATTGGGAAAATAATATGAATAGGTTGGGATAATAAGATTATGGGAAGAGAAAACAGAGGATGGGATGAAAACAAGAAAGGAGAGACACGGCTGAAGGAAGCTTAGAAAGGAATGTATACCCTGGATCTCTTCAGATTGTCAATCTAAGATCAGTTCAATACTCATGGGTAATACTGACAGATGTAGATGAAAGGAATAGGGATGGGCCTAAATAGGGATGATGCTAATCTATGTCATCAGTGCTTTGGTGTCCAGTTAATAAATCTGTTATTACTGTTCCTATTGAATCAACACAATCTCAAAATTCGATTAGGCATATGCCCATGGGCAGAGTCCCCGAAAAGCCAGAAAAAGATGTTATCAGTAGATAATATATCCAGAAAAATGACCAAATTATATCAAAGAATTTGGCACAAGGAATTTACTTGTTAATGCTAGAGTTCAAGAAAAATAATCATTGGCACTACTATTTATCAAGTGCTTTTTGGACTATGGTTAAGTAATTTACATGTGTTATTATTATCACATTTAAGCAATACAACCACCCTATATGGTATGTAGTTATAATCCATATTTTATAGATGGCAGCATTGAAGCTTACAGAAAAGAAGTGATTTGCCCAAAGTTGCATAGCCATGAGTAATACAACAGAGGCAGAAAGTAAGGCTAGGTCTGATACTAAAGCCTGAGCTAAACAGCTAAAACCTATATAATATTTTTAACTTAAAATATGAAGTATAAGATGTTTAGGGTCTAACACAGCAAAATGTGTCCAAAGTAAAATTTTCAAATATATAACTACACCAAAAAGATGGAAGAAATTTCAGTAACACCACTGAGTAGGTCTAGGTAAAAGCATGTAGCTAAATAGCTTAGTTATAAACTAATGGTGAGTTAGAGTACATGAGGGAACACAATTCAAAAGTCCATCCAAGAAATGCTGTTAAGGTTCAAATATGAACAAGAGAATTCAATCAAAGGTAGCAATGATAGTAATTCCCAGAAAGTTATTATAGAGCTTTGAACAGGGAAAGATTGGACATCAGTTTGATTCCTTTATGCTAAAGCAGAAAATAGACACAGAGGGGAAGCAGAAGCTCATCCTATCAAATTTCCAAGAATAATTCTCCCTAATCTGTTGGTTGGTGAGGCTGCCAGCAACATTACTTTTCTTGGCTGTTCACATAGATAAGCAAAAACGGGGGACTTAAGTATATAGAGATCTGAGCCCATATCCAATAAAACATACATAGGCCCCTGCCTTACATAAAACAGAGCTACTTTGCCTCCATGAACTTGTAAACAAGGCCATAATTTATAATACAATCAGATATTCCTATAGGTAACTATGATAAGTACAAAGTAAGGAAATCAAAGTTCTAAGGTTCTGGATCTCAGGCTTCTAAATTAAGACAGTCACAGATAAATTAATTCTTTCCCACTCCCCACCCCTACTCCCAACTTGCAAACCTATACAAACAAACAATAAATAAATACTGCTTTAAAAATATGGGAAATAAGCATTAAAAAGAGGATGATAAAAATAACTGTAAAGGAAGGTTCTTTCCTTTGTATTATATAAAGGTAGTATTTAAAGACAAAATATAGACCTAAAAGAGGTAATGGAGCAAGAGGATATGTACCCCCAGTCATAACGAGGTAAAGAATTCAGAGACCATCCATGAAAATCAGTACTAAAAAGTCATACTGAAATGGCATTCAATTACACATTTTTTCAAATGTAGGAGGCATCATTTTCATACCTGTGCAGAAAAAGTCATCTATATACAGTGGGTACTCAATAAATGTTATTAACACAAGCATATGTTAATAAGCTTTCATAATAAAAAACAGAACGGCTAAGGAGTATGTATTTTTAAAAGTTTCTTGGAAGCACAGTTAATTCAGAAAATTAACAGAGATTTAGAAAATTGTGAAGAATACTAAGTTAAATATCTTTATTTGAAAAGGAGTCAGGGGAGCCTGGCTGGCTCAGTTGGAACAAACATGTGACTCTTGATCTCTGGGTCGTGAGTTTGAGCCCCACATCAGGTGTGGAGTTACCTAAATAAATAAAACTAAAAAAAAAGAAAAAAAGGAGTCAAAGGACATAAAGCAGATGACTAAATAGTGAAAAGCAGTGTCCTGAAAATGTGGACAAATGGAGATATTGAAAAAGAAACAATGAAGGTATAAAGGAATAGAAAACAATGCAAAGGAATGCAGGTGATTACACAGGGAGCTAAACAGACAACTTGGAAAAATATTAATTTGAAAAACTAAAGAGAAAAATTTATAAATACAGTTATCAGGGGCGCCTGGGTGGCTCAGTTGTTAAGTGTCTGCCTTTGGCTCAAGTCATGATCCCAGGGTCCTGGGATCGAGCCCCGCATTGGGCTCCTTGCTCCGCGGGAAGCCTGCTTCTCCCTCTCCCACTCGCCCTCTTGTGTTCCCTCTCTCGCTGTGTCTTTCTCTGTCAAATACATTTAAAAAAAAAATCTTAATAAAAATAGAAATAAATACAGTTATCAAAAGAGCAAAGAATGTAATATAAAATTAACACTTAAATCTCAGTATACCATGAAAAATTTTGAAGTGTTTCTAATCAAGGAGACCAAGCAAGAGGATATGCATGGGTCCAGCAGATATATGTCCCTGGAAATGCTCAAAGCTAATGGTGGTCCTTAGAGTCACATTCCTAAGCAAAAGAGAGAGAGTTTCTTAATAATGCTCAGGGCTGCAATCATAGAAAACTGTCCTTCAGAACATGTGACTTCTAAGTTTAGGTTTGCTCATTATGCTAAAAATAGGCTTGATGAGAAGGTATAATGACTAAAAGAGCATCCACTGAGTCTCCACTGCTTCTGAAATCTAAATTTGAGACTACTTCTCTAGTGCTCATAGAAAACAAGTGAAGTAGAAGCTCTAGAAGCCTGAGACAGCAGGTGGAGGACCCTTGATGAAGAACTAGGAAATTTCTGAGTATGGAAGTTGGAAAATACAGGTTATCAAATGTTCTCTTTCTTGAGATTAAAAATATTTATAAAACATAAAAAATAATGGGGCACCTGGCTGGCTCAGTTGGTGAAGCATGCAACTCTTGACCTTGGGATTGTGCGTTCAAGCCCCATGTTGGGTGTAGGGCTTACTTATAAATAAATAAATAAATAAATAACACACAGAGTAAATCTTTCTTAAGCTGAAAGACATAAAAAGAAGCAAAGAGGAATGTTCCAATTTGGAAAAAAAAAAAATACACAGCAAGAAAAATGAACACTTCCCATTTGGTTTCTTGCTATTAGAAAGGAGATGATTATGTTCCCCATTGTCCTTGAGGACCACCAAACCTACCATGTGGTAATGTTATGTTTGCACCATCAATGATTGCTTGTGCCAGTTCATGATCATTGCTTTCAAAAGCATGTGCAGCAGCCTTCAAGGCATCCCAAATCTCTTTACGGCCTTCAAAAGCTGGTGCAGTATCCCAAAATTCATCCCTCTTGCTGCGCAGTTGTCCATCTGTCATGGGATAATCGCTTTTCCATTTGGGTTTCTCCTTTTTCAAAGGCTGGTTACGACCTAAAGCGACTGAAAAGAAAAATAAAAAGCTGTCATCAAAACCAAAATTTACAAATGATGTATTAAAAGTTATCTGGTCATTCCTCTTTGATTCATTCATCAAAATTATAGCTAGAAGTTTGCCTAATGGTTAATTCTTGCATTCTGAAATTTCCCCTATTTTAGAACTATAAGAGCAAATGGAGACATTAGATGGCTCTATCCAAAATGTCCAGTGACAAGTTAGTAACTCTTTTCAACTCCATATGCCTTCTCCAAAGGATTTTAAGAATTACTTAGAAAAACAGCAATAAGCGTTTCATCAGACAGTAACGGCAGGATTTAAAAAAAGTCAAAGGATGCCATACAAGAGAAGTAAGATACTAGGAAAAATCAAGTAGCAACATTAGCTTGAAGCTTAGAACTCTGGACATATAAAGCCAGAAAGCAGGAACTGAGAAATCCTTAGCAGGGGAAATACTGCTCTGCAGTGTCCAAAGAACAGTCAAACCACCATTCCATGAGGAAACCCTACTCTGAACTTCAGTCAAGGAACTGTAAATGCCTCTCTCTGAAACCTATATAGGAGTTAACTTTGAAAAGGGTGAGAAAGAAGGTCAGAAATCATGGCTTCACTCTGGAGAAAATAGGACTGAACAGGTGATCCTTGATACTGGACCACGGGAGAAGTTCCTAACTACAAGAAACAAAAACTACAACACCCTACTCAAGTTTCAAACCTAGAGGAGAAGAAAAAAAGAGGACAAGAGTCCACTCCTTGTTTGCTGTAAAAGGCAGCAGAGCTCTTTAGAGAACGTTACATAGTGGTAGGGCTAGAACAAGTCTGATGAAGCTTCTTTCACCCAGATACTTACCTGGGCTATGATCACTGATCTCACACTGACATAGAGAGCCATTCTTAATCTTATACGGTGCCATAGATAAGAAATAGTTTGACAGATGGAAAAATTGGTAAAAAGAAATTTGAAGCTTGATGGAGTCCTGGGTAAGAGTGGGTGGGAAGTAAATGACAGAGTGGTGGGAAGGAGAGGGTGTACATCAAAATTCAATGTTCTATATTTAACTGCAGAAAGAATACTAATTTAAAAGAAATTACTCTCAAAATAGTTCTAAAGAAGCCATGAAATTATCCACTCCCTGACTGGCCCAGAACCAAATGAAATTTGGGTTATTCATAACAGAAATAAACAACATTACTCCAGTTCCTGGGCAAGCTCTATACCCTACACAAGGCTATGTTCCTGATGACAGAACAAACTAATGCTGCAAGCAAAGTGTATCTGGATTGACACCTGGATTAAACCATGCTCTTTCCACCTCATCTGGCCATTTTATCTCAAGGCAGCACACATCAGGTCTCATCCTCTACCTTCGGAGTGGCACACCATGCCATTGCAAGCTCTTTTTCTCTTAAAACATTCAGTGTTTTGATTCCTCGTACTTTCTGGCCCTGTAACTTATCCTAGTGAAATGCCAACCAGCTGAATTCTAAAAGGGTAGGGACAGCAAAGTAGGAGAATGGTCTATTTAGTAGCAGAGCTAGAAAAAGAACCCAAGTATCCTTATTTAACAAATATGTACTGAACATCCACTAAGGGTAACACTATAGATGTGTGTAACAAGTTTAATTCAAATGTGAGAAACACAGTCTATACTAATGACTTTCCCCTGTATTTTCCAAATAATAAATAAATGTATACAGCACATTATTCTCTAAAAGATGTTCAGAATATGTCAGAAAATCACAATCCACCCCCTACTGATTCTACCAACAAGGTAAAATGAAAGGCAAATTTATTTTCTGTTATAGTAACCTTTTTTTTTTTTTTAAAGATTTTATTTGTTTATTTGACAGAGAGAGACACAGTGAGAGAGGCAACACAAGCAGGGGGAGTGGGAGAGGGAGAAGCAGGCTTCCCACTGAGCAGGGAGCCCGATGCGGGGCTCGATCCCAGAACCCTGGGATCATGACCTGAGCCGAAGGCAGACGCATAACGACTGAGCCACCCAGGCGCCCCGGTTATATTAACCTTTAGATAATTCAGTAATAGTTTAGGGACGACACTCAATATTAGTTTACTGAATAGGGAGTAGAAGACAGGACACAAAAGGTAAATACCTATCTGAATAGGTATCTATTTAATAGTCAAATGAATATCTACTACACAAATTTATCTATCCAATATTCAAATAAGACACCTATTTGAATAGTTTCAGGTTTTCCTGACTTGTTCCAGAGAACTGTCTAGCCTCACATATATTAAATGTACCCGAGAGATAACTTGTTATAATTCTGTAACTGTTAGAGAATCACAAAGCAAAGGCAAAACCAACAAAACCGCTACCATCTCAGTACTTAAACCTAAGAGACCAAAAGAGGCCAAAAGAGGCCCTCAAACAGAGGGATTCAACAGAAAAACAATCTCATAATAAAGGTAGAAAACAGGGGCACCTAAGTGTCTGACTTTGGCTAAGGTCGTGATCTCGGGGCGCTGGGATCAAGCCCTGCATTATTATTGTTGTTGTTGTTGTTGCTGTCCTTGTCAGGGCTCTGCGCTCAGTGGGGAGTCTGCTTCTCCCTCTCCCTTTGCCCTTCCCCCTGCTCGTGCTCTCTTTCTTTCTCATATAAATGGATAAAATCTTAAAAAAAAAAAAAGGGTAGAAAATACTTTGGAAAAAGTAAAAGCCCCTTCCTTATGAATATGAGGTAGCTTTGTTTTACCTCTCCCACCTATAGAAGGCATAAGAACAAAGTCCCATAAAAAGGACAGATGATACATTATGCTTAAGGATAATGATTCCAAATCCATTTCAAATCTATATGCTGGAAAGTTCCAAAGTCATTACTTTATGTAAAAGTAAATAAGACAAACTAAATGCTTGTGACATCAAGCAAGCTTCCTTTTCTGTCTCAGTCTCTACTTTTCTCTATGTCACAAACATGTAATAGAGAATGTCTACTGAATGTCCATTACTAAAATACTTAAGTGTTTACAACATAAAATTTTATTTTAGCAAAACCGCTGAGCAGTGCAAAATTTTCATTACAAAATATGAGGTTAAAGGCTTCATTTTAGGGCGTGCCCACGTGGCTCATTCTGAGAATTCTCATTCTGAGAATTTAACATAAAGTACCTTCCTTAATTTTAAAAAGAACTGTTTTATGATTGTCATGCACATCCTATGCGTTTATATTTTCTAGGAATTGGTCACCAAATGTTGTGCTTTGATTTTAGCTATCATAAACCTGAATTTCTGAAAATACCTGGACATACAAATCAGTATACCAGCTAAGAAGCTATGTTTTTTTGCACCAAGTCAACCATTCTCAATTATGAAGAAAAAGATGTAAACTATGTATACTCAACTAGATTAAATCTTATGCTCTGAAACTTTCAGATTTATCTGTTTCATACATCATTTACTGCTGATACCAAGAGAGATGCTCAGTACCATTCATATATCTGGGACTAAGTATAGTATTTCGCTCTAACAATGGATTTAAAGACAGGTAACAGTTCTTATTCCCCAAACTTCTGTTTTAAATCTTTAAATTGCAGGCAACCAACCACACTAAGTTTTTCTATTCATGGTTTAACATGTAACAAAAGATTAAGAAAGAAACCTAATTTTATTATTTCGGAAAATACCCTTCTTTCCCCCATCAATCCAGTTATTTTCTAAAACTTTGCCAAAGACTCACCATCTCAGAAGCCTCTTAATCACATTCATCTACTCATCTTATCCTTCCTTATAAATGGTCAGCACTTCTTCCCCTTCTGACAAGTAAGTAGATCTAACATGCAGAAAACCCAAGAACTGTTTGCTTTTCAGATTCAAATAGCAACATAATCTTAAATATTTATTTTTACTCCACAATTGAATGAATTTGCAAAAAATTTACTTTGACATTTTATTGATAAAATACATGGGGCGCCTGGGTGGCTCAGCTGGTTAAGCGTCTGCCTTTGACTAAAGGTCATGATCACAGGGTTCCTGGGTCGAGCCCGCGTCGGGCTCTCTGCTCAGCGGGGAGTCTGCTTCTCCCTCTGCTTCTCCCCCTGGCTTGTGCTCTCTCCCTCTCTCTCTCTGTCAAATAAAATAAAATCTTAAAACAAACAAACGAAACAAAAAAACCCGATCTCTAAAATGAAGTATGTTTGCAATTGTTTTCCTGCTTTTGGTTCCCTTTTTGGTTTCCTGCCCTTTGGTTCCCTGATTTAATACTGGCACTCTTCAAATGAATAAAGGAGAAGCCATAATGTATAAGTAAGGTAAATATCAAGATATGACTCACGTAATAATAGCTGTAACAGATTGAAAACCAGAGCATTCCGTTTCGATAAGACAACAGCCTAAGGGAAAAGACTGAATATTTAAAGAGCTCACCATCAAAGGACAAAACGTTGTTGCACAGAATTCTGAAAACTTGAAAGCAGCAAGGAATAGGATTGGGATAATGTTCCCATATTTAGACTGATTAAAGCCTGAAGATCATGAAAACGAAAGGGAAATTTTTGTCACTCCCAAGAGTTAAGAATAGATCCCACAGAACTCTTCCATAACAGATGGTGCTGGCCTAAAACTATACTTGTATTTTATTCTCATGTAAATTTAGAATGCACTACACAAACACATACATACTACATATATTCCCTTTACCTAAAGTAACTTACTGCCAAAATAAAAATAGGGATATGGGGATTAAAATGCTTAAACTAAGAGCATCAACATGCCAACAGTCAAAACCATACCCGTAACTTCTCTAATATCTGAGAATTTAGATGTGGAAGCGATCTTTGATGGTACCGGCCAACCTTACTATTTGATGGGAAGGTAAGGAAGACCTAACGAGGATAAATGATTTGCTCAAGATCAAAAAGAGCCAGGACTATAACCCAGATGACTAGATTCAAAGTCCAGAGCTCATTCTCCATTATAGCACTCCATGTCTTACCGGGGCTGAGAAATGTGTTTTCTTTTACATATCAAATCAATTACAAGCTTCATTCAAAATAAAGCATGTTTTGTTTTTCTAGTAGCACTGATCCACCTTTCACAGGCTTTGTTAGGACCAATGGAATGTCTCTGATTGGGAAAAGCTAATTGAGCAGCACCAGATCCCCAACCTATCTAATCTACCATCTAATTCATTTCTTCGGAGATATCATGCTCACTAAAGAGGTATCCTATAAAAAGGGAGGAGGTAATGCAGTTTTCTGGTCTGTCAGCTTCAACTTACAAGTACTCAGCACCTATAACAGATTAGGCACTAAAGATCATATATATGGGGGCGCCTGGGTGGCTCAGTCGTTAAGCGGCTGCTTTCAGCTCACGTCATGATCCCAGGGTCCTGGGATTGAGCCCTGCATCGGGCTCCCTGCTTGGCGGAAAGCCTGCCTCTCCCTCTACCACTCCCCCTGCTTGTGTTCCCTCTCTCGCTGTCTCTCTCTCCATCAAATAAATAAATAAATAAAATCCTTAAAAAAAAAAAAAAAGATCATATATATGTATATTTATCTAAGTTAAATACACTGTTTTTTATGCTACTATTTTATTAAAAATAGAAACAAGAACTTTGACCATGCTCCCATCCTACAGTTTATAAAAATTAAGCAGTTAAAATACAATTTTAAAGACATACATATAATTTCTAATGTTGTCTGAGTTAGCTTTATTGAGGGGAAGAAAATAAACATAATGATTTCCTGGGCCTGTTTTTCAGAGTATAAATCTAATTACCAATGGCCTGAGCATACAAACAGGCAAGAGGAAAGCCAACCTACAACATCATATGTCCAAGGCCGGGTGAGTCTCATTAAAAATGTTACACAAGGTGCTCGCTTAGGCAGCACACATACTAAAACTGGAACAATACAGAGATTAGCATGGCCCCTGTGCACGGATGGCATGCAAATTCGTGAAGCATTCCATATTTTAAAAAAGTTACAAAAGCATACAGTTAAATCCAACAAATGCATATGAAAAAGCCCCAACTTCATTTGGAAGGCTGAAATTACAGAAAACTGGAACTAAGAATATGGTCACTTAACCGGAGCCCACTGTACCTTCCCAGTAGTATACGATATTTTCAGATGGTTCATTCTACTGGTTTGGGGGAATGGTTTTATCTAGAACTACATTCTTTGCATTGCAAGGACCTTTACTTCTATTAATTTATGGGTTGTTCAAGGGATGGGAAGCACACACAAGCCAAGGATGCCCACCATCCCCACAACTATTTAACCTTGTTTTGAAAGTGTTAGCCAGCAAATCAGACAGAACAAAACAATCAGAAGTGTAAGAACCAGAAGGTAAGAAGTAAACCACCTCTAATTGCAGATGATATGATAGTATGACTGGAAAATACAAGAAATTCAGTGCTAAAATTGAATGATTAAAAAAAATCAATATGGTAATGGGATATAAAATGAAAGCCTTATAGATATATATAAAATACCCAGCTAAAAGATACAGTGGAAGAAAAGGTCCCATGTATAACAGTGACAGAAAAAATACAATACCTGGAATGCAACACCTATTATCAGGATATATTTTTTAAACTCCTGGAAGTCCCAAAAGTAGACTAGACTTGAACAAGATGAGGACATCTCTTGTACTTGGACATCAACATGTCCAAGCTGTCAATTCTTTCTAAGTGAATATCTACATTTAACATGTTTCCACTGAAAATAATTTTTAAAAAACTTTCTGGGAGTGTGCCTGGGTGGTTCAGTCGGTTAAGTGTCTGCCTTCAGCTCAGGTCATGATCCCAGGGTCCTGGGATTGAGCCCCTCATCGGGCTTCCTGCTCAGCGGGGAACCTACTTCTCCCTCTCTATCTGCTGCTCCCCCTGCTTGTGCTTGCTCTCTCTGTGTGTCTCAAATAAATAAATAAATAAAAATTTTTAAAATTTAAAAAATTTAAAAAAATAAAAAACTTTGTGAAGCCAGATAAGTTGTTTTTTTTTTTTAATTTTTTTTTTACATGTTTTATTTATTTATTCATGAGAGTCAGAGAGAGAGAGAGAGAGAGGCAGAGGCAGAGGGAGAAGCAGGCTCCCCGCCTAGCAGGGAGCCCGATGCGGGACTTGATCCCAGGACCCAAGGATCATGACCTGAGCCAAAGGCAGACGCTTAACCATCTGAGCCACCCAGGCGCCCCAGATGAGTTGATTCTAATATGTAAAAACAAATGGGCAAGAACAGCTAGGGGAATCCTGAAAAAGCAGCACAACAAGGGAGCTGGCCCTATGAATATTAAAACATAAAACCACTACAATTAAAAGTGTGTAAGGCATATGAACACTTAGAATATAATGAAGTTCAGAAAAAATCCATATATACACGGATATTTAGTACATGATAGAGATTTTATCTTAAACTGCTCCAACTTAAACTGTTGGAGAAAAATGGGCATTTTAAGTAACAGTGTTGGAACTGGATAGCCTCTTGGAAAAAGATAAATTTGGGTCAATACTTTAAACTGTACACCATAATAAATTCTACACGAATGAATCAAAGGTCTAAATGTAAAAACTAAAACAATATATGCACTACAAAAAAATATAAATTTCTCTGTAATAAATAGCAAATGCTTTTCCAGAAGCAATGAGAAAAGACTTAATTTTCATGTGGGGGCAGGAGAGTCAAAATACAAATGACAAACTTGGAGAAAATATCTGTAACTTATATCATAAGAGGCTAATCTCCCTGGTATAAAAAACTAAAAATGGAGAAGACAAAAAGCAAAACTCTGTAACAGAAAATGGGCAATGGATATGAACATCCAGGTCAAAGAACAAAAAAGGTAAATGACATATGAAACAATTTCCAATATCCCTCATAAGACAAAAGCAAGTGAAAACTATGCTGGAATTCACTCTTTTGCTCTTAGGCAAAAATTGACAAATCTGACACTGGTAAGTTGTGGAGAGATAAGATATTCCCCTACATTTGAGGTAGGAGTCTAAGATCCCATGGGATTATTATCCAAAGGATTCCCAATGGAGGGGGAATTTGACATCTAATATAATCAGTTATTCACCCAACCATTGAGTCAGCAATCCCAGTTTTAGGACTCTACTTTCAAGATATACTCCACGTAGGGGCACCTGGGTGGCTCAGTTGGTTAAGCGTCTACCTTCGGCTCAGGTCAAGATCCCAGGGTCCTGGGATGGAGCCCCAAGTTGGGCTCCCTGATCAGCTGGGAGTCTACTTTTCCCTCTCCCTCTGCCCCAACCCCCCACTCATGCTCTCTCTCTAACAAATAAATAAAGAAAATCTTAAAAAAAAAAAAAAAAGATATACTCCATGTAAATATGAAAAGTTATTTCCTGCAGGTTTATTTGTATTAGAAGCAATCTAGTGGATATATACAGTACAACCATATGATGAAATATAATGCAACTATAAAGAATAAAGGAGAACTGCAGAAACTCAAATTGGAGAAATTTCCAGAATAATTAAGTAAAAGAAACAGAACAATACATACATAGTGATACATTTTGTTTAAGGAAATAGGAGAAACAACTACCTCTCTCTATATATTTGGTTTTGTAAAAAACAAAAACAAAAGCACACACACTAGAAGGATAAACCAGAAATTAATGAAAATGGTTATCTACAAGGGCTATGGGATAGAAGGGATAGAAATGGGAGCAAGACTTCTGAGTACAGCTTTTTATATAGATTTGACTTTTGAAAAATTGTAAATGTTTTACATATTCAAAACAAAATCAAGCCAAAAGAGCAAACTCTAACACTGAACACAGAAATAAATGAATGTAACTGTATATCAAATGTTAACATAACCATATAAAGAAAATAATTATTTCAAGTCAATTTTGAACATGATACTCTGATTATACATCTTCAGTGGGGTAAATTTTAAGGAACAAAAAACGAACTACAAAAGACATCTTTAACTTCACTCAGCAGGTTAAAGTGCTAAGAATTCATGTAGAATACTAATTACTATAATTCTGCAACATTGGATATTTCCTGTAGGATAAAGCAAATAAAGAACTACATTATTATCAATAGGAACTGAATTTTTTAAAATTTATTTATTTGACAAAGAGAGAGAGAGAGAGAGAGCACGCACAAGTAGGCATAGTGGCAGGCAGAGGGAGAGGGAGAAACAAGCTCTCCATTGAGCAGAGAGTCTGATGTGGGGCTTGATCCTGGGACCTTGGGATCATGACCTGAGCCAAAGGCAGATGCTTAACCAACTGAGCCACCCAGGTGCCCCAGGAACTGAAATTTTTAAAAAATATTTTATTTACTTGAGAAAGAGCACAAGTGGTAGAGGGGTTGGGGGTGGGTGGACAGAGGGAGAGGGAGAAGCAGGCTCCCCTCTGAGCAGGGAGCCTGATGTGGGCTCCATCCCAGGATCCTGAGATCATTACCTGAGCCGAAGGCAGATGCTTAACTGACTGAGCCACCCACGCTGAAACTGAAATTTTTAATAAAAAATAAAAATATATAAAATATAAAGAAAAAAACTTAGGTTAATTTTGAATTGTACATATCAATATGAACTCAGAATTTAAAAAGTATTTTATAGCTCTGTTGATTAAAAGGGCTTAGAAATAATGATAACCCAGTAGTAATAAGCATACCTCACTCCCAGACTTTAGTGCTAAATACCACACCCAACTAAAAGGTCCTAGGGCATTTGGAGAAATGGCTAGTTCTATGACTAGGGCTGGAAAAATTAAAAACAAGCCTGAGACATGTAGTTGAGCTGAGAAAACAAGAAAGTGCTCGAATGATTAATGAGATCACCTCAAAGGCACAAAGGAGACAGTCTCAAGGAGACAACACCTGCATAAATTTTGGAGCATAAAAAATAATAACTAGAATTGACTTCAATATATTGAATAAGTAAAAATTCATGAATCTTTACTACTACTAAAAGGGGGAGATGAGAGAAGAAAGGCTCTTTCTTACTGAAGAATGCCAGTAATAAAGAATGACATCTTTAAAAGAATCATTCTTTACAACCCCATAATTGATTAGGGTAAGGATCATCAATAGATATACTAAAACATCCTGGGTAACAGGACATGCAAGCTGTCAAAGAATCACAGAGGAAAAATTACACTGTAGATATCTGACACTCATTATTTGAACCAAATAGCCAGACTTAACCTCTTGATGCACTGCAATATGAAGTATAAAAAACAAAGATGCATTAAACTTCAAATCTGAACTTCTTACTTATAGGAAATACAAAGGATAAAGGAAAAAGTTAAAATGGAGTTAAACATGGCCAATTACCCCCTGGAGGGCAAGACTGTTCCCAGTCAGCTAGTGGTCTACACCAAATAAGACAAAACATGAACTATGTTTGGAACCTGCTTTGAAAAAAGTTACAAGAGACATTTTAGAACAGCTGGATAAATCTGAATAAGACTAAATAACAGATGCCAATAAGAAAGTACTTTTTAATTTTCTTAGGTATGATAATAGTATCATATTCATAAAGGAAAAGCATGCTGAAGTTTTTAGAAGTGTCATGATGTCTAGAACTTTCAAATGGTTCAGCTGTTAAAAGGGAGTGTGTGTTGGGGTGCCTGGGTGTCTTAGTGGGTTAAGCATCTGACTCTTGGTTTCAGCTCAGGAAATAACCTCAGGGTTGTGAGACTGAGCCCTGAGTGGGGGGCTCTGCCCTCAGCACAGAGTCTGCTTGAGATTCTCTCCCTCTTCTACCACCCCTCTCCTGCTCATGCACAAACACACACTCTCTAAAATAAGTAAATAGGGGCGCCTGGGTGGCTCAGTTGGTTAAGCGACTGCCTTCAGCTCAGGTCATGATTCTGGAGTCCCAGGATCGAGTCCCGCATCGGGCTCCCTGCTCGGCGGGGGGTCTGCTTCTCCCTCTGACCCTTCCCCTCTCATGCTCTCTGTCTCCCATTCTCTCAGATAAATAAATACAATCTTTAAAAAAAAATAAAAAATAAAATAAAAATAAAATAAAATAAGTAAATAAAATCTTCAAAAAAGAGAAAAATGTAAATATAGCAAAATGTTAACTACTAAATCTACAAGGGTACACATGTGTTTATTGTACTATTTTTTTCATGTTTGAATATTTTCACAATTTTTTTTTTTTTAAGAAAACCCAAACACTGAGAAGCAATTAAGATTTGAATACAATATTTGAGGCACTTCAGTTCTGACCCTGATATCTCATTACTTCTGGATACTCATATGTTTACATAACTGTTGAAGTTACCCATGTTTGATTATAATAAAGGATCAGGGAACCATAAGTGTATGATACCAAGCACATAATTCAGAAGCTAAATCTGTGCTACTCAAACTCCCAGTTTCTAAGTTCTATTTACATATGTATGGCTTTTAGGCACATGCCTAATTCTCTCATATATTCCCATGCCCACATTCTAGTGCCTATCCTTGAGCACTGAAGCTAGCCTGGACCATCTATAATTTAGAATCCAACCAGCAAAGGGAGAGCTGGAAAACTCAAAGGGTCAAAACAAAAGCAACAAAAGCATCTAACATTATTACTTAAATCCTCATCTATGGGCTAGAGATTATTTGGAACAATGAGTTAATACATCAGCAACAGTATCTAAAAGAACACTAAATAATAAAATAATCACAATTCACCAAGAATATATAATAATCATAAATATGTATGCAGCTAACAATAGGACTTCAAAGTATATGAAGCCAAAACTGACTGAATTAAAGGAGAAATAAGACCATCCCACAATTATACCTGGCTACCTCAACATTCTTCAATCAGTAACTAATAGAGTAAGAAGACATAAAATAAGCAAGAATACAGAAGACAGCAAGAACATTATTAATCAACTTGCATAAATGACATTGATAGGACATTCCACCCAACAAGAAAAGAATATATATTCTTATCAAGGGCACATATACCATTCACACCAAGATAGACAATACAAAACTTAAGAGAATAGAAATGACACAAAATATGCTCTACAATCATAATGGAATTAAATTATAAATTGATAACATAAAAGTTATTTGGAAAAATCCCCAAGTAATTAGAGATTAAATAATACACAACATCCAAATAAGTCATGGGTAAAAGGGAAGTTAGAAAATACTTTGAAGGGCACCTGGGTGGCTCAGTTGGTTAAGCGTCTGCCTTCGGCTCAGGTCATGATCCCAGGGTCCTGGGATCGAGTCCCACATTGGGCTCCTTGCTCAGTGGGGAGCCAGCTTCTCCCTCTCCCTGCAGCTCCCCCTGCTTGTACTCTCTCTCTCTCTCTGTCAAATAAATCAATAAAATCTTAAAAAAAAAAAAAAGAAAATACTTTGAATGGAATGAAAATATATCAAAATTTTAGAATGCTGCCAAAAAGCACTGCTTAGACAAAAATTTATAGCATTAAAATGCTTCTATTAGAAGTCTCAAATCAACCATGTAAGCTTCTACCTTAAAATGCTAAAAGAACAAATTAAACTCAAAGTTTAAGAAAGAAAATAATAAAAAGCAGAAACCAAAGAAATTGAAAACAGAAAAAAAGAGAAAACTTATAATGGCAAAAGCCTTAAAAAAAAAAAAAAATCAACAAACTGACAAACCTCTAGCCAGACTGACCAAGAAAAAAAAAGACAAAAATGATCAACATCGGGCACCTGGGTGGCTCAGGTCATGATCTCAGGGTCTTGGGATGGAGTCCCTGCATCGGGCTTTGTGCTCAGTGGGGAGCCGGCTTCCTCCTCTCCCTCTGCCCCTCCCCCAGCTTGTGCTCTAGCTGTCTCTCATAAATCTTAAAAAAAAAATTACCAACATCAGGAATGAAAGAGGGAACATAAAAAAAAAAAAAAGAAAGAAAAAAAAGAAAGAGGGAACATCACTAAAGATCCAGCAGATATTTAAGGGATAATAAAGTAATATTCACTCAGGAAAAAAGGGATAACTTGATTACCTCCATATATACAAAAGACATTGAGTTTGTCTTTAAAAACTTTCCAACAAAGAAAACTCCAGGTCCAGATGGGATTATTGAATTCTATCAATATAAAGAAGAAATGATGTGATTACTCTCCCTTTCAGAAAACAAAAGAGAAAGGAATACTCCTCGATTCAATTTTTGGGACCACAACTACACTGATAACAAAATAAGACAAAATAAAAAAAACTACAAACAAGTATGCCTCATGAACATAGATGCAAAGATGAAATAAAGACCTTATCAGGCATATAAAGACTGAAAGAATTTATCACCTGTATACCTGCACCACAGGAAATATTATACAGTCCTTGGGCAGAAAGAAAATGGCAACAGATGGAAATCTGAATCTATACAAAGGAATGGGGATCATCAAAAATGGTTAACTCCATGGATAAATATAGAAGATATTTTAAATTATTATTCAACTCTCCTTACAAAATAATTGAGTGCTATCACCAGGAAAGGTAGAGTAAGGACTTCTGAAAATCTTCTCTATAAATACAATGAGAATATTGGCAAAAACTGTCAAAATAAATTTCAGAACTCTGGCAATTAACCAAAGACCTCTTACAAACCAGGGAGCATGTACTCTTTCTTATTCAAGAAAAAGTGCTATTTTGGTAAAAACCACAAGTATTGTGGTGGTATTTTAACATGCCCTCGACCAATCCCCCTCTTCCCAGCTCCAAGGTAACCTTGAAAACCAACGGACAGCAATCATAGTAAAAGCCACCAGCACCACAGCCATAGGAGGGGTCAGAACAGGGCTGGAGCTCTTTAAAAGCCCCATTTGCAAAAAAAAAACAAAAAAAAAAAACTGTCATGTTTTGGCCTATGTGGAAGTTCTCTAGGAAATACTACTCATAGAGCTTGTCTTTATTTTACCTAACTTACACCTCTCCCAGAATAAATAGCCTATTCCTGGGGTCATTTATCAAAAACAATAAGCAGAAATTGTTTAACACTGCACCTGCAAGAGGTAGTGAAACATTTGGGGCAAGCAAGAAAAGCTAATCAAAGCTGGGGAATGAGATGTCCAGAAAAACCCTGACATATTTCTGGGAATCTAAAAGGCTGCACATGCATAGGACTGTGCATATCCAGGGCTGTGTACATGTTCAGGGAAGACCAAGAATGTACTAAAGTCTCACTTCTAACTGACAGACTCTGTACAAACAGGAAGTAAGAGCTAAGGCACAGCAGTAAACTACCTGAATTTTAAAGGTGAGTCCCAGTATGAACACAGAGCCATGCTGCAAAGAATGGGAGAGTTACTGGTTCTGCACTTTTAAGGAAATATATCCAATCATTAGCTCACCACTAAGCTAACTAAGCAGAGACTTCAGTGGCCAAACCTAATAAAGAATACAAACTTTATAGAATTAGTTCAGTAAAGTCAGCAAAAAAAACCCCAAAAAGCAACAATAACAAACCCTGAAGGAGGAGAATCTGACTTGAAGGGTTGTCATATATTATATTAAATGTTCAGGTTTAACAAAAAAATTATGAGACATGCAAGGAAAGTATGACCCATATACAGGGACGGAAAAAAGCAGATAATAGAAACTCACTGAGAAAGTCCAGACACTGGACTTACTAGAGTTTAAGTCAGCTATCTTAAATATGTTCAACGAACTAAAGGAAACCATGTGTAAAGAACTAAAAGAATGAGAACTAAGTCTTTGTTTTTTTAAAAGTAGGCTTCATACCCAATGTGAGGTTAAAACTCATGACTCTCCAAGATCAAGAGTCATGCTCTACTGACTGAGCCAGTTAGGCACCCCTGAAAACTAAGTCTTAATAAAGATATAGAAAGTATTATTTTTTAAATATGAGTATAGTTGCCACACAATGTTACATTAGTTCCAGGTGTACAATAGTGATTTGATATCTCTATTTGTTATAGTCTGCTCACCCCTAGTGTAGCTACCATCCGTCATCACACATCAGTATCATTGACTATATTCCACAATATCATTGACTATATTCCCTATGCTGTGCCTTTTATTTGTGACTTATTCATTCCATAACTGGAAGCCTGTATCTCCCACTTACCTTTACCCATTTTACTTCCTCTACCCAAGAGATAGAAATTATTTTTAAACTCATGGAGTTGAAAAGTGCATTAACAAATGAAAAATTCACTAGAGAGACTCAACAGCAGATTTGAGCAGGCAGAAGAAAGAATCAGTGAACATGAAGATAGGTCCCTTGAGATGATCTTGTCTGAGGAACATAAAAAAAAAAAAAAACTGAAGGAAAATGAACAAAGCCTCAAGAGACCTTGACAATGGTGTAACCAATTAAGATTACCAATATACATACACATAACGTGAGTCCTAGAAGGGAGAGAAAAGGTAGAAAGAGTATTGGAAAAAGTAGTGGCACAAAACTTCTTATATCTGATGAAAAACATCGATCTACATAGCAAGTAGATCAACAAACTCAGAAATCCCTACCCAGACATATCATAATTAAGCTGATAAAAGCCCAATATAAAGAGATCTTGAAAGAAAAAGAAGGAACTCATCACATACAAGACATTCTCAAAAAAGTTCAACAGCTGATTTCTCATCAGCAGCCATGGAGGACAGAAGGCAGTGAGATAGCAAATTCAAAATAATAAAGTGTGTGTCAACTAAGAATTCTATACCCAGCAAAAAGTAGATTTTGAAAATTAGGGAGAAAGTAAAACATTCCCAGATAAACAAATACTGAGAGGATTTGTTGCTAGCAGACGAGCTCTGCAAAATATCAGGAAGGAAGTCCTTCAGGCTGAAATAAAGGGATCCTTGACAGTAACTTGAACATGAATAAAAAATGTCAGCGAAGGCAAATTTACATATGCAAATATATAATTTACATTTATGTATTTACACATGTGAATTTATACAGGTCAATATAAAAGCCAGTAAATATATATTTTTGACTTGAAATTGTTTCCTATTTGATTTTTTTCTTTTAAGTAGGCCCCATAGCCATCATGAAGCCCAATGTGAGGCTTGAACTCACAAGCCTGAGATCAAGACCTCAGCTAAGATCAAGAGCTGGACACTTTAACCAACTGAGTTACCCAGGTGCCCCTCCTCCTATTTGATTTAAAAGACAGTTGTATAAAGCAATAATTATAAATCTATGTTGATGAACATACAATGTATAAACATGTAATTTATATGTCAATAACAGCACAAAGAGGGAGGGGAAGGGGCTATATAAAAGTTTTTATATGCTATTGAAATTAGATTGGTTTCAATTAGAACTAGATTGTTAGAAATTAAGATGTTAATTATAATCTCCAGAGCAACCACTAGAAAATGATTTAAAAATACATAGTGAAAGAAATGACAAGGGAATTAAAATGATACACTAGAAAATACCTATTTAACACAAAATAAAGCATTAATACAGGGATAGGAGAAAAAAGGAATAAGACATATAGCAAAAAAAATAGCAAAATGGCAGGTATAAATCCTATCTTACTAGTTATTTCATAAAACATAAATATTAGGCATTCTAATCAAATGTTGAAATTGACAGAGGTGCCTGGCTGGCTCAGTCAATAGAGGATGTGACTCTTGATCTTGGGGCTGTAGGTCTGCCCCACTTGGGTACACAGATTACTTTAAAAAAATTTTTTTTAATCATAAAAACAGATGTTGAAAATTACAGAATGCACAAAAACCCATCATCCAACTATATGCTGTCCATAACAGACACTTTAGATTGAACACATTTAAGTTGAAAGCAAAAAATCGAAAAAGATATGTCATGCAAGCAGTCACCAAAAGAGAGCTGGAGTGGCTAGATTTATACCTGACAAAGAAACTTTAACACAAACATTTTTACTAGAGACAAAGAAGGACATTTTATAATAAATAGGTCAATTCATCAGGAAGATACAGCAATTATAAACACATATGCACTTAACAACAGAGTCCCAGAATGTATGAAGGAAATACTGACAGAATTGAAGGGAGAAAGTTCTACAATAATAGTTAGAAATCAGAATACTCCATTTTCAAAAACAGATAAAATATCTAGACAGAACATCAATAAAGAAACAAAAGACCTGAACAATACTATAAACCAACTAAAGCTTACAGACAGATATATAGAACATACTCAACAACAGTAAAATAGTAAAATACATAGTCTTCTTTTTTTTTTTTTAAATACATAGTCTTAAGTGCACATGGAAATTGGCCAGGATAGACTAATAAGTTAGGCGCCAAAGCAAATCTCAATAAACTTAAGACTGAAATCATACAACATATATTCTCTGACCATAATGGAATGAAGGTAGAAACCAATAAGAAGTTAACTAGAAAAGTCATAAATATATGGAAATTAAACAATACACTCATACCCAATGGATCAAATAAAAAAATCACAAGGAAATGAGAAAAGACAAATGAAAACAAAAAGCAAAATACAAAAACTCATGGGATACAGAAAAGCAATGCTCAGAGGGAAAGATCTCAATCAATAACCTAACTATACACCTTAAGGAACTAAAAAAAGAAGAGCAAAGTAAACCTAAAGCTAGCAGAAGGTAGGTAATAATAAAGATTAGAGCAGATATAAACAAAATAGAGAACAGAGAAACAACAGAGGTTCAATAAAGCCAAAAGTTAGTCCTTTGAAAGATCAACAAAATTGTCAAAACTTTTAAGTTCAACTAAGAATAAGAGAGAAGACAGAAATAATTAAAATCAGAAACAAAAGTGCAGATATTCTTACTGACTTTACAGAAATAAAAAAAGGATAATACTAGAACACTATGAACAATTAGTTATACACCAACAAATTAAATGACCTAGGTGAAACAGACAAGTTCCCAGAAACAAATTATCAAAATTGACTTAGGGAGAAAGAGGGTCACCTGGTTGACTTCAGTCAGTGGAGCATACCACTCTTGATCTCAGGGTTGTGAGTCTAAGCTCCACATTGGGTGTAGAGATTACTGAAAAAGAAAAAAATTGAAGAAGAAAAAGAAAAGGAGGAAAGGAAGAGGAGGAGGAGGAGGTGGAGGAAGAAAAAGAAGAACAAGAGACCTGTAACAAGAGACTGAATCAATAATAAAAAAACCTCCCAACAAAGAAAAGCCCAAGACCAAATGACTTCACTGGTGAATCCTACTAAACATTTAAAGAATTAACACCAGTCCTTTTCAAATGCTTCCAAAAAATAGAAGAGTAGAGAACACTTCCTAACTCATTCTATGAGGCCAGCATTACCCTAACCAAAGCCAAAGATAACTGCAAAACAAACAAACAAACAAAAAACCCAAAACAACAACAAAAAACCCCAAAACAATAAACCCATATCCCTGAAGAGGATAAATGCAAAAATTCTCAACATAGTATTAGCAAACCAAATCCAACAGCCTATTAAAAAGACCATGACCGGGCGCCTGGGTGGCTCAGTTGGTTAGGCGACTGCCTTCAGCTCAGGTCATGATCCTGGAGTCCCGGGATCGAGTCCCACATCGGGCTCCCTGCTCAGCAGGGGGTCTGCTTCTCCCTCTGACCCTCTTCCCTCTCGTGCTCTCTGTCTCTCATTCTCTCTCTCTCAAATAAATAAAATCTAAAAAAAAAAAAAAAAAAAAGACCATGACCAAGTAGAATTTGTCCCAGTAATGTGACTGGTTCAACATAAGAAAATTAATGTAATTAATATGCCACATTAATAGAATGAAGAAAAAAACATGCAATCATCTCTATGAATACAAAAAAAAAAAAGGCACCTGATAAAACCCAATATTCTTTCACGATAAGAACACTCATACAGCTAAGAACAGAAGGGCACTTCCACAAAATGGTAAAGGGTCTTCATAAAAAAACCCACAGCTAACATCATACTCAATAAAGAAACAATGAAAGCTTTCCCTCTAAGATCAAGAAGATGACAAGGTAAGAGCTAAGAAACTTATTGTTGCTTAAACAGAACAGGGAGGGAGATTCTATAGCAGTAACATTCAATAACTAAAATATACATTCTAGTACCTGTGTGCTGCAATGTACAATTACACACAAAAAAATCACTATTCATTGGGAACTCAAAACTTTTTAGTTCAGACATGTTTGAACTACATAAAAGAATATATAAAAAATCACTTAAATATCAGCATTAATGTAAAAAGGCACTACATATAATGGAAAGAAACTAACCTCACTTCAAACAAGGAGTTAAATGAGACACTGGAAATCTTAGAGCATATATACCACTACGCATGATGGTATAACTTATAAAGTAATGAGACTGTATACAAAATGTCAAACGTAAAACTAGTTATATTTAATCACTATGTATTTATACAGATGTATCCTGAGTAGGTACAAGTTGATGAGGCATCTTAAGGCCAAGAAATGCACTGAGGGGTATAATACCCCTATGGGAGAACTAAATTTTCACTATTCAAAAGAAGTCCTATAATGAAAAAAGAAAAAGAAAAGGAAAATAAGAAAAAGAAAAAGGAAAGGAAAGAAAGAAGAAAAGGAAAAGAAAAAGCAGACAGACACTCATTTATGCAAAAAGAAACAGAAGGATAAACCAGAAACCAATAATACTGGTTACTTACAGAGGGTGGGTAGAAACAAGAAAAGAAATAATGAGAGGATGGGTAAGAGGTAGAAATGGGTAAAGTAACACCTTTCTGAGTATATCTTTTTGCCCAATCTAACTTTTTTTTTTTAAGATTTGTATTTATTTATTTGAGAGAGAGAGACAGCGCCAGAGAGGGAACACAAGCAGGGGCGGTGGGAGAAGGAGAAGCAGGCTTCCCGCCGAGCAGGGAGCCTGATGTGGGGCTGAGCCGAAACAGACGCTTAACGACTGAGCCCCCCAGGCGCACCCCTTGCTGAGTCTAATTTTTAAAACTATGTTAACATTACACATATTCAAATAAATAAATAAAATCAACACAGAAAGGGAAAACTAAAAATGGAACACTGTTACAAATGAATCTACCGTATTTCAAATAATTAATATAACTATATTAAAAGGATGTGTACCTAACCTAAACTCCAGAGGACAGTAATTTTTGTTAGTGATTTTACCCTTAAGCTAAAGACGTAAAGAACTATAAACAACTCCGGTTGGTAGTTTTGCTTTTCACAATAAAATGAATTAGCAATTCCAGAACTATGTCATGTGTATTCTCAGATTGAGTAAATAACTATATTGTGGAAACTGAGAGCCAAGTTTTTTCACTGTTGAGAGAAAATTATGAATACAGGCAGGCGAATGCTAGATATCACTATGAATTCACTGTTCTAAATACATAAAAAGACAGATGTGTGTTATACATTATATACATATATGTATATATGTGTGTGTGTATATGTATTCAATGTACATATATGTATGCAATATATATATATATTCCCTAAGATATATAGGATATACATGTCCTATAATACATCGTGTGTATATATATCCTATATATTATACAAACATGCATATCTTATATATCCTAGGGATGTATCTATATCTATAACTATATATCTACATATCTGTATCTATCCTAGCTCTTTTCACTGAGAGAATCTAGAGGCAATGACACTCCAATAGCACCAAATACACCTGGAGTCTAGATCCTGGCTTCCAAATGTCATTCTCCACTAAAAGGAACCAGGGATCCCTGGCTGATTTCTGGACTCTGGCAAGTAAAAATACAAGATGAGCCTGAAACATCTTGTTAAGCCAGAAAACAAAGAAGTGCTCAATAAATAATGAAGGCATGTCGAGAGAACACAGAGACCAGCTTGGAGAAGCTCCCACTGGCCAATTTGGTACAATTTAAGCATCAGAATAAATAACAATAGCAACAGATTATACCTCACAGAATAAAACAGAAAACTCTAAGTCCATACTAATATAATAAATAAATAAATGGGGGAGACAAAAGGGTTCTTTTTTATTAAATTTAATAATTATAAAATTATTGGGGTGCCTGGGTGGCTCAGTCTGTTAAGCCTCTGCCTTTGGCTCAGGTCATGATCCGAGGGTCCTGGGATGGAGCCCCAAGTCAGGCTACCTGCTCAGCAGGGGAGTCTGCTTCTCCCTCTGCCCTGCTCGTGAGCTCTCTCTCACGCACTCTCTCTCTCAAATAAATAAAATCTTTTTAAAAATATATAAAATTATTAATAATTATAAAAGTGATGAAATTTTAAAAATCACCATTTGGCAACCACCATAATTATTTGAGGCAAGAATTATCAATGGATAAAACTGGTACCTGTTGGATAAGAAACAAAATACTTACATAAATTCAATCTTCCTACTAGATACTTATTATTTGCACAGGGAAAATACTAACCTTACAGTGAAGAAACTTGGCTGGCACCAAAGTGATCAAAATTAACAACACCAATAATGGAAAAACAGACATCATGTGACTCCTGACATCATATACTGGGAAGGACACAATTTCTGTGGTATTCTTGCCCTGACTACATAATCATGAGGAAGCCAAGCATGATGAAACATCAGACAAATTCAAATAATGAACACTCTGCAAAATAACTGGCCTGTACATTTCCAAATAACAAAATCATGAAAGATTAAAAAGTCTCCAGGGCGCCTGGGTGGCTCAGTTGTTAAGCATCTGCCTTCAGCTCAGGTCATGATCTCAGGGTCCTGGGATTAAGCCCCGCATCGGGCTCCCTGCTTGGCGGGGAGCCTGCTTCTCCCTCTCCCTCTACTGTTCCCCCTGCTTGTGCTCTCTCGCTCTCTCTGTCAAATAAATAAATAAAATCTTAAAAAAAAAAAAAAGTCTCCAGAACAGCTCCAGATTAAAGTAGACTAAAGAGATATGACAACTGGGGCGCCTGAGTGGCTCAGTCATTAAGTGTCTGCCTTCGGCTCAGGTCATGATCCCAGAGCCCTGGGAGAGAGCCCCGCATCAAGCCCCCTGCTCCGCAGGGAGTCTGCTTATCCCACTCCCACTCCCCCTGCTTGTATTCCCTCTCTCGCTGTGTCTCTCTGTCAAATAAATATTAAAAAAAAAGAGAGAGAGATGACAACTAAACACAATGCATGATCCTGGGAGATTTTCTTTGAATATTGGTGAAGACAATGATGAAATTGCATAAAGTCCACAGAGCAAATATTAGCATTATATCAATATTAACGTCTTGATTTTGATAATTGTATTGTGATTATATAAAAGAATGTCCTTGCTCTTAGGAAATACACACTAAAGTATTTTGGAGTAAAAAGGTTTCCTGTCTGTCTGCAACTTATCAGATGGTTCGAGAACACATAAGTGTTTACACATATGTGCATATATATAAAGAAAGATTATAAAGCATATGTGATAAATGTAACATTTGGGGAAATCTGAATGAAGGGTATACAGAACTACTTCCTACCATTTCTGCAACTTTAAGTTTGACATTATTTTAAAATAAAGTAAAACAAAAAAGACTTGTGGCCCTTGATAATCCCTTGGATATAGATTTGGATTTGGGAAAGCAACCATGCTATTAACCTAGATCTCACTAGGCCCCAAAGACCCAGGGCACTATAAAGATGCAGACTGTGTCTGGTGGAATTAGATAATTTTTGAGACTTTCCTTGACCAACTCAAAATTCTTAAGGAATTTGCAGGAATATTCCCGTAAGCATTTAGAAGACCTTGCAGGGAATGACCCCTATCACTCTGACTATAACATCACGGGTATAGAAGGTAGCAGTTTGCCACAAAATATTGCTTTTCTCAGAAAGAGTAAGTCAGCAGAGAATGAATGATACTATGGCCCAGCCACTGTGAAGAGTGCTATCTATATACTGTCCTACTGAATACTCTCAACTCCAGTATAATCTCCATCTTAAAATGAGAAAGCAAACTTAAAAAGCAAAATACCTAAGTGGGGAGGAGGATAAGGGAGATGACAATAATAAAATAAGTTTAATTGGATTGTTACAAAAATTTAATGAGGTAATATTTCTCACACACACAATTAGAACATTGCCTAGCAAATACAAAAAAACAATATCTAAATGTCTGTTAAATTAATAAAAATAAAAAATCTCCCAAAGAGGGCGCCTGGGTGGCTCAGTTGGTTAAGCGACTGCCTTCGGCTCAGGTCATGATCCTGGAGTCCCTGGATCAAGTCCCGCATTGGGCTCCCTGCTTGGCAGGGAGCCTGCTTCTGCCTCTGACCCTCCCGACCCTCCCCCCTCTCATGTGCTCTCTCTCTCTCATTTTGTCTCAAATAAATAAATAAAAAAAATCTTAAAAAAAAAAAAATCTCCCAAAGATCATAAAGCTAACTGATATGGCTGGGATCAAACCCAGATTGACTGACTCCAAGGTTCATATTCTTAGCCACTAGGCCTTTACTGCCTCATGGCTTTAAGAGTTACTGGATTAAATGTTCAACTTTCACCTACCCTCCCAAAGTGAACCTACATGATGATCAATCTATCTGTCAGGTCACAGAGATCTCCGAGCTTAAAGGTGTGAACCAGTGCTTAGGATGGCATAGCAAGTTGGCATGGATCTTAAGTGCCCAAACTACACAATATTTCCCAGACAGCATTCACCAGTTACCAAAAGCATGTTGATGCCTGTCCCAAGCCACTGTGAAGAAAAGTACAAAGTGTTTCCTAAGCCACCAGTGATCCGTAAGACTCTTTATTTAAGGGGGTCTCCATTTTCAATCTGCAAAGTTTCCTTTGCTTTGAGTTAGCTTTGAGAAATTGGCCAAAATGTGGGTAAATGCACTTTACTTGAATTATACTCATTTGCCAAGTCCTTTTCTTTTAATGGGTTTCTAAGTGTAGTCAAAGCCCTCTTACTTTTAACAACAGGTCAGAATCAAAGAGTATGTTCAACAGACCCGTAGAACATAATGGTATTTTGGCTTGTACAAGATTTTGCCACAAAATCTGTAAAGCAGAACTAGGACTCAATTATCAAATTCTCTCTCTCCACCAAGTTATAAGAAAGTGATATTTGATGCAAACAATCAACAGAAAAACTACTAGAAATTGTATCGCCTTGGGGTTAGATTCACAGGAAAAGAGACAGATCTTTTTTTTTTTTTAAAGATTTTATTTATTTGACAGAGAGAGACACAGCGAGAGAGGGAACACAAGCAGGGGGAGTGGGAGAGGGAGAAGCAGGCTTCCTGCTGAGCAGGGAGCCCGATGCGGGGCTCGATCTCAGGACCCTGGGATCATGACCTGAGCCAAAGGCAGATGCGTAACGACTGAGCCACCCAGGTGCCCCCAAAAGAGACAGATCTTGAATGTCACTTAATTTTTTTAATTGCATCTATGGCTATTACCATTACAAAACTCCAAGCTTCACTTTTAGCTTATTTAACTGCACTGTTCAGAAGGAAGTAATGTCATAAGGAATACATATTCTCACAAACTGCCCACATAAATGCCTTGGGAAACTTGCTCAATTATAGCAAGGTATTTCTTTTGCTCTAGTTTACATTGCATTTCCTCAGATTAAGTCCTAGGAAGTGCATCTCTCACTTCATTGTAGTGATTCTACTAATTCTTAACTTTCAAAACAGACAGCCAGGTCAATTTTAGAAAAAATACTGATAATCCCTCCCAAAATGAAAAGTTAACAATGACATTTCCATTATATCCCAGAACATCAGTAAAGTCAAACTCAAGAAGCCATAACTGCTCTAGAAGCATAGCTACAATGACTTCAAAAAGCACTTCACATTTCTCTGAACGTATGATTTTTGCTCTTTTATACATACAGTATACAACGGGAGCATGAAAGAATGCACCCCAAAATGTTTATGTTAGGTGGTAGGATAAATGTGATTTACTTTTTCTTAAATATGCTTCTTGACTTTTAGAAATTTTTTTACAGGGCGCCTGGGTGGCTCATTGGGTTGGGAGTCTGCCTTTGGCCCGGTCGTGATCCCACGGCCTGGGTCGGGCTCCTTGCTCGGCGGGGAGCCTGCTTCTTCCTCTCCCTCTGCCTGCTGCTCCCCTGCTTGTGCTCTCTCTCTGTCAAATGAATGAATAAAATCTTTAAAAAAAATTTTTTTTTAATTAATATTTTTTTACAGAAAGTTCTTTAAAAGTTTTTTAAATGACCATAAATATATACATTAGTCCTAAATAAGTCTTCACGTAAGAGACAGTATATAAGAATGAATATACAAAAAAAAGAATACAAACATACATAATATATATTTGCATATGTATATATTTTTATATATACTATATACGTAACGAACATGTGTGTGTCTGCACACACACATAGGAATCAAAAGCTTCAACTACTCTCCCTTCGTATCCAGAAAGCAAAGTAATCTTACAAATGTTTCAGCATGAACTTCTGACAGGGTGATTTAGTTCAGCAATGTTATAAGTAGCTTTTAAAAAGACTGTATCAGGAATAAATGCAGACATCATTAGTCAATACTTCCCTACTCATTAAAACTGTAAAGCATTTTCCCCCCGACACTTCAGTACAAAAATAACTTGCCAATGTTTTTTATACTACCTATTATTAAAGGAGAACTATTTCTCAATGTAAACTGAATTTTATTCTACATCTTAATTTTCTTTAATCTCCCTCAGTGTTTCATCAGAAAACTTCTTTTTCCTCCCTCTTTAATAAATGGTAGAACTTCTCACACTTTTAGTATTTAGGCTTTTAGGATTCATCCTTATTCCAAACTGAAAAACCTATCTTTACTATTGAAATGTAGTTCTGTCCCTGTTTATTATTCCCGTCTTAAAATGCTTAAGGATCCATCATTACAGAAAAAAAAGTTAAATGTTTTTCAGTCATTTCTTTGCCCTACGTAGTTACGTTGTAATTTCTAGTCAGTATATTCAGTATTGGTATACAGAAAACAAAAATACAAACACAAGAACCTATTTTCTACCCCATGACAGATCCAATACAAAAAGATAGTCTCCCTGCTTCCAAGGGTAGCTTGCTTCAGTAACAGATTAGCAATTCTCCCCATTCTCAGAGCTCTTGTTACAGCTGAAGCATCTTATTCAATGTTCATTCCAGAAGTACTGGGATCATTTTATTGTTTCTCAAGTTCCTTTTCATTATGTCCTACTTATATGTGGTGGCACAGATCTCAGTTTTTCACTTTAAAATTATGAGACTTTAAAGAACGTATAAACAACTTGAGTCATTTAGTAAGAAATAGGTATCTACAACATGATGCAACCATCACAAACCCAGAGCAGCAAAATTCAAATTCACAGAAGGGTGTGTTCAATAGGCCCTATGTGTTAATTTTTGGCAATACAATAATGATTAAAGGCCCAAAAGCTTTTTAATCATCAAATTAAAATTAGTATTTCCAGGGTAACTAAAGTTCAAGGCACAAATATATTGGTGACTGCCAGAAAAAGCATAAGCTACCATAATAAAACTATATTAGGGGACCACCATAGATTTCCCCTCCTCCTTCTGAGCAAGATACATTCAGGAGATAGGTGGCCTCTGTTACTTTTATCAACTATAAAACCAGAAGGTGGTTCCAAATGTTCATATGTTGACATTTTAAGTACAAATACTCATTCACTTCTGGGTTCTAATCCCCATCCTTTAAGTGCTGGATATAATAATCAGAAAGAACTTTCATGTAATTTCCTTCAACTCACCCCTTGGGGCGATCACCACTTTATGATCTGAGACAGATTTTCTAATACTCTATACTAAGGGTGATTTCAGAGCATAGGCCTAGAAAAACTTTATTAAGCTTTCTTCAGATTAGACAAATCCTTCTTTTCTTATATTTCAAGGACCTTAAGGAAACTTGTTTCCCCACACAGTTCAACTGCTAAATTCAAGTCAAGTTTGAATAAACGGAGTTTTAAGCTGAAAACATTCAGTCTGGATTAAGAAGTAGAGGTAAAAGTGGAAAAGATAACCAAGTAAAGGGGCACAAAAGATGAATGAGATTAACACATTTTTCCATTTAATCCAATTTTAGACAATGTAAGATCTTAGATCAGAATTTCTATCTTGTGAAAAGCAATATAACTTATTGACTAAGACTGAAGACAATTACCGACCTCATTTTTTACTGCTGCCATTTCCATTTTGGACACAAGAGTGAACATAAGAGTCCTTAAGAAATACATTCCATTAATTTCAACTCAACTATACTTATTGCCATAAAGGAAAAACACACACACTTCGGCTGCAAGGAAAGAAAAGTCAACCCAAACCCCTCATCATCTGTGGAGTGAATACTGAATTAGAAAACAGAAGACAGAGCTTACAGTTTGGGATACTCTTTTCACTCCTTACTCAGATCAAAATTTCTCTGTGCCTGAGGTTCCTCCCTTGTGGAACAGCGATAATAACATCATCTTTCCTTAAAGTCAAAGGGTCATTGTAAGAATCAAGAAAATGTGAAGATTTTTTTTTTAATAAAAAATTCCAACAAGGACAAAGATTATGTATTACAGTCATGGCTCTTCTCACATATTTGTTAATTATATTTGTCAACCTTAAACAGTTGAAAAGCCATTACTTTACAGACTTTAAGCTCTCATTCAACAAGTATTTCCTATGTATACTGTTACTTACAAGCCACTTACTGGCCCTGTTGAAATATTACATACAAGTTTAAATATGTCACACAGGTATACTCAATGTGTTTGTTGTGCAAACAACACAGCCAGGAAGGGAGATTTTGGTAAGTAAAAGTAGGATGAAAGTGTGAAATATATTTGCATTACTAAGTATCTTATAACACAAGGCATATGTTACAAAGTTACACATTATATAATATTGTACTTGCATAATTAAATGAATTTCTCCCCAAACACAAGCTCCTTATACTTTTTACATGGAGAAGTGTGGTGTAGACCCCCAAAGTGCACTTAGTCTTTAGTAAAATACCTCAAATATCAGTTTCATCCTACCACTTGTCCCTGGATTTTGCCCTCCTCCAACATCCCCCTAAATGTCTGCTGAAAATAACCCACAAAATAAACAAAAACCCCTAAATTCAGAGAATTCATAAAGGGTGCCTTCATTACTCCCTGTTAATATAATACTTTATAGACTGTATGTGAAAACTGGATTTCTGCTGCATTCAATGTAAGCAAAGATTCAGCTCAAGGGCAGCCTAACAATTCTACTGGGCTGGGTGGGCAATAAATATAATTAACTCTTTTCATATGCAAAGCAATTCAAATCATGACTAGGCTTACTAAGGATGACAGAAGAAAATAATACACAAATAAATACAAAATAAGCAGGGAGACCTTAAGCAAATTAGATTACTGCCTCCTTTCATTAAATGGGCAAATAAGAATCTATCCCAGAGTTAATTATCGTGAGGAATCCCTAAAGATAATGGGCTTTAGTATTACTAAGGAACTAGTAAAATAATTTCATTCAAAAATCAAATTAAATAATTAAAGCCAAACAGTAAACTTTTCATTCTCCAAGTGATAAAACAGTCACAACTATTCATTATTTCACTTATTTATTCCATCAGGAACTATTTTAATGCATACATATCATGAATTATACTAGATTCTAAGGATACAATAAGGAAGAAATCGGACAAGGCTCCTGACTTCACAGAGCTTACAATGTTATGAGGTAAGACAGGAAATAAACAAGTAAATAAATAATTTCTAAAAGCAATTTTTAAAAAACAGGGGGAAGGGCCACACTATTTTTAAGAACTGTAATAAAAAAGCACTTCACAGCAAATACTTACATTCCAAGTAAATAGGTCAAAGGCCCTGAAAAGGAAAGAAGCCAAGCTCTCTCTGCTCACTAGATGCAAAGACCTTCCATTGACATTCCTGCTATGTTTCATCTCAATCTAGTCCAGAAAAGTCAGACTAGAAATATGACAGACACCAGACCTCACCTACTAGCATCTCATCTGATTCTGGTTCTTCCTTCATAATCCACAGTCAAATCTTTCAAACCCAAATTCTCATTTGTCAACCCATTTTCCATTAAGTGCTTCCTGTATGACCTTCTGAAGTTTAAACATAACACAAGCGTGCCCTAACTGTAGGCAAAGAGTTGAAATAATTCATGCCCAAGAGAGAAAGGAGAAAAGTGAAGCTGTGTCAGAGGTAGGGAGATCAGTAGTCCGAACAGTGACAAGGTCTATTTCCAGCTTCAAATGGGTTGAGAGGTAAAGTTCACATCTTAAATAATGAAACAGCTGCACTGAAGCCAGAAGTTGCTCTGGAAGAGAAAGACCACCTGAGGGCTTGTCCCTACTCTTTTCATTCCTGGCGAAGACAAATCAAACACAGGGAGTAAGCAAACTTCCAGATCTACAACCAGACTGCAATTAGTGATACAGCCACAACAGTCACCACCTTACTGATTCCTTCACTATTTTTTAAGTTCTATGTCCAACGTGGGGCTTGAACTCATGACCCCAAGATCAAGAGTCACATGCTCTACTGACTTAGCCAGCTAGGCAGCCCTACCTTCACTATTTTTAATGTTTTACCTTCCTTTGTTTGCTTTTCAAGTTTTCTTAGCATTAAAATTAATTTGGGTAGCATTTTACTTCTCTAAATGGTGTAAAATTGGGGTGCCTGGGTGGCTCAGTCATTAAGCGTCTGCCTTGGACTCAGGTCATGATCCCAGGGTCCTGGGATCGAGCCCCACATCGGGCTCCCTGCTCGGTGGGAGGCCTGCTTCTCCCTCTTCCACCCCCTCTGCTTGTGTTCCCTCTCTTGCTGTCTCTCTCTCTGTCAAATAAATAAATAAATAAATCTTTAAAAAATAAAAAAAAAGAATAAAAATAAATGGTGTAAAATTAAATATAGTACTATTTTTTCAGTAACTGTTTGCAACTTCAAATATCTAATACAATGCCCGCAACAGTATACCTATCCTGAGAGTAGAGAAAAACTGATTGAAATTATGTGCTAAAGATTTTTCCTAGGATCAAGTCACCTAATTTTAAAAACTGGTTCCAAAGAACTCAAGGGAACAAAACACCTGCTGCTTCAGAGTTCTACAAACATAATTCAAATTATATGTAAAATAAATATATATATATATTAAGATTTTATGTACTTATGGGACACCTGGGTGGCTCAGTCAGTTAAACATCTGCCCTCAGCTCGGGTCATGATCTCGGGGTCCTGGGATCGAGCTCCAGATCAAGTTCCCTGCTCAGTGGGGAGTCTGCTTCTCCCTCTTGGTGCTCTCTCTCGCTTTCTCTGAAATAAATAAATCTTTAAAAAAAAAAAAGTTTTTTTCAGAGAGAGAGAGAGAGAGGGAGAGAGCACAAGCAGGGGGTGGGACAGAGGGAGAAGGAGAAACAGACTGCCCACTGAGTAGGGAGCCCAACGTGGAGTTCCCAAGGGGCTCAATCCCAAGACCCTGAGATCACGAAACCAAGAGTTAGATGCCTTAACCAACAGATGTCCCATTTGTTTTTTGGGGTTTTTAAAAAGATTTTATTTATTTATTTGACACAGAGAGAGACAGCAAGAGAGGGAACACAAGCAGGGGGAGTGGGAGAGGGAGAAGCAGGCTCCCTGCTGAGCAGGGAGCCCGATGCGGGGCTCAATCCCAGAACCCTGGGATCATGACCTGAGCCAAAGGCAGACGCTTAACGACTGAGCTACCCAGGCGCCCCCCCCATTTGTTACTTTTAAGAACCATAATAATAAGCACCCACACATCAAATGTTAAATTTCAAACACAGAAGCCATCATGAAACATGTTCATCATGAAACTGAACATGGAGACACTGGAATGAAGTTTCTCTTACCATTTCTATGCGCATATGAAACTTAGGGAACTTCTTGAAATGTGTCACTGACTGGAAAAACCAGAGCTCTGCACAGCGCATTTTGTTAATACAGGCACATACATGTCCACTCATGTAACACTGTACCAGTGAACACACTAATAGAGTACCATGCATGTCTGGCTCCATTAAATGTCACAACAAGCTCAGGTGCACCTGCTCAGTATATTCTCTCATTACAAAAAGTAACTCAACAATGCTCAGCAAAAATATAACATAAGTCGTAATACTGCAAGACATAATTTAGTGTTTTTGAGTACAGTTGATAGTGATTCAAACTTCAAAAAAATCTCCTATAGAACTTTATAAAACTAAATAATTTATTTTTTAGTGACTGTACAATCAAAATAAAAGAAAATGAAATGCTGAGGCTGACACATTAGTGTTTGATGTAAGGTATACCTATAAAATGATTCAACTGTTAAAAAAGTTTGGGTACACTGATCTCATCCAACATGCTCATTTTACAGATGAGAAAAAAACTAAGAAATGGGGAAGTCAGGTGACTTACTTATGGTCATAGATATAGAGAGACAGAGGTGGAACTAGAATTTTCATTACACTATATGGTCCTATTTAACAAAGTTCATGTTCTAGAATTAAGTAAGGCTTCTATTAGGGGAACTTTACTTTCTCCCTAACACCTTACAAACTCAAAGATGTATTTCACACAATTGTTAATTGAGCCTAAGGTCTTATGAAGCCTCAAGTATTATGAAGTCTGTATCAGGTCCAATGTAGCTTACATTCCAAGAAGATAAGTAATGTTGAAAAATTACCATGATAGAAGATTCTTGTAAAAATGGGAGAAAGGGATACAAAGGGTAGAACTTTCAGTTATAAGAAGAATAAGCTCTGAAGATCTAATAATATACAGCATAGTGACTACAGTTAATAATAGGGTATTGTAGACTTGAACGTTGCTGAAAGTAGATCTTAAGCTTTCTTACCCCCCTCCCCACAAAGTTAACTATGTGAGGTAATAAATGTGTCCGTTTTCTATGTTGATTTTGGTAATAGTTCCATAATGTATATCAAATCATGACACTGTATAGCTTAAATTTATACAATTAAAGAGAATCCAGAAATGGACCCTCAACTCTATGGTCAACTAATCTTCAACAAAGCAGGAAACAATGTCCAATGGAAAAAAGATAGTTTCTTCAATAAATGGTGTTGGGAAAATTGGACAGCGACATGCAGAAGAATGAAACTGGACCATTTTCTTACACCATACTCAAAATTGATGAAAAACCTAAGAGACAGGAATCATTCAAAATCCTACAGGAGAACAGAGGCAGCAACCTCTCTGACCTTGGCTGCAGCAACTTCTTGCTATACACGTCTCCAAGGCAAGGGAAACAAAGGCAAAAATGAACTATTGGGACTTCATCAAGATACAAAGCTTTTGCACAGCAAAGGAAACAGTCAACAAAACCAAAAGACAACTGACAGAATGGGAGAAGATATTTACAAATGTCTTATCAGATAAAGGGCTAATATCCAAAATCTATAAAGAACTTATCAAACTCAAAACCCAAAGAACAAATAATCCAAGAAATGGGCAGAAGACATGAACAGGCATTTCTCCAAAGACGTACAAATGGCCAAAAGACACATGAAAAAAGTCTGAACATCACTCAGCATCAGGGAAAGAGAAATCAAAACCACAATGAGGGGTGCCTGGGTCGCTCAGTCGTTAAGTGTCTGTCTTCGGCTCAGGTCATGATCCCAGGTCCTGGGATCGAGCCCCGCATCAGGCTCTCTGCTCCGAGGGAAGCCTGCTTCTCCCTCTCCCACTCCCCCTACTTGTGTTCTGCTGTCGCTGTGTGTCTCTCTCTGTCAAATAAATAAATAAAATCTTAAAAAAAAAACAAAAAACACAATGAGATACCACCTCACACCAGTCAGAATGGCTAAAACTAACAAGTCAAAAATGACAGATGTTGGCAAGGATGTGGAGAAAGGGGAACCCTCTTACACTGCTGGTTGGAATGCAAGCTGGTACAGCCACTCTGGAATGAGGTTCTTCAAAAAGTTAAAATAGAGCTACCCTACGACCCAGCAATTGCACTACCAGGTATTTACCCAAAGATACAAATGTAGCAATCTGAAGGGGCACCTGCACCCCAATGTTTACAGCAGCAATACCCACAACAGCTAAACTATGGAAAGAGCCCAGATGTCCATTGACAGATGAATGGATAAAGTGATATATATATACAATGGAATGTTACTCAGCCATCAAAAAATGAAATCTTGCCATTTGCAACGACATGGATGGAACTATAGGGTTTAAGCTAAGTGAAATAAGTCAATCAGAGAAAGAATTACCATATGATTTCACTCATATGTGGGATTTAAGAAACAAAACAAAGTAGCATAGAGGAAGGGAGGGAAAAATAAAACAACATGAAATTAGAGAAGGAGACAAACCATAAGAGACTTTTTTTTTTTTTTTTAAAGATTTTATTTATTCATTTGAGAGAGAGAGCACGAGGAGCGGGGGAGAGGCAGAGGGAGAAGCAGACTCCCTGCTGGGCCAGAAGCCTGATGTAGGGCTCGACCCCAGGACCTGGAGATCACAACCTGAGCCAAAGGAAGAGGCTTAACCATCTGAGCCACCCAGGCGCCCCAACCGACCCTTAATCATAGGGAACAAACTGAGGGTTGCTGGAGGGGGGAGGGATGGAGTAACTGGTTGATGGGCATTAAGGAGGGCACATGATGTAATGAGCACTGGGTGTTATATACAACTGATGAATCACTGAACTCTACCTCTGAAACTAATAATATACTATATATTAATTAATTGAATTTAAATTCAAACATAAATAAATAGAGGGGGAAATAAATAAATATATACAATTATATTTGTCAATTATTCCCCAATAAAGTTAGAGGAAAAATGACGGGCGGTGGGTAGGGAGACCAAAAAACAGAAGGGGAATAAGTACTATAAGAATAGTACTGTGGACAAACAATGAATCATGGAACACTACATCTAAAACTAATGATGTAATGTATGGTGATTAACAACAATAAAAAAATTAAAATAAAAAAGAACAGTACTGTGGAAGTTCAGAGGATGGCAGGATTATTTCTGGTTGGGAAAAGGAAAAAAAGGTTCAGATTTATTCAGTAATAAAAGATTACTCCAGTGTTGGAAATTAGCAGAAAAGAACTGGGAAAAGTTTGGATTTTGGATCTAGTATAGCCTAGGAAATAAAGAATCACATTCTGTTAGTATGACATCTACCTAATTATCAGTTTAAAGAAAATACAGAGGCTAGAAGAAAACACTAAATGACACCATAGGGAAATAATCAGACAAATCCAGAATGTGGTACATTCTACAACACTCCTCATTTTTTTTTTTTTAAGATTTTATTTATTTGTCAGAGAAAGAGAGCAAGCACAAGCAGGGGGGGGTGGCAGGCAAAGGGAGAAGCAGGCTCCCCACTGAGCAGTGAGCCCAACGTGGGGCTCAATCCCAGGACCCTGGAATCATAACCTGAGCCGAAGGCAGAGGCTTAACTGACTGAGCCACCCCGGCATCCCTCTACAATACTCTTCAAAAAAATCAAATGTTAGGGTGCCTGGGTGGCTCAGTCGTTAAGCGTCTGCTTTCAGCTCAGGTCATGATCCCAGGGTCCTGGGATCAAGCCCCACATCAGGCTCCCTGCTCCACGGGAAGCCTGCTTCTCCCTCTCCCACTCCCCCTGCTTGTGTTCCTGCTCTCGCTATCTTTCTGTCAAATAAATAAAAATTTAAAAAAAAAAATCAAATGTTATAGGGAAGAAAAGGGGAGGAGCTGTTCAAGATTTTAAAAGATTAGAGACAAAAACAAATGTAGCATCTAAATGCTGAATAGATCCTAATTTGAAAAAAAAAAAGGTATAAAAGGGGCACCTGGGTGGCTCAGTTGGTTAAGCATCTGCCTTCGGCTCAGGTCATGATCCCAGGTTCCTGGGATCTAGCCTCGCGTCAGGCTCCCTGCTCAGTGGGGAGCTTGCTTCTCCCTCTCCCTCTGCCCACTCATGCACGCTCTAATAAGTAATAAATAAAATTTTTAAAAATAGCTATAAAAGACATTTTGGGGACAATTGGTGGATTCTGATTATGGACTAGATCTTAGGAGTGATAATGGTATTTGCATGTTGAAGTGTCAGGATGTCTATACTCTCAGTTAAGCAAATATTTAAACACACATACACACAATTAATGGGTATTAAAATGTTTGTTGTATTAGAGTCTTTCAATTTTTCAATATGCTTGAAAATTGTCATTAAAAATGTTTAAAAAAAAAAAGGGCGCCTGGGTGGCTCAGACGGTTAAGCATCTGCCTTCGGCTCAGGTCATGATCCTAGGGTTCTGGGATCGAGTCCCTCGTCAGGCTTCCTGCTAGGCAGGGAGTCTGCTTCTCCCTCTGCCCCTCTCTCTCTCTCTCTGACTCTCATGAATAAATAAATAAAACATTAAAAAAAAAATGTTTAGGTGGCGCCTGGGTGGCTCAGTCGTTAAGCGTCTGCCTTCGGCTCAGGTCATGATCCCAGGGTTCTGGGATCGAGTCCTGCATCGGGCTTCCTGCTAGGCAGGGAGCCTGCTTCTCCCTCTGCCTCTCTCTCTCTCTCTCTCATGAATAAATAAATAAAACATTTAAAAAAAAATGTTTAGGTGGCGCCTGGGTGGCTCAGTCATTAAGCGTCTGCCTTTGGCTCAGGTCATGATCCCAGGGTCATGGGATCGAGCCCCGCATTGGGCTCCCTGCTCTGCGGGAAGCCTGCTTCTCCCTCTCCCACTCCCCCTGCTTGTGTTCTCTCTCTCGCTGTGTATCTCTCTCTGTCAAATAAATAAACAAAATCTTAAAAAAAAAAAATTGTTTTAAAAAAAGAATTAGATATAATCTTGACAATGATCTAATCCATTTTCTTCTTTGAACCATGTAAGAAACTGAGCCCAAAGTACCACAGCTAATGCAGGCCTATTCTCAAGACATTAAAATTCAGGCAGGTCTGCAGAATCTTAGCACAAACTCTTTCCATGTGCCAAAAAACTAGGACCCGAGAGACAAAAACTGATCTGGGACAAACACACATATACGTGTGCAGTAAAAAAAGTTGTGTGTGTGTGTGTTTTAAAGTAATCTTTACACACAACGTGGGGCTCAAATTCATGATCCCAAGATCAAGAGCTGCATGCTGTTCTGACTAAGCCAGCCAGGTGCCCCTTGTGCATATGAAAAAGTTAAACACATTTCTCACACTCAATATATGACAATATGGTTAGAAATTATGAAAGAAAAAAATCTGTTAAAGATTGTAACAACTTAGTACATCAGAATTTTGTATAAAATAACCTCAGAATGCAGCATTAAATGGGAATGAGTTTGTTAGATGCACAAAAAAAACAAAAAAACCCTACTTAAATAGTATTACCTACATACTATCTCCCAACTTGGTCTATTAATTGTGGCAATTATGCCTTCTAAAAATCTGACAACATAACTTAATAACTTCACGTTTCATCTACCCTGTCCACAAACTTCTTGCCAGTCCCCCAAAATGCCATGTTTTTTCATATTTCTTTACAAGTAATTTCCTCTACATACAGGATGACCTTCTGCTTTTCCTCCAGCTACTCCTCTTTCAAGACCAACTACTTACACCACCTCGTCAGTGAAGTTTTCTGACCCTGCTCCCCACTACTCCCTGAACTTTCGCAATACTTTTTTCATTGTTATAGAGGCTTTTAAAACTTTTCCTGATTAAATATATGATTCTTCCATTAGACCATAAGCCACTTGATATCACAGAGCAGGCCTTATCTATATCTGTTATATCTATTTATGGTTAGCTTCTTTTTTTTTTAAAGATTTTATTTATTTATTTGACAGAGAGAGACACAGTATTTATGGTTAGCTTCAAGTGCTGGCAGTTAGAAATAATAGGGGCTGGCTATTTTTAAGAGTTTCAGGAAGGATCATCAACTCAACTAAAAAACAGTGTTCACCCTGAGTTAAAAGTGATAGTTTATCATAAAGCATAACTGAGTGATCTGGACTATCTATTACTCTGCCCCTTTGATACTCTTGTCACATAGTCCAAAGCATGGAAACTATCTGAACTGATGCAAATAGGTCTGCTTTTGCTTATACCTAGGAGCCAATTACAATAAATGCAAAAAATTATCTGAAGGGTTTCCTGTGAGGACTTAATCAGAAAGGGCCAAAAGTCACTAACTCATTATTTAGTCAAGTCTTGGACAAATGTATATCAAGACCTCACTCACACTCAAGTAAAATTCACTTAAGATGGCTCTGACACGTTAAGATATCTTTTTTCTTCAGACATCTAACTTCAAAAGATGTTAAAAGTTTTATTGCAAACATGCAAAAAAATGGCATTATAACACCCAATGTATACTCAGCAATATTTAACCTCTCAGCTCAATATATGGAATATATTCAAAAACAAACTTGATTCTTGCTGACTGCAAGTCAAAGTAGCTGATGCAAGGTGAAAACATGCTGATTGTTCTTGGCCAACACACATGCATCTTTAAGTACATACGCGTTAGTAAAGTCTCAACCTATGGTCCTTGAACTACCAGTGAATCATGAGGAGCTTGCTGGTAGCCTAGTATGCCCGATAAGCAGAAGCAGAAAGCTGGGTAGGGATGGTGAGGGGCGGCGGGAAGAATCAGGTGCAATGGTCCACCAAATGAAGATAAACCATTCAAGTGGTCTGCAGTAAGGAAAAATGAGAGAATCACTAAATCAGCAAATTGATCATCATGCCCAATTAATATGATCATGTTGCTTAACAAAGTCAACCTAATGCTTTGTTGCAACAAGAGAAGAATGTGTTTTGGGCAAAAACCGCAAGAGAGATAGCTGATTCATAACGGCAAAAGTTCCTTATTACAAGTGATTAACACTCAATAATATTCTTATCAGAAGACTCACCTGAGTATAGTACCAAGAGCAAGGTGCTGCCAAAGCTTTGCACTTACAGTAAAAAATCAGATAAACTTAAAAATAAAATCCATCTATTAAAATTTTTCCATAAGAAAGAGAGGTGTTATAGACTAGGGCTAATAAAATCAGAAGAATGAAGATCCTCATTTCTTTTTTTTTTTTAAGTTTTTTTTTTTTAAGATATTATTTATTTATTTGACGAGAGAGACAGCAAGAGAGGGAACACAAGCAGGGGGAGTGGGAGAGGGAGAAGCAGGCCTCCTGCCGAACAGGGAGCCCAATGCGGGGCTCGATCCCAGGACCCTGGGATCATGACCTGAGCCGAAGGCAGACGCTTAATGACTGAGCCACCCAGGCGCCCCAAGATCCTCATTTCTAATAGCTTAATGATTCTATTCATAGTATACAGTACTAGCAAATGATTCCTAAATAAAGTCAGAGATGAAAAAAAACAGCCCATTTATTATCTATAGGAATAATCTTTAAAAACGCCGTTCCAACATAAATTCCAAGATAATCTTGACTGGGAAGAAACATCAACCCTTAATTTGCTAGAAAATTGAAAACAAAAGGGGACTAGCCCAACAGAAGGTAACTTATTAGATAGGGGCTACAACATCCCATGTCATTTTTTAATATAAACTCGAGTGCTTAAATCTCTTCCCAAAGAGGATTCTCCATATCTCAGTATTTTCCAACTGTAGCAGCCCTGACCTAAATTCAGCTCTCATAACCTACCAAACCTACCTACCCAGAGTTCCACTGGATTTCCAACCTATACCTTCTTGCTGCCTTGTTTTCCTTTTGGTCTCACCCCAAAACTATACTCCTCCTGGTAAAATAAAGCACCCTCTATTTTACATCAAGTAAATGCCTCCTGGGGTGCTTGGGTGTCTCAGTCGGTTAAGGGTCAGACTTTTTTTTTTTTTTTTTAAGATTTTATTTATTTATTTGAGACAGAGAGAATGAGAGAGACAGAGCACATGAGAGGGGGGAGGGTCAGAGGGAGCCCGATGCAGGACTTGATCCAGGGACTCCAGGATCATGACCTGAGCCGAAGGCAGACGCTTAACCAACTGAGCCACCCAGGCGCCCCAGACTTTTTTTTTTAAGATTTTATTTATTTATTCGACAGATAGAGAGAGAGCACAAGTAGGCAGAGTGGCAGGCAGAAGGAGAGGGAGGAACAGGCTCTCTGCTGAGCAGGGAGCCGGACGTGGGGCTCGATCCCAGGACCCCAGGATCATGACCTGAGCCGAAGGCAGTCGCTTAACCGACTAAGCCACTCAGGCGCTCTGGGGGTCAGACTTTCGATTTCAGCTCAGGTCATGATTTCAGGGTCATAGGATTGAGCCCCGGATCGGGATCCTTGCTCAGCAGGGAGTCTGTTAGAGACTCTCTCTCCCTCTCTCTCTCCCCATTCCCTTCTCTCTCTCAAATCTTTAAAAAAAAAAAGTAAATGCTTCCTATTTCACAGTAGGTATGTCTCTCTCCAACTGGTATAAAATTTTATGCATTCTGCTTATAAAGCCTCAGAGCTACCAATGCAGAAAATATGAAAAATTTTTACTTCCACTGTCACATTTGGTATAAGCACAGACTAAATCTTCAGTCCTCCTCATGCTCAATTCCGCTTCATTTTTAATTATAGACACAGCCTTAAGAGTAGAAGCATAAGAAAATTCAGTAAACAACCTTGTTAGATGATGTGTAAAAATACAGGACACTGAAAATACATAAAGAAGAGGAGATAACGAATGATATTCTTGGTGAAGAATGAAAACAAGCTTCTGTAGAGAAATGTGTTTGCTCTAACATACACTAACCTCAAAAGGGCTACTGGAATATTCTGGGGTTGAACGCTCAAGAAGTCTATCTTGAGTTTGGACGTGAGTAACAAACTACAGGTAGAATTTCTTCAGACACCACACTAGAATGAGAAGTTAACAAACCAAATTATTTTCTGAAATTATCAGAATGGTCTGTTCAAACACAATCAGATCTATAAGTTTCACAGGCAGACCTGATTTCCTATGTTTCCCAATAATTCAACAAAATTCAGTATACTAAGCACCTACTATGGTCAGGCCCTGATTAGAGGTAATCACCTCATTTCTCCATCTTCTGTGAAATTTTGATGACTCAATTCTTAGTACTTTCCTCCCCTTTTCACTTACTTATAGCAGTCATTTTTTTTTTTTTAAGATTTTATTTATTTATTTGACAGAGAGAGACATGGCGAGAGAGGGAACACAAGGAGGGGGAGTGGGAGAGGGAGAAGCAGGCTTCCTGCTGAGCAGGGGACCCAATGCGGGGCTCGATCCCAGGACCCCAGGACCATGACCTGAGCCGAAGGCAGACGCTTAACGACTGAGCCACCCAGGTGCCCCAGTGGTCATTTATTTTTACATCTTCAGTCAACCTCCCACAGCTGACTCCAAAGTCCACATTCATAACCCGAACATCTAGGAATTCCATATCTAAACTTCTTCACCATCCTACATGATGTCCCAACTTAAAAATTCTGTCAGCTAAACCTTAACATACTGAAAGGCAAACAACAGCTTGCCCCAGATAGCTCTTTCTTATTCCCCAAAACCTGCAAAGCCACCTCAATATTCCTGGTTACCCAGGTTCACAAATATGGGATTACAGCTCTTCCCCAACTTATGATGGTGTTACATCCCAAAATAAACCCATCATAAATTGAAAACTATGAATCCTAAGTTGAAAATGCATTTAAGGGGCGCCTGGGTGGCTCAGTCAGTTAATTGTCTGCCTTTAGCTCAGGTTATGCTCCTAGGGTCCTGGGATCCAGCCCCGTGTCGGGATCCCTGCTCAGCAGGGAGTCTGATTCTCCCTCCCTCTTGCTGTCTCTCCCTCTCTTATAAATAAAATCTTAAAAAAAAAAAAAAAGAAACTACATTTAATACAACTAACCTACAGAACATCCTTAGCCTAGCCTACCTTAAATGTGCTCAGAACACTTACATTAGCCTACAGTTGGGCAAAATTATCTAACATAAAGTCTATTTTATAGTAAAGTGTCGAATATCATAAAACTTACTGAATACTATACTGAAAAACAGAATGGTAATTATATTGGTTGCTTACCCTCATGACCCTGACCCCGTAGCTGACTGGGAGCTGCAGCTTGCTGCTACTGCCCAGCATCACAAGAGAGTATCATACCACCTATCACCAGCCACAGAAAAGATCTAAATTTAAACTCTGAAGTATGGTTTCTACTGAATGTGTATGTATCACTTTGCACCATCATAAAATTGTAAGATCGAAAAATCCTAAGTTGAGCCATCATAAGTCAGGGACTGTCTATACTTTACTTTCTTTTATGTATCCCTATATTCAATAAATTACCAACTCATGCCATTTTTTTCCTATTGGGTTCCTCCCTTTAGTCTCTTCCCACTGTAAGCAATTCTGTGCCAGTGCTTCTCAAACCTTAATACGCATAGGAACCATTTGACAATCTTGTTAAAATGCAGATTCTGATTTACTAGGTCATGTGTGGGGGGGCCTGAGATTCTATACTTCTAACATACTCCCAGGTTATTGCAAAGCTGCTGGTCCAGGGACCATACTTTTGAGCAGCTCAGATCACTACTTTCTTTTATTCCCTCAGCACTTGCACAGTTTATCCTATGGTATATTTATCTGTTTACATAGTGTTTTATACTTATTTCATATATGCATATTTTATTATGCTTTCCTAAAAAAGGATTTTGACATATTCAAGAAATAAGATCAAGATTCCTTTTTTTGGAAAAACAGCAACCAACCCAATGTTGGGCATATTGTGGATACTCAATGCCTATTGATTGTAAAATGCTTCTGCAGAAAATATAACAATCATTTCTTAAGAAGTTGAAGTAGGTTTATGGACTACTTTTGTCAACTTTTTAAAAAGCATTTCACTGCTAATCAACCTTTTCACCATATAAGACAGAAAAGAAACTTAAAACAGCTTTCTATTCATAGTTAAGAAAGCAAATAGTTAAGTTAGACTTGTGAATTATTGGTTATAGATTTATTCTTTCTTCATCAGTAAAGGATTAAATATACATTTATTTATTTATTTTTAAGATTTTATTTATTTATTTGACAGAGAGAGACACAGTGAGAGAGGGAACACAAGCAGAGGAGTGGGAAAGGGAGAAGCAGACTTCCCGCGGAGCAGGGGGCTCGATTCCAGAACCCTGGGATCATGACCTGAGCTGAAGGCAGATGCTTAACGACTGAGCCACCCAGGCGCCCCTAGTTAAATATACATTTTAAAACAAAAACTAGAAACCCAGGCAGCAAAAGAAAAAATAAACTGGACTTCATTAAAATTAAAAACTTTTATGTATCAAAGGACATCATCAATAGAGTGTAAAGGCGGGGGCGGGGGGAATGCAGGGGGAGGAGCATAGCGAGAGGGACAAGCAGACTCTGTGCTGAGCACAGAGCTAGATGCAGGACTCGATCTCAGGACCCTGAAATAATGACCTAAGCTGAAATAAAGAGTCAGATGTTTACTGATTTGAGCCACCCAGGTGCCCCCTGGGGGGGGGGGAGTGAAAAGACAACCCAAAAATGGGAGAAAATATTTGCAAATCATCAATGTGATATGGGTTTAATATACAGAATATATAAAGACCTCCCACAACACAACAACCCCCCCCAAAACAACCCAATTAAAAAATAGGCAAAGGACTTAAACAGACATTTCTCCAAAGAAGATAAACAAATGTCCAAGAAGCACTTTAATTAAAAGATGCTCAACATCACTAGTCATTAGGGAAATGCAAATCAAAACCACAGAGAGACACCACTTCATACCAACTACAATGGCTATAATTTTAAAAATGGGAGAGAAGTGTTGGTGAACATATGGAGAAACTGAAACCCTTGTATACTGCTGCTGGAATGTAAAACAATGCAGCTACTATGGTAAAGTAAAGCAGTTCCTCAAAACGGTAAACCATATAACCTAGCAAGGATTACCATATAACCTAACAATTCCACTCTTAGGTATATTATAACCAAAGAATAAAAAACAGGGACTCGGGGTGCCTGGGTGGCTCAGTCGTTAAGCGTCTGCCTTCAGCTCAGGTCATGATCCCAGGGTCCTGGGATCGAGCCCCGCATCGGGCTCCGTGCTCCGCGGGAGGCCTGCTTCTCCCTCTCCCACTCCTCCTGCTTGTGTTCCCTCTCTCACTGTGTCTCTCTCTGTCAAATAAATAAATGGAATCTTTAAAAAAAACCAAAAAAACAAAAAACCAAAAAACAGGGACTCAACAGCTCTTTGTACACCAAAGTTCATAGCCACTTACAATAACCAAAAAGTGGGAACAGCCCAAATGTCCATCAATAGAAGAATGGATAAATATGTAGTATATACATACAATGGAATATTATTCAGCCATAAAAAGAATGAGGTACTGATACTTGCTACCACAGGATTAACCTGAAGACATTATTGCTAACTGAAATATACTACAAACAAAAGGATAAATATTGTATTATTCCACTAACATGAAATATCTAGACTTGATAAATTCACAGAGACAAAACCTAGATTTAGAAGTTAACAGGGGTTGGGAGAGAGGACCAGCGGTACTGCTTAATGGATCCAGAGTTTCTGTTGGGAGAGATGAAAAATTCTGGAAATACATAGTGGTGATGGTTGCACACTGTGAGTGTAATTAATGCCACCGAACTGTAGATTTAAAAATGGTTAAAATGGCAAATTTTGTATGTATTTTATCACAAGTTAAAAAATGAAACTAGAAAAAAACTTTTTATTACAGCCCTGAGTTCAAGTTTGACTGCCATTTGTAAGCTATTTGACGTTAAGCAAGTTATTTAATTTCTTCCAGCTTCAATCCATCCATAAAATAGAGATATTATCCACCTCCCAGAGTTGTTGAAGACTAAATGAGAAAACAATCACTTAGCACAACACTTGTTACATAATAAATACTGGATAAATGGTAGTTATTATTCAAAAACCACTGTTACTCATCAAGTAGGTAGTCTATAAGGCTACTATAAATGGATATCCAAAAGAATTCCATGATCTTCTCGAGACACCCTGAAATAAAGAAATGAATGCCCAGCAGTCAGTTATCCTGTGTAAACCTGGAAACTTATGACCACCAAGGATTAGACCTCTTGGGGTATCACTGAACGTAAGAATAAATGATACACCCAGAAAGTGAGAACCTATTTTGTACATCATTACGTTCATTAAAGAGGTAAACAAAATAAGAAAAGAAGCCAGTTGGCTCTCTTCAACTAATTTCATTTTACTGTTTTCCCCCACATATTTATTTTTAAAAATCATGAGATTTAATTCCTTAGCCAATGCCATGGACTAAAATAAAGCTTTGTCTAGAGGTCCTGAGTTCCAACCCCAGCATCACAGTATCATTATAAGAAGGCAGAGAACCATAAAGAATATGCTGTCTAAAAAATGTTCTAGGAGCATGGAAACTTGGAGTGAACTGTTAAATAATCTTGTATAATGTATATAATATGCTTGTCTTGATGAAAATTAGGCATTTAAAAAATAGTCAAACTAGCTGAAACTCAAAAACAATTCTAGGCAAGGTATGCCAGAGGGAAGACACTACAAATGATTCCAAAATAACATGTAACACAAATCTTATAATGTGAATTAAGCAATTTCCGTATTCTACAGTCTTTTGCAAAAATTTCCCAAATTCCTTCAGAGAAGTAAATCACCAGGTAAGGAAGCTTTTCTCCTGTACTGCGATTAACTTGCATACATACGAGACTTAGATCCAGAGGGAAAGGGAAAGTACAGTATCTCAAATGGCCAAAAAGGTTTTTTAAAGTCGTTTCAAATCAATCTAAAATGGTGAGATTCAACATTACATTCAACAACATTGGTGAATGTAATTAAAACAGTCATGAAAAGCATCAGAAGACTTTATTTTACTTCATGTTGATAAAAGAATTTTTCATAACCCAAACGTCCTGATTAAAACTATGAACCATTATGTTTGAAAAGCGAATGATCTATGCCAACACCCTTAGGAAAAATAGTTTTTCTCTTCTCAACAAAAACCTACTATAATAAGCAAAAACTAATGTGTTAACGTGAAACACTCACCTGAGCTAATTCCTTTAAACCACAATTAACTCTTAACTACCATGACAATGACGACAAATAAAGGCTTCCATAATTAAATTCCAGAAACAATCCTTTTATCCCACACAGCTCCTTCCTCCATCCAGTTACACGAGGCCCATACTTCCTCTTCAGGAGAAAATAAAGAGGTTTGGTAGTTGGTGTTCCTTTTTTCTAAACTTTACTTTGGAAAGGTATAGCGCAGCTTAAAGTCCAGAGAACTCAGTTCTCAAGGAAACTGATACCAGGGCTATCTAACTAGACACCACTGGTAATAAATTACCAGAAGCTAAGACTTCATGCTTTTAAAAGCCCTTGCTAATAATGCCTGGCTGTCATAACTCACATTACCAAAAGGCTTAAATAAATTGGTTCAAGTTCATTACCGAGACGAGAAAAATGTTTATTAAAAATTTTGAGTGCAAAAAAATTAAATTGAAACTAAACACTACCTATAGCACGGACTAATATATTTTGGTACCATTAATGATCACCTCAATTGCAGGAAGAATCACTGTGACCCCCAATTTGACCTTACCCCAGAGCTGTTTTAAAATCATGCCCTTTTGGGCGCCTGGGTGGCCCGGTCGGTTAAGCGACTGCCTTCGGCTCAGGTCATGATCCCAGGGTCCTGGGATCGAGTCCTGCATCGGGCTCCCTGCTCTGCATGGAGCCTGCTTCTCCATCTCCCACTCCCCCTGCTTGTGTTCCCTCTCTCACTGTGTCTCTGTCAAATAAATAAATAAAATCGTTAAAAAAATAAAAAATAAAAAAATAAAATCATGCCCTTTTTATCTCCTGCTTTGTTGTCACTGAGGATCTCACTGTTAATGTGCCACCAAGTAATAATGCTATGACATGTTTTCCTGGACAAGTTTTTTTCAAGACACACTTCACTGAACTCTCAAAATACCTGCCCAGGATTTAATCATACAGGAAACCCACAGATTTTAATGAGGTGGCATGGCAAAATATCATGTAATTCAGGAAATTTATCAGTCAAATGTTAGGTGTACACAGTTTATATAAATGGAGCTCAAGTGAGAGGGCAAGCAACTGGTCTAAAGAAAAAGTTGTAAACCCTCTCATCCCCAAACGACTTAGCTTAGGAACTTATAAATATGCCCCACATTCTGAGACATCTAACAGAAGGTTGGAACAAAACCTACACTGTCATCTTTGCTATTCCTAGCTGTTTCTTCTTTCACTAAAACATTCTGCCCTCTACCCAAGCTATAGAGTGGACTCTGCCAAAGATCATTTAAGTAAAGGCAGATTATTATACCGCTATACCACAATGCCGATTGAATTAAAAAGCTCTCCCCACCAAACTATTTACAATAAATTAGAAGTGCGTTCCGTGTCAGAAAACTTTTCAAGTACTGATCCTACGGGGCTGAGTCGGACTCCTGTATTTGTACTTTTATCCTACACATTTTCCTTTACGTAAGGCCGATAGGAATTTGACTAGCCCACCCCGACAGCAAACTGGCCCAACACCCGCATGCCGTAGCAAGAAGCCACGTTTTCCTCGGGCGGACTGTTTCCCCACCCCTCCTTAAAATAATGCGTGTGGCCACTTGAGACTTCCCCAGCCAAGCTCCAGAAACTTGCAGGTTTAAATGGCCAAACTGGAACCAACCAGGGCAGCTGTCATCCGAAACTCAGGAAAGCTGAGACCAGCCAACTCTGCCGAACGAGGAAGGGTGCGGAGAGATGTGGCGGGGCCCGTCGGAGGGAATGCATTAGGCTCCCCTCCCCAACCCCCCATCAATTCGCTTTTCTGCAACCCCAGCGCCGCCATCCTGTTCCTGAATAATTAAACGGGCTGGGGAGGGAGTGAGGTGGCCAAAGAAGGCAGTTTCTAGTCCGAGTTTCCCAAGCCGAGGCGGTGGGGTCGAGAGGCCAAGGGCTACATCCCCGGCGTGCGAAGGACTTTCCTCAGGGGCCGGGAGGGCAGGGGGCGACCCCGCGGCCGGCGGGGCGGCCGGAAGCGGAGCGCGGGGAGTGACGTGGAGGAGGGGATGACAAAGGGGCGCGGGGGCCCCGGCCGCGCGGCCCGCGGGCCCGCAGGGGCCGGGACAGGTGGCGGGGCCTGGCCGGGAACAATGGGGGGCCGAGGCTGCCCCCTGGCGCTCACCTACCTCCGGTGCCCTCCGAGTTCTCGTTGAGGCTGCCCGAGGAGTCGTGCTGGGCGCCCACACACCCGCCCATGGGGGCCCCCGGCGCCTCGTCCGCCACCTCCGGGCGCTCGTCCGGCCCGCCGCCGCCTCTGCCTCCTCAAGCGCCGCCGCCGCCGCCACCGAGCCCCGGGCAGGCGCGCCGCTCCGCTCGCCCGCCGCGGCCCAGCCTCCGCCCCCCTCGCCGCTCCACCCACCGCCTTGGCTCGGCCCCTTCCTCCGCGCCCACTTCTACCTCAGCCCCCGGGCCGCCCGCCCGGCAGGCCTGACCCGCGCGCCGCCCTCGCCTCCGGCTCGGCCCCGCCAGGCCAGGGCTGGCCCATCCCGGGCGGGCCGCAGCGCCCGCCTCGCCCCCTCACAGCCCCGCACACCCGCGTCCGGGCGAGCCCCGCACCGGCGCCGCCCGTCCGCCAGGCCCCATCGGCCCCCGCCCCGCGGCGCCGCCCTCCGCACCCGCGGCCTGGGCTCCGCGGGGCTCGCCCGGAACGGCCGGCGGGGGCGGGGCCGCGGGAGGCCGCGCGCTGATTGGCTGCGGGATGGGGCCGGAGAGCTAGGGCGGTGGGGAGGAGAGGGGAGGGGAGCGGAGCTCTGATGCTGAGGAGCGGAGGCGAAGCGGGGATCGGTCCGGGGGAAGAGGCAGGGAAAGGAGGCGAGAAGGGATAGGAAAAGAGAAGAAAGGAAAGGGAAAAAGGGAGAGGCAGCAGGAAAGGAGGAACAAAAGTGAGAAAGGAGAAGTGGAGAGGGGTGAAATCGAGTTTCTGGCTCCTCCTCGGGCGTCAGCTCTTTTTCTTTCTCGTGGAAGCGGGTCGGAGGGGGCACAGAGAAGTAGTAAAAGAACCCTCGCAGACGGGGACGAGGCTGGTTCCCAAATCACTGGCCGAGGTGGGTGGGGGGTCCTACCTGAAGGTTGAGGTCCGAGAACCTTTGAGGTTTGTATAGAATTCAGTGGATTGGTACGCGGAGTCTGGGCTTCCCCTTGTCTGCCCCGCTCCCAAGCCCCCCCACCCAAATCACTGTGCCCCATTATTAGACGTAGAGGCGGTCATTGTGGTTGCAAGCTGGACTCAGATTACAGAGGCGAGGCATTCCGTGTAGGAGAGATAAGCGCTGACAGTAGTTTTGAGGGCGTGGGTTCATTTCATCTTCACGGGATTGATTATTCAGACACAATGCTACGTCTCAAGATCCTCCCTTTAGGTATCTTAAATCGTCTTTAGAACAAAATGAAGTATAAGAAAAATAAAATACCCTGCTTTTTCTAAACTGCAGTTTGGTACATGGGCCACGCCCGACATTCTTGGCGGTCGCTAACCTAATCTAAGCCAAATTGTTAATGGTCCCTTCAGAATTGTGTCCTGCTATGATGCCTTAAAATTTTTATCAGCCTGCTTGGGCCTTTATAAAGCTTATTTCTGCCCAAGCTGTTTTAACTATCTGCTCCATTTTTATATCAGACTTTCTTTTTTTAACACCCTGGGTCGGCTTTTGCTTAGCATTAAAAAAAATTTTTTTAAGTGAAATACCTAAGAAAGAGACTCTGCAGCTTGGAATTTGCATATAAATATATTTTCATACACTGCTGGTGGGAGTATAAATTGGTTCAATCTTTTTGCAAAGTAATTTGGAAACAAGGATCAAGAACCTTAAAAATGTTCATACACTTTGATTTGGGATTATCCCACACACAGGTATCTAGCTCATAGAAATAGTCCAAAATGCAGAGAAAGATTTCTGTCCTTGTGTTTATTTGATAATCAGATAAAAATGAGGGTTTGACAAACAAAATCTTATACTTACATAAAAGCACAGAAATGTCTGGTGAGAAATAGAAATCTGCTGTATTAAATTTATACTGACAAATTAGTGTTGTCCTGGGTAGTCATGAAAATTCAAAAAAGCTTATATACCATCATGTTTTTATGAGTTTTCAGAGGTTGCTCTGACATTCAGGTACTGTGTCACAAAGCCCTCTTCTATCTGATCATTCTCAGCTGAGTATTCACATTGGCAGACAGACATCACTTCATCGCTTCCCTGAAGGAGAGAAGCTGTGCGTTGAATATCTTCAAAGGGGTTACTTTGTCCTGAATTTTGCTCTAGAAATTGCAGAAACCAAGACTTCCACAATGTCTATTAAACAGATGATAGGCACCCAAGTGATGAGTGTTTCTGACGAGCACTGAGGAGTTGCCCTAGGAAGAGAGAGCCATGTCATTGAGAGGTTTTCAGTTATGGGTATTCTCCACCTTGCTTTTATCTTAGAGCACAATCACAAGTTCCCAGGAGACAGAGTCATGTGGCAGTTAAGGGCCCCGGCTCTGCTATCAACTTCCTGGGTTGGAATCTGGCTTCCATTCTGTACTAGCTACATGACCTTAAATTTCTATACAGCTCAGTTTCCTCACCTCTAAAACTGGGCCAGTAACAATGCTCTAAACTCTGTGGGGGCTCTTTATTAACTCTCCTCTTCTTCATGTCTAGCATCACCTATTTAAACTTACTGCATGGCTCAATCCACTTAAGATCTTCTATAGAAACAGCCTTCCGGGGGGCTGGATGGTGGACACTGGGGAGCGTATGTGCTCTGGTGAGCGCTGTGAATTGTGGAAGACTGATGAATCACAGACCTGTATCCCTGAAACAAATAATACATTATATGTTAATTAAAAAAATTAAAATAAAAAAAACAAAACAGAGCCTTCTTTGTGCACCTGTGTATGTGCTTCTCTATTTTTTATAATGTCTTTATTGAGATAGAATTCATATACCATGTATTTCACCAATTTAAAGTGTATGATTCAAGAAAAAATAATAAAGTGTATGATTCAAATTGGTATAGCCACTATGGACAACAGTATGGAGGTTCCTCAAAAAGTTAAAAATAGAGCTACCATATGATTCAGCAATTCCAGTTCTGGGTATTTAACCGAAGAAAACGAAAACATTTGGGGCACCTGGGTAGCTCAGTCGGTTAAGCATCTGCCTTCAGCTCAGGTCATGATCCTGGGGTCCTGGGGTCAGGCCCCATGTTGGGCTCCCTGCTCAGCTGGGAGTCTGCTTCCCCCTCTTCCTCTGTGTGTGCTCTCTCTCGCTCTCTCTCTCAAATAAATAAATAAATAAATCTTTGAAAAAGAAAAGGAAAAAAAAAAAAGAAAATGAAAGCATTAACTCAAAAAGATATATGCACCCCCGTGTTTATTGCAGCATTATTTACAATAGCCAAGACATGGAAACAAACTTAAGTGCCCATCAATAGTTGAATGGATAAAGAAAATGTGAGATATACATACAAACACATATTCACACAATGGAATATTATGCAGTCATGAAAAAGAATGAAATCTTGCTATTTGTGACAACACGGATGGACCCTGAGGGCATTATGCTAAGTGAAATAAGTCAAACAGAGAAAGAGAAATACCTTATGATCTCACTTATATGTGGGACTTAAAACAACAATAAAAACAAAACCACTCCAAGCCCGCAGATACAGAAACTGATTGGGGTTGCCAGAGGTGTGTGTGTGTGTGGGGGGGGTGGCAGAAGAATGGGTGGAGGGGTCAAAATGTACAAACTTCCAGTTATGAAATACATAAGTCATGGGGATGTAATGTACAGCATGGTGACTGTAGTAAACACTATATTGTATATTTGAAAGTTGCTAAGGGAGTAAATCTTGAAAGTTCTCATCACAAGAAAAAAATTTTATAATCATGTATGGTGATGGATGTTTATTAGACTTATTGTGGTGATCATTTTGAAATATATACAAATATTGAATAATCAGGTTACACACCCAAAACTAGTATGTTACATGACAATTATACCTTGATTAAAATAATAAAAAATAAAGTGTACAATTCAATGGTTTCTAGTATATTTACAATCAATTTTACAATCAATTTTAGAATATTTTCATCACCTCAAAAAGAAAGTCACCGTCTTCGCAGTCGCAGTCACTCCCCATTTGCTCCCAGCTCCCAGCTCCAGCCCAGGCAACACTAATCAATTTCTTGTCCCTATATTTTGTCTATTCTGGACATTTCATATAAATGCAATCATATTTGGTCTTTTGTCACTGATTTCTTTTATGTAGCATAATGTTTTCAAGGTTCATCCATATTGTATAATGTATCAGTACTTCATTCCTATTTATGGCTGATTAATTTTCTATTGTGTGGATAAGCACATTGTGTTTATTCATCACTTGATGAGCATTTGGGTTGTTTCCACTTTTGGGGTATTATGATTAAAGCTGTTATGAACACTCATGTACAAGTTTTTGTGTGGACATATGTTTTCTGTTATTCTGGGCATATACCTAGGAGTGGAATTGCTTGGGCCTATGGTAACTCTATGTTTAACTTTCTGAGGAATTGGCAAAGTATTTTCCAAAATGTCTGCACCATTTTATATTCCCACCAGTAATTTATAAAGAAGTGTGAAATGGTACAGCTGTTTTTGATATGTAGGGTATCTTGCTGTAGTTTTGACTTGTACTTCCCAATGATTAATAACGTTGAATGCCTTTTCATGTACTTACTGACCATTTCCAAACATTTTTGGAAAAATGTTTACTCACTTTGCACATTTTTAAATAGTTTTGTCTTTTTATATTGAGTTGTAAGGGTTCTTTCTGTATTCTGACTACAAATCCCTTAGCAGATATATGATTTACAAATATTTTCTCCCATATTTCCATAATTTTCTTGATAGTGTCCTTTGAAGCATGAAAGTTTTCAATTTTCATAAAGTTCATTTTTCCAATTTTTTCTTTGGTTACTTGTGCTTTGGGGCTCATGTCTAAGAAACCACTGTCTAACACAAAGTCATGAAGATCTACACCTCTTTTCCTCTAAGAGTTTTATAGTTTTACCTCTGACATTTAGGTCTTTAACCCACTTTGAATTAATTTTTTAGTTTGGTGTGAGGTAGGGGTCCAACTTCATTCTTTTGCATGTGGATTTTCAGTGTTCCACAATTTGTTGAAAAGACCATTCTATTCTCCCCTGAATTGTCTTCGCATTCCTGTTAAAAACCAATTAACCATAAATGTATCAGTTTATTTCTAGACTCAATTCTATTCCATTAGTCTCTTTTTTTTAAAGGTTGGGTTTGTTTGTAAGAAAGCACTATGCCCAACGTGGGGCTTGAACTCACCACCCTGTTATCAGGAGTCACAGGCTCTACCGACTGAGCCAGCCAGGTGCCCCTATTCCATTGGTCCTTATGCCAGTACTACACTGTCTTGAGTACTGTAGTTTCAGAGTTAAGTATTGAAGTTAGGAATTACGAGTCTCCCGACTTTGTTCTCCCTTTTAAGATGTTTTGGCTATTCTGGGTGCCTTATTTTTCCACATGAATTTTATCAGCTTGTCCATTTCTGGAAAAAAAAAAAAAGGAGCTGGAATTTTGATGGGAAATGTGTTGAATCTATAGATCAACTTGGTGACAATTGCCATCTTAACAATATTAAGCCTTCCATTTTAAGAATATGGATATCTTTCCACTTATTTATGTCTCAAATTCCTTTCAAGGACATTTTGTAGTTTTCAGTGTACAACACTTGTACTTCTTAAATTTATTCCTAAGTATTTTTATTTTTTTCATACTATTGTAAATTCTATGATTTGCTATTTGCAAATGGATTATTGTCCTAATTTCCTTTTCAGGTTGTTCATTACAAGTGCATAGAAATACAAGTGATTTTTGTATATTGATCAAGTATCCTGCAACCTTGCTGAGCTCATTTATTGGTTTATTGATTTTCCCTTCTTGTATTTTGGAGCTTTGTTGTTTGGTGTTATGTGTTTATAATTGTTGTATCTCCAGTGCCTTCTATACTTAGCTAATTCTTCAAGGAGAATTGGCAAGGGAGAAAGAAAAAGGGGAAGTATGGAGGAGGGAAAAAGGGAAGGGAGAAATGAAGTCCAATAGCTGTCAAACTTTAGTATGGAATTCAGTGACCTGGGGAGATTTTTAATATGATTTCCCAGAGATTCTGATTTGGTTTGGGATGGAGTCTGGCAACCAGCATTCTGAACTCGCATATCAGGCATTTCCTGATGCAGTTTAGACCACAGATGGGATTTTAAAGAACACACCTCCTTGAAAAACTCAATTCTCCCCACTCTGCCAAACTGTTTTTCAGTCTTTTTCATCCTCCACAAATGGCATCATAATCCATCCAATTGCTCAAGCCCCAAACCCAAGAGTTATTGGTGATTCCTCCATCTTCTTTACCTCTCACACCTATTCCATTATCAAGTCCTCTTTATTCTATCCATTAAATATATTCTGAGTCTTTAGGCACCTGGGTGGCTCAGTTGGTTAAGCTTCTGCCTTTGGCTTGGGTCGTGATCCCAAGGTCCTGGGATTGAGCCCCATGGTGGGCTCCCTGCTCAGTAGGGAGTCTGCTTCTCTCTCTCCCTCTGCTCCTCCCCACTGCTCATGCTCTCTCTCTCCCTCTCTCTATCTCTAGCTCTCTCTCTCAAATAAATAAAACAAAATCTTAAAAATATATGTATATATTCTGAGTCTCTCCACTTTTTCTCTTTCTCTAGCCACCTCCAAATCTCACCTTGGCTACTGCAAAACCCTTTTAACTGGCCTTTCTGTGTCCTTTCTTGCCTCATCTTACAATACATTCTCTAGCCAGCATGATTTTTAAAAAATTTAATACACTACCCTGCACATCTTAAAGTGTACATTTTTATAAGTTTGACATGTGTATACACCTGTGAAACCATCACCATAATCAAGATAATATGTCCATTATTCCAAAAACTTTCCTTATGCCCCTTGGTAATACCTTTCTATTGTCCCTCCCCCAGTCACCTGTCCCCAGGCAACCACTGATCTGCTTTATGTCACTACAGATTACTTTGCATTTTCAAAAAATTTCTGTAAGTGAATATATACAGTATGTACTCTTTTTGGTAGGGCTTCTTTCACTCAGCATAATTATTTTGAGATTAATCCATATTATAAGGTTTATTCCTTTTAATTAATGAATAGTTTTCCATCGTACAGATATACCAGTTTGTCGATTGTATGGATATACCATGTTTTCACGATTACAGGTAAAGTTGCTATGAATATTCATATACATATCTATGTAGGGGCACATATTTTCCTTTCTCCTGGGTAAATGGCTAGTAGGAGAATGGATGGAACATATGGTAGTTTGTTGTTGTTGTTTGTTGTTTTTAAGAAACTGCCAAACTATTTTCCAAAGTGGTCTTACCATTTACATTCCTACCAGTATTGTATGAAAACTATTTCCTTCACATCCTCACCAACACTTGTTTTGGGCCAGTTTTAAATATTAGCCGTTCTGATAGATACGTAATGGATATCTTATTGTAGTTTTAATTTCCATTTCCCTAATAAGTAATGATGCTAGACATTTTTTTCATGTGATTATTTACCATTTGTATATCTTCTTTGGTAAAGTATAAGTTCAAATCTTTTGCCCATTTGTAAATTGTGTTGTTTGTTTTCTTATTATTGAAAGTTCTTTCTTATTATTGAAAGTTCTTTGAGAGTTCTTTATATTTTCTGGATGCAACTCTTTTATCTAATATATGACTTGCAGATACAGACTCCCAGTCCTTGCCTTGTCTTTTTATTCTCTTAACAGTGTCTTGTGAAAAAGCAGAATTTTAAATTTTTTATAAAGTCCAATTTATTAATGTGTTCTTTTATGGATCATGCTTTTGGTGTCATATATAAGAAATCCTTGCCTAAACCAAAGTCAAAAAGGCTTTCTCCTAGGTTCTCTTCTTGAAGATTTAGAGTTTGGGGGTTTACATTTAGGTCTATAATCCACACTGGGTTAATTTTTGTATATGGTGTGAGGTATGGGTCAAAGTTTGTTTTTTGTTTTTGAAAAAAGATATCCATTTGTTCAGCAACATTTTGTTTTGTTTTGTTTCCTTTTTTTTTTTTTTTAGAGAGAGAGAGAGAGTGAGAAGGAGGGGCAAAGGGAGAGAGAGAGAATCTTAAGCAGGCTCCTCACCCAGCATGGAGCCCATGGCGGGGCTCAAACTCACAACCTTGAGAACATGACCTGAGCCAAAATCAAGAGTCAAATGCTTAACCGACTGAGCCATCCAGGCACACCTTTTCAGCAACATTTGTTGAATGATGTCCTTTCTCCACTCAACTGTTTTTGCATCTTCGTAAAAAAGAGAGTTGTCCATATTCATGTGGGCATCTATTTCTGAACTTTCTACCCTGCTTCATTGATCTATTTGTCTTTCTTGATGCCAATACCATATTGTCTTGATTACTGTAACTTTATAATAAGTCTTGATATCAGGTTGTATTAATCCTCCAATGTTGTTCTTTCTTTTCAAAGTAATTTTGACTATTCTAGGCTCTTTGCATTTCCATATGAATTTTAGAACTGTCCTTTCAATTTCTACCAAAAAGAGAACCGGTTGGGACTTTGACTGAGATAACATAGAATATATAGGTAAATGTGGGGAGGATTGACATACTAACGATATTGAATCTTCCGACCCATGAATATGGTATATCTCTATTTTTTATTTTTTAAAAAAGATTTTATTTATTTGACACAGAAAGAGAACACAAGTAGGGGGAGCAGAAGACAGAGGGAGAGGGAGAAAGAGGCTCCTCGCCAAGCAGGGAGCCTGATGCAGGGCTCGATCCCAGAACCCAAGGATCATGACCTGAGCCAAAGGCAGCCACTTAACCAACGGAGCCACTCAGGCACCCCTGGTATATCTCTTTTTATATACATCTTTAATTTCTCTCAGCAATGCTTTATGGTTTTGAGTGCACAGGTCTTGCACAGCTTTTGTCAGATGCATTCCTAAGGACTTCAGCTTTTTTTTTTTTTTTTTAAGATTTTATTTATTTATTTGAGAGAGAGAATGAGAGAGAGAGAGCACATGAGAGGGGGGAGGATCAGAGGGAGAAGCAGACACCCTGCTGAGCAAGGAGCCCGATATGGGACTCGATCCCGGGACTCCAGGATCATCACCTGAGCCGAAGGCAGTCGCTTAACCAACTGAGCCACCCAGGCGCCCTTCAGCTTTTGATAGTATTGAAAATAGTATATTTTAAAGATTTATTTATTTATTTGAGGGGGGGCAGAGGGAGAGAATCTTCAAGCAGACTCCCCACTGAGTGTGGAGCCTGATGTGGGGCTTGATCTCACAACCCACGAGATCATGACCTGAGCTGAAACCAAGAGTCAGATGCTTAACCAACTAAGCCACCCAGATGCCCTGAAAATCGTATTGGTTTTATAATTCCAGTTACTGCTTGTTTGTTGCTAATACATAGATATACAATTGATTTTTGTATGTTGATATTATATCCTACAGACTTGCTAAGTCATTTATTAGTTCTAGTAGTTCTTTTAGAGATTCCATTGGATTTTCTAAATAGATGATTATGTTGCCTGTGAATAAAGAGAATTTTGCTTTTTCTTTTCCAATTTTTTTTCCTTGCCTAATTTCACTAATTAGTAGGCATTACAATATTGAATAGAAATGGTGAGAGCAGGCATCTTTACTTGTTCTTTATCTTAGGGAAAAAGCATTCATTCATCACCATTAAGTATGATGCTAGCTGTAGGCTTATTTTTAAATATTGTGGCAACATATACATCACATGAAATTTTGGTATTAGATATTTTAGTTTTATGGAAGGCAGAAAGGAACTCTAAAGAACACAGGAATGGCCAACTGAGAAGCAGCCATGCCCCCTAGGGCAGAGATTGTGTGTTTAAGGAAGAAGCCCCTGTAGGGTGAAGAGCCAGACCTTCTTAGAAAGGACATGGACCTGGATCTATCGATGGCAGAGAGGTTATTATTAGGCCACACTAGTGAAGTTGCTGGGAACTCCTCTCCAGGAATGGCTAGAAATTTATCCTGTAGGGTGCTGGGAACTGTTCAGAGGAGGTATCTCACCATAGCCATGAAACTAGGTGATGGGTCCTGCCTGTGGAGGCTGCAACTTGCTAGGTGTTGTTAGCTCCTGTGTATTGCAGGAGCCGGGCCTTGGGAGAACTGCTACAGCTTCAGGAGCATGGAGTTGGAGCAGCCATGGATCCTGAAGGGGTTGCATTAGAGAAGCTCTCTGTACTGCAGGAACTAGACAAGGGACAGGCTCACGAATCTCAGAGGCCCGGCTCTGGAGAAGCCACCCACACTGAGGGAGCCTACTGAGTGAGGGAATGGGAATTCTTCTTGCAATATCTCTCCAGTGCCCTCTACTGTCAAAGTTAAACATGTGCCAACTGATAAAGGCACAATATTTAAAGGGCCCATATCCATTTTCACAGAGCAGGCAATGAAAGTGAATTTGGATCTGAGATGCAATAATTTAATAACTGCCATAATTTTCCACCTGAAAATTTAAAAATCTTATATTTAACAATGATTGGGTATAAGGGAATTACTGAAGTTACAGAATTGCTGCATATCAGAATCCATGGAATGTATGTAAAACATATATCCCAAAGAAAATTCATATATCTAAGAAAAATTCATATCCCCAAAGCCTATATTGATAAAATTAAACAATAAATTGAATTAAATTGAAATTAATTAAATTCCCAATTCAAGTTAGAGAAAGAACAAAAGAAACCACAAGGAAGGGGTGCCTGGGTGGTGCAGTTGATTGAACATCTGACTTGGTTTTCAGCTTAGGTCGTGATCTCGGGGTTGTGAAATCAAGCCCCACATGAGGCTCTGCACTCAGCACAGAGTTTGCTTGAGTTTCTCTCCCCCTCTGCCCCCCCACCCCCATGCACACACTCTCTCTCAAATAAATAAATCTTTAAAAAAAAAAAGAGAAAGAAACCACAAGGAAGGAAATAATAAAGAACTAGAAAACAGTAGATCAAAATAAATAAAAATTCTGGTTCTTTGAATAAAGTCAGAAAATAGACAAACCACTAGCTAATTTAAATTAGAAGTGTATGCAGAGGAGAAAGCAGAAATATGTGGAATAAGAAATGACAAGAGGAAAGTAGCTATTAATATAGAGGAAGCCAGAAAGTCATAAAAGGGTCCTTTACATACATAGCCCTATGCAAAGAAATTTATAAACCTAATGCAATGGATAATGTCTTAGAAAAAGACAGTTGACCAAAACTGACCTTCCCAAAATAAAAAGTTAAACAAACCAATCTCAAGGAAGAAATACAGAATGTTATCAAAGAACTATCCCACATCAAAACACCAAGCTCAGATAGTTTCACAAGAGAATTCTACCAAATCTTAGAAAATAGCCCCACTGCTACATAAATCGTTCTGGAGTAGAGAAAATAAAGGTGAACTTCTAAATTCTTTATATGAAGTAGGTTAACATTGATATTTCAAGCTGATAAAGATATCCCACACATGATAAAATTATAAACCAATACCATTTACAAATATTCTTTTTAAAAATCTGAAATAAGGGGCACCTGGGTGGCTCAGTTGGTTAAGCGACTGCCTTCAGCTCAGGTCATGATCCCAGGGTCCTGGGATTGAGTTCCACATCGGGCTCCCTGCTCTGCGGGGAGCCTGCTTCTCCCTCTCCCACTCCCCCTGCTTGTGTTCCCTCTCTCACTCTGTCTCTCTCTGTCAAATAAATAAATAAAATCTTAAAAAAAAAAATCTGAAATAAAATGTTAGCAAACAGACTCAAACACCACATTAAGAAAATAATAAACCATGACCAAATGGGGTTTATAATAGAAATGCAAGGATGGTTCAATATTAGGATATATATTAATATAATTCAACATATTTATAGATCCAAGAAGAAAAATCATGTGATTATTCCCATATGTGCTTTAAAAACATTGACAAAATACAACATCCATTCCAAAAAATGAACAGATAAAAACTAACCAAAACCAAAACCAAAAATTCTTGAGGAAACAGGAATGGGTGAATACTTCCTTAACATGATGAAATATATTACCTTAGTCCTAAAGCCAGTATCTTATTTAAGGGGAAAATACTAAAGATCAGGAATAAAGCAAGAATACCCACTAACCCTACTATTATTTGAGATTGTCCTGGGAGCGTAGGCCAATGCAGTTAGACAAGGAATATGGAAGCAGTGACTTTCTTTCACCATACTTTTTTTGTGTGGTTTTTCTTTGGGAAGCATATTAATGTTTTATATACTCAAAAAATAACATTAAGTCAACAAGAATGAGGAGACCGCAAACATCTAAAACTGAAAGCAAACCAAAACAAATGAAATCAGCAGCATTTCCAATGAATAAGATAATCACACAAAAAGGAAGAGAAGAACTGATCCAAGTAACTTGTGTATACGCCATTTGTGTATTTGTTCTCAGTTTTGGTCAGGGTTGGGTTGTGGGAGAAACAGCAAACAAATCCTGAATTCTTTTTCATTATATTTGATTTTTATACTGATATGAGCAAAATAATTCTGAAACTGCTTTAGATATATTTTAGGATTAAGCAAATGAGTAGATGTTTTGATATTTTTGGGAGCTGGGGTTCTCATTGTAGATAGAGATAAAATTAGGATGGGGGAGACAGAATGGAATTGAAGGTGTTGGTATGAGATCATGATTTCTAAAGTAGGTATGAGTGTATAGGGGCTCCTGGGTGGCTCAGTTGGTTAAGTGTCTGCCTTCAGCTCAGGTCATGATCCCAGGGTCCTGGGATCGAGCCCCGCACTGGGTTCCCTGCTCAATGGGGAGTCTGCTTCCCCCTCTCCCTCTTCTTCCCCCCACCCCCTGGCTTGTGTGCTCTCTCTCACTCACTCACTCTCTCTCTCTTTCAAATAAATAAATAAATAAATAAAATCTTAAAAAAAAAAAAAGAATGTGTATATATGTATTTTGTACTATTCATGGTTCTCCAGAAACAAAAACAGTATATCTGATATATGATTATCTGTCTATATCTATATATAATTATTATGAAGAATTGGCTCTTATGATTAGGGAGGCTGAGAAGTCCCTCAGTCTATGGTCTGTAAGATGGGAGATTCAGGAAAGTTGATTCAGTTCAAGTCCAAAGGCCTGGGACGCAGAGGTGCTGATGGTGTAAACCCCAGTCTGAAGGCCAGAGAAAATGAGATGAGATGTCCCAGTGAGGCCGACAAAGGGGGCAAATTCCTCCTTCCTCTACCTTTTGTGCTATTGAGGCCTTCAGTGGATTTTATGATGTCCACCCACATTGGAGAGGGTCAGCTCCCTCTGCTTACTGAGTCCACTGATTCAAATGCTAATCTCATTCAGATAAACCCTTCACAGACACCCCCAGAAATAATGTTTAATCTGGTCACCCTGTGACCAGTCAAATTGACACATAAAGTTAACCATCACATATGTTTACATATGTATGTTTATATGTGTATGCACATATTTTATATGTTTGTGTGCATGTGATTATGTATGTGTGTGTGGCTAGAAGCAAAATAGTTATTAGCATGTCTCATACACAGATCTTGGGTTCTAATACCATTCCACATTATCAGGAAGCAGGACTCCTTGTAGAAATGGCATATTCCAGGACTGAAGGAGAAAAAGTATAAAATGAGCTCAAAACATCTTGTTTTGCCATAAGATTAAAAAATGCCAAAAAAAGGGGCGCCTGGGTGGCTCAGTTGGTTGGGCGACTGCCTTCCGCTCGGGTCATGATCCCGGAGTCCCGGGATCGAGTCCCGCATCGGGCTCCCTGCTCGGCGGGGAGCCTGCTTCTCCCTCTGACCCTCCCCCACTCATGTACTCTCTCTCTCTCTCTCTCATTCTCGCTCTCTCAAATAAATAAATAAATCTTTAAAAAAAAATGCCAAAAAAGAATGATGGAGACATGTCACAAGGACACAAGACCCAACCTGAAGGGGCTGTCATTTGCCAGATCTAGGACAATTTGAGCACCAAAATAATTCAGGACAATAATGAATTATAAATCCTTGAAGAGAATAGAAATCCATTAATATATACACATAATAAATAGATAAATAGATGAGACCCAGAGAGGGCTCTTGCTTATAGTAGAATGAGGAGTGCTGACTGGTGAATATGAAGGAAGTGCTGGGGCTGGCAAGTCATCATTGTTCAAGTGCAATCGTTGTAATGGACTAAATGTTTGTGTCCCCCCCAAATTCATATGTGGGAGCTCTAATGTGATGGTCTTCGGAAGTAGGACTGTTGGGAAGTGATTAGGTCATGAGAGTGGAGTCCCCATGATGGGCCTAGTGTCCTTATCAGAAGAGGAAGAGAGGTAGCCCCCTCTCTGTCGCTGGCAGCTGAGGATATAGCTTTGAATTTGTTTGCCATCTGCAAACCAGGAAGCGGGTCTTCACCAGAACCTGACCATGCTGGCGACTGATCTCAAACTTCCAGCCTCCAGAACTGTGAGAAAGAAATGTTTCTGGTATTCTGTTATAGCAGCCTGAGCTAAGACAGCAGCAAAGATTGGTTCAGGCAAAAATCATCAATGGATGCTAAATATCTGGAGAAAAATTTGATGAAGAGCGGGATATTTGCATTGTCTTAAAATTATCTCCCCACAGATTGCTTATTCATTGCAAGCGGAAAACCAGTAATGATATGGAAGTAAAAAAATACACAATACCTTGACCAAATGATTAAATGGACATCATGTGCCTCCAAATGGGATTCTCTGAGAATGACAATATCACTTCTTTGGTATTCCAACTGGAGATGTATAGCCTGAATGGAATTATGAGAAAGTACTAAACACAAAACGAAGACATTCTATAATAGAAAGAAGGGAGAGGGGTGCCTGGGTGGCTCAGATGGCTGAGCGTCTGCCTTCAGCTCGGGTCATGATCCCAGGGTCCTGAGAGCGAGCCCCGCATCGGGCTCCTTGCTCAGTGGGGAGCCTGCTTCTCCCTCTCTTTCTCCTGCTCCCTCTGCTTGTGCTCTCTCTGTCAAATAAATAAATAAAATCTTTAAAAAAAAAAAGAAAGAAGGGAGAGGTTGTATTTTTTTTTTTAAATGTCAATGTTATTACAGTCCAAGAACAGCTAAGAAACTGTTCAGATTACAGAAGACTAAAGAGACATGATTCTATAGAGGACATTATTGGCTCAACTGATAAAATTGGAATATGAATGGTAGAGTAAGTAAAAATACTGTATCGATGTGAAATTTCCTGCAGTTAACAATTGCTCTGTGGCTATGAAAGAGAACGTTCTTATTCTTAAGCAAACCACACTGATGGATTTAGGGGTGAAAACGTATGATATATATAACTTACTCTCAAATGTTCCAGAAAAAAAATTATATAGAAGGAGAGCAAATGATAAAGCAAATGGGACAAAATGTTAATGACTAGTATATCCAGATTTAAAAAAAAATGTTCTTTGGATTATTCTTGCAACTTTGATATGTTTGAAATTATTTCCAAATAAGTTATACCCTCCCATGGGTCTTCAGTTCAGTAGAGACCAGCTAATATCAGTCGGGGTCAACTGGACTGTGTTTCAGGTTGAGGGTGGAGTCAAGGCCAGCCTCAGGTGTCTGTCATTACCCTTGGAGCAATGTGTTAGGGTATGTTCTTCTCATGGCTAAGGCAGTGGTGCAAGAAGGCACAGCCAACTGCCCAAACACAGGTTGAGATCTCTGCTTGTGGTGCATTTACCAACATCCCATTGGTCAAGGCAAGTCACATGACCAAGCCCAAAGTCAAGGGGTAGAAAAGTCCACTCTGTCCCTAGTGAAAGAAAGTGAAAAATTCCAGGCAAAAGGAGTGGATACAGGGAAGGGTGAAAACTTGGAGCCAAAAATAATTTAAACTCTCACAGGTGGCCAACATGAAGACGTGGTAACTAGTCAGAAAAATACTTGTTAAAGTATAGCAAGCCAGGATGCTAATTGGTAGGGATAAAAATATTGCTTTTTCCTGTGATTTTGCCTCTGAAAAGGGCAATGTGGCAGCTAACAAGCAGCAAAGAGAGAGGCTGATTGCTTCAGCCTGCTTTACTGACTCATCATCTCCACTTGTGGAGGCTTCCCTAGTTTAAGTACCTGATTTTTATCTTTTCATCAAGGGAGAAAGCACAGGGAAATGACAAGGAATAGATGCATACAGTGGAATGCCATACCTTCATCTATGTCTGGAAAGACACAACTATTGGTTATTTGTGCCAGAGTCTCTTAGGGTGGCAGGTAGGACCTTTCAAGAAACCAAGTTCAGAAAGTTGCTTGTTAAGCAAATAATTTGAGCAGATGGAGTTGGATCTTCCTAAGGAATGTTTTTCTTACCTTATGCCTTTTCTTTTTCTAGTCTGCAAATAAGCAGATGTTCTTTTCTCTGGATAACTGTAGTAAGCCTGAAAACCAGAGTATTCTCTCTATGTTGAAGAGACCCCACAAAGTCTTGCTCTCCAACAATTTTCTGGACCCCATACAGAACACTGTATTATGACAAGACAACGGACTTACTGCAACAGCTGAATGAAGGTTAGATTTTAGTTTGTGTACTTTGTGCTTGCCCAGTATTCACTCATCCTTCCTCTAATAATAGTGCCCGGAATTCCCTTTGAAGACCCAATTCCCCCCACTCATGACTCAATCCATATGGTTCTCATGGAGCCCATTCCATCCGCTACTCCAGGGTGGTCCTGACACCCAGACTTGAGCCAATCAGTGTATTCCAAATCCATGATTGGTTTATGAGGGGCCTATGACTCACTTTGCGAGACAGTAAGAGTCAGATCCAGGACTTTTTTTTTTTAAAAAAACAACTGTTTAGAAGAAAGAATCTCCTTTTTTCTGAACATGAATTTGGGATGAGGTAAACTTGGAGCTGCTTGGAGTCCTCATTAAGGGAAAAATTGGGGCCACTTTCCAATAGGGGAGAGCCTACCCAAGAGGGAAGCCAACATAGAGGGAAATACAGCTGAGAAGAGAAGAAAAAACCAAATCCTGAAAATCATCTGAGCTGGATCCAGTGATACCTACATTTACTCCCTGGAACTTGCAGTTCCCTAAGTCAATATATTTTAATTTTATTCCCCTGTACATTTTATTCCCTATAAATCTGTTTGAGTGGGGTTTCTCTTGCTTGAGAGGAGGAGCAGGTTTTGTCTTTGTCTCCCAAGCACCTCAAACAACCCCTGGCACACTTGAGAAGAATCTTCCTTGTATGCCAATTTAAAGGGCTTAGACTCTCCCGGGCCGGTGAGGAGTAACAGAAGCAGCAGAGATACAAGAGGCATTTTGTGTATCAGAGCTTTAGGGCGGGCAGAGCTTGGTGTTTTTGCTACATTCAAAAGCAAGCAGTAGGGAACTCAATACCATTACCTCATAGCTCCCTAGCTGAACTCACACAGCCTCTGACCACAAGAGGCCAGAGCCCTAACAGAGTTATATGCTCCCCCCATAGGCATGTGAGGGTTAGGGCTTCTGTTCCGTAGTTCCCCACCGAACGCCTCCCCCTCACCGTACCTGGACTGCTCCCAGAAGGAGACTTCTAGGTATCACAAGGCAGGTGGGCACACATTCAGAGCAGGCATAAAGCACACTTCATTCCGCATGGTAGCATCAGGCATTTGTTAAAGGAATACACTAGCTGTGGGTGATTAAAATCTAATTGAAATAGGCATCGTATGAATGGCTTCCGGAACCCAGGCAAAAGAACACTGTTAAATGTCTGCAAATTATTTTATGGTAAAGCGCCCATACTCCCTTCTCTTCCAGAAAGTCCTATGGCAGAACTGGTCTTCCTCTACTTCCTGTTCTTCTATGACAGTAGCCTCTCAAGTACCACATGTATTATGGTATGACTGTAAAGTTTTGTTTTGTTAAAGATTTTATTTATTTATTTGACAGAGACACAGCGAGAGAGGGAACACAAGCAGGGGGAGTGGGAGAGGGAGAAGCGGGCTTCCTGCTGAACAGGGAGCCCGATGCGGGGCTTGATCCCCGGACCCTGGGACCATGACCTGAACCGAAGGCAGACGCTTAACCACTGAGCCACCCAGGTGCCCCATGACTGTAAAGTTTGTATTCCCTTGTAGATGTGAACCTTGAGAGCAGGGACAGTCTTATTAATGTTTATGTTCCCTGCTCTCCCACACCCCTCACAGTGCCCGTTTGGTGAACCGAATTGTTGAAACTCAATCGCTTAATAAGCCTGATGCAAAAAAGTGAATGAAGATACACATACTCTCTGACTAGTTATGTATATTAGGACTCTTCTGAGACCACTGACAAACCCACCTAAGCAAAAAAAACAAAACCCAAACCCAAACCCAATCATCCCGGATGCCTGGGTGGCTCAGTTGGTTAAGCGGCTGCCTTCCGCTCAGATCATGATCTCAGGGTCCTGGGATCAAGTCCCCAGCTGGGCTCCTTGCTCAGCGGGGAGCCTGCTTCTCCCTCTGCCTGCCGCTCCCCCTACTTGTGCTCTCTGACAAATAAATAAATGAAATCTTAAAAAAACCCCAAAACACCCAATCATCCGTTCACCTTCAGGCACAGCTAGATCCAGAGTTTCAAGCAGTGTCACCCAGGCTCTTTCTCTACATCCTTGGGCTCTCTGCTTTTCTTTGCTTTGGGCTTCATTCTCAGGTAAGCTCTGCACTTGAGGTGACAAGCATGGTCACCAGGCTCTGGACGCTAAATTCTGCCAGTTTAGCAAGCCCAGTAGATTAAGAGTTCCTCTTCTCAAAATCTCCACAAAGATCAAGTCCCATTGGCTCGGCTTGGGTCATGTGCCCATTACTGAGTTGTAGCCAGGAGCCTGGGCTCTCCTGATTGGCCAGATCTGGGTCATGTGCTCATTCTTGTAGCCAGTTGTAGCCAGGAGCCTGGGCTCTCCTGATTGGCCAGATCTGGGTCATGTGCTCATTCTTGGACCCAGGGAGTGAGGCCTGCCGCCCCCAAGTCGCGTGGATTGAGACTAGGGGAAAAATGATTCCTCAAAGGAGGTTGAGGGTAATATTATTCCAAGAAAGGAGAATAGATTGTGGGCTGAAAGTCACAATGTCCACTCTATACAAGCATTTGACAATTCGTGTGTGTGCGCGCGGGTGTAATTATATGAATTACAACAGTAACAACGCTAGCTACTATCATCAGTTGTTTACTATGTACCAGCAGTGTTCTAGTCACTTTACATCTATTAGCTCATTTAATCCTTACACCAACCCAGTTATTATCTTCAACAGGCAAGAATTCAGGTCTAGAAGAATTAATTACCATGCTACATTGTCTCACATTAAGAAAACATTGGTCAGAAGCATACTGGAGTATTTGGGTTTTTTCCTTCCCCTCCCACCATTCTACCGGTGGGGCCAATTCACCCAGCAGACGCTGAGGGCTGTCATGTCCAAGTCTTCCACCATATACTCAGGAGACAGAGAAAAGTAACAGGAGATCCCTGCCCGGAAGGATCCCAGTCTGGTGGGGGAGACAGACACATAAACACAGGATTACCGTTCAATATGGAAAGTGTTACAGCAACATTCTCTACAAAGAATTCTCCCTTTTGTTTCCTTCCACATAAAGGGGTTTTAAAAATCTTATTATACGTCAGTAGTGTTATGAAGAGAGGATCAAAGACTTTAAATTAAAATAAAAAATATTTGTACCATGGACCTCATTGAGCGTTATTAGATCCAGAAAAGGGTGATCAGATGGGGGTGGCCCTGTTCAAATTACACTTTGCAATTATGGAAATGTGCACACTGCTCGCCAGCTAGCAGCTTCCACAGTGCCGGGCCTACCCTTTCACATTTCCCCACCACGTCTAGTCTGTGTTCTAGTTAAGTTGTCCTGGGCCCCCTGGACCTAACCTAACAAAAGCATTAAAATTAATCCGGTATATTTTAAAGCGTGGGAAAGGCAATTTGGAGTGCTACTTTCGTATGCATGAAATGATGTGAATTACCGTCTGTAAGTTGTTACCATTTTCAGTACTCTTGCAATTCTTTTATTTTAACGAAGTATATAATCTCAGTTTGGTGTTAGCTTGTCTTTAACACCTCCTTAGTATGTGCTGATCCCCTGTTAACAGAGAGAGCGCAAGCGGACCCAGGCCTCAGTGTCAGAACTTTGAATAGGTAACTAACCTATTGGTTAGACCTAGTTGGGATTCAGTGACACTATTTGGCTTTCATTGTGTTTACTTTTAGAGTTACCTTCTATTTATGTCACAGTGTGACATAAGTAAAGCTTTCCTTCAAAGAAACATTCAACCTTTGAATTGATCAATTTAAAGTAAAATATTAAGTAAATGCTGGTAGAGGTGGACATAGCTCCATTTGAGAGAGTATACTCAGCTCAAGTTCTGGAAACACTGCCCTCACCTATTGGATCCCCTATTTTTGACTTTTCGGATAGCTTTTCACAATTTTCACAATTTTTTTTTTTTAACCCCCAGGCAGGTTTCCTTTCTCATTCTGTGCCCCTCAGACATATTGTGCAGAAGCTGTCTTATATGGGACGCCTGGGTGGCTCAGTGTTTAAGTGTCTGCCTTCGGCTCAGGTCATGATCCCAGGGGTCCTGGGATCGAGCCCCACATCGGGCTCCCTGCTCCGCGGGAAGCCTGCTTCTCCCTCTCCCATTCCCCTTGCTGGTGTTCCCTCTCTCGCTGTCTCTCTCACTCTCTGTCAAACAAACAAACAAACAAACAAACTTTAAAAAAAAAAAACAAGAAGAAGCTGTCTTATGGTTCTCTCCAGAGTGACCTGCAGTTGTTTATAGGTCAGTCTTTCTGGCTAGACTGTGCTTCTCTTGTTCATTTCTCGGAGCCCAGCTCCCAGCCCCAGATCTGGCCCAGAGGAGGCCCCAGGATTGGGCTGCTTGCTCCGTGCTCTCACTCAGGAAGATGGAGCTTTCAGGACTGTCTTGTACAACATCTAGGCTCAGCTACCTCGTGCCAAGGCATTTCTGCCCCTTAAAGTCTCTCTGTCACAGTTCTCTTAGAGGCAGAGAGGAGGCATGTGAAGGAATTTCAGCAAGGGCCCACCGGATCCCGAACTGATGTGAAGGGCAAGGGAACGACACAACCCAGGGTGTGTTCTTGGCTGATGTTAGTGACCCACTGTTGGAGGCGAGGGGCGGACTCTGATTCTGAAGGGGACACATCACCCCTGTAGGCTGAAAGAAAGCTGTTTGCAAGGGGCTGCTTGCTCTCTCTTCTCCCTGTCGCCAGAGCCACTTGCAGCCTAACCCTGGGCAGCTGTCTTTTCAGGCCACATAGAAGGGACACTTTAGTTGATGTTGGAACATCCAGCTTTCAGTGATGAGTGCTAAGCACAGAGGTGGGAGCCCTCATCCTGTTCACTGAGCTTATGTATGTGTGTAGGTAGGAAAGGGGTAGGAAAGGACAGGGGGTGGGGAGGTAGCACCTGAACGTCCAACCCTGGTCTTGTATGAGTCCCTAGTCCTGATTCTGAATATTCGGGAAATCAGGGGTTCCCTTCCCACCCCATCCCCACCCCCAACTTGTACCGCTTAGCTGAAAACTTACCCAGTATTTTCTTTTCTTTTCTTTTTTTTTTTTTTAACGATTTTATTTATTTATTTGACAGAGAGAGACACAGCGAGAGAGGGAACACAAGCAGCGGGAGTGGGAGAGGGAGAAGCAGGCTTCCCGCGGAGCAGGGAGCCCGATGCGGGGCTCGATCCCAGGACCCTGGGATCATGACCTGAGCCGAAGGCAGACACTCAACAATTGAGCCACCCAGGTGCCCCTTACCCAGTATTTTCTTAAGGTAATTAAATACAGGCAGAACTGAGTAGAAGTGCTCTCCACCACATGACCAGAAGAATGAAGACTTTTCAAAAGCAGGAGGTTCTCGGAAGTATTTGCTTTGATAAATAAGCCCTTTCTGCCCACACTCAGAGCACTATCATGGGTGTATTTCTGAGAATCTCTGTGGCTCATCCTCCATGGGGCGTCTGGTTTTGATTGATAATGAGCCCAACGAGAAGAGTACACCTGGAAGGAGTCTCCTAATTGGCTTTGCCCTACTTACAAGTGGCAGGAGTGATGAATCACTTGGTTTCTCAAACTTTACTTACTCAAGTTCCCACAAGGCGCCTGGGACCTGGGGCCTGGCCTGAAGTAGCCCACTGAAGCCCGTGTTTCTTTGAAGTCTGCAGTTTTATCTTAAAAATGCAGGCAAATTTTATATTCTACTGCATAACATATCCTTGTTTGTTTCAATGTGAAAATGTATAAAATAACTGACCGATTAAAGTGCTTAAATCTTTAATCGCAACTTTTTTCTCCTGTCACCAATTTTTGGGTAAAAATGAAATTCCAGAAGCAACTTCAGGTATATTTGAATACAGTGTTGTGATGTGCTTTTGGGGAGTCAGCCCCAGTCGTGAAAGTACGTCACTGGGTGATCCCAGCCCTTTCCAAATGCCTTCCAGAACACACGCAGAGCTTCTGTACACCCTCCTCCATGCAGAGGGTGCTAATGAGAAGTGGAGAAGCTGGTGGCCAAAACACTGTCTCACTGGAGAGTGTCCCTAGGGCTTGGCATGGCTAGCGACAAGGTTAGGATTAAGTAGGAAGACATGTTTCTTCACTCAGGTATAAAACTTCTCTATGAGAATGTTTAAATTTTGGATTTTCATTTTGATGATTTTTTTTAAAGGATGGAGAGGCATATTCTGGGATAATCTGAATGTTGGCCTCAACAACTGAGTTCTGTTAGCAAAAAAAATTGGGGTTCCAGGCTAGTACTTCCAGTTCCATGGGCTAATGAGAAAAGAACCAAGTTTGACTTAATAGGGGCACCTGGGTGGCTCAGTTGGTTAAGCGTCTGCCTTCGGCTCAGGTCGTGATCCCAGGGTCCTGGGATTGAGCCCCACATCAGGCTCCCTGCTCAGTGGGGAGTCTGTTTCTCCCTCTCCCTCTGCCCCTCCCCCTCCATTTGTGCTCTGTCTCTCATTTTCTCTCTCAAATAAATAAATAAAATCTTTAAAAAAAATAGACGAATGGATAAAATGTAGCATATAAATACAATGGAATATTATTCAGCCATAAAAAGAAGGAAATCTTGCCATTTGTGACAACATAAATGGACCCTAAGGGCATTATGCTAAGTGAGATAAGTCAGACAGGAAGATAAATATCATATGATCTCACTTACATGTGGAATCTAAAAAAACAACAGAACTCATGGATACAGAAAACAGGTAATTGCCAGAGGTAGGGACTAAAGGGTGGGCAAGATGGGAGAAGGGGGTCAAAAGGTACAAAGTTCCAATTACAAAATAAATAGGTCATGGGGATGTAGTATACAGCATGGTGACTATAATTAATAATACCGCATTGTATATTTGAAAGTTGCTAAAGGAGTAGGCCTTTAGATGAGAACATCACAAGTAAAAAAAAATTTTTGTGACTATGTGTGGTAATGGATGTTAAGTAGGTTGTGGTGATCATTTCACAACATATGAATATTGTGAAATATCAAATATCAAATCATTATGTTAAACACTCGAAACTGTTGTATGTCAATTATATCTCAATTAAAAAAATGTGGTCTGGAAATGAACAAACACAGTGAAGTTGCAGCCACTATGTTAAAGAGTATGTCAGTTCCTTAAAAAATTAAACATAGAATTACATTTGATCCAGCAGTTTCACTTCTTGGGTACATACCCAAAAGGACTGAAAGCAGAGACTTAAACAGATATTTGTACACTCATGTACATGGCAACATTATTCATAATAGCTGAAAGATGAAAGCAATCCAAGTGTCCAGTGATGGATGAGTAAACAAAATGTGGTAGAAACATGTAATGGAATATTATTCAGCCTTAAAAAGGAGGGAAACTCTGCCATGTGCTGCAATATAGATGAACTTTGAAGACATTAGGTTAAGTGAAGTACATCAGCCACAAAAGGATACACACTGATTGATTCCGCTTAGATGAGGTACCTGGAAGAGTCAAACTCAGAGGCAGAAAGTAGAATGGTTGTTAGCAGGGGGTGGGGAGAAGTGGAAATGGGAGTTGTTTAATGAGGACAGAGTTTCAGTTGGGGAAGATAAAAAAGTTCTGGAGATGGATGGTGGTGATGATTGCACAACATAGTGAATGTACTTAATACCACTGAACTGTACTCTTAAAAATAGCAGAAACAATAAATATTATGTTATGTGGATCTCACCACCATCAAAAGAATACATAGTGACCAGAGTTTAGCAAATCCGTGTTCACAACAGCAAGGACATGGCCTGGTTCTCAGATCTCCTCCAAGAACACACAGTAGCCACTGCATACTTCCTAAGGCAGGTGCTATTTCAGGCGTTTGATCCTTCTAAGAGGGACTTCCTTAAGGTTCTCCAAGTGAACATTGTTGCGGTCCTAAGATAAAACACAGGGAGAAAAATCAACAAAAATATAGTTCTTTCAAACTAAAGTTGGCCTGGTTACTCTGCTGAAGATAGTAACTAACACATACAATCCAAGTCACATTCCTCATATGTATGCATTATGGAGCACAAATTCAAATTAATGCAGTGAAATTCTGCATAATGATTAAATTCTAGGATCTATAGCAGAATTATCCAAAGTATGTTCTATGGGATATTCTTAGATGTTACCTGAGAAAGAGAATTCTGTTATCAGGTACATTTTGGAAATTCTGGCTTAAACCAGGGTAAACAGCTTCTTTTTTTTTTTTTTTTTTTTTAGTCTTGCCTTGGTTTTTATTGTTCTTGGTTATTTTTTTTTATTATTATTCTTATGTTAATCCCCACACATTACATCATTAGTTTTAGATGGAGTGTTCCATGATTCATTGTTTGTGCATAACACCCAGTGCTCCATGCAGAATGTGCCCTCCTCAATACCCACGACCAGGCTAACCCATCCTCCCACCCCCCTCCCCTCTAGAACCCTGTTTGTTTTTCAGAGTCCATCGTCTCTCATGGTTCGTCTACCCCTCCGATTTCCCCCGCTTCATTCTTCCCCTCCCGCTACCTTCTTCTTCTTCTTTTTTTTTCTTAACATATATTGCATTATTTGGGTAAACAGCTTCTTTGCTGCAAGATTCTCAAAGGCTTTAACGTGCTAGCGTGTGACACGGATCTCCAAGGAGGGAGGCCTGGAGGATCCTCATAGAAGTGTCTGCCAAATGGGTTTGACCACATGATGCTTTTTCATGATCATATGAGGGACTGATGTTCTATAAACACACTTTGGAAAACTTCCATTTAGAGAGAAGTAATAAAATAGAAGAGGAATATAGACTAGACCACGGATCGACAGACTGTAGCCATCGGGGCTAATCCGCCCAGCTGGGTATTTTTTCACAGAGCTAAGAATGGTTTGTACATGTTCAAATGATTACATTTCAAATAGTTATGTAAGTCCTTGCATAACATTCTAGTTTTGACTCTTGGCTCCCAAAGCCTGAAATATTTACTATCTGACTCTTTAAGAAAAAGTTTGCTAACTCCTTTCCTGGGCAACGAAAATATCTGAAGACTTGTTAATTCTTTTCACTCTTCATAGAAACAACAGCGAGTATGATGTGCTATTGGAAGTGCCTACTACGTGTTAGGCATACATTGTTTCCATTAATCTTCACAACTGCGTGAGAAAGGCATTATTGTCCCCATTTTACAGATGAGGATGCTATGTATCAGAGAGGTCAAGGGTGTATCAGAGCCAGAACTCAAACCCGGATCTGTTTAACCCCAGAGGCCACAACTGTTCCTTCGATGGGGTTTTACAAAGTGGGGTCCACACATCTCAGGAGGTGGTTAAGACAAGTCATTGGAGTGTAGCTGTATTCAGAACTCTTGTTTTCCATCTGTGTCTCCTGTGTCTTTCTTTCACACAGAACACTTCCCTTCTGACATTTCTGGCCACCAAACATTTGGGTTTTTTTCCCCACACCAAGCAAGTCTCTGCAACACCATCTGGGTATCCTACAACTTAACTTGGTTTTAACACTATCTACCTGGAGACAGTATCAGATACCGTAGGTTCAGGGTTCAGTCCCACATGACTGCCCCCCACCCCTTCAGATGCTAACTGCAAGTATTAAGTCCCCAGGTTACCTACAACTTCTGTCTGATTTGGCTACAAATCAGAGGTTTCCATGACCCCCTCCTCAGGTTCAATCAAGTTGCTAGAGAGGCTCACAGAACTCAGGGAAGCACTTACTTACATTTACCAGTTTACTAAAGGGTATGATGAAGGATACAGATGAACAGCAGAAGAAGAGATACATAGGGTGGAGTCTGGGAGGGTCCTGAGGGCAGGAGCTCCTGTCCTCGTGGAGTTGGGGTGCATCCTCCTCTGGGTGTGGGTGTGTTCGCCAACTTAGAAGCTCTCTGAACCCCATACTATTGGGATTTTTATGGAGGCTTCCTCACATAGACACAGTTGGTCATTAGCTCCATTTCTAGTCCTTCTCCCTTAAGAGAACGGGGATGGGTTGAAAATGCCCAGCTTCTAATCAGGGCTTGGCCTTTCTGGAGACCAGCCCCCCTCCAGGAGCCACCCGGGAGCCCACCCAGAAGCACCTTATTGGAACAAGAGCTATTCCTGTCACCTAAGAAATTACAAGGGTTTCAGGAGCCTTGTGTCAGGAACTGGGGTCAAAGACCAAATTAGAACAAAATATGCTCCTGGCGCTCTTATCACTCAGGAAATTCTGGACGTGGGTTTCATGAGCTCTGTGCTGGGAATTGGGGGCATAGACTGATATAAATCTCTTACTATCTCACAGTAGCGAAAAATTACCTCTTTTAATTATATATTTTTAGCTTATCCTTCACTTTTAATTATATACATATATTTTATTATTATATAAAAAGTAGTATAATATATTAGCTAAAATTAGCTTAATCAGCAGCTAATAGGCAGTTTTTAAGGAGCCCGACATACAGTTTGCCTTTCTCCACACCTCAAGTTAGAACTGAGAGAGACAGAAGGACCTGGAAATTGAAAAACACAATGTCACCTTTCTTCTTCTTTTTAAAAATATTTATTTATTTATTTGACAGAGAGAGACACAGCGAGAGAGGGAACACAAGCAGGGGGAGTGGGAGAGGGAGAAGCAGGCCTCCCACGGAGCAGGGAGCCCGATGCGGGGCTTGATCCCAGGACCCTGGGATCATGACCTGAGCTGAAGGCAGACGCTTAACGACTGAGCCACCCAGGTGCCCCATGTCAGCTTTCTTCTTGAGAGAGCCATGGGGGAATCTGGCTTAGGTGAGCTGTACAGCAGTCATGGGTTTCCTCAGCCTGCATCCCAGAATTAGACATGCTCCCTGAAAAGCACAGGACTTCTTCTGTGGGGGCTCCTTTTACCACTAAGCCTCCCACTGACTGGAGCCAGGTGGAAGGGGTGCTCCCTGAGGACATCTGACCCCAAACAGGAGAGAAGGAGCTGTGTGCTGTGCTTTATGGGCTCTTGCTCCCCTAGTTATCAGTCATTGGGAGAATACCCTCTTCTCACCTAGGGAGAGAGAAGGCTGGAGTGTTATTCTAGTGAGGTTCCCACCAAGCATGGAATATAAGAATTTACTACCTAAAAATAGAGTACATGAGGGGCGCCTGGGTGGCTCAGATGGTTAAGCATCTGCCTTCGGCTCAGGTCATGATCCCTGGGTCCTGGGATCGAGCCCCGCATCAGGCTCCCTGCTCGGCGGGAAGCCTGCTTCTCCCTTTGCCTCTGCCTCTCTCTCTCTCTCTGACTCTCATGAATAAATAAATAGAACATTAAAAAAAATAGAGTACATGATACATTCATTTAGTAATACATATACTTATATACCACATATAGGCTAACTTTATTGATTATACTCAATGAAAACTGTTTGATGATGACTATTGTAAACTATACTGTACGAGTGTGGCCAAGTTCCATTCAGTTGAAAGGAAGCCAGAGAACATAGTTAATTGTAGGATCTGGGCCCCCTGAGTCTGAAGAGGAGGTGAACCTAGGCTTTATTAACTTGCATTGGAATGCTCTGAACACAGCTATTAATTTACCGATCACTAAAGGAGAGCTTGTTCATGAGGTAGAAAACAAATTACATTCTTTCAGGCTATTTTCTGAAGTTTCCTACATGGGGCAATTTTGCTATGTGGAAGCCCATTCAGATTGCTTCAGTAAGACCAATAGCCGGTAGGTACCCTTGATGTTCATGAGCAGCTCCCCATTCAAGGAAGTATTTTGTACTGGTGATGCTGTGAATGTTAGCTTTGGAGACTGGGTTGCAGTGAGGGGCAGGGTCGCGGCTGGAGTCAAGGTGAGGAATCAGCTAAGGTGGTGGCTCAGACAGAATTCAGGGGAGAGTTGAATTGTAGACTTTGACATTTTCCAGAGTTGGTGATGAAACACTGCTCCTGCTAGATGATCTGTGAATGGTTTCACCATCAAGTCTGTTTGAGGAACCCACTATAAAAAACCCCCCTCTCAGATGTTCATACTGCATGTTATTATGTGAAGCTTTGAGATGTCCGGTGTGTCCACAGAACACTTATTTCAGAGTATCTAGGTACATTTGTTCTGGAAAAGCTGAATGGGGGCGGATTATAAATTTGGAAGCTGTGATCATTTAAGGTCACAGGCTTTGGAGTTAGATATTCAAGTTCATTCTCTTATTAGCTGTGACTAGAGATAAACTTAATCTCTCAGACTATTAATTTCCATCCATAAAACAGGCATAATAATTCCTACCTAGAAGAACTATAGTGAAGGATCAAGGGATAGTATCTACAAGGTTCCCAGTCAATAGCTTGTATTCAATGGAAGTTAGACCTTTTCCCTTAATTATAGAGTTAGGTGTTTGGAAGGGGATGAATTTTTTGAATAAGATTTTGAATCCAGGAACTAATTGTATCAGGATGAGATGTGTGCTTTGATTAGCATTTGGCAGGTGACATAGTTCGGGATAAAATGAGTCAGCTTTAAGACCAGACACTATGTGCTTGCTCTGTGACACTTTGGTGTGGTGCTTTCACCCTTCTGAAATGTACGTAGTGCCTTCATATATAAAATGCAGATACCTACCTTATAGATCATTTTGAGGATGAAATAGAAGTGTATATATCCTGGAACACAGTAAACGCTCAGAAAAATAACAGTGACATTGTTAATAATAGTATATGAAGCGCCATATTAAAAAAAAAAGACTATTTGAGAGAGTGAGAGGGATAGAGAGCACAAGCTGGGGGCAGCGGCAGGCAGGAGGAGAAGCAGACTCCCCACTGAGCCGGGAACCCAACGTGGGGCTCAATCCCATGACTTGGGGACCTAAGCCGAAGGCAGACACTTAACCGACTAAGCCACCCAGGCATCCCATATAAAGTGCCATTTTGAACACTTAGACATGCCAGGCAGTGTGCTGAGTCTGGCCATTTCGCAAAAGTGGAGTATGGAGACCACTTCCTCACAACATAGTTTTAAAGGATGCAGGTTTTTGCCGATTCTGACTTTCAGGGGTTGCAGCCCAGGAGCGTGGACTTCGACAAGCTCCCTGCTAAGTTGTATGGTCACTAAAACTTGAGAACCATTGATTGGGAGGCACAGGTTACAAGACGGTGAGGAACCACAGCTGGACCAGATGGATACTAACTAGCGAAGTGATGGACACTAAACACCCTGGATTTGGAGAAGAGTGGCCGCACGACCTGAGTCTTGGACACACAGATTTACCGTGACCCCTTAGAGGGTCATGGTAAGGAGAGTGGGAGGGAACGTGTGTGAAGGTGTGTGGCACAGTTGGATTGCATTTGGCCTGGCATTTCTTTCTTTTTTTTTTTTTTTTAAAGATTTTATTTATTTATTTGAGAGAGAGAGAATGAGAGAGAACACGAGAGGGGGGAGGGTCAGAGGGAGAAGCAGACTCCCTGCCGAGCAGGGAGCCCGATGCGGGACTCGATCCCGAGACTCCAGGATCATGACCTGAGCCGAAGGCAGTCGCTTAACCAAGTGAGCCACCCAGGTGCCCCTGGCCTGGCATTTCTGAAGCAGTATAAAGGGAATGGCGAATGTGCCAGTTCCAACTGAGACCTGAAGGCAATGGGTAAGCAGCTCCTGAGAGTAAGTCAGGCTTGGTTCCTGACCATGGTCCAGTCCCCATCCTATCCCATCCCATGAGGGGAGGGTCAGGTGCCCCTGCATGCCTGCTCCAGGAATCCCATGCCATTCCCAGTTGTATTCTTATGAATGACCACAGTTAGTTTGGAAAGATTTGGGAGAAAATGCTCCCAAGGGGGGGCGGTGGCTGAAGCACATCATGATTTTTCCTTTTTAGGGGAACAGAGATTAATACAGGAATGACCATTATTCTTAAGCAAGGTCGGTCAGGTGGTCATTGCATTCTTTGAAAGGGAGGATGACTACGGAATGTAGATTTCCCCTTTTGATGTTCTGCTGTCCGGGACTCTGCTGGTTCTATTCTTCTCTCCCTAGGCAGGTGGGCGGTGGTGACATTTTGTTTAATGATTCACCTGAGGCCAAGGAGGCTCCACACTGGGTGTTGGTTTGGCCTCGCCTCTGCCCTTGGGAAAGTAGTAACACATCAGGCAATGCCCTCTACCTCCCAGGAGCGGATGGTGTGAGCAGTCCCTGCAGCCCAAGCGTGGCTGCCCCCTTTGGCCCCCACCACACACTCTTGGCCCAGCAGTAGGCAACACCGGTGAGGGGTTCAAGACACCTTAAATGGGTGAAGCTTTCCATCTTTAGGCACAGAGCTGAGAATATGTGGGAGATACCCAGTTAATACAGGGACACTTTCCCTTAGTTTCTGGACACTGTCATTCAAAGAATCAAGATGCACTAGGACCCAGACAGAGGAGTCACCCTTACTGTCCGAACAGCTCACCCAGGCTTCTGTTCTTTGAGCCCCAAACTCGAGTCCAAGATGCCAGGGCACAAAGCTATGAGCCTCTTCTTTAGCCAGATGAAATCCATAGACACTGCATCTTCACAATGAAGCTTGAAACCAGTCAAGCATTTTTATTAAAAAAAAAAAAAGAAAGAAGAGAAAGTCTAACGGTATATAGTCTATACATGCTAGAGCTAATTGTTCGCCAGCCCACCCCCCTCACATTTATAGCCTCACGTATTTTTGTGTGTTAACAGGAAACAAAAACCACCACCAGCATTTGTCAGTCTGCCAAGGGGGCATGAGGAGGGCCGTGATACTCTGGGATCTCCAGCGTCACTCTATGAGCGGACATGAGGTGGCGGCGCTGTCAGAGCTCCACTGTTCCTGGAGGGATGCACAAAATGGCCCTAGCGACTTGGTGGTGCTCGGAAGCGGGAAATGTGGAGACAGCTAAGGTGACCATGGTTTATCATCTCCCCTGCACGAGTGAAAGAGATACTATTAACAGTTACATGGGCACAAAGGCATAGACAGGCACACACGGGGGGAAAGTATGGACACCTTGGCTATGTCAGAATTGCTTATTGCTGTAACAAGCCTGGTGGGGGGGCACCTCCTTTGGGACGTTTATAGAAGGCCTGAAAGTGACGGCTACTGGGTGTGGCACTGGGTGTGGCCTCTTCAAGGACAACAGAAGTTGAGTCACTTGTCCTGACTGGCGCTGAGAGCCTACTTTGGAGTGGAGGATGGAGACAGGAAGGAAAGAGGGAATGCTGACGCATGACAAGGGTAGCACCAGAAACCAGACATTACCCCACGGAGCTGGATGTTCGAGTCTGTGGGAAGGGTCCCCAGTAGGGGGTCCAGGAGCAGGTGAAGACCGAGGAGCCTCTGGGTTTTAGCTCTGCAACTCCGGAACTGTCACAGGCTGTGATCTGTCTAAATGTCAGAACCTCAGCCAAGTTAGAAGCAATTCCTCCAGGCTGACGGAGGGCATCCGACACCCTCAGGCCTCAATGTGAGCCAGTTTCCCACTCCTCCAGGCCACAAGGTTTGACATTAGGTAATCTTTGGTCTATCGTATGGTATGGCTGGTTTGCAGCAAAAGCTCTGATGGGCCGGGACAACCAAGGGGGAGGGACAAGACTGCCACGCACGGCTCAGGCTGTTATGTGCCCACCGCCACAGTCCAAAGAGGAGGGCAAGACCTCCCAGGGAGCAGCCTGACCCAACCCTTAGAGAACTGGGCACAACGAAAGGATGGCAGCCAAGCCACAAATGTTCCTGTTCTTGGTGACGTCGAGTTACCAGCTATTGGAGGACAGGCGCAACTTCTTCAACCCACTCAGTGCTTTGTACTTGACGCAGGCTGTGTAATATAGACTGTCCATGCCTCAGCCTCAGGACCTTCCGAAACGTGGGGAGATTCGGCACCTGTCCTTTCCTGTGGCAAGTTTGTTTTCCTACACTCCACCTGGTAACGAGATCCCCAGTGGACTCAGAAATGTTTTAAGGCCAAGAACTTAGCCGAAGAAATTGGTGACGTGGGGAGGCCGTGTGGTGGAGGCTTAAAGTGACTATTGGAAACCCGCTAAGGGCTCTAGCAATTCCTCAGTGAGGTAGGGCATTAAAAGTGGTTCAAGTTGGAGCCCAGCTCCCCCGCCTCAGCCTGGGACAATGACATAAACCCATCAAATGGCAGAGATTTTGAGTGAAACATTTTGCGAAGGCCTCTTTTGCCAAGTGGTGGTCCTAAAACTCAGACTTTCCAAAGATTTAGCCGCAGTATAAGCTATGGTTTTTACATGCCCGCCTTTAGGGCTGGCATTTGGCCTGTGACCTCCTGCCCTGGGTGATCATGGGGTGAAGGGAGTAGAAACTTAAATTATGAGGGAGGGTCCCCTGCTTCCCTGGAAATGCCATGCACATTTTGCTGCCGTTAGCAGAGGAACAGTCACGGGCACCGGGGAGAAGGCACCCCTGGATTCAAGTCTCAGCGTGGTCATGATTTGGATGAAACTGGGCATGTGACTTCACCCTGTGAACCTCAACTTTCTCCCCACAGCTCAGCGCTGATCCTATGCACCTCATAGGGTTGTCGTGAGGGTTAAGTTAGAGGAGGGAGCTGAAGCACCAGGGACCTGCCTGGAGCTTGACGTGGGAGTTATACCTGTGGTCTGGGCCATTTTCTGTGGGCGTAACTTCAGGGGAGTTTTGCGTAGTCTCCATCGGTTGCTCACCGGATGGCGGCCACAGGGCTAGATGCCGTAAAGCTAAGTCGTCCGGCTAGGACAGCCAGGGAGAGCCACCGGCCACCAGACTCCCCACTTCCGGTTGCCCATGCAAGTGCCCACCACTGTGGCACACGGAGCCCGAGAGACGAGTCCTCAGGCCATGGATGTGTCCTGAGCAAAGAACGGTAAACAGAGAGGAATTGGCTTCAGTACCTTCAGTTCACATCAGAATAACAATAATAATAATAAAATAAAAAGGCAAGTTCTTTCATTTGCAGGAACACTTCTGCCCACAGAAAGGTGGAACCAGTCTATTCCCACCCAGCTGACCTTCAGGAGGAGGGAACGAGGCCAGAGATAAACCCTTTGTGTGAAAGCAGCAAACAAAAACCAGAGCTCAGAGGCAGGCAGGGAGCCACATGGATCCTGGGCTACCCAGCGCCTAGCACGTGGTAGGCGCTCACAAAATACTTGAAAAGGTCACAGAAAGCAGAGAGTGAATCAGGAAAAAAAAAAAAAAAAAAAAGGCTGAGTTCTGTCTTTTGAAGTGTAGTCAAATCCTGCATAACACAGCTTCATAAAAGCTGTTTAAGCCAAAGTGGGTCAAAAACTCTGGAAAACATGCTATGGGCTTCCTTCCAAGTGAGGGGACCTCTAAGACGTGGGTGGCCCTCTCCCAGCCTCCCTTCTTCCCCTGCCATCCTCCCCCACGGTTCTGGGCACAGGGCCAAGGGGCAAGTGGGTATTGCCAGAAGCACCTCAGGGCCCTGTGCCCAAGATCCTCGGGGATGGGGTTCACAGACCGACTGAAGGAAGGAATAAAGATGCTACTGTGAATCAGAGAACGCTCCTTCTCCTGTAGAAGCATCCAGAGTCCATGTGGCCGTGGGGAGAGAGGAGAGCAGAAGAGGGCTGTTTGCACCGAAATCTTTGGCAATGCAGGCGGAAAGTGGGCGTCCCCGGGAAAGCTGGCCCTGTGGTCCCCAGAGCATCACAGCAGATGGACACTCCATTGGAGATCTCTGAGCTGGATCCTCTTCTGCAGGGCAAGGTGGGATGAAGAGGGGTTGTGCCCTCTCACCCGCCAGGCAGCCTGGCCCACGGGCAAGAACTCTGGGCTGGGAGCCAGAAATCCCGGGTCCTGATTCTAATTCTGCAATGTCACTGTGCCTCTGTGCGCCTCGGTGAACCGTTTCTGTCCGGATGGAAGTGAGAGGACAGACAAGGAGAGGGCACGCACAAAAAGGAAATAGAGGAAAGTATTCTATGAACGCCAGAGAGGAGCAGAAGCGGCAGCCGTCCGCCTGTGGCCATCCAGCTGCTGGTCCTTGCGCCATCAGGGCCCCTCGAGGCTGGCACGGGAGACCACCTCAGCTCCACAGGCTTTATCCCCCAGAGGGGGCACCTGCACAGCAGCAGGAAACGAGGCCCTGTGGCAACCGCCAGAGCTCTGGGCAAACTGCCCCCCACCCCCGCGGCCATGGAGGAGGAGCTGTGGAGGGTGCGGGGCACCCCTCAGTGTAGGCTGCAGTGGGTCGGAGGGCTGGTGGCTACGGGAGCAGCCACTAATGCCCCTTCGCCCACACAACAAGCAAGCCACTTGGCCACCTGCTCCTGGAGGTCAGCGTCTTCCTTTCCCTGCCTGGTTAGCCTCCCACCGGGGGGAGGGCACAGGTATGGAAGTCAGGCCAGCTCAAGTCCTCTTTCCCCTTCTTCCTAGCTAGTGTGCCCTTGGGCACAGAGTCCGAGGTTCTCTGTCCATCAAACAGGTGCAATATCCCAAGAGAGGACTGATGTGAGGGTTAAAACAAGAGTGTCAAGTGCCAAGGACAGAGTCTGGCACCTGTCAGCTACTCAGCAAAAGGGTGCTCACAAGGGGTGTGGATTGTGAACGGCTCGTTTCAAACAAACTTGGAGATTCTTGCTCGACGGAGACAAAAGTGAAATGGCCCAAGGTGGGGTGGAGATTCCTATTTAAAAAGCCCTGCGCGGGGAAAGTGAAGCATGCTGGGGCTGGAAGCACCCCTTTAGGATCTGTCAGGGTCCCAAGACAGAAGATGGGAGGCAGAATGGCTCAGTGGACCTTCAGGCCCACTCCTGGGGCAGCTGCATCTGGTTGAACCTGAGAGGCTCATGGGCCCAGAGCCTCGAGGAGGACATCTCTCTGGGACTGGCAATGGAGCCAACTGCCAGGGCATGGAGTTCTTTCTGGTACCAAGCATTTTGGAAACGGAGTAAATAAAGTCCCTGGACTTTTAGAAACACGGAGTAGTTGGAGCCAGCCGTCACAGACTGGGTGGGGTACCAGCAACGAGACTGCTTCTGCAGTTTCCAGACAATGGTTCTGGTCTTGGAGGCCTTGGAGAGTCAGGGTCCTGCTGCTAGGTGGCCTACAATGCCACCAGCCGGAAGGCAGGGATGCTGGCATGGATAGGAAGCAGGGGGTGGGGCCTCTGAGCCTCCAGGGCATGCTGTGGTGGGAGGGACTCCTCTCCACCCAAGGGAGGGAAGAAACCACAGGACTCCAGAGTCTTCCTTCCTTTGAAGCTGCATGGAGGATGATAAATTAAGAGGCATATTAAATATGTGGGTAAAGCCAGAAGGGATGCGCAGGACCGCCAGGCAGGGAAGGAGGCGGCTACGGCTTCTTTTTGAGATAGTTGGAAGGAATCCACCCTTCCCAGGAAGGGGCTCCGCTCAGGACCTGGCAGAACCACCAGCCACTGCTGTTCTTTTCCCGGACCTCAAACACCGTCCCTTCCTGGAAGCTGCTGGTATCTCCGTCTCCTTCAAAGTTGGCCACGGCCACATATAAAGAATCCTTCGGGCCATCAGCGTTGGGAATGGGGCTTGCAGCTACTTTCTCCCTGTTTTCTCCAATCTTGCCCACCATCCGTGGTCCCAGACCACCTTTGCCTCGCATGTCATCTTGGCCGCCTGAGGAGTTGGAAAGAAAAGGTTTGGCTTTAGGAGGGACCAGCAGTGCCCGGCCTGGGGCAGGAGCTGCCTTGCCTTCATTGGCTTCCCGCTGTGGACCTCTGACCTCTGGGAGGGGCCTGGAGGATGAGGAGGTTTTCTTGGGGGGTGGTGGTCTCCGGGGTAGGACCACAGGTCTCTGCGGGGGAGCCTCTTGGAGAGGGGCAGGCACACTCTTAGGCACAGGATCTGTGGTCTTGGCTGGCCTTGGAGGGGCTCTGCAGGACATCTCCTTTGGGCTGAGCCCATCCTGTTTGCCCGTCCTGTCCTGGGTGTGGCCAGGCCCATCACCTAGGAGGAAACTCCGGCTGAAGGCCACATCTTGGCCCCCGGCAGCCTGGTGGCTGCTCTCTCCATCCAGTAAGGGCTTCTCTTGGGACTTGGCAGGCCTCAGCTTGCTCCTGAGGTTGCAGATGTCCACTTGATCTTCACCCTGAGGTGGCTCTGTCCTGGGGGAAGGAGCTGGTTTGGGCCTAACCTGAGGTTTGGACTTCAAGAAGAGATTTTGGGGAATAACTTCTGTCTTCTCCTCTGATGGGTCGGCTTTGGGTTTGGAGATGGGTCGGAGGTTGGGCTTCTTCACCTCCTTGGCCAATACCTTGTGGCCACACTCCAGCCCCATCTCATTTTTCAGCTGGAACAACTTGCTTTTGTCGGGTTTGGGCTCTGGTCTCCTGCTGTCCCGGGCTGGGGGGGTGTGTTTAGCTGGAATCATTGGCAAAATCATGCCTGGAGGTTTGGGTGAGGAGCCCCTGAGCTGTTCCATCCTCTGCCGCTCCCTCTCCTGCAGCTCCCCTTCCGACTTGATGATGGATTCTTTACGGGGAGGGAGGCTGGGCTTCTCCTCCAGGTCGGGGCTTGAGATCTCTTCGTAGCCGGCACATGAGGACATGTCGGAAGAGGCCTTCCTCAGGGCTTCCTTGCCACCCTTCCAGTCTTTGGACCACGGCAACCCGGAGTCCACGGCACCGTGTGGTGCATCGGGCAGGGGCCGGGAGGGGCCGATGGCCTCGCTGCCCGTGTTGTTCTCCACGGCTGCTGCATCCCCTGGATGGAGCTGGGTCACCTCGTTGGGCAACGGAGCCAGAAAGTTGGGTCTTGAGGCATTGCTGGTCTTCTTATACTTGTCAATGAAGGTTGCTGGGGCCCATCCTTCCTTATCTTCAATCTGAATGTACCACCAGCCGCTCAAGTTCTTCTCGATCACCTGGAGGGGGGAGGACAGAGGAGAGCACTTAGTAGGTAAAGTCTCAGGGCCAGTTAACCAGAAGACTCTGGGAAAACCCACATGTAACTGGATTCTAGAAACAGGGATTTTTCACTCAGCAGATTCCCAGACAATGGCTGGGATGGACCATCTATGGAGACTTTACTGTGTATCAGAAACATCTTACATGGGGGTAGGTTCTTGTCTAATTTTGGATATCCCCAAAAGCAGTTCTGGAGACATGGACCTGGGTACAGGTAATTAATTTGAGAGGGGATTTCAAGAAGCACAAGTAAAGAAATGGGAAAGAGAGAGCCAATTATGAAGTTATTGTTCTGGGCCACTGGGACTTAATCAGCCAGGGACCCTTTGAGACCACGCAGACTCATCCCAACTGGGGGTTGGGGCCGTTTACCTCCCAATTCCTAGTCCCCAGCCCCCCTGGGGCATTAATCCCCCGGGCCTTTCTGGGCAGGTGCCTTCAGGCAGGTGGAGGAGATGGGAGGCCGTCTGATACAGGGACCCGTGTGCAGCTGCAGGTCAACTCGGGTGGGTCGGGAGGCAGGGCAGGCCACCAGCAGTGTCTGCTACGTTTCTAAAGAAGTACAAGGCAAAATCCACACAGCCAAAGCTAGCCTTGATCGTGGCTCTTTCCGTTGAGCACCAGATGATGCAGTTGGCTGGTGTTCAGAGGCCATGCAGTACCAAAAATGCATGCCCTTAAACATGGGGATAACATTCAGCTCGGGTTTAGATAGAGGGAACCCCTGCTGATGAGGGCAAAAGAAACTTTCATCTTATCTCCTTCTCCCTCTGGGATATACACCCACTGCATGGAACAGTGGGCGGAGTCAGCCATGGAATTTAAGGTCTCACGTTTCCCGTCTCCTCTTTGTTCAGTACTGTACAGCTGAGTTGCCCGAAAGGTGTGTCTCTCGCATGTAATGGGCTGAACTGTGTCCCCTTCAAATTCGTATGTTGAAGCCCTAACTCCCGTATCTTAGAATGTGACTGTATGTGGAGAAAGAACCTTTTCAGAGGTAATTAAATCAAAATGAGGTCATCTGGGTGGGCCCCGAGCTAACATGACTGGTGTGCTCATAAGAAGAGATTAGGACCCAGAGAACATTCAGAATGAGGGACGACCACGTGTGAACACAGCAAGAAGACAGCTGCCTCTAAGCCAAGGCCAGAGGCCTCTGAGAAAACAAACCTGCCGCCACTTTGACCTTGGACTTCCAGCCTCCAAAGCCGTGAGGAAATATATCTGTTGTTTAAACTGGCCAGCCTACGCCATTTCATGACAGCAGCCGGAGCAAATACACCGCGATTCCCTGGCGGGCCCCATGCCTACGAGGTCTGATGAATGCTTGCAACGGCCTTATGAGATGGGGATTATCATCCCATTTTACAGATGCAGAACTGAGCCTCAGGACAACTGAGGAACTGGCAGAGGGTCATGTGGAAGGTTAACGGTGGAAGTGGGGGTCAAAGGCGGGTCGGTAGGTTCCAGAGTCCGAGCCTTTACCACTCCTCGACCATGCCCGGGCAAGGGGACCTGCTGGGGGAGGAGCCGTGCTTGAGGTGGGGAAGTGCAGGGGGCGAAGGGGGCCTCGAGTGAGGTCCTGCCACTGCTTCCCTCCGCCCCGCCCAGCCCAGCCTGAGAGGAGTGGCAGCCACAGACCCAGCGCAGGAAGCAGAGGCTGAGCTCTGGGGCCGGCAACCTGGGTTCTAGTCCTGGCTCCACCTTTTGTTGCCTGCATGGCCCTGCGCAAGCCGCGTGCCTGAGATCCCACAGCCCGAGATGGGGAGGCTGGTGAGAACAGTAACACCCACTTGCAGGATTTTCACGATGACCACATAAGCTAACGCAGACAACAGCCCTCGATACATGCTGAAAGGTAAATGTTCCCCATTATTAAACTACAGTGCAGATCACTGACAAGGCAGGATGCATGTAACAGGTGTATACTTAACGTGTCCTGCTGGTTTCCCAGAAAGGGTACTGATAAATGCAAGCCCTTTACGTGATGTCTCACCACACTCGGTAGCTCTGGTAACAAAGTGATTCTGGGCCTTAAGTTACTATCGGCACAGTCACAAGTTCAACTCTGCGTATGTGAGAAAATGAAAATAGGACAATAATCACAGGGAAATATATGAATGGGGATTTGCTAAGCTTACACTCTATGCAAATACTACGGCAGAAGCTCCAAACATTTGTGTTCTTGATCACAATTTATGGGAGTTTTCATTTACTAGAGAGAAGCCAAGAACTATTATGAATAAAAGCAAATGCCAAATCACAAGAATGGAGGGGAAGGAAAAGAGCCTGGGCTTTAAAACCACAGAGACCTGGGTTCAAATCCCAGCTCCACAGCTTACTAGCTATAGAACCCCGGGCAATGGGCTTTGTCTCAGGTACATCTGTAAAATGGGCTAAAGATATCAACCTCTTGGGACTTCTGTGAAGACTAGTTCTCAAGTAGGTACGGCACCTGGCACAGAGGGTTTCTATACAAGCCTCGTCATCATTATCATCAACACATGTCTTGACCATACACAGACCAGGTAGGGAACTAAGGTACTCCCAGCAGCTGCACTGTTAGACCACGGTGGCCCCATTAAAGAACTCTGAAGGTTATGATGACATTGAAATGAACCAGGAATCAAAAGTGGAAAAAAGGAAAATATTAGCAAGTACAGAATTGCTCATGAGAGAAGAATACTTGGTAAAGCCAAAATCTTTATTTTTATGTTTTTTAAAGATTTTATTTTTTATTTATCTGACACAGAGACAGAGATAGTGTGAGAGAGAGCACAAGCAGGGGGAGAGGCAGGCAGGCAGAGGGAGAGGGAGAAGCAAGCTCTCTGCTGAGCAAGAAAGCCCGATGCGGGGCTCGATCCCAGGACCCTGGGATCATGGCCTAAGCCGAAAGCAGCCACTTAACCGACTGAGCCACCCAGGCGCCCTGGTAAAGCCAAAAACTTTAGTGGCAAATACGTCCCACTTGGGTCCCTCAAGCTACCACTGGCAGAGCCATAGGCTGACATCATGGAACAATCAGCAGAGAAGTTTTCAAGGTTCAGTTAGAAGAATGTTGGCTATGTGAGCTTTTTTATTGGATTAGCTTTAGCAAAGACAGATAAGATAAAGCCAGAAATAAAAAAGGGGATTGATTCTAGTTGAAGTAGGGGTGGGGCCGGGAGGGAGGCTCCCAACACCCCCAGAAAGCCCCAGGGACCCATGAACTGCTGCATGCAGACTCAGCCCTCGGCTTCAGTGCATTGTCCACGACATCCTGAGCTGCCCTTGGCTGATTTCAGAACATTCTGAGCCAGGGAGTGGTGGTGCCTATCGGCAAATGTTCAGATTGCCAGCATGCTTGGAACAACGGTGTGTGTTTGTACAAAATGCTTAAAGGACAAGGTAGTTTTATCGAGTTTTTCACTGCTCTGAGGGAAAAAAAAACAAACCAAACCTTTATGCTATCCAAGGTGGACTTCTGGTTTCAACGTGAGAGATAGAGTGAATAGCAGCTTCCTTTTTATCCAACAAATCCAGGGAAATAAATGAATACAGAGCGCAGCTCAGGAGGAGGAGGTGGGGTGGGGGAAGTTAGTGGACCAGGACTTGTGAGCACTCACAGATGGACAGAAGCAGCAGAGGGAGGCTGTGTGGCCCAGGACCGCTGCAGGGGTACCTGCTACAGAAGGTGGAGGAGGGCTGAGGCCCCCCCGGACTTCAAGGTGGTGGAACCTGGGTATAGCGAGGTGCAGGAGCAAGTGACAGGGAATGAACTGACACACCATGGCAGAGGCAGCCCGGCTGGGTGACCTCTCATGCCCCTTATCCCATTCTTATAGGGCAGGCAGAAGAAAGACGGCGATTGCTCACAAGTGCATGCAGTGAATGTGGGAGCTTGGATCAGAGACACCGAACGCCGTTCAGTGGCTGGCTCAGGAGCCCCCCACCTGGCGCTGAAACCCCTGGCGGGTGCCCAGCACCTTGTGTACACGCCCCAGCTGGGCTGTCTGACTGCTGCCTCGTCTTGTGCAGCCCAAGGCCGGTACTAACGCCACGAGAAGAACCTAGATAAACACCCACGCCGCAGCAAAGGATGTACAACTGAGCAAAGAGGTAATGGGCTATAATAATAGGACCTTAAATTCAACATACTTAGTACCCTTAGAGAGGTACGGAAGGGCATCGCATTCATAAAAGAACAGGCTATGCTGAAACAAGAGCAAGCGACCTGGAAGAGGAATCGGTAAGAGCTCTCGGACATGGAAATTACAATTGCTGGGGTAAAATCAGTGACGAACCCAACTGTTAAAGAGCCGACTAAGGAGCTAGAAGGTGAAGCAGATTGCTCCAGGAATGCAGCACAAAGGCACGGAGATGGAGAATGTGAAAGAAAAGTTAAGAGACGTGGAGAGTAGGGCCAGAAGGCCGCACAGCTGTGTAATCATAACTGCCCCGGGAGGAAAGAATAAAGAGAGTGGAGGGACGCAATATTTAAAAAAGTAAAAATGGGGAATTCTCTGGGAAGATCTCCTGAGGCCTAGATCAAAAAGGCCCACCACGTGCTTGAGCAGGATAAAAGGAGACACACTTTAGTGAAATTCCAGCTTATTAAAGATAATGAGGAACTCCTGAGAAAATCGGAGAAAGGACAGATACCGAACAAGACAAGAAGCATTAGGTAGGTAGTAGCACTAGATGTGAGAAGAGAACAGAGCACTCTGTTCAAAGTGCCAAGGGAAGAGGACTTTCAATTTGAAAGACAAAACCCAAAACATCACTGAAGAAGGAGGGGAAAACCACACTCACTTCTTATGATGTCAAGAAAGCATGTACAGGGGGCGCCTGGGTGGCTCAGTCGGTTAAGTGTCTGCCTTCGGCTCAGGTCATGATCCCGGGGTCCTGGGATTGAGCCCCACATGGGGCTCCTTGCTCCGCGGGGATCCTGCTTCTCTCTCTCTCCCTCTGCCCCTCCCCTCTATTTGTGCTTTCTTCCTCTCTCTCTCTCAAATAAATAAAATCTTAAAAAAGAAAGCAAGCAAGCAAGCAAGCAAGCATGTACAGAAGTGAGGGATTGCCTTCAACTAAAGACTGAGATATATGGCCCCAGAGAAGCCATACAGGGTAGGGCAGGGAAACCAATGTGAATCAGGGGAGGCTTCGCAGAAGAAGCAGGGATTTGAAGAGTAAGTTGGATTTTGAGATGCCAAGTTCAATTCAAAAAATGATCTTGAGTGCCTTCTATGAGAAGGCAGGTGGAGTGCTAGGAGCTGGGTTAAAGCAAGGTCATTCCTGGTAGAGAGAGCTGGGGAAGGGCCAGCTTGACCAGCGGGGATCGCAGAAAAGCAACGGGAACAGACTTTGTTTGGAGGAAGGTCTTAGAGGTGAAAAGATATTAGGGAGAAGTCACATGTTTCACGTGAGAATTGGATGTATAAGTTTTATGGCAGCAAAATGGGGGACCTGGGCATAGAATGATCTTGTAGCACAAGCAAGATGCCTTGTGAGTTCTCTCTGTAGATTTGAAGTTGGGAGGGTCAGGATGGAAAAAAGAAAGGGCAAGAGAAACACCCTTTTAGAGCTTTGTGGGTATTTCTGCTTTCCCCTCAGTCTATCTACATAGATTGGGATTTACATTTTATAAAAATTAGTTTGAGAGACTTTAGCTCAAGCTCTTTAAACGTCCCTGCAGACAGCCCTCCTTCAATGGGTTGAAAGACACTTGGCTTGGGGACAAGCTTCTGGAGAGACCTGGGCAGAATCAATGGTGATGAGGCCCAGGATACACCTTTAGGAAGCTACCTTCTGCTGAGCTGACTGGGCAGCTGGCCCAGGGCACGATGGGAAAGAGGGTGCGATGGGAAAGAGAGAGAGGCAGGAGGTGTCAGGGCTGGAGGGAAAACAGTGGGTGCTTTGCAGATCTCTTAGAGAGTGATTAAAGACCCTCAGGGCATACCACATTTATGCACTGATAACAGTCATCCATTTACTCCTTATTTCCTTCAATCATCCCAACATTCATTCCTACAGCAACGGTTTACTAGGCACCTACTGTGGACCAACCCCGATGCTAGGGCTATGGGCAAGAACGAAGAAGACACTCGCTGGCCTTCTGAGTGTTAAGCAGGAGGCTAGTGGGCAGACAAATTTTCATCAGTTCAACAATATTTCTTCCAAGCACTGTGCTGGCTGTAAGGATACAGGAGTAGAAAAACAGATACGGTCTCCACCCTCCTGGAGCTCCCAAATGTCCAGCAGATCAATAACAATAGGATGTTAACACTCCTGGTTCAGATCTGGAGACAGACATGGGTTCAAATCCTGGTTCTGCCACGTCTTAGCTGTGTGATTTTGGACAGCACCTTTCTTCCTGAGCCAAAGCTTCCTCATCTGAAAAATGGGGATTGTTAATGGTCCTGCCTCGCAAGAGTAAAAGATTAAGAGAGAGGCTGTATGTGAAGTGCTCAGTTCAGTGCCTGGCACCTAATTGCTCCATCATTACTTACAGGCTCTCCAGGAAACACGGGAAACAGCCTCTAACTCCATGAGGAAAGAAAAGAAATGGAAGGGGAGAAAGGATTTACGTTGGCCTTTGTGCAGGAACGGAGCAGACCAGCAAAGGAGTGGGAAGAAAAGGAGAGAGAGAAGCAAGAAGGGAAGTAGGCGGTGATAAAAACAGAATACGAGGCAGTCACAAAAGATCCCACAGTATATGATTCCACTTATATGAAATGTCCACAACAGGCAAAGCTATATAGAGAGAAAGCAGATTAGTGGTTGCCTAGGGCTGGGAGGGACTGAGGGGAAACAGGGAGTGACAGTAAATGTGTACAGGGTTTCTTTTTTAGGTGATGAAAATGTTCTAACACTTTGTTAGTTGTGGTGATGGCTGCACAACTCTAAATATACCAGAAACCACTGGATTGTATAATTTAAATCAGTGAATTGTATGGTGTGAATTATACCTCAGTAAAGCTGTCACAAAGAATGGAAGGAAAGAAGGAAGCAAAGAAGAAGGAAGGAAGGAAGGAAGGAAAGGGAGAGGAAGAAGGAAGGAAAGAAAGAAAGGAAAGAAAAAAAGGAAGGAAGGAGGAAGGAAGAAGTAGGAGGTGAGAGGAGAGAAATGAGAGAAGCAGGAGGTGGTACCATGGCTCAAGGATCACAAGTAGGCAAAGGGACACCAGGTCCACTCACCTCGACCTTCAGACCTGCCTGGAAGCTGATGCCATCAGGGATGGTTGTCTGGAATTCAGCAATGGTGTAATACTCTTCCTCCACTTGGGGTGGAATGGGAGGCTTGGGCAGGTTGAGACCACGAGGCTGGCACAATTAAACACAGTGCTAAGTCCAGGGTAAATCTGTTACCATTGGCTGAAGGGGGGAGGTGCTAAGGGACTGGGGCACACAATCACCCTTGAGGGGTGCTGCTGGACCCATTTGGATTCTAAGGGACAAAACACAGAGGACCACTCAGATCATCATCTCCTAGATGGGTCACTGGCCCACCACCTTCTGAGAGAGGAGAAACATGGGACATTTACAGACAATCATGAAAATCTGAGGCAGGACAATAGTTTCTGAACTCAAGAGGCAGCAAGGGTTGTGGAAAGAACACAGATTTGCAGGTCAGACCCATCTGGGTTGGAAATACTGCTTATGTGTGCTGTGCGCCTTTGGGCAAATCACTTCCCTTCTGGAGCCTCCGTTTTATCTCCTGTAGAATGGGGATCTACCTGGTGGGTCACTATAAGCATTCAATAAGTTAATGTCATGAAGCACCCAGTACATTGCATGGCACCCAACTGATGCTTCATAAATGGTAGAAGGCTCGTTTTTCAAAGTACTGGTTAGAAAGGTATCTGAAGAATGAAAAATGGAGTATGATAGTAAGTTACCAGAATGGCACCACACACAATGTTTGTGCATCAGCCGAGCTTAGGTTTCAAGTTACCTTCTTTGATCCAAGACAAAGCAAAGTGAGCTCAGGAAGCAGAGAGCACATCTGAGACCTAACTGTCCCAAAGCCATAGGTAACTTGCTTCCCCCCCGGGAACCTAGCCTTTCCCCTGGGGCTGGGACCAGCGCTCGAACAGCCTGCTTCATGAGGCAGCTGTGTGGAGAGGCAAGAGAGCGTCTCTGGAAAGGGCACGGTGGTTGTGAGGGGCCCGTTTCAGGTCAGGGGCTGGCTTCCCGGCAGCAGCGGTCCACTTACTATGGTCATATCCCGGCGAGGAGGCGGTCTCTGCCTCATCTTGGGCGATCCTGTAAAGAGATGAGATCTTACTGCACACAGGTGAAGAATTCTACAGATGCAGTTCCTGAGGGGGACACCAGGAAAGATCCGTTCTGTCCTGCAGAGGATCTGGCAATACGCTCCGGGCTGGTATTAGTGAGCCGCTGAGACCCTTCTCGTGGGAAGGAACAGCCTGACCAGGAAGGGGCTGCTCAGACTTGGCTCAGGACCCTCAGGACTGCCCATGTGCTGGAGCCACGTGAAGCCTTCCACGGAGGCCGAAAAGCGTAGGCTTCAGGATTAACACGGGGGCTGGCTTGCCACCAGCCATCTGACTCTGACCCACAGGCCCCATTGGATAATGCTGGCCTCCCAGGGCCAGCACGGAGATGAAAGTCAACAGTACGTACCAGGCGCTTGGCACCTGCAGGGCGTGCAATATTAAACAATATATAAGCAGAACCAAACAGACTCAGACTGAGGACATCGGGGCTTTTTGCTCCGGAATCGGGCTGCCCTTGCTCAGGGTCTCAGGGTCAAGAGGATGACTGCAGTGGTCCAGGCTCCTGGCTCAAGGCAGAGCATGTGTCACCCCATGAGCTGGCTCAGCATGAGTCCACACAGATGGCTAGTTTCGCAGCTGGGACGTGGAGAGGACTGCTAATCTCTTAAATACCCATCTCCTCTGTCTTCTGTTAGAATTCAATAGCAGGGCGCCTGGGTGGCTCTGTTGGTTGGGCGACTGCCTTCGGCTCGGGTCATGATCCTGGAGTCCTGGGATCGAGTCCCGCATCAGGCTCCCTGCTCAGCAGGGAGTCTGCTTGTCCCCCTGACCCTCCCCCACCTCATGCTCTCTCTCTATCTCATTCTCTCTCTCAAATAAATAAAATCTTTAAAAAATAAGAAAAAACAGGGCGCCTGGGTGGCTCAGTTGGTTAAGCAACTGCTTTCAGCTCAGGTCATGATCCTGGAGTCCCTGGATCGAGTCCCGCATCGGGCTCCCTGCTCAGCAGGGAGTCTGCTTCTCCCTCTGACCCTCCCCCCTCTCGTGCTCTCTGTCTCTCATTCTCTCTCTCTCAAATAAATAAAATCTTTAAAAAAAAAAAAAATTCAATAGCAACAGAGTTTTAGCCAGACACTTAGCTGCTACATAAAGGCTGCATTTCTCAGACTCCCTTGCAGCTAGGTATTGCCCTGTGACTCAGTTCTGGCCAGTGGGATGTGACAGAGGGCAAAGTGTGTACCTCTACTTCCCCCTGCCTTTTTCATTGGCTGGAGGAGGGGGAGCGCCATCTTGGACTAGAAAGAGGAGGGCAACACAAGATAGACACCATGTAACAAGACTCTTGACTCATGGAGCTTCCATAGCAGCCCTGGACATGGAGCTGGACCACTTTGTGAGAAAGAAACAAACATCTAAATTATTTGAGCCCCTGTTATTGGGTGTGTGTGTGTGGAAGGGGGAGGGGGAGTATCTTTGCTCGAGCATCTGAACCTATATCCTCACGAAGACGTGGGGTTTCAGATTCTCATTTGCTCTAGTGTTAATGGGAATCCTCCTGGGCTCTTGTCTGTGATAGAACCACAGAAAGCAGGGGCTCGCCAGAACTGCCCCCACCATGGCATGTCAGTGTTTTCTTCTGAGAAACCAGCTGAGCAGAGGATTGAGAAATTCTTGAGTTTCAAGAATTCACTGACTTGTAGCAGTTTTCTGAGCCACTGTAAATAGCTGAAGCCTAGCCAGGGGGAAGGCAGGGGACTTTCCCAGCATTCGACCTTCCCCCCACTGTCCCCCCAAGCACAACCAACCAGGACAGGGCCACATGCCTGAGGCTGGGGTCCTGTGCAGGTCGCAGACAATAATAAGGAGGCCTACTCTTAGGTGTGTTGGGAACATTAAACAGAAACATATACATGGGAGGCTATGGAAAGGAAGATGGGTAAAGAACTGTGGTTAGAGTAAACTCAACACAAGGTCAACTTCTTCTGGCTCAGAAGTGAGGCCATGCAGAGGGCATAGGCACTGGAGTCAGGAGGGCCTGGGTTCAAGTCCCAGCCCCACCGTTTACTAGCTGGGTGGCCCTGGACAAACCACCTAATGTCTCCGGGTCCTGATCTGTAAAACAAAAGTAATTTAGTCCCTCAAAAGTCATTACAAGGAGCCAGTGAGACTAATTATAAGATTCCCGACACACCGTAGGGTTTGAGAAACAGTAGCTCTCTCGATCACCATGAGATGGTGGGAAAACCATGGTCTAGATTAAGCTACCTAGGATTTCCTGTCTACAGGATATGAGGAGCTCCGAGCATGGAGCCTGGCACGTAGTAGGCACACAGCCCCCCAAGCACGAGCTTGGTGGGGTTGCGGGGGCGGGGGGTGATCACTCACTCTGCTTGATGTCACCGTCGGGCACCGGGCGGCCATCAAACCGGCCGTCCCTCTGGTTGTTGAGCAGCTCCCTGTCCCGGCCCACTGAGCTCTGCTGCCGGGAAACTCCGTCCAGGTCGAGGACGCCGCTGTGGGCTGAGGAGCCAGGGCCCAGCTTTGGGGGTAAGGGCTCCCCACTGTTCTTCTTCAGGTAGGAGGCTGGGGCCCAGCCCTCTCTGCCCTGGTACCTGGGAGGAGGAAGGATGCTGGACAGGCTGCTCGACCAGGCCCCTGGGAAGAAGCTGTGCTTCATGTCCCAGATGGCAGAAGCGATGGGCCAGAGGCTGGCACACCCCTTGCTGCCCTCAGCTCGGCATTCAAGGCCTTTCCAACCCGGCCTCTGCTGGCCTCCCAGCCTCATCCCTCACAGCAACCTCCATGTCCTTCCCACCCCGTAAGGCTTGTAGTCTCCCAAATGCACCACCATCTTTCACTTCCCCAGCCTCTGCTCTTGGAAACCCTGTGTCAGGAAAGCCCCTTCCCACCCTCCTCCCTGCTCTTCTTTCCCAGCTCTGCTTAATTAATGTCATTTCCCTTCTCAAGCCTTTCCTGAACCTCACAGAGAACGAAGCCCTCCCTCCACAGTGCCCCACTGCCTCCCGCACACACCACCACCCCAGCACCTATGACACACGGCGACACTGTCTCCCCAGTGAGAACACATAGGCCTGGGGCAGAGATGGCACTTGATCGATCTCTGTGTGGCGACAGCCTCGGGGCCAGTGAACGGAATGAAGAAATAAAAGGACAAGTGGACAATCTGCCCACGGGCCTGGCAAAGGCGAGCAGCCATAAAGCACCTGCTACGCTCGCTGTCCTGTTACCGTCACTGCAGCAATGACAATGATGACAATGATAACTGGCACTTAGTGGGCACCTCCTGTGTGCCAGTCTGTTCCAACCACTTTATAGCTGGGGACGTATTTCATCCATCCAACCCTGAGAGGCGGCAGAAATGGATTCAGACCTAGTCTCTGCTCCTAACCTCTGCGTGTCACTGCCTCTTCCCAGCAGCCCCCGCTTCTGGCACAAAGCCTGGCACGGGCAGGGCGGGCTCCGGTCACATGGGTTAACAAGTAGATTAAGCGTGTTCCCTTCAGAGGGGAACGAAGCCAGTCAGGGTCTGGTTGCAGGGCTTGCTAAGAATCAGCTGGCGGTCCCTGAACCGCACAGAGACCGAGACCCTGAGAGATAGCTCACTGAATTCCAAAGGAACTCAGTGAGTGAGATGATCACTTAAGTCTGCACAACGGAGCTCAGTTTAACAGCATAACCGGAGGGGTCCATCTGGACCAGAGGAGCACCGGAGCCCACTCGCACCAGCTCGTGACAGTCAACTGTGTCCATCTCTTCCAAACCCCACAGTTACTGACATTGCATGGATGGCCCGAAATCACCTGATGGGAGTATTTACACCTATAGAAATTGGCAAACACCACAACTCAAGGGCAGCATTCCCTTGGGGAACTGGATGTTAACTATTTACAAGCATGCCACTGGTCTGACCCACAAAACAGGTGCCCATGCCTTTGGGGACAGTTAAATAGACCTAAATGACTAGAGATGACATATGGCAAGGCCAAATCTCTTGTCAGGAATCACTTTAAGAACTAAATGGCATTGTGTTTCGATGACAAAAAGTTCCTTTATAACTGGAAGCCAATTTCTAGGAGAGAGGAATCTGCAGAATTTGATGTCTTTCAATCTTAAAATACTCTCTGAGAGGGAGTAAATCTTGTCCTCACTGGAAAACGTCATGCTACATCCGATCCAAGCCCTCAGTACGAAACAGTTGACTGTCTGAGGTCACAAAGCCGTAAGTACAGCAACACATGCAGAAGTGAGTGGCTCTGGGTGAGAAAGGTACTAGTTTAAATCCGGGCTCTGTCTCTTTCCAGCCTCAGTTGAACCTTCAGATGATGGCTTGCCTCACTGACGTCCTACCGCAACCTCATGAGGGACCCAGTGAAACCACTCCTGAATTCTACAGCCATGAAATTTTGGGATAATTGTTATGCAGCTTACACCATCTATACTTATGTTAGGTGTCACTGTCCCCACTCCTGCTTCAAACCTCAGTTCCTCAGCACCCCCTCTCAGGAAGCCTTCCTGACCCCCGGGCTGAGGAGCCCCTCTTTGGTGCTCCAGATCCCCACACATGACCACCCTGCCCCGAAACTGAGCCTGATTTCTGTGCCTCTGCTGTGAACGACTATGTCTTTCTCATTGTCGACTCCCCAACTCCCAGAATAGGGCTTGGTCCGGAACACATTCTTGGTGTGTGTGTGTTGAGTGAATGAACGAAGTGCCACACGCTTGGCCCCCTATGAGTGGCCCTAATGCCCTGCCTCACATCGCTGCACAGACACCAGGTCCCAGGGATCTCAGGCTTCTTTCCTTGCTCTAATTTCTTGTGGCTACAGCCACCTACTGGGGTGACCAAGGAGGACTTTCATTACCAAAACTGGGAAAGTGCCAGGCAGGCCAGAATGAGTTGGTCACCCTATATAATCGTGGGGTGCTGATTCATCACGTCGTGAAAGAGCTGTGACAGAGAGCTTGAAAGCCGGTCTCCTGCTTTTACTACTGGATTCTGAGATGAGGACACATGATCAGCTCGAGGATGAGTTACAGTCCCTGTGGTGTTATGCATCGTACTGGTCTCAGAGCAGGGCTGGGGTGCGAAATCGCCCACACAGGGCAGCACAGCTTCTCCTTACGAGAAACACGTGGAGGTAGAAACCAGTCTTGCTCAATGGGGTTACTGCCATCTGTGTTTGGAGGTTTTGCTTATTATGGATTTTTAGAGAAGGATCTGGATAGGGGGGAGGCCAAAGGGCACCGAGGAGAAGCATCCTTTTATGGCTCAGGTGAAAACCTTATCCCATCCATCTGCAATCACATATAGACCTCTGGGCACCCAGAGACCGTGTGACCTGAAACCCATCCAGCTGCAGCAGGTACCTGATCTTCCACCAGCCTTCCAGGTTTTTCTGGATGACCTCCACCACGGCCCCTCTCTCTAGATTCATTTCATCCTGGTCGCGAGCTGTGTATGGGTAGATGACTGTGTACTTCTCCTCTGTGGGAACAAAGGGATGCTGGGTTAAGTCAAGGACTGTGAGAGTCCTGAGATGCTGATGGCCAAGGCTGTGATCCACGAGATGCCTTGCCCATCAGAGGGAAGGATTTCCTCCAGAAATTTCTGGGGACCATCTAGGCCCTCATTTGGGTCTGGATGACCCTGTGCAAGCAGGAACAAGATGCAGGGCAAAGGTCAGGTCCCAATCCTTCTGAAATCCCTCAGTGTCACACATTCATCCTCACCTTCCTCAAAGCTGTGCTTCAGGATCACCTTCCTGGACCTTGCTTTATGCAGTATTCAGACCCATGGCATCCTCATCCCCCTTATGCAGGTTTATTTTCTCCCCCATACCAGGAATTGCCTTCTAACACAGCATATAATTTACTTATAATCCTTGCTAGAATATAAACACCATGAAGGTAGGGATTTGTGTCTGTCTCATTCATTCCTCTGTCTCTAGCACTGGGCATGGCACCGGGAACACTGTGTAACTGTTTAATTAGTCAATATTTAGTAAATGAAGGGCCTGGTGAGAGTCACCTTGCTCATGCCAGAGGGGGTTAACTCTTCTGTGGCTCCTCCACAGTTCCTGCTGGTAGAGGGGTCAGGGATGAGCTGGATTTTTGGCAGCAGATAGTTTCAGGCTGAAATCACTATCAAGGAGGTGACAGCAAGTAAGTAACTTTCTTTTTAAAAATTTTTAAAAGATTTTATTTATTTATTTGAGAGAGAGTGAGAAAGAGAGAGAGAGAATGAGCAGGAGGAGGGAGAAGCAGACTCCCCGCGGAGCAGGGAGCCTGACATGGGGCTCCATCCCAGCACTCCAGGATCATGACCTGAGACAAATGCAGACACTTAGCCAACTGAGCCACCCAGGCGCCCCATCTTTCTTTTTTTTTTAATTTTTAAAGCAATTTTTGTTACCTAGCTGGTAACTGATCTTGGTTTTTCATTAATTATTTTCAAGCCCCTGGATCCAACCATGCCTGAAGCTTCAATTTTATTTTGAATGTTTTGGGTTTTTTTTATTGAGATATAATTGACATTTAACACTGTCTCAGTTCTAAGTGTGCCACATCATGATTTTATATATAAACATACACACGTATATACATACACACACATATGGTAAAATCACTGCCTGCTTCAATTTTCATTAATGTAACTGGGTCACTCTCCGTGGTTCCCCACTCTTTCCCCTCCAAGCCACGGGACCGCTGCTCAGTCTCTGCTGGGAGACTGCTCATTGTCACACTCCGGCAGGGTCCTCGCGAGAACAAGAGAAGAGCTCCCATGCTCCACCCTGTCAGCAGTGACTGCTGAGACAGAACGGATGCGTGTCCCAGCAGACCCAGGCAAGGAGAGGAAAGGGCTTTCCTGTTTTGGTTACGTTCCAGCCCCCAGGGAGTGACTGAGCCAGCTGTGGGCTGTGGGTGTTGACGGCAGGTCTCTCTTTGGGAAAACACCACAGGCTGCCTGTGGCCTGTCCAGCTGGTGTCAAGGGAGGCGGCAGACACGCGGGGAGTTTATTGATTGATTGATCTAGCCCACTGATCTGCTCTGTGGGGGCTGAGCTGACTCGAGTTACACAGATCCCATGTACAGCAGTTAGCTGTTTCCCTCACTCATGGTGGCTGCAGGGTGGGATGTGGGAGCTGTGAGGGTGCAGGGGGGTCATTCAAGCCCGCAGATGCATGGCAGTTCTATTTGGTTGGGGAGGAAGGGGTGCTGCCTGGGTCCTAGACTAAATACAGGCAGTCCTGTGGGCCCTGGACTCCCGTGGGGCCCAATCCTTCAGCTGAATTACACAGGGACAGTCTCCCTGGGCTCCATGAAACACTCAGCAATCCCTAACAAAGCTCAAGGTGGGAGACCACGCAGACTGCTGGCAGGTGCCTGCTGACCCTGCCTGTTTCGCAGCCGTCTGCTCTTCCTCTGCTGGCGCCACCAGCCTCTGTCCACACAGTCTGGGTAAGGTTGACCTCACCACTGCTCGGGGGAGGGGGAGCACGCATGACCCTGCCCTGGCCAAAGTGCTGTATTCCCCTGGCCACTGTGATGGGTTCAGGGACAGCATGTGACCCAGGCAGGTCAGTCAGCCCCAGTCCTAGGCCTTGTGTTGAAGAAGCACTTCCTTGGGTGGGTATCCCTGAATCCCTGAAAGGTACCCGGAATTGCTGTCATGAGAAAACAGTGTCAGCAAGGCTGACAGCAGAGCAGAGGTGCGGAGAGGGAGTCCCAGGTCCCGGCAACGTTTTTAAGCCCCCAGATCCAGCCATGCTTGTAGCTAGTCCTTTCCCAGACTTTTCAGGGATGAGCTAGTACACTTTCCTTTTTGCTTAGGACAGTTTGACACGGCTTTCTTTCCCTCATTATGTGTCTGATGACAGAAACAGGGCACTGGCTCAGCATTAGAGAGGCCCCAGGCATTATTTTTTAACCTGGGAAACTTTAGAGCCCCAGGCTGAGAAAGACTGCCCAGACCTACATGCCAACACACACAGGGTACAGACTAGGTCAGTTCCTCACATGCAACAGGCACGGGCAGTCCCCGAGCAGGAAGGCGCATGCAGATGCAGGGACCCGGCTCCAAACACCGACCAGGGAAGAAACCCCCAAGGTAGGCACCTTGACGCCAGCTGATGGCATACAAGTCCCCCAGAGTCCGGCGGCGGCCCACGGGCCGGGGCAAAGACCAGTACCTCCACGAGACTGGACAGGCAGCATGTGGAGGTGAAGGGCAGAAGGCAGAGGTGAGGAGAAGGCACTTCCAGTGTCTGGAGGCAAAGGGGACACCAAGCACGTGTTCCCATTTAGGAGTAATTATTTCTGAGCCTATGCCAAGGCCCAGGTGTCTTCAAAGGACCAAGTTCTTGAGTATTAACCTTGGACTTGGGTGCAGAGGCCACCATGGACATAATTCTATTCCTAGCGTGACTTACAAAGAGGCACTAAGGGAAGCCCTTGTGTCAGGGCGAAGAAAAATGTACAGACTTAGGAAAATGTGGTATCTCTCCCATCTTCTAGCTGTGTGACCCCAGGCAGGTGTCTCTACCTCTCTGAGCCTGTCTCCTTATCTGTAAAATGGGGTTAATCATCAATCCCATTACAGAGGAATGCCCGTAATGGTCATCATTAACTGTCGAAGGGAGCTACAGTTTCAATGCAGTATATCACAACCACTGAATCTGAGTTGATTCTTTTAGTTGGCCCAGCCCCTAGTGCCTGGAGGGCCCCACAAAACTGAGCAACCCAACAGACGTTTTACTCTGAGGGGTGCTGGCCCTAATAACGCTAAATGCAAAGCCACATACACATTTGTTTGTTAACTTTTGAGCACAGAAATATCCCCTTTCTTCTCACCCTCTTTCCCGATAAACACAGAAATGGTTTTGTGCTTTCCCCCAAACAGTCAGCTAAAAGCCCCAGATGTTCAACCCGGGATAAGGCACAGCTGTATATTAACTGTTCCTGGTTATTTATTGTTTCAGCTTCTTTGGCAAATGCTTTGCATATGGAATCTCATTTAGTTAAGAAAAAAAAAATCCCATGATATAGACATCATCATTTCCACTGTTAGAGGAGGGGGCTAAGTAGGGAGAGATAATTCACATTCAGGTCTGTCTGGCTCTCAAAACCTTCTGTTTATTAGCTAAGATGAACTTGTCCTCTGGTTTCAGGAATGCTCCTAGTGGGGAAATCGGGAGTCAGTTGGGTGGTAGTATTTCTGGCTTTGCAGGAACTACCCTTTGGGACACCTGGCGGGTACGTTCTCCTAGAAATGAAGTGTGTGTGTGTAAGTGGAGAGGGTCCCCCCTAATCCTGATGCCCGGGTCACCGAGAAAGCACAGAAAGCTTATAGAAAGCTTCAGCTGTCTTGCAAATGAGCTGGTAGGAGCCCCAGCATCCTGGCCACCAGCATAGTTCAATGAAAGAATAGTGAGGTGCAGACGGTGATCAGCCTGGGGCCCTCCTCAGGTCCCATGGAGGTGTTAGGGCCCCAGCTCTGGCCAGGCTCACCTGGGTTGGCTCCCAAAAGCCCCCAAGAAAGGGCAGGCTTGCTGTCAGCCCCAACCCCATGGCCTGGCTTCATGTCCTGAGCCAGCGAGCCAATGAGACTTGGAGGCAGAGGCTGAAGAGCAGGGACGGGCTGGGTAAGGAGGTCCCTACATGGGTGATGGGACCAGCACAGGTCTCTCCGGCAAGCGCAAGGCTCCAGCTCCTTCCTACCTTCTTCGGGCTGTAGGGAAAACTCATCCTGCATACCGTCCTGCCCTTCCAGGCAGGTTGCGGGGACCCAGCCTTGCTCTTCGGCAGTGCTGACGAACCACCAACCTGGGAAAATGAGAGTGCAGACTGAGGTTAGTTGGGTTAGGGGTGAAGTCTGGGGGTCGGAATATAGTAACACGTTCAGCCACTACATAAGTCAACGCTCAGGGTAGGGCGAGAAGTCGCCATTTTATCGTGGAACACAGCTCCCCGTGTTAACTGCTCAGGGCAGCCTAACAAGAAACCCACTCCTGAGTCTGGGACAGGGGACAGAAAGGTCATCCTGAATGATGACAGTAAAGAACGTAGCTATCTGCACTAAGGTATGCAAGGCACTAGCCATTTTACTTGCACTATTTTGTCTAGTTTTCACATTATCATCCCCATGGCACAGATGAGGAAACCCAGGCTCCAAGAAGTGAGTAGACTTGTCCAAGTTCACACGGCTTAGGCAAGAGCTGTTGGTGCAGCCAGGGCTGTCTGATGCTGAAGCCACTGTTCTAATGACTTGGCCGAGACGCTGATTGTGCATTTGCTCATATCAGGGTCAATCTGGCTGCAGCGTAACTGCCTGAGAGGCCTCTCACCCAGACCCACGGGCCCTCCTTCTTTAGAGAAAGAGCTCGTACCCTGTGGTGGACAGATCATGACTCGCCAAAGATGTCCGTGTCCTAACCCTCGGAACCTGTGACTATGGTAAATTACGTGGCACAGAGGAATTCAGGTTGCAGGCTGGGACGAAGGTCGCAAAGCAGCCAAACTAAAATAGGGGCCAATCTGGGATGATCTGGGTGGGCCCCATGTAATTATAGGGAGGGCAGAATGAGTCGGGGGAGACGCGGCTGCGGAGGAGACAAGAAAGGGGCAGCACGGCTCTGAAGACGGAGGCAGGGACCATGAGCCAAGGGATGGGGCGGCCTCTAGACACCAGACAAGGCAAAGCAGCAGATCCTCTCCGGAAGCTGCAGATGGGAACTCAGCCTTGCCAACTCCTTGGTTTTAGCCTAGTGGGCCCCATTTTGGACCTTCTGACCTACAGAACCGTAGGATGATTATGTGTCTGAAGCCACTGAGTTTGTGGTCATTGGGCACAACGGCAATGGTACATTAACACATGGCCTGACTGGCCCTGCGGAATGTAAATGGAAAAACAGGATCTGGGGGCACCTGGGTGGCTCAGTTGGTTGAGCATCCGACTCTTGGTTTTGGCTCAGCTTATGATCTCAGGGTCCTGGGATGGAGCCCCACGCTGGGCTCCACACTCAGTGGGGAGTCTGCTTGGGATTCTCTCTCTCTTTCTCCCTCTGCCCCTCCCCCTGCTCACATGTGTGCTCTCTCTCTCTCAAATAAATAAGTAGGGCGCCTGGGTGGCTCAGTTGGTTAAGCGACTGCCTGCGGCTCAGGTCATGATCCTGGAGTCCCGGGATCGAGTCCCGCATCGGGCTCCCTGCTCGGCGGGGAGCCTGCTTCTGCCTCTGACCCTCCCCCTTCTCATGTGCTCTCTCTCATTCTCTCTGTCTCAAATAAATAAATAAAATCTTTAAAAATAAATAAATAAATAAAATAAAATAAAATAAAATAAATAAGTAAATCTTAAAAAAAAAAAAAAAAGGGGGCGCCTGGGTGGCTCAGTTGGTTAAGCAACTGCCTGCAGCTCAGGTCATGATCCTGGAGTCCCTGGATCGAGTCCCGCATCGGGCTCCCTGCTTGGCAGGGAGCCTGCTTCTGCCTCTGACCCTCCCCCTTCTCATGTGTTCTCTCTCATTCTCTCTGTCTCAAATAAATAAATAAAATCTTTAAAAAAAATAAATAAATAAAATAAAATAAAATAAATAAGTAAATCTTAAAAAAAAAAAAAGGGGGCGCCTGGGTGGCTCAGTTGGTTAAGCGACTGCCTGCGGCTCAGGTCATGATCCCAGGGTCCTGGGATCGAGTCCCACATCGGGCTCCCGGCTCAGCGGGGAGCCTGCTTCTCCCTCTGACCCTCTCCTCTCTCATGCTGTTTCTCTCTCGCTCGCTCTCTAATAAAAATAAATAAATAAAAAAAAATCTTAAAAAAAAAAAAAAAGGAAAAAGAAAAACAGGATTTGTTCCCCAAGGTCACACAGCTCCAAGCCCTGGACACCCCAAAAAAGAAGAGAAGGAAGGGGCAGACTACTGAGCAGCCTTCCTGGTCTTACAGGGAGGCCTTTGCTTTTGACCTCCCTGAAGTGGAAGTCAGCTGCTTTAATCAACTGGACACTCCTTTTAAAATATAAGTTTTGGGAGGGCGCCTGGGTGGCTCAGTGGGTTAAGCATCTGATTCTTGGTTTTGGCTTAGGTCATGATCTCAGGGTCGTGGGATCGAGCCCTGCATTGGGCTCCACGCTTGGCAGGGAGTCTGCTTGGGACTTTCTCTCTCCCTCTCCCTCTGCTCCCCCCCAACTCTCTCAATAAATAAACAAATCTTAAAAAAAAAAACAAAAAACAAAATACAAGTTTTCGTGGCTGGGAACTGTGTGCATGTGTGTGAGTGAGTGAACGGGGTGGACAAATCCAGAAACTAGAAGGTATGTCATATGTCTTCCTAAGAACTCCTATTTGTAGGTATTTGTGTGGGGGTTAAGCAAACTGTCACAACAGAACAACAATGACAGCAATGTGCGCCAGACTGGGTCAGCGCTTCACATCTGCTTCTGACAGGCTGGATCCTCACACTAGTCCTGTAGTGGCATGTGACTGCCCCATTCTCCAGATGAGGAAGCCGAGGCTCAGAGAGAGGTCACAAGGAAAGCGCCAGAGCCAGGATCCAAACCTAGGTGGTCCTAGCCTCAAAGTCTCAGCTCTCAACCATCTGCCCTAATCCCTCCTTGTTGCTAGGGGGAGAGTAAATTGTCATGGCCAGTTTGGAGGCAGGTCATTTGGCAGTATCTTAAAATTCAAAATCTGTGTACGTATGTTTCTGTACTATGTCTCGTATCTAACCTAAAGAAACACTCACCAGTGTGCATGCATACACTGTTCATGCGAGAGAAAAACACGGTTTATTCAGATCAAATACTATGTAGATATTGAAGGAATAAGAAGAGCTAAATGTTGACTAGAAAGCAGGTTGCAGATCAAAATGATCAAAATGTAATAGAATGATACCACTGGGGTTAAAAAAAATTACAAAATTATATCAACACACACAAAATATAGTGTGTACATATAGTTCTACATCTACACCTGGGCACACATGTGCAGACATGTAGACATACAGACCACATACAAACACACATGTGTATACATGCATATGCATGAAGACACACACATACATATATGTGTATGTGTTTATACAATTATCAAGAAGGATTCATAGGAAACTGATAGAAGGTCTATCTGGGGTTTGGAAAGCGGACTAAGGTTGAATGAAGCCAGTGGAAAGGACAGATTTTAACTTTATCATTAATGTTTTAAGAAGAATGTGTCCACATATTACTTGGGTCAGTAAAATATAATTAAAAATAAATGTTGCCAGTTTGTTGGACACTGGAAGATGTGACCTTCTGTGGGCCCCATTTCCTCCACTGCCTCTGGACATACCAGGCTTCTCCTCAGCAACCCCATCCTAGCTCCTACTCTTCTCCCAGCAACGTGTTCTTCCCGACTTCAGGCACACAGGCTGCTGGGGGGGCGGGTAGGGGCTGCCTTCCTTAGTCCCTGCAGGGCATCCTAGCCACATCCATAATCTGCATATACTCATTCCCAATAATTAGATCATCTGTATATACTCATTCCCAGGAATTAGAGAGTCACCTGGCCTCGGAGCCAGCTGGAACTGTTTAGACTTCCAGCTCTGTAACTTGTCAGCGAGATCCTGGGTGAGTAAGCACAGTACTTGGGAGTCTTGTTTCTTCAGCTGTGATGCGGGATGGCAGTTGCTGTATTAATTAAAGAATTTGGTTGGCTAATGCTGATCTCATGACTAATGGTAACATGATCCAGATGCTGCTGCAAACATAGTCTTTCCTCTCTATTTGTTGGCCCATAACTAGCTACTGGGGTGTCACAGACATTGGCCTGCTAATGATATTATTAGGCCATGTCACATTTTAGGCACAACGAAGCCAGTGGGTTTATGCCACTTCTTCCTGGAGAGAATCTGCTCATCGCTACTCCTTGCTCTTTGCCTTTAGTGGTGCCAGTGGTTGCTCTGTGGCTAAGGAAGGCAAGAGGAAAGGAAACCCACATTCCTGAGGACCTACTGTGTGCTGGGCCTAGGTGTAGGCACACGCTAGGTAGCATCTCATTTGATCCTTGTAACAGTTCTTTGACGTAGAAGCTTTCTCTATTTTCTATTTTTTTAAAGATTTTATTTATTTATTTGACAGAGAGAGAGACAGAGAGAACAGGAAAACAAGCAGGGGGAGTGGGAGAGGGAGAAGCAGGCTTCCCGCTGAGCAGGGAGCCTGATGTGGGGCTTGATCCCAGGACTCTGGGATCATGACCTGAGCCGAAGGCAGATGCTTAATGACTGAGCCACCCAGGCGCACCCTCTATTTTTTTTCTTTTCTTTTATTTATTTATTCCTAAGAGACAGAGAGAGAGAGAGAGAGAGGGGCAGAGGGAGAAGTAGGCTCCCTGCTGAGCGGGGAGCCCGATGTGGGACTTGATCCCAGGACTCTGGGATCATGACCTGAGCCAAAGGCAGATGCTTAACCATCTGAGCCACCCAAGTGCCCTATTTTTTTTCTTTTAAAGATTTATTTATTTATTTTTGAGGGAGGGGGTGGAGGGGTGGAGGTAGAGGGAGAAGCAGACTCTGGGCTGGTCGTGGAGCCTGACACAGGGCTTGATCCTACGACCCCCCGAGATCGTTATCTGAACCAAAACCAAGAGTCGGACACTCAACCGACTGCGCCACCCAGGTGCCCTGAAGCTTTTTCTATTTTGCATATGAGAGAATGGATGGCCAGAGAGAAGCAGCAAGCTGGACTGCTGTGAAATGCAGAGTTCAGATGGAAACTCAGGCTAAGTGTCTGATCATACCACCTTCTGTCCCAGACCTGGCCAGTGTATATGACCAGGGGTCCTTGTGATGACAGGTGATGTGTCCATCCCATCAGAGCCCACAGCTGATGGAGCCTTCACGAAGACTCCTGTGGTAACCAAAGGCAAATTTCCAGTGGGATGCTGGACTCGTGTCTCCAAGTGCTTTGCAACCAGAAGACACATTCATGAAAAGCGACCCTCAGAATAAATCAATAACAACTGATCCAACAGGATGCTGGTGAGTTGTGACCAAGTGGGATATTTGAGCCCTGTGATCAAACAGGGGTAGCTTTCTAAGAGGGTGTCAGCTAGATCTGTGGAAACTGCCCAGCTCAGGTCAGCCACTGTAGTTTCTGTGTTTCCAAATATCTCCTGTCCTAGGGGCTTGGTGACAGTGTAGGGCAGGGAGGGAGGTGGCTTGGTTCCTCTACCTGACTCGTTCTTCTCGATGATGTCCACCACCTGCCCCACGCTGAGGCTGATCTCCGAGCTCTCCTGCTTCTGGTAGTCTGCCACCACCACATACTGCTCCAGGACCATGGGGTCCACTGAGGTCAGGTCACCCCCTGTGGATATAAAACCTTATCAGATGTCACCTCTAGCCACCACCCCACACATGAAGGAGCAGGAGCCCGGGGAGTAGGGTGGGTCAGGAGAACACTTCAAAGACAGAAAGAAGCTATTATAGGATTTATCGCAAAGGTCACCTCATCTATTCATTATTTTCTTAATTTGCTCATGCAACCACCAAAATCTACCAAGTGCCTACTCAACGCAGACACTGTGTGAGCCACTGGGGATTCAGAGTTCGTCAAGATTATGGTACCTGCCCTGAAGAAGCTGACGGCCTAGTGGGAAAGTGCATTCACTCGTATCAATCTTCCCTTCCATCCATTCATCCCTCTGCCATTACTCATCCACCCATCATCCATCCATCCATCCAAAAATCACTCATCTATGAATTCATGAAGTCACCAGTGATATTCCAGACACTCTATTAGGTGCTGGGGGGGACTAAAGTGAATGAAACAGATATGACTCCCAATCTCAAGTAACTTCATGTAGTTGGGGAGACAGACACATGAACAGATCTATATAATCATAAGTATACAGGATAATGTAAGTATTGGTTTTTGATAGCTGCATTGCTGGAGACAACCTAGGATGCTGGACCAAGAATGATAGGGAAAGGGGATGTCACATTCAATGGGGTGGTCAGCAAGACCTCCCTAAGAAGGGGACATGAATAGGAGACATGAGAGAATGGGGAAAGAATGATGCAGGCAGACTCTCAGATAGGAAGGGGCCTGGGAGGAGGCCAGGGGGCTGAGCCCAGTGAGCGAGGAGAGCAGTCCTTTATGAGGACACACAGCTAAGCATGGGTCAGAACAGGCAGGTAAGAAGTTTGGATTTTTTTTTTTAACCCTCAAGGAGAAAGCCACTAAAGGCCTTTAAGAGAGAATGACAAGTGCAGATTTACATCTTTAGAAAGATAATTCTGGCTGCCACACGGAGCGTGGATTAGAGGCTGGCAAGAAAGAAAGCAGGCGACCAGACGGAAGGTCATGGGTTTGTCAGGCAGGAGACGATGGTGGCTTTGCACCAGGGCAGTGGCAGCGGGAAGAGAAGGGCGTGGACAGGTGCTCCAGGACAGGCTGTTTCCACAGGATGCGATGTGGACGATGCCTTCTGGAGTTGTGGAGGTCCTGGTTGAGTACTAAGACACACCTGATTAATAAAGGAAGACATCCTACAATACGAGTGATGTAAAGGGACATCTGAGTTCAGAGACTCCGAAGAGAAGGGAACAGCCCTTTGAGAGTAGCAGACTGAATGGGATGGGAGGGCAGCCTGACATTTGTGGCCACAGGCCCCTGGTTTTGTGAAAGTCCTGATTCACAGTATTCCCTCTTATTGTTTCCATAAGCAACTGAAATATCCGGGAAATCCCACACTTCTGTGTCCAAACACACCCAGTAACGGAGTGGTGTGCAAGGGCCTGCTCACCCTAGGCAATTTTGCGCACCCCTTCCCGGCTCTATCGGGTGACGCCCTGCTGGCAGCTTGGAACTGGCCACAGCGGGAGTATTTACACCATGGATACTGGCAAATGCTACAAAGCAGGGCTCTTGATCAGAAAGCTGGTTGTGAAGTTATTCACCAGCGTGCCAGGGCACCCCAGCCTCTGGCATCCAGAAGCAGGACAAAAGCCCTTTGTTAGAACCATGTGCTCTGAATCTCTGATGTGGAAAACCAGAATAGGCCATTGTAGCAGGATGAAGTGTCACCGAGTCTTGGCTCTTCCCAGCTGAGGATAACGGAGGGAAACAGGAGCCAGCGAGGGGCCCAGGGCCACCCTGGGCGCAGAAAGCATGGGAACAGAGAAAGAGAGCAGAGAAGAGAGACGGAGATGTAGACCGAAGGTTCGGGAGCAGGTCGGGAGGGAAGGAGCCTCGCATGAACGCCCATCACAGGCTACACATCATACATAAACTATGTCAACGCAACCACTCTGGAAGGCGGGTACAGCCACCCCCCTTTAATAGACAAGAAAAGAGAGGCTCCAAGACATCAAGTGACCTGCCTCGGGTCCCACAGCTGGATGGTGACAAAGCGGGACTTGACCCAGGTCCACCCGGCTCAGAGGCTCTCCGGTGTGGTGGGGGCACGGTGCGGGAAGGTGAGGAAAGAAAAGATGCTAGGGGAGGAAGGGTGGTCTGAGGCCCGTTTGCTTTCCTTCCCCGTGGGTCCCCACGAGCACCCCCCGGGGCCAGTCAGGCTGGGTCTGATTTCCTTGCGTCTCTCTGGGCTATCTTCTCTCCTCTTCCAGCACCTCCCCCAAGGTCAGGCTGCAGGGCTAACTTCCTCCTGGCCTCCAGCACGACAGTGCACCCCAGCCAGCCCAGCCACTCGAGCCGTTCGGGAATAGCCTTTGAGCAGGCTGGTTACTGCCCCCCCCGCTGCCCCCATGAGATCAGAAGCTCCTGACAGCAGAAGTGTCGACGGTGTCCTGAACCGCCAGGCACTGTGCCCACAGACGTCCCATCACGTGAGGGAGCGGAGGCAGATGCTGGCTTGCTGGAGGCTCCTGGCCCCTGTGAGCTGGGGACAATTTCCCCAGGGGATGCAATAGGTAGAGACCAGCGTCTATAGCTTTCATCCCAGGATACAGCCTGCCTTAGGGATCCCAATGCCAGGAATGCAGCTACCCGTCTAATCTGGCGCTCAGGTGGGCTGTCTCCAGGCAACTGTGCTTCCCTGTCTCTCAACCCAACAGAAAGAACTGGAGAGACAGGAGAAAAGCAGCCACTACACAGTCAGGTGAATTCGCAGAGATGTGCCCAGGTCTTCCCCGCATGAGGTCAGGGGGCTGGGTCGGCGGTGCTCCTGCCTGGGGGGGGGGGGGGTTCTCTGCTGCCACCTGTAGGCAGGTCTGGATTCTTGCTCACCCAGCCACAGGTCTGATGCGGGTGGACCTTCTTTATAGCATCCCGTCACCTGACTCCTCTCCCCTCCTCATGGAGCCCCATGCTCTGCACCAGGGTCTGAGTGAGGATTCTTTGGGATGGTGGTGGTGGGGGAACGGCATGTGTAAACTGGTCTCCATCCTGCCCCTCTGGGGTGTCCTCCATACTGCAGAGTGCTCGCTCCAAAAATGCTACTCTGACCACGCTGCTCACTGCTCAGCACCTGGTATGGCTCCCCACTGCCCTCAGGTTCTCTACAACCTGGGCTCTGCTGGCCTTTACGGTCTTGTCTTTTGGCCACCTTACCCCTGGCGTACCCATAAAACCGGAAAGCGTGAAGGTGCCTTTGCATATAGGCTGTTCACTCTGCTCGGGATGCCTTCTCCTCTCCCCTGCATTCACGTGGGGACCACCTAATCTTAGCCTCCTAACTGGTCTCCTGCCCCAGCCCTGACTGCCACAGTCTGGTCTTGACACAGCAGCTACGGTGATCCTTTCCAAAGCTGTGTAAGATCGTGCTCCTCAAAGGTCACGACCCTGCAATGGCTCCACCTCACTCAGGAAAAGCCCAGTGGCCTACGGGCCCCCGCCCAAGCCCTCTGGTCATTTCTTCTGCACACTCCCCAGGGTGGCACGGTTCAGGTTCCCGCTCCCGTGGCATCTCACCAACGAGATCTTCTCTGACCACCTTGCTCTGCCTCACCTAGCTTTTTTTTTTTAAGATTCACACACGTTTAATGTATATAAAGGCAAGAAAAGGAGAGTCCCGAATTCAAGAGCAATATTCTGTATAATTTATATGGTGGGGTTGAGTGCCTCACCTAGTTTTATTTCACCACAGTGTTTAAAAAAATCACAGATTCTGTGTATTTACTTGTTTCCTTGCTGTCTGTCTTTCCACTCTAGAACATAAGCCCCATGAGTGCAGGGACTCAGTCTCCTGTTTACTGTTGGATTCCCTATGCAAAGGCTCACGGGCCCATGGTCTGTTTTGGTGTAAGGGGAATTAGGAAAGATTTTTTTTTTTTAAGTAGGCTCCACGCCCAGTGTGGAGCCCAATGTGGGGCTTGAACTCAGGACCCTGAAATTAAGAGTTGGATGCCTAACTGACTGAGCCACCCAGGCACTCCAGGAAAGCTTTTGTATTTTTAAAGGGTTGTAAAGGAGAATGAGAGGAAGAGGAAAAATTATTATTATTATTATTATTATTATTGACAGGGCCTGTATGTGGCCTGCAAACACTGAAATATTTACTATCCGGCCCACTAGAGAAAAAGTTTGCTAACCCCTGGCCTAGAATGTGGGTGGCACCTACTAGGCTCAATAAATATCTGAAGGAAAAAAAATGAATATTCCAAAACTCACCTTTAAAGGACTTCTTGCCCCAGAAATAAATTTAAATGCCTTCCTTTAGAGCACTTATAATATTTTATTTTGTTTACCATCTATTTTTTCTACCAGACTGTAAGAATATTTCTCACATCTTGTTTACCTTTGCATTCCCTAGAGGCTTAGAGCACTGTCAGGCATACAGTAGGTACTTAATAAACATTTAATCAATAACTGTGTCTGTCTTGTCCTCTCAGCACTTAGCACAGACACTCAATGGATATTTGTGGAGTGAATCGACAAAGGGAAAATTCTAGAAACTCTTCTGCTTTGCATGGCTCCAGGCCTCCTCCTAAGAGCACACAATGCTGACAGTTAAAGCAGGCACCTGTCCATCTCAGGGGCAACCAAGACGACTCCCTCTTGCCTCTAAGCAGGGACAGAGCTTTGATGGAGTCAGGGTCAAGTCTGGTTACTCGGTCCAGAAAGCTCATTGTTGCCACTCAGTCTGAACAACTGATGGTGGTACATTTGTACCACATCCAGTTTTCAGGATTTTGATCAATGGACTGATCTACTCATTTCTGCACCAACTCTCCCAACCAGGCTGCCAAGAGGGTTTGGGAGAATGAAGGGCAGTGACAGAATCAGAAAATCACGGGACTCACTGCAAACGAGACACCAATGCAGGCAATGCGGAGGTCAGGGAGCAAGGTTTAGGACTCTGGGCTGAGGCGAGCAGATCTGCTATTGAGCCCAGGGCTCGGGGCCGCACTTCCTCCAAGACTCGCTAGGGGCCACGTCTGTGTCCAACCTCTCCTTGTTCTTCTAGGACAGCAGCTTTTTACACGGAAGTTCCTGCCGTTAAGTGGTTTGGAAGAGAGTGCTTGGGGCTGCTTTCCCAGCACCAGTTCTTCTGCCTTCATTTTACCCAGAGGACTCAGTTCATGAAAACGTCATTCGTTTGACCAGGATTCTCAAACTAGGCTTCAGGCCAGTTGGGCGCTAGGTGGAGACACCTACTGGTGGACAGTGATATTGCGCCCAAGCTCTATAATGCGTAGTAATAGTAATACCTGGAAGTTGACGCAGGTAGCTAAGTACTAGGAGCTGCAAGCTTGACATCTAAGTATTCCCATGTAAGGAACATCATTCTTGTGGTCCAGCAGGAATAAGAGAACAAACAGGTCAGCAGAGAAATCTGACAGTGGAAGGGTGATTTTAATACTGAGGAAGTGCTATAAAATATTCTCAAGAGGTACAGTGCCCAAGGTACCACAGAATTTTCTAACTGGCATGTTTTTATTCATGATGACATGTCTTGAATTTTTAAAGATAACTGCATGGACTGCATTTTGTCCCTCCAAAATTCATATGCTGAAGCCTTAACTCTCATAGGATGGCATTTGGAGGTGGGCCTCTGGGAGGTAATTAGGTTCAGATGAGGTCATGAGGGTGGGGCCCCCACGATGGGGACAGTGCCCTTACTAGAAGAGACATCAGAGAGCTTGTTCTTGCTCTTTCTCTGCCATAGGAGGACACCGTGAGAAGGCAGCAGTCTAGAAGCCAGGAAGAGGGCTCTTGGCAGAACCTGATGGTGTTGGCACCTTGATCTCAGACTTCCAGGCTCCGTACTTGTGAGGAAATAAGTTTCTGTTGTTTAAGCCACTCATTCAATAGTATCTTCGTTATGGCAGCCCAAGCCAGACTAATACAGTGAGTAATGATAAAGTAGGATTTTCTTTCCAGAAATTCACTATACTGCCAGTCTTGCTGAAAGAGCCAGTAAATTAGAGGATACTGAAATAAGTAAAGGGTAGAAAAATCAAGAAGAAAGATGCTCTTTAAATAATCAGATGACCTCTTAAATTTGGTGGGAGGACTTTTTCCTGCTGGATGAGCAAAAGTTGAGCCCATATTAGCCCAAGTCTGCAGGAGCCAGCCAGCTGGCCATGACTGGCAAATTTTGGAGACAAATAAGCTTTCTCCAATTCAGAGTTCTGGCACAGAAATTTCAGGGTTTGGGCTGTCAACCTTAAATCCCTTTCACAGTCAATCAAGAAGGCCAGTTCTAACACAAAGGAAGTGTTCAAAGGTCAAATAAGAAAATAAGGCTAATTCCAGCATGGGTCTTTAGCCTGAATGAAGAAAGATGCTATTTTCCATCCAGCTGAACTATAAATAAATCCATCTCCCATCATTGCAGGTGAATGATGTAATAGTCGTCACCACAAATTAGAACCTCTTCACTTCTCCAGACCAGTCCCCTCATCAAGCCTGTTCTGACCGGACACTTTGGTTTTTGCAAACCAGAGCTGTCTCTTTCCTCTTCTCCTTTAGCCGTTCCCTCCAGGAATGTCTCTGCACACTCAAAGCCAGAAACTCTGTGACCTGCCCAAGAGTGGCTATGCCTCTTCTCCTCTCTGTTCTTTTCTAAGAAACATATCATTATGCTCAGAGCTCAAGGACCATTTGCAGCTTTAACAGGATGCCATAGCCCCGGCCAGTACCTATTAAACCCGAAAGTGGAGCTGTAAACAGACTGGTTGGGAAAAGGACGGCGTTCGTTCCAGACGCCAGACCTTGAGGGAAAGAGACCCAGCTCCTCCCCACTCTTCCTTGCTAGAATGGCTGGGGCCCTATAAAGCTGACCATAGGCCTTGTACCCAGGGGGCCGTAAAGGGACCAGAGCCATTGAATTTGGACAGGGACGCCCATGTGCTTTGAATTAATGGTAGCAGTATAAAGACAGCAGTAAACATGCAGCACTTAAAATATGCCAGGCATTGTTCTAAGTGCTTTGTACATATTATTATAAATCCTATAATAATCCGCCAAGATAGATTACTATTATTATCCCCATTTTACAGATGAGAGAACTGAGGGCCATGAGAGGAGGCATCCTTTTTCACACCCAGGATCTCTGCTTGGCCCCTCTTTCCCTACATCATTATCAATGCTCTCAATCTTCCTGGAGTCCTAGATGCATACAAGAACTTAGACTTCTAGAAGCTCTGAAGACCATGCTGGCTGTAGGTATGGGGGTTGTGGGCAGGGGACTTTGCAGATATGGGGTGGGGGCAGATAATCCTGGGTTGCTGGAAGGAAAGGTCAGACTGTTGTGAATCTAAAGTTGTCAACCCCAGGCCTGCAAAGACTGAGTCATTCCTTTGTGCATACCCGAATCCCCACCTTCTCTTTCTCCATCATTGCTCTAGAGAGAAGAGCTGTGCCTTCCAGGGTGGAGAAGGGAGGCTGGGAAGGGAGGGCACTGATGCTCGGGAGAAGGGAGTGAGCGCCAGAGATGCTGGAAAGGGTGGCCGTTACTGCCCAGAACAGTGGCCGACTAAGGGAAGCATGGAGGCTGGGCCTCCCACCTGTGCACCTCTCCTCAATCCCAGCCACCCTTCGCTCTGTGGAAAGCTCCTGCTCACTCTTCAAGACCCAGTGTCTCTTCTTTTTTGACCCCTTCCAACACCTGGGAAGAATGCTCTCAGCTGTGAGGCACCACATTCCTCTGTCTACAGCAGAGAAGAGGTACCTAACCCCCTACATCTGGTCAGGGGGTGTTGGGCTCCCCTACTCCTCTGAGGCATTCTCAGGGAAAGACAGCAGGTCTTATCCAGTCTGTACCTTTTTGGTATAGGATGCAACAACCTCTAATTCTTTTTCTGGGAAACAGGCTGGAATATCAACCAATCAACCAAGCATCCATCCATCCATCCATCCATCCATCCATCCATCCATCCACCCAGTCACATGCTGTATTCCTCAGGCAGTGCCCAGGGCCTGGCGATCAGAGGTGCTCAGCAGGGGTATGTTGAACATTGAAAGAATGAAAATGCAAAATATTCTTACCAGATTTCTTTTTCCCAACATGCTCCCTGCACAGGAAAGAAGGGGGTGGGAGAGAGTAACGAGTCAGTAGGGTTACACGGTGACATGAGTTATTCCATTAGGAAACTGAGATTCTCCATCCCACAACATCTCCAGTGAATGAACATAATCAGAGGCAGCCCCGGGGACCCAGATTCTTTCAAAAAGAAAGAATTCCTCTTATTCTTCTCCCTTTGCCCTGTAAGTGCTCTAGCACCCCGGGGACCAGCATGTCTACTCTATTTGCAGAGCAGAGGGTCCTAGGGAGGGGTTGATGTGGGGGCATGCAGTATGAAAACAACCTTAGGCCCCCATGTTGCACAGGGCCTGATGCCCACCTCGGCAGGCACAGCTGAGGCCCTGCCCCACTTCTTAGGGCTGCCCTGAGCTGTACTCATGGAGCAGAAAGCTCCCGGCGGTAAGTGTAAGCGGAACGCACGAAAACTGGGTAGAAGTCTAGATATCAGTAAATAAAACATGGCTCTCTCGCTGTGACATAGAGAACACTACTGTGGGCTAGGATTCATACAGAATAAAGAGTACCGACTCCCTTGTATTTGTCAGCCACATTGGAATTTATACACACAACTGCATTACCAATACAATATTACAAATCAGGGATTACAAAATACTTATAAATAAAGCATCCCATTAGTAAAAAGGTTTCCTATATTATAAAGGGAAAAGGGAGGTGACCAGATGGTTGGGTTGAGACAGATGGTGTGGCAGTAGTAACATCAGCTAATAATTACTAAGTGTTATTACCCTGTGCCAGTACCCTGGCTGGGTACTTTTAGTTCACTCATTTAATACTAATAATAACCCTTGGAAAGAAGTACTCTTTTAATGCCCATTTTCTAGGTTAGGAAAATGAGGCCCAGAGAGGCTAGGTAACTTGCTGAAGGCCACACAGCTAGCAAGGTGCAAGCTGAACCCAGATCTACCTGATTTTTAAAAATTGAGCTATAATTCATGCACTATAAAATTCATTCTTCTAAAGTGCAGCGTTCACTGGTTTTTAGCATATTCACAAGGTTGTGTAATTATCACCACTGTCTAATTCCAGAAAATATTCATTATTCCAAAGAGAAACCCTGTACCTAGAAACAGTCACTTACTAATTCCAGAAAATATTCATCATTCCAAAGAGAAACCCTGTACCTAGAAACACTTAACTAATTCCAGAAAATATTCATCATTCCAAAGAGAAACCCTGTACCTAGAAATAGTCACTTGCTGTTCGCACTCCCCCCAACTGCTGGCAAATACTAATTTGCTATTGATGCTAACGATTTGTCTATTCTGGACGTTTTATATGAATGGGATCATACAGTATGAAGCTCGTTGTGACTGGCTTCTTTCGGGTGGCATGTTTTCAAGGGCCAAGCACCTTGTACCACGGATGAGTATTTTATTCCTTCTTATGGCTGAATAAAACCCCGCTGTGTGGGTAAACCACACTTGGCTGACGTGTTCATCAGCTGAGAGGCACTGGGTTGTTTCCACATTTTTGGCTCTTACGAATCCTGCTTCTGTGAATGTGGACACGGGTTTTTGTGTGGACGTGTATTTTTATTTCTCTTGGGTCTATGCTGGAACGGAATGCCAGGTCACATGGTAACTCTCGGTTTCACTTTTTGAGGAACTGCCAGGCTGTCTTCCATAGCAGCTGCACCATCTTATGAGCTCGCCTGCAGTGACACCAATGCAGTTTCCTCACATCTTCGACAACACTCACTGCTCTCTGCTTTTTGGTTCTAGCCATTCCAGCGGTTGTGGTTTGGATTCGCATTTCCTGATGGCTAACGATGCTGAGCAGCTTCTTCTCTTCTCTGCTTATTGGCCATTTGTGTATCTTCTTCGGAGAAATGTCAAGTTCAGTCTGATTTTCAAGTCTGGCTTTTTCACCAGCATGTAATGACCCTGTCCCTGTCATCGCGGGCATCGTGGGAGAGGGAGAGGGGGCTAAGCCAATCCCCTGAGCCTGGGGCTGCACTGCTGTGCACCTGGGAGGAGCAGCAGGGCCTGGCCCCAGTGCTGGGCTGCGCTGGTTGGTTGTGCTGTCCCCTGGCCACGCATTACCTCAGTGGGGCTAAACTTCATCGCCCCTGTGCGGGGGAGGGTGAGAGCAACAGCCGAATAATCTAGCTCACGTTTACCGGCACTTACTGGGTACAGGGTGCTGGTCAGAGTGCTGTATCTGGACCCACCGGATGAACGTTCATAATAATCCTTGAGGGTTACTCCATTTCACAGGTGGAGACACGGAGGCCCAGAGAGATGAAGCACCTCACCCAACATCAGAACCCAGGGAGCCCGGCTGGGGCCCACTCTCCTGACCAAACCCTGGCCTGGCCTGTAGGTGAAGTCTCCTTCTTAGCGGCCAGATCCAAGACACACCCACAGAGGTCCCTCAAGGCTGCCTCTGTGTAAAGCGCCATCTGCCTGAGTTGCCATCAAGGCCTGTGACCTGAGCCACGGTCTGGGCTCCTTGAAGTCCTGGGCTCCTGCCTGCCATATATTCCTGCTGGTTGTCTTGCTGTCCTGGCCGGAGCCGGCAGTTAGGGGCAGCGGGGGGCTCTTGGGATCAAGCAGCAGCATGTGTGGGCTCACCAGGCACATCATCTTCTCTGTGTGACATGCTTGGGACGGTCCCAAGTTTTCCTATGCCTGGCAGCAAAAAAAACCTTCCTTTAACAGCACCATTTGGAATCCATCTTCTGTCTCCCTAAAGACTGCTGGGAACGACCCTCAGTTTCCATCTTTAGCCCTAACTCAGGTATGAGCTTCAGGATCCTGATCAAGGGACCAGCTGTTTCGTTGCTATTTCATTACTCCCTGAACCAACAACCAAGGCCCACCTGAGACTGACTGCCTGCTGTGGCCCCAGAGCCATCCCCTGGGCCTTCAGCAACCTCCCCACCTTCCTTGCACGTCAAAGCCTGGCTTAAAGACAGGAAGGCCTCACCAGGTAGGTACCTGCCATGCACCAGGCTCTCCTTTACAGGCAGGATGGTGTTTAATCCTCACAACCAACATGGGATCGAGGTTAGCCAAGACCACTTTACTGATGAGGAAACAGAAGCTCAGAGAAGTCAAGACACTTGTTCAAAGTCATATAGCAGGGAAGGGACAGAGAGATTGGAACCTTTTCCTTCTTTACAGGAAGCCTCTTGGAACTAGATACATATACTCCAGCAGGATGCTGTTGGCTTATCACAGCTGGTACTTTGTGCTTTCTTTGGTATAGTCTAGGCTACGTTTTGTATTTTTAGCAGCTGTTCTACTTGTGTGTACGTGTGCGTGCGTGCGCCTGCACCTGTTCTGTCTCTCTGGCCCAAGAGCCTGGCTGGCACTTCTCAGCCCTTCCCGACAGGTGCTGGCTCTGGGCCCTCTGACCCCAGACTGCCCCGCCCCTGTGGGCTGGTCCCCACCCCACCCCCAGCCCTGCGACTGCTCCATTACAGAGAACTCTTCTCTCCGCAGACACGCATGGTGGTTTCCCCCACAATTAAACTTTTTTAATAAGCGCTATGTGTAGGTCAGTGTTTTGGGCGGGCAGGGTCATCGGTGCCATCAACTCCTGATGTGTAAAGCCAGCAGGCTGGGGGGAGAGTCTCTCCAGCGCGCCTGGGCTGCCGGGACCACTGGCTACGCAGAGACAGGCACCTGGGAGTGTTTTCTGTCTGCTGCAGGGGCTGGGGTGAACATTTTGGGATAGTGTTAGACCCTGGATGACCAGGATCAAATTCTGGCCCCGGCCCTGTCACTCACGAGCACTGAGACCTCGAGCAGGTCTTGTCATTCATTCATCCATATCCCTCACGGTCACGAGCACTTTCACCCTTGTGGGCAAGGCCCTACCCCAAGGGCATCTAGGCTCCCGCTTCCACCACTCTCCACGCGTGCCTCGTACGTGCAGGCGTGTAGGAGATTCCAGGAGTGACCCTAGGCCAGCTTCCTTCCCCTGTGCGGGCCACATGGAGCAAGGCCCCACAAGGGCTCAATCACGGTGGTCAAGTTGAATTTTTTACTTTGCTCTACTCCAATTCCTCTTGGGCCCGGCCTGGGAGCAGGGCTGGCTGTGAGGGCACACTCTAGGGAAGTCCACACACCAACTTACTCTTTGGGGGGATTCAGGTCCTCGGGTCTTGTCTCAAAGAACTGCAGCACCTCATCACACTGAGAGATATAGGGGGGCAGCTGGATCAGGGCCTGGAGAAGAGACACAAATGAGTCCAAAGGAAGGAGAGGGGTGTCAGGAATGCCATGAGTCAGGGCTTCTCAAACTTGGGTATGATAAGAATCACCTGGGGGGCTTGTGAAATCAGACGGTTGGGTCCCAGATTTTCTGATTCAGTAGGTCTGGGGTGGGGCCTGAGAATGTGCATATCTGACAAGTTCCCTGGTGTTGCTGCTGGTTTGGGGACCACACACACACACACAGGCGTGCACATACATGTTATGGGCATATCTGAGCAAAGAATATGTATACATTTATCTAAAACACTAAACTAGGGACTTCATGCCATGTCATTATTCTTCTATGACTTCATGTCTACTGGATCTTGAGGGTGTCTATTGCACAAACGTATCGTATTTTATTGACCCAGCTGCCTACTGGTGAACGCTAAGCTGGTTTCCAACATGCCTGCATGCGTGTCTTAACTCACAGAGCTGCAGTGTTACAGCGAGGGCACTGCTTTATGATTTGGGTAGAGGTTAGAAGTGTCCAGGCTACTGAGGGCTAGAAACATCTGGCATCTGTCACTGCCCCAGTCCATATTAATTTGCCATCCTAGCTCATCAGTTAAAGGAGCCTCAGGTGTCTGCCAGCGGGTTGGATAAGGAGTGGGTGGAGGGCACCACGGGGACTAGGCATTCGTTATGCCCGTTCATCTCCCAACAGGTATCCATTCAATGATTCAACAGACATGATTTCTGGGCCCAGCACTGCACTGGTGTCTGTGTCCAATATGAGAGAAGGATGTGTACATCCCGATCCTGAAAGAATATGAAACTAAGACGAAGCTCCATCATGAATAAACAGCTTAGTTCAACAGATCTTTATTTAAGCCCCTTCTGGCCCGGGGCCTGAGGATGCAGATCGCAGTGCAGGAGAGCTGCGTCATGCACACATTCTCGTACAAACTTCTGTGCAGGGAGCGCGCCTGCGCACATGCCCAGACGTCAAGAGCATGGGCAATTCTGCCCGTCATTTCAGCCCGCCAGTTCCTGCTCTGGAGGGAGGCAAGACCCTGCTCCTCTCCACAGAAGGCCTCAGTTCCGGGGTGCCTCTCATGAGCCTCCTGCAAGCGTTGAGTGAGTTGGGAGTGGAAAAAAACATGTCCTATATTTGCTAGATAACAAACCTCTAAAAGCTCACCTCCCATTCATCCCCTGCAAAGTGGTCCTCCAACGCTGCTCCTGGCATACGATGGACTAATGGAGAGACGGATGGGGGTCTCCAGTGGTCCCTTCCTCAAGGTTTCAGGGGTATTTTGACTTATTTTTCTGATTTTTAAGAAGTTTTAGGGGCGCCTGGGTGGCTCAGTTGGTTAAGTGTTTGCCTTTGGCTCAGGTCGTGATCCCAGGTTCCTGGGATCGAGCCCCACGTGGGTCTCTCTGCTCTGCTGGGAGCCTCTTCTCCCTCTCCCTTTGCCCCTCCCCCCTGCTCATGCTCTGTCAAAATAAATAAAATCTAATAAATAAATAAATAAATAAGTAAAAAGTTTTAATTGTGGTAAAATAACACATAAAATTTGCCATCTTAATCATTTTTTTAAGTAGGCTCCATGCCCCATGTGGGGCTCAAACTCATGACCACGAGACCAAGAGTCACCTGCTCTACAGACTGAGCCATCCAGGCACCCTATCATCTTTAGCATTTTTAAGCATACAGTTCAGTGGTATTAAGTACATTTGCCTTGTTAGGGAACCATCCCCAGAATGCTTTCTATTTTGCAAAACTGAAGCCCTGTACCTATTAAATAATTCCTCCTTCCCTCAGCTCCTGGCAACTGTTCTACCTTCTGTCTGTATGAATTTGATTACTCCAAGTACCTCATATAAGTGGAATCATACAATATTTGTCCTTTTATGCCAGGCTGCTTGTATTTAGCTAATGGCCTCAAGGTTCATCTATGCTGTAGCAGGTGCTGGAATTTCCTTCCTTTTCAAGGCTGAATAATATTCCACCCTATGGCTATGCCACATTCTTTTTTTTTTTTTTTTTTAAAGATTTTTATTTATTTGTCAGAGAGAGAGAGAGCACAAGCAGGGGGAGCAGCAGAGGAGGGAGAGGGAGAAGCAGGCTCCTCACTGAGCAAGGAGCCTGATGTGGGACTTGATCCCAGGACTCTGGGATCACAACCTGAGCCGAAGGCAGACGCTTAACGACTGAGCCACCCAGGTGTCCCTGGCTATGCCACATCCTGTTTATTCATTCACCCACTGATGGTCACCTGGGTAGCTGACCCTATACGGCCTTTGAGTCTGGCTCTGACTTTAAGCCAGACCCCCAGGTTCAAGCTGTCTCATACCTAAAGCTGAAGAAGACGTGAGGTCGGTGGACTTGTTTTAGCAGGGTGATTTCCCTAGTCACTGTCCAAGCTCTTCACCCCAGAAGGGCCTGCTATCTGTGGCTCATTGATTTTACTGAAGTAGCTCCTGCTCTGCAGCAAATCCCCAGGGACTGATCTTTTCCAAGCCAGAGGCAGAGAGGCCAAGAGAGAGAGCAGGCGCTTCCCTCCCCTGCCTCTAGCTTCTGACCTTCTTCTCTTTCTGGTTTGGAGGATTCATTCTGCTTGGGACGAGCTGCTGTCTTCGGGGCCCCTGCTGGTCTCGCTTTCCTCTGAAATCCTGTAGTTCGTACAGTTAGAACCACATAATGAAGGAGCTGATTATATGCTGGACCGTGGTGTGTCCTGGCTGCTTTGTGTGCAGAGATCTTGCGGTTGCCCCCAGACTGCAAGAACACCATTCCCTTATGTCGGCTCAGCACTCGACGGCTCCCAGAAGGCGTTCGTCTGTGTCATTCCATGCAGTCCTGGGAGGGCTGGCCCATTTCGGAGATGGGGAAATGGAAGATCTGGCGAAGTAAGTAGGACTGGAGAGCCCAGGGCTGGCCGACTCCAGCTCCTCCACCCCGAACCCACAGAAGGCAGGGGTATGTGGCTGTTTCTCCTGCACCTTCCCAGAGGTCTAGATAGTGTTGGGGAGCCCCTGATGCCTGGTTGAAAGTATTCCCTGGACCAATGCCATGAGGGAGAGCAGGGTGGGCCCTGAGGTGGCCATGGCTCCACCTACGGGGGGGCTCCCGGGGTGCTCCCTGCTGAAATGATCAGAGGCTCCTAAAGGACCAGTGAGGGAAGGGACAACGAGGCCCACGGAAACCTCCTGACAATGCCAAGTTCCCTTTTGGTTTTGAGCAATTCCTAGGAAGTAAAAGCCAAATCCCTAAACCATAAAATACAGCCAAGTTACTAATAAAAGGCGGCACTGAATGCTTTGATGTTTACCCCTTTCATTTTGGAAGGACAGGCTAACATAAAAACATGACCTGGGGCAGAGAAATAATTCTGCTTCTGAAATACTCCAGAACTGTCTTGTGTTCGGTCAGTAAAAACAAAGAACCACAGTTCCAGGAAAACTCAGTTCTGTCCCGGAGAGAATCCTGGCCCTTTGGATAGATGTGGCTGGTCGATGCAGGGATGAGAGGAGAGGTGAGCAGAAAGAGTCCTGTTTGCTGAGAGTCATGATAAAGGTCAGATAGCCCCAGCTCCTGATTCTCGCTCTGGCCATGTCCCAGCACCTCTCTGAGCTTCAGTTTGCTCATCTGTAAAATGGAAATCACAAACACCCACCTTGGAAGGTTGTGCTACAGAATAAGTGAGGAAGTGGCTTTAAGATTTCCATCATACACTAGCTGCTTGACAACATTAACTCTTTGTCTCTCGGTACTGTATTAATCAAGTACAGTAGTGTAGTGGTTCCGGGAGGTGATTCTAGAGCCAGCAAGACGGCTCTGCTAAATAACAATGCCTCGCCTAGTGAGGGAGTTGGGTTTTCTCAGTTCTTTCAATCCTCTTGAACTTCAAAATGAATGCCCCAGCGAATTACCACTTTTCTCTCATTATATTTTTAAAATTTTATTTCAGTGTGATAAGAACACTCACCACGAGATCTATCCTCGTGACAAATTTTAAGTGCACAATACAGTATTATTGGGTGTTGTACTGTGGATCTCTAGAGCTTACTCCTCTTGCTTGGCCGCAACTTTATACCCGTCGGTTAGTAACGCCCCGTTTTTCTGTCCCTCCGGCCCCCAGCAACTACCATTTTGCTCTGTGATTCTGAGCTTGACTATTTCAGATCATGTAAGTGGAATCATGTGGGATTTTATCTTTCTGCGACTGGCTTATTTCACTTCGTAAAGCGTCCTTAAGGTTCATCCACATTGTGACATATTGTCGAATATCCTTTCAAAAGGTGGAATAGTATTCTGTTGTATGTATATACCACGTTCAGGTTGTTTCTACATCTTGGCTATCAGGAATAGTGCTAGCATGGGAGTGCTAATCTCTCTTCCAGATCCTGACTTCAATTTCTTTGGATGTATACCAAGAAGTGGGATTGCTGGATCATATGGTAGCACTATTTTTAATTTTTTGAGGAACCTCCATACTGTTTTTCATAGGGGCTGCATTTCGCATTCCCACCAACAGTATGCAAGTGTTCCAGTTTCTCCATATCCTTACCAACACTTGTTTTTTGTTTTTGTTTTTTTATAATAGCCATCCTGACAAATGTGAGGTGGTATCACATTGTGGTTTTGATTTGCATTTCCCTGATGATGAGTGACATTAAGCAGTTTTTCATATACCAGTTGGTTATTTGTGTATCTTCTTTGGAGAACTGTCTATTCAAGGCCTTAGCCCATTTTTAAATCAGGTTATTAGCTTTTTTACTCTTGAGATATATGGGTTCTTTATATATTTGAGATTGACCCCTTGACAGATATATGATTTGCAAATATTTTCTTCCATTTTGTATGTTGCTTTTTTACTCTGTTGATTATTTCCTTTATTGTGCAGCTTTTTAGTTTGATGTAGTCCCACTAGTTTATTTTTATTTTTGTTGCCTCTGCTTTTGGTATCATATCCATGAAATCACTGCCAAAAGCCCTCAAATAAATCCACACATATAGGCAACTGGTCTTTGACAAAGGCACCGAGAACATATAACAGGAAAGGGACAGTCTCTTCAACAAATGGTGCTGGGAGAACAACATCCACATGCAAAAGAATGACACTGGGCCCTTATCTTACACCACACGCAAAAATCCACTCCAAATGGATTAAAGACTTAAACATAAGACCTAAAACTGGGAAATTCCTGGAAGAAAAAGCTTTTCTAACTTGTCTCTTTAAGAGCAGGACCAGGTTGGGGCACCTGGGTGGCTCAGTCAGTTGAGCATCCAACTCTTGGTTTTGGCTCAGGTCATGACCTTATGGGTCATGGGATTGAGCCCTGCGTGGGGCTCGGTGCTCAGCGGGGGATCAGCTTGAAGATTCTCTCCCTCTGCCCCTCCCCCAGCCCTCACTGGCACATGCTCTAAAATAAATAAATAAACCTTAAAAAAGAAAAAAGAAAAAGAGCAGGACCAGGTAGTTCGGGGCTTTGGGTAGGCAGGCAGCAGCTGGCTTGACTTAAAGACATATCCTTTGTTGCTATTGTTTCATTGCTCTTTTATTTTTGGCAAGTTTTAGCAGTTTTATATTATGATGTATTATAAAATTTCCTCTAAAATGTATTATTTTTAAGAAGTTAAAGTGAGTTAATTTTAATAATAATAATACAGGTGGTAGTATACAGTAAACATCTTGACAGGAGGTCTCAAATGGCTGGAGTCTGGTAAACACTGTTATTAGACTGCCTATCATTTAGTTCAAAATACCACAGTATGGGCAAACACACTCATGTGTGTGTCTGTCTGTGTGTGTATGTGTGTGTGTGTTAGATTTAAGCTACACCCCAATGATGGTTAGTAAAAATTTCAATCTTCATCAGAAATGAACACTTTGGCAAGTAAAGAACTCTCATCACAAGTCCTCACTCTAGAAAAGGCTATCTCATGGCTTCAGTTATCTTGACCTCTGACCAACACTGTAGCCTTTATCCACCAGCACAACAGTTGTTAGAAATGATATTCTTTACTGGTGAAATGAGGGATATTCTAGAAATATTCTCAGATACTCTGGCCCTTGCATGAAAAGAACGTGCCAAGTCCATCCTCCAAAATGGTGCCCAGGGTCTAGGATTCTGAATCCTCTGTGTTCTGTTTCTTCTAGGGGATTTAAATGTCAGACCAGGGTGGGATTAGCAGATCCTGGCACTGGGATATCATTCCATTTGTCTCGAGGAAATGTCCATGCAAAGTGGTGTCAGACTGACAGCTGGTGTTTCAATAAGCTTACAGAACAACTTGAGAGGCTGTTTAGGGAGCTGCTTGATAATGCTTGTATATGTGGCAGTATTTGGCCAAGTTTTGTTTTCACTGTGTTCTTCAATGAACAGAGGTTCTTAAATTTAATGTAGTCAAATAAATCAATCTTTTAATGGCTGGTACTTTGTCTTTAAAAATCCCTCTATACCTAGAGATTATAAAGTTTTTTCCCCCCTATTTTTATCTTTTAAAACCTTTTATACGGGGCGCCTGGGTGGCTCAGTTGGTTAAGCGACTGCCTTCGGCTCAGGTCATGATCCTGGAGTCCCAGGATCGAGTTCCGCATCGGGCTCCCTGCTCGGCAGGGAGTCTGCTTCTCCCTCTGACCCTCCTCCCTCTCATGCTCTCTGTCTCTCATTCTCTCTGTCTCAAATAAATAAATAAAATCTTTAAAAAAAAATAAATAAATAAAACCTTTTATACTATTGCCTCTTACATTTAGGTCTTTAATTTCCTTGGAAATGATTACACGTATGGTGTGAGGCAGGGGTTAGTTACCATTTTTTTTCCCCCATAAAGATCCCCACTTACTGAGGAAGCCAACCTTTCCTCAATGATCGGCAACGCTGCCTTTGTCAGTATTTAAGTGTTCAAATACACACAGGTCTGTTTCTGGCTTCTCTATTTAGTTCCAATGGTCTGCCTATCCTTGTGCCAACACCACACTATGTTAATTACTGTAACTTTATAATAGGTCTAGTAGAGCAGAAAGTTTCTTCCTAGTTGGAATTAGGTTTGGGATACCTACAGCCTTTCTCTATCTTTATCTATTGGAGACTACCAATTTCTACTAAAATAAAGCTAATAGTTATAGGTTAAATTGGCTTAAGTCAGCTCAAAACAATGCCAATAACAGATACTCAAATGTTAAGTAAAAGTCTGTGTAGTCTGTAAAAGATTTTGCAAACCTTGGAATAGATAGTTTCATCTCCTTCCAGGAGGGCAGTTCCCTTGAAGCCAAGCCGGGGAATTTGGCCAACCCAAACCCCAAAATATCTGCTCTGTTCTGCTTCTTATGATGCATTAATTGCACGGAGTGGTAACTTTCATGTGGCTCATCTGACATAAGCCACTTCTTCCCTATGGTGAAACCAGGTGAATTCATGATCTCTATACCATTCCAAGCATCAGCCAGATGCAGGCAGCTGCTGCTATCTCTTTTTATTTCAGGATTTTTAAAAAAGATTTATTTATTTATTTTGGGGGTAGATGGGCAGAGGGAGAGGGAGAGAGAGAGAACCTCAAGCACACTTCCTGCTGAGCCTGGAGTCTCGGGGCTCGATCCCACGACCCCCAAGATCACAACCTGAGCCAAAATCAAGAGTTGGATGCCCAACTGAGCCACACAGGTGCCCCTCATTTCATGATTTTAAATCTCCTTTTCCAAATCAAGTATCTGGAGGTTCGTGAAGTCCTGGGTATAAAGTGTCACTCTGGGGAGAAGCTGGGTGGGCCGGGGTAAGAAGCAGGATAGCACACTTTGGGCTGAGAGACAATAGTTGCTAGGGAAGGTACCAGGTGGAAATCCCCAGCTGGCCAAGATAACCCCAGAGGTCCGAAGTTCTTGCCAGCAAGGCCTGGACAAAGGACTTTTAGGCTCTAGAGGTTTGAAAAGACACAAAGAGGAGAAGATCTGAAATTTCCTCTGAGAGTTGGGAGGCAGTAGTAGTACCTTTGTGCCTGGGTGACCTTCCCTGCCCTTCACTCCCCAATCCCTTTTTAAGGATATCCTTAGGAGAGAGAGAGAGAGGCTGTAAGTGGTATGTGAGGGCCAAGTCCTAAAAGGCCAGCATTCAACCATCAAATCCTCCAATACTATTGTTGTAAGTAACTTTCTTGTGTCTCTGTTTCTTCGCCTACGCAATGGGAATAATAAAACCTATTTCTTAAGGTTGTTGGAGGGATGAAAGGAGGTCATGTTTGGCAAAGAGAAGACAGGAGTGATCAGGAGTGATCAGGAGTGATTTTCTGCCCTTCCATGAGGTCTCTTGCCAAGACAAGGGTCATATATCCCCACACTGCCCCCCTTTACATTTTTTTAAAGATGTATTGAAGTATAATTTATGTATTATAAAATCCACGCATTCTAAGTACACAATTCAATGATATTTAGTAAATTATAGAGTTGTGCAGCCAACACCACAATCTAGTTTTAGAACTTTTCCATCGCCTCAAAAATTTCCCCCACCTAACGTGTGGTCCATCTCTGCCTGCACTGTCCTCAGGCCTTGGAAACCACTGATCTGCTCTCTGTCTCTATAAAGTTGCCTTTTCTGCACATTTCATGGAGATGGAATCATGCAACACGTAGCCTTTTGCATCTGGCTTCTTTTAGCATCATGTGTTTGAGAGTCATCCAAGTTGCAATATTTATCAGGATTTCACTGCATTTTATTGTCAAAAATATTCTATTGTATGGGTATTCCACATTTTCTTTATCTATGCACCTGATGATGGACATCTGGATTGCTTCCAGTTTTTGGCTATTATGAGTTAGTACTGCTACAAACATGTACATTCAAGTCTTTGTGTGGATGTAAGTTTTCAATTCTCTGGAGTAGATACCTAAGAGTGGTCATATTTCACTTGTGGAAGAAAGTGCCAAACTATTTTCCAGAGTGGCTTCTCATCCTGTGTCCCCACCAGAGCGAGGGCTCCAGTTTCTCCATATCCTCACCAGTTCTTGGTTTTGTCTATCTTGTGGATTATAGCCATTCCAGTGGCTGTGCAGGTTTCTCATTACCTAATGATTGCCTAATGATTAATGAAGCTGAACACCTTTTCATGTGCTTATTAACCATCATGCATCTTCTTGGGTGAAATTTCTATTCACATCTTTTGTCTATTTTTATTTATTTATTTACTTTTTTGTTGTTTTTATTATGCACTACATTAATACACTGCATAACCTTCTAGAAGGGGTAGATGAGTATGACTGAGTTATTTTTCATCAATCAGGAAAATGCTTCCTTAATCGATATTCTCCAAACCCTTTGACACATAGTAACGATTAACTCCAGAGACCCACCTACCTCTTTGCATCAAACTCCACTGATACGGATAATAGGCAACCCTTTTTTCCTGTGGTTGTGCGCCGTGGCTATGCCGGGGATGACCAAGCACACGGCCATGACGCCGATCCCGGGCAGGATCTCGAACCACATCGCAGCGCCGCTGCCAGAGCCAAACCCCTGCCTGCCTGCCCAGCCCGGTAAAGGTCTCTTTTGTCTATTTTTAAACCGGAACATCTTTATGGTTAAGTTTTAAGAGTTCTTTGTATAGATTCAATACAAGTCCCTTGTCAGAGATGATTTACAAATATTTTCTCCTAATCTGTGACATGTCTTTTTATTTTCTTCACCGGATTTTTTTGAAGTACAGAGTTTGGAAGTTTAATGAAGTCCAACTTACCAATTTTTCTCTTTTGGTGTCATATCTAGGAACTCTCTGCCTAAATCATGGTCATAAAGATTTTCTCCTGTTTTCTTCTAGAAGTTTTATAATTTTAGCTCTTATGTTTAGGTCTGTGATCATTTTGAGTTGATTTTTGTGCATGGTGTGAAGTAGGGATCCAACTTAATTTTTTCCCCTTTTTTTTGGTGTATGGATATCCTATTATCCCACACTGTTAAAAAGATTATCCTGTCCCTATTGAATTTCTTGGCACCATTGCTGAAAATCAATTGACCATAAATTTCACAAAAGTTTATTTCTAGGCCCTCACTTCTGTTCTACTGGTCTACGTGCCTATCCTTATGCCAGTCTTGATTACTGTAGCTTTTGTAGGAAGTTTTGAAATGGGTACTATAAGCCTCTAATTTTGTTCTTTTTTTTCATAATTGTTTTGGCTATTTTGGGTTCCTTGCATTTCTCCATACAATTTAGGATCAGCTTGTTAATTTCTACAAAAAAGCTTACTAGGAGTTTGACAGAGATTATATTGAATGTATAGATCGATTGGGGAAGAACTGCCACTTTATTTATTTATTATTTTTTTGTTATTTTTTGTTTGTCATTGGGATTTATCTTTTTTTTTTTGTATTTCCAATCCTGTCCTTTGCCCATTTTCCCTGTATGGTTGTTTGTCTTTTTCACATCAATTTCTACAAATTCCACATATAACACACACACACACACACACACGTTGTTCTTATTAAGAAATTCATCCTGACCCCCAAATTCTAATTTATTCTCCTAGATTTTTTTAAGTTTTTATTTAAATTCCAGTTAGTATTCAGTGTAATACTAGTTTTAGTGCACAATACAGTGATTTAGCACTTCCATACTTCACCTGGTGCTCATCACAGCAAGTGCACTCCTCAATCCCCATCACTATTTTACCCATCTCCGCCCCCTCCCCCCCCCCCGCCCCGCTTTCACCTCTGGAAACCATCAGTTTATTCTCTATAGTTAAGAGTCTGTTTCTTGGTTTGCCTCTCTTTTTTTTCCCCTTTGCTCGTTTGTTTTGTTTCTTAAATTCCACATATGAATGAAATCATAGAGCATTTGTTTTTCTTTGACTTGTTTCACCTAGCATAATACTCTCTAGTTCTATCCATGTCATTGCAAATGGCAAGATATCATTCTTTTTTATGCCTGAGTAGTAAGAAGTGCCATTTTAACACTACTGAGTCTTCTAATCCATGAGTATGTAATGTCTCTCCATTAATTTAGAGCTGGTTTAGTTTTTCTCAACAGTGTTTTGTAGTTTTAATGTATAAACCTTGTACTTCTTTTATTCAATTTATTCCTAAGTATTTTATTCTTTTTTTTTTAAAGATTTTATTTATTAATTTGATACAGAGAGAGAGCGAGAGCATGAGCAGGGGCAGAGGCAAAGGCAGAGGGAGAGGGAGAAGCAGGCTCCCCACTGAGCCAGGAGCCTGATGAAGGGCTCGATCGCAGGACTCTGGGATCATGACCTGAGCCAAAGGCAGACGCTAACCATCTGAGCCACCCAGGCGCCCCTAAGTATTTTATTCTTTTTGATGTTATTGTGAGTGGAATTATTTTCTTAATTTCATTTTTGGATTGTTCATGCTTAGTATTTAGAGGTACAACTGATTTTTTTTTTTTAATAAAGAAAGATTTTTATTTTTTATTTTTTTATTTTATTTTTTTTTTCAATGAGGCTCCATGCCCAATGTCAGGCTTGAACTTACAACCCTGAGATCAAGAGTCTCACATTCCACCGATTGAGCCAGCCAGGTGCCTCTACAGTTGATTTTTTTTTTTTTTTAATATTTTATTTATTCATTTGAGACACAGAGAGAGAGAGAGCATGAGCAGGGGGAGAGGCAGAGGCAGAGGGAGAAGCAGGCTCCCCGCTGAGCCAGGAGCCCAATGCGGGGCTCGATCCCAGGACCCTGGGATCATGACCTGTGCTGAAGGCAGACGCCTAACCATCTGAGCCACCCAGGCGCCCCAACAGTTGATTTTTTATATCGATCTTGTATCCTGTAATCTTACTAAACTTATTAGTTCTAGTATTTTTTTTTTCTTGTGGCTCCCTTACGATTTTCTCCAACAGAATCATGTCATCTGTGAATCAAGGCAGTTTTATTTCTTCCTTTCCGAACTGTATGCCTTTTATTTTCTTTTTTCCCTGTGTACACTGGCTAGAACCTCCAGGAAAATGCAGGACAGATGTGAGAGAACAAATACATTTGCTTTGTTTCCAATCTCTGCTGCTCCATTGTTAAGGCATTTCTTGTTATTCCCACCCTTCTCCAATCAGAGCTGCTAGTGATTTTAAGTTAGAGAAATAATACTAAAGGTAAGGGAACCTAGACAAAGGAAAAGCATGCTTCTTTCCCAACCACAGCTGCAAATCAAAGGAGATGTAGCCAAAAGGCAGGCCCCTTGTGATTTAGAACATTCAAGGGATTGGAAGCCAGCTGCACTGTCCAAGGACAGGGACTGAATAACTTCTGGAACATTCACACCCAGTGGAATACTATGCATCCATTTAAAGTAGGCTCAAGAAGATGTTTTTATACCATGGGGAAATTCTTATATCACAATATTAGAGAAAAAAGAAAGAGCAACAAAAATAACACATATGGGATGGTGTCAACACCATAAAGAAATGCATACAGAGAGAAAAACTAGAAAGGAAACATGTAGAAACCTTAATAACTGTTGCCTCTGAGGACTCATGGGTGGTTGATTTTCTGGTTTTTACATTTCTTTCAACTGTGGGTTGCTCGCAATGACTATTTTGTAGCCAGAAAGGGAAAAGAAGGAAAGAAACAACCTAAAGGGAAGACATGAGACACAGGGAAGTGTTAGCATTTCTTAGACTTACCTTACAGTACTCATCAATCGGTATGAGGCGTTTGACGGCCACGTCCCGGATGTGGCTCCGTCGGAAGAGAATTTTGCCTGCAGGAGTGGAGAGCATACACGGCATTGTAAGGGGGCAATGACAAGTTCTCAGCAAACCTGGAGGGTGTGGATGTGGCTGCCTCTGGTAGGTCTGAGTGGTACCCAAATTCTGGCTTCCATTATCATCCCCTGCTGGATGTCCACAGGGCCTGAGTGACCCCATGCATTGTCCTCCAAAGCCCTGTTCACAGCTCAAATGCAAGGGCTTGAGGGAGTGGGGCCCAGGAAGCAAGTTTTGGTGAAATAAGGGAGGCTGGATCAATCCTGAGAAGGAAGGGGCTCCTACCAGATGAAGAAGAAAGGCCAGATCTGATAATCGAACTGTGCGGTTCTCAGAGGGGGTGAGCAGTAGAGTGGACAACCTAACAGCTCAGCCTCCTTTCCTCTTGTGTCCTCCTATGCCTAGTCTAGTCTTCCATTCTGCAAACACTCCACACTCTTTCATTATTCTGTGCCTTTCCCTCTGTCTGGAATACTTTTCTCATCCAACCTCACCCACCATCCCAGTTGAGAAACTTTTATCTACTTCAAATGGATTAAGAGTTCCTGTCTCTTTCTGATTGCACACACTATCGATTTATATCTTCTTCTTTCTTCATGGGGAAAGTCATGGGGCTCAGAACGTATAGGATTTGACTGGACCTTAATCAATTTTGTACCCTCACCACACGGCACTCATACTTGATGAATGCATAAAGGTGGATTTCACTTGCCAAGATGACAAATCCTTCCAATTGCTTCCCCAGTCAGCTGTGTGTAACAGAAGGGTTCCAAGCCTTCCGGCCTCACCAAAAACTAGTTGAGAATCAATCCACTACTTGTTTGGTGGTATCCTGAGCAGTGGTTGTGGTACCAGATCTTCCAGTGTGATGTGTGGGCAGGTAACAGGCAAAGACAAGTATAAAGATGATGAGGGTGTCTGGAAACATCCAAGATGCTAAAATGCTATCGATGAGGTTTGTTTAAAGCAAACTGGTGAGTTTCTGTGAGTCTAATAGGGGAGTGGGGAGATGGTGGCCAAGTGCATGCACTGACCATTAAGACAGCTTGGCCTCACCATTCTGGACCTGTCACACAGGCAGGGGGCAGGAAAATCAGAAATAAGACACCAAGGGGGGAGCCCAGCTTATGCAGAGTGCCAGGAGTCTCCAGGGGAAGGTCAAAGAGGAGGGCATAGGGAGACCACAGCTTTTCCAACAGCAAAGTATGGAGAGCTTCTGGTCAGAGGAGGCAGGTCAAGGAGAGCAATTCGGGTCCCAAGGCGGCAGGGCAAGGAGAGATCAACCAGTGCTCCAACATGGCTCTGGTGAGGCCGCCATCTCCAAAGATCAAGCTTGAGTGAGCAGGAACAGGATGGTAGGAAAGGTCCAAAGGAGGGGCCCCTGAGTGGCTCAGTCATTAACCATCTGCCTTCGGCTCAGGTCACGGTCCCAGAGTCCTGGGATGGAGCCCTCCATTGGGTCCCTGCTCAGCAGGAAGCCTGCTTCTCCCTCTCCCACTCCCCCTGCTTGTGTTTTCTCGCTGTCTCTCTGTCAAATAAATTAAAAAAAAAAAAAAAAAAAAAAAAAAGGTCCAAAGGAGTTTTCATAAGATAGAATTGAAAGGGATGATGGGAAACAGCCTATTGACTCCAAGATCTGCAATGCAAGCTGGTTAGGGAGATTTGCACCCAAAAGCCAATGTGGTTAATCTAACACTTAACATAATCTGATCACTGGCTCTTGGGCAAAAGGGCACAATTAGGAAATTAGGTAGATATGGTCAACCTAATGGTGAAGGTTTTCTTTTTTCTGCTTAATTTCTACCACTTAAAAAGAAAACAATAACCCACAGTGAGATAAAATACATATTCCTCATATTCTTTAATGGCATGGAGTCTCCTTTGCTTATTATGGTGATCGTTTTAATTCTGCTTATGAGTCAGTCAAACTTCTGACCACCATGTTTATTAGAAAGGAAAAAGCTAAACAAAACGCATCACAGGATTCAAAGTGCTTGTCTCCAAGGGGTGGAAGACAGAGCCTTTTTGTTTTCTTCTTTGACTTTCCCCAAATTTCCTACCATAAACACGTATTGCTTCTGAAATCAGAAAGTTTTCATGCCGTGTACCATAAAAAAGCAAATTACGCAGCCAAGTAAGTGGGGAGGGTTTACAACCTGATGTACCTGGTTTTATTCAGTCGATAGGTACCGTGAGCCCTCGATGGGCCAGCACAGGGGGCCGGCCCTCTTGACACGGTCAGTGTTTCCCAACAGGGAGGGACCCTGTTGACATTCCGGGTGGGGCAGTCCTTCCCACTGTGGGAGTCCCCCACCCTGCAGGATGTTTAGGATCCCTGGACCATCCCCATTCCACCCCCAGTCATTGTGATAATCAAATTACCACCCTCGTGGGTGGGACTGTTCGAAGTTTAGAACCTCTAGGAGAATCCTGAGCCTTTAGGAAAAACAAGGAATGCCTGCCTGAAGAGAAATCTCCCACAGTAAATGCTTCCTGCCTCTAATCTGTTTCTCAGAATTGGAGAGGAGTCCCTACCAAAAACATTTTGGTCCCATTTTGATATAATGTCCCCTTCTATAAATCAGAGGAAGGGTGGGGAGTGGGGTGTTCAGGCCTCTTACTGGGGAGGCTGTGACCCAACTCAAACAATTCACAATAGGCACAGTGCACGCACCGGCCCATGGGAACAGCACAGGCTAGTCCTGGAGTCACCACCGACGAAGAGAATTCACTCAAGGCCCAGCCTGCAGGGGCTGAAAGAGAAGGATGGAGAACTCCGGCACCTTCAAGGTCTCCTGGGGGTGTGACATGACAATAAAAGCACCATTCCTCTCCCCGAATGGCCTAGGAGTCTCCGGGCATATGGCAGATGCCCTGCCAACGAGGGGGACAGGAAGCCCTGTGGTGGCACCTGCCGGGGAGGCCACAGGCACTGTAGTCAGCCAATCCAGGGTGACTGTGCTGCCTTGGGAAATGCATTTACCTCCCAGAGCCTCAGTCTCCTCATCTGTAAAATGGGAGAGCAGTCCTTATTTCTTAGTAGTAACCTCCAGGACTCACCCAGCACAGGGCTTCGCCCTTCCTAGGTGCTCATAAAAGAGTAATCACTTTTTGTTTTGTTTTGCTTAAATGGGTTATATGATACTGACTCATACTCTGCAATTAAGAGCACACGTTCTTTCCTCAACCTGCGGCTTGGTTTCTCAAGACTTGCCTCTGATAGGCTAATTCATCATCCATCTGCAGCAGACCTGGAGCCCGGCTCAGGCCCTGGGCTGTGGGGCAGAACCATGTGGCCAGTACCTCCTTGGCTGGGGGCTCTGAGTGAAATGCCAACGGGGGCAATGGCCCTTTATCTGTGCCTCATGGGTTTCTGTGTGAGTTGTGGGGAAGGAGGGTGAGCCTTCCCTGGCAGGCCAGCCCTCCTGGAGTGGAAAGGGTGCTAGGCGGAGAGCATAGCCTTTGGTGGGAACGGGCAGGCTTTTGTTTTCCAGTGGTGGAAGGCCAAACTGTAAGTCTTATTTTTCAAGCCGCATCCTCTGCCAAGTTGGCTTCCCCAGCTCTTGCTCGGATGGAAAATTGTACAGGGCTGCTTCACCCTCCCCCTGCCTTTGTGCTAACAAGAGACTTGCTTTTGTTCTGCTGACGCGGCAGTCTTGGCAGAAAACGGACCCCTAGGAGAGGGGATGTGCCTCCCTGTGTTCAGCTTTTTCCCTGCCCTTGGCCTTGGCCTCAAGGAAGAGCTAAGAGGTGGGCCATGAAGGGATGCTCTAGGGGTCCTGGGGCCCAACCACACCTCTCTGAGCAGCAAGTGGGTGCCCCAAGCAGGGAAAATGGGGCTGAGTCTCTGAGAAGAGCATTTTCATAAATTCGTGGGTGGAAAAGGATTCCGTAACCATGAAAGTTTTCAGGGGCTTGGGAGAGTCCTTCCCTGTGCTGGGAAGTTTTTTCACAGCTGGCTTTTGTCTTTCATCCAGTAAAGAGTTATAACTCACTGCTTTCCTTTCCTTCCTTGAAGAAAAAAACCTACGTTTGGGGTCCAGTTCAACTGGAATATTCAGATTGATCATTTAAGTATGACCCTAAAATATGAATACCAAGAAATTCCCAAGGAATGTCCCAGGATCCCATTTCTGACTTTTGCAGAGAACCCACTATGTGCCAGGGAGAGAAGCTTTGTAAAGCGGGAGTCATTGTCCCATTTTACAGATGGAGAAATTGAGGCTTGGGGGCAGGGGGTTGTCATCTGTGTGAAGTCACAGAACTGGGTCTGTTCAACTCCAAAGCATAAGCTCTGGAGCCCTGCTAGTTGGCTGTTGCATTGGTACACTGGGTTTTCTCCAATAGGAAACAAAAATTCTAGTATGACTGCACACTTTCTCCGTGGAAGAACTAAAAATATTAGTTTTTTTAGGCAAATGGTTCTCCCAGTACATGGGGCCTGGCAAATACATCTACCCTGTCTCTAAATCCACTCAGTGATGCCAATATCTGGAAGAACCACTCGACGTGCTGATGGCAGAACCCTGGAGTAGGGAGGAGAGAGTGGGCTCCTGGGGGACTCAGGGAGTCCCCCTCCTCTCAGGACCTGCTCCCTTGTCTGCAAAATGGAAAAGATCTAAAGGGCACTTCCAGCTCTAAATATTTGTGATTTAGGGCGACTATCAATTTGCTGATTATCTGTACATAAAAATAATAGTAAGTGCTTGACTGCTGCTAGTTATGTGCCACTTAGCACCTAGCCAATCCTCACAACAACTCTATTATTTAAGTATCACTATTATCTATAATTTGCAAATGAAGAATGAAACTCTGTGTGCTTACATAATTTACCGGAGTAACAGTGGATGAGCGGGGGGCACTGGGATTTGAACCTGGGCTGTTTGACTTCAGGCATGAATTTTGGAGCCAGCCAAAGCTGTGTCTGAAGCACAGCTCTGCTATTTGTGCAAATGATTATAATTTCTCTGAGCCTCAATTTCCTCATCTGTAAAATGGGCACAGGGTTGTTCTGAAGACTAAACAAGGTAATGAATGCAAAGCACTTAGCCCCGTGACTGGCCTACAGTAGACATCCAATATTATTACTTGAGGTAATAACTCTGGTTTGGGTAGCCTGTTTTTTGGAGCTGAAGCCTTAATACTATTCCTTTGGTAAGGAATTTTTTTTGGGGGAAAGAAACACTTAATGTCTGAAGTGCAGGGATCAGCCATGAGGGTATTAACTCCTCTATAGTGCCTGGAGGAGTGCCTGGCACTCAGAAGGTGCTTGGGAGCTGTGGCAAATAGGCAGGCAGATTTCTAAAGTGGACCCCCAAAGATGTCCCATCGTCATCCCCAGAGCCCCAGAGCCTATACATATGATGAGATCTCACTCCTGGGATCATGTTACGACATATGCCACAGTTCTATTTAAGAGAGGGAAATTATCCTGGATTAGCTAGGTAGGTATAACGTGATCACAGGAGCCCTTAAAAGCAAACAGCTTTCTCCAACAGGTGGCAGAAGGGGAAGTCAGAGAGATTCAAAGCACGGGAAAGATTCAATGCCCCACCGCTAGCTTGAAGATGGATAAGGAACGCAGTCAGCCTCTGGAAGCTGAGGGGTCCCTGGCTAAGAGCCAGCAAGGAAACATGTATTCTACTTCCATAGCTGCAAGGAATTGAATTCTGCCAACAACCTGAATGAGGCTGGAAGTGGATTCTTCCCTAATCCTCCAGGTAAGAGCCCAGCCTGGCCAAGATGATGACTTCTGCCTTGGGAGACTCTGACCAAAGAACCCAGCAGCACCTGCCTGGACTTCCTACCAACTGAACTTGAGGTAATAAATGAGGGTGGTTTTAAGCTGCTAAATTGGTGTGAATTCATGACATGGCAATGGCAAAGTAATACTGCAGCCATAACAAGGATGCCACTCACTACAAAAGCTTTATGAGCTCTAATTATTCCCACTGTAGAGACAGAAAAAACTGAGGATCCTGGAGGTGAAGCATCTTGCCTAAGAAGATGGTGTAGCATCTAACCCCAAAGCCCATATTCTTAGGCACTAATTTCTACAAACGGCTGGGACTCTGGTCATTAGGACAATGCCCCAGGAAGCTGAACTGAGAGATGTGGGGGCTATCCTGGATCCCCCAGAGCCCCTTCTAATAGCATGTGTCTCACCCACCTGGCAGAAAGGGAATGATCCGCTGTTTGGGATCCTTCTGTCCTCCTTCCATGGGAAATTTGTCCAACATCTGCATCTAAACAGGGGGAGAATAGCAAAAACGGAAGCCTTTAATATGATAAATGCATTTCTGACATTTTAAGGGAATTATGTGAAATATGTGATTTGATATATAAAGGCTCACTGTGTTCAGCTTTTCAGAAACCCAGACTAATGGGAGGAAGGCAATGTCAACTGGACCTAGGATCTCCATGAAAACAATTCTCTCTGTTCACAGCCGCCAGCCATATCAGTGAAGGCTCAGAGCTGGGAGAGACCACTGTCAGTTTTCCTGGGGGTCTCCAGCCACAGGACCTGAAATGTGAACAAAACCCCCAGAGCCACCAGAATTCCACTGACAGCAGGTCAATCTGTTTCCCAAGAATTGCAGGTTTCGTCAGGTAACAAACCACTGGGACTCAATTAATCTGGTTAGGTCTATGCCTGTGAGATCATTACACTCCCCTGCCACACTAAGGTTCCCCAGGCTGGCCCAACAGCCCCGCTCTGTGCTGGGTACATGGGGTCCGGAGACAAAAAGACTCGAAGTCTAGAGAGACGGAAGAGGAAATAAATCCTTCCAGGGTGGTGTAGGCTGCTGTAGGGGGGAGAAAGAACAGGGGCTGAGTCCCCAAACTGGAAACCTTTATTAGGGTGATAAACGCCTCTCCGATTTGATATACAAAATCCCAAGGACCTGTTGCTTGTGGTCTTGGGGAAGTGACAGACCCCAGGTCTCATCTTTAAGTTGACCATAATGATACCAACATGCAGTGTTACTTTATGGATTAAAGTGGGGCCGTGGTAGTGACCGAGGCTGTCATCAGATTTCTGGTTCTTCTCCTGAGCACACGGTAGATTTGTACGCCCCCAACCCCCTTGCAGTGGGATGTGGCCAGTTAAATGTGAGCAGAAGAGACATGTGTCACTTTGGGGTGGGAGAGTTATGAGTGGTGCGTGATTCACCACCCCCACTGCAGACAGTAGCTTCTCTGCCCTGGAGGGTCCGGGGTCCCCAACAAGCGCCGAGGGAGATGGACCCTTGCTGTACAGAGAGGCTCATCATAGCAGCACAGCCACCCTACTGGTACCTGGGCCCGGCATCCAAACAGGAAGGGAGTCTTGAGCCTCCCACGTGACGGCTGGAATGTGAAAAGCCTGCTCATCGCTTCTCCTCCAGCAGAAAGTCACCCTGGCATTCAAGATGCCCCTCTGCAGAAGGAAAGAAGCTCCGAATAGCCCTGGAGAAATAAGCACGGCTAGTGCGTAGGGGGAGGGAGGAGAGGTCTCAAGAGAAACAGGTTATCCGTGCCAGGCACGGACTAGATTCTTTAGACACATGCTCTCACTAAATCTTCCGAACACTCCTTCAAGGTGGACATGATCAGCCAGGAAACTGGAGCCCAAAGAGGGAAGAAATCGGCCACGGGCTTGCAGCCAGCAAGCGGCGCGGCCAGAGATGGAAGCCCGTGGCTTCTCTGCCGTCACACCAGCCACCTCAACAAAAACGGATTGCTCTGTGGGCCTGGGAGACAGGCGGGGGGCTCCCTGCCCCGTTGGTGCTGTCTTCTGTGATGCCCCTGGGGAGGCGGGTCCACCTCGGCTTGGCCGGCACCCTGATGGGCTGCCCAGAGGTCACGGTCTGATTTGTGGTTTCCCGTTGGCCCTACTCTGTGCTGCGTGGCAATGGGACATGCTTGGTCCACCGTCATTCAGCAACTGGAGAGCCCACAGCAGGCCTGCTGCAAAGGCGGGCTGCTTTCTTTGAATCCAGGAGCTTTCCGACTCTGGGACAAAGTAGGTACTCAATACCAACCGACCAAAGCAACGAAGGCAACTGAGTGGAACACTCTGGGAGACAGCTTCACGTGTTCGCTAAGTGCCCTGGTTAATACTATTCATGTCATTAATATTAAATAAGAATTAGTCACCACTCTAACAGTTGTTTGGCAGTTTACGGTTAGCAAGCCTTCGCATGCATGATTTGATCTGACCTTCACAGTAACTCTGTGATATAAATGTACACTCCCCATGTCCCAGATAGGAGAAACTGGGGAGCGGAGAGGGACAGCTGCTTGAGGTCACCCAGCTGAGTGGTGGTCCAGCCAGTTAAAGGACCTTAGTCGAAATCCCACTCTCTTTCCTTAAGGTCACTCTCAAAGGTGGCTTTGGAGGGTCATACAAGCGTGAAAAATCAGCCTGAGATGAAGTAAGTTTAATATTCTGTGCACATGTGAACAGCATGCTTTCTTTTGAAAAGCGGGTGATCGATCAGTCTCAGCCACAGAGTCTTTTAGAGATGATAGGTTTTGCCTAATGCCATCTTTTTTGGTCCTTCTCAATTTTGTTAGGACAATGCTGGAACACCAATAACGGGAACTCAGGAGGAAAAAAAAAAGTATGCACCAGTAATCCATCCACCTGACCATGCCCGTTCTCCCTTCTCCTGGCCTCCTTCTGAGCCTCTGTCTGAAGGAGGCCAGAGGAACAGTGTGTCTTAGGAAGTTACTCTCTCGTCCCTTGTCCTGACTTGCTTTTACCCAGACAAGCATGGCCCAAAGAGCTGAAGTGTCCTCTCAAGTGTTACTGATTGAGGCAGCAGACCCAGGTTTCATGCTGCAAAGTCTAACCACAGATGCCCTGGGGACCAGACAGTCCTGGGGTTACATCCGGATGCTTCCTCAGGCCAGCTGTGTGTCAGGGGCCAGCCTCCTTGCCCAGGGAGCCCGAGTCACCATCTGGGGAACAAGGACCACAGTCTGCTTGGCAGAGTCGCTATGTCCGTGAACGCCGAATGTGAGCCCTTTGGGGACATCCAGGTGCTCAACAACAGATCCCCTCTCTCCTGGCACTCCGCCCATAAAGAAGACATTATTCTAAAAGTTATTTGGGAATGATTTTTAGTAGTTTGTGAGGCTGTGTGTTTTAGAAATTGTGTTAAATATACTTAACATAAACTTTAGCATTTTGAACATACAAGGAGTGGCATTAAGCACATTCACATTGCTGTGCAACCATCACCACCATCCATCTCCAGAACCTCTTCATCATCCTAAACTGAAACTCTGTCCCCATTAAACACTAACTCCCTATTCTCTTCCCCCAGCCCCTGGCAACCACCATTCCACTTTCTATCTGTACAAATCTACCTGTTCTAGGTGCTACATGTCATGGAATCGTGCAGTATGTGTCCGGTGTCTGGCTTATTTCGCTCAGCCTCACGTCTTCGAGGTTCATCCATGTTGTAGCAGGTGTCGGAATGTCCTTTCTTTTTAAGGATGAATAACATTCCAGCACGAGGCTGTGTTTTAAGGTTAGCAAAACTCCTCAGGCTATCCAAGTGCCCTCAGGAGCCAGAGCTTGGTTGTCCAAAAGAACCTTCTGCTATAATGGCAATGTTCTATATCTGCACCATCCCTTACTGTAGCCACTAGCCCTAGATGGAGCTCCAAGGCTGAGCACTTGAAACGTGGCTCCGGAGACGGAAGAATCGAACTTTTAATTTTATTTAACTCTTATTAATTTAAATAGCCTCACATGACTAGTGCCGTGATCATAGACAGTGCAGGGCTGAACTATAACACCCATCCTCCTCATTTAGCTTTATCCAGTTTTATTTCACTTTCTTTTTTTTTTTTTTTTAAGATTTTATTTATTTATTTGAGAGAGAGAATGAGAGAGAGAGAGAGAGAGAGAGAGAGCACGAGAGGGGGAAGGTCAGAGGGAGAAGCAGGCTCCCTGCCGAGCAGGGACCCCGATGCGGGACTCGATCCAGGGACTCCAGGATCATGACCTGAGCCGAAGGCAGTCGCTTAACCAACTGAGCCACCCAGGCGCCCTATTTCACTTTCTTTATCACTCTGTCAATGGTAACAACAATCTAAGAGGACTATTTGCAAGGACAGGAGATCAGAGGCCTGTGAGCTATTTTGCTTTTGGTCTTAGTGTGTCCAGATTCATAGGCCACAAGCTGCTTCTAGCCAGAGGGCTGTCATACTTGGCACCCACAGGCCACGTTCCAGACACTCTGTGGGGACCCCCGGACCCAGGCTGTCTGCAGCAGCAGGACCAGAGGCATGCCGGGCCAAGGCCAACTGTAGACTGCTCTCCTTGGAAACTAGAAAATCCATCCCTTCCCCCCAGATAATAAAAGGAAGTGGTGCTCGGGGTGAGGAGGACTGGAAACCGAGGAGGAAAGTGAGTCAGTCTGGGGGACGGGAAGGGAGAGGGAGCCACGTCAAGTGGCCACACTGCAGGCCTCCAAGGGGGATGAGGGAACACTCCATCAGCAGTTTTCAAGATCAGCTTGTGGGAGAGAGAAAGGAGACATGCTGTCCAAGGAAAACAGTGTGGCAGCTGGCGTGGAGGGCCACACGTGGTTTGTGTTAGTGGCAGACTGGACTTGGAGGGGTTTACTGCCTCAGTATCACAAAGCCTCCCGTCCCAGAAGAGCCAGAGAAGGCTGTGGAGACTGTCACGCACAGCTGCCGACAGGGTCGCTGGGAAGCCACGTGGTCCTTGGAGCAGGACGACATACCCGGGGCCGCGTGACCTGGCTCGCTGTCTTTGGAGATTCTGTCCCCTTGAGGAGCTGGTCCGGGGACATGTTAACATGCTCAGGTGTCCTGGTGGACATGCCACGTGGGGCCTGCCTCCCCTCCCGTCTCTCCACCTCGCTCTTCTCCCTGCGGCCCTTCGGTCCAAGTCAGCAGGTCCTCAGTCTGACTTTCTTACTGGTCTGCCTGCCCTTGGGCCTGCCCCAGCACCTGGTATGTGCTGGGTACCTGGCATACAACTGTGCAAAGAATGAATGAGTAAAAAAAAAAAAAAAAGGTGGTTATCTGGTTTGGTCAGCCATGGAAAGCCCTCCCCTATTCTGCTGTCTAGGACAGGAGAAATCAGGTTCCAGGGGACAGCAACAGGACCTGGACTGGGATTCAGAGGCAGCTGACCAACACAATCTCGCTCCCTTCTCTTTCAGAAAACAAGAACTGCTGACTGTGTGGGAAAGGGCAGCTACGGTACTGTCTCAGCTACCCACCACCGAGATGGCCACAGCTTTGCAGATGGGAGGGAGGAAAGACTCCATCAGGCGTGTACATGTGGGAGGCACTGCGATTTCAGAAGACAGTGCCTCAGTGTGAGGACCCAGCCCGCCCGGACAGTACTCGGATAAATATGGCTGGCGGACTCCGAGGCCAGCTGCTGGCTAGGATCTTGCCGGGCAGCCTTCCCGGCTGGGCCAGGCCCGCCTGGGGAGTGGGAACCCTTCGGCTCTGCCACCCCACTACCTGCCCCCAGAAAAGATGAGAAGACACTCCCTTCCCTTTGGCCTCTGGGGTGGAGCACGGGGGCTTCCGGGCAGACACGCTCCAAAGCTCAGAAGTGCACTTGGGGCCGTCAAAGTCCCAGAGAGGGGACAGGCCAGTCCTGTCTCAGTCCCACTTGGAAACAGTGACTTCTGCTGTGTGCACTGGGACAGCCGCTCCCATCTCTGGATCTCGGTTCCCTTCTCTGGGGAGAAACGAAGGTGCAGATCCACATGCTGCCCCCGCTTTCCTTCAGCTCGGGGATGGGCTGCATCTAGAAACAGTGCCCCTTGAAAGCCCCCGTCCCTAGGAACAGCCCTTTCTGGGTCCCCACAGATGGAGTGTCCCTGTGTACAGGACACGTGTGATGGCACTTCTCCCCCGAGCTCCCTGCTGGGCAGAGTGACCCAGCTGGCCGTGTCCCCTGCCACCGGAATTCTGCCAGATGCCCAGCTAGAAATCCTGCCTCTACACCTTTGCACATGTGGTTTCCTCTTCATGAAAAGCCCTCCGTGCCGGCAGGTCAGCTCCTTCCTTCGGGTCAAGGTCCTGCTCAGATATCAGCTCCTCCAGAAGCACGCTCTGCCTGAGGCTCCCTGGCTGGGACAGAGGTCCCTCTCTGCACACCTGGGATCTGGCTCAGCACATATTTAACTGTGCCTTCTGCCGGAGAAGCCCTGGTTCCACTGAAGACCATGATGCCAGCCTGGGGGGACACACTGGGCCAGTGGGAAACTCAGAGGGCAAAGGTCACGTGGCACAGTGTAGAGTGGACCCCTCCCACATCTGAGGTCTGTTTGTGAAGGGCCTGTGTTGTGCTCGGAGCAACCCTCTGCAGGACAGGCTCTGCCCACGTCTTAGTGGGAGTGCCCAACGGGCCTCTGAAGGCCAGCTCTAGGCAGAACTCTGAGGCAAATCTATCTTTGAACAGACAGCTGTAACGCCAGTGCTGGGCCTCAAGGAGGCTGGGGGGCTGAGTGGTTAGGAGCACGGGTTTCAGACTCAGCCATACCTGGGCCTGAATCCCAGCCATGCTGCTTCCGGGCACATGACTCTGCGTCTCCGAGCTTCTGCTTCCCTGTCTGTGACTTTGGGCTTGTAAGTGAGGACTGAATGAGACGGCACAGAAAGTGGGCACCTGGCGCATTTCAGTAAATGCTCGCTGACCCCGTCACTGCATCACTCAACCAAACCCCATTTCCTCTAGGCACTGCCCTCAACGCTCTGCGTGTTCTGGCTGTCCCCACGCCCTGCTCGGATGCCAACTCCCTCTGGCACACTGGGATGGACTCTCCAGCGTGGGCCCCGGCTAGGGCAGAAAGGGAGGTTCAGAGAGGCCTGCCCAAGACCACATAGTTGGTAACACAGAGCTGGGACCTGACACCAGGTCTTCCCATTCCAAGCCCAGGGCTCTATCATCTGCACCCTCGTGTGAATGAGACACGAGGTCAGATGACCACTAGAAAGTGGCAGGCATGACGACCAGGGTCTGGCTGTTCTAAGCGTAAGAGGGTTAGGAAATCATACTGGAAGGTGAACTGTCATAAAGGGGACCTTCTCGCTGGTGACCGTGAGTCTCTTTTCCCAAAGGAGCCTGAGGCATGCTCCTCCTTTCTACCCCAGGCAGCCTCTCTGTAGACTCTTTCCTCTGCCTGAATGTCCTGCCCCTACCGGGAGGAGCATTTACTGTTTTCTGTCATCTACAGGCTATTTCTCCCTCTCTGGCGGTAGCTGTCTGATTCCTTCTGGGGAATCTTCTACTCCTCGTTAGTCTACACACATTCTACTCCAGTCCCCAGGCTAGCCCTGACTGGCCCAGCCACTGACCCAAGATGAACCAATGAGACTTTTGCTTAAATTGTTGGGGGTGTTCTTCTTTTTCCTGAAGCCACTGAGCTGACCTGTTGGATACAGCTTGGAGCTGTGGCCACACTACCACGCACCACCCTGCTTGGGCGCGGAGAACGCTAAGAAGTGGAGAAAGGCAGGTCCTCATTGACATTTTTGCCCCTGGATCCAGCCATACCTGAAGCCAAGGATGCTTAGACGTCTCAGTTACATTTAGCTAATCAATGTTCTTTTTGAGTAATCCATTTTGACTGGGTTTCTGTCATCTGCAACTAAAACAGTTCTGACTAAAACAAGATCTCACAGCCAGTAAGTGGCAGCATTTGGATCAAAGCCCAGGATCTTAACCACTCTATTAAACTGGCATCATCTCTTCCTCTAATCTTTATGCCAGTTCCTAGCAACAACCCACGCCCATCAATAATCCCAACAGCTGACGTTTGCTCAGGGCTTGACAGCCCAGAAACTGCTCACACATACCACTTTTAAAAAAAAACAATTGAGATATACTTCATATACCATAAAATTCACCTTTTTAAAGTGTACAATTCAGTGGTTTTTAGTATATTCACAAGGCTGTGCAACCATGACCATCACCCGATTCCAGAACATTTTCATCACCCCCAAAAGATACCCAGTACCCACAAACAGCCTCTTCCCCTTTCCCCCTCCCCCCAGCTCCTGGCAACCACGAATCTGCTGGATCTACCTCTTCTGGACACACACCACCACTTTTTTTTTTTTTTAAAGATTTTATTTATTTATTTGAGAGAGAGAATGAGAGAGAGAAAGCATGAGAGGGGGGAGGGTCAGAGGGAGAAGCAGACTCCCTGCCGAGCAGGGAGCCCGATGTGGGACTCGATCCCAGGACTCCAGGATCATGACCTGAGCCGAAGGCAGTCGCCCAACCAACTGAGCCACACAGGCGCCCCCCCCCTTTTTTTTTTCTTTTTTTAAAGACACATCACCACTTTTAAGTCCATATAAACCTTGTGAAGTAGCCACTAGAGAGAGGGACACTAGAAGCAAAGTGGCTAAGAGTGCGGCTTCTGGTGTCACCCGCCCAGTTTCAAATCCAAGTTCTGATGTTCACTAGCTGTGTGACCTTGTGCAAATGACTTAACCTCTCTGAGCCCAAGATTCTCCATCTATATAATTGAATAAGCTTAACACGAGGATTCCATGAGTATCATCTAGATGCTTAGCAGTCAGTGCTCCAGAAATACCAGCTCGTTCTGCTGTCATTACCACACGTTACCGATGAGGACAGAGAGGCAACACAGGGGTTAAGGGGCGTGCCGAAGGCCACACAGAACAGGCTGCTGGGCCCCAAGTCTCCTGACTGAGTTCTCTGCATTTTCCATTACACCACGCTGGCCTAGCTGTTCCTCCACGAATGCCTGGCCCTCCCCGTACTCTCTTGTGCCAAGTTACTTTTGGAAAAAGCCAAGGTTACTCGGCAGACAAGAGGAAGGGGAGGGTGGGATCACGAAATCATCTTACTTCAGGGGGTCACAGCCCCATGCGGGCTGGCCTCCTTGCCTGGTCCTTGAGAACAGCTGACTTTGGCTGGTGGGGTCCTGCCCTCCTCTCTTCCAGTTCCCCGCTCTGGGGTGTGGGGGTTGGGGAGCAGGCCACTTCTAGGACAGCGGGACCCTCTGGAATTCCGTGATGTTCCCACTCCAGCCACCCATCTGGGACTCTTTAAAGCTGGCTGAAGCACTGCCTTTAGACTATCAGGGAGGGGCATCTGAAGCAGCTGTTTATGTTATAGCAAACCCCCAATTATTGCCAATTATGCCGAGTGGGGGAGAAAACCTCATTTTTAAGTTCTGGAAGAAATAAGAAAGTTGAGTCAGAACAGGAGAGTCAGGGAGGACAGGCTTTGGGCCAGGGAGACTCGTGATCATACTCTGGCTCAAGCATTCCCAAATGATGTCACCTCGGGCAAGTCTCATCTGAACAGAGGGACAGCTAATGACAGTTAATGTGCTTACTGAGCGAGGCACATCTTGAGTAACGGTCACAATGAATGCACGAGGAAAGTGTTTTCACTCTTAACATGCAGATGGGGAGACTGAGTCTCAGAAACACACAGAGGTGACACCAAGCTGAGATGTGAAAGGCAGAGCTGAGATTGGAAACATCTGTCTAATCCCAAAAGTCCAGGTCTAAAGCCCTGGGTATGCTGCCTCATTGGCTGCAGAACAACAGCTATTAACATTTCCAGAGTTTCTCTCCACCCCGTCCTCATCCAACCTCTCCTCCTCCAGATGATGCTGTACCAAATGCCCAGACCCCTCTGGCCACAGCCGACAGTCTCGGAGGTGGATCCAGCACCCCTGGGACCATCAGATTCTTTCTCTCCTGGAGACTGGACCCAGCACCTAGAAACGCCAGAGTGTGGGCAACACGGAAGGACATTTCCACTGGGGGACTGCAGTGCTATCTGGGGATGTGGGCCAATGGTCCAGGGAGGAAGCTGGTCCGAAGAGGCCATCAGGAAAACAGAGTAGGCTCGATGGGAGACCCTGTGGCCACAGCGAGAGATGGCTGGGGAGCTGCTAGGCCTCCGAGGGCCGTTCAGTTGCTGGCTCTGGGGCCCTGTGAGGCCAGCTGCATTTCCTGCTCTGGGGTCCGTGGGGCACACCTGCCTCTTCCCGTAAATCGACCCTACTCCTTCCTCTCTTCCTGCCTAAGCTGCTCCAGGGGTGTTGGCTCTGTGGATGTCCATAATCCCCAGGATAGCAATCCTGATTGTAGCAGTTCTATTGTTTCATTGTTCTCTGCCCTCTGTTATCCTTTTGGAGGTACCAGGCAGGCAAGAGGCTTCTGGAAGCAAAATACAGGTAGTCCTCCCTACACAGACCCGCTGTGCGTGAAAAGTCCGTTGAGCAACTTGCAAAAGTGTTTACCCAACATTCAATGTCTGAACTGAAGACCTGCTGTAATAGATCCGCATAGATCACCCCTGCATCTGGGTAAGAGGGTATGGATCTCGGTCATTCTCAGACAGGACTATTCCTCCTGCTCATGGCGTTCAAAGGTGTTGGGCATCATCTTCCTTGCCTTTCCCCCAGGGTTCAGCCCCTTCCTGGCCCCCATCCTGCTCCTGCCAAGTCTGTTTTAGATAGTACCTTAGCATCTTTAACATATAGTCTCTTTGTGTATTTACATGTTTGCTGTAGAACAGAAGGAAATATACATATGGTACTGTTTGATTTAGTTGCATTTTATGAACACAAAATGCCACTAACGAGTTCAGTGCATTTTAATAATTAGGTAACTGGTGTCTCAGTTGGTTTACATTACGCAATGACTCTTGGCAGCTTGTTATGTAGGCGTTTGAGATTGTTTTAGTGATATTGGGGAAACTGGTTAGGAGCACATTATTATCTCGCCTCCCCCTTTAAAATAATGAAATACAGATTCTGAAAACTCTTTATTTAACATTTTTAGGAATGGATTAGGTCCATACGACCAAGGCTGCCTGTGGTTAATATCACCCAAGCTTCCGAGAGAACATGTGAGGTCAAGACACGGGATGGTATGCAGAGGACACTGCGTTCACTGGGACTTCTGGGAAATGGCCTTTCACTCTTTCCTGCTGAGTATGAGCCCAGAGCATTTTGTAACCCTGTGGGATCTGAGGATAAAGCCAACACCATGAAAGCAGGAATGCAGGAGGAGAGGAAGGATCTGGGTGAGGTGGTACTGTGAAAACCCTGGATCAAGCTGTGCCTGAAGCCGAGAAGGTTTTTTTCCTCCTGGGATAGTCAAACGTGTGCTCCACAGATTTGTGTGTCATTCTTGCACGGGGACCGTCTTAATTTCTGTATCATTCTGATTTCAGTACCTGTGCTGCTAAAGTAAGCACATGGACATCATTTTTAAATCTAGGAAATAAAAAAGAACACTATGTGTCTGCCATGGGTGAGGGTCTAGGCTCTGACATCAACATGGAAAGTTAGTCCGATTCAACTTCTTCCTACACCGCAGCTCACTGGACACTCCAAATCCTTACCTGGAGGTCAAAGAACTTGCTGTAGCGCCGGTAAATGGCCTCGGTGGAGCCGCTGGACCATGTAACCCGGATGATATAGACCTACAAGAGGGACAGAGGAGATGGGCATTAACACCAAGGGAGCCCTGCCTTCTCCAGGACTCTGGAGCAAAGCACAGGGTTGAGTCAGAGAGACCTGGGTTTGAATCTCAGCTCTGCCGCCGACCAGCAGTATGGCTTTGGACAAGTTACCTGCTCTCTCTGGGCCTCAGCTTCCTCCACAATAATATGGGTATAACCCCCACCTCTGAGAGCTATACAAAGGATTAAATGAAATCAAGAATGAGAAAGCATTAGCACCCAGCTCATCTCAGGAGATGGTGTTCTTTTCAGCACTGTAGGGATTTCTTGCTTTCCACTCAATCCACAGAGCCCCGGGGCTGGCTATTTTTCCAGTCATTCTTAAAAAGAATCAGCTCTGGGGCTTTTGCTCCAACCTTTGAGAAAGTCAAGCTCTGTTTTCTTTGAAGTTGGTTGGCTATCAGTATGGGGACCTGGAGCTGCTGGGGGCCATCTCCTCACCGCTTGGAAGGAGCCTGCCTGAGTATGAAGCCGTAGATTCCTATACCACAGTCTGACCCTGAGATCCAGCTCTGCTTGAAGCTCAATCTACTCCTGTTCTGTCAAGTTTTCTGAGCCAATACATCTTGGGCCAAAGCTGCCTTCTCAAGTTATTTTTGAAGCCAGTTTAAGTTGGGTTTCTGACACATGTAATCTAGTCCTGACTAATGCAGGATGGGAGGTAGGAGAGAGCTCTCTGAAGCCTGGAGACATCACGGCGTACTTTGAAGCACTTGGAAATGTTACTAGGAAACTTTCATTCAAAATGCGACAAGTTGGAGCAACTATGTGGGGGCTGGGGCCAGAGACCAGTGTGAACGCCAGGGACTTGCAGAAGAAGGGTCTCCAGGTGAGAAGAGATGAATAATGGAAAGATAAATCAGGACAAGATGGGGAGTGCCAAGCTAAGTCCACCAGGCATGACCTCTCCAAATCCAACACGCATTTTATTTCAAAGAAGCATGACAGAGAGGAAGAAACATGAGCTCTAGAGTCAAGAAGCTCTAGACTCACACAATTTCCTAACCCTCAGAGCCACAGCTTCCGTAACTGTAAGGTGGGGTCAGCAAGTCCATCTCACCCAGAGCTGTGATGATTATTAGAGGCCAAGCTCCGAGCTCTTTGCCTGGCAGAAAGAAAAAGGTCAAGAACTTTTAGTACCCTGCACTCTGATTCTCCAATGCCTGCCCCATCCCTGCTCATAAAAAAGAGATTAATTCAATGTCAGGGGTTTGGGCATCCCGGCCCACCCCCCTCCCTTGTTTGTGCTCCCCAGTCCTGGGGCCTTCACGGAGCCAAAGAACAGGTCAAGGCATCCTTTAGAAATCCCCTTGGAAAGGCGATTTTCTGACAAAAAAGAACTCTGTCTCTAAAGCCACCTGAGTAGTTGTCAGTTTTATTTAAAAGAACTTCAATCCTGCCTCATCAAGACTCCAGCACAGAGATTTTGAATGGCTCCCATTTGTCATTCATTCATTCACTGTACAACATTTAGTAAGTACCTCTTGAGTGCCAGGCACTCTGCTGGGTGCTGGGACACAATGAGGAACAAGAGACACCTAGACCTTGCCCTTGGAGAGTGGGAAGATGGACAACAGACCAGCAGACAAGCAAGTAGGTATGTCATTTTAAGTTGCATTCAATGCTTAGGAAGGCCCCCGGAGCCTGCTGTGAGTGCACGAGGCAGGGAGGTGGGGCAGCTGGGTGTCCTTGGAAGGCAAGGCCTATCTGAGGAAGCAAGCACTGAACGGAGACCTGAAGGACGAGGAGCTGGCCAGGAGAAGAGCTGAGAACAGAGTATTCCGGGCAGAGAGAAGACGAGTAAGGATACGGAGGCCAGGAAAGGCTGGACATGTCTGAGGTACAGGAAGACTGTCATGGCAAGCAGAGCCGGGGGAGGAGGGAGGCAGGGGCGGGGAGGCAGGCAGCGGTGGCATCATGAGGGGTTTGCAGGCCACAGGGAGGAGATGGGATTTTGTTCTATTAAAGAGTTTCAAGGGGTGGGGTTGTGTGACACGATTTAATGTATGTGTTTAAATATGTTTCCTATATATCCTTCTGGCCACTGCGAAAAATGGTGTGACGAGGAGCAGGGACACCACTAAGGAGGCCTTTCCATCACTGAACGGGACTCAGCCAATCCAATGGCCCCAACTTCCAGATGGGTAAATTGAGGCCCAGAGAAGACCATACCAACAGTCCTGTCACCGCGGCATGCTTAAGCGAAGTTTGGATGACTATTTGTCAAGAACAATGCTAATGTGGATTAAAAAACAAAGAAAAAAAAAAAAAGACTGATCATCAAAGTCATTGTTTTCCTAAAAGCAACCAAAAAAAGCATTCCCATAAATGGAAAAAAAAAATTCTGCTTACACAATTCATTCTCAATCTCTTGTTTATAGTTTTTAAAGCTCTGTACATATGGTACAAGGACTCTGCAGCAGTCCTAATTGGTTTATTGGAATCAACCTCTGAACACAATTTGATGCCTGCATTTTTAGGCACAGATCTAACTTTTTAATGAGAATTGTCCCAATGCAGGGCTTTGGCCTTGCCCAGGGTTTAGGGGTGGGTGAAAGGGCACACCCACTGGGTTCTGACGCCAGCCCTGCTACTGGGGGAGACTCACAGGCACCAATCTCTCTGGCCATGGTGTCCTTCTGTCTTAAACAGGGTGAGTAATTTCCCTTGAGGATTCACAGCAATCATTAATGCATGTGGGGCCTTGCCCAATGCCTGACACACAGGAGGCGGGCAAAGCTAGTTTTTCCCGCATAGCAGTTGATCAATATGCCTGCTTATCTGGTATTCCCCTTCTTGTCTTGGTAACAGCAACTAATTTCCTTTGGAACGTCACCCCTCTCCCTTGCCTAGTCTTTGTGATAGGGAGGGGGCGTGCGTCCCGGGCCTGGCCAACCACACTGTTGCCTGTCCCTGGCCACAACAATGGTTCAGGGACAGGCACGTGACCCAAGCCAGGCCAACGAGACTCAATTCTGGGACTTCTGATGGCATGGTCAGGGAAGAGTCCCCTCTCCCCACCGAGATGGCTAACTGGGAGGAGAACTATGTGGAAAGCATCTGTCACACAGAAGCAAGCAGCCAAGAGGGAGAGAAAGGGCCTGAGTCCTGTGATACCATTTGAACCCTCAGATCCAGCATCCTGGACATTTCACGGCCACAAGCCAAAACCTTCCCTTTCTTGTTTAAGCCAGTTTTAGTGTCTGTTACTTGCCATCAAAGCAGTCTGCCTGACTTTTTTTTTTTTAATTTTTAAAGAGATTTTATTTATTTATTTATTTATTTGCCAGAGAGAGAGAGGGAGAGAAAGAGAGAAAGAGAGAGCACACAAGCAGGGTGAGCAACAGGCAGAGGGAGAAGCAGATTCCCCACTGAACAGGGAGCCCAATGCGGGGCTCGATCCCAGGACCCCAGGATCATGACCTGAGCCGAAGGTAGATGCTTAACCGACTGAGCCACCCAGGTGTCCCCTGACCTTGGCTTTTAGATTCTATCCCAAACCCAGTTAACACTCAGTATCCTGCCGTTAAGGAATTAAAAGCAGATTTTTTCATGGCAGCATTATTCACAACAGCCAGATGATGAACAAAATGTGTTGTATACATACAATATTACATACATATTACTCAGCCTTAAAAAGGAAGGGCATTCTGACTCATGCTATAATGTGGATGAATCCTGAGGACATGATGCTCAGTGAAATAAGCCAGTCACAAAGAACAAATACTGCATGATTCCACTTATATGAGGTACCTAAAATAGTCAAACTCATAGAAACAGAAAGTTGAGTGGTGGTTACCAGGGGATGGTGAGGGGGATGGGGAGTTAGTGTTTAATGGCCGTGGAGTTTCAGTTTGAAAAGATAATGAAAGTTCTGGAGATGGATGGTGGTGACTGCACAAAAGTGTGAATGTACTGTTTTTTTTCTTTAAAGATTATATTTATTTATTTATTTGTCAGAGAGAGAGAGTGAGTGAGAGAGAGAGAGCGCACACGAGCAGGGGGAGCAGCAGGCAGAGGGAGAAGCAGGCTCCCTGCTGAGCAAGGAGCCCGATGCGGGACCCAATCCCAGGACCCTGAGATCATGACCTGAGCTGAAGGCAGATGCTTAACCAACTGAGCCACCCAGGCACCCCGGTGTGAATGTACTTAATGCCACTGAGCTGTACACTTAAAAATGGTTGCAATGGTGACATTTATGTTATATATATTTTTATCACACTTAAAGAAAATAACTTTTAACAAAAGTAGATTTCCTGCAGGGTTTATGTAGTCCATGTCATGTTCCCCTGGAAATGACACTGAAACCTTTTCCACAGAATAGCCCTCAAACCATGTGCTGCACATCTGAGAAAAGTTTGTGTCCAGAATGTATTTTTTTAAAAAAACCTCTCAAAACTCAACAGTAAGGAAACAACATGATCACAAGATGGACAAGAGATCTGAACAGATCCTTCATCAAAGAGGATATACAGATGGCAAATAAGTACACAAGAAGATGTTTGACATCATTAGCCATTAGGGAAAGACAAACTGAAACCATGAGATTATCACTACATATCTATTGGAATGGTTAGAAGAAAAATTACTGACAAATCAACAAAAACAAATGCTGACAAAAATGAGGGGTCACTGGAACTCTCATCCATTGGTGGGAAAGCAAGATGGCACCACCAGTCTGATGGATGCGGAACTACCGGGTGAAAGGTCGTCGATAAGGATAGTCACACGATGTGAGAGTACCACCCCACAGATTACTTTCCCAGCAAAGGGAAAATGCACCTTTTCAATGCAGATCTGGTGGTTAGACTACGACGAGGCAATCAAACCTAGCATCACCAACAGAGAGACAAGCAGACACCCCGAGGTGATGCAATATGAAATATACAAAATCTTCTGTCCAGTATTGTTGCCAAAACATGTAACCTGAATCTCAAGCCTCTTGACCTAAGTTCCAATTTATAGAAAGTAAAGGAGAAAGAGGAACAAGCTAAATGACACCGCAAGGAAACAATCAGACGAATTTTAGAATGTGGGATATTCTAGAAGACTACCAACAGGGCATAATTTGAATGCTGCTTCTTCCAGAAAGTCCTCTCTGACTGCTCCCTTCCTACCAATATTAGGTTGGTCTCCTGCTGCAGATCTCCTTGGCACCCACTTCCTCATCACCAAGTCAATTATACTTGACTGCAACTGCTAGCTGTCTGCTTTCCCACTAGGTTCTAAGTTTTGTGAGAGGAGGGACAGTGCCCATCCTGTTCACGGAGTGCTGTATGTCCAGTGCAGAGCACGATGGGAAGTCTATGCTTCGTGAAAACACTAGAAAGAAACTGAAATGCTAGGAGGTCAAGCTCTCACAGATGGCAATGCCTATCCGAGGCAGGCCTGAGGTCTGTGGGAAGGGTGCCTAGCTCAGCCGTGTCTCTCGGAGGGTCCCACAGGCTTGCCTCTCCACTCTGCTCCGCGCCCTGCTTGGCAACCCCTCCCACTGGCACGTCTGCTGAGAGTCTCAGGGAGCAGCTGGGACTCCTTCCCTCTGGGAATGAAGAAATAGGGACCCCACTGGTCTCTGAAGGCCCTGGAGGGTTTCCTCCTGCTCCCTCACAGGAGGCCTTGAATCGGAATTAGCCACCATAGAAATCCCTTCTTGCTCAACCTCAGCAGCCAGACCTGCGTGATTTACAAGACCCAGACTCCCCAGGCCTGGCTTCCCCTCAGGCTGTGTCATCAGGGCCAGGAGTACTGGGTTTCCTCACTTCCTCTAAGTCAGTACAGAGAGGAACGGTTGGACGGAAGAGCTGTGGGGTGGGGTCTACTGCGACCAGGGTGCTTGGGGCAGAGGTGGGCAGATGGCTGGGCTGTGGTGTCTCCCAAATTTCCAGGAGCCTGCAGGCTAGGCTAACACATCTGACATTCTCCTAGCCAGGAATGTTGGCGCAGAAGTGCAGTGACCCACCTGAGGTCACGAGTTTTGACATTCAGAGTGAGGACTGACGCAGGCTCCCTCTAACCCTGACAGCCTTGCCGAGGCAGGAATCATGCCTCCACCCCAGCAGCTACACTACAGCTGGGCTGTGGGTCTGCAGGCACATGCAAGCTCGTTCTTCCATTTGTGAGAGCCCACCAGGAAGCCGTGGAGTTTGGGGTTAAGATGGCCTAGATTCACCTCTGCTTTCATCTTGACTAGTTGCGTGGTCTTGGGAAAGTGGTTTAAACTCTCTGTGACTCAGCTTCCTCCCTGTGAAAAACAGGGATCGTAACAGTATCAACCTCAGAGTTGGGGTGACGATTATGTGAGGATGTGCATGCAGAGTGCCTCACACAGGGCCTGCATGGGGTAAAAGCGATCATGATCATCATCACTATGAGCCAAACACAGGGGCATAAAGCTGAGGGAGACCTGGTCTCTGCTCACTGCTTCTATACCCGCTCCTCCCACAGCCCACCCACCTGCGCCTAGTCCCCCATCCCCAGGGCCCTGCCTCTTTCCTGGTCTTCTCTAGGCCCCGAGGGGGTCAGAGGCCTAGAACACAGGTCCAGCTCACCTGAGCCTGTCAGAAGTCAGGGCCCTGTCCCCTCCACATGAGTGTCTGCGGGGAAGGCCCTGCCACCTCCCACCCCCATCCCCAGGCCTCAGCCTCAGCGGAGGGGAACTGCGTCCGGCCCAAAGGCAGCGTCCCCACGTAGCCATGAGCTTGCTTGGTGCCAGGGCTTCACCTACCCTGGCCTTTCCTCTTCTACCTAGGGTTGATGACTGTTCGAGTCCTAGGTCAGTGCGACCGTGCCAGGAAGTGCCCCACAAAGGACAAAGAACCAATCTACTCATGGATGTTGTGAGGGGTGGCCTGGGCCATGGTGACCCACCTTCCGATGACTACCCTGTCCTGAGGCCTCCAGAAGTTACTTTTCCTTGACTTACACTGCTTTCAGAAGACAGAAAAGAAAAAAGAAAAAAAAAAAAAAAAAGCCCTCTGGCAGATGCTGAGAGTCCTTTTTGGACCCCCCACTTGAGAAGTGCCACCTGTCCTGCCCATCTCACGGCCCCAGCTGACTGTGCAGGGTGGGCCAATCAGCTTCTCTCAGGAATCTGGAATCAGACCAGATGTCAGCACCAGCCAGAGCCACCTCCACACTTGGTGACAGACATCTGGTATGCAGAAAGGGACAAATGAAGGGGAGGCACAGGAGAGAATCGGCAAGAGCCTGGCCTGGCTCCTGCCCGTGCTCTGGTTCCTGCTTCTGTGACACACAACAGGGACCTGGGCCTTTTGGCATGAGGAGGGTTTTTATGCAACTAAAAGAATTCTATGACATAGAGAAGAAAGTTCGGGCACTATATTAGGTAAAAAGAATAGGCTAAAAGAAAAATGAATCTCAATCTCAAAAAAGTTACATATACTGTATGTAAGAGTATGCGTGTGCATGTACATACATCATTTCTGGTAGTGATGCTCTATAAAGTCTTTGTGAACACTGATTTAGCAAATACCGAACCACTGCTCCTGGGGGAAATACAAGGGCAGGGTCCTGCAAGCCTCTCGTCACAACATTTTCATGAACGGACCCATATATAGCTTGGTTGTTTCTGTTTAAAGACACCTTATTCAATGTGTACTGTAAATGCATTAACATTGAACTCCAGGCCAGCGACACTGTACCTCACGCCTAAACGAAGCTTATCTAACATACGTGTTTTCCCCATGAAGACACATCATAGCCTTCCCGAGCTTAGGAATGCCAGACAGCACTTTAGCACGATGTGTGGGGTCATTTCAAACAGTGAAATAACCAACAGGAAGTACAAAAATGTAACAAAAAAAGAAAAAGAGAACAGTGGCACTGAAGGGATCATGAAAAAGACACTTGCTTCGAGGATCAGAGCTGAAAGCAGAAGGCAGAGTGTCACCTTGCCCAGCCTCAGCTGGGCACGCGCACAGCGGGTGACACACACGTTTTGCTGCTCTGCACACGCCCGTGTCCACGAGGGACCACGGAGGTGCTACGAGCATTGAAGTTGGATCACAAATAAATTTTAGCAAGCAGGCGAATCCCCGAATACGGAATTTACAAATGTGGCAGATTCACTGCACAGTATATAAATGTGTGTCTGTGTTGCGTATATAAACCAGTGAGATACACAGATTATATATCATATATAGGGTGTGCTTTGGGTTGGCAGGAAAAGTAGGATTTTTTCAATTCTGTTTTTTTTTTTTTTAAAGATTTTTATTTATTTGACAGAGAGAGACACAGTGAGAGAGGGAACACAAGCAGGGGGAGTGGGAGACGGAGAAGCAGGCTCCCTGCGCGGGGAACCCGATGCGGGGCTCGATCCCAGAACCCTGGGATCATGACCTGAGCCGAAGGCAGACGCTTAACAACTGAGCCACCCAGGTGCCCCTCAATTCTGTTTTTGAAGCTTTGTCTTTTTCAGATTTTCTTTTATAATCAGAAAAAAAGATGCCACTATCCCAGGAGGACAAAAGGAAAGGGTCTGTGGCCCACTTTCTTGTCTTGCGCCCCAGGACAGCATCTTCTCTGGGTCTAGGTACAGCGGATAGCCCAGGTGGGGGTGTGGGGTGGGAGGAAGCTGGGAGTTGGCAGATGGGGCCTTAGCTCTGTGAGTTAGGGTAAGTCCTCTCCCTCTTTGAGCCTTTGTTCTCTGAAAAATGGGGATAAAAATGCTTGTCTTTTCAACCTTATGGGCACTGTAAGATCGAATGAGATTTTTTTTTTCCCAAAAGCTCCAGAAATGGAATCTATGTTGACTAGAATCTTAGCTGCGGCCGGCGCTTGAGGGAGGGTGTTTGATGTGTGCTTCCTAAGCCCTCGGTCCTCACCTCCCTTGGCATCTGCGGCCCATGAGGGTGGAGGCTCCCAGTGCCTGGAGGGCCCCCATTAAGCATGCAGAAATTTAGGTCTCATTTCCAAGTGACAACAGCCAACAGGTCAGTTTGTCCATGAATAAAGATTTAAATCAGAACAAAGCTTAGAGGCCCTCGAGACAGGCCAGGAGCTGGGTCTGGGCAAAACTAAGTGATGGGCCTGAAACAGGCCAAGCGCCTCCGTAGGCCCCAGCAGCCCCAGTAAACTGACATCCCTATCCCTGCAGACCCACTGGCCAGATCTCTGCCCAGGCTGCCGCTCCTGGAAGGGCCCCAGCGCTCCATCCGTAAGCCCTCTGCCGTCCCCACGCAGCAGGACATGAGGACATGAGACAGCTGCCTCCCCGCCTCACGAGTGCTGTGATCTCATACGTTCTCATCATAAGAACTCGAAAACATGAGAAGGCGTTTCTGCCCTGTGAATAAAATCTCTGAGGTGCGGGGGAACGTCCTCCAATATCACTTTGCTTTGCAAATCTATTTAGTGGGGTTTTCGAGGGTTGGCAAAGAACCCAGCTGACAGTCCCAGCTGAGACTATTTAGAAGGGGTGGGCCGCTGCACTCATCAAGACAAAGTGATTACGTTTTGGTCTGGGTTGCAATGGCCAGAGCTTTTAATTTTGGGGGAACGATTGTGGGTGTAGGTGGGGAAGGATCCGGTCCAAGGGCTTTTCAAAGTGACAGTCTTTCCTAAGATCACTGTGTCTCAAGGTATTCAGAAGCTTGGGGTACACGAGCTGGTGTGAGCTGACACACGATCTCAGCACTAAACTGCAGGGAATCCCAGAGAGACAAAGTTAGTCTCTGCCATTCCCTTCCCTTTGGAAGTTTGGCAATAATGGTTTTTGAACACTCTCTCCAACACTTGCTGGTCTCTTTTCTTAAAGAGGAGACAGAAGACCTCAGGGCAGGCAACACTAGCCAGGAAGAACTTGAACACACTGATTTTCCTTTTCCTTTCTATTTAGTTTCCTTCTGTTTCTAGCAAGTACTACGGGTTTTCCATTTATGGGAGACGGCAAAAGCAGTACCTTTAAAAATAATTTAAGTTAAAAAATGGAGTCAAGCTGAAGAAGAACACTGAATTAAGCAGATGGAGCACAGGGGTTTGTGGACATGTTGGACACTGAGACGGTGCCCGGAGGAGGATGGAGAATGAGGACAGTACTGTTGCAGGGACTCCCTTGCCATTCTCACTCTATTTGGACTTCTGTTGTTTGCCGGCCAATGAGCCTACAACACTTCTCAAGTGGGAAGCCCTCTCCTGGCTCCACAATGCTGGTGGGCTGTCTGAAGATGGAAGAAAATATCTAAAGAGAGGGCACCAGTGGGGTAGAGGGGGCTGAGACTGTTTTCCTGCAGAGGCTGTGAGAAATTGCATTAGCAAGACAGAGATCTGTGATCCATTAGCAATGTCTGCCATGGGCACGGGGATTGTAGGATGTGTGCTGCATACTCAGCATCCCTAATCTGGATCAACCCCTCCATTTACAAATGGGGATACGGATGGGCCAAGAGGTGCAGCAACCTGCCAAGGGTTACACTCTCAGCCATGGACTCTTTCCACTTCCATGGCAGTGTCCAAATTTCTACCCAAGATCCTCTGGCCTCCTGCACAATGACTTGTCCAGAGAACTTTAGAACTGATGAAGCCAGTGGTTAGATTGGCCCGTAAGAAGTCCCTGATCCTGGTGAGGTGGCTGGGTCTCTGCGCTCTCCACCCTGGTTTCCATTAGGCAGCACCACTTCAGGCTCTTCTATATATGGAGGAGGGTGTAACCCAGCAGCCAGCCAGCCCAGCTGCCAGACCCTAGGGGTCCATGCTGCCACCAGGCAACCGTCGGTGCAGGTTCCAACAGGGCCTGGGCTCTTCCGCTCTCCACAGCCCTCCTTTGCCTGCTTCAGGCTGACAGCAGGGGACTCTAAGACTTGCAAATATTTGAAAACCCTGCTCCAGACCATCCCTTATTTTATAGTTGGAGTTATGAGGTCAGAGAGGGGAAGGGACTTGCCCAGGCCATGCAAAGAGCGGACTGGAAGGTGGGAGCCAGACCCAGGGGTCCTCCTGGGAGGTGCTGAGGATGCAGGAGCTCTGTTCCAAAATGCTATTTCTCAGATCTGAGGAGCAGCAGAGCCCCTTTTAGACGGAAGGAGGAAAACCCGTCTCTTATGCAGCACACTGAGGGGCTCGGGCTTCTGCTCACAAGCCACATAATTTCTGCAGCGAGGCCTTAGCCCGGGATAACGGAAGCGGTCCTGTGCCGCAACTTAAATACAAAAGCACGTGCTGCCCTGAAATCAGGCAGCGGTGTTAAGTTTCAAGAGCCAGAGGAACCCACTTCCTGTAGAGAAGGCTCCCGGGAATACGTCTAAGGGCACCCAGGAGACAGCAGACCCTGGTTTAAGAAACCGACTTTAAAAGATGGGCGCAACCCCCTCCCCCCTTAAGCTCCCTCACTAACTGGGTTTTCTGGGTTGGCGGATCCCGGGACAGCCTGGTAAATGACTGGCTGGGCTCCAGATCCACCTCTCCGGCAATATGCTGTCCTGGCCCGAGGTGGAGGAGCCCAGTGTGAGGGGGTGGGAGGCAGGGAGGGAGAGAAAGAGAGAAGGGTGGAGGAGAGAGGGAGGGAGCAGAGGCAGTTGGATGCGTTCTGAGGGCTTAACTAATGGGAAACATGATTCTGCTGCTCCCCGTGGAGACCACGAGTTCCTCTGGTTCCGATCTGTCGGCTCTCCCCAGCTGTCTACCCAACATCTGGCCTATGTAGGTCAGCACTCCCAACCTCCTTTTGCAATTGCAACACCCTGCAGTTTGTCTGATTGCCCAACACCCCCAGAGCAGCATCGCCGCCGGAAGGGCTGAGGATCGTGTATTTATCTTTCCAGAGAAAGGACATTAAGTTCATTCCTGGAGAAATGCTGCCAAGTGTCACGATGCCCCGGAGACCCAGGAGGTGACGGCAGGGTGTCTCGGTGGGGCGAGACCAGGGTGAGTGGGGGCCCAAGACAAGACCAGTGACCATGTTGGGGACGGTGCTGCTGTGCTCTGGCCCTGTGCTGAGCGCTTTACGAACACAGTGTGCAATCCTCAGCGGCTGCCCGCCAGGAGGGTGGGGCTGCCCTCAGGACAGAGGCGGAAACCCAAGCCCGGAATGGAGTGGAGTGGTGTGGAGTGGTGACGTGGCCTGCCTGAGGTCACACAGTTGGGAAGAACAAGCAACATCAGGGATTGAATCCCAGCCCTTTCAGCCTCTGAGGTCCCCTGTCCTCCTAGCTTCCCAAGGCCAGGCCTCAGGTGTCCTGGCCCCAGGCCAGAACTTTCCCGTCCTCACATCAGCGTCAGGAAGCACCATGTTCAGGCTTCACAGCTAAGTGACACACTGGGGGTGGCCGGCTGCCAATTTTCCTTTTTTTCCCCTCAATCTTTTCAATTAAGTGAATGCTTGGAAAGGGGCCCAAATACAAGTGCTGGAAGCACAGGCTGCAGGTAAGATGCTCTGGTTTAGGACTGTGTTCCCACCGCTCCTTGTCCATAGCGTACGTGGTGACTGCGCAGGTGGGGCCTAGGGTCTCTGACTCCCCGTGGGCAGAGGGGTGCCAGGCTGGGATGAAAATCTAATTGTCTCCTCTGCTTCAAACACTTCAGTTCATTCACCCACTCACGCATTCAGCAAATAAGACAGAGTGCCTACTGTGTACGAAGCTCCCTTCCAAGGGCTGGGGCTCTGGCCATGAAGGAGACAGAAGCCCCTGCCCTTCTGGAGCTTTCCGCCTTGTCAAGGAAGGCAACAACAGCATGCTGTGGGGCTTAGGGGGCCTCCTCCCGCTCTGACCCAGCCTGACTCTCCCTTGCCTCCTGGCTTTGCACGTGCCATGGCCTCCGGCAGGAATATCTCTCCCTTTGCTTGGCTAGCACCTCTTTATTTCTTAGATGTCAACTTAGGGAGCCTCTGGAGACCTCAGATCTGGCTCTGTTCCCATTCTCTGGGTTCCCACAACGACAGGGGCTGCCCTCTCTCAGTACACATGCCTCTGAGTGTGCTGTTTTGTCCCCCCCTCTCCCACGTCTGTCTCGGGCACCATGCTTTTGCCAGTGCCTGGTGACATTAGGCTCTTGGGAAATGTCTGGTGAAAGACAAAAAGGCAGATGGACAGAAAGACAGGCAGGCAAAGAGACAAAAAGCCAAGACAGGGCCACAGAGTCATAAATCAAGGTGACCTCACTCAAGGCTCTCTTGTGTCTGGAGAGTAACAATGCTCTTGAAATGGCTGAATGGACAGCTTAACTGCCAAGGGTACTAGAAACAGAACCAGCTTTGTGACAGAGGAGAATGCAGGCATGGGGCCCGGCCCTGGAAGAGAAGTCCACATCTCACCCCCAGGCTTCTCACAACAGGCCACAGAGAGAAAGAGAACATCACAGGAGCAAGTTCAACTACAAGTGCAGGCATCATCCCACTGCATTCAAGAGTTAGGCCAGCCTGAGGGAATTCTCTGGAGGGGGAGGGGAGGATGAGGAAACTGTTCTGTATCCTGTCTGTGGTGGTGGTCACAAGAACCCACACATGCATAAAAACTCAGAATGCTATATCAAAAAGGAATTTTACTGCACACAACTAAAATTTAAAAATAATAAATATACACACACCAATCACTCCTTAATGTTATTAAAAAACAGACGGGCACTGGCTTTAGAGTACCCGGGTATGAATCTTGGCCCTATAGCTTGAAGCTGCTGTGTGACTTTGTGAGTCAATGCATGGCTCCGAGCCTCCACTTTCTCATCTGTAAAATGGAGAGAACAGTATCTACTTTTTAAGGTTGGCTAAGGATTACAGGAACTAATGCATGACAGGTGCTTGGCACACTGCCTGACTACAGGCAGCTTCCAGCACTATCACTGATAACCCCATTACAGAGATGAGGCACTGGAGGCTCAGACAGTCTGTCTCTCCTGGGCCAACTCAAATCTTCCGAGGTAAGCTATGTTGAAAGGAAAAGTCAGGAATGTCATGCTGTGAAACCCAATCAACTGTCCCCTCCTCGTGTGCCCACACACAGAGCTGCCCACCCTTGGAGCCTGTCTTTCCGTCACTGCCGGAGTCTCATCCAGATGGTGGGCAGCAGGAACCACTTCCAAGCTGGCCAGGCTACCTCAATTCTTCTAGACTGAGACACAGAATTGGTGGAAACACTTGCTGGTCCGGGTGCGCAGCTCCAGCTTGGGCCTCAGCTGCCAACACACGTCCTCGCACACATCTGGCCTGAAGCAGGATGGGGAACTTTCCAATGGCAAGCAGAGGTGCTGGCAGCTGGAGTCCCGGCTTGCTGAAACCAACCTGAAGGCTGGCTTTCTAGGAAAGCCTCCAGCACAGGCACTTAGGGCTTGTGGGATCTCCACGGCTGCCAGGCCTCAGAGGAGCCCCGGGCCATGCAGGAAACAGCTGAGAGATTTCACGTTGGGGCCTCTCCTGTGTGAACAGGGCTGCCTAGAGAGAACTGGGCAGCCAACATGAGCACCCACTATGTGCGAGGCACACAGACAGTAGGGATAAAGCTGCCCAGGTAATGAAAAACAATCAAAATGGGCCACACTTATTGGGCTGATCAGGGACTATGCCAAGTACTTCATTTACGTTATGTCGTGAGATCTGGAGACTCAGAAAAGGTAACTGGCTTACCCAAGGTCACAGAGCCACGGTGTGACAGAGCCAAGATCTAAACCCCAGCTGTGTGACATGGTGGGGAAAAGCTCAGTTATGTGTGGTCGGAGGGGTCTCAGCTCTTACCTAAAGGGTCCAGCACAGTGCCTGGCACATAGGGGGTCTCAATAGAGAAGACATTAGTTGAATCCTCTCAGGGCCACAGATCCCCTAAGAAGCACTCTCTAGCCACTGTGGGGGCACAGAGGGGATGAGGGTTCATTCTGCAGGGGGCGCTTAGAGAGACTCTCCAGATGAAAAAAAACAACTGCTCTGGATCTTGAGGGATGAGTAGGAGTTTTCTGAATGAGGACCAACACCTAATGACCACTTACTAAATCCCCAGCACTCTGCTCTCAGGAAACCCTACAGAGTGAACCCTACTATCCACCCCATTTCATAGCGGAGAAAACCGACATTCAGACAGTTTAGGTCACTGGCCCAAAGCCATGCAGCTGGTTAAGGAGGATGCCAGAATTTGAACCCAGATTTGTTTTACTTCAGAATGCCCAATCCTAACCAAGAAGACGAGGTGAAAAGTGAGTCATGTGGATCATAAGCAACTGTGTTTACTTCCCCTGTTCCCAAGAACAGCAGAGCTGAGAATCCTGCCTCTACCACTTACCAGCCAGGTGACTTCGGGCAACAACTCTCTGTTTTGAAAAGTAAATGAGGCCACACATGGGAAGCCGAGGACAGCGCTGCGAGCAGTAGGTGCTCTCTAATGTGTAGATGAAATGGGCTCATAAACCAGTGTTCAGCACCAACCACACTTACTATCCCTGACAGGTTCTCAAACCTGGTTGCACAGTACATTTGGGGTACTTGTTAAAACTTCAGAGTTTGACCCTAGCGAGCCCCTCCCACTGCCTGGGTTCAAACCTTGGCCCTGTTACTTCCTAGCTGCATGGGCCTGGGCAAGTCCTTTCTCAGCCCAAGTCCTATCTCAGCCTACTTCTCCATCTATAAAATGGGGGTAATAGTGGTGCCTACCTCATGGGGTGATGGTAAGGATCAGGTGATTCAAAGCATGCAAAGCTCTAAGCACAGCATCAGGTTCACAGTAGCTACTCAGTAAAGAATGGTTGTTGTTACTTCTCCCCCAACCTAGAGTCAGTGGGTGCAAAGATAATGACATGTTATGTAGAAGCCTGACTATTCTTTTTTTTTTTTTTTTAAAGATTTTATTTATTTGACACAGAGAGCGAGCGAGCACAAGTAGGCAGAGCGGCAGAGGGAGAGGGAGAAGCAGGCTCTCTGCTGAGCAGGCAGCCCGATGTGGGGCTCGATCCCAGGACCCTGGGATCATGACCCGAGCTGAAGGCAGTCGCTTAACCGACTGAGCCACCCAGGCGACCCTAGCCTGGCTATTCTTGATCCTACCAGGCAGAGATCAGAAGACTCCAAAAGTCTGGGACCTTCTAAAACAAGGTCAAATGGACTTGGGACCTCCAAGATGGGAGGGAGCTCAGTGGAGAAGGAGGTGGGAGCCAAGGGGGCTGGAAAGGTTTAGGAGAGAGGCCAGAGCAAGGGGCCCAGCGGCCAGCTCTCGTCCTGGGTCCTCCCTTCCCTGCTGGTCATGTTGCCTCCTTACTGGCTATCTCCTCCACCACACAGCCTCAGCTGAGGCCTGGGCCATCTCATTTTGGATGCCAGCAGCTGTTCCCACAAGGTCCTCCTGCCCCTCTGCTTACCTAATAGGAGTATTTCTAGAACACAGCATCTGACCGGATTCCCTTCCTCCTTAGTCTCTCTAGTGGTTCCCTCTTAATGAAAAACAGCAAAAACAACAATACTGATTCACATTTAATGAGCACTTCCTTACTCCTGGCCATGTTACTGGTCCTTATTCCCTTATGGGGCAGGACTTATTGTTGCCCCCATTTTACAGATGGGGTAACTGAGTCTGGAGAAGCTGACGGCCTTATTTAGTTCAGGCCAACACAGTCACCAGCCTGGGTTTCTGCAACGGCTCCCTGTCTGGCCTCCTGCCTCTAGGGGCCATTTTGGCTCTGCCTCGGTGGGGCTGTGGACAAGGGCTGGACCAGGAGACGCTGGGCCTGGATCAAGAGTCTAGATGTCAGGACCTGGATTCAACAACTGAACAGGAGGGCTCAGGAAGAACACTCCAAAGTTTGGGAAGATAACTGACACAAATCCTTCCTGTCACCCTCCAGGCCCCCAACCAAAGCCAAAGACACTGTAGCAGAAAACTGTAGAAGCTGAGACTATCTAAACAAGGGTCAGAAATGTGGCATTCCAAAGAGGCTCTCAGGGAGTCTCAGTCTACAGTTGCCATTTGCTGGGCCAGGGGGCCCCAGGGAATGCCAGGAGCTCTCCCAGCCATGAGGCGAGGCCACGCTACACAGAACAGGCAGCCCAGCCTCAAGACAGCAACAATGCCAATCGCACATACTCTGAGTTTGACAGACGTGGGTTCCAATCCTGGCCATACCATGTCCTTGAGCAAGCTATCTGGGAGCCTCAGTTTCCCCATCTGTAAAACAGAGATGCTATTTCCTGTCTCTCAGGGCTGTTGTAATGTATAAATGGGATAATGTCTGTAAGATGCCTGGTCTAGTGGTGGACATTAACCTCCTTCCATGTAGGCAGACTGGGTTCCTTAGGCCAAAATCAAATCCAGATCATTAGGGTGAACCCAGTGAAACTGTTATTTGTATGGGTTAAAAACTGACAATTTCATATGGTTCAACCTAATAGCATCCCAGAGGGCTGGAGGATTCCTTCTGCTTCCAGTGGACGAGACTAAGAATTACAGTTACTTTTCTCGTGAGTGTTTACTACGTGTCACGTACTGGGATGAGTCCTCCATTTATAGATGAAGAAGATACGGAGGTTCTGAGAGGTTAAGTAACCCACCCAAAACTGCATAACTAGAAAGTGACACATCTAGGATTCGCATCCAGGTCTGGCTGCCTCCAAAGCGTATGCCTTAACAGCTATGACACAATGCTCGGTCTGGTGCCAAAAGGAGGTCATCACAAGGAATCTGTCTCAGCTGAACAATGTCAGTGTCCATCACCCTTGGAATTGAGGGGGCCTAGGCAGTCATGGCTTCATTCAAGGAACATACTTGGGACCTGTTCTGAGTCAGGCCCTGGACTATGAGGGGTTTAGGCCTGGTGGGAGAAAAGAAGACAAGTCAACAGATGACTAGCCCCAATGTATGGGCACCACAATGCGCTGCCCCTGGGAGGCTCCGCATCAAAGCTGGGTGCCCTGGTTGGGTGACAGGCAGAAAGAGGCGAACTAACCTAGAATATTCCCCAAACAACTACCCCCTACCCCAAAGTCCAGCCTCATCTCATCCTACTGGGCTTGGGGACATGGAGGAGAAAAGAACTTGATGAGAGTCTGGAAGGACTAGTTCTCAGACCCTGGGGATGGCCACCTATGAGAGGTGTCATAAGGGGAGAGGGATTCCTGCACCAGATAAAAGTAGGGCGGCTGCAGAAGGGGGTTCTAACCTTTGTATAGCCAAGGAGTCCCTCTTCCTGCAAAAACTGTATGTGATTCCTAATGGCCAGGTTCTGAGAGTATGCTTGGCCAGCCCTGTGCCCACGCCCTGCTGGGCTCCTCATCTGGCAGAGACTATTCTGCCCAGCCTCAATTTGAGCTCCATTGTGGACTTTTCTGCCGGCTTCTCGTGCTTCGCATACAAGTCCATGAGACAGGGAAAAAGAGAGCAAGGCAAGCAGGTTCCCCTCCTTCTCCCTCCCTCCTGGAAGCTTTCCTGCCTCTATCATACTACACTGTCCTTTCCCCTCTAGAGAAACTCGGGGTAATACACAAAAATGTAATGCAGTATAAAACAGAATATGATTCCTCATAGCACCCAACAGTCTTGATGTACTTCCTACGAGGCTGCACCGCATCATTGTTTCCATTCTGCAGCGGGGCAAGGAAGGCCGAGGGAGGTCAAAGGCTAGTTCAGTCCAGCCGGCACTAAGCCATTCGGCAGCAAAGTCCGAGCTCTTAAAACTGCCCACATTTCCACCACCAGGAACGATGTTTTGGGCTCTTCCCTAGACCATTTTTTTCCCCTAGACCCTTTTCTATACATTGAAGTACTCTCCAAAATCAAGATCACACCGTATACATAATTTGTATTTTTCACTTGCATTATACGGTAAGCATTTCCTATGCATTAAAAATTCTTTGAAAAAACTATTTTTATAAGAGGACCCTTAATAGTCCACTGAAGGCCAAGTATCATCTAATCATACCTCCAGTGAGAAACATCAAGGTTACTTTCAATGTTGTTTTAATTACTGCACTGTTAAATATCCAAATATATAAATCTTCTGGGAAAAGTGCTTTAAATCATGGGGGGTGCATCCTAGGCTTGTCCATTTAGAGGATGTTTCTCAATGTGCGGTCATGCCAGACCACCTGAGTTGCTTATCCTGGCAAGTAATGGTGATAGGGATGATGGTGAAGATAATACTAATGGGTAACTATCCAGCATTTTCACATGCTAGGCTCTGCTCTAAACCCTTTATGTGAAACAACCCGCCAAAGGTACTATGCTTACTCTCATTTTTATAGATGAAGAAACCGAGGCACAGAGAAGTTAAGATGCTTACTCCAGGTCACACAGCTGGTAACCAGCAGAGCCGGTCAAACCCATGCCACCTGCCTTCCAAGCCCAAAGTTGGAAACTTCTACCCACAAGTCTTTGTCTCTCTCTCTTTTTTGGTGCCAAAGACCCCTTTGACAATCGCACGAAACCTATGGGCCACTTCTCAGAATGATTTAAAATAAAGTAAGACACACAGGATTCCAAATGAAACATTATATTGATTACAATAAAAATGTTTCAAAAGACAAAATGGTGAATATATTAATGCAATAATGAAATCTAGCAGCAGGTTGAGTAACACCACAATTCTGAACTAGTAAATCATCTACTTACTACTAGCAGACGATAAATGATCTTTGGGATCCATGCAACAGCTGTAAGGTGATATGAAAATAGAGGGGAATTTCTTTTTTAAAAAATTTTTTATTTAAATTCAATTTAGGTAACATATAGTGTATTATTAGTTTCAGGGATAGAATTTAGTGATTCATCAGTTGCATACAACACCCAGTGCTCATTCCATCAAGTGCCTTCTTTAATGCCCATCACCCACCCTCCTCCCCTCCAGCAACAGAGGGGAATTTCTACTGGTGAGAGAGTCCCAGGTATTACTAATATCACTGAGCGTTGTTGCCTTCATTCACAATGGAAGGCATTGCTAACTTAGGGTCGGAGGTTGAGGAAAATGAAGATGATTTTTTTCCCCTTCGAAGTTCAGGACCCTCTGAATTCTACCCCACGTTGAGAACTCCTCTGCTAGTCGGCCTTCCCCGTCCAGAGCACACTTCTCTGTGCCAGTGAGGAAGGCGCCACCCAGGCCTCAGACCCCCTCCTGACCCCACGCCAGGCCCCATCACGGCCCGAAGGCTGTGATGATGTGTTCCAAACAGATGGTGACCTCCATAGGGACAAAGGCTGCCTGGCTATCTTAGCCTCTCTCCGGCTCGGGGCTAGGCTTGGCCCAGGGCAGACAATAAACCCACATCTGTCCAACAGACTGCCAGCCAAGAGTGGCCTGAAGCCAAAGGCTGCTGATTCACACCTTGGCTGGGTAGGAGGAAATGGTGACGGCACTGCGTGGGTTTCCAGCTTTCTCTGCCAATGCAGTGGGCAGGGGGTCCATGCAATTCTGCTTAATTAAGCAGACGAGAAAATATTATCCTTATGTGCTTTAAGGCAAGGTTTCCCTTCATCTCTGGGGAGAGAATTGACTGTACCTTATAGTCAATAATAGGCACAGAGCTGAGGGCGATCCTGGGCAAATTATTCCACCTTCCCAAGCCTCAGTTTCCACACTTGTGAAATGGGCTAATAATAGTACCCACGTAGCAGACATCAATTGTTTCCACCTGCCCCTTCTTCCAGCAACAGTACCCTGAATCTTCAATGACTCTCTCTTCTGCTACTTGCAATCCAGGGGGACTATCTCTCCCAATATCCGGCCCTTGCCTGGCCAACGGATGGTCAAGTGATCTGGCTGGGCCACTTGGACTCTCTCTTCCTGGAACTGGATTCTTGAGTGGCCCAAGGCCTGAGGGATGGCGCAGCTGCCTGCCTCTGGTGATGTTCTGATTCCCCCCGGCAGCTCCTCCTCCCAGGGTGGCTCCAGCTGGCCCGGTCGCTTCCCCACCCCTATTCTGCCAGAGCCATCTTTCCACACATTCCCTACAGCCTAAGTTAGCCAGGTTCATTTCTGTCACTTACATCTCATGGAGGTGCTGACTGGATTCAGTGATATAAAGCATGAAAAGGCTTGAGCACTTAAGAAGCACTCAGATAAACGATACTCATTCTACAATAAGAATAAAAAATTATTATTAAGGCTTGAGAACAAAACAAGTCTGGAGTTATTTAATCCTTCCCAAACTTCAGAATTCCTACTGGATCTCAAGCCCCCTCTAATATTTCCCTCCCAGCCCTCCCGCCCAACTTCATCTTCACGGTCTGCACACAGCCCTCCTGTGGACAGGTGCTCTCTCCCTGCAGCCTCCCATGTTTTGTCTGTGCTCTGCCCCTCCATTCTCCTGTGGAAGGCCTTTCTACCCACCCAGCCAGCGGGAGGGCCCCTGAGTACCAGCCCCCCCAACTACTCCAGTGACTTCCTCTTGGACACCACTGGGCCCAAGCCCTGGCCCCCGGCCCGTGTGTACTGGGGCTGTGCCCTTCTTGAGGGTGGGGCTCCTGCCTTCTATTCTTTTGTCGTTGTTGGCCCACTCAGGAGCCCCTGGGTCCTGCTGGCCCCCACCTGTCAGGCTTCATCTCCATCACTCAAATCTCTCCTGCTTCTTTCAAACGCACCGCATACCGGGGTTTCCACTTCTTTGCCTTCTTGTTCTCTGCCCGAAATCCCCTCCCCTTCCTCCACTTGCAGCAACCCTCCCCGGCTTTGTGATCAGCCTTGGGTCACCTCCGCCATGCTACCTTGTCCAAGTCTTCCCCCAGAACCCAAGTGCACAGGCCTCTGCTTATTCCCCAAGTTCCAGACTAGCTCTGAAACACCCTGTCTGCCTGTCTCTCTCAGGACACTGACCTCCTTCAGGTCCGAATTCCTGGTTTGTGTATCTGTAGATTATCCCTGCACTTCAAAGTGCCTGGCCCCTGGAGTGATTTATATTTCTTCAGTGAATTCTCAAGAAACATTGTCACTATTACAAAGTCCAAAGGTTTCTTAGTTGTTTTGGTTTTTTTTTTTTGAAAGTGGTGGTTTTTTAGAATTGTCAAAGTCCAGGATGCCTGGTAAAATCTAAATTTCAAATAAACAATGAATAATTTAAGTATGTCCCAAATAGCACATGTGTATCTGAAATTCAAATTTAACTGGGCATCCTGTTAAATTTGGTAGATCTGGCAACCCTAAGCCCTGGGACGGCCTGAAATAGGCCTGCAGAAGCAGGCGGTGGGGCTCTGCCCACCTGCACACAATAGATGCACCACTAGTCCCTTTTCCCTTCACCTCCTGAAGAAGGCCCTGGGCTTGGGCTCAAGGCCCACCTGCAGGTTTGCATCTAAGCCAGCAAGTATGGGAGGAAAACACGCCACAGTTTGGAGAAGGGGGCAGAGGAACATGGACATGTGACAAAGGCTGGACCTGTGGGCTCCCGGGAGAGTCCCAGAGGAGTGAGGTGCACTAGCCCTTGCCTACCGGCCCACTGTGAGACACTGAGCTTCCGAAGTCTACTATAGCAGCCAGTCCCCATGTCATGGCAGGGGGCAGTGAGGCCGGCTCCACCCAGCGTCGGGCTAACCCTGCTGACAAGGGCTCTGGGGAAGGGACCACAGGGCCCCAGTTTCTGGGCATTACCCCAGCCCAGGAAGCTCCAAGGACAACTGTCCCAGCAGCACTGTCCTCAGGCATTCTGCACAAAAGCCCATTTAATTTCCAAAGCCACCCACTTCCCAGAGGAGAAAGGCTCAGGGCCAACAGTGAGTGAATGACAGAATCAGACCAGAACCCGGTCTCTGAGTGCAGAAGCCACACTCACAACCCTCTAGCTGCATGGCCTTCTTAATAAGCCTCATCTTCTCTCCTTCAGCCAGGGATGGGTGCCCATGACTCACTGCTTGCACCCACCAGGCTGACAGGATACTCGGCCAGTGGCTCTCCTTCTCGCAGCTGCAGTGACCCACAGCTGGCCTTCATCTCCAAGGGGAAGGAAAAAACTGAGTCACGCAAAGCAAGACCGTTCCCCCTACCACAGCCCTTTCTCCCAGGGAGAAAGCACACACCATTTGCAAACAGGATAGGAGCGTCCTAGATATTCAAAAGTACCATGAATGGTGCAGTCCCCCAGTACTTTTCTGGCAGTGTGTTAGCCAACTGGACTTCATGCTGACCCCCGTGCACCTCCAGGTGGGCTAACGGTGGATGCATGAAAACCCAGGAGCGGGCTGCGGTGCATCCCTCTCATCTGGATGACGCTTCTTGTGCCCTGTGACCTCAGCGCAGACCACAGAACTCCGGCCTGCAATTCTTTCCAACCCTCCTCAGCTGCAGGCGTTAGGGGAGGAGGACCTGGACCCACTGAGCAAGCAGCATTTTAATTCGAAAAGCATCTGCTCAGGCCTTCCCTCGACGTATTTTAAACTCACTTCTTTCCACTTCTTGGGCTCTCGCACTGGAAAGCCACATTCAGAGACCTCCCTCTGCAGTGGGAGTGGGGGAAGAGTCTTGGAGGCCAACGCCTACCTCGGGAGGACAGGCTCTCTGAGGAGCTGGAGAATCCCACTGCTTTGGGACAGGACGGGGCAGCAGGATGTGGGAACCTGGCTGGAGCCACCCACAGCTTGGCATGGCTTCTTTTTGAAAATGAGCATTTGCTGTGTTTGTTTGTTTGTTTTTTTTCACTAAAAACAGGAATATGTGTTCACTGCAGAACATTCGGAAAACAGGAAAGCACAGACGAGCTAAAAAAAAAAAAAGTGACATACTTTATCAGCTATATGTCTGTGCTTATACAGACACATATTTTCATCCTTTATTTGTCATCAGGTGGGAATCAGCCCGAGCATGTTGTTTTGCAACCAGCTTTTCCTATTTAATAGTCCCATGACAGAAGACAGAATACATTTTTACCATCTTGATGGTATCCTTGCATGTGGATAGAGTACATTTTATTTATCTTGTTCTCCACTCATGGGCGTTTAAGTGTAAGTAAGTAAATGTTTTTACTATCATAAACCATACTATGTTTGTATGTTCCTAATATAGCTCGTAAGGATGGAGCCCTGACTATATGCTGGGCCCATTTAATCCTCCCATCATTCCTATGAAATTGGAACTGTTACTATTCCCATTTTACGGAGATGCAGAGAGGGTAAGTCATTATTCTGAAGTCACACTGCTGGTAGGTGGCAGAGCAGGAATTTGAACCCAGACTGTCTGGTGTCCTTTCTCTGCTCAACAGAAGCATGGAATGACACAGATTCAAAGTCTGAATCAAAGTGACATGTAAGTAATCTGAAGATATGATCGCTCCATCCACCTTGATCTTGAGCCAGCTGCAGGAGCCCAGAGTGTAAGGAGCAGGCTGGGATCTCCTTGCATCTAAGGGCCAGAGGGATCAGGATGGTGCAATGATAAGGTTCACTCTTTTTCAATCAGAAGAAAGCAACAGCCATTAAAAAAAACCCAGCCTGCTTGAGGGGCCTTAATGCCTACCTACTGCACTACTTCTCTGTGACACAGACAGGGCGCATGACAAGAACCCCCCTGCAGAGCAGATAGGCAGGCTCAGTCTTGCTCCAGGGCCTACACTCGCGGCTGCACGGTGTCCAGCCTGGGGCTGGCACCCCATACATGCCTCTTGAATGAAAGAGCATGGAGAACACTGTAGCGTGGCCTCACAGCAGCAGGTAGGAAAGAGGCACAGATTTGGATTGTGGCTGTTATTATTGTCCATATTATTTTTCACGACTACTGCCATTGATGAAGTGCCTTTTATACATGATGCATCAGGCTGAATATCGTGTGACACGAGTTAATCTTCACAATCGCCCCCTGCTTGTAGATAAGTACTATTACACCCTCCTGCCCCCATTTTATAGACCCTCGGGTAGCTCGTCTACAAGGTCACCAGCTCAGAAGTGCTTGAGGAGGACTCAAAGCCAGGTCTTCTCATCATGAAAAACTGTGCTAGTAGCTGGCATTTATCCCTCCGGCAGAAGGCACTGAGTGTATATATATCCATAAAGCACGCAACAACTTCCTCTCAGGAGGAAGACGCTGTACTCATTCTACAGATGCAGAAACTAAGGCTGGTGGTTGCGTCAGCCAAGGCCATGTTTATCTCCGACACCCAAGTGTGCTGCCCTGCCCTGCGTGTTTCTGCAAAAGAAGGGGTGCCAGGTAATCAACCGGTGGCTGGACACAGAATGCAGCTAATTTGGGCAGCAGGTGCACACTTTGTTCCAGACCACTGAGCTCGCCAGCCAGAGGTCTATAGACTGAGACGAGAATGCTGGCAATACCTAATAAGGGTGTGATCTACCCTGCAAAACCCAACAGCTCAGAACAGCGACCCCTGGGCTCCTAGAGCCTGGCAAATGGAGAAGAGAGGTTTCAAGGCTGGTGGCACGGGATCTGCCACCCCATCACTCCACGGGTGCAATCAACTCAGAGCTTCCTGGGGGGAGAATGATGAGGGCTGGCAGCTGCCTGTGCTGCGCTCATCCAGGCTGAGGGAGCAGTAAGACGAGGGAAGGGCCAGGAGGGAGAAACCGGGGTCTAGAAGGTAGGTGACACACCCGAGGCTGCCTGGCACAGGGGTGGGATCACGGGGCTGCCACCTGTCCCATACCACATATGCATCTGGCTCAGTCCCCATGCCTCCACTCCTTGCTGTGTGACCTCAGGTACAAGCCTTCCCCTCTCTGAGCCTCCAGTCGCAAGGGGAGAGTGGGAACGCTAAGGTAACTACCTGAAGGATTAGGATCTTGCCTGTATAAAACCATACCAATTTCTAGAAGACAAATAACTCAATACACTGAGAAAGGGGCAAAAGCTAAAACAGGCAATTCACACAGGAGGAAATGTAAATGGCCGATGGAGGTAGGAAAAGCCGCTTAACCTGCCAGCGAGCTGGGAGACGCGAACGCCGCCGTGAGATCCTATTCTGAGCCCAGCGGATTGGCTAAAACTAAAAAGTCCAACCATTCGGGGTGGTAGCAAGGACACACAGCAAAGGCTCTGGGGGATATAAATGTCCCAGCAACCCCACCTTGGGGACACGTGCACATAGCAGCCGTGTGGACCTGGACTACTAGGACACCCTAGAGGTCCCCACCATGAGCTAGAAGAAACTAGTCTATTCAACCGAATATTAAATAGCAGTTAAAATGAACTGGGGCCACATGTATCAGCATAGATCTCAAAAGGGCAATGTTTTTATATAGTTTTAAAACACTCAATACAAGATTTGGGGCAGTGTTAAAAAGGTAAAAACATTAAAAGGTGCATAGGGCTGGGGAAGGAAGGGGATTGATTGCAGACAAGTCCCAGGGATCTTCTTGGGGGTGATGCAAATGTTATAAAACTGGATTGCAGTGGTGGTTGCACAGCTCTATAAATCCACTAAAATAATCAGCAATCCATACACTTAAAATGAGTGAATTTTATGGCTTGCAAATTATACCTCAATAAAGCTGTGAGAGGAAAAAAATCCTATCTAATAGATCTAATAGTCTATTTTTTTTTAAAGATTTTATTTATTTGAGAGAGAGAATGAACAGGGGGACGAGCAGAGGGAGAGGGAGAAGCAGACTCCCTGAAGAACAGGGAGCCCAATGTAGGACTTGATCCCAGAACCCTGGGATCATAACCTGAGAGGAAGGCAGACACTTAACTGACTGAGCCACCCACGTGCCCCTCTAATAGTCTATTTTTAAAGAGTGTATGGGAATGATAAACACCAAATGCAGGGCACCGGTTCATTTGGGGGAGGGGAAGAGTTAGGGAGGGTACATAGGGGTTTTGCATCTGCTATGCTTTATTTCTTAAAAACCAAAAATAATGATCTGAAACATAGCCAAATATGAAGATCTGACAGAGCTGCATGGTAGAGAGTTAATTCATTTCATGTATTTGTATGTTTGAAATAGTGTATTAAAAAGTACCTATTTTAAAGGACTGTTGCGATTTTCTAATTATGCAGAGAAGTTCATCCAGTGCCTGGCCCACAACTCATGAAATTTCAGCTATTATGATGACTGCTGCTATAACTACTACTACCATCTTGCTCCTCTTAACATCTAAAGATCTCAAGACAGAGCAAGCCAGCATCTCTTGGCTCCTGCAGACAGGGACTCTCTTCTGAAGCCAAGGCTTCTGTATATCCCACTCCAGTGCAGGAAATGGGGTGATCCTGCAAAGCCTCCCCTGCAAAGCCTCCAGGGAGCACTTCCTCCTCAAGCCAGATAACCCAGCCAGGGAGGGTCTCCCCAGGGCATCACCCTTGAAAGCCCCCTTTCCATGCATTCCGAAAGCCCTGAGCTCTGGGGAAGGAATGTGCTAGCACAGAAGGGGAGCAGTTCCCTAAGCCTTCACTCTCCCTGCCTCTGACAGAGGGAGGCCGCTTCAGGGGAGCCTCTCCAACTCATAGTTTCGTTGATATTATCATCCACAACAATCCCTACCCAACTGTTGGGATCTCAGAGGTCCTGGGAGTTTCTGCCTCTGCATTCTCCAGACCTGGCCTGTGGCTCTGCCCCTGGGCCCACTGATGATCGTCCGTGCCCAGAAGCGAAGGCGGGTGGGGCTGGGCATGGAGAGGGTGCAGCCCTGATAATAGAGAAGATGTCATTTCAGGTGGAACAGGTGACCCAGCCCTGAGCTCAGGTGCAGTTCTCCACGACATCTATAGTACCTGTGACCTGTTCCTTCCAAGGCAACTGAGTGATGAATAGGTGGTGGCCAAGGTAGCTGCAAATGGGGAGAGGGGTGGTGGAAAATTAGGGCGTGTGCCTAACAGAATTCTCCGTAACTGATCTGTATATTCTAACACAGTTGTTGGGGCTGGGGGTGGGGGGGGGGGGGCGCTGGCGGTCAGCAGGGTGTGATTTTAAACTCCTGGGGGCCATGTCTGGAGATATTTTTGGTTGTCACAATTCGGGAGGGGGACGCTACTGGCACCTAGTGGATAGAAGCCAGAGATGTTGCTAAACACCCTACAATGCTCAGGACAGCCCCCCCCACAACAAAGAAGGATATGGCTCAAAATGTCAACAGTGTTGATGTTGAGAAATTCTGCCCCAGAGGGAAGGAACAGTATTCACAACTTGCAGATTATAGAAGATGTTGTTCAGAGAGAGAAATCGGCCAGCCTAAGGACACACAGCGGGAAATGGCAGGGCTCAGGACTGTCCAACTCCCCTTGCCATGCTTTCTCTCCAGCGTGGCTGGGTCAGGTTCAAAGAGGAGGATACCAAATGGGATGAAAGTCTAGGCCCACACCGACAGCGGCCTCCGGGCCCATTTCTTCCAGAGCGGTGGGGTGGACATGTCTTGAGAACAGGAGGGGGAGGCACCAGCAGTTTCTGGTGGGTTCAGGTCCCTGCCATCACGGTACTACATCTGCCCTGTTCCTGTGGATGCCTCGGGCTTCAGTTCAACCCATCGCCCCTCTTCATCTGATTATGATGAACCCAAAAGCCTGGATACCAGGGAGGGGGCCCCCTTGAGTCACAAGAGTGACTAAACCCACATGCAGAAAAACAAGTTTTTGGTGAAATCCCTGCACACATGACTTTGGCACCTTCCCATTCAGAGTGACATGGACACCATGGAGCAGGGAGGCAGGCCCTCACAGCTATGGCACACCAGTCTGGGTGTCATGTGGTCCCTCCCCCTAGGAAGTGGGCACCACCACCCCCGAGGTACAGATGAGAAAACTGAGTCTCAGAGAGGCCACATGGCTACCAAGTGGAGGCCAAGATCTGAACCCAAATCCGTATTTTAACTTGTTTCAAGGGGCCCCTAAAAAGTGATGGAAAGCTAAGCAAGATTCCCCTTAAAGCCTTAGAACCTTCAAAAAGCTGGCAGGGATGGATCTGATTAAGCAAAGGATGAAAAGCCACAGGGTAATCACAAATGATGGCAGACTTCCTAGTTCTTAAGGGGACTCTGCTTAAGGAGACTATGAAGGTATGGGATCTAGGAAGTGGTGGGCTCTGGTGGAATGCCACTTTTTTGGGGTCCAACAGACTTGGACTGACATCCTTGCTCTGCCTGTGACTGTGACCTCAGGCATAGGACCTCACTTTTCTGAGCCTTAGTCTCATCTGTCAAATGGGCTCAAGAATCTCTGCCTCATATGCATGTGCTGGGAGCAGACAGGAGAGTGTGACTGGATGATGATGCCCAGTTTGTGGTGGCTGTATCTATTCTGGTTCTGCCAGCTCACAGACTGGGTGGGAGGCAGCATGAAGAATTTTAGACTTCCTCTTGTTGCCATGTTGGTGAAAACTGTCTTCCTACCAAAAAGGCAACTCAGTTACACGCTCAACAAGCTCAAACAAGAAACCAAGATTTGGCAGCATTGGAAACAGTTAACAAAAAAAAAAAAAAAGGGAAGAAAAAAAGACAATTCAGCTCCACTCTGGAATCAAGGGAAACTTCACTCTATTTAAAGATGCCACAGGTCCAGGAAATAGCTTCCCACCGCCTGGCTGAGGGCTGAATAACTGGCTTCCCAGCCAATAACAATACGGACTCACACAGCACACCCTTTCTCGTGGAGAGTGCTGAGTGGATTCCGGCTATCTCCTTCCAGGATTTTATAGACTATTCACGGAGGGCACACAGATCTGCTTTATAAGAACGAGCCTCTTAAGAAAATAGACCCAGAGAAGACTTGCAGGGAGGCCAAGGAGCTGAATTTAGCCAGCCAACGCCCTTTTCTATTCATTGTTCTACACTTCTTTGTTAGGATTTTTTCCCTCCCTCTTGCTCTTTTTTCCTTCCTGGTTAACTTCTCTGCAGCTAGGCGCTGCCACTGCCCCTTCTCACCACCTGAGACACCACAGCCCCCTTCCCTCCAGTAAGAAGGCCTCCCCAGGACCTCACCTGGGCCCAACATCCCACAGACCCATTACCCCTCCTCCCAAAACCTCTGAGGTGATGCCAGGGCCCCTTGAGCCCAGATTCAGGTCCTAGACTGCTGCGGAATCCATTTCCCATCTGGGGGTCATCGCCTGCCCTGGCACACCTTCCAGAGGAAGGGAAGGCCTGAATGCAGCTCCATGTTCTAGAACCTGCAGCTTCTTTGAGCCTCAGCCTTCCCATCTGCAAAATGAGCCTACTGGCCCATTTTCTCAAGTCCTTACCAGCTCTAAACAAGACTCTCATTTTACAGAGGAAGGTACCAGGAGAAAACTTTCCTACATTTTTAAACAGAAGTTGTTGGAGAAAGAGGGCAGGGACTTTTTTTTTTTTTTTTTTTTTAAACCTTTTCACGGTGCAGGCACTCAAAGGATCCATTCTCAGAGATGGCTCGGGCTGGATCCTCCAAAAGGACGGAGCCAAACTTGGCGATCCCTAGAGGAGCTACCTGTGGCTAGGCACTGCGGGTCTGGGTGCCTCTGGACAAGGAGGAACAGGGCGGACGGCCTGAGAACAGGAGCTTCTCTATCTCTTTTCCCCCCTCCCCCTCTTTCTGTCTCTCTGTCCCCTACACTGGCTGGGGCCAGACTTTTCCACAGATAGGCAGGAGGAGTTGGGGGGGGGGATAAGAGGGAGACGGAAAGGAGAGGAGCTGCAGAGGGGCGAGCAGGGGGCGAGGCGGGAGGACGGGAAGAAGGGGAGGAGAACCGGGCAAAAGAGAGGAGGGGGAGGGGGAGGAGCTGGGAGAGACCGAGGCACGCAGCAGCAGGGCCGAGGGGGGAGAGAAGGGGAGGGTGGGGAGAGAGCAGACGGTTCGGAAGTTTTCAGAACCCGGGGGCTCTCGGTCGCCCCCGGCGGGGCACGGACTCGAGGGGGCGTGGGGGCCGCGCGGCACTCACATAATGCTTGTTGGGCACCCGCCGCTTCTGCACGTCCAGCACCTTCACCTCCACGATGCTGCGCCGCGGCGGCATGGCCGTCCTCCGCGGGGCCGAGCGCGGGTGCGGGGAGCGCGGGTGCGGGGGGCGCACTGCCGCGGGCGGAAAGCGGGGGGCCGAGCGCTATCCGGAGCCCCGGCAGATCACGGGCCGAGCTCGAAACGCCGCCACCGCCACCGCCGCCGCCGCCCTTCGCTCCGCGCGCCCTCGGGCCGGGCCCGCCGCCGTCGACCGCCCCCGGCCCGCCCCCGGCCCGCCCCCCGCGCCACCGCCCCGCCCCCCTTAAAGGGCCCCGCCCCCTTAAAGGGCCCGGCCCCGTTCCCGCCCCCGGCGCATGGACCCGGCTGGCTCACGTCCGGCCTCCGCCTCGCCTTTGTCCCGGCGCCCTCCCCCGGCCTCCGGGGGAGGGGACGGGCGCGCATCCGCAGGCCAGTCACTGACTGACTGGTCGGTTCATTCCCGCACTCGCTCAGCTCAGGAGCCACGGTCCAGCGCCAGATCTGAGGGCCGGGCTCCCGGGTTCAAATTCGGACTCTGCCGCTATCTATTCCGTGGCCTTGGGCCAGTTGCTTAACCTCTCCGGGCTCAGTTCCTTCATCTGTAAAATGGGCCTAGTACGACTGCCTGCCAACCAGGGCTGTCCTCCCCATGTGAAGATGCATGTGAAGCCGTTGGCAATGTCTGGCCACGGTATAAGATGTTGGCAGTTTTAAACCCAGACCCAAGCCTTGGGAATTCAGGGAGTAGCGAGAGGCCAGAAACTTCTTTTCCTAAGTGTACACTCTGAGAGATGGGGAGAGAGGGAGATAAAAATTGCAACAAATGCAAGTACAATATAATTGCAATAATAGTAGCATAATAAGGTGGTGGATAGAAGCTTGGGGCAGATGCGAGCTTGGAAGAGAGGCCATTGATTCCCAAATGTGGAGCACTTCCTCCATGCCAGGGGCAGTGCCTTCTGCTTTTCTGAAATGTTCCTTTTGAATGCTCAAGACAACTCTGGGAGGAAAAGGTGTTTGGCCTATACTACAGAGGGGGTGACTGAGAGCAGCATCCAGACTCACAGAATTGGTGGAAAGAACCCATCACTCTCTGGCTGTAGGCATATTTCACAAACTAAGGTGGGTGGGGCTGTTTCACATTTCTTCATCCAGTGCCTCCTAGCCCTGGCTTGGCTCAGTCATTTTCAGGTGGTGGATGAACAAATGTCTGAATGAGTGTACGCATCAATGCAGGGATAGGAGACTGGCCAGTGCTGTCACACTAGGAAGCAGGGGCTCTTGCCAACAAACTGCATCACTCCCCTCTAGGCCTGAAAGAACCCAGGGCTCCTTCCCACCCTGGATCCAAGGTCAGCCTTTGAAAGACAGTATGGGTCATCCAGGGGAGGATGCTTCTCGGCAGCCCTGGCCAGGTTCCTGGATAGTTGGGTGCTGATTCTCTTTGGGTCCACCCCCCACTTGCCCCTCCAACTGCCTTGCCAGGTTTTACCACCCTGCTCTGGCCCCAGAGAATGGCCTGTATGGATTTCATGGATGGGCTCCCTGTACTCAGCTTCCTGTTAGGCTTGGCCAATGGGAGGCCCTGGCAGGAGACTGAGGGCAGCAGAAGAGAGAGGTCTAGGTATAATTTTCCTGAGTTTTCTTCCTGCAGGGTTGTGCTTACCAAAGGCGGCCTTCCACATACCTTCTCCCTCGGGGTTCCTGGAACCACTTTTTTCCACTAAGGGTGTTAAGAGTCTTGCTGTTGCTAGCCCTGGATACTGCACCATCCCCTCTGGGTTCCCCAAGCCCTGCTCACACCTCTGTGAGTGGACTCCTCAGTAAACTTCCCTGTGACCCTGCTTGAGGGAGGCATCTGTTTCATGCCGGACCCTCACTGATAGCATTTCTGTAAGGCACATTCTTCTGAAGCACAACTGCAAGTCAACTTACTTGGAAATGCCCAGTATGTGGAAGGCCTGGCTTTTCTGTTCCTTTTACCTCATCCTCTGAATGAGCCAGGCCTTCCTAATAAGGCAGAACCACAGAAGGCAGACGCTAGAGGAAATCTGTGAATCAGCCAGCTTCCTCGGTTTTCCCAGAAAGGCGATGCGACCTGGCCGAGTTGCACACGGAGAGGCCAAGTTGGGTCTTCAGCCCCCCTGGGCTCCCCTGCTCTGCTGTGGCCTGCCTGGCCTGGGAAGACAGATTTTCCTCTCACCTGCCCGTAGCAGAAGATGCAATAACTTGCGTCTTTCTATGCCCTTCCTTTTTACTGTAGTAAAACATACATGACATAAAATTTACCATTTTAACCATTTTAAGTATATAGTTCTGTGGCATTAAGTACTTCACCTTGTTGTGCAGTCATCACCAACATCCGTCTCTAGAACTTTTTTTTGTCTTCCCAGATTGAAACTCTGTACCCTTTAAGCAATAACTCCCATTCTTCTTTCCCCAGCGGCTGGCAACCACCATTTACTAAGTTTCACCTTGGGCAAGTCACTTGACGTCTCTGTACTCTATCTCCAGATGTGTAAGATGGGAAAGGAATAGCCACTGACCTCATTGGCTTGTTCTGGAGTCTAAATGAGATAATACACATAAAGTACATGTATTTTTGTTATTTTGCTATTAGCTGATCAGAGACAGCTAAACGTCTCCTTTTAAGTGCATCCAAATCTCAAACAATTTTAATACTAACTCTGCCATGAACTACCTCTACTCTTTCTCAGTCCTGATCCTCTTTTTAGCCCCTGATTTTGTGTCCAGTCTCAGCTCCCACCAGTTGCCTCTGTTCTCCCCACATCCCCCAAATAGAAATGACTTGTGATCTCCAGAAGGAAATATATTCTGTTTTTTCCTATCCGTATATCTTAGGGTAAGCGATTCGTTTCCCCACCCTGTCTGCCAGTAACCTCTTATTCAGCCTTCAAAGCCCAGCTTGGATGTCACTTCCTCCAGGAAGCCCTCCATCCCAGATATATAATTGCTTTCCCACCCCTCCTCCAGCTATCACTGTGCCTTGTCATAGCTATTATTACCTTTTTATAGATCTGATTCTTTTGCCAGACTCTGAGCCCCCAAGGAGCTGGAATGTGTCTAATTTGTCTCAAGTCCCCCAGCATCTGGCACAGACTAGCATTGAGAGGCCTCGAGAAAATGCCTGTGGGATGAATGAATCCATCTCCATCTCCTTAACCCTAACCTAAGTTCTCTCCAGGGCTGGGCTTGCTTTTGTCCCTACCCATTCCCCAGAGACCTCTTCACACCAAGCTTCACTGTGTCCACACTCCTGGGAACCCTGGCATTTTCCCTGATCGGGGTGTGAAGAGAACAGGGCAGAGAAAAAGGTAAATTTGCTGCCTTAGCTGATTTTATTCTTCTAAATTTCTGTTCTAGAAGTGCATTTTGCAAGCTTGAGAGCTGCAGACCATAGAAAATCAATGCTGAAGCTGACAGACTGCAGAATTCCATATGGCAGGTTTATTTGGGAGGAGGGCTACACATCCGAGGGGCATCGAGTCCATCAGCCTGAATTAGGCTCTGGTCTTTTTGTGATTTTTGATGTCTGCCTGACTGTCAGGCTGTACTTCTCCCAAATCCCAAGTCCCCAGGATGGACAGCCAGGCCCAGGGAGCTGAGGCCCTGCTCCTTTTCTTCCTCTCTTCATCAACTGTCTGAGATGGAATCAGGCGTCTTTCCAGAACAAAGGCAGGGGACTTTGAAAAGAGATTCGTCCCTCTGAGACTGTTGTCTGATTGACTGGCACAGCAAGATGCTCACAATGAACACAGCCGAACCTACAAATGCTCAGCGGCCAGGCACATGTGGTCCTGTGAAATAGATCATGGGCTGGAAGGGGGTGGGCCTTAGAGCAAAGTTCCAGGTGCTCAGGCTGCAGGGCAGAGCTTTGGGGGTGGGGAGGAGCTTAAGTGAAGTTACATTTCAGGGGCTGGAAGAAGGAAAGCACAGCTTCCTTCCATCTTCCCCCTTTTCCTGGCTGCCATAATTATCTTCCTCCTAAAAGGACACTCTGTCCATAACCCTCCCCTGCTCAGAAACCTTCATTGGCTCCCACTGCTCATTGATGTTCATGTGCTAGAGATTGGATTCAAGGCCTCCACGACCTGGATCCTTTAGTGCTGCTTTCAGCCCTACCTACTTTGTGTTTATAAACTGTGCCTATATCTGTCTTTCCCCACTTTGTAAAGGGATGTGTGGGTAAAGGGATGTGTGTGTGTCTGATCACCTCCCAGGTGTTATGTATAGCACCAGACATTCCACATCCATTTCTCTATCTAATTTATCCAAGAAACCCACAGTGTGCGTTATTTTTCCCATTTTCAAGTGAGAAAAACAAAGCTCAAAGAAGTTGCCTGGCGTCATAGCACAGAAAAGTGAAGAAGCTGGGATCTGAACTCAGACCTAATGGGTGCCTGACCCCATGTTCTTTCCAGAAGCAACACCCCACTTGAGGACCGGACTGATGTTTTCTTAATGTTTGTATCCACTTCTCTTCATTAAGTAGATGTCTTTCTGCTACAGATGGAATGTTTGTGTCCCCAAATCCGTGTTGAAATCTAATTCCCAATTTGAGGTTAGTTAGAGGTGTGAATCTCTAGAACATGATTAGGTCATAAGGGTGGAGTTTCATGAATGAGATGAGTGCCCTTATCAAAGAGATTCCAGAGAGCTCCCTCTCCCCTTCTACCATGTGGGGACATAGTGAGAAGGCAGCTGTCTGGGAACTAGGATGTGGGCTCTTACCAGATTCCAAATCAGCATCTTGGTCTTGGAATTCCTAGCTCCCCGAACTGTGAGAAATAATGTTTCTGTTGTTTTTAAGCCAGCCAGTCTATAATATTGTTATTGTAGCCCAAATGGACTGACAGCTCTAAAGCCATTCTCTGTCTCCAGCTGGATGGGTTTTTAGAAAAGGCAAGTTAGATAACACCTATAAAGGCCAAGGCCTCACGATAGTCAAGCCCCGCAGGGTCTGGCTTCTGCTGTCCTCTGGGCCTCATTTCATCCCCTCCCCCTGGCACACTCCCCTCCAGCCACTCTGACCCTCTCTCCATTCCTAGAATACCCACCTTTTTGCACACGCTGTTCCCTCCTACTGCAAGGCTTTCCCCTCAACTGACCCATTCCTGTCTTTTAGGCCTTCCTTTAAATGTCATCTCTTCTGAGACCTTCCCTAAAGTAGCCCCCCTCATCTCTCTCCCATGTGCATTTCCTTCACAGCACTCATGACTGTTGCATGCTTTTATTGATCTGTCAATAGCGCATCAGCTCCATGAGGTCAGTTCAGTCTATCTGATTAATTCTCTGCAACACCAGCACAGGGCTCGTGGGCTCGTAGTAGGTAAGTAGCTGTTGAATAAATGGATGGCCTTCCTCTCCATGAGAAAGGCAGGGCCTCTTCTTCCCCACAGTGTCTGGACCCCTGGCAACTGCTCAGCAGATGCTTGTCGAAGGAATGAACGGATGAACAAACGGATGTGAGTGTGTGAAAGATCAGGTCGATCGCAAAAAGGGTTTGGGCTGCATTTCAGGTTAATGGGCACATATGCCAGAGACCTCTGAGGGGACCAAGCCTGGTGACTCTCATCTTGTTCACAGAGCCTAGTGAAACTTGCAGAAAGATATTAAAACACAGAGGTCACCTGTCCTTGAACAGCTTCCCCCAATCAGACTGGGTGCTTTTCCTCATTCAGCCACAGTGGCAGCTAGCTTGTCACTGCTGCCAGGGACGCCCACACTCCTGCCCCAGGGGCAAAAATTACTGTTTGATCGTCCCCAGTGCTTCCCACACCCCACGCTGCCAGCTGAGTCTAACTGCTTGGTTACCCTATAAGTTTGTTGCATTGAATATGAAGGTTATGGTTCAACCTTGCCTATTCAGATAAAGTGTGTCAGAGCATGATCCCAAAGTGCAGGTAGCCCAGGGAGCCTAGTTATGTATTCACTAGTATTTATTGATTGCTTGTATACAAGTATTTATCACTTGCATACACAGTACTTATTGGGCTCTTAATATGTGCCAGGCATTGCCTGAGGTGCTTGGGCTACATCATCGAACTAAACAGGTAAAGATCCTTTTTCTTGTGACACTCATATTCTAGCAATAAACATAAGAAATAGGGAAATTGTACAGCACATTAGAAAGTAAAAAGTGTTAGGAGCAAAACAGAAATAGTGCAGGCTAATGGGGACTAGGAGGCTGGGGTTCAGGAGAGCAGGAAGCAATTTTCAATAGGGTGGAATAGGTAGGCTCATTGAGGAGCTGACTTTGAGTACAGACTTGAAGGTAACGAGTGAGCCATGACTGTGCCTGGGGGAAGAACCTTCCAGAGGGAGGAAACAGCCAGTGCAAAGGAGGGAGCATGGCTGGCGTGTCTAAGAACAGAATGGAAGCCAGTGTGGTTGGAGGGGAGCAGGGAAAGGGAAGAGAAGCAGGACACATGGGGTCAGAGAGGTAATGGGGTACTGACTTCCAGAGGGCCTTATAGGGACCATGGAGAGCTGGCTTTCACCCTGAGGGGCAGTGTGATCTGATGTATGTATCTGACTGCTCTGTCTGCTAGCATGAGAATAGATCCTAGCTCTCCTGGACACATGCTTGGATTGCAGTCTTCCACCCCCTTCCATTCAGAGTGGGTTATGTGACTTGCTTGGCCATTGAAATGTGAACAGAAGCAAAGCGTATCACTTCCAGGCAGGAGAGCCAATAGGCAAGTTCACCCCTACTCTGTGCCTGGCAATGCTCCAGATGGTGGCTGCTCTGCCAGCTTGGAACCTGGAGAGACGATGATGGCGCTATGGTCTGATGGGACCCCCACCGCCCACAAAGTGATGATATTAGGAAGGGGGGCCTTTGAGAGGCAGAGCTTTCATGAATGGGATTAGTGCCCTTGTAAAAAAAAAGGCCTGAGAGAGCTTCCCTGTCCCTTCCACCATGTGAAGACAAAATGAGAAGACTCCAACCATGCTGGCAAGCTGATCTCAGACTTCTCAGCCTCCAGAACTGTGAGAAATAAATTTCTGTTGTTTATAAGCCACCCTATCTATTGTATTTTGTTATAGTAGCCCATATGGGCCAAGATAGATGAGCAGAGACCTTCTCCAGATCTGGGCTGAATGTGAGTGTGGAGCAAAACCATTGCTGGTTAAGTGGCTGGGCTTTTTGGTGTTATTTGTTACTGCAGCATAACCTGGTCTATCCTGACTGCTGCTAGAAGCCAGGGGTGATGAGGAAGACCTGCTAGGAGGTTACTGTAATCATTCAGATGAGAGATGATGGCAGCCCAGACCAGAGAATTGGCAGTGGAGATGCTGAGGATGGTGGGTTCTGGATATGGTAAATTTTATCCTGTTGGGTGATGGATATTTTTATATTCATATAAACATTGTTGAGCTTTGTTCTGGGATGCAGTTAAGTTATTTGGAAATAGTTTGACCCTTTCAGATCTTTATGAAGAAATAGCAGAGCTGCATTTAATCTAGGGTTAATTTTTCCCCACTACTGAGGCAAGATCCTTCTTAGATACCTAAATGATGCCTCAAGGTCATTTAGAAATGGGTGGGAACCTCACTGTGAGGTTTTCTGCTTTTGCTGTTGCAGAAAGGCACTATTCCTGCCCCTGTGTGAGCTCTGTGCACCTTTCCCTCTAATCTTTGAAGGTAGTGCTTTGCCCTGGCCTTGGGTAGTTTCCTCTCATGCATGTGCTGATAAACTATCAACTGAATACTCAAAGGGGACCCTCTAGATCTCTGGAGTTCTCTCTGAGAATCTTTCTTCTCTCCAATACTTTGCGGGGCAAACTCCAGCTGCCCTGGCTTCCCTACACTCCCAGCTTCTCTGCAACTCAGGGAGGCTGCCAAGGTTTCTCTTCCCTGAGCTGTGGTTGGGGCATCATAGGGCTCCCCTCAATTGTTTCTTTCCTCCCTGGAGTCACTGTCCTTTGTTGTTGATGTCCAATATCTCGACTGCCATTGTTTCATACATCTTATCCCACTTTTTAGTTATTGCAGATAACTAAAGGTTAAATCTGGTAAATCTGGGAGGGTAAATCTGGTCTTTGTTAGTTCATCTTGACAAGAAGCCCTGTATTGCCTTTTGATACTGAAGCCATGCAAAAGATTGCCCATAATTCATGAAACAATGCTACTGAAGGCAGGAGAAATTGCTTGATCTCTTCACATGGTTGAAATCAATTTCAAAGCAATGAGAGGCTCATGTGACCTATTGGCAGCCTAATTTTCTTCTTTTGGTAGGACATCAAATAATGCTGTCTATAGTAATCAATGGCATTTTGGAGTTGATAAAACATAACATTTCATGGTCTGTGTCTGAGGATTCCGATACCTGGAATCCTATGGGTCTATTTCTGTGGTCTGTTGTTTCTGCTGTTTCTAGTTTACTTTTGTCTTGTCTCCTCATATCTTCAATTTTTTTTTGCCTAGACATTTTATTTGAGAAAGTATTTGTAGAAATAGTTTGAGACCTAACATATTAGCTTCCTTCATAAAGGATTTTGGGGTTCCAGGCTTAGTCCTGCCAAGTCAGGCTGCAGTCTATCCCATGGCTGGCTTCCTTCTGATTCATGCTTATTCCTAGAAGGGAGCCCACAGAGTCCCAGCCCAAAGGTGCTTTACAAAGATCCCTACCTTTGGTCGGGATTCTAAGTTGTGCCTACCTAGCACCTTGAACCTGACAAAAGGGCAATTTAACCTCTCGATTGGTCACATTGGCAAATACCTCCAGAATAAAACGGCCCTGAGTTCTTTGGCCACCAATTTGGATTCCTGGCCTACGACACATATATTATTACATCTTTGATGATTTGGGGGAGATTTAAAAATATTTCCAGCTTAAAAAAAACTTCTATTACTATTAACCTGCCATTAATATCACACTTGTATTTTGTTAATTTGCTTATTTTTACAAACATTATATTGCATTTATCTTGGGCCAGGCACTTTTAAGCAGTCTCTATATAACAAGTCAATCCTCACAGCAGGACTATGGAGTAGATACTATTTTTGTTCCCATTTTGCAGACAAAGAAATTGAAGTACAGAGAGATTCAATGACTTGTTCAAGGTCTCACAGCTGATGAGTGGCAGACCCAGAATTGGAACTGAACTGTCTGTCTGCAGAGTTCATGTGATTATGCCCATGGCTGCATGCGAATTTGTGGCCACAACAGTGACTAGTGTATGAAGGGACCAGTTGTCTGCTGGCTGCCCTGAGAAGGTCATGTTTAAATGGAGAACTGATGGATAAGTGGGACTCACCTAATCACAGGATTGGGTGGCAGACCACAGGTCCAGAGATGGAACATTCAGGGAATGGTGGGAAGGCGTTTGAGATGCTTTCCCTTCCTTCTCCCAGAAGGACGACTCCTTGGTTGGGCCTGTGGGATCAAGCAACCCATCACCGGAAGCTCTGACCACCTGGTGACGCATCTTTGAATGGCTCCCCTCCTGCCCGTCCCTCCTCCTCCCTGACTTCCAGTCTCCAGCAAAGTGCCCCCTTTGGCCTCAAGCTCTGCTTTCCCAGGACCCTAGGCTGGCCAAAGGGGTCCATTTGGGAGCTGTGAGGTGGCATCTCCTTCTGGAGCACTGAATGGCAGATCACATGAAATGGCAGAAATGGATCAGACAGACCTGTGGAAAGAAGCAGGGATGGGAGGTGAACACAGAGTCTTGGCTTCCTTTCAGGCCTGGGTTCAGAGTCTTCTGGAGGCCTGACTTATCTCTGCATTGTAGTTAATTAAGACACCCTGTGTTCCTTTAGTCCCCCTTTGTACTTAATCAGTGTAGTAGGTATGAAACTCAGGCCACAGATGGAAGCCAAGAGACACCTAATTTCTTAATTTTCTTAAATCAACTAATTGTTGATGGTCTCTAACCTGGTGGGTTGTTGGGTAAATTAATCTCAGCCACTCTCGAGGCAACCCCTCCCCTAGGCTCTAACAGGGCAGCTTCTTTCTGGCTGTCTTATCCAGCCATTTTTGTGAAGCTGCCCATGGCTCTAGCCCACATGGTCCTCTCATGTCCCCTGCTCAGCACATCCACACTCTGCTAGGGGTGCAGGATCTCTGGTAATCCCCAGAGTGTTCTCTGCAGAACACTCATCCCTCCTCAAGGTGCAGCTTGAGAGGGGACACAGATCACCTCCACAGACCCTCTCCCTCCCCACCAAGCCTGGGGGGGAGGGCTCTTTTTGTCCTGGGGGAAATCCCTTGGTGATGCCCACCAGCCAGAGAGCCCAGGCACATACCAGTGTGCAAACAGAGTTGGGTGTATCACCTGCTGGATCGAGTGGGACACACACATTGGGGAGCTGTGGCATCTGGGTAAGAGAGGTTAGGGAGCTTATTAGAGAGTTGGGGTCTGTGTTAGGGGATGTGGGGATTTGTTTTGGATTGAGTGCTGTCAGAAAGTGGGGTAATTAGGTGATTGGGTAGTACTTTGTGCCTAGGAGGTGATAGTCACTCAGGTGAGGTGGGAGGGGATGTTTGCTCATTTAAGGGATTGCTTGAGAGTCTCTGTTTTTATCTCTGCTTGGGTGTGACTAAGAAGTGGCCTTTTTGGTTCTGTTCCATCCCCACCACAGAACATCCTCATCTGACATTGGTGTTCTAGGACGCTGTGTATGTTCAGGATGGACCAGCACAGCCTGGCTGGGAGCAAGGTACCATCCAAACTGTTTCTTTCTTTTTCATGCTCTTCTTCAAGCCTGTTCTCATTAGGTGAACTCTGTTCTTCCTTGGGTTTGGGAAGGAAAAAAGCCTTGCTTCAAATCTCCTAAGAGGCAAGTAAGCCTGGAGCCTACTACCGGCTTGAACTGGAGAGAGGAAGTATGTCTATAGAGAGGAAGTAGGAATTCATTTGTAGATACGTGTTTCTGGCCTCGTGGGCTTAAGGTTTCTGCTGAGTCTAAACTCAGGGACCTAATGGCAGGAAGGGGGCTTGTGCTTTATAGAACCAAAATTCAGAGACGGAAAATGTGGGGTCTAAGGTATATAGCTAGCAAGGGTTAGTAAGCCTGGATTCTAAAAAGTAGTTATTTAGTTGTAGACAGTCATTTTATGTTGAGAAAGAAGCACAATTTGCATTGATGATATGAGTCCTAGGCCTTGATGTGCTGGAAAACATTGCAGCAAAATAGATAAAGCAGAAAAGAAAGAAATAGAAAGAAACCCAGGACAGAGGGGTATGTTACAACACCCATCTCCATCTTTGATAGATCAAATAGACAATACACACCGATACAGAACAGTGATTCTAGACCTTTTTTGGAGAATCTAATGAGCTCAAAGAACCCTTGCTTCCGAAAAATGCACTTCTGCAGGTACGCTGGTATTTTTCACATAACTGGAGGGCTCTTTACGTCCCCCAGGAGCTCCATGAGTCCCTGATAGGGAAGACTTCAATCATAAACTAGCCTGAGTTTAACAATCAGACTTAAATTTTAATCTCAGCTCCACGCCTCTTATTGTGTGACCTGAACACCTCTGAACCCTAGTTTTCCCATCAGTACATGAGGATCACAATAGACATTTCTTGCAGGGGGCAGTTACATGAGCAAACAGGTGGAAAGGGCATGGCACAGAGCCTGGTGCATGGCAAGCCCTCCATGGAGGGTGGCTCTTACTACTGGTATCATGGACATACATAGAACTTTCTACTTTGCGAGTAAAGAATATACCTTCTTATGTGCCCATGCACCAACTACAAAAATAGATCCTATCTGAAGCCACTAAGAACAGTTAAACACAAAAGGCGGAAAGCATATTGTCCATATCATTTGCCTACAAGGCAATAAAACAAAGACATAAAGAACACTAATTTAAACTAAAAGAAAAAAAAACCCTCAAACTACTTAGAAATAGGAAAAACAATAACAAAAGCCATTCTCCTGAATAGAACTTGGACCCAGGAGAACATGAACGAAATGTGCCCTTATTGTGATTGAGAAGCTGTCAGCGTTTCTGCCGGGAGTACCTCGGTTTCCTGGTGTCTGGCGGCCCCCAGGGCCATGTTCTTTTCTCAGCAGAGCTAGGGACAGGCAGTGGAGGTTTCTGTAGGCACTGAGCAGTGTGGGAGGAACTGGGGACCAAGGCCAGGGTAGATGAGCCACCTGCGAGTGGAGCCAGGAGCCACGATGACTTTGACTGTGGCAATGGCCCTGGGTGTGAAGTTAATCACAAGGGAAATGGATTCAGGAAGATAGAAGCTTTACAAATGGATGCATTAAATGGCACTGGGGACAATTGGGAAGGACCGCACGGAATGGAGATCAATATTTGTTGCTTTGAACTAAACAGGCAAGGAAGTTAGAGTGTAGAATATCAAGATTCTAAATGGAAAGCAAGTAAAATATAGAAATATGTTTTATATATTTCTATAGAAATAAAATATACAAAATAAAATATATAGAAATAAAATATAGAAAATGGAAGAAAAAGAATTCATGTGTTATGGAGTAAGAAAGTAAAAAGGAACAGTTCAATGAGAGAAAGATTAATAACTGAGCTGTATTTAAGAGCCAACTAGCACAGGGAGGGGCTGGAATGAACGGAGGGAAGAGCTCCAAGATGGATGGCTCTAGGCTGGAAGATTTTAAGTCAGGAGGGAGGTGGATCTGCCTGGCACTCCTGAGGTTTCTGCTCTGACAGAAGACAGACAACAGAAGACCTTTTTTTGTAACTATCCTCATGAATTAGTAGCCTGAATGTGAGAAGGAAACGAGGTAATGAAGGCAATGGTGACAGGTGATTGAGGTGCATTTGTTACTGGTCCAGGGAGGGGTCCTGAGCCTTGGAGAGTGTGCTGGGGAAAAAGGTAACGAGTGATCACGGACAAAGATGAATGGAGTTTTGCAAGAAGGCAGAATGGTCTGAGTGAGGAACTTTTCATCCTTCATGGAAGAACTGTGAGATTAGGGGTGCCTGGGTGGTTCAGTGGGTCAACCGGCTGCCTTCAGCTCAGGTCATGATCCTGAGGTCCTGGGATGAAGTCCCTGCTGTGGGGAGCCTGCTTCCCCCTCTCCCTCTGCCCCCCACCCCCCAGTGCTCTCTCATGTTCTCTCTCTCTCAAATAAATAAATAAAATCTTAAAAAAACAAACAAACAAACTATGAGATTACATTTAAAACAAATCATTGCAGGGCAAAGAGCACCACCAAGCCTATTACATATTCCAGATGATTATGGAAAAATCCTGCTTGATATGAAGATGGTGAGAGGTGTCGAATTAAATGCCAAGCATGCAGTGACTATTGTAGTATTCATTTAATAGCCAACATTAACTGCGTGCTCCCCACGTCCCAGGTACTATGGTCATAAGGACAGCTAATACTCACCTTACACCTTCTGAGCTCTGGTCTAATCCCTGTACATATATTAGTTTATTTAATCCTTGCAGCAACATTGCGAGGGAGGTGCTATTGTTCTTCCCATTTTATTTTTTTTTAAAGATTTTATTTATTTATTTGAGAGAGAGAGTGAGAGAGAGAAAGAGCACAAGAGGGGGGAGCGGGAGAGGGAGAAGCAGACTCCCTGCTGAGCAGGGAGCCCGATGCGGGACTCGATCCCAGAACTCCAGGATCATGACCTGAGCCGAAGGCAGTCGCTTAACCAACTGAGCCACCCAGGCACCCTGTTCTTCCCATTTTAGAGAAATGTTTCAGTTTTCAGAAAAAACTGGGGCACGAAGGAATGAAATAATTTCACAAGGCAAGGCCAGGACTATGGTGAGCTGAGTGAAGCACTCATCTCAGACACAAAATTGAAAGGGGGGTGCCCTGAACCTTCAGTAATAAAAGTAAATAATTTGTTCATGAACTATTTATTAAAAAATAAAATTAATGCAGAAAATATGATGAGGGAAGTCCCAGGATCTTAAATAAAGGCAGGATCTGCAAGGTCACACGGCTCCTGAGAAGCAGAGCCAGGATCTGAACCCAGACAGCTGGCTGCCACATTCACGCTATTGACTACCCCACTGCATTCACAATTGACCAGCGGGCCCCATCTGCCTTTTCCTCCACTCTCTGCTCAGTGTCTTGCCCAAGGCTGGCATAGGAGGTCCGTAGTAGGTCTGCAGTTAACATTTGTTGGAAGAATGTGAAATGAAGGCATGGGTCCTGTTCTTAGAAGCACCCATACTCACCCAGCATGTGCCTGTCTAGGCAGCGGGAGTGCAGGATTGGGAAGGATGACTTCAGTCCTGTAATGCCCGTGGCAGGCTTGAAGAGGGGGTGACATTTGAGCTGGGCCTTCAGGAGGTGAAGGATTTCTTCAGATAGGGAAGGGGGATGCTACCTGGAGACATGGCTGAATACTCATGCATTGTTCAGTCAAAAAAGCTGGTTGGCAGGGTCATGTTTATAATGTGATACCATCAATGTAGAGAAATGTTTCCCCAGTGTGTGTATGCTGCATGCATGCATGGGGAAGGGTCTGGGGAGGATGAACAGCAAACTCTGGGCATGGCTGCATGAGGATGTGGGAGACTGGGGAAATGTCGAGCGAGTCTTCAGCCTTACAGGCTCTGCTTTTTACTTTTTAAGATTTTATTTATTTATTTGAGAGAGAGAGAAAGAGAGAGAGCATGAGTGGGGAGTGGGGTGGGGGGGGAGAGGCAGAGGGAGAAGCAGACTTCCCACTGAGCAGGGAGCCCGACGCGGGACTCAATCCCAGGACCCTGGGATCATGACCTGAGCTGAAGGCAGACACTTTAACCAACGGAGCCACCCAGGCGCCCCCAGGCTTTGCCTTTAAAGAACACGAAGAGAGCTATTATTGCTTGTGTAATTAAAAATTAATTTTTCAAATAGATTGAGGAGGCTCTCTAGGAACTCATATGGAATAGTTTCTAAGATGTATTTTTAAGTGAATAAAAAAACAAAGTGCAGAAAAGTACTTACAGTATGTGATCTTTTTGTAAGAAAGAGAAATAAGAATGTGCATACATATCTATATGTACTTGTCCTTATTCGTTTTGTAAAAATGGAACATGGGAAGAGTAAGGCAGAAATAAAGAAAATGAAAAAAAAAAGAAAAAAAACCCCCCAAATAATGAAAATGATCACCTATGGGAGTAAGTGTGAATAGGGCAGGAAAGATGGGGATGGGAGAGTCATTATTTTTTTTAGCTTTTTACTTTTCAGCCATGTAAGTAGTTTACCTGATTCCCACCCCCAGCCAAAAAAAAGAAGAAAAAAAAGAAAATTAAATAACAATGATGGGGAAAGCAAACTTAAAACTCAATGCAGAGAGAAGCAAATGAACCTGTCTGTCAAACCGGTCATAACCGGAAAGACAATGAAAGCAATTCCAGGGATGTGGCTCCATATTCTTAGTGGATACAGTGAAAGGTTGACAAGAACCTGAAATAGATCAGGAACTTTACTCAGTAGGGTTTCTGTGGTTGGTGTTGCGTGTGCCGCTGGTGTGGTAATTTGTGTGTACTGTGGAGTGGAGTTAATATACTGATGTTACTGCGAGCCAGCGTTCTCCCTTTGGAAGAAGGACGATGCAGATATGGTGTGGGGGTGGGGGAAGTGCAGAGGAAAGCTACAGTGTTGAACTTGAATCAGAGCAATCATAAACTAGTAACTAATACTAAACTAAAGCAGCGGTGAACACCATGATCCCCCAGACCTTGGTTTCTAAAAACACCACAAGAAGCTCCTGGATGGAATGGCTGATTCCAGGGTTGGGGCAGGGAGAGTACGAGGCGAGTTTAGGGCACAGGAGAGTGCTCAAGGACTGATGGGGACAAGAATAAAGGACAAGGCGGGCCTGTGAGTCTGCTCAAAGGTGCTCCCACTGGCCCAATTTGGGGATGGTTTAGACATCAAAAGAAGAGCAATGGGAATGGATTATAATATATTGAATTTTTAAAATTCATGAGTTTATAATGATACTGAAGAAGAAGAAAGAGAGTTCTCTTTTACAATAGACTGTCTCATAATAAATTCAGAAGGGATGAAAGAAGTAGAAAACCACCATTTGTAACTGATAATTGATTCAGACAAAGATTATGAGTGAATACTAAAACCGATAGGTCGTTCAGCAGAATATTCACATGGTCTTGAAGGACTGCTCCACATGTTACTTACCAATTACAGGAATGGGGTACAGTGGAGCAATCTGGTGGACATCCTCTTCACTGAGTATGACAGCCATTGAGTTTGCCCTGTTCAGACCTCCCTTCAAGAGGACCCCCTGTGGGGAACATATCTGGCTGACAGCCTCAGATGCCACACCTTTGGACCCACCACTGGTCCACTCAGGCCACACTTGCCCTGGACTGCTGCCTGCCAGGACAGAACACAGTGGGGGTCTGAGAACCAGACCTTTCTTGCCTTCTGTGGGATGCCCCCCCTGGGTGACTTTGGCTTGGGGACTCTCCTCAGGTCTAGCCAAGAATTTTTATTTAAAGAAACAGTAAAAACAATCCCCAAATTTATGCAGAACCACAAAAGACCCCAAATAGCCAAAGCAATCTTTAAAGAAAAAAAAAAAAAAGATTTTATTTATTTATTTGACACAGAGAGAGAGAGACAGTGAGAGCAGGACCACAGCAGGGGGAGTGGGAGAGGGAGAAGTAGGCTTCCCGCCGATCAGGGAGCCCGATGCGGGGCTCGATCCCAGGACCCTGGGGTCATGACCTGAGCTTGACACTTAACGACTGAGCCACCTAGGCGCCCCAGGCAAAGCAATCTTGAGAAAGAAGAACAAACCTGGAGGCAGCACTCCCCCTGATCTCAAACTATATGACAAAGCTGCAGTAATCAAAACAGTATGGTACTGGCATAAAAACAGACACATAGACCAATGGGACAGAATTGAGAGCCTAGAAATAAATCCATGCATATATGGTCAGCTAATGTTTGACAAGGGAGCCAAGAATACTCAATGGAGAAAAGATAGTCTCTTCAGTAAATGGTGTTGGGAAAACTGGATATTCACATGCAAAAGAATGAAACTGGATGCCTGTCTTATCACTCACCAAAATTAACTACTCAACATGAATAAAAAACTTACATGTAAGACCTGAAATTGTAAAACTCTTAGAAGAAAACATAGGGAGAAATCTCTTTGACATTGGTCTTGGCAATAAGCTTTTGGATACGACACCAAAAGCATATGTAAGAAAACCAAAAATAAACAAGTGGGGCTACATCAAACTAAAAAGCTTCTGCACAACGGAAAAAATAATCAACAGAATGAAAAAGCAACCTACAGAATGGGAGAAAATATTTGCAAACCATTTGCCTGATAAGGGGTTAATATCCAAAAAATATAAGGAACTCATATAGCTCAATAGCCGAAAACAAATAATCCAATTTCAAAATGGGCAAAGGACCTGAATAGACATTTTCCCACAGGAGACATACAAATGGCCAACAGGTACATGAAAAGGTGCTTAACATCACTGATTACCAGGGAAATACAAATCACAACCACAATGAGGTATCAGCTCACACTTGTTATAATGTCCATTATCCAAAAGCCAAGACCTAACAAGTATTGGTGAGGCTGTGGAGAAAAGAAAACCCTTGTGCACTGTTGGTGGGAATGCATGTTGGTGCAGCCCCTATGGGACAGGGTATAGAGGTTCCTCAAAAAATTAAAAATAGAACTACCATATGACTGACCCAGAAATTCCGCTTCTGTACATAGAGCCAAAGGAAATGCAATTGCTATCTCGAGATCTCTGCACCCCCATGTTCACTGCAGCATTATTCACAGTAGCCAAGACATGGAAACAACCTGCTTATTAAGATGGATGAATAGATAAAGAAAATGTGATAGATATATTTCTCTCTCTATACATACATATATATGGTATAGATATGAGATACACACACATACAGATACAAACAGGAATACTATTCAGCCATAAAAAAAAAGGAAATCTTGCCTTTGGTGATAGTGTGAATGGAACTTGAGGGCATTATGCTAGGTGAAATAAGTCAGACAGAGAAAGACAAATACTGTATGATCTCACTTGTGCATGGAATCTAAAAACCTGAACGCATAGAATCAGAGACTAGATTGGTGATTGTCAGGAGCTCGCAGGTGGGGGAAATGGGGGTAAGTGGTTAAAAGACACGCCTTTCCAGTTATAAGATGAATAAGTCCTGGGGATGTAATGTACAGCCTATATAGTTAACAGGACTATAGTGAACAATACTGTTCTGTATGCTTGAAAGTTGCTAACAGAGTAGATCTTAAAAGTCCTTACCGCACATACACACAAATGGTAACTATGTGTGTGTGTGGTAAGGACTTCTGGGCCTACCACAATCAGGCCATGTGTTAACTAGCCTTACTGTGGTAATTATTTTGCAACATATACATACACCAAATCAACACTTCATACACCCAAAACTCGCACCATGTTATATGTCAATTATATCTCAGTAAATCTGGGGGGAGAAAGAAAGGCAATCTCCTCAAGCTGTTAAATGCTGCGCCCTTTTCACTTTCTATGCCCATACACGTAGTTCATTATGTGCATGATCTCACCGAATCTTCGCGAGGTAGGTCGTGCTATATCATTCCTGTGGCAAACTGTGAAGTGAGCATTGCCGTTGTCCTAAGTGCTAACAGCAGCCCTAGGAAACGAATGTGATTCCCTATTATAGATGAGAGAATGGAGAGTAACTTACAAAGGTTCTTCAGCCTGCTCAGCCAGTGTTATTGGTCGGAATGGGCTAAGCTCTGCTGTGGTAACAATCAACCCTAGATCTCACGGACAAGAATTCATTTCTCACTCACGTAAGGCTGGCTGTGGATCTCAGCAATTCTCCAGGGCTGCTCTTCTCCATGGGGTGACTCAGTAATCGGGCAAATTGGATCCTAAAGCTTTTTTTTTTTTTTTTTTAAGATTTTATTTATTTATTTGAGAGAGAGAGAATGAGAGACAGAGAGCACGAGAGGGAAGAGGGTCAGAGGGAGAAGCAGACCCCCCGCTGAGCAGGGAGCCCGATGTGGGACTCGATCCTGGGACTCCAGGATCACGACCTGAGCCGAAGGCAGTCGCTTAACCAATTGAGCCACCCAGGCGCCCGATCCTAAAGCTTTTTTGAATCCCCACATGAGGCTTTGTTGGTGGCCATGGAAGGGAAGTGGGCAACGAGAGAATTGCCTATGTGCTTTTCACTGCTTTAGTCTGAAGGTTACCGCTGACATTTCCATTCACATGTCGCTGGCCAGACTGGTCATGTGACTCTGCCTCACTGCAGGGGGCTGAGGAATATAAGGAAGCAGATGGAATATTTGAGGAGTAATCCTATCCTCACCATAACCAGTAATGGTGGAACTGAAATTTAATTAAAATAACAATAGCTAGCTAGCATTTATCTAGCACCTTCTATGAGCCAGGCCCTATACTAGGTGTTGGGCATGTATCATCCTGAACAACCTTGTGACAAATGTACTGTTGTCTCTATTTCAAAGATGAGGAAAATGAGGCCCAGAAAGTTTCAATAACTGGACCAAGGTCACATAGCTGGTAAGTGGCAGAGCTGGGACTTGAACCTGGGTGGTCTGGCTTAGAACTGCACCCTTAGCTGCCATGCTGTTCTGATGCAAAAGGCAGCCTGATGGCTAACCGTGAGGGATGTCCAGCCTGGCCCGAGCAGTGAGACCCAGGGACTGTGAGACTTGACGAGGACGGAGGACGGTGAAGCAATGGGAGCCACAACATCAAGGCCCTGCAGGGGGCTGGGACTTGGATCCCGAGGCCACTGTGGGGACCCCAAAGGCACTGTTCAGGGAGGCATGCTTAGATTTGCGTTTCTGCAGTTGTGGAAGGGAAAGCAGATCAGAGTGGGGCAAAAGGTGGCAGGGAGACTGGCAAAGAAGAAGTGCGATTGTTCAGGACAGGATGGGGGGCGCCTAGTTGAAGATGCATCCTGGGGGGATGGAGGGAAAGGAGGAACTTCCAGGTCCAGAGCTGGTTCATTGTCCCAGCCCCCGTCTCTGGCTCTGGCAGGGAGTTGGCCACCACCTTCTGAAATGACCTGATTCCACTGGAGTCAGCGGGCCTGGCTGAGGGCTTGGATGAGAGGATGAGGGAGCAGGGAGAGTGAAGAATGGTGCACGAACCTGTGGACAGGTTCATCTCTGGAATGGGAGTCAGGAGCTGTGGCCCCAGGATGGGTTGAATGTGACAGGGAGCACTTCTTTGAGAGGCAGCAGAGTCAGGAGGTTACACGCACAGGCTTCGAGCCCAGCTTACCTCTGTGCAACCCTGGGTAGTTTACTTATCCCCCCATGCCTCTCACATACACTGGGAATACAAATAGTACTTACTTCTATGAGGGTTAAGTGAGTGAGTTTGGCGAACACCCCTGCCGCAGTACAGGGCATGACATGCAGTAAGCACGTGGTAAGCGTTGGCAGCTCTTATCATAAGGAAGCCACGCTGCCTGGGACACAGATGATGCTTAGTAAGTGTTATTTTCCCTCTTTTCCTCTCTCCTCCCCCAGCTGGCAAATAGAGCCTGCACTTCGGGACGTGTGGGTCTGGAGTTGACCTTGGTTCTGCTACTGAATAACTGAGTGACCATGGTCAGACCAGCACACTTCTGGGGAGCCTCAGTTTTCTCTTCTGTAAAAGGGGAACTCGAAGGGTTACTGAGGATTAAATGGGATCGCTTATGAAGAGAGCTCGGCACATCGTAGGTGCGCATTAAAAGGTAGCTTTTACTAGCTATTATGTCATCGCCTGGGCCCTTTGGGCTCTTGGCTCTTAAATCATGAGTCCTATAATCCTGACTCCCGCCAGATGGGGGCACTCACAGCTTTCTTATTCCTTATGTGCTCAGGGAGGACCTCCTCCAGCATCAGGCTGACTCACCACCAGAGGGCTTTGTCACCTCTCTTAAAAGCAGCCTCGGTGGACAGAGTCCTGGACGAAAGGCAAACCCATCAGACTCTAATTTGTTTCTCAATCGACTGTTTCCTCATCTAAAATGAGAGGTCAGACAGACCGTCACTCTAAGCTCCGTATGGCTGAGACCTGCACGCTCATTGCAGGTGCCCTACTGGGTCCTAGTCTTCTAGAGAGAACATGCCCCTGCGCACAGGTGGACCCCTGCTGGGTCCTCCAGGGGGAAGGGGGGGTCATCTGGTGGCAGTGCTGTGTTAGAGCGGCGTAGCCAAAGATGTGTACTCAGCCCATTCATCTGCCTTCTGCTGCATGAGCCCCCACAGATGCGGAAGGTGCAGGAAATGATTCAGCTCCAGCTTTTGTAAGTGGGTTTTCACTCATTCACAATTTATTATGGTTTCACACAGGGGGCTGGGATGGCGCTTAATGCTACTTCTGCAAGAGGCAGGAAGCAGAGATGGGGAGGAGTGCTTCTTCACTGAGTCCTACCTGCCCAGTGCAATGCTAAGGGCACTGTGAGGGAGGGATTTGCCCCAAGTCACACAGCTAGAGGGGGCAGACTGGATTCGGACCCTGGCTGTTGTGCTCCATGAAACCTTAATGTGCCCGCATTCCCCATTCAGTCCCAAATTGGCAGCCTTTGTGGAGGGTCGGCACTGTGCCCAGGCCTCTGACAGCATCTCTGGAAGGCCCAGGGATAGTGGCCAGGCTCGCTGGCAAGATAGGGCACATTTGTTGCTATTATTATTTATTACCACCTTCTGAAACCCTGATCTGAAAAGAGAACCAGGAAGGAGGAAGAGGAGCAGGGGTTCTCCCACCCCTACCAATTGCTGATTAAAAAAGAAAATAAATTTTCCTTCAGTTTTTCCTTCAGTAGTTCAGTTTGGGCCTCTTAAAACTGTTCTCTTTTAGTTGTTTACCTAAATATACCTTTCTGTGCACATTTGCACAGATTCTTGGTTGTCTTGTCATTTTTTTCCCTAATGACTGGTGTTGTGGCCAGAGCTGGGCTGGATTTATGCTGACCTAGTTTTCAATTCTGATGCTGATGTTAAGTAAGCTGTGTGACCTTGGACAAGTAACTTAACCTCTCTGTCTCATCTCCATCTGTGAAATAGGAAAATTAGAGTATCTTTCTCACAAGGTTCTTTGGAAAGCTTTCAAAATCTACTTTTCATAATGAAACATTTCAAACATGTGGAAAAATACAAATAAAAACATGGGGAATAATACAGTTTGAAATCCCATATGCATATCTTGCAGCTATAATAGTCTTTGACTTCTGGCCACTCTTGTTCATTAATTCTTTCACCACACCACCCCCTTCCCACTGGATTACTTTTTTATTTTTTAATTTTTTTAAATTTTATTTTAATTTTATTTTTTAAAGATTTTATTTATTTATTTGACAGAGAGAGACCGAGCGAGAGCAGGAACACAAGCAGGGGGAATGGGAGAGGGAGAATCAGGCTTCCCACCAAGCAGGGAGCCCGATGTGGGACTTGATCCCAGGACCCTGGGATCATGACCTGAGCTGAAGGCAGATGCTTAACGACTGAGCCACCCAGGCGCCCCCACTGGATTACTTTGAAGCAAATACCTGTCATCACGGCATTTTATTTGTAGTATATATTGCAATATATATCTGTAAAAGATAAGCACTCTCTTTTAAAACATAACTTTAGTGAGGTTTTATGGAGCCTTTTCTCTGTGGCCAGGATTTTCTTTAAAATTTCCTCTATGGGATGTAACTCCCATATCCTGACATTAGAACTCTTCAAGAATAATTATAATAATCCTTCCAAATGCTTTCACTTATTGACTGTTGCTGGATTTTTGGAATGCAACCACATGCAGTATTGGACCATGAGTCTACTGTATTGTGTACTATGGCAATTATATCCCTGATGATCATTCATTGAAGAGGAGTACTTACTGAACTATATGTTTTTACAACCTTCTGAGGCAAGAATGACTAGCTTCATCTGTAGGCAGGGAAAGAGAGGCACAGAGAGGTGAAGGATTTTCCCAGGTCACACAGCAGTCAGTGATAGAGGTAGAGTTTGAAACTAGAGCCCGTCTGACTCCGGAGCCCATGCTTTTTTCCTCTGTCCTATGCTGTTATCTTTGGAATTCTGGTGGGCTTCTCTGTTTTGACTGTAAATTCTTTAAGGTAAGTGCTCCACCTTAGACTTCTTTTTTTTTTTTTTTTAAAGATTTTATTTATTTATTCATGAGAGACAGAGAGAGAGAGAGAGGCAGAGGGAGAAGCAGGCTCCCAAGAAGCAGGGAGCCCGATGTGGGACTCGATCCCAGGACCCTGGGATCATGACCTGAGCCGAAGGCAGACGCTTAACCATCTGAGCCACCCAGGCGCCCTCCACCTTAGACTGCTATTTCCATAGTCCCCAGCTGTTTGCTGATTGACTAATTGGTGTGCACGTGCAGGGCTTTATCATCCCCAGCACCATCATCATTGGTTTGCACGAACAACAAGTGTTTGTGAAGTCTCTATATAGGCCTGTACTCAGACCCTGTGGAAGCTACAAGACACAGTCTCTGCCCTCAGAGTTGCTTACGCAGCCTGCCAGTTGTCAGTTTGAACATAATGGCAACAAGATGGGAAAATGGGTTGGGTATCTTACTGCCTCTGAGTATCTTACTGCCTTATCTGTCTGGGTAGCCTCGTACTCCACGTGAAGGCAAAGATGTGGGTATGAGCTGAACAAATATTTACCTGTGCCCGCTTTGGGCCATGGGCAGTACTGGGATCTGGAGAGATAGTGGGAAATATGACAATGGGGCAGACAGACAATAATATAGACAGACAGACAATATACAACAAATGAAGAAATCCACATGATATTTCGAGATCGTGGTAAGTGTGAGAAGGAAATAAGGAGGTCGATGCAACAGAAAGTTATGGGGTCGGGAAACCTACTTTGGACTAGGATGGTCAGGAAGACATCTCTGAGAATGTGACATCTGAGCTATGACCTGACTGTTGAGCCAGAGACAGCCAAGTAAAAAGCCACAGAAGCCTCGTTCCGGGCAGAGGGAACTGGACATGCAAAGGCCCAAACACAAGGCAGAGCCTGTTCTCCTGCTCTCATCCTGCCTCACTGCCCAGAGCTCAGAGGACAATTTCTTTCCTATAGAAGGGAGGAAAAGCTTTCTCAAGAGGCTCTCAGTTTCCCTTGGCCAGAATTGGGTCATCTGCACATTCTAAACCAATTTCAGATAAGGAATTGGGATTACCCGAATAACTCAAATCAATCAGTTTCTCTCCTTGGAGCTGTGGAGGGATCATCTGATTGAAATTGGAGTTTAAATAGCAAGGAGGAAGAGGAGGAAAGGTTATTACTTGGTGTGACGGCCTCCAAGACAGCCCCAGTGACCCCACCTGCTGGCATTCCCACTCTTGTGTAACCTCCTCTTCCACGGTACCGGCTGGTCTGTGTGACCAACAGCATAGTTCAAAAGGGATGGCCTCTCACTTCTGCAATTACATTATAGGAAACTGTGGTTTCTCCCTTGGCTGGTCTATCGGCCACGTGCACACTCTTTCCTTCTCCTGGATCGCTAGCTCTGGGGAAGCCATGTCATGAGCAGCCCTGTGGACAGGCCCACAGAACCAAGAGCTGAAGCCTCCGGCCAACAGCCACATGCGTGTGCTCGAAAGCAGACACCCCATCCCTTCAGCAACCCCATCCCTTCAGGCATTATGTTCAGGAGAGGCCTGGAGCCGGCAGCTAAACTGCTCCTGACCCTAAGGATTCCTGACCCTTGGAAACCCTGTGAGATAATCAGTGTTTGTTGTTACAGGCTCCTAAGTTTTGGGGTAATTTGTTATGTCAGTAGATAACCGACATACATCCGGAGCACAACAGGGGCTAACGCGGCGCCCCCGCCCAAGTGGCTCTCGTCCTCGGTCCTGTGACTCACCGAGCATCGTCTCCTAACGTGTGTGTGTCTCTTCCCCCACGTGCTTGTAAATGACTTGGTTTGTCATTTCCCTATGCTTGGGGGTCTAGAGTGTGTAAGTGTGTGTGTGTGTGTGTTGTGCACGCACGCACGTGTGGTGCAGTCGAATAGCCAGTCTTCTCCTTCAAGGCTCCTTCTGACTGGGCTGTCCCTGGACCCAGGTGTGGTTTGTTGCCAGTGTGTGTCCTTGCTCTGGCCCGGGCCTGGGCCCGGAGTGGCCTCAGAGAAGACAGAGGGCATCCATGAAATTAACAGGCTGCTGGGGCAGGTGAGAACTTGGCTGCCATGACAACCACAGCGGGGAGAGCTCAGAGCAGCCCGGGCCCTGCTGGGGAGCCCGCAGGTTTGACAGTCATTTCTCTGGGAACTGGCTTGGGGAGACAAAAGGCAGTTTCTGTTGTCACCATCTTGGAAAGAGGGCCCCCAGAGCACGGGGCAGGGCTGGGGGAGGCAGATGAGCGCCCTTGCCTGCTCAGTGCGCTCCTAAGCACAAAGCCTTCCACTTCCATGTCCTCAGCGGCACCTCACCAGAACTCCTCCAAGCCTGCCTTTTGTTTACTGAAGACCTACTATGTGCCAGGCTCTTGGCTCGACATTTTCTGCCCGGCTCTGGCCTATAAGCCTCACGACGGCAGATGCTGTGTCTGTCTTGTCTGGCATGTAGTAGGCATGTGATACATATTTTGTGAGTGAATGAGTGAGTGAGTGAGTGACTCTTGCTGACTGCTCACATAAAAGATAAAAGGTTAGCCATGGGAAGGATGGGTAGAATGGGAAGAATATTCCAGACACAGAAAATAGCATGTGCAACAGTCCTGGGGTGAGAAAAAGTTTGTGATTGGGATCCATGCCTCCTTGGCTCCATAAATAGCTCTTCCATTATATCCTGTGGTCCTCTGGGGTAAGTCCTTTTGTTACCACCATTCTCAATTTGAAAAATTCTTCCCATCCCCTCCAAAGGGGTGAGGTCATGGGGAGTATAGAGTGTCCTAGTTTGAAGAACAGGCTGCTTGGGCCTGGCTCTGCCACTAAGTCGCTGTGCTTACCTGGGGTGCTTGCCTCAGTCTCCTCATCTGCTAAATGGGGATAATAGCAGAACCTACCTCAAAGAGCTTATGGATGTAAAGTACTTAGAATACGTCAGGTATTATCTGGTGGGGAGCAGAGCTGTGCAGAGGCAAACCCAATCTGGGTGGGTACCTTAGGAGGGCAGCCCTCTTGGGGCACAGCCAGGACAAGAGGAGGGTTGACCACCTCTGCTGGAAGTGGACGTGCAATTAGGCCCGTTTGAGGCCCCCTCTGCTGCCTGAGTCCCCCAGTCCTCTGCACTGATCAGAAAGGACTTCTGGGGCAAAGGATTTGTCCGTGGCGTGAGGCCCCTAGCTTCTGAGAGTTGGAGACGATGTGCAGGGCCCATTGTCTCCACTTCCAGACAGTTCCAGACAAAACCAAGCCCGACTGCTTCGGAAGAGCACAGGAGTGAGAAGAACCTACTGTTTTAGGGCAGTGACGGTGAGAGCTCCGAGGTGCTGTGTGTGTTCCCTTCACAGGCTTGTCGGAGCAGCTAGCCAGCCTGAGAAGCCAGGCGGCCAGGGCAGGTGAGGGGACGACCCCGCCCCCACCTCCCACCAGCTGGGCTGACTCAGACAGACCCCGGGAAAGCCAAGGTCGAACAGGAAACCAGGCACAGCGGGGAGACTCTCAACCAGGGCAGAGAAAATGTTTGAAGTCACAGGCTGTGCCACTGCCCTTCGAGATCACTGAGGCCCATGTCTCCGTTTTACAGGCCTGGAAACTGAGGTGCAGAGGTGTGGGGGGCGGGTGAGAGGCAGAGGTTCCTTTTCTTTGTAAATTGATACAAGTCTTTTGTTTTAAATATCACTATATTAAATAGTTAAATAATGCCCCGGCATCTCAGCACTATGGTCTTTTGTGGCATTTAAAAAGAACAAAACAGATCTGGGTGAGCTGACTTTGATCTCTTAGATTTGTTAACAGAAAAAAAAGTTACAGAAGAATAGGTACAGCGTGTTGCTATTGACTGAGAAACAAAGCCAAACCAGGATGACATATTTCAATACATCCATGCATTGAAAGGTCTCAAGAAAGTTCTGGAAGGATGATGACCGGTCGAGTTGGATGGCCAGTTTCCACAGGGATTGGATGGGGAGTGTGGGGCAAAGGGAACCTCAATTTCATTGGGATTGTTTGGATTTTTAAGAGAATATTTTCATATATTTCTTGTGCAATTAGAACACAGAATACAAAATATTTTTTAAAAAATTGTCAAAGGCTTGTTTGGCCCTGGACTTGGATTTGTCCAGAAAACATTTCTCTTCTGGGTATCAGATCAAATGACACCCTGACCTCTGCTCTCTGAAGCTTTATCCCCCCACACCCCACCATGTGTGAGATTTAGTAAAATATGATTTAGTAAAATAGAAACATGATGAAAACGCTAATTAGAGGACACTCACCCACTCCCTTTGCCCGAAGGCCGTGAGAAGATGGGAAGATGCTTTTTCTCAGGATGCCTCAGGCTTCCAGGAAATTCCCAAGCCCTGGGGGCAAGGCTGATGGGGGTGCACCCCCACATGCATGGTAGTTAGAAGTGGGGAGGGGGAGCCCCTGGGCTTTATCTCCCGCCTGCTCCGGGTTTCCTCCACTCTTTGCCTTGAGATGAACAGTCAGCACCCTGGGTGCTCTTCCCAGAGAGATGCAGTTATCATGATTTCACTATGTTCATGTATTTGATATTTTAAAGTTAATTTTTAGGAGTCCAAATCAAACGAGAGGACACTCTCCTCTGGGTACGAGTACTGTAGATGAGGCTCAAGTCCCCTTGAACAGCTCCCCATCTCTGAGCTGCCCAGTTAGCAGTTGGGCGTGGATCCTTACAGAGCTTCCTGCTCTGCACTTCTGTCTGGTTATTGGTACTTGTGAAACTATATATGACGTTGTTGCTGGGGTGTGTGTGCGTGTGGACGGTTGTGAAACGTCACTGGAGTAGGCGATGCACATTGGGTAGCTATCGGTGATGCCACGAGACTGACACCATGAGGCGATGCGCTTTGCTCCTGTTCCTGCTTTCCCCACTGCCGGGTGCACAGTAGGTGTTCACAAGGGCCCCTCGCCTTCAAACTCAGGGTTGTCTCGTGACGGGGCACTTGGGGGCCGCCTCCAAAGCCCCAGCCCGGCCCGTGTTCCCAGCTGTGTCTTGAGAGGAAAGCTCGTGGTATCCAGACCGAGGAGTGGCCTGTCAGAGCCATGTCACCGGTGGAAGGGACAGCTCAGGAGGTCTGAGCTTGCCCTGGGCCTCCGGGAGAGAACATGCTAGTGGAGCGGGATCTGGGGAAAAGCGGGATAGGAGAGAAAAGGGCTGGGGCTCTTCAGAGAGGCCTTGAGGACATGCAGCAGGTTTTGAGGTGGGGGTGCAGACAGGCCCCTGAGGGTGCTCCGTGGGAAGGCCTGTGCTGGGGGCTCGGGTCATGACCACCGGGAGGCTGGAAGAGGAGGCTGTCAGACGTCTGGATTATGTCAAAGAAGTTGATCTGGAGGCCACTCTGGAGCAGCCTCTGGGAGGGAAAAAGAGACTTCCTTTCCATAGGAAGTGGGCCCTTGACCAGAACTAGGACAACCCACTTCCCTTACTTCTGTGAGGTTAATAATCAGATTAATGGGGCCCGAGTCCTGGCTGGGCCACTTTCCAACTCTGCATTTTGGGACAAGTCCCCTCTTGGGGCTTCACTTTCCCCACCTGCCCGACCATGTTGTATGTTTTTAACCAGCCTCAGGTTACATTTATGGACATGGAGGGCACTACTGTGGGTAGGATCATGGTGCTCAGCTCTGGAATAAACTTCAGTTGGATAAACATATATTGATTGTCAGCTGGGTGCCAGTATCAGTTAGGATTCTGGGTTGCAAGTGACAGAAGAGAAGCTCCCGTAGCGGAACAGCCCCAAGGTAGCTCAATCTACCACTTCTCGGTTTCTCTCCATCTATTGTGTGGGATGGCTCCTTCAGTGAGTCCCCTGCCCTCAGGCAGATCTTCTATCTGTGGTCCCAAGATGGCTGTCAGCAGCACCCAGGGTTATATCTTCGTCATTCACATCACACAGGGAAGGCGGAAGGACAAGCACCTGTTCCAGCATTTTCAGGAAAACCTTGAAATTCATTCCAACAGGTCATCTTGGGTTCCAGGCCCTCCCTCAATGGGTCAGGTCTATGGACACTTTAAGTGGACAGGCTTGGTCACAGGTGTCTTGAGAGGTATGGGGTCAGTCAGCTTCTCTGCCCCACGGACTGAGGGTTGGAGAGGAGGCTGGGTGGCAAAACCCCAGTGCCCCTGAGGCAACAGGAGCATTGAGTCTTTGCTCTGGGCCAGTGAGGTTGGAAGATGGAGGGCATTTAGGTAGAATGTAGGCAAGGATGGAGGTGCCCATGTCCACACACTCAGGAGTTCGGCCACCTGTAGGAAGGACAGGTGCAACACCACAGAGCCTTAAAAATCACCTTGTAAGGATCGTAGCTTCTAGAACCTGGATTTCCCAACAGAGAACAACAAGATCTATGATTTCATGAATGAGGAGATAGGAAAGTCATGACCTGCCTGATCACACAGAAGCTCTGTGGCAGAGCTGAGGGTAGAATTTAGGATTTTTGACTCCCAGGGGAGTACTCAGTCAGGTGTGTGATTCACTGCACCAAAGGTCACATTCCTGGAGTTGGAGGTGGTGAGTAAATGATCCTTAGTGGAGGTGAGTAGGGGCTGTGCTGTGGGGGATCACCCTGGGATGTCTTTTCATGGTCCTGGTGGGCTGGGGGAGGGAGGGTATCTGGAGTAGGCTGGGCCCTCTCTTGTCTGATGTGTCTCCAGGCCCTGGCTTGATAGACTTCTGTTTATTTCTTGTGGGGAATCCTGGAAGCTCTCCCTAAATTCTTGGTGTTGTCTCTCTGGTGTCATAGAAAGAATGTGGACACAAAGCCAGACACACTGGTCACTTGCTAGTCTGTGTGACCTTGGGCAAGTTACTTCACTTCTCTGTTGATGCCTCAGCTGTGTAAAGAGATCAACCACCCCTATCTCTCCAGAGGGATGTGGAAAGGAATGAGATAAGACTCATGAAACGTCCAGCATAATGCCTGCCCTTGGCCAGTGACTGGCCCCCAGTGGATGGCCCAGTGTGCATGGCCCCCAGTGGAGCACAGCCAGTCCACCCCTGGGCACATGCTTGCCCTCAGGGAAGCTCTAGGCTTAGTATTCGGGCTGGGTCTAAAGATTCTGAGGGAGGAGTGCGGGTTCGGCCTGGCATCTGCAGGTGAGATGAAATTGCTTCTAGAATGATCTAGTTCAGCTTGAGTGCACTGGTCCTGCCCACTGATTGCCCACACTCTCCAGCCCTGCCTCTGGGGCTCCGAGGGGAGGCCTCCGGCCACCCGCCAAGATGAGCTGCAGGGTTAAGATTGGGTGACTCATCCACAGAGAGGAAGGCCGAGTCAGGGGATCTAAACAAGAGAGAGAAAGGCTTCTTTTTCCCCCAGTGATTATGAGGAGCTCCAAAAGGGACCCACGCATCATCAATTATTCATGGGGCCTGAAGGAAGCCATGCAAAGAGCCCAGCTGGGAAGCAGGGTAGGGTGATGGAGTAAGACGTGGGAAGCGCTTCACCCCGCCCCAGCCTGGGATAAGCTAAGCTGGAGCATTCTGGGATGACACGGGCTGGCTTTGTAGAGGATTTGCCCCGGGAGGGGCAAGCGGTAGCAGGCCGTGCTGGGGCAGTCCCGCCGCGCTGGGTCTCGGGGGTGGTTAGCCCCATTGTACAGTTGAGCAAACGAGGGGCAGAGAGATGAAGTGACTTGCCCAAGGTCACACTGCTGTGAAGTGACCAAACTGGAAATGAATGAAAGGGACTTGCTCCTATGAAAAGGGGATCAATGTTTTTGCAGCATCTGCTATGCTCCAGGCACTGTTCTGGAGGCTGGGGGTATAGCAGCAAACAAATCAAAGTCTCTACCCATGGGGCTTGTATTTTATTTGTGAGATGACATGCAATAAGCAAGCAATAAGGAAATGTATGAGATAATTTTAAGTAAGGATAAGTGCTATGAAGAAAACAAGTGGGTGAGCAAATAGAACGAGAGAGAGGATGGTGTGCAGGGACAGCCTGCCATTTCAGATGGAGTGACCAGGGAAGAACTTTCTAAGGAAGCGACATTGAAGCTGAAGCCTGAATAGAGCAAGGAAGTGAACCCTGCAAAGATCCAGAAAAGCATGCCAGATCAGAGAAACAGCAAGTGCAAAGGCCCTGAGGCTGGGAACTTGCTGTGTTCAAAACACTACAAGAATGCTGGTGCGGGGTAACGAGCGAAGGATGGTAGGAGAAGTGGTCAGAGGGGAATAGGGGCTAGAACAGGAAAGACCTCAGAGGCCATGGTAGGGGGAGATCCTTATGGAGGAACATGAGATGCTATGACCCCCGAGTGGGCAAATTCCTACTGTGCACATCTGGTTTCCTCTTCTTCTGGGTCAAGTCAATCCAGGTTTCCTGGCCTCCTTCCCCTTGGAAGCACTGCAGAGAGACAGGGAACACTCCGCCTGCAGAAGACGAGGATTCAGAGTGCACAAGTGTGTCGTCACACACCAGAAGAGCTGTTGCCACTGTCCTCGGCCTCACCCCTACCCTTCTTTTAGCGCGGCTGCCCGGTGCCAGGCCTGAAAGATGAGCACACTATCTTGCTGAACGCATGCTTCGAGGCAACCCTGGAAGGGAGTATCCCTATGTTACAGATGAGAAAACAGGCTCAGTGAGGATGGACTTACTCAAGGTCGTACTGATTTGAGTCCAGGCATCACTTGACCCAGGGCAGTTCTTTGAAGATCCTGCCTCCTCTGCAGCTGGGAGCCCCTCCAAACCGCAAGCCCCACTACCCCTCCCTGCAGAGGTGCACTTACTTACATCTCTAACTTCCCTCTCTCAGGCTTCCTCCAGGGACCCTGGACACTCCATTAGCCATTAGCATTATCAGCCTCTGATAGGGAACCACAAACCCCGCTGACCAGGGAATCACTGGTGAGAAATGCCATCCCTGCGCCTTCTTGACCCATTACTAGGTGAACAGCCATGAGAATGGAAAGCAGGGATTCTCTCAGAGTGGGAATGAGGCTGGAGCCTTGTAGAAGTAGGTGCAAAAGTCTTAAAATGTTCACTTATCCTTTGGGCCACCCAGAAATTCCAATTCTTGAAACGTATCCAGGGGAAATCACAGGGTATGTGCAAAGATAAATGTACACACAGTGGGGACACATGGTGCGGACAAACCAGCCATTTATGACCACTGCCCATTCCAGCTGGTTGGTGTCCAAGACCAGACCATCGCAGTTGTTAGATATTTTGAAAGTCACTCTTGCACCTAAAGATGTTGCATCCCTAATGTCAATAGGGAGAAACTGGAAACAACCTAAGTGTCCAACAACGGGGGGATTGGTTAAATAAATGAGTGGTACATTCATTCATAGACTACTGTGGAGCAATGAAAAGTTATGTTTCTAAAGAACATACAAGGTTACAGGAAAATAATTATAACCCATAGTTAACAGAAAAAGGGTTACACAACAGCATGTTCCTAGTCTAGAAGACACAATACAAATTTTTCTGATTTTGGCAACATGGCAAACTGAGGTGACACTTCTCCTTCCTCACCACGACCAAAGAAACATCTAGAAGTACTGGGTAAAATCAAAACAAAGGTATTGAAAACACTTAGCTGAACTTCAAATAAATAAAGAGAAATCCCCATTGGGACAGGAGACACAGCCTTGGCATGCATGTGGTAGACACGCAGAACTGAGATACTCAGCAAGGCATTTCCTTTGGAGTAGTCGCTCAGCTTGTTCACCAAATACTTCCAGAGCGTTGTCCAGACAGCGAAGGTTCAAAGAACGGCTACTCCAACAGCCTGTCTCCCTGAGTGAAGACACATGGCACGGATTTCTCCACGGATTCCTGATCGACGTGGAGTAGAAGAAATAAACCTTTGTTGTGTTAAGCTACTGCAAGTTTGGGCTTATTACCGTGATATAACCTTGCCTTTCCTGACTGCCATTGCCCCCCATGAAAGGTGAGGCTTAGGGAGACCTCCCCCAAAATATGGTCTCAAATTCAGGCTCTGGGTGGAAATGAAAAAAGTACCTCTTGAGATTTTGAAATCTCAAGACTCTACTAGGCGAGCGAGAGTAGATTGAATTTATACTGTTTAACTGGTACAGGAAACCCAGACCAAGAAAACATTGTAAAAATCGGTCACGACTAACAAACACTCAGGCACACCAGAAGAGCAAATATAAAGCTGGTTTTCAAAGACATTTCTCCAACCCAGGGCACATGAAACCCCCATAGGAATTACAGCCCTTGGAAAAGATGGGCTTACCATAAGGAAAACTACAAACTACCCAGGAAAATGATCAGCCATGGGGCAGAGTCAGCAAACAGAACAAGTTAGGAGGATGTGTCTCCCCAAGCCACAGTCAGAAGGAGACTGACATATATACTTTCTTTTACAAAAAGGATTGAAAAATGTAGGCTTCAATTAGTTTATGTAATGGAATTAAGAGCATGAAGTTAAAGACATGGTGAACTCCTTTGATCAACTTTTAGCCTGAAAACATTAATCCACCTACCCTATGATTCATACATTACCAGGAATCTATAACTTCCTGACATTTCTATTTAAGGCTTCAGATTTGTACTACTTGTAATATTCTTTTCATATCTCTGCAAAAATCTCTCTTGACTGTGAGAACAAACCAAATAAATAAATCTGAGGGTTCATATGTGTTTACAATTACCTAGCAAACATCTAGATATACAAACACATAACTATATATACGTATGTGGGTATATATGTAAATGTGTGTGTGTGTGTATACATTGACAAATAATACTTGTGCAATATTGTAACATTTTTAATAATCATAAGTGTGTAGCTAATACATACTTTAAAAATAATTTAAGATGGTGACCTTAAGAATAAAAGAGAAACCACGAAGGGAAAAAAACTAAGATACCCTGAAAGCACAGACATCAGCATAGAAAAGAGACTGGAGAGAAATATATTTTAATTTGAATATTATCTCTGGGTGGTGGGGAAACAGGTGATTTTAATTTTCTTCTTTGATTTTCTTTATTGCTCAAGTTTTCTGTTATGATTAAAATTGATTTTTTTTCAGTTTGCATTAAAAACTAACTTTGTTTAGCCATGCAGGTAATACATATGTACAATTAAAATAAAATAATACAATTAAAAAGAAGTTAAAATAAAATATAGATAAGAAAAAAAATTACTTCTATACTTAGGGCAAATACCTTTTCATTTTTCAGTGGGTATATTATAATTTTTGGAAGGGGATTAAGGGAGATTCTTCTTGGCTTAAGCCAGGCTCCGGCCTCCCCAACAGGGACCTCCATTTGTTTTGGGGGCTCTGGAGAATGGGCAGTTAGGGACCCAAAGCAGGAGACTTGCCTGTGGAACCCCACACTTCCTGCATGTTCCAATAGGAACAGAGGATTTGGGAATCAACAGTCACTTCATATTTTTTTTTCAAAGATTTTATTTATTTATTTGAGAGAGAGAGAGAATGAGGGAGAGCACATGAGAGGGGGGAGGGTCAGAGGGAGAAGCAGACTCCCTGCCGAGCAGGGAGCCCGATGCGGGACTCGATCCTGGGACTCCAGGATCACGACCTGAGCCGAAGGCAGTTGCTTAACCAACTGAGCCACCCAGGCGCCCAGTCACTTCATATTTTTTGAGGACTCCTTAGCTTACTTATTTAGAAAAAATCAAGCAATACCAGTTTATGGTAGAAAATGTGGAAATTGATAAAAACCATGAAGATGACACTAAGAATGGTGGAGGGCCCCACCATCCAGGGGCTCCAGTGTTGCTCAGTTTCTCAAATAGGTACCCGGTGGCCCGCTCTGTGCCAGGCACAAGGAGAATGTACAAGGAGTGTGAGACTAAGTTCCAGCCTCGAGGATCTTATCACCAGCTTGGGAGAAGCAGTCTGTTCTTCTGGTTGCAAGCAACAGAAGCAGACGGTCCGACTTCAGCACGAAGAAATGTACTGGAAGAATATGGTGTGGCTTCCAGACTTCACTGAGAAGCCAGAGGCTTCAGCAAGGGCGGGGCTCTGGGGATCCAGGCAGTGGGAATAAATGGGCACTCTTTCAGGAGCGAGTCAGCAACATGGTCATATGTACAGTGCCCCTCTGCTAGAGACTAGGGTGTGAGTGGCCTGGCTGGGTAAGGGGAGGGTGAGGCACCTTGACTGACAGCCCGCTTGGACTGTTTGTATGGGGGGGCTACCCCCACAGGAAACCAGGCTGCTGGTTCCAGGAGGAGGGGAGTAGAGGCGGGAAGATCACAGCACAGCTTCCCCCACCTAGGTCTGAATCCAGGCTGTGTCTCAGTAGCCACGTGGTCCAGGCAGGCTGCTCAGTCCCAGGGGCCCTTCTCTTATCTCTTAAAATGGGCGTGGTGACAGAGGGGTTGCAATGAGGAGGAAAATGAGTAAGTTAGTCAGTCTGTGCCATGAGTTGAGCCCAAGACGAATGGTGCATTGGAATCCTAGAGTCCATATGGAAGAAGAATGAGAGGAACCCCTAAACCTGGGCTGAGTTTCAAACTAGAAGTCCGAAGACCATAGTTGCCTCAAGATCTAGCCATTTCTCAGCGGTAAGAGCTCAAACAAGTCACGTTCCCTCCTTGGGCCTCAGTTTCTGTATTTAAAATGTGGTGATAATATGTGCTGCCTCCCTCACAAGGGGGCTGTGAGGATCCAAAGAGAAGAATGGCTTTGTGAATGGTGTCGGATGGGCTGTGAGTATCTCAGGGGAGAGGAAGGAGAAGGACATGCCTTGTAGGGGCACCAGCAGGAGAAAGAGATGGAGGGGAGAACGCACTGGCTCCTCCCCCCAGGTTGGTGGGTGCTAATATTCTAATAACAGTATCCATTTCTTGAGCTCCTGCCCTGTGCCAGGCTCTGTATGAGGTGCTGGGGCTGAAGGGACAACAGAAGGTACATAGCTCCTGGCCACGTGGAGCCTAGGGGTGGGACTGGAGCTCAAATAATCAGAGAGGTGCTTGGAGGGAGCACTTGTTTCTGCCAGAGCAGTAAGAGGGACTTGAGCTGCTGTGAAGTCAGGGAAGGCTTCCTGGAGGAGGTGACCCTGAATTGACAGCTGACCATAAAGGAGGTCACTGGGCCTGTAGGTGGAGGAAGAGCACTCGGAGCAGTGGGGACAGCACTGGAAAAGCCCTTTGGCAGGAGGGAGGAAGCCATGCTGGGCAAACTAGTGCAGACTGAGGAAGTGCATGCTAAGGTTGCCGAAGGAGCTCAGTTGCTCTGAGGAACCCCCTGGGAAGCAGGAACAGTGCTACCTGAGGACATTCTGTTGTTAGGGCCCAGAGACAAGCCAATGAAGTGGAAGCTCTCGCTTTCCCTGGGCTCTGGTTCTCTGGGACTTTGAGTGCCTTGTCCAACAGAATTCAGTCTAGAGTCCAGCCAAAAGAGGACTCAGATTCTAGGGAATGTGGCAGAGAAAGCACCCGAGAATGAAGAGAGTGCTGTTGGAAGGCTGAGGAAAACACATTCTTTTGGGCAATAGGGAGCCATAGGGGACTTAGAGCGCAGCAGGTTCTTGGTACTCTCAGTAGCAGTTTAGCTCCCGTGTCGGAAGGCCGAAGACAGTTGCTGGGGACAGTGTGCCATGGCCTCCACGTCACATGCCATGTTTAGTCATGGCCAGCAGCAAACCCCAGTGCTCTTTCAAGGCAGTAAGTGATGCTGCTGGGGGAGTGGGAGTTTAATTGGAGGTTGCTGCTATGGCCCCTTTGTTCTCTGGAGGAGGGAAGGCCAACTTCTTCCTGTGAGATGTCTGTTTCTGGGAGAGTGAGGCCAGAGAGAGGAGCTCAGGTTTCTGAGCACCTCCTGTGCACCCACCCAGGACATGCCTTGTGTGCTTGGAGGGCGGTGACAAGATGCCCTGAAGGTGCCTGACCCAGCCTTGGAGAAGCCAGCCCAGCGTTAAGAAGGCGTGGGAGGTGCACCCGAGGCAGCAGGTCGGTAGGAGCGCGTCTGTAACACGGTGACACCTATCTGCAGGTGCAGAGCTTGCTTCGGCTTCGCTGTGTAAATACCTTCTATTTATGGCAAATGTGCCCCGTTTTCTTTTTAAGGTGATGATAAGAAATTTCCGATAAATGTATTTGAATGATGTATTACGATCCCTTTAAACAAAAAAGGATTAGTGAATAATGCGGGGACATGTGGGTGAATCACAACCTGGCTGGCAACACGGAATGGTGGGGGGGTGGGCTATTGCCTCCCCTGAGCCTCACCATAGCCCTGTGGTGGGGCCTGCCATCCCCATTACAGCTGGGAAGGCTGAGTCCTGAGAAATTCACTCTCCCCTGCCCTGCGGTTAGCGAGGGCCAAGCCCGTTCTGGAACCTGGGTGTCCCCTGACACTGGCCTCACCCCACCCAAGCCCCCCAGGGCTGGCTAGGGGAAGCCTTCCCCACTTCTCTGGGCTGCTCTTTGGCAGTTCAGAGCTCTCCTGACCACAGGGGTTCTCATCCAGGCCCTGCCTGGTTCCACCACTTATTAGCCAGCGGCCTTGAGCAAATGTCTGGCTTCCTCTATGCCTGGTTGCTCGTCTGTAATATGGGGACAATGTTTGTACCTCAGAGGATTGTTCAAGAGCTTTAATGAGATGATGTCTTTTATTATTCCCAACTTAAAAGTGAGACAGTGGAATCCCAGAGCCAGGAAGCCACTTGTCCAAGTTCACACAGGTGGGAAGAGGGGGAGCTAGACATGAATTTAGGTCAATCGGGTTCCCAAACTGCTGGTTTTAATGACTTCGTGGTGTTGCGTCCCTTCTGTGGAAAGCCGCGGTGTCCCCATGTTGGAAGAAGCTGACAGGGGCTATAGGGGATAAAAGATACCTGAATGGCAGGTCCATGGGGAGGGGGCTCGGTTCTCCTTAGGGAGGAGCTGCAGGACTCTGCCAAGATCCCCAGAAGCATGCAGAGTCAGGAGTTGGGGAGGCCACTTTCCTGTGGGAAAATGTAGGGCGTTTCCACTTATAGCCTGATAATTGGGCCCAGCGAGGTCCAGAGCACAGATGATGTCATTCATCCTCTGTGGCCTTTGGGGCTTAGGAAGCCTCTAGGGAAAGCGGGTGGGGGAGGAAGGGCTAGAGGGCAGAGAATCTGGAAAGAATGGCTGATAAAAACAGGAATCAGGGTTTTGGGTGCGGGGATCGTGGCCAAGGGAGCTTTACAGCCATTGCAGCGGGGGTGGGGGCCACACGTAGGAGTCAGAGGCAGAGGCTGAGGGTGACAGAATGCATGAGTGGTGCCTGAGTGGACTTAAAGGGACGCTCCACGCAGAACGCTTAGCTTGGCATGTGCCCCATGAGCACTGCCCCCGAGGGTGGGTGTAAGGGCCTGTCTTCGGCACTCATGCCCCTGACTTCCACTTGGCTGTCCCGATCGTCTCAGATGCAACAAGCCTGACCTGTCCCTCCCCCTAGCCATCACAGCAGCCCTTCCTGGCCTCCCTGAGGCTATGTCACCCCCTTCTAGGCCCCGGAGCCAGCTGTCCGGACTCGCATCTGAGCCGGCTGCTTCCGCTGTGTGACTGATAATGACCTCACCCGGCAACAGTGCCTACCTCCCCAGAGAGCTGCGAGAGAACACAGCAGTGACTCAGGCACAGCGAGTGCTCATCCAAGTCGGCCTGATCGTCCTGATCCTGCGACGACGCCGCCCCTCGTGATGGGTCTGCCTCCCTCTCCGGCCCCAGCGCTGGGGGCCGCACCCCACACCGGTTCCTGCCTCTCTCACACCTCTGTGCCTCTGTGCTGGCTGCTCCTCTGTCTGGAATGTTCCTTCGCCCTTTTGCCGGCTCTTCTTTTCTCACTTGGCTAATTTCACTTTAAACTTTAAGACTAATTACTTTGGTCACCTTCTCCAAGAAGCCTTCCCTTGCTCGCCCCTGGGCTTCCACAGCCTTCTGCGTCCCGCCGGGCAGAGGCATTTTTGCAGTCTTGTCATTGTCTGCATTTCCGTCTCCACAGCCCCTGGTCTGTGGGCTCCTTGAGAGCGCACCTCATCTTACGTCCCCAGGGTACTAACTGCTCTCATCCTCTTCTAACACGGAGACACCTGCCAGGGCCCAGCTAACGTTACAGGCAGCTAGCCCGTATTTTCAAGTTTCTTCACAGCTTTTTCTTCTGTGGGCTCTGACTATTGGGACGATTACTTTCATGTGCCCACTTGGCTAGGCTGGGGTCCCCAGTTGTTAGGCAAACATGAACTAGACAGTGCTGTGATGATATTCTGTAGATGTGGTTAGGACCTATAATCAGCTGACTTTAAGTAAAAGAGATTACCTTCCCTAGTGTGGGTGGACCTCATCCAATCAATTGAAGGCCCTAAGAGCAGAAACTGAGGTTTCCCAAAAAAGTAGGAATTTTGCCTTGACAGTCGTATAGGAATCCTGCCTGAGTTTCCAGCCTGTTGTTGGCCTGCCTTCTGGATTCTGGTATATATAGATCTCTCTCTCTCTCTGATAGATATACATAGGAGACAGATATATATCTGTTCTATTCTTCTGAGAATCTTGACTAATACAACTATTATCCCCATTTTACAGATAAGGAAGCTGAGGCTCAGAGAGGTGAAATTTTATGGTTAAGGTCATAGAACTGCTCAATGGCAGGGCCAGAACGGGGACGCAAGCAGCCTCTCCAGGACAATATCCCTGACCACTGAGGTGATGCTGGGATCCAGGGTCTTATCCTTCCTCAGACATTTCTGAGTGCCTGGAGCCAGGTTCCTGAGCCAGGGCAATTGTCCAGTGAATGAGGCCCTTCCTGTAGAGCCAGGAGAGTTTACAACTCATCTCTACTTTGTGTTTTCCAGGGAGATGTAGTGAAGCTTCTCTAGGTAAGAGAAAAAAAAAAAAAAAAGAGAATAGGGGAGGACCTAGAAACAAGCCCTTCCTTCTACTTCCTGGCTATGTGACCTTGGGCAAGTACGTTCCCCACTCTGGGCTTCAGTTTCCACAACCTAAAATTCCCTTGACAGGGGACTGGTTAGATACATTATGATACCCCCATCCAATAGAATAAAGTCAGGAGGTGTATTATAAAGAAAAATCTTCAAGATAAACTATAGGGTGAAAAGAACAAAGTGTAGGACAGTATGATGTGCGTGTTTTTTGTATAAGAAAAGGGGGGAGCTTAAGAATATGTTCTTATATTGACATAAAAAAACTCTGGAGAGATACACCAGAAACTATTAAAAAGGATTCTTTGAGGGAGGGGTGGATAGGGATAGAGATGGAATGAGACTTCCGATTTATTTAAAAAATAAATAATAATGATTTTAAAATAGTGATAATGAGAGTATTTCCTTTAAAGTGTAGTTAGGATTAAGTTAGAAAATATATGTAAAACGCAAAGCATACAGTAGGTGCTCAAAAGTGGTAGCTTGTTGTCTTTTTACCATGAATCTTCAGGGCATTCCTCAAGAAAGGGAGAGATGATCATGATAATAGCACCACTTGCTACTGGAGCTCTCTCTGTGTACTTCTTGCCGAATGGAGTGCTTTGGCTGCAAAGGAAATATGCCCCACCAGCTTTGCTTTCCAGGATTTAGTCATCTACCCGAGAAACATGGGCTAACGTCCTTGGACTATGTAGTACTCGGCATTCATTCACTAAAGCATCAAAGGGAAACTCATTCTTGGCGGGTGGGAATGCAAAACGGTACAGACACTTTGCAAGACAATTTGGCGGTTTCCTACAAAACTAAATGTACTCTTACCATACCATCCAGCCATTGTACTCCTTGGAATTGACCCAAAGACTTGAAAACCTGTCTCCACAGAAATCTGAACATGGATGTTTATAGCAGTGTTATTCATAATTGCCAAAACCTGGAAGCAACCAAGATGTTCTTCATCAGTAGGTGAGTGGATAACGAAACTGTGGTACATCCAGACAATAAAATATTATTCAACCCTAAAAAGAATTGAGTTATCAATCCAGGAAAAGACATAGAAGAAACTTAAATGTATATTACTAAGTGAAGGCAACCCGTCTGAGAAGCCTACATACTGTAAGACTCCAACTCTATGACGTTCTAGAGAAGGCAGAACTACAGAGACAGTAAAAGATCAGCGGTGTCAGGAATGGGGCCAGGTGGGGGGAGGGGAGAGGTGAACAGGCAGCGCACAAAGGATTTTGAGGGCAGTGAAAACACTCTGTAGTATGTTACAATGATGGATATATGTCATTATATGTTTGTTCAAACCCACAGAATGTACAGCACCAAGAAAGAACCCTGAGGTAAATGGTGGACTTTGGATGATGATGATGTAGGCTCATTCTTGGTAAAAACGTACCCTTCCGGTGAGTGATGTTCATAACGGGGGAGGCTGTGCATGTGCGGGAAATCTCTGTATTTCCCTTTCAATTTTATTATAAACCTAAAACCGCTCTAAAAAAAAGTCTTAAAAAAAAGATTCAAAGGAAAAGAAGGTTCACTGGTAAGCAAGAGGAGAGGGCTTTACGGGATGGGAGCTAACATTCATTGAGCCGTACCAGGCATTCTTAGATACGTCTGTCTTGTAATCCTCCTATCAACGGTTGGAGGAATGGTGATTTTATAGGAGAATAAACTAAGCCTCAGAGAATTGAGCTAATCCGTCCAAGAACACACAGCTAGAAGTCAGCAGACAGGCTCTGACCACATGTGTCCCAAATTGCAAGTATCCTTGTCTTCCCCTACACTATGATGCCTGGCCAGGGCCTAGAAGGTTCTGTTGGGTTGACTAAGTGAAGCAGGGGGTAGATGGTGGGATGGGGGTGGATTCAGGGAGAATAGCAGTAGCAGCATGAGAGTGACCCATAGGCCCATTTCAAAAACCCTTTATTTTTATTTTTTTAAAAGATTTTATTTATTTATTTGACACAGAGAGAGAGATAATGAGAGCAGGAACACAAGCAGGGTGAGTGGGAAAGGGAGAAGTAGGCTTTCCGCTGAGCAGGGAGCCCAATGTGGGGCTCGATCCCAGGACCCTGCAACCATGACCTGAGCCGAAGGCAGAGGCCCAATGACCGAGCCACCCAGGCGCCCCATCAAAAACCCTTTAAACTTGACAACAATCCTAGTAGATAGGCAGAGGTCATAGTGTTATCTTCCCCCTTTCCCTCTTTTATTCATTCACTTCTCCATTTAGCCAACCATTAACATTTTAGTGAGAACTAGTCCTTGCCAGTCCCTATATTAGGAACTATGGACATCAAAATGAATGAGTCATGGTGTTAGCACCAAAGGGATTACAGTCCAGCAAGAGAAAAAGGCCCATAAACTAATGTAGATAATTGAACGCTGAGCTTCGGATGAACATAAAATAGTCAGGGGCAGAGGTCTTGGAAAATGTGTAGGAGTTTGCCATGTGTGAGGTGGGGCTCGAAGGGACAGCACATGGTAAGGACCAAGGGAGCAGAAAGCACAGTGAATTTGGAGAATAACTCAGGGCTCAGAGTGATTGAAGGGTGTGTGTGTGTGTGTGTGTGTGTGTGTGTGCAGGGAGAGAAGAGGATGAGGATAGAGAAATGGTTTGGGAAGAGGTCAGACCCTGATATATTGTAACAGAGAATGGACTTCATCCTATAGGTCACAGCGAGGTAAGCAGGGCAACCGAGTAGCCAGGCAGATTGGGACTTTGGAGCAACCGCTTTGGGGGCCTGAAGGAGGGGCAGAGACTGGAGACAGGGGCCCCGGGTCCATCCTGGACCGTCTCCCAGTGCCTTGGGCTCCTCTAGGGTCTCTCCTTTGCCACTGCCCCCTGTTTTATTGACATTTTTATTGAAATAATAATAGATACACATGCAATTACAGGAAATTATTCAAAAATCCCTTGCAGATTTGCCCATTTTCTCCTAGTGGTAACATTTTGCAAAGTGATTCCTTTGCCACATTTCATATAAGAAGGTGGGTATTGTGATGGAGGTACCAGTGTGTTGAAGGACAGATGCCCAGAGACTCTGGAGACTATGGGCCTTCTTTCCCACCACCTTCCCTCCCTCCATGAGCCAAGACCATTTTATAGATATGTCATGGGACAAGCTTGGGAAGCCTTACAGCAAAACTCAACAGCTCATCCTTACAAGCCTCTTACAGGTCCTTTTTTATCTCCTTGCAGACCAGGCTACCCCCTTGGGCAACACCTTTGACATGGCCCCACCCAACACACAGTGGGTGGAGTGGAGATGATCAGCTCACCAACCAGGGCTGGAGTTCCCCTTATGGTGCGGTGCTGGGAAGTACCTGCCCAGCCCGGAACTATGTCTCCCAGCAGCCCAGTGACCAATGCAATGTGAGCAGAAGGGAGCAGAGCCCTTCACCATGAGGTGCTAAGTAGTGGCTCTGCCATCTTTTGTTTCTTCTCTCACTCTGTTGTCCGGATGACTCCAGAATGATCTTCAGACCACAAGATGGCAGAGGAGCCACGAGATGGAACAGCTGTGTCCTGGAGCAGCCATTGGAGGGAAGAGGAGAGCCAGGGGCTGGGAGCATGAGCATTAGACTTTGTAGTAGTGAGAAGTAAACATGCATAATTATTTCAAATAAACAAAAGAAGTAGAGAGCATAGTATAATAACCCACTTTAGCCATCCATCATTCAGCTTTAAACATTATCAACATTTTTCTACTCTTCTTTCATTCACCTGCCCTGCCCTACTTTTTTTTAAAAAAAGATTTTATTTATTTATTTATTTATTTATTTATTTATTTATTTATTTGAGATAGAGAGAGAGAGAGAGAGAGCTCACGAGCAGTGGGAAAGAGCAGAGGGAGAGGGACAAGCAGACTCCGCACAGAGCACAGAGCCCCACACGGGCATCAGTCCCATGACCCTGAGATCATGACCTGAGCCAAAATTCAGAGTCAGTCGCTCAACTGACTGAGCCACCCAGGCACCCCTGCTCCACCCTACTTTTAAATTGTTTGCTGGGGTTTTCAAAAGTAATTCCCAGGAAAAATACAGAAAGACAAAAACAAAACAAAAATCTAAACACACTTTATCGTGCTAAGCCACGAAGATGAGGGGCCATTTGTCATAGTAGTTAGCCATCCTTGACTAATGCAGTGGACACTTGGTACCTAGCTATTGAACTGAACCAAGTGACCTGTTTTTCTAGGCAGTGCAGCACGAGGAGGAATGTGTCTAGGCCTAAAGCAGCAAGAATGCCAAGCCTTCTAGCTCTCTGAGAAGTAGTTCTGTTCTTCTGGCCCGGCTGCACCTAGCTGCTCCCAGCCGCACCCACCCACCCTACTGGCCCCTACCTCCTACTTCTTCCTTTTTCCAGGCCCTGGGCTGCTGAGGGGAGAAGCAGACCTAAGGTGGAACCAGGAATAGAGGGTTTTCAGGGCCAGGTCTCGGCTTGGGCAGGGCTGGGCGTGGTGGGGTGAGGCTGGAGCTGACAGAGCAGGCACAAGGGTTGGATATGGGAGACCCACAGCCTAGCAGCAGGGTCTGGGGCCAGGGGAGCAAAACCTTTTGTGCCTTTCAGCTTGGCCTGTGTTCGCACAGATGCAGGATGAAGCTTTGTGGTGGGCTTGAGTCCATTCAAAAAGTCATTGTTATTGAGTACAGGTTGGGCAGCCCTGTGCCTGGCACTGGGATGCGTGATGGGCCGGATCCTGGCTTAGCTACTCCCCAGCTGCGTGACCTTGGGCAGGTTCCTTTACCCCTCTGAGCCTCAGACTCCCCGTATTGAAAACGAGTATGGGAAGAGTCTTAGCAGGGAAATTGGCCATGATGTATGGAGAAAGCCTGGCACCCAGTAGGCTCTTGATGACTCATAGATATTGCTATTGGTTTCTGTTAACAGCAGCTAGGAGTTTGGAGAGGGTTCGCGGGCACCCATCCAGGGAGCGGGTCAGGGCCGGAGGATGCTGAGCCCCACCCTGTTGGGAGCTGTTTTCAGAGAAGGAGAAACAGGGAATGCAGAGAGCCAAAGAGTTTTTTCTGGGAGCGGCCAGGTCTTAATTTTGCATGTCAGAGGAGGTGGGTGGGTGGAATCCTGCAATTCAGGGGCTCTTTCCTGGAAGGGGCTGGATAGGCAACAAAATGCTTCCTCCCTCAGAGACAGCCTCACAGCTGTCAGGAAGAAACAGCTGCATGGCTTCGCTTCAAAGAGGTGAGACCTCAGTCTGTGGGGGAGCAGGACAAGATGTGACAGCAAACAGGAACTCCCAGGCAGATTTTCTCAGGGGGGATGGACCAGGTTCAAAAGCCAGTCCTGCTTCCTGGCTATGTGACCTTGGGCAAGTCACTTCACCTCTCTCGAGCCTTAGTTGTGTCATGCTTTAAATGATGCTCATCTCACAAGGCTATTATGGGAAGAAAAGATAATGCATCTAAAATGCCTTGTGGTGTCCTGGTACACCGGAAGCACTCAGTAAAAGGTCATAGTAAATCAATCACTCACCCCTCGGGCTAAAATGAAACTCCTTTTCTTCTCCCAAGTAACTTCTAAATAGCGGAGGCACCCATCGCCTCTTCTCTTTCCGTACATTGACTCCCTGCAAGGGCTTGTTCACTTCTGCGGCCTTAAACCCCATCTCCATGACATCAGCTCTGTAGATGGCATTTGAGGCTACAGTGCCCTTGCTATTGTTGGTCACGGGTTCTTGATGTTCTTCCTAAGCTGCACCCCACCCCCAGCCCTTCCCATCGATTCAGCAGACAGGCCTTTTTTTTTTTTTTTAAGATTTTATTTATTTATCTGAGAGAGAGTGAAAGCATGAGGTGGGGCAGAGGGAGAGAGAGAAGAGGGAGAAGCAGACTCCCTGCCGAGCAGGGAGCTCGATGCGGGGCTCCATCCCAGGACCCTGGGATCACGACCTGAGCCGAAGGCAGACGCTTAACGGCTGAACCACCCAGGCGCCCCTCATAGCGAGAGCTTTTAAGAAGTCAAGGCCATCTCTCCACAACTGGCTCTGGACCCCGCGATGGCTGTCCATCCCCCACAGAGAAAGTGCAGACGCTCCCACGGCTCTTCCTCTGCCTGTTCTCCTCCAGCACGCTGACCTCCGTCCTCAGACACATCTCCTCCTTCTAGCTGCACCACCCCCACCCCCGCCCCACCGCGGTGTTCTCTGCCCCTCATCATGCTAGATTCTTCTTCATGAGACCACCTGCCATGAGGTTAGACAGAGGCTACTGCCACTGAATGGAGGTCCTGGGAGGGCTTTCGTGTCTCCTGCCATGGTATACCCAGCATCATAACAGTGCTCTGGTCCTGGCCCTCCCCTCTGACGGCTTTTGGCTGGCTTAGAGGCTCCCTGTCTCCTTGCTTCTTGCTGACCCTTGGCCCATGTGACTGCCCCCTTTCTCCAATAAAGCATCATCCTTAACCCATTACATGTGACGCTGTAGGATTCGTCCCAAGCCCTGGTGCATGACAGGGGGAGACCCAGGAGGCATCTCTTTGCATAACACAGACAGACACGGGGTCCAATCCCCCTGTGCTACTTCCTAGCTGTGTCACTTGGGCAAGTTGCTGAACATCTCTGAGCCTCTATTTTTTCATCTGGAAAGAAGAGTAAGAAGTGAGAATACCTGGCTGGTGAGATGTTAGATGAAGAGTTGAGACATGAATGCAGAAGAACCTGGCACATGTTCTCTCCCTACTTCTCTCGGTGGTGAAGTAATAAGACTGGCTTTATCTTCTGGAGAAATTGGGAGGGGATTGCAGTGGGTTAAATGGTAGCCGCCAAAAGATATGCCCATGTTCTATCCCCCAGAACCTGTGAATGTGACCTTATTTGGAAAAAACATTTTTTTTGCCAATATAACTAAGTATCTTAAGAGGAGATCCTCCTGGCTTACTGGGTGGGCCCCAAACCTAATGACAAGTGTTATATTTATAAGAGATACACAGGGGAGGAGACCGACCGATGAAGGCAGAAATCGGAGTGATGTGGCCATAAGCCGCAGAACGCTAAGGATTGCTGGCAGCACTGGAGGCTAAGAGAGAGGCATGGAGCGGACCTCCCCAGAGCTTCCGGAGGAAGCCCAGCCCTGCCAACCCTCGATTTTGGATTGTGGCCTCTAGTAGTGTGAGAGAATAAACCTCTGTTGTTTTAAGCCACCAAGTTTGCCACACTTTGTTACAACAGTTCCAGAAAACTAATACAGGAACGAACTTTGGCAAAACAACAGATGGAAGGTCCTGGCCCAGTTGGAGCCCTTTCTGGATGGGACTTTCCACACCCAGGGGTTCATTCCCTCTTCACCTAAGGTAGGAAAAAAGGGAAGCAAGATTCTCCTGATAGGGCAGAAGCAGCCTGGAAGGGCTCAGAGGGGAAGGGGCCCTGCCTGAAAGCTCTTGAGCCAGACGTCTCCTCATGTCCCATGTCCCTGCCCTTCGTAGAGTGGATGGACCTCCCCGGCTCTCCCTTTGGACAGGCAGACACGAGAGAGTGGCCGCGTCAGTGGGGAATCGGAGGCTACTTGGATTTGGGCAAGTGGAGTGGGGGTGCCGGCTGTTTGCAGGGGTTGTTGGGGATGCTGACTGTCTCTGGGGCCTTTGGGGGCCAATAGGATATCACAGCTCCCCTTGGTGGTGGTGGGGAGGAGGAAGGAGCTGTTGGCCTATGGGAGCAGATTGCCCCCTGATAGCTCATTGCTTGGACAACACAGAACAACATTCCAGGGCCCTTTTCAGACAGCTCTCCTCACTGCACCAGTCTGTCTCTAAATCCACACCATTTCTACCATATCACAAGCTTCCCTGGAGAACTTGGCATCCTTAGTTTGAATCTACCATTTGGTGGTTCAGCTCGTCCCTTGGCTCAGTACTTTCCATGACAGCTCCAGGAAGCAGGTGCAGGCAACACAGAGCCCATGACCATGGGTCCCCAGTGTGGCTGGATGCCAGGTGTAGGCTTATTCTCACAGAGACGTCCCTAGAGCCTCTGTAGCCCCCAAAGGAAGGTTAAAGCTCTGTGTGCACAAGTAGATCCTAGCAAAGGTAGAGCTTGTGATAACACTTCCTTGCAAGGTTTCTGGCCTGAGCTTTCTTATGGGAAAAGGCACCTCCCGGTTGCTATGAGTCACCTGGACCAGAGGGCAGGCTGAGGTGCTCACGCAAGCCGCAAGCTCTCCCCACTGCACCCCCATCTCTATTAGGGCCAACTCAAGGGCTGCTCATGAATTCTGTGTGGCTCCCACACCCAGCAGCAAGAGCATATCTGCTCTGGGAATAGCAGACCCCAGAGAGTGCAGACCCCGGGGAGGCACGTGGGGGAGGCAGTCCAAGCAGTTGGTCTCACACCCTGTCACAGCGCAGATAGAGGGTTCCTTTTTGCGGCCTGGAAATGTGACCTACTTCCTTGTAACAAGAATGCTACTTCAGCACTTGGATGGAAAACACGGATGAAAGATGCATTCCTCCCCAGACAGAGAAAGAAAGAGAGAGGTCTGCACCCTGACGTGCTCCGTACGTTGTTCCGCCTGCCTTAAACACCCGCACTCAGCTTTTCCATCTGGAAAGGCCTTTGTAAGCCTGTGCTTTGTAAGTCAGAGTTGGAACTCCCTCCAGGGCAGTCTTCCATCACCTCTCTATGGTGAGCTGCTGGTGCTGGGGGGTAAAGTCATAGCCTTTGAGGTGGATCCTGGGCTTTTTAGGCTGTCTGAGAAAGGGGCCACATCTGCTCTGTAGATGGCTGCATTCCCAGGTCTTGGGACAGGTGCTGGCACACGGGAGGTGCTCCGTACTGTTTGCTTATCATCTGTGGGATATGGACGCATGGAATCAACTCCCCAAGTCTCAGTGTCTTCGCCTGACAACAAGGTTAGTGTACAACTGCCTTTACTGTGTCCTTCATATCAACAAATTCAGGAGGTAGATACTATTATTAACCTCCTCACACAAAGATGTAGATTGACTTGCCCAAGCTCTCACAACTGGCAAGTGGCCAGTTCATGATACCGTATAGACCTCTTTTGAGGACCAAATTATATATATGTATATATAATGTAAATAATCTCATGTACCCAATGGAACTGGTATGAAGCTTTCATGAGACACCATATAGGGAGTCAGTTTATTAGGATCAAATCTTCCACAGAGGACAATTGAAAAAAGTATATGGCATATAAAAATATCTTAAAAGCACCAAAGAGCCAATAAGAGAGTGAAGCATTAGCTGACCACAATATACTAAAAAATGAGAACCCAGAGAAGTAAGTCTGGTACACAAGCTTCATTTTCCCTAATGGCATTTACTAATCCAGAAGAAACAGTTGTGGTTTTTGGAGGCTTTAGGACAAAATTTAAGGCCCAGAGTCTATCAAAAGGGGGACTTGGATAAATGCTCCTTCCTGCTCATTTTAAGCTAGGATCCCAAATGTTTACACTGAAAATTATGAGGAGTCATAAGCAAACCAACTTTCTCATGGACTTTCCAGTTCCAGTCATCTTGGTGATCCAGGTAAGCTCAAGCCTTGAACTTGGATTAAGGTGGTTCCAGACTGGTAGAGTTCCGAGACGCCTGGCAGAAACAAACAAATCCTCTCTGGAGAAAATGCCATCATCTTTGGTGACAAATCATTCTTACAAATAAATTTTCAAATAAAACATCCAGAACCAGTGAAAAAAAAAATCAGGGACTCAAGGAAATAATAAACTTGAGTGAGAACTGACAGAAACTACAAACAACAGAAATACACAGAAACTTCAGTTATTAGAATTATCAGACATACAATATAAGACAACAGTATAAGATTACTGTTTAAAGAAATACAAAGGGACAAGAAACTATAAAAAACATGGCAGATTTTAAAAAGGTCAAAATAAACTTTGAGCACTGAAAAGAAATTAACAACTCAAAGTCAGTTTATTAGCAGATTAGATACAGCTAAAGTGAAAACTAATGGACTGGATCCAGAATGCAGCAGAGATATAAATAAAATAAAAACAAATACAAATAATACAAATAACAAATACAAAAAATAATACAAATAATAAAAACAAAAATACAAACAGATACAAATAAAAACAAAAAGACTAAAAATATTGAAGAAAGGAGGAAAGAATACAGTGAGAACATCTAACATATATGTAATTGGGGTGGAGTTCTAGAAGGAAAGAGGGTTATAAAGAAATAATGGCTGAGAATTTTCCAGGTCTGTGGAAGGACACCAATTCCAATATTCATGAATCAAGAAGTCCAACTAGGATACCAAAAACAAACAAACAAACAAACAAACAAACAAACAAAACTAGATACATCATAGTGAATGTGAAGAAAAGCACGAAGTAAGAGGAAAGGGATAGTATCTTCAAAGGAGAGACAGAAAGGCAGCTGACTTCTCAATGGCGATGGTGGAAGCCAGAAGACAGTGAAATGATATCTTTAATGCACAGAAAGAAAATAACTCCAACATAGTATTCTAGACCTAGAGATATATCCTTTAAGAATGGATGTCAAGGGACGCCTGGGTGGCTCAGGTGTTAAGCATTGGCCTTCGGCTCAGGTCATGCTTGCAGGGTCCTGGAATCGAGCCCCGCATCAGGCTCCTTGTTCGGCGGGAAGCCTGCTTCTCCCTTTCCCACTCCCCCTACTTGTGTTCCCTCTCTCGCTGTGTCTCTCTCTCTGTCAAATAAATAAAATCTTAAAAAAAAAAAAAAAGAACGGATGTCAAATACATACAATTGTTGACGAACAAAAGATCACCAGTAGGCTTTCACTAAGGTATTATTCAGAAGCAAGTTACCTCAGATAGAAGGTCAGAAATAAAAGAAGACAAGCAACAAAAGAAAAAATAGGTGAATTGGACTTCAGAAAAACTAAAAACTAAAAACTGTTGTGTTTCAAAAACCACCAGCAAGACTGGGGCACCTGGGTGGCGCAGTCAGTTAAGCATCCAACTCATGGTTTCGGCTCAGGTTGTGATCTCAGGGTTGTAAGATCCAGCCCTGCATCAGGCTCTGCACTCAGTGCTGAGTGTGCTTAAGAGTTTTTCTCTCCCTCCCTCTGCCCCTCTCCCCTGTGTGTGCACGCTCTCTCTAAAATAAATAAATAAATCTTTTAAAAAAATTAAAAAAAAAAAACACCAAAAAACACCATCAAGAAAGGAAAGAGACAACCCATAGAATGGGAGAAAATATTTCCAAATCATATATCTTATAAGGAATTTTCATCTAGAATATATTTTTTTAAACTCATATAGCTCAGTAATAAAAAGACGAATGACCTAATTTAAAAATGGGCAAAGAATCTGAATAGGCTTTTCTACAAGCAAGATATACAAATGGCCAATAAGCACACGAAAAGATGCTCGACATCATTAGTCATCAGGGAAATAAAAATCAAAACCACTTAGATGACACTTCACAACTACTAGAATGGCTAGAATCAAGTCAGATAATAACAAATATTGGTGAGGATGTGGAGAAATTGGAACCCTCATACACTGCTGGTGGAAATGTAAAATGATGCAGCCATTTTGGAAAACATTCTGGCCGTTCCTCAAATGATTAAACACAGAGCTACCTATCATATGACCCAATGATTTTACTCAAAGGTATATACCCAAGAAATGAAAACATATGTACACACAAAAATTTGTATATGAATGTTTAAAATAGTATCATTTATAATAACAAAAAGGTGGAAGCAACCCAAATGTCCAGCAACAGATGAATGGATAAACAAAATTGTGGTATATCCATATAATGGACAATTTATTTGGCATAAAAAGGAATGAAGGGAACTTCAGTTTTCTGCTCCGTTATGTAAGAGCTTAGAAGTTGTCACTTCATCTTAACAAATTAAAAGCTGAACAAACTGAGAAATCAACTCTTTTAGTTCTGTCAGAGAACTGAGGTCCCAGGGCAAACAACTGCTTCCCCACTCTGCCTCGGCAGGAGCCATTGCCATGGTAGGAAAACCTGAACTGTAACCGCTGAATCACTGGAGACTGAATGGACATATCTGAGAGTTAAAAACCCCAGAGGGACTCAGTCATGGGGAACTCCTCCTTACACTATCAGGTCCTCATGATAAATATTGAAGAAAAACCCTTTATGCTTCCAGTCAGGGAGGAAAAATGCCAGATCATTCTGTTCTTAACAAGGCTTGCCTTCAGAAGAAACTGTTTTACCAGACCCTAATCAGCTAGGGTTTTATCAGAGCCTAACTCACTTGGGTCAAGGTAAATACCCAACTCCAGCCAGCCCTAGCTTTCCACGTGAGGGGAGAGAAATACCCAACTCCAGCCCCCTGTACCATCCTGTCTCCCAAGAAGACATAAAAATACTTAATGCATGTGGATCTAACAAGAGAGGGTCAAATTACATGAGGCAAAAACAGGTAGAATTTCAAGAAGAAATAGCTGAATCCACTATTATAGTTGGAGAATTTAACATACTTCTGTCAGAAATGGACAGATCTGGCAGGCAGAAGTTCAATAGGGACATAGTTGAAGGAAACAACACCATCAACTGGATATAACTGACATCTATAGACTACTACTTCATCCAACAACAGCAGATTACACACTATCCTCTAGCTCACATTCCCCAAGATGGACCATACTCTAGGCTATAAACACACCTTAACAGATTTAAAAGCATTTATACCATACAACATCTGCTGTCATACCACAATGGAATTAAACTAGAAATCAATATCAGAAAAATACCTGGAAAATCCCCAAGTGCTTGGAGATTAAGCAGCACATTTATAAATAACACATGGGTCAAAGAAGAAATCTCAAGAAAAATTTAAAAAATATTTTAAACTAAAAGAAGATGAAAATACAACTTAAAATTTGTGGGATACAGTGAAAGCAATGTTTAGAGGAAAATCTATAGCATTGAATGCATATATTAGAAAAGAAGAAAGTTATAAAATTAATAATTAAAGCTTCCGCCTTAGGAAACCAGGGGAAAAAAGAGCAAATTAAATTTGAAGTAAGAAGAAGAAAACAAATAAAAATAAAAAGTAGAGCAGAAATCAATGAAATTGAAAATAGGAAAGCAATGGAGATAACCAACCAATCTAAAAGCTGGGATTTTGAGGGGAAAAAAATCAATAGAAACAAGCCTTTAGTCAGGCTAACTAAGAAAAAAGGGAGAAGACAAGATTATGGATATTAGAAATGAAAAAAAGGAGAGCACTACAGATCCCATGGACATTAAAAGCATAATAAAGGAATATTATGCACAACTCTATGCTCACAAACGTGATAGCTAGATGAAATGGATAAATTCCTTGAAAGACACATTCTGCCAAAACTCACACAGGAAAAAAACAGACACCTGAATAGACCTATATCTATTAAAGAAGTTGAATCAATAATAAACTTGCAAAACAGAAAGCATTAGGCTCAGACGGGCTCGCTGGTGAATTCTACTAAACATTTAGGGAAGAAATTATACCAATTCTCTACAGTCTTTTCCAGAAGATAGAAGCAGAGAAAATATTTAATTCCTTCTATGATGCCAGTATTACCCTAATACCAAAACCAGACACAGACATTAGAAGAAAAGAAAACCACAAATCAATATCTCTCATGAACATAGATGATAAAATTCTCAACAAAATATTAGGGAATCAAATTCAACAATGCATAAAAAGAATTATACACCATGTCCAAGTGGGGTTTATCCGAGATATGAAAGGCTGGTTCAACATTCAGTAATCAATTAATGTAATCCATCAACTCAGCAGGCTAAAAAAGAAAAATTACATGATCATATTAATAGATGCAGAAAAAGTATTTGACGAAATCTAGCACCTATGCATGTAAAAACCCTCAGTAAACTAGAAATAGAGGTGAACTTCTTCAACTTGATAAAGAACATCTACAAAAACTATATAGTTAATATCATTAATGGTGAGAAACTAGAAGCTTCCCTAAGATAAAGAAAAGGCAAGGATGTTTGTCTCACCTTTTCAACATTGTGCTGGAAGTCCTACTTAATGCAATAAGATAAGGCAATAAAAAGTATCCAAATTGGGAGGGGGAAAAAAACCCTCTCTCTTTCAACAGATGATATGACTGTCTATGTAAAAATCTGAAAGAATCAACAAAAAACTGGAACTAATGTGCAATTATAGCAAGATTGCAGGACACAAGGTTAATATATAAAAGTTAATTGCTTTCTGGGGCGCCTGGGTGGCTCAGTCAGTTAAGTATCTGCCTTTGGCTCAGATCATGATCCCAGGGTCCTGGGATCGAGTCCTGCATCGGGCTCCCTGCTCGGCGGGAAGCCTGCTTCTCCCTCTCCCCCTGCCTGCCTCTCTGTCTATTTGAGCTTTCTCTCTCTGTCAAATAAATTTTATTTGAAACAGAAAAAGTTAATTGCTTTCCTGTATGTCAGAAATGAACAAGTGGAATTTGAAATTACAAAAACTTATTATTTACATCACTATTCAAAAAATGAGGTATAAATCTTACAAAATATATAAGATCTACATGAAAAAATCGACAAAACTCTGATGAATCAAAGAAGAACTAAATAAATGGAGAAATATTCCATGTTTATGAATAGAAAGACTCAGTGTTGTAACAGCACTCCAGCCAGTCTTAAGGATTAACTGGCTTCGAGCTCATGCACTCCTTGCTTGCTGACAGACCACCATAGTTTGCAGCAGAACTAACCTGCTTCCCTTAGATCCTGCAGACCACTGGCCTTGAGGAACAAAGGACCAGACTTTCTGGAGGAAAAGGCCTGACCACACTTGAAACAACCACCAGCGACCATGGTATCCTCAATAAGAGACACCTGGGAGCCTTGATTCCTGGTACAGGGAGAGGCTTCTGGACTGCCTTGCCAGGACGTGACTTGTTGGGACGCAGTGGTATCATTTACCGAGAGACACCTGGGAGCCTTGATTACTGGCAAGAGCAGAGGAATCTGGAAGCCTTGCAAGGACAAATGATTAATTGCTGAGCACCAGCTGCATGTAGTACCCTCATCATTTGCCATGTCTTCCCTTTTAAAAAAAACTTCAGCTTCTTGAGGCAGCTGGGTTGCTCAGGGCGTTGAGCGTCTGACTCTTGATTTCGGCTCAGGTCATGATCTTAGGGTCCTGAGATGGAGCCCACACTCAACAGGGTGTCTGTTTGAGATTCTCTGTCTCCCTCTCCCTCTGGCCTCCCCACCCCCCCGCTCACACACACACTCTCTCTCTAAAATAAATCAATCAATCTTTAACAACAGACAGACAAACAAACAAACGGCAACAACAAATCTCCTGCTTTGCCTGGACTGGGAAGATGGTCTTTGGGACATTAGTCCACCATCTTCCCAGGTTGTGGGCTTCCTGAATAAAGCAACATTCCCTTTTCCACCAGTGCTTCTCTCTCGAGTATTGGCTTTTGAGCAGTGAGCAGTGGAACCTGAGTTCAGAACCCATCCTCTGTCTGATAACAATATTGTCAACATGTAATTTCTTCCCAGTTTGATCTATAGATTCAATGCAATCCGAGTAACATCCCATCAATTTTTTTTGACAAACTGATTCTAAAGGTTTTTTTTAAAGATTTATTTTTTATTTGGCAGAGAGAGAGAGAGAGCACAAGCAGGGGAAGCGGCAGGCAGAGGGAGAGGGAGAAGCAGGCTCCCCAGTGAGCAGAGAGCCCAATGTGGGGCTCGATCCCAGAACCCCGGGATCATGACCGGAGCCGAAGGCAGACGCTTAACTGACTGAGCCACCGAGGCGCCCTGATTCTAAAGTTTTTTGTGGAGAGGCAAAAGACCCAAAATGTCCAACTCCATATTGAAGGAGAAAGAGGAGAGTTGGAGGACTGGCACAACCTGATTTCAAGATTTACAATAAAGCTACAGTATTCAAGACAGTGTGGTATTGGCAAAAGAATAGACAAAAAGACCAATGGAATAAAGGAGACAGCCCAGAAATAGACCCTCATAAATATAGTCAACTGAACTTTGACAAAGGAGCAAAGGCAATACAATAGAGCGCAGACAGTCTTTTCAACAAATGGTAATGGAACACCTGGACATCCACTGCAAAGCAATGAATCTAGACACACAGACCTTACACCCTTCACAAAAACTAACTCAAAATGGGTCAGAGACCTAAATGTAATACACAAAACTATAAAACTCCTAGAAGAGACTAGGAGAAAATCTAGGTGACCTTGGATGTGGTGATGACTTTTCAGACACAACACCAAAGGCACCATCCATAAAAGAAATCAGTGATAAGCTGTATTTCACTAAAATTAAAAACTTCTGCTCTGTGAAGAACAATGTCAAGAGAATGAGAAGACAAGCTCCCACAGACTGGGACACAGTATTTGCAAAAGACACAGCTGATAAAGAACTGTTATCTAATATACAAAGAGCTCTGAATTCTCAACAATAAGAGAACAAACAACTCCATTAAAAAATGGTCCAAAGACCTTGACAGACACCTCAACAAAGAAGACGTACAGATGGTAAGTATGCATATGAAAGGATGTCCCATATTATATGTCACTAGAGATTTGCAAATTAAAACAACAATGAGACATCACTACTCATCTATTGGAATGGCCAAAACCCAATACACTGACCACAACAAATGCCAAGAACATGGAACAACAGGAACTCTCATTCATGGCTGGTGAGAGGGCAAAATGGTACAGCCACTTTGGAAGCCACTTCGACAGTTTATTACAAAACTAAATATACTCTTGCTGTATGATCCAGCAATCTTATTCCTTGATATTTACCCAAATGAACTGAAAACTTATGTTCACACAAAAACCTGCACAGACATTTATAACAACTTTATTCATAATTGCTAAGATTTGGAAGCAAACAAGATGTCTTTCAGTGGGCAAATGGATAAATAAATTGTGGTGCATTTAGATAATGGAATATTATTTACCACTAAAAAGAAATGAGGCTATCAAACCATGAAAAGACATGAAGGAAGCTTAAATGCATATTACTAAGTGAAAGAATCCAATCTGAAGAAGCCACATACCATAACATTCCAACATTATGACATTCTGGGAAAGGTAAGACTATAAAAGATTAGTGGTTGCCATGGGTTACTGGAGACAGAAGGATGAATATGCAAAGCTCAGAGGATTTTTAGGGCAGTGAACCCTAATGTGGACTTTGGGTGATAATGATGTGTCAATGTCATTTCTTTTTTTTCCTGTTATTATTTTTTATCAGACTGTTTTTTAACTATTTTAGCATCCATTTCTCTTTTTTTTAATTTAAATTTTAGGTAGTTAACATACAGTGGAATCTTGGTTTCTGGAGTAAAATTCAGTGATTCATCACTTACATACAACACCCAGTGCTCACCATAACAAGTGCTCTCCTTAATACCCATCGCCCATCTAACCCATCCCCCACTCCCTCCCTCCAACAACCCTCGGTTTGTTCTCTATTGTTAAGAGTCTCATATGGCTTGTTTTCCCTCTCTCCCCTTTTTTTTTCTTTGCCCCCTTATGTTCATCTGTTTTCTTTCTTAAATTCCACATATGAGTGAGATCATATGGTATTTGTCTTTCTCTGACTGACTTATTTCACTTGCATAATACACTCTAGTTCCATCCACGTCATTGCAAGTGGCAAGATTTCTTTTTCTTGATGGCTGAGTAATATTCCATTGTATATATACACCACATCTTCTTTATCCATTCATCAGTCGATGAACATTTGGGGTCTCTCCATAGTTTGGCTATTGTTGATAATGCTGCTATAAACATCAGGGTGCTTGTATCCCTTCAAGTCTGTATTTTTGTATCCTTTGGGTAAATACCTAGTAGTGCAATTGCTGGATTGTAGGATAGTTCTATTTTTAACTTTTTGAGGACTCCCCATACTGTTCTCCAGAGTGGCTGCCCCGGTTTGCATCCCCACTAACTGGGAACAGTTTGCATGCACCAACATGTATAAGAGTGTTCCCCTTTCTCTGCATCCTCACCAACACCTGTTGTTTCTTGTGTTGTTAATTTTAGCCATTCTGAGAGGTGAAGTAGTATCTCATCATGGTTTTGATTTGTATTTCCCTAATGATGAGTGATGTTGAGCATCTTTTCGTGTGTCTGTTAGCTTTCTGGATGTCTTCTTTGGACAAGTGTCTATTCACATCTTCTGCCCATTTCTTGACAGGGCTATTTGTTTTTGGGTGTTGAGTTGATAAGTTCTTTGTGGATTTTGGACACTAACCCTTTATCAGATACATCATTTGCAAGTATCTTCTCCCATCCTGTAGGCTGCCTTTTAGTTTTGTTGATTGTTTCCTTCGCTGTGCAGAAGCTTTTTATCTTGAGGAAGTCCCAACAGTTCATTTTTGCTTTTGGTTCCCTCCCCTGTGGTGATATATCTAGGAAGAAACTGCTACAGCCAAGGTCAAAGAGATGTCTGCCTGTGTTCTCCTCTAGGATTTTGATGGTTTCCTGTCTTACATTTAAGTCTTTCATCCATTCTGAATTTATTTTTGTGTATGGTGTAGGAAAGTGATCCAGCTTCATTCTTCTGCATGTTACTGTCTAGTTTTCCCAACACCATTAGTTGAATCCAATCTTTTTTCCATTGGATATTCTTTCCTGCTTTGTCAAACTTTCACTACTTGCGGATGAAATGATACTCTATGTATAAAACCCAAAAGACTCCACCAAAAAATTGCTAGAATCTCATACATGAATCCAGCAAAATTTCAGGATATAAAATAATCTGTTGCATTTCTATACACCAATAACAAAGCAGAGAAAAAGAAATCAAGGAACTGATCCAATTTGCAATTGCACTAAAGCAATAAGATACCTAGGAATAAATCTAACTAAAGAAGTGAAAGATCTGTACTCTGAAAACTACAGAACACCTATGAAAGAAGCTGAAGAGGACACAAAGAAATGGAAAAGCATTCCATGCTCATGGATTGGCAGAATGAGCATTGTTAAAAGGTCTATACTACCCAAAACAATCTACACATTTGATGCAATCCCTCTCAAAATACCACCAGCATTTTTCACCGACCTCGAACAAACAATCCTAAGATTTGTATGGAACCACAAAAGACCCTAAATAGCCAAATCAATTCTGAAAAAGAAAAATAAAACTGGAGGCAACACAATTCCAGATTTCAAGCTCTGTTACAAAACTGTAATCATCAAGACAGTATGGTACTGGCACAAAAACAGACACATAGATCAATGGAACAATACAGAACCCAGAAATGGACCCTCAACTCTATGGTCAACTAATCTTTGTCAATGTCATTTCATGGACAGTAACAAATGCTCCATTCTGGTGCAGGATGTCAATAGTGGGAGATGTTGTGTGCATGTGGGGACAAGATGCATAGGGGAATTCTGAGTTATAAATTCTGTTCAGTTTTGCTGTGAACCTAAAACTGCTTTAAAGAAGAACATTTATTAATAACAACAAAAAAGAATGAAGTACTGAGACATGCTGCAGTGTGGACAATCTTTGAAATCATTATCCTGAGTGAAAGAAGCCAGTCACAAAAGTCCAGATATTATACGATTCCATTAATATGACAGTCCAGAGTAGAAGAATCCACAGAGACAGTGTCTTAGTGGTTGCTTAGGGCTGAGGATGGGGAGATGATGGGGGGATGGGGTAATAAGCTAAAGTGTTTGTGATTTCCTTTTGAGATCATGAGAATGTTCTCAAATTGGTTGTGATGATGGTTGCACACTAAAATCCATAGAACTGTACATTTTAAGTGGGCAAATTGTATGGTATATAAATTACAATTAAAGCTGTTTTTAAAATAATGATCATAACCTCAGCACTGACAAAATAAAAGAATTGAAAGAAGGAAAGAATAGTGAAGAGAGCAGTAAATGGAGTATAAATCTAAATGAACATTGACAGTATAAAACAATGTTAATAACGTATCACAGAGCCTTAAAAACAGACACAGAATTAACATACACAGAAACTATGACATGGAAGTCAGGAGGAGGATTAATGGAGTTAAAGTGTGCTCTGAAGTCATCTCTCTGTGTGGAAGATAAAGGTACTAATCAATTATACTTTGTTAAGTCAAGGATACATGTTAAGTACTAAAAAGTATATGACTTCCAAATCAGAAGAGCAAAAAAAAAAAAGAACCCAAAGAAATAAGTACATAAAAGGAAAACTGCATAGGCAGATAAAAAATGATCAGTAATTATGTTAAATGCAAATGGACTAGATAACTGTCTTCAAAGAGTAAAACTGTCAGGCTGGAGAGAAAATACAAAATCTTTCTGCTATTTACAAGGGTCACACCTAAAACAAGAGAATACAGAATGATAGAAAAAAAAATATGGAAAAAAATGCAGTACCAACCAAGAGAAGGGATGGGCTATATTAAATGTCTATCACATCGACTTTGAGGTTGCTCATGCATTGGCAGGATCACCCTCTGTACCACTCCAATCTGAAACCACCCACATATCCACTGAGAGTAGAATGGGTAAATTGTGGTATATTCATGCAATGCAAGTGAACAAACTATAAATACCCACACCATTCGGATGCTCTTAAAAACGTAATACTGAACAAAGGGAGTAAGACACGAATGAATACATGCAGTATGATTCCATTTATAAAAGTATTCAGAAACAGGCAAGGGTAACAATCTTATGTAGGGAGGTATACCTGGTTGTCTAAACTCTGAAACAAAACAGGGTGTGACCATCCTTCCCCTGGGAGGCCTTCGTCAGCCTGCCCATGTTGAGAGAGTTCTCCCCCCAGAAATACAAGGAGGCTTTTGACAGATTCTATATCTGGATGAGTCAAGGCTCTGCCCATGATAATGAACAACCAGGGCAAGAAGGGGAACTTCTGAGGCTGGGGTGAGCCTGAGCAACCACCTTGACTGCTCCTTGCCAAGGGCAGGCAAGGTTCCAAGGGACAGCGGTGATGGGGGAATAAGGGAGGAGAGAAGAGGGTCCTCCTTGCTTTCCTGGCCTGTACTGTCTGGCCACAATGTGCCAGTGCTGGGGACCTTCTCAGGCTGTCCTTAGGGCTGGGGAGGCCATATTCAGGATCACGTGACCCTTACTCCCAGTTGACCGACCCACCACGACTTGGGGCCATGGATTCCACAGGCCATGGGAATGAAGGTGTTCAGTGTATCACACCTAAGCTGCAGGAGCCATTAGGATGGAGTCATTTCTGGCTGTTCTAGAATTAGGTAAAATAAGAGCGTGGTTACTTAATGCTTTCTTAGCTATGGGGCTGTTATGGACGGTAGATCCTTCATGATTGTAGAAAGTTGTTTCCTGGGTAGAATTTCCAGGATGACAGAGAGGTTATTTTTAGAATACCGAGTTTGGAATGGACACTTGTGGCATTGGACACGCAAGCACAGCTGATGGACGGAGGCAGGAAGGTTCGAGTCTCCGTGGCCCAGGAGGAAGGCAGACCCGCGAACCATACACCAGCTCCCGGCACTGGTCCCAGCAGCCAGGACACACCGAACACGGCAGAAGGACATCCACAGCAGGTGTCACCAGTAAGGATGTGTGCGTATGGAACATTGTTTGACATTCACGAAACCATCTGAGATTCTTTTATAGACCAACATCCACTTTTGCAATAGTTTGAAATGCCCGTAGGCTGGCTCATTAAATATGTCATGCATCGCAAATCCCAGGTAAACTGCCGATGTCAAGAACATGGATTGTTCAATATTGGGGCTCTTGAAAACTAAGCTGTAACTTTTCTAGTTCGTTACCCTGTGGCAGCTTACCTCCCTAAATTTTTCCTTTCTTTTTATTTATCTTCAACAATTTGAAGATTTAAAAATACATAGTAAAATACAGAAGATAGTAGAGTAGAATAGATATTAATGTTGCACAAGAGTTTCTATTCTTTTCTTTCCAGAACTAGAATATGATGGACTGTCCCCACATTTTCCAAAGTAGAGCTTTTCATTACAGCTGCTGACTTACTCTTTCTGAGGATTCCCACCTTCCTGATGGAGTTGAGATGTCTGGAAAGTATATTACATTTGATGGGTTTCTCAGCTACAACAGTCTTTACTGGTTTATTTCCAAGTATGGATCTCCTGTGGATTATCTGTTAGTTTCTGAAATATTCCATTTGTTACATTTTTGTTTTTATCTGAATACTGGCCAACATGTGAAATATATTTGTGTAAAGAGAGAAAAAAAAAGAATTAGGTCAAACTGGAGTGGGGTTTTGGTAGGCACTGGATTTTCCAACAGTGGCTTCAGCTCGGTTCCCCCTGGATGGCCTTGTCCACCCCTTTCCTGCAGCTGCTTTGGCCGCATCTGCAGCTGGTCAGGGGATTGGTACTAGTGAGTGCTTCCGCTCAGACCGTCTGCAGGCCACTTCCTGATGCTTCAAGTGGCGAGAGTGGAGACTGGCTGGGGACATTTGACTTGACTTAGTGATTTCTGCAAGAAGACAGTGTGCACCACTTCCCTCCCCGCCTCTTTATTTTGTCTACGCTCGGTCCATACTAGAATTCTTAGCTGCAGTGGACAGAAATTAATCTTGGCTTACTTAATCAGAAAAAAGGGTTTCCTGCAAGGGTGCTGGGTAGATAGCCGGCAGACTGGGTTGAAAGGGAGGCTGATGCGCTGAGAGCACAGAAAGTTCAATCCGAGGGCATGGTCTGATGAGAACGAGGCTGCTGCCGGGGCTGCCTCTGCACTCTCAGCTCTGGGCCACTGGCACCCAGCACGCCAGCCCCCAGGGGCCACCGCCCTGTGATCACGTGGAGTCTGAGGGACTTTAGCTTCTCTCTGTCCCCCACCCAGACTTGTGTCCCAGGTGGGGTCATCTGACAGGCTGGCAGAACCCCAGGGGTCGGAAAAGCACACGTCTGGGTGCTTTGCCTCCTGCAGAGAGAGGTGGGGCTCTGCAGGACTCGCACCGTTGACCATGTCTCCAAACCCAGGAAGCGGGCTCGGATGCTGGGCGATGCTGCATCGTCACCCACCCGAGGCTGGACGCTGAGGTGAGAGGGAGCGCAGGCCCGGCCCCGCCGTCAGGTGGTACAGCAGGTGCATGAGCAAAAGCCACCCAGGGACCAAAGGGCCACAGCTTTAGCACAAAGGCGGGGACAATGAATCAGGCCTCAGTTTCCACATGTGTAAAATGAGAGTAATACTAACAGTGCTTGTCTCATATGGTTGGTGGAGAAATACAAATAGCGTGTGGCAAACGCCTCCTATTGTATTCAAACGTGTAGGGCCTTGGCTTAGTGGCAGGTGTCCTCATTAAAGAGGCAGTTCAGCAGAATGGTCAAGAATGTTGTCACTCTTGCTGTGGGGTTCTAGCAGCCCCACCCATACCCTTTGGGAGGCAGAAGAGTGGGGGTGGTTAAGCCCACAGGCCCTGGAGCCACACTGCCCGAGCCTGAAACCCAATTCTTGGGTGACACACTTTAATTGCTCGATGCCTCAGTTTCCCCCTCTGTAACATGGGAATGGTCACAACTTCCCAGGATTGCTGTGAGGATTAAGTATTACACAGAAAGGCCCCTGAGCAGTGCCTGGCATGTAGTTACAATCTCAGTAAGTGTCAGCAATGTTTATTAGTCCGAGGTCTTTTGTGGGCAGCGATCCCTGACAAACTCCAGACAGCCCTGTTGCGGATGGGTACCCCACTCACACATGGCTGCTGAGGAACTGCGCGGCACACCGCCGTTAAGGGCCCAAGGGAGCCATTCAGACTCTGTGTCAGCAGCCCTGCTATGTCACGGGCCCGGAGCCTCACGTGCACAGCCTGTGGGAACATGGAGCCTTGTCCGGGCTGCCAGCTCCCAGCTGCGGTGACTGGTCCCCAAGTTCCTGCACCGAGCCTGCCATGCTGGCTTGGCCCATCAGTCGATCACAATTTTCCACAGTGCATCCAGTCTCGCTCAGGATTTGAACTGCAAAGTAGACTTGAGGGGTGATCGACTGGAGCCACGTCTGGCCCTCTGCCATCTTGCTCAGGCGCTCTCCCAGAAATCCCTAAACTCTCTCCTCACCGCCTGCTGGGCAATGTCTCCTGATTTCCCATTCTGAGTCTTCTCTCGGGCACAGCTCTGCCATCTAGCCTGCCCTCCCCTGCCTCTAGGACAGTGGTTCTCAGCCAGGGATGAGCCTGCCAACAGGAGACACTTGGCAATGGCTGGAGACATTTCAGTTGTCACAACTTCCCCAAGTTGTGGGGGCGTCCTACTGGCATCTAGTGGGTAGAGTTCAGGGATGCTGCTAACATTCTACGATGCACAAGACAGTCCTGCACAGCAAAGAACTTCTCAGACCAATAAAGAATTTTCCAGTTGCTGAGATTGAGAAATCCCATTCTAGGAATTCTGCTGAATAAATTGGTGTATATCTTGTTGCGGTACAAAAGTATAAAGAAGAAAGCAAAAATCCCCCCAAATCTCACTATCCAGACACAACCACTGTCTACATTTTGGTGATCTGCCCTCCAAGTTTCTCTCTCTGCATGTTTACATGTAGACTTATAGATGTGTATAATTTGACAGAAATACGCTCATGCTATACACTCTGTTCTGCAACTTTTTTTTTTTTTCCACTCATCAACATAACCTGGGCATCTTTCCACTGTCAACAAATGGAGATTTGCAACATCCTTTTTAGAAGTCCCCATGACATTCCATAGTAGGGATGTAACACTTTATTTAGACAATCCCTTATTGATGGATATTTAGATCATGTTCAGTATTTTGCTGTTATAAACACTACTGTGATGAATATCATTGTATATACATCTTAGCGCACTTGTCTGAGTAAATCCTTAAGATAAATTCTAAGAGTGGGATTGCTGGCCAAAGAATAACATGCCCTTTTAGGACATTTGATACTCAATGCTGAATTACCACTTTAAATGTCACATTAATTTACACAACTTCTAACAGGGCACAGAAGTGCCCATCTCTCTGCCCCTTCACCCACACTGGATAGCATCAATTTTTTAAAGGACTTTTTAAAGCACTCACAGAGAATAGCCAGGAATGCTCGAAGTTAAGTGTGTGATTTTCTCCTTGGCAGCTGAATTCTGGGATTTGATGTAACCCTCTTAGAGTCTGATTTTCTGTCTCCTCTCCCTCATTCCCCCTCTCCTTGTGGTCAAGTCCTCAGCCAGGCCAGGGTCGGGGAGGAGAACTTGGTGAGCAGACTGGGGCTCCCATTTGGGGGTGTTGCCCCCCTACCTATGGTTCTGTCAGGCTGGGAATGCTCCTCTGTCTCCCTGTCTCTATGGCTATTCTCCTGCCTGAGTTTTGAGGACTTAGGAGTGTGTTTCCATCAGAGCAGTCTCTATCTATGGCCTTGACCTGAAGCCCCCGGCTCTTTATGCTCTAACTGGGGCCCTTCTCTACTCCTAGTGAGGACTAATACAAAAATAGCTCAAATGGACAGAGTGTTTTTGAGTTGAGTGTGTGGGTGATCTTTTGTTTGGGGTTTATAATTCCTCCAAACAACCCCACGAAGGAGTCGCTATTATTCTCGCCCTTGTTTTTCTCAGTGCAGCAACTGAGGCTCAGAGAGAGAAATGATCAGCCCAGGGCCCATTGCAGGTGAACGGCAAAACAGGAATTTGAACCCAAACCTTCTGTTTGTTTTTTTAAAAAATATTTTATTTATTTATTTGACAGGGAGAGACAGCAAGAGAGGGAACACAAGCAGGGGGAGTGGGAGAGGGAGAAGCAGGCTTCCGGCTGAGCAGAGAGCCTGATGCAGGGCTCAATCCCAGGACCCTGGGATCATGACCTGAGCCGAAGGCAGGCGCTTAACAGCTGAACCACCCAGGTGCCCCCCAAACCTTCTGTTTTAAAATGTACCTGTAGTTTGTTTTAATCAGGTAGGGTAAGACACACGGACATGGAAATGATGGTCATGAAGGGAGAATTTTTATACTCACAGATCCCTCGTAACGGGAGGCACTGCTTACCGTGTAGGGCTATGTGGGGAAGCACCAGGGTTGGTCAGGAGGCAGAAGGCTCGAGAGGAAAGCATGGGCTAAGATCTTTATTGCTAGAGATGCCTCACCAGCAAATTCCCAGAGTGAAAGGCTTTGGCGCATATATACTGCATTTTAGAATGGTGTGGGATTTCATGTTTCTGAAATCAGGATACATCTTACAATTGAAGTACATATTTCACGTGTTACCAGGCAGTAGAGTGTATTATTTAAAAGCGAGATCTGTCATTGGATGACTTCAGTTCAAATCTTGGTTCTACCAGGTCCTACCTATATATGATCAAATCACTTAACCTTGCTGAACCTCCATTTCCTTTGTGGAAAATGGACTTGCTCTCCTGTCCCTTGCAGTTAAGGGATACAGGCAGTGCATGGGAAATCTACAGGGTAAGAATATCTTGCTGACTGCTGATATGGAAGTGAGGTGAATGCCGCACTGGGATTGGCCAAGCTCCCCAAAGTTTTTAGAGAAGGCATATATATGAGTGTTTCTTTCTTTCTTTTTTTTTTTTTTTAAGATTTTATTTATTTATTTGACAGAGAGAGACACAGTGAGAGAGGGAACACAAGCAGGGGGAGTGGGAGAGGGAGAAGCAGGCTTCCCGCGGAGCAGGGAGCCCGATGCAGGGCTCGATCCCAGGACCCTGGGATCATGACCTGAGCCGAAGGCAGACGCTTAACGACTGAGCCACCCAGGCGCCCCTATATGAGTGTTTCTTATGAACTAGATGGGGGCCACCTGGCTGAGAGGGCTGATATGAGAGCATCCCCCTAGGTCTGTCCAAAAGGACCACCTGGAAGGGGTAGGCCTTCAACAGCTGGAAGCAATTCCAAAAAGCTAGATGGAGGAAGCAATGAACCCCAAGACAGGATGTCCCCACATTGAGGAACTAGTTTTGGGAGGTCTCTGAAGAACTCACAAAAGCACCTCACAAAAGTCATTTTTAGACAAACGAGTAGAGGGTAGCTTAAGGCAGAACCATCAAATGAGACCTTCCCTCTCCACTCACCTCTCCTCTCTTCCCGCTGCCATGCCCACCCAACCCCAGAACTGTCAGTAATGCAACTGGCAAGCAAGAAAGGGAATGAGTGGGAATGAAAACGAATGATCTACGTCATCCTCTTTGCAGAAGGCGGGCAGCTTTCCTGCAGCAAGCATCGGCTCTTATCCAAGCATCCTATAAACATTTCCAAGGCATGGATCTGAAACCAGGCTCTGGTTAGGTGTTGAGGGTAGGGTCACGGGTGAAAGTGAAACAAAAGTGAACCAAGTAGAGCCCTTGCCATCTAGAAGCTCACATTCTACTGTAAGAGGCTGGCATATGAAAAGTAATTACAAAATGGTGGGATGCATACAATAATAAAAACAAATCTTCATTGAGCACCTAGATGCTGGGGGCTTTGCCTGACTGATCTCACTCAACTCTCATAGCAGCCCTGTGATATGGGTATTGTTACGCCCATTTTACAAATGAAGAACTTGGAATGCAAAGAAGTTAAATGGATTTGAACTTGGTCCGTTCTGACTCCAAGCCCATGTTCTTAACCCCTCTGTTATTAATGGTGCACAGAGGAGGCGAACAGTGGGGGTGAGTGTGGAAAATGGGATCTGAGAGGATGAGCCCATAAGAAAGAGAAGTACCTTCCAGAAAAACGAACCAGCGTTTTCAAAGGCTATATATTTCTGTGGGTGCAAGACACTGTTTGTAGAGCTGCTAATGAGCATTTATTGAGCGCTTACCACATTTCAGGCAGTTTCCATGGATTTAATCCTCATAGCTCGCTATATATTCTTATCTGCATTATTATAAAAGAGGGACCTAAGGCTCAAGGAGGGGTAGCCCAGAGACCCACAGACAGTAAGAAAGGGAAGCCAGAACTAGAACCTACGTTTGTCTCATCCCCAAGCGGTGCTCTTTCCACTCCACCAGGCACACAGCCGGAAATGAACAGCAAAGGGCCCCGCCCCCTGCTCCCGACCTGCCCTTCGGCATACGGGCACACTGACTCTCCCTGGCTATAGGATTGGCTCAGAGTTGAGCACGTGACCCAAACTAGTCCAATCACAGTGAGTTCTGCGCCTTGAGGCCTCGCTTCTGGAAGAGGCTTTGTTCTTGCGTGTCTTGAAGGATTCTGGGGCGCTGGGGCTGAAGCTCTGGCTGTGGAGGAGATAGGGGTGGGCGCTGTGGCCCTGGTCTGGAGCTACAGGGGCTGGGGCTGCAGATGTAGGGGTGGGAGAACCATTGTGCCCAGCTGATGTGAGGAGCTGGGAGTGGGGCAGAATCCCCGGCCCTAGCTTGGCGTCGGGTGGCCCTCAGTGCCCATTTGTAGGGGAGATCGCGCTATAAATGAAACAGGAGAGTCAGGCGGTACTTGCACTTTCGGCAATAGCCGCCCACAAGGCTCGCAGACACAGTGTGTTCCAGGTGGGTCATCAGGCAGCCGCATTTCATGTCACGGTAATCAACAGGAGACTGAGATTATAATAAAAAACCAGTTTGGACTTCTCCTTGGGATGGCGCCGTGCCTATCTGAATAATGATGCGTTCTTTCAGTACCTCCCGCATGCCAGGCTCGTTCCAGCCTCAGGCTTTGGCACACCCAATTCCTTTCGCCTGACACGCTCTTTATCCATCTGTTCACTTGGCCACCTTATCGTCCAGGTCTGGGCATAACTGCCGCTTTTCTCAGAGTCCGGGCTCAGAGCTCCCCACCCTGGGCTTCTGTGGGTCCCATCTACCAAGCAGAGGACAGCCTGCCTTGTAGCCAGGCTGCGATCCTCCCAAGGGCATGGACACCTTCCCTGGAGGTCGCTTCTCTTTCCCTAGTGCCTGACATATGCTTGTCCCCGAGTACACATGAAGGTCAGGGACTGTGTCTGATTCATCCCTTAACGGGGGTTCCACCCTGGGTCTGGTTTATGGCCTTGTGATCATCACTGTCAAACAGGGCTCCATGCTCAGAAGGGCCCTGTGCTTGGGATTTAATGCTCCAGGTTCACCATCTTGAAATTCTTGATGATTGTATATTTGAATTTGTGTTTTGTACGTGGAGTGTGATGGAACAATAGAGCATGCCCTGGGTGCTTGGAGCCTCAGCTCAGGTGCAGTCCTGCCTTCCATTGCCTTCCCAGGATGGGTTCTTGGACGCTTAACTCCTCTGCCCTGTGGAGTACAGAACCCTGCCTCTGTCGCCTTCCCTACTCCATGAGCGCTGTTGCCCTCTGCCCTGCAGGGGCGTGAGCACATGGAGGTTGTGGTCAGGCATACACACTTGGTGACACCTTGCAACCGGCATGGTCCCACGCTGGTTTAAGCACAAAAGTGGTGGTTGGCCAGCCAGAGGCTGTGTCTCAAGGAGGTCAAGCCTGGTCCGGGTTCCAAGCCCACGTTAGCACCAAGGTTTAAAGATCCTTGAGGATCACCGGTCTGCCATGGGTTGGGCAGCAGACGGTGGGAAGGAGAGATGCCTGGCTGGACTTCCCCAGACCCTGCCCAGGTTATAGCGCAGGGTGTTGGGCCAGTGACTAGGAGGAGGGTGAAGCCAGCGTTCATCAGACCCAAGTAAGAATGCAGGCGCCACTCGCAGGGGTGGGCCGTGGGTGCCTGTGAGCGTCTGTGCTCCCCTTGCTTGTGCCAGGCCTCTGGGAGTGCTGCTGCAGCTGGCTCTGTGCCCGGAGGGCGCGGGGGGGGCAGGGTATCTCCGAAGCCTCTCCTCCTTTGAACTTTCCTGCGTCTGGCTTGTTTTTCTCTTGTGGCTAGCTCTAGGCACCCTCCTGGGATGAACCACATAGTACAAACTGTGTAATTTCAGTGAAATTGTTTATGAATTAAATGCCCTGATATTTACATTTAGAACAGGAATCGAACAATATGCAGATGAACAATAAAGTCACGCTAATAATTTAAAATTTGTGTTTGTTTTTCCTTCCTTAGAGTGACACCAAATAGCAAATGAAAAGCACCATGAGAAGTCAAGAGAGAGACCATGGTAGAAAGGAGAAATTCTCTATGTACCATTTTTTAAGAATACTTTCTTCCTGTTCTTTGAACAATGAGCTCTGAATTTTCATTTTGCGCTGGCCCTGCTGTAGCTCTTGTTTGTTGAGTGAAAGATGAAATAAATAAATATTTTTATTAAAAAGTGGAACGCGCTCATTATTTTCTGTTTCCGGACAGCGCTGTGTGTAATCAGGATTGCCGGCTTGTTGTGAAATACAAGAACATCCAAATAATACAACTACTCTTGAATCACATGTGCCTCCTGTGGATTTACGTTCCATATGTCTCCAAGGTCATCACACTCTGCTCAGGATCCTCGTTCCAGTTTCCAGATTCGGTTCTGGTCTTGCTGGAGTAGCCTATATCAGCTAATCCTTCCACAGACAACAGTGATAAATTCTGGACAAAATCTTAAAACAACTATTTAAAGACTCTAGAGAGTAAATAATCGCAGACCGAAACTAGAGACTTCAGCTCATGAAAACAGTAAACATACTGTCACACACACGCACACACCCATGTACATACATACATTACAGAGGGACATAAGCTCTGTGAGAGGAAGACCCTCATTCATCTTATTGACATAGAAGATACCCAATACATTTTTGTTGGCAAATGCACGTTTTGTTTGGTGTACATTTTCTTAAGTCAGGTTTATTGAAGCATAATTTAGCGAGAGTAAAATTCACTCTTTTTCGTTGTGCCATTTGATGCATTTTGACAAATGTGTACAGTTGTGTAACCTCCACTACAATCAGGATGTTGTGAATTTCTGTCACTGACAAAAGTACCTTTTTTTTTTTTTAAGATTTATTTATTTGAGAGAGAGAGAGCACGAGTGGGAGGGGCTGAAGGAGAGAGAGAAACTCAGGCAAAGTCTGCGCTGAGTGCGGAGCCCGACTCGGGGCTACATGCAGGGCTCGATCTCACAACCCTGAGATCAGGATCGGAATGGATACTGAGAGTTGGACGCTTAACTGACTGCGCCACCCAGGTGCCCCCCAAAGTACTTCCTTGTTCCTCTGCAGGCAGTCCCTTCCCCAGCCCCAGCCTCTGGCAATAACGGACATGATTTCTGTCACTCTATCTTCGTCTTTTTCAGAATATTGTATAAGTGGAATCATACTGAATGTAACCTTTTGTGTCTGGCTTCTTTCACTTGCATTAATGCTTTTAAGATTCATCCATGTTGCTGCATGTGTTAGTAAAACATTTGTAGTACGGCTGAGTAATATTCCCCTTGTCAATGTATCTTAATGAGTGGACATTGGGTTGTTTTGAGTTTGGGGCTGTCATGGATAAACCTGCTGTAAGTATTTGCATGTGGGTCTTTGTGGGGACATGCTCAATTTCTCTTGGGTAAATACCTAGGAGTGACATAGTTGGCTCACATGTTTAAATTTGTAAGAACCTGCCAAACTGATTTCCAAAGTGGCTGTATCTGCAATGTAATGCGGGTTCCGGTTGCTCCATATCCTTGCCAGCATTTGGTATTGTCAGCATTTAAAGAAATGTTTAGCCCTTCTAATAAGTGTGTAGTGTTATCTCATTGTGGTTGTAAGGTGCGTTTATCTGATGACTAATGATGTTGAACATTTTTTCACACCTTTATTTGCCATCCACACTACTTCATTTTGGTGAAGTATGTATTCAAATCTTTTGTCCATTTAAAAAATTGGATTGTTTATTTTCTTATTATTGAGTTGTAGGAGTATTTTATATATTTGGGATAGAAATCTTTATCAAATATGTGTTTTGCAAATATTTTTTCCAGTCTGTGATTTGTTTTTTCATTCTTTTAATACATTTGAAGAGCAAAATTTTAAAATTTGACAAAGTCCTATTATTTTTTTTTCTTTTATAGTTTGTGTTTTTTGTGTCCTAGGGAATCATTGCCTAAAACAGAGTCACAAAGATTGTTCTTCTGTGTTTTCTTCTAGAAGTTCTACTGTTTTAAATTTTGTACATTTAGGTCTATGATTAATTTCAAGCAGTTTTGTTTTTTTGTATATGGTGTGAGAAAGGGGTTGGGGTTCATTTTTTTGTATGTCCAATGGTTCCAATATCATTTGTTGAAAAGACCATTCTTTCTCCATTAAATTGCCTTTGCACCTTCGTTAAAAATCAATTAGCCATATACCTGTGGATTTACTTCTGCTAAACTGTTGGACTCTGGACTTCTGAACTATCTCTTCTTTCCATTTATCTATGGACCTATCCTTACACCAGGACCACACTGTCTCAATTACTGGAGCTTTATAACAAGTTTTGAAATCGGGTAACATAAATTCTCCAACTTGGTTCTTTTTTTCAAAATTGTTTGGTTATTCTAGTTCTTTTGCCTTTCTATATAAATCTTAGAATCAGCTAGAATCAGCCTCTCAAAAAAGAAAAAGCCTATTTGGATTTAAATTGATATTGTGTTGAATCTAGAGGTCAATTCAGAGAGATCTGACATCTTAACTATATTGAGTCTTCTAACCCATGAACACAGTATATCTCTTTTTATTTGGGTCTTCTTTAATGTCTCTCTCTCTCTCTCTTTTTTAAAGATTTTATTTATTTATTTGTGAGAGAGAGAGAGAGAGCACAAGCAGGGTAAATGGCAAGCAGAGGGAGAAGCAGCCTCCATGCAGAGCTAGGAGCCTGATGTAGGACTTAATCCCAGGACCCTGGGATCATGACCTGAGCCGAAGGCAGATGCTTAACTGACTGAGCCACCCAGGCATCCCCCCTGATGTCTCTTAATACGTTATAGTTTGATAGTTTTCAGTACATAGATCTTGCACATATTTTATCAGATTTATCCATACGGATTTCATGTTTTTTGATGCTATTTTAAATTGTACTTAAAATAATTTCAAATCCCAATTGCTTGTTGCCAAAATATAGAGGTTAAATTGAATTTTATGTATTGATTTTGGATCCAGTGGCCCTGCTAAATTCACCCATTAATTCAAATTGCTTCTTCATAGATTCTTTGGGATTTTCACATAGAGATTTCATCCCTACAAATAGGGACAATTATGATATTCCTGTAGACTCATCCTTTTGAGAACATGAAGTGTACCTGTTGAGAGTGTGGCTTGCAGTCACACTAGCCTGGGTTGGATTCTAGTTGCTTTATGTCCTAGCTGTGTGAGACTATGGGCAAGTTGTTTAACCTCTCTGAGCCTCCATTCCACCATTTGTAAAATGGGAGAAAATAATTCCTTTCTAAGATTATCATTAGATAAGCAATAGTTCCCAGAAGTGGGATTGTAGGTTAACAGGCAGTCACAATTTTAAGGCTTTTTTTTCATTCATGTTGCCAAAATGTTTCCCAGAACTGGCATACCACTGTTTACCAAGCCCCGTGACCCCACCCACTTAAAATTCGTGTGCTTTAAGAGACTTAAAAGCCAACAGCAATCAGACCTCTGGTATAGTAGTTACTCTTATCTGCTTTGTTCAAAATTGTCATCTAATTGAACTTCTATACTTCCTGTCTATTGTTTTAGGCACGTGGATCATCTTCACTGTTAGTTTGTATGTATTATTCTTTTGATTTTTGAAGTGTTTTTCTTTACAGACTAGAAACTTGATAACCAGCACATCAACAAGAATTGACCTGCATAGGGCCTTTCCTACGTGCCAGCCACTGTGCTTCGCAGCTAATCTCTGTGACAGCCTCATGGCTCTCTTCCTACCTCTCTTTTGTAGGTGAGAAACTGGAGCTGAGATGTTAAGTAACCTGCCCAAGGGCACAACTAGGCAGTAGCAGAGCTGGCGCTTTTGCCCTGAGCAGAGTGGCTCCGGAGCTCAAACTTACCACATACCTGCCTCTCATTCAGCACACCTAAGGTCTGGGCAAACTGACCAGGGTTCTAGACCAATTCCTGACCTTATGAGCTGGCCACCTTTGGGCTAATCTCTTAGCCCCTCTGATCCATTAGGCCCCTGACCACAAAACTTTGGTTGACTCTTCTGTGTCAGGCTCTCTGTTAGGTTCTGCGTCTCAGTTTCCTCATCTATAAGATGGGCCAAATGAGGATACCTCTGGCGCCTGCCTGCTGTGAGGACTGGATGAGGTGCTAGGAACACAAAGGCTTGATGAGGAGCTCGATGAAGGTTGTACTCCTGCCAGTTCCTTGTGGTTGGGTGGGGCCCCATGACCCGCAGTGGCCAATGACTGCAGGCAGAAGTGACATGTGTTACTTTTAGGTAATATTGAATTACTTCAATCCAATCTTCCCTTTTTGTGTCTCGGCCAGAGTGTACATAGATGGGGCCTCCCTCAACCTGGGTCTCTGAGTAAGGATGGCAGAGAACAGAGCCCCCTAGCTAATGTATGTATTGTGAGCAAAAATAAATGCTTTTTTGATTTCAGCCAATCACATTGTTGGGGGCTATTTGTTACCACAGCATAATCTTACCTCTCCTGACTGATGCAAATCTCTCCTTCCCAACATGGTTGTGAAGATTCAACGTGAAGGTACATGTACTGTTCTTGGTACTGGACCTACCAAGTAGTAAGTCCTCATTGAATGGTAGCTGTGATGATTATTACAGGAAGAACACACTAAGAAACAGTTGGCTTCAAATCTCGGCTTTGCCTTTAGCTCTCCAGGTAACCTTGAACAACAACAAAAGAAACTGAACTCTATAAAATGGGATCGGTAAGCCTTCCCAACAGGGGTTCCTGCAAGGATTACAGAGGGTGGGACGGAGAGGATGTGTTGCATTATGGTGCTCTGGAGTCAGGCAACATGCCTCAAATCCTGCTGGTACTATTATTAGCTGCTGTGTGACCTTTGGCAAGCCACTTAACCCCTTGTACCTCAGTTTCATCATCTATAAAATAGGGATAATAGATGCACGTACTTTATTGTATTTATTTATTTACTTAAAGGTTTTATGTATTTATTTGAGGGAGAGAGAGACAGAGAGCACGAGCGGGGTGAAGGGCAGATGGAGAAGCAGACTCCCTGCTGAGTGGGGAGCCTGACTCGGGGCTCGATCCCGGGACCATGGGATCATGACCTGAGCCGAAGGCAGATACTTAAGCCCCTAGATGTACCTACTTTAAAGGGCTACGGGGAGGATTAAATAAATGAATATATGCAAATGCTTGAGAAATTGCCTGATACGCAGTAAACATTCCGTAAATTTGAGCTTTTATTATTATCTGTTTGCCAATATAGAACAGGGGTTGGGAGCCCTGGTGTGGATTCCAGCCCTGTGTCTCATTAACTGTGTGACCTTGGGCTGTCGTATTATTTCTCAGAGTCTCTCCTTCCTCCATTATTAAACAAGGACACTACTACCTGCCCTTAGAACCCTGAGAGAATTAAGTGAGACCCCCTTGGGCCTGTGCCCATTGCCAGGCCTGGCTAGCTATGATGATTAAGACATAAATAAACACCCAACACAGAGCAAGTTCTCCATCAATATTTGTCCCTCTGCTGTCCCTCGCCTTGTGCTGTCTCTCCTCTTGCTTCCACATCTGCACCTTATTCAGTTTTGGGGCGCTCTCCCAGGGCTAGGACTAGGGTGAGGGAAGGGAGGTGCTCAGGGCCTGCTCTTCCCATTTTACAGAGGGGAAAAGCAAGGTGCAGCTAAGCAAGCAAGGCAAGCCAGGCACGAGGTGATCCAGGGGTAGGTGGCATGCCCGCTGGGACAGGGTTTCATTCTGTACACTCCCCCGAAGGGCCCCCACCCCCGTCCGAGAGGCCACAGTCCTGCTGGTGCCCAAGCGGGCCTGTTGCTGTCGCCTGTGCTCTGTGACGGGGTGGTGCATACAGCAGCTGGGCTCCGGGGGCCAGGTGGCGGAGGGGCGCGTCTCTCCCCTGGGCATTGGCAGCCACTCTGGTTACTTTCTTGGATTTCCTCACTCACCAGGTTCTGCACTGGGTGGGCATTTGGGGGCTGGTGAAGCACTCAGAGGCTTCACTGCACCCTGCTGCTCCCAGGCCCAGGGGTGCTGCCTGAGCTGGGTGGCCCCGACCACAGCCACCATGGAGAGACCAGGTCCTCAGAGAACCTGTCCCCAGAGGCCACGTGGGAATTTTGAGACTCTGTCCCTGAGGAGTGAGCTGAAGGTCGGGAGCTACTTGCAGCGACAAGGTAGGAAAGGCCTATGAGGCCCAGCAAGTCCTTCCTAGCACATGCACCTGCGGGTTCCCTACCAGGGAGGTGGGGGGCTCTCTGGGGGCCACGAAAGGGACCACTTATTTCTTTTGACCTATCCAGCAGTACATGAGGATCGAGCCCTGACTCAGGCCTGGCCTGATGCTGAGCTTCAGCCCAGCTGAGAATAGAGCCACAAACCTGGGATCCCTGAGGACTGAGCAGGAAAATGAGGGGTGCTGAGGAGGAGACCAACCAGGCGGTGTTGGGACATTTAAATCCTCTTTTTAAAAACAGATGCACCAGGGGCACTGGGGTGGCTCAGTCGGTTAAGCGTCTGTCTTTGACTCAGATCATGAGCTTGGGGTCCTGGGATCGGGCTCCCTGCTCAATAGGGACTCTGCTTCTCCCTCTGCCCTTCCCACACAGCTCAGGCTTTCTCTCTCAAATAAATAAATAAAATCTTTTTTAAAAGTTCAAATAAAAACAGGTGCACCAAACCAGATCTGTATTCCACAACAAAACGTAGTGAGCACTTTATTAGTCTGCAGGCTGCCATAGCAAAATACCACAGCTGGGTGACGTCAACGACAGAAAGCCATTTTCTCCTAGTCCTGGCAGCTGGACGTCCCAGATCAAGGTCCTGCAGGATGAATTTCTCGTGGGAACTCTCTTCCTGGCTTGTCGATGGCCACCTTCTCCCTGTGCCCTCACGTCATCTCTTCTGTCTGCACACATGGAGAGAGAGAGCATGAACTCTTTGGTGTCTCTTCTTACAAGGACACCAATCCTACTGGGTCAGGGCTCTGCCCTTATGACCTCATTTAACCTTAATTATTTCCATAAAGGCCCATCTCCAAATATAGTCACACTGGGGATAAGGGCTTCAGTATATGAATTTGGGGGGACCCAAACAGTCAGTCCATAATAAGCATCTACTATCTACCAGCAACATAACCCACAAAGTCCTTGCTACCATGGAGCTGACATTCCTGCGGGGTGTGTGTGTGCCCATGTAGACTGTTATCAGGGATAAATAGACGTGTGGGTCCGTGGGCTAACTGACCGGGTCACTGGTTTGTGGTGCCTAAGTGGGGTGGTTAACAGTGCAAAGCTTTGGAGCCAGAAGCACGTGGGCTCAAATCCCCAGTCTGCCCCTTATGAGCTGTGTGTCCTGAGGCAAGCAAGTTTACCTTTTTCTACCTCAGATTCCTTACCTGGGAAATGGGAATAATACCTACCACAGACTGAGGACGCTGGTGGGAATTACTTGGTTTTAGTGCAGGGTTTGGAATGTGGGATATGAAAAATACGAGACGGTCATTATCATCATTACTGCTTGTGAACAGGGCGATCACCTCTAATTAAGGTGGAGGCTTTGAGTTGGAGATAATCTATCCTGTGACGTCAGATGTTGGAAGGTCTTAGCCATGGTGGGGTGGGGGGTGTAGATCAGGGACAATGGGCACTGTGTGGGTCTGATACATGATGCTCTTCTCTGGTGCACATATTTTATGTATGTATGTATGTATGTATGCATTTATTTTTAGAGAGGGAGAGAGAGAGAGACAGAGATGCAGATGGAGAGGGAGAGAGAGAAGCTCAAGCAGATTCCCTGAGCCTGGAGCCCCATGTGGGGTTCAATCTCATGACCCTGAGATCATGACCTGAGCCGAAATCAAGAGTCAGAGGCTTAACTGACAGAGCCACCCAGGCACCCCCTCATTCATTCACTTATTACTTATTAATTCATTATTTATTTCCCCTGAATTTTTCCACTCTTCTCCCAAAGCCACCCAAATCATCTGGCCCCACGTTTGCTTTGCAACCTTTGCCTTGTCATGCTGACTGGCCCCGACTGTTTGAGGACGGGGCTGGAGGCAGGCGGGGGCTGAGAGGTTCTATTTGTGTAGCTGGCTGCCCACCAGCCACAGGCAGACGGGCCCACCTAACATCCATAGCACTGTTCTCAGTGTGCTGGAGGCTCAGACACTCCTTCGGGACAGGGCGCCCGAAGCCATGTGTATGGCAGGGCCAGCACATGGGTGCCCCAGGTGGGAGGTGTGATCTGGCCTGGCCTCAAACCCCAGCTCTTTCCCTATTTGTTCAGTGAATTGTGCTGAACCTGTTCCCTGCCTGGTAAAACGCAGGGACCTCTCTGGTGGCTGCCACAGCTCCCCTGCGCTGTGGTCGGCAGTGAATTTGATAGTGGAGAGCGGGCAGATACTTTAGTTGATCTGGAAGGAGAGCAGGATGGTTTGGACATTTACGGAACACAGCAAGGAGGCCAATGCGGCTCGAGCAGAGTGAATGAGGGAAAGGGGGGAAGGATTTGGGATCAGAGAAGTGTAGGATCCAGATTGCAGAGAGCCTTGGGGGCTATTGCAAGGATGTGACTTTTACTCTGAGATGGGGAGCTCCTGGGAATGAATGGGGAAGAAGAGGAGAGACACGACCCAACCTGAATTCAAAAAGGATCCTGTGGTAAGCTGCAAAATGCTCCCCTCGAGATGTCTACATCCTAACCGCAGACCAGCCTTGGGACAGGCAAAAGGGACTTGATTAAGGTTAAGGTCCTTGAGATGGTGAGAAGATTCTGGATTATCCAGGTGGGCCCACTGATGTAATCACAGGTGCCTTTATAAGAGAGAAGCAGAAGGAGAGACAGCTCCAGAGAAGGAGATGTGATGACCAAAGCAAGATGTTGAAGAGATGTGAGCCGAGAATGCAGGCAGCCTTTGGAAGCTGGAAAAGGCAAGGAACAGAGCACTCCTGAAGTCTCCAGGACGAATCAGTCTGCTGACTTCTTGACTTTTTCTCAATGAAACTAATTTCAGACTTCTGGCTTCCAGAACTAGAATGGAAAACATTTATGTTGTTTTAGGCCATCAAGTTTGTGGTTATTTGTTATAGCAGCAACAGGGCACTAATACAGATCCGTGTGGCTCCTCGGCAGAGAGTAAGCTAATGGGAGTCAGGAGGAAGTAGAAAGACCTTTCAGGAGCCTCTTGCGATCATCCCCCAGAGAGATGGTGGGGGCGGGGGCCAGAAAAGTGGACACGAAGAGGTGATAAGAGGCAGCTGGATTCTGGATGCATTTCAGAGGAGAGCTGGAGTGGAATTAGATACAGGGTGGGAGGAAAAGAATCAAGGATGGTCTTGCGATTTTTGGCTGGAGTAACTGGGAGCACAGGTGCCGTTTACTGCGATGGGGAAGGGTGTGGGGGGACCAGGTTTGATGGGGGGTGGTGAAATTGGGAGCTCAGCCTGATATGTATGAAGTGTGAGTTGTTTATGAAACAACCCAGTGGGACTGTCCAAGAGGCCACTGGATACATGAGTCCATTTCAGGGGAGAGGTCCAGGCTAGAGATATAAATGTGGGGGTCTCCAACCCAGGTCCTTCGTGTGCTTTGTACCAGGGAGAACTTTGGGTGGTTGTCCTAAAGAGCTGTACTTCGCCCTTTGCACACACTCTATGTCCCCCATACCTTTGAGGTCCCACTATCATGACCCCTCAGGGCTGTGGCAGAGGAGGCTTCCAGAAGCCCTTACATCTGAGCAAGGTAAGCCAAAAAAGCGTGTTTAGGGTTATAGAGGGGCTACACAGGGGATTGGGGGGCGTGATGAGAACGTCTCTCTCCGGATCCTGTGTCTGGAGCAGATGCCTGAGCTGTGGCTGTCCACCAAGGGTACCTGCCTTCTCCCCAGAGAGCTGAGCTGCTACCCAGCCTCTGGCGGCAAGAAAGAGCCCTTTGTTTCTCCCACACTGAAGGAAAGCCTTTTATTGTTTGTTCAGGCTCTGCTTGATTGTGGGTCATTAATAAATGCATTTGTTTGAATTTCACAAGTATATTTGAATTCCCCAGTCTGCCACAACATACCAGGAGCAAACACGGCCAACACTTCCAGAAGCAGCACCCCAGCAGGACATAGGTGGGACTAGACTGGAAACTGCTGGAACGGAAGTGTGCAGAGCAAGAACCTGGCACATAGTGAGGACCTACTGTGTGCTGGGGGAGGTGGGCAGAGCACGGCTATGGGGTCAGACCAGGGATCCAAATCTGTACCCGCCACTGACCGGCTATGGGATCTGGGGCAAGGAGTTCATCTTTCTGAGCCTCAGTTTCTTCACGTGCACTGAGAACACAATTTCCTAATTGCATGGATTGTGTGGTATAGGTTGTGGAGTGTCTGTGTGGTCGTCCCATTTATTCCTCACTCTGTAGGGTAGGTATTAGCCAGCCCCACTTTGCAGATGAGAACGCAGAGGCTCAGAGGTCAAGCCAACTGACCGAAGTCAGACAGCCAGGACAGTAGCTCTGCTGGGTTCCAAGCTCACTGCTACCTGATGACCTCGGCCTCGGACATTCGTCAGCCAGGTTAGCTGTTCAGCCTTCATAACCTACTCAGGGACTGGAGCTAGGGGAGTGACGTGACTTCACCCGGGCCTTCTTGTTGACCGGCTGGTGGCTGCTGGTGGGCTGGGCTGGGGAGTGCGGGCCTTCCCCCAGGGGGTCAGGCCTCTCCCAAAGTGCAGGTTTGGGCCTGGTGGCAGCTGAGCCAGGTGTCCCAACACCGTCCAGCTGCTCTCAGCCTGCAGGTTGTGATTTGGACAGCTCTGGTTCCTCCTGACACCCAGGGCCACGCTCGGGGCTCCCTGCCTGCCTCCCAGGCAGCCCATCTAGGTAGATGTGGATTTCCGTGTACGGACTCAACACGGCTCATCCCAGATCCTGGGTTGACTTTGCACGCCCATGTCTTTTTTTCTTCTCTCTCTCCTCTAGCTTTCTGGAAGATGGCCTGTTTGATTTTTATAGCTGCTGTCACTGTAATTAACCTTCACTGAATTCTGCACTGAGCTTGACTCGGGCTTCATCCGGGAAGGACTAGTGAAGCAGTTTCTTGTTTCTGCTGCTGGCTTGCTGAGTGATCAGCCCGCCTGATGGATTTCACTCCCCTGAACCTCAGGTTCCTCATCTGTGAAATGAGCATGATAATGTTTGAAGGCTTCAGTGAGACGGCACTTAACTCAATCCCGGATGAAAGGAGGTGACCTACAGAGGCCCAGTGCTGTGTATGGCACTGGGCCTGCCTTGTGCTCTGCTCTCTCCCCAGTGCCTAGAACAGGTCCTCATGGGGCTCCGGAAACCAGCGCTGAATGAATAGTTATTGCTGTCGCCTGTCTCTGGGGGCTCCCACTTAGAGCTTCGTCACCCTGGGAGAGGTTCCTAAGAGGAAAGACAGATGGAACAGTTCACACGCACAGAGATGCCTGCAAGGAGGGAAGCTTCTAATTAAATGAGCAGCCAAGTAGTAAAGGAGCACCATTGTTCCAAACGCCAGGCATTCCTGCCCGGGTATCGGGTGCCCAGAGGGGGAGGGATGGGGAGACTTGGCACCTCCCGTGTACTGGGCACCGTGCAAGGCTTTTTATGCGCCTTAGCCTATTGAATCCTCTCAAACATTCCTCAGAGTTGGGGTATCACCCGCATTGTGCAAATGAGGAAATTGAAGGTCAGGACTTGTCCAAGGTCACGCAGCAAAGATGAGAGAGAGCCAGGAAGCCAGAAAAAGCCCTTAGAGAGTGTGTCTTACTGTTTCTGCCCACCCAGCTTCTGCTCCCTTTGTCTGGCAACAGAGCCCTCATTTTCCTCTGGGGAAATACCCCTCCTCTGCTTTTGTGACCAGGCGTGGCTGCTCAGAGTCCCCATCCCCTCGTGGCTGGCTCAGCAATGACAGATAAGCAGGGCCAGGAAGGTCCTGGGCGAGAAGAGCTCTCTGTCTGCTGGGGCAGCTCGAGCAGGCAGGATGGGGCCTGGAGCGCTGGTGGCCGCCTTGCCCCCACGGGAAGGGCTTCCTGAGACAGGAGCCAACACAGAGAGCAGAGCCCTAGATGCAGAGAGGCCAGGTCTGGATGACGTGGCTGAGCCTCAGGCTAGCTCTGCCTTTGGGTTTTTCTGTCTTGAGAGCCAATAAATGTCTGTTTTGGCAGAAGCCAGCTTGAGTCACGTGTCTGTCATTTGCAACCCAAACCATCTTGCCTTGTATCATCCAGGGTGGGAGACCAGAGGAGCCCTGTGACCTGACAAAGCAGAGGGAGGCAGGGCGCAGTTGGCGAAAGGGCTTCCTGGATGAGAGAGAATGTGAACTGTACCTTGAAGGGTTGGGGAAGTTCAACTAACAAATGGCGTTGGTTTGGTCTTTCCCCTTTTCTCTTTCTTTCTGTCTCTCTCTGTCTCTGTCTCTCTCCCTGGGGCAGAGCCTGACTGTCATGAACAGTTGGGCAAAGGTCTTTTCCTTGGCCCGCCAGGATAACACCCTATGTTTAGCCCACCAGGATAACATCCTATGAGTTGACTCAGAGCTTTGGGAGAAAAAGTTACGTCTTCTCTCTTGGGCAGAGCTTTTTGTCCCAAAGAAGAGAGTTGAGGGAATTTGAATGAAGACCAGGAGAGGTGGTGGTGGTGGTGTATCAGCAAAGCCTTGGGGTGGGGAGGGGGCAGACAGATCTGGGGTCCAGTGCCGAGTACCACCATTTCTCATAGCTAAGAGAACTTGGGCGACCTCTCAACCTCTCAACTCAACTTCCCTGAGCCTGTTTCCATGCACGAGAAGTGGGTATATGATAGTGTTTGTAGGGTTGTTGTGGGGAGAGAGCAAGTGTTGGTCATTTATTGAACAAACTGGAGATAGGGCAAAAAACAAAGCATGGTCTCCAGCCTTGATGCCCCGCTACCCTGAGAGGGGATGAAAGTGCCTGGCACAGGGCAGGGCCTGGCACAAAGTTAATCTCTTTCTTTACCCTTCTTCCAGAATAGACAGAGGAATTAACTTGGGTGTAGGAACTTGAGCTTAGCCAAGGGAACAAAGAGCTAGCAAGTGCTTCCCTGAGCCAGCGCCCAGTCCTAAGCTATTCCCGGAAGGCAAGGTCATGAATGGTTGAGTGTGGGCTCTGCAATCGGGGTTGAACGCTTACTGCCCTACTCTCTGGTTCCGAATCCTTGGGTACTCATTTAACCTACCTGGGCCTCAGTTTCCACATTCATAAAATAGAGCTTACACTTCCCTCTTGGTTGTTGTATGGCTGAAATAAAATAGAGTCCTCCTTGATAAACAGAAGATAAAAGCCAGCTACTTATTATTTTTATTTTTAAATCCTGACTACCATCTTTTGGGGTAGACATTATCATGCCCTTTTTATTGATGAGGAAACAGGCTCTGAGAAGTTTCGGAGACCACAGGAATGGTCCCATTCTCTGGGCCCTCCCCTGAAGGATGTGTGCAGAGCCCGGCTTCCTATCCCGGGGGCCCCCACTAGGATGGGGAGCGGTGGGCTGCGACCAGGGCCATCTCCAGTGAGCCGGGACCTCATCAACCTGCTGCCTTCCCTGGACCTCTGCCTGCCAGGGGCTGCCAGCTCTCTGATGAGGGGCTGGACTGAGCATGCTCCTAGTGACTGGCCTGAGGATCCCCAGCTGGGAGATTTGATGTGTCCGAGGAGAAACCTGCCCGCCCCCACTAGCCATCCCTTCCCTGCATCCCCAGCCAAGAGCAGGGAGAGTGAGTAACAGCTCAGAACACTTCGGCCTGTTCCAGAGCGCACACCCGCGGGGGAGAGCTCTCTCCCCAGAGCCCGGGAAATGCCAGGGCAGCATTCTTGGCCAGAAGCCCCGCCCTCCACCCTCCAGGCCTCTCTCACTCTTCAGCTGCTCCTTCCCCATCACTTGAAGTGCACATCGGCAGTCCTGAGGGTGGTCCTGCCCCCGCTGCACCGATTTGGGCACAGGCCCGCCAGAAGGGCAAACCTCCAGCCCCCATGCCCGACCTGCCGGGTCAGTGTGCTTGGGCTGCCATCACAAAAGTCTGCAGCCTGGGGGGTTTAAGCGACAGAGATTCATGTTCTCGTGTTCTGGAGACTGGAAGTCCAAGATCGAGGTGTCAGTAGGTTTGGATTTTCCTCAGACCTCTCCTCAGTTTGCAGATGGCCACCTTCTCACGGTGTCCTCAGCGAGGTCTTCCTTCTGCACGACCCATCTGCTGTCTCTCACTGTCTGTATCCTAATTTCCTCTACTTAAAAGGACACGGGTCAGATTAGATTAGGCCCACCCTAATCACTCCATTTTAACTTAATTACCTTTTCAAAGGCTCAGTCTCCAAATACGGTCACATTCTGAGGAACTGGGAGTTGGGGCTTCAATATATGAATTTTCAGAGCACACACTTCAGCCCATAACATCTCTTGAGCCAGAAGCTCTGGGGCAGAGCAGTCTATGTTTTAAGGAGCCCTCGGGGCAATTCTGATGCATGGTCAAGTGTGGAAACCCCCAGACTGGGGAGCCCAGCCCTATGCTAGTCATTTCATCGGTCCCCAAATGGTCTTAGCCACTGAGTGATGGGTGCTGGGGTCACACCTAAAGCAGAGCCCCACTTTGTCCTCATGGAGAGCACACACGGTCTGGCCAGAAAGACAGGCGTGACAACTGATTAAAAATATTCCATTGAACCGTTTTGAGTGAGTCCAGGCTGCAAGGGAGATGCGTGGGGTGGCCTGGGGAAGCAAAGCCCTCTGGGAAGAAGTGAGGGCAGCGAGGATCTCAGGCAGAGTGCTGGTTACCAGGCAAGGAAACAGGTGGCTCCAGATGAGTGCCCCACGCCTAGGGAGAGTGTACCTTGGGAGCCTCGAGTATGACTGTGGCACCCCAGGGCGTGTGCAAGGCAATCCCCTGGGGTGCAGGAAGAAACGAAAATCTCTATTTATGCTTTATCTTGTTGTTTAATTATTTAAATTATATTTGAGCATATTTTAGATATATACCATAAGTTAGCACGGTAGTACACAGAAATAGTTTTTTAATTAAAAAGTAGCCAAACTATGGAAAAGCCACGATGTCCATCAACAGTTGAACAGCTAAAGAAGAAGTGGTGTATCTATATACAATGGAATATTATGCAGCCATCAAAAAACAATATCTTGCCATTTATAATGATGTGGGTGGAACGAGAGGGTATTATGCTGAGCGAAATAAGTCAATCCGAGAAAGACATGTATCATATGATCTCACTGATATGAGGAATTCTTTTTTTTTTTAAATGTTTTATTTATTTATTCATGAGAGTCAGAGAGAGAGAGAGAGAGAGGCAGAGGCAGAGGGAGAAGCAGGCTCCCCGCGGAGCAGGGAGCCCGATGCGGGACTCGATCCAGGACCCTGGGATCATGACCTGAGCCGAAGGCAGATGCTTAACCATCTGAGCCACCCAGGCACCCCAATATGAGGAATTCTTAATCTCAGGAAACAAACAGGGTTGCTGGAGTGGTGGGGGTGGGAGGAATGGGGTGCCTGGGTGATAGACATTGGGGAGGGTATGTGCTATGGTGAGCGCTATGAATTGTGTAAGACTGATGAATCACAGACTTGTACCTCTGAAACAAATAATACATTATATGTTAAAAAAAGAAGAAGATAGTAGGAAGGGAAAAATGAAGGGGGGGGGAATGGAGGGGGAGACGAACCAAGAGAGACTATGGACTCTGAGAAACAAACTGAGGGTTCTAGAGGGGAGGGGTGTGGGGGGATGGGTTAGCCTGGTGATGGGTATTAAAGAGGGCACGTTCTGCATGGAGCACTGGGTGTTATACACAAACAATGAATCATGGAACACTACATCAAAAACTAATGATGTAATGTATGGTGATTAACATACATAATAAAATAAAATTTAAAAAATATATAATATGGGATGTCTTCAGCTTAGGAAGTGGAATATGAAGGGAACTGGCTTTTTAAAAAATAAAACAAACAAACAAACAAAAAGGTATACAGATACTGGGGGGGGTGCTGAAAAATGTTAAAGGATGAGGTGTATGTCAACAAAGTTTGGAGGCCACGGGTATATATACAAAGGTGGGCAGGCTAGAAAGAGCCAGGAAGGCTGGTCTGGCCAGAGTCCAGACAGCAGTGGGCCAGTGCATTGACATGAGGCCAGAGGGGTACCCTGAGGGGCAGTAGAGAGCCACTGAAGGTGTTTGAGCAGGAGAGGGGCTCAGGGGACACCTGGGTGGCTCAGTCGGTTGGACGTCTGCCTTCGGCTCAGGTCATGATCCTGGGGTCCTGGGATTGAGTCCCATGTCAGGCTCCCTGCTCAGCAGGGGTCTGCTTCTCCCTCTGCCTCTGCCTGCCACTCCCCCTGCTTGTGCTCTCACTCTCTCTCTCATGTCAAATAAATAAATAAAATCTTTAAAAAAAAGGGCTCAGTCAAGATTTGTGCTTTAAAAATAACCATCTTGACACTATACATTAAATTGAATTTAAATAAAAAAATTTAAAAATAACCATCTGGCTTCTCTCAGGAGAACGATGTGAAGAAAGCAAGAGAGCTCCAGCTTAGCTGAAAGCTCTGTGCTCTTGGGGGTGGTCACCTGATGAGGGGGTGAAAGGACACATTCTGGAGGCCCACAGCCTCATTTCGAACTCCATCTCCACTTAGGAGCTGTGTGATCCCAGTTACAGTGTTCAACCTCTCTGTGCCTTGTTTCCTCATGTCTAAAATGCAAGTGGTGATAGCCCACCACAGGCTTGCACTGAGAATGACGGGAGATCACGCTAGGAAAGGACTGAAAGCAGGGGTCCCCACAGAGAAGCGCCGCCAGCATGTGAGGCATTCTTACGGTTCTGGTTATTGTTGTCTCTGCCATTTGCCTGGTGTTCCTCTCTGAAGGGACCCTCATCTGCTCCACCCTGTGTCTCCAGCAGCCTGGACCCAATCTGCTGTGTGCTTTTGGGCCAAACCCTTCTGTTTTCAGAGCCTGTTTCTCCTTGTGCTGAGTGAGGACTGTGGCTCAGATCGGTGGTTTTCACACTGGGTTCTTTGGAACCCTGGGGTTCTGTGGAGATGCCCCTAGGGAGGGTGGACCAAACATCTTTATTTTCATTTGCCTTATATACTGGGGTCATGCATAAGATTTCACCTGAACAAAGGAACCCATCACTTAAAAACAACAACAACAACAAAACACCCAAAACTTCTCAGAAGCTTAAATACAGATGGATGAGATGTTCTCTAAGGACTGCCCAAGCCCAGAGCTGATGAATCTCATTGCAACGTCATAATGGGTGAGCAGCTAAGTTGTCCCTGGCACAGAGTTCAAGTTTCTCGTGTATAATCCCTGCCCCCATTAGGCCCGGTAATGCCTGCACACCAGGATATACGATGCCTCTCAGCCTGGGCTGCCATCCGTCCCCAGGATTTATGTGTGGCTCCTGCTTTCCCTCACACAAACACTACCCATCTTTCCTAATAAGTCATCCTCCTCATCCTTGCTAATCTCTCTCACTTCTCCCGGGACTGCCTCCAGCTGGCCTCTCTTTACGCAGTGGGCAGATGCCCATTGGGAGAATCCGTGGGAGGGGGCTCAGCTCAGCTGGGGTTTGAGCTCACTTTAGACCTGTGCTTCTTGAAGCTTTGGAGAACATCAGGATCTTCTGGAAAATGTGTTAAAAATGCAGTTTCATGGGCCACAGGTCTTCTGATTCAGGGACAGCCAAGGGGTCCAGGAATCTCAGCATTTAAAGAACCCTGCAGAGGCTTCCAAGGGAGTAGGTCTGCTGGTCTCAGGATTCTAGAGAGCCTGGCCTGGGCTTAGATCAGGCTATCCAGATGGAGACCACCTCCCCTTCCACTCAAATCATTTGTTTCTTGGTTCGTTGATTCATTCATTCATCCATCCACCTAGCCAGCCAGTAGATCCTTCCTGAGCACCAGGCATTACTTACGCAGGGCATTGCGCTGAGAATAAAAAGATGAGCCAGACCCTGACTCTCCCCTTGCAAGTGCATGGGACAGTTTGGGAGCTTCTGATGGCATGTCTAATGGAACGGGATATCAGGGGCTGCAGGTTAAAGAAGAGATGACTCAGGCTTTGGGATGAGACAGATAGGCTGCTCAATAACTCGGTGACCCTAGGTAAATGACTTCAGCTCTCTGAGCCATGCTTCCCTCCACTGTAAAGTGGTAATAACAGTATGTGTGGTTCAGGGTCATTGCAAAGAAACAGGGTCATGGATGTGAAGCTCTTTGCCAATGCCCAGCACGCAGTCATTCTCAATAAACATGGTATTTCATTTTAGGTGAAATTTGCTTTTGATATTTAGTATCCTCTTTAATCGCCCAAATCATTTCACTACAAGAAAAACATATTTCTCTACTTGCTTTTTGTCATTCTTTTCAGATCAAAGCCCCTTTCCCCCAGTACACCCTGGGCTGAGGAACGGTTGGTTAGGCCTTCTCTAAGCAAGTCCATGGTTATATCTGTTCTTTTTTTTTTTTTTAAGATTTTATTTATTTATTTGAGAGAGAGAATGAGAGACAGCACAAGAGGGAAGAGGGTCAGAGGGAGAAGCAGACCCTCCGCTGAGCAGGGAGCCCGATGCGGGACTCGATCCAGGGACTCCAGGATCATGACCTGAGCCGAAGGCAGACGCTAACAACTGAGCCACCCAGGCACCCTGTTCTTGAGGGTGCCTGAGAGCTCAGTCTCTGGTACTAGGGGGGTTTCAATCCTGATTCCAGCTGTGTGACCATGGGAAGCCACTTCGCCTCTCTGAGCCTAAAGGCAGTATCTCCATCATGGCATCATGGTGTTATGGTGTTAAATAGAAGTAGGCAGACAGAGCTTATCTACACACATATTAAGCAGACGTGAAATATTAGCTATCATTAGTCTTTTGCTGAATAGATATGTATTGATATATGATATATCAATGTGTCACACATTGGACCACACACTAGGGATGTAGCCATGGGTCCCAAATAGGTCCAACAATAAGTAAGTACATAGATACATTGGGTGGCATTAAGTATTATGGAGAAAAATAAAACAGGGAAGGAATTGAGTGTGATAGGGATGTTGTGTGTGAGTGTGAGTGTGTGTGTGTAGTGCTAGTCTAACTAGGATGCTCCAGGAAGAACTCATTGAAAATATGATACTTGAGCAGAGATTTGAAATTGAGGAGAAAGCAAGACAATCTATCTGGAAGAGCATCCCCCGCAGAGCAACAGCAAATGCAAAGGCCCTGAGGTACGAGTGTATTTGGAGTGTTAGTGATAAACCAAGGAGACCAGTGTGGCTGGAGCACAGTGAGTGAGGGGAGAGAATAGGCTTATGATGTAGGAGGGAGGGGATCATGGGGTTACAGGGAAGCCTTGCCATAATCCCATAAGTGGGATCCAAGATATTCAGGGGTGTACAACACTAGATTTTGTTATTGAAGGTCAATGAAATGTCAAAAGAAGCTGAGCTGAGGAAGGGGACTGTGGAGTGACCACGGAGCTGGTGATGGTGGCATTTCCACACTTGAGATTCTGTTCTGGGCAGATAGGGTGGGAGCAGGAAGACCCCTTGGAAGGTTATGTTCAGGTGAGCTATGCCGGTCACCTGACCACAGCAGAGGCAGTGAAGGAGTGGACTGTGGTTCTCTTTTGCCGTAGGTCTTCTTGCATCATGAGTTCTTCTTCCCAGCCATTCAGCCTCCCTCCTACTGGCTGTCCTTCCCTTTGGCAACCCCAGGAGGCTGAGAATGTCCTGGGCCCCTGCTGCCGCCCTGAGCCAGAGCTGTCCCCAAGAAGGAGCTCAGCCTTCCCTGTGACATGTGGGTTCTATTCACTGAGGGGCTCATGATGGTATTCCCTCAGAACATGTGGAATGAAGACGTCCCAGGAGTTAACAGAGGCTCTGTGCTCCTGTCTCCACACAAGTCACGTATTTAGCGTCATCTCTGACTTCTCTCTCTTGACCTCTCCTCCAACCCTGTAGATAAATGGCCTTGCTCTGGCGCTTGGTTCAGGTCACCATAAATCAGCTGGCTGCATACGCATGTATGCTCACTCTCCCCGAGCCTAGATGAGCCTTCCTGCGATAAACCACCAGTATTTATCTCAGCCGTCCCGTGTGTGTCCTGGAAATAAGAATGATTTTGGACTGGGGCGTGTTTTCATGATCACGGTCTGCGCTTCTTACCCCAGTGTTTGACAGGCCTAAGGCAAGCCAGGGTTAAGTTGACACACAAAGCCAATGTGGACTACATCACAAGCCCTCCAAGGACTGCTAAGAGTCGTTATCCCAGCCCCAAAAGCAAACCCCTCTTCCTCCAAGTAAGGTTGCCTACTGTGTGCCAGACAATGCACAGGGATGCAGATGGACATGAAGCCCCCCCCCTCCCCTGCTCTAGAAGAGCTTGCAGGCCAATGAGGAGGGCTGACAACTTTAACTCAGGACAAAAGTTGCTAAAGTCCTGACACGGAGACATTGCATTTCCCTGAATACTCCCTGTGTGCTGGGAGCTGTTTTCAGTACCCATTAGCATTCACACACTTAAACCTTAGAGCAGCCCCACATGGTAGGGACCTGTTGCTATCCACCACGTGTGCCAAGTCCACACAGCCCTAGGATGGTCTTATAGCCAGAGTGAGGGAGGATCCTGTGGCCTGGGGTCTGATGTCTGGTGGCTTTCCAGAAAGAAAATGCTTGATTGAGCCCTATTGGTGTGAATAGGCACTTAACAAGGTGGAAATTTATTCCAGGCTGAAGGACCAGTATGGGTTGAGAAAGGTATATGTGATCCTATTGGATACCCTCAGTCACCCTAGATCCTATTATTGTACCCATTTCCAGAGATCAGGGAGATTGAGTGACTTGCTCAAGGACACACAGGAGACACTGTTTGGATTTCTACATCTGGTCATGAACCATCAGGTCTCCTGCCTCCAGATAATATATGTCATATTTCCACCTCATGTAGGGCCTCCTTGAGGGCTAGTGCTGGCCTCAGATGTCAGAAAGTTTGGCCCAGAATGTGCAGGGCTCTGAAGGCTCTGCTAAGAAGCTTGGACTTGAGATTGAGTGGATAAGTTGTAAGCAAAGCACGAAGGAGAAGACTCTAGAAGACTCCTTCTGGAGGCTATGGCCCCAGTTGGCCCTACCGCCGGCAGGAAGCTTGGCTCTCCCAGACCACAGCCCCATGTCCTGCCCTGTTCTCCTTCAGACCCTGGGCCTCTGAGAGGGGCAGGATGTGATACCAGGGCCCCCAGACACCCCCCCCAACACTGTACCCCTGCGGCCAGAAATCCCCAGCATCCTCCCCTTCTTCCTCAAGGCCTCCCTCAGGAGGGATATTTGCGTGAGAGAAGGACAATGCTGCTTTAAGAGAATGGTAGGCCCAGCCTGGAGGGCTGGGAACCAGCTCAGCCCTGTCCCCCTTCCACAAACAGGGAAAGGCAAGGGGTGGGGGTTCAGGTCTGTTTTCAGGAGAGGGAGCTTAGAGAGTGCTGTTAGAGCTGGGCTGTGGTGGTGGGGGGGCGGGGTAGGGGGGTTGCTGCTTGCTGTAGCAGAGGACTCTAAGCCCCCAGGGGCTGGGCTGGGTGGGAAGGCGTCAGGCAGCTCAGGATCCCTCACTTTCCTCACCTGTAGCTTGGGCATGGCGGGAGGAGAGAATGAAGCCGACTACGGAAAGGGCCTAACATGGAGTCTGGGGCACAGGGAGGAGGGCTTGTTATCAGTGTGGGCCTCCATGACACTGACCACATCCTGGTGATTCCGTCTGCAGCAGGAGACCCGGAATGGCCGACACAGGGTGGAGGAAGGCAGCCCTGATCGTGCTCCGCCCCACAGGGTTGTTTTGCTTCTACTGGTGGCTGTGGTCCTGTTGGGGGTGGGGGTGGCTGAGCTCAGCTCTCAGCCTGAGATGTCTTGGCATTTGATGTGACACTGCTGTTGTTTTTGGCTCTATATCCAAGAATCTTGCGTGGCTAATTACTCATTGTCTTGGCAGACTGGCCCAGGAGCCTGAGAAAGGAGGGACGAAAATGCTGGTTGCTGTTTTTCTCCCGATTAAGGAGGCAGCAGCACTGGGACTGATAAGTTCAGTCTTTTGCATGCTCTCAGGCTTATTAGAAATAATCTACACACAGTAAAATGCATGCGTTTAAGAGTACAGTTCAATTAGTTTGCATAAAACCCCCATAAACCCATAAAGCCATAAAACCACCAACCCAATCAAGATACAGAACATTTCCATCTCTGGATAAAGTGGCCTCCTGCTCCCTATCTGTCAATACACTCCACCTCTGGCTCAAGCACCACCATGTGTCCTCCTTCTGTCTCTGTATGTTAGTGTCACCTTCTCTAACATTTCCGGTGAACGGAGTCCTCCCGTATACCTTCCTTTGCATCAGGGCCGTGTTCATGCAACAAGATGCTTCTGTAGTTCACCTGCCTTGTCCCACGTGTCGGGGGTCTGTTCCCTTTTATTGCTGAGTTGTATTCTGTTATGCGGATATGGCACAGTGTATTTATCTATTCACTGATTGTCAAACATTTTAGGTTGCTTTTCATTTGGGGTTCTTATGAAAACAGCTGCTATGAATGCTCTTGGACAAGTCTTCAGGTGAATATATGTTTTTGTTTCTCTTGAACAAATACCAGGAAGTGGAGATGCTGGGTCATATGGTAAGGGTATGGTTAGTTTTATAAGACACTTCCAGACTATAAATTCACAGGGATAAAAGGCACAGCATAGAGCATAAAGCCAGTGGTGTTGTAATAGTGTTGTAGGTGATAGATGGCAGCTTCCCTTGCAGTGAGCAGAGCATAACATATAGATTTGTCGAATCACTGTGTTGGACGCCCGAAACCATGTAACATTGTGTGTTGACTACACTTCAATAATTAAAGCAATAAAATAAAGAAAAGAAACTTCTGGACCTTTTCTCAAAGTGGTCACACCATTTTACATTTCCATCAGCTATGTCTAAGTGTTCCAGTTGCCCCATTTCCTTGTCAACACTTGATATTGGCAATCTTTAATTTTAGCCATTCAGGTGGCCGGTAGTGGTATCTTATTGTAGTTTCAAATTTGTGTTTCTCTGGTGATTAATAATATGAAGCATCTTTCACAGGCTTGCACCTTCATGGGATTTTGAAAATGAACCAGGTCCTTGACCTTCTCGCGAGGAGACCATGGGAATTTGGGGGGAATTAGAGGACCATGTGTCATAATCTCTACTTTTCCTAACCTAACTTTTTAAACTTGAATTTTTCATTACATGAGTAACATATATAAATAAATTCATATGATAAGAATATTAAAACATTTCGTAGGAGACTTGAGACCCCCTTGACTACAAGGGCTCCCTTCCTAACCCCCTTGCTTCTCCTCAGAGGCCCTCCTTTATATTTGTAGACATGGTCCCATAGAAAATGTCCAGCATTTATTTTTATGTGTGTGTTCTTACATAAATGATGTAATACTATACCAATCATTCTTCGGCCTGCTTTTTCCAGTTATCAAACTGTCTCTGAGAGCTTGCCGTGTTACTACATGTAGATCTGTACTGTTCTTTTTTAGTTGCTTAGAATTTCATTGTAAGGATGAATCCTAGTGTATGAATCAATTCCCCTACTGCTGGATATTTATGTTTGCTTCCAGTGTTTGTTATTGCAAATAGCGGTGCAACAAGCATCCTGTCCTTGCCTCCTTGGCTGCCATGCGTGTGTTTCTCAAGGCAGATTCCAGGGAGTGGAATCATCAAGTTGTTGGATCAGTCAGTTATCTATTGCTGCAATAATGCTGCATAACAAACAACCCAAGACTTAATGACTTAGAACAACAATCGTTTATTCTTCTCACCAAGCAATGGGGTGGTTGGGCAGTTCTGTAGACCTAGGATGAGCTCAGCGGATGGTGGCTGTGCTGCTTCTGTGTCTGAGGTCAGCCGTCAGGTTAGCTGCGGGCTGGCTGGTCTTGAATGGCCTTAACGGTCAGAGCTCATCTCTGCTCTAGACGGCTTCGCTCCCTCAATCCCATTAGCCTGGCTTGTTATCATTGTAGCAGGAGGGGTCCAAGAGAGTGAGGGGAAGGGTGCAGGGCCTTTTGAAGTCTGGGCTCAGAACCAGCACACATCACTTCTCTGTTCTATTGGCCAAAAACAGGTCATGAGGCCACCCACACTCAAGAGATGGGGAAATAGAATCCATCTCTTGATAGGAAGAGTGACAAGACACATTGTGAAGGTTATGGATGCGGGGAGAGGAAGAATTAAGGCCATTTTTTTGCAGTCAATTCACCACAGTTTTTGAGTAGGCACATTTTCCATTTAATTGGATGCTGCCAAATTGTCCTCCCAAATGGCTGGTCTACACCCCATGGGCAGCGGACAGGAGGGCCTGCTAACCCACAGCCTCACCCACACGGAGTCTGTATACTTGGCCAGCACTCGGGCTGGATGCGTTATTCTCCAGCACAGCTCATGGGTTCACGAGGATATATGAGAAATGAAAGTCATCCTCCCAGAGCATTAATTTTACTCATCTTTTTGAGAGGAAAAGAGCCCCATTTTAAAAAATTTAAAAAAACACAGATACAACACATCAAAATGAAAAACTTACATGAAACTTAAAGAAATAAAGGGTAAAATCTCAAAGTACTATCTTGCTTTCAAGGCCGGCTACTTCAGACTTGACAAATCTATCCTCAGAATTCCTGCATTTGTTCAGTTGTGTGCTTGTCTGAGACTTCGAGATTGCCTCCTACAGACCAGGCATGGCTCGTGTGCTGGGGACATAGGGGGAGATGTGAGTAGCCAGGTCCCTGAACTTGTGGAGCTAAACCTTTAGGGAGAAGAGGAAAGAAAACTAGAAACATTGATATTGTGATTTCAGAAAATGATAAATACTATGAAGAAAATAAAACAGGGTGGTAGAGGGCTACCAGGGTTGGGGATTACCACTTTCGACTGGGAGGTCAGACAAAGTGTCTTCGAGGAGGCGATATTTGAGCAGGGTCCTAAATGACAAGAAGAAGACAATAAAGTTGGAGATCTGAGGGATGTACGTGCCAGGCAGAAGAAACAACAATGCAAAGGCCCTGGGGTAGGAACCAAGCTTCGTGTTGCCCAGGAACAGGGAAAAGGACAATGAGGCTAAAGCCCAGGGAGCCTAGGAGAGAAAGGTAGGAAAGGAAGGCATAGAGATCGGCAGGGCCAGACATCTCTTGAGCCCCTCATGTGTGCCGAGCACTGTGCCAGCTGCTTTCACCCACTTCTGCCCTTGTGACAGAGAAGTCAGTGCACCCTCTACTGGTCTACCATAAGTTGGTTGAAATGGATCTTTGGAACAGGCAGTAAGAGCAAGAGGAAGGTACGGTGGTCCCCACACTGAGAAGGTGATGGTGAGCCTTGGCTAGTATTGGTGGGAGAGGGAGAGCAGCCGTTAGGCCATGATTTGGTCCAAAAGGAAGGAAAAAGGATGAACTAAAAATGCAGAGGGGGGCTCCAGGGGCACGATCAAAGGCCACTAGGAAGGGGCTGGCTGCATAGACAGGTGAGCCTGGGCATGAGTTCAGCCACCAGGGCCCCACCAGCCAGCTGCACATGCCTGTGCTCGACCCCACGGGGAACAGAAAGGAGAGTGGTTGGCTAGCCCAGCGGCCCCCCTCGAAGCAGCTCATCCTGGGAAAGTCTGAGTTATGTAGTTGCTGTGCAGGAAAGATTTGCCTTCAAGACTCTGCTCCCACCTTTTAGCAGTGCTGGGATGTTGGGCAAGTCACCCCACCACTCACCCTCCATTTTCTCACCTATAATATGGGATAATGATATTACTTAACACCTCAGAATGGTTGAGGAAGATTTTAGAGGATATTGTGTATGTGGGGCACCAGCCAAGTTACACTCACTAACCAAGTACATTACCACCGCGGGTCATTACACCCCAAGGTCCATGACCACTCAGGGGGCCCTATAATGTGACGGCCTTGGGTTCCAATCCCAGCTCCATCACCGTGTGCTCCGTTGCTGTGTGACCTTGGACAAGTGGCTCCAGCCCTCTGAGCCTTGGTTTCCTCAGCTGTAAAATGGGGATGATGGGAATCCCCCATTCCCCTTGACCTGCTGAATGAGATCATGTATGTGCCAGGCTGGGCGCGTAGCAAGTGTGCAATGAAGAGTAGCAAGCGATGGTGGCCGTCATGAGTGTGCTTGCCCTGACACTTCTCTGAGCTAGAACCAACTTCCCCACATCCCAGATGAAGACCAGTGAGGCAAAAACAACAGCAAGTCAGTCCGGAAACCCCATTCCGAGTCTGTTCTTTGCAGTCCACTTGCTGTCTCTCAGACCAATGTGTCCGGGGACGTTCCCTCTCGAGGGGGCAAGTGGTCTCATCACAGCCAGCAGACAGCTTTGAGGGGCCAGAGCTGGAGAGACCAAGGGACTGGGCCTGCTGTGACTCCCCTAGAGCACTCTGTCAGACCTCGCCTTGGGTCTGTCTCAGTGAGGAAGTCCTTCTTTCCATCCAGCCACATTCTCTCTTGTGGCCATTCATTGATCACTTCAGCAGCTATTTATTGAGTTCCTTCGTAGGATCTAGGCACCATTCTAAGTGCTGGGGGTATGTGAGTAAAGCGGACAGAGACCCCTGCCCTCTGGGAGCTGACGTTCCGGCAGAGGCAGGATGGCAGAGACACACAACAAACAGAAAAGATAATGACTAAGTTATGTGGTGTGTTAGGTGATAAGGGGGATGCGCGAAACAAAAGAAAATAAAACCAACAATAGAAAAACGGAGATCAAAGGATCCAGCTTGCAAGGGATGGTGGGGGGGGCAGTTGCCGAATGAAATAAAGAGGTGGGGGAGGGGTGGGTGATGCTGGCATACCTGAAGAGGGAAGGGAAGAGAAAGATCCAGGCTCAGGGCCCAGCTACAGCAGAGGATGGAGCTGCTGGCTGACGGAGCAGCACGGAGGCCCGTGGGGCCAGAGCAGAGTGGGGAAGGGAGGCTGGGTGATGAGGTCCGAGAGCAGCCTCGAAGGCCGTCACAGGGTCCTGGGCTTTCCCATTGCACTGGTGGGGGCCGTTGTAGGGTTCCGAGCAGAGGAGAAACGTGCTCTGCCTTCTGCTTCCGAAGGGCCCCACTGGGTGGAGAATAGATTGTAGGGGCAGGCACAGGGGAGACCGGTGCGGAGGCTCTGGCAGCCATCGAGGCAAGACCAGGGTGCTGGCAGTGGGGGGATATGGAGGGTGAGGAGTGGCCGGACTCTGGATCTCTCCTGATTAAAGCCCATGTGCACCCATTTGATTCCCTGGGGCCACGAGAACACCCGGCCAGCAACTTCTGCCCCCCACCACCCCCACTGTGGTGTTCGGCACTGATTGTTGGGACTCAGGTTCCAAGGAGATGCAAATGGTTGAAGGCAGTGGGATTGCTGCCCAGTAGTAACTAAAGGAGGACAGCATGTCACCCCTAGCGCCTGTCTCCAGTTGGTCTTCTCTGTGCCGAGGCGGGGAGTTTAGCGGAAAGACAGCAGGACTGGAATCAGAGGCCTGGGTCCGTTTGCTGCTCCAGCTTCTTACGAGCTGTGACTCCTTCATGGGCTGAGGATCTTCATCTACTAAACTAAGGAAACCTCCTCCTCCCAGGTCCCATCAGACAGGGTTGGGGGGGCAGCTATCTTCTAGGGAGAGCCCAGAGGACCAGGGACACAGCCAGGGTGATGACAAATATCTTGCCCTCTCCCGTGCCATCACACACAGGGCGGGGCAGCAGAAGCAGCAGATGGGCATCCCGGCAGGTGACAAGCCCAATAAACAAGCAAGGAGAATACCAACAAGCTTTTGACCCCACCCAGAACGGCACCCAAGGGTTCCTGGAGGTTTGTTTTGGGGGCTGCTGCTGGCAGGTGGATCCTGCCTCTGCAAGGCAGGGCCTGGGATGGGCGTTGTCAGCCCTGAAAGATGAGCTGGATCTCTTTCCTAATCCGTCCCCTGAGCAAAAGCATAGTATGCTGCCTGGGCGGGTGAGCCCGGAAGAGCCGGGCCCGAGGACGGCATCATATGGATCCACGTGCACACGTGCAACACCAACACACATCTTAGACAAACACTCGGCCTGTCTGTTCAGGTTCAAACACTGAACGGCCGCTATGTGCCAGGGGCCTTCACCTGCATCGTTTCATTTGGTATGTTCCCCAGAAGTCGGGGAACAGCTTGGCAGCAGGAGACAATCTTTGTTTGTTTTTAAATTCCAACCAGCTACCAGGCAGCTTCATACATGTTTCCTCATCCAGGAATCCTTTGAGGTGAGGGTTGTTATCCCCGCTGTACAGATGAGGACACTGAGGCTCAGAGAGATGGGCTGACTTGTCCGGAGTCACACAGCGGGGAGAGACAGAGCTGGGCTTGGAACCCGGTTTGTGATCTTGTCCTTCTCCCTCTGTCTTTGCCATGTGGGCGGGTAATAATCATAAATAATCATAATAACAATGATAATGATAGTCTCTACTCACTGAGCACTGATTATATGCGAAGCACTGCACTCAGCAGATTAGATGTATTGTCTCATTTGCTCCTCTTGCCCTGGGGTGGGGGGTGGGTGGGGGGGTGGCGGGGGGGAGCAGGAAAGTGTGGTGGGGAGGGGGTTGCAGCGCTGGGCCGAAGACACAGCACCTCTCTGGAGACTGCCTGCTCTGCAGAGGATTGGGGTGCACCTCACTTGTGATCTGGTACCTTGTGGGACGTGAAACTCCAGGGTGTGGGCCTGAGCCCATTGGGTCCTGCCATACCAGTGGCAGCCGGTGGGGGCTCCGCAGGGCTTGAGGAACCAGCGGCCAGTGGCTGTCCAGGTGGTGGAGGCATCTCTGCCCTACTCTCCACTTTCCGTCCTCCTGGAAAGCAGAGGAACGTGGCGGTTGTATCTTTGAAGCCTGAGGAGGAGTGAAGCGGGTCTGCATCCCAGGCCTGCCACACCCTAGCTGATGGCCCCTCTTCCTGCTTCCCCACCTGAAAAATGAGGACAGTCACCAAAGTACCCCTCCGAGGCTGGCAGGAGGACTGGATGAGAATGTCACTCATTCAGTGGTTTGCCTGCCTGGCGCTGGGGACCACAGCGGGCTCAATGTGGCCCTGCTCTTTCTGGGACCTCCCCATCACACGCAGCCTGCCCGGGAACGCTCTGAAATAGGGTGGGAAAGCCCAGGTTGCGGGCAAACAGGGCCTGGCCCTCACAGAGAAGGCCAAGGTATTAGCTTGCTAGGGCTGTGTGATCAACCCAACCATTCCAACAACAGAAGTATAGCATCTCACGGCTCTGGAGCTGTAGGTCTGAGATCCACGTGTTGGTAGGGTTGGCACCTTCTGAGGGCCATGAGGGAGAAGGTGTTCATGTTGCTCCCCTAACTTCTGGTGGTGGTCTTCCCTGCATCTTCCTGGTGTTCTCCGTGGCGGGGAGGGGAGGGTGTGGGTGTGGGTGTGTGTCTTCCCTCTGTCAGTGCCTGTCTGTCCCAACTGCCCTAGCCTAATGGGGACCGACCCTAATGACTTCATTTTAACTTGATTACCTCTGTCAAGACCCTATCTCCAAATAAGGTCACATCTTGAGGTACTGAGGGTTAGGATGTCAACATAGGAATTTTGAGGGGACACACTTCAGCCCGTAACAACCAGAAAGGGAAGAAACCATGTTGGCCTCTTCCATCTGCTCTCCCCGGGGAACCCTGGGCAGGACTGGGCCCCTCTGCAGCACCATCACCCAAGGGGTCCCTCTCCCCACTGAAGTGGAAGGACAGGCCTTCAGAGAGGTTAGATGAGCTGGCCTATCACAAGAGCATAGTGAGACGAGGACACGCCCCCACCCTGTGGACACGGCCACTTGTCTTTGCCTTTTTGGAAGTTTATAGGAAGGGGTGACCACATCTGAGTTTTCTGAAACACCTTTCCAAGAAAAAGGTGACCAAATTCTCGTTAGGAGCACCTTGAGGACAGGGCCTAGACCTTGGTCAAGTCTGTTTGACACAGCCTGGCATGGGGCCTGGCTGGTAAACGTGGGGAGCTCTGGCCTTGGAGTCCTGCTCCAGCCTCTTCATCGCTGTGTGGCTTTGGGCAAGTTGCTTAACCTCTCTGAACCTCGGTTTCATGACTGATAAAATGGAGGTAAGACTTGAATGTGTAAGCAAGTTCAGCACAGAGCTGGGCATACAATGGCGGCTCAAATAATGTTGGCTCTTCTTATATTTGATGATTTGATTGGATGGAAGGATGAAGGGAGAAGAAGTAACAGCTCTCAAGTTCATTGGTTTCCTGGCCATGCTCTCCTTTGAGAACTCATGAAACCTGCATCTGGCATCAGATGCAAATACCAGCCCCATCACTTACTGGCCTGTGATCTTGAGCAAATTACGACCACTCTGACCCTCAGCTTCCCACATTAAATGGGAAGGAGAGGCTGCCCCTGAGAGTTGGTGCGAATATAAAATGACGTGCTCACGTGTGTAATGAGCTGGACCAGGCACTTGGCACACGGGTGCTCTGAGGAAACACCAGCTCTCTCCTGGCCGCTGAACAAGCATGTGGATGACGGCAGCTTCCATCCGCAGGCGGGTGGTCTGCCTGCACGGCATCGGCGGGGGGGGGCGGGCAACAGCGTTTCCATGGTAGGCCCAGGCAGCATTTCTATTTTCAGATGACACTTAGTGACATCTTAACAATGCTGGAACAAGATAGGACCCAGTGAAACAGCTATTTCCTACCAAGGATCTGAGCCTTGATGGGCAGGGAGGGAGGTGTCTCTGACCCCAGTGTAGCCCTGAGCTGGGTTTTAGCTGAACGGTAGGGACTGGGCCCTCTGGAGGGGCGCCTGTGGTCCATGTGGCCAGAGCCTACTGCCCTTCACTCTTCCTTTGTCACTCTGGATTCGTCCTGCACCCTTGCTCCCTGGACTGGGCCCCAAAAGCCTGGCCTGCATGGACTCTGTCAGCAGCTCCCTCATGACATGGTTTCTAGCTGGGGCTGGTCGACAGGAGCCTGGCAGGGGTCAGGGCACTGCCCCCCTACAGTGCTTTCACCCAGGCAGCCCTCCGCACACAGGTAACCTTGTCCCCTTACCCCTTCCGGCTAGAGCTTTTGCTGGCTTTCCCAGTGACTGGCACTGTGCCATGGTTGACTTCCCTAGACCGCACCTTTGAAAACATCCTCGAATTACCTCACTTGAGTGCACCTTAGGTTTCCTTGTGGATCCCATCTGATACACTACTTTCAGTCACCTTCTCCTCCCTCTCTCCCTTCCTCCTTGCCTCAGTTAAACCCTCATCTTTCCTCTCCTTCAGGCCAGGTGATGCCTACTGACCCTTTCATACCCAGCCCAAATGTCAGCCCCTTGAGCAATGGGGAACTTCTCTCCTCCCAGCTCTCCCAGCAACAGGGCACCCCCACCTGAATCCTGGGTTTCTGCATTATCACCATCTGTGGCACCCAGCCTCCATGACAGGACAGGATGGGAGCTCCTTCCAGGCCAACCTACCACCGAGTTACCTTTGTGCCCCTGGAGCCCAACAAGGGGTCTGGCCCAGGGTGGATGCATGGTAAACATTTTTTAAGTCGAATGAGTGTAGAGCTAGCAAGTCCAGGGAGTTTAAAGGAGAGAATGATCACAAGGAACCAAAGCAGTCAAGGAAGTCAAGTCATTCCTGGAGATGGTGGGACTGGACCTTGGCTTGAAATGGGGGATGGAAGGGATGAGGGAGGGAATTCCTGGCAGGGAGAATGGAATGTGCAAATGCCCAGGAGTAGACTGCCAGCATGTACCAGGATCTGTTGGACTAAAAAAGAAGACAGGGAGATAAAGTTGGAAGGAGAGGATAAGCTCTTTCTGAGCCTGTTTCCTCATCTAGAAATTGGGAAATTAGTCTTGCCCTCATACATATAGGTCATACACATGAGGCTCTTGGTGTGGCGTAGGCCTGGCCCATGAAGGCTGAGAGCTGGCATCACTCCAGTACACGTAGGGCCCTGGGTCCTGGGCCCATCTCCACATGTGCCCAAGTCAGATGCTTGGTTTTTGGGAACTCAGATTGCCTGGCTTCCTGGATCTGACTGGGCTGCAATTCAGCAGGCCCCTGCCTTACTTGACCTAATCCAGCCCCATCCACACTCCCAGAGACTCTCAGCCTCCAAGCCCTATCCTGCTTTGGGAGATGCTATCCCAATAGGGCTTTCCCATAAATACTCAGAAGAAGGGGGTTCTCCCTGGTGTGTTAAGCTTGATTCAGTAGCTGATGTGAAGTTTCATATTTGTATGGTAGAAACATCAGAGGACCCAGGACTGACATCCTCCAGGCACCAGAGGTATAATGCCTAGCGCACACCAGACCTTAAGGGGCCCGTGAAACCATGCTTATTTCTTATAAAGTCATTAAAAGTAATTATTATAATCTACTCTGGATGCATTCATCTTTATGCCAATGCAGTCATAAAATAGAATTTTTAGTAAATGTTTATAGGGCAATGGACCATGAAGACAAAAGTACCTAGGGCCCACGCAAGTCACAGCATGGCCCTGGCCTTTGGGAGGGCAGGGCAAGCTGCAGGGGAGGAAATAGAAACTGAGGCTCAGAACTGGGTGGCCCAAGGTCACACAGCAATTGGGTGTTGGAGCTGGGATTTGTACAGAGGACAACCTGGCCCCTAAAATCCTGTCTGTGGGTTGGTAGTTTTCTTCGGGTCACCTATCAAACCTCCATGTTCCAGTCTCCATGGAGGCCTCAGATTTCCTGGCTCCAGTGGTCAGAAATTTGATAGACACCCCCCTCCCCCCCCTCCACCATAGTAATGTTGCCCATTACGCACCATGGGCGTTCTCACGTGCAGAGCTGGGAGGGACCTTCCCAGGTGTCTGGTCCATTGGCTCCCTTTCCAAGTGGGGCCCTGAGGCTCAGCATGGGGAATGCTGCTCATGGTCCCAGGGGTTGGGCTGTGGGATGGAGACTAGCCCTCCCCCAGCTGCCGATTCATCATCCAGTGCTCCCCTATTCCCACTCCATCTCGTTTATGTTGAGCCAGAATTAGACAAGAATCTGACATTGTCCAGATGGAAAAGTCCCCTGGTTTTTGGCGAGAAAGCTCCTTGCTCAGGGGAACTGTTGGAGGCGGGTGTACTATAGCCCAAGCCCTTCTGGAAGCACCTCCCGCCCCCGGGGCCAGAGATCTGCTTTCTCTCCCGCCCCCACCCAGCCCTGTCCCACCTGTCCTGTCAGAACAGCAGGCTGGAGCCAGCTGAGAGGCCAGGCCCTCTCCCCACTTCTCTTGGGGTGGGGGTGAGCTAGCTGTGTCCATTCAAGGGTCGGCTCTCATCACATACTGTGATGGGGAGACTTCTCAGAGGCACCCTGACTTGAAGACATCCCTCTCTCTAGTGCCTAAAATCCCATGATTTGTGCTCAATTCCCAGCAGAAAGGCTGTTTACTGGGCATTTCCTTTAAAGGCAAAGAAGTGAATGACTGTGTCAGCTCATCTTTCACCGTGGCCAAGTGCCTGGGCAGCATGGGGATGCTGAGGTTCTAAGAGTTTGGACAGGGAGGGGGATGGGGACCATAATTACCGCTTTAGCCCTATATGGCCCTTTCGTGTCCACTCCTTGACCTGTCCTGTCCAGGGAGGTGGCAGAGCACAGTAGTTAGGGATAGGGGCTGACTTGGGTCAGGGTCCTAGCTTTGCCACTGAGCCTCCTGATCTTTGAAATGCAAATGAAGATTTTTGAGGGGAAATAAGAAAGATCCTTCACCAGGGAATTTGCCCTGGCTCATAGGAAAGGTGGAGGGCAGGTGTTGAACAGGGAAGGAGTAGGAGTCATAAGAGAGTGACCCAACCGGATGGGACACAGAAGGAGGAAGCGCCCTCTGGTCAAAGCAGAGCTGGCCAGGGGTGGGCTGGGGGTGGGGTGTCTCTGAGGCGTGTCTGAACATTTGTGAGTGAGGGACACTTCCTAAGCATTTGTGGGGCAGAGATGAGGAGCGATTTATTTGTAGAAGTGCAGACACAATCAACATTGGGGTCCCCTGACAGTGATCTTCAACCAACCCACTGCTGGGCCTTGCAGCCCTTCAACCCTGCACCACAGCTCACCCTTCTCTCTGGCTCCCCTCCCTCTGTCTTTCTCTCTAGTCCTTCCCTGTCATCTCTCTTCCTCTCTTTTCAGAGCAAAATGCATTCCGGGCTGTGTTTCCGGGTGTACTCTGTGTTCCTACTCAGTGGCCTGGCGTATGGATACGGTGCTCTCAGGTATCTCAGTGGGTTAGGTGGTGCTGTGCTAAGTCATTCCTTGGGGCAACATCCCTGCCAGGAGGGAGCCATCACCATCTGCGTTCTCTAGATGAGGAAACTGAGGCTCAGAAAAGGGAAGCCCTCTCTCTCTTCCCAGCCCACCTTCTTGCCCAGGGTGCCCAGCCCCTGGAAAGGAAGTCTGGGAAGCCCTGGGACCCATCAGGGGGCCAGGAGGTGGGGAGCACTCTCTTCCTGCATGTCTGCCAGCCGAGAGGTAGCTCGTTATGGCAGAAGACAATCATTGCTGAGCCAGGATTCACACTCAAATTAGAGATAATAATCCTCCTTTTGTAGATCTCAATTAATCTCAATTAAGTAAAATGAGTTGCCTGTAGTCACAAAGCTAGTGAAGAACAGAGCTGGGACCTGAAGTCACATCTGTGTAATGTCAAAGTCTGTGCTCAACAATAAGCCAGTATTTAAATCACAGCTCTGTTCCTTATATGCTGGGTGGCCTTGGGCAAGTCACTTGACCCCCTCTGAGCCTTAGTTTCTTCATCTGTTAGGTGATTATAGTAACATTTCTGCCTTTTAAGTTTGTCAAGAGGATTAAATGAGGTTGTGTCCAAAGGCGTGTCCCAGTGGGGCTGCAGGGGGCTGCAGGGGACTGCTGCCCCTGACTCGGCTCCCATCAGGTGATGGTGATGAAGGCTGACATCCAACAGGGACCATCGACCTCACCCCCACCACAACCCTATGAGGTGCTATTGTTCTCTCCATTGTACAAATGAGACAACTGAGGCACAGAGAGGGAGAGTCGTTTGCCCAAGGGTTACATAACTCACATGAGGCAGAAGCCTGGTTTTCTATGCCTTTAACCCCGTGCAAAGCTGCCTTCCTGCCCCCAGTGGAATTCATCCTAAGAAACTGCAAATGAGATTCCTCCCTTAAAAGGCATATAGCATCAAGAGTAGAGGATTTCAGCCCTTTCCAAAAACAGAGTCACAGGCAGCCCAGTCCCCTATGGATGCTGGCACTCAGCCAGGCCCTGTGCTAGCACCTGCCCTTCGGGAGCTCCTAGCTGGGTGGGGGGAGCCAGAGGGACCGGGTAATAGCCTGGGGCATAAATGCTGGGGAGGAGAGGCACAGGATGCTGCCGGAGGCCGGGGCAGGAGCCCCAGATTCTGCCTGGGTTAGGGCCAGGCATGTGTGTGTTGGGGTAGAGGTATGCTGAGAGTCATGGAGAGCTACGGGGAGAAAGGCGACATGTCAGCTGAGCTGGTGGACGAAGAGGGGAGGGCGCTGCTGCAGACAGGAGGAGCGGCATGAGGGAAGCCATGGCCGCCATGCTTAGGGAGGATCCGCGGCCAGCCCAGGCTGCTGGGATGTGGGTAGGGGTTAGGGACATGTGGGGATGGTGCGGGTCAGAAGGCAGGCTGGAGAGACTGGTTTCTATCCAGAAAGTCTGGGGTTGAGAATCCTGGGATCTGCTCCCAGGCAGCACCCTTGTGTTTCCCATGTAGGTTGTCCATGATGTACACCTGGGGAATCACAGGCTATGTCGCCAGTGGCCCCGGGGCTGGGAAAGAAAGATGATGTAGCTCAATGAGGAGTCAGAAAGACCTCAGTGCCAGTCCAGGTCTGGCATTTGCTGGCTGTGTGCCCTTGGGCAAGTTTCTCTGCCTCTCTGTGCCGAAGGCTCCTTACTGGTAATAACTCGTATTTAATTTCCAAGGTGGTTATGAGGCTCTGACAAAGCTCATCCGACATGGCGTCTGGCACATAGAAAGCACAAGAAACGTTGTTCCTTTCCTTCGCTCTTCACAAGGTGCTTTTATACCCTTGTGTTAGCAAAATTACAAGGACTATCTGAATTCTTCAGACTGGGCCAATTGTCAGAGACAGAAGCCAGCTTGAATTGGCTTAAGGGAAAATTGAAGAGGCTAATGCCAAAGGGCCCAGCACTGAAGGAAGCAATGTGGGTGCTGGACAACGAACATTCTGTCTCTTCCTCTCTTTGCCCATCACCTTTGTTTTCTCCTCCTGCTGTTATGCCATCTCCAGACGGCCAAGGCTGAGGCTCTCAGAAGCCCCCGCTCAGCAACCCAGTCGAGAGAGAGATGCTTTCTTCTTGGTGACCGTAGCTCGGTCCCAGGGAAGGACTCTGATTGGTGGTGCTAGGGTCATGTGCCCATTCCTTGGGCTAATCACACTGGCCAGTGATGGAGTATTTTAAGTGGCCAGTCCTATAGCAGGGTGGGGCAGGGGGGCACTGTCCATGACCACAGGAATCAGGAGCCCTCACTGGACAGACAAAAAAAAAGCAACTAATATAGGATAATCCTATAAGAGAGGAGCTCAAATCATATAGCTGAAAACCTAGTAAGGCCTTCCCTGTTCTCTGTAGCTGTGCATCCCCATTTTTTTCTAGAACCAGCCCAGGCACCTCCTCCTCCTTGGGCACCCTTTGCCCCATAAGGCACCTTCCACTCTGGGTCTGCTTCACCTGTGAGTTCCCCCAGGCAGGGCTGGGCTCTGCGCCTCTGTGGCCCTGATGCTCAGCCCGGGGCTGGGCACACAGCGGGGTTTGGAACTCACATCTTCATGCCAGGATCCAGCATCCTCTCCACGGCCTCCATCTGTGCAGCTGAGCCCTGCCCTCCCTGGGGGACATCCAACTCCCTGTCCTCTGGGTGGGGGGCAGAACCCAGCCCTGCATTCCTTCTGAGTCCCCCAAAACCTGGCTGGAACCCCAGGAGCTGGTGTCCCAGGTCACATGCCTATTTGGCTTTGCCTGCTTCCGCTTTTCCTTTTTTCCCTCACTTGTTACGTGGGAGGCGCCGAGGCCCTTCACAAAGTGACTGGGATGCTCTGGCCATGAAGGGCCACAGCTGTCTCCCCGTTAGGCTGACAACCCCACGTTCTCTGAACCCCATCCTGGAGCCCCCCTCCCCTCCCACGCCACTGACTCTCCCCAAGATGAGTCCTCACGGATGCCTCAGTCTTGTTTTACCCCAGTGGTTCACATTGCTGTACAAAGAGGAGTTTTTTCTTTTCTCTCTTTCCTTTTTTTGGGTACTGTTTAAAAGAGAGTAATGTTAAGTCTCAGATCCCCTCACATCATGTTAATGTTAAAGTAGGACTAAAAATAAATCTCGGGTTGCCATAGGAACCCTGACTGTTGCTAGGTTTAGTCTGTGGGGGATTGGGAGCCCTGCTTTTTCTGGCCCTGCTGGAAGGTGGCCTTGGTGGCTGGCAGAGCACCTGGGAAGGGCCTCCAGGGTATCGCTCCCACCCCCAACCCTGCTAAAGGTGGCCTGGAGGTCAGCCGCCTCTGTGTCTTGGAGGCTTTGGGATCCGCCCTGGAAGGGGGACTGGGGCTCTTCAAAGCCTCTGAAGAGAAGTGTCCAAGAAGAGGAGTGGGGGGTGGGGAATAAAAGGGGAAGAGAGAGAGGTACAGGGAAGGAGGAAAGGAGGGAGGAGGAAGGAAGGAAGGAGGGAAAGAAGGAGGGTGGGAGGGTGGAAGGGAGGGTAGGACAGAGGGAGGGAGGGAAGGAAGCATGCAGGGAGGGGAGGAAGTGAGGGGGGCTGTGCTGGATGGCTTTGCTGTGTGGGGCCCAGGTCAAGTGCTTTTGAACAGAGTACTCCTCCTTCTCCCTCACCTCCCTGCTGTGCAGACGTTGGGACAGAGGTTCAGAGAGGTGAAGGAACATACGCCTGTCACACAGCCAGCAAGAGGCACTCCTGGGACCCAGAGCCCAGGCTCTCTGGCCCAGTCCTGAGCCTGAGCCACAAGACTCTCGTCCCCCTTCCCACTCCCCTCAGCCCTGTCTGTGGCTGGGTCTGCACACATCCAGCGGGCCTTGGGCCACTGTGGCCCTGTTCACCCTGGCCCCACCCCACAGTGGATTTCCCTCCTCTGATTTTGGCATACCGACAACACCGTACGCCAACCCCCGGCTGTGTCCCGTGCATTGTGGGAAGTCCCTATGTCCTTGTCTGTCAGCCCTATTTGCTACAACGCACGCGGTCGGGAGAGCAGACACGTGAGTCAGGAGACTGTGAGTTCGAACCCAGCCTCAGCACTTACTGCTGTGTGACCTCTGGCAGTCCCCACACCCCTTTGTGCTTTAGTTTCCTCCTCAGCACAGTGGAGGCCCTGACACCTCCCCTGAGGGGTTGCTGGGGGGAACGTGTGGGACAGTGCCTATGGGCCGAGGTGGCAGCTGCTATGACAATCTCAGAGGACCGCCGTGCATCTGCCGGGACAGCCCGAGGTGCTGGCCCCTGCCCACTGGGGCTGTGGTCCCCGCAGCGTGCTACCCAGGAATGCACTGGGACACTTGAGTGTCGTGCACACGTGTCTGAGTGGGGGGTTCCGCACTGGCCTCACAAAGGACGCCTCTCCCAGCCGGAGCACAGGCTGACCACACCCCCCGCCCCCCCACAAACACTCGTGCATTTCTGGAACTGGCCAGATAGTGCTGCCCAAGGGGGCCCCTTGCAAAGAAACGTCAGCCGGCAAGGAGAGAAGGCCGGCTATCGTGCGCACGCCCCCGTCACCAGACCTCCCCCCGGCCCTTCCACAAACATTTCCTGACCGGATCCCAAGTGCCAGACACAGCGCCTGGGCTCGAGGAAGTGAGCTGACCACTCTGCTTTGTTGTCCGTGACATGCAGAATAAACAAGCAGAGAGTGTGAGAAGGGGATCTGAGGGGCCCGGAGCTTGGAGGACTCACGTCCAGGGATGTCACAGGGAAAGGGAAGCAGAAGCTCTCAGAGTCCCGGGGGCAGGGACATTGTTTAGTCTGCATCCCAGAAGCCAGAGCTCATGGGTTCACAGTCCCAGGGACTTTACAGGGCCTGGATGGTTCTGAAGTCAGCACAGGGCAGGACCTCCTCCCGGGATGGCGTGGCATATAAAAAACGACTGTCATCTGAAAGTGACACCTGAGGAGCCAGTCAGGAAGGCTCAGGAGAGAGGAGGCGCGATGGGGAAGGAGCCAAGGAGGGCTCGGCCCAAGGTGCAGCTTTGAACCAGGCCGCGTGGAGTCTTTGCCTTCTCCGTGACCTTGACCGGCTGCGGCTGAGAGCAGGGGGTGGAGACCCAGGGGGCTGGCATGCGCGGGAGAGGACTTTAAACTACAAGAGAAAAAGAACAGAGAGGAAGACTGGATCCCAGGAGGGGTGGCCTCCGTCCTGCTGCCCAGTGCCACCCCTACCCGCAGCTTGGCCCTGAGAGAGAGCTACAGAGGGGTGGCTTTGGTTCGGACAGGTAGAGTTTTTAAGGGGAAGTTTGAACAATACTGTGCTGGCCACTCTGCAAGTAATCTCTCATTTCATCCACATAAAAGCACAACGAATGGTACTGTTATCCCTACTCCACAGAGGGAGAACCTGAGGCTCAGAGAGGTTAAGTGACCTGGCCAAGATTACACAGCTCGCTAAGAATCTGTAAGCCTGTGCTCTTTCTACCAGATCGATACAATACCTGTATTGCACAAGGAAGAACCCGGTAAGGAGGTCAAGGAAAAGGGAAGTGGCATTCATTGAGCGCCTACCATGTACTAGGTGCTTTCCTTGTTTAACGAAGTATTATACCCACTTTGCAGATGGGGAAATGGGAGGCTCAGGAGGCAAAGGCCCTTGGGCCAAGAGGCAGAGCTGTGTCTTTTCCAGCCTCATAGCCCCAGCACCTAGTTCATATGAGGGGCACGACAGGTGACTGATGCATGTTTGGCAAGCCCAGAAACGGCTTTGAGGCTGTAAATCTTCCGAGCATGGAGCCACCTACCTGGCACTGAAGAAACCCATTCACTGACAAGATGTTGTCTAATTTTCATTCACTCTCATGTCCTAATCCAAGGTCCCAACCTTCAGACTCACCGAAATGAAAATAATTAGTGCAATCTACTACAATTGTTTTCAAGCTTAAGATTCTGCTTCGAACCTGCGGAGGGATATATAATTGCATTTTAAACCACAGTGTGAAAGAAGGGGTTGAGGCCGGACAACCCAAGTGTGGGGAGAGAAGCTCCCTCTCCCAGACCCACCAGAGCCTAAGAAGAAGACCTGGAGGCACGAGGGCTTCTCGAGAGTGAATTCCAACGAGCGGGGCTAAGGAGGGTGGGAATGGAGTGGAGGGGCCCACTCTAGAGCCCTTCAAAGCCCAGAGGAGCTGGGGAGAGCCAAAGACTGTATCACATGAAATTGGTGTGACAAAATTGATTGAAATTTCATTTCTCACAGTGTATTATTCATCCTACTCCCTCCCCCCCCCCCGCCATGAGATGCCTTCAGAAAAGGCTTCGTGGTCAAATAACTTTGGGAAGAAATGCATGGGAGTCATGGGGCTCAAGCTGATGAAGACTGAGAAACACAAGCCCCACTTTATTTAGCCCAGACTGTCCGTTCTGCCATCTGGAGCATAGGGCCTGCTGCCTTCTATGGCTATTTGCATCCTATAGCGTAGCCTTGAGCAGAACTCCTGGATTGGTCCTCCTGGATTAAACCAGTGACAGGGAGGCCCGCTAAAGAGGGAGGATATCTTTTCTTTTTTTTTTTTTTAAGGGTGTGACAGTCCAATATAGTCCTAGTAAGGCTACATCTAACTCTGCCTCCTCATTAGGCAGAAACAAGTCCAAGATGCTCGGGGTTCATTCATTCAGCAAACAGTTGCTGAGCCCCTGCTGTGTGCCAGGCACTGTTCTAAGCACCGGAGACATCAGGGCACCAAACAGACAAAAATTTCTGTCCTGGGGGAAGTTCTGTTCTGGGGCGAGCCCTGTCCCCTCCTCCTTCCACAGCCCTGAAGTGCTATGTGACCCACCCCATCCTGGTGGACATCGCTGATGGGGCCAGGAAGGGACCCCTGATCCTGGAGCATCAATCCAGAAACTGAGTGGGGCCAATCATTTTCAGGACACAGGCCTTGGAGCGAGGCTGCCTGGGTTCAAATACTGACCTCCCCCACTCAAAAGCTGAGTGATCCTGGGCAGTTACCTAATCACTCTGTGCTTCTATTCCCTTCTATGATGAAGACAATACTATAACCTGCCTCGTAGGGTTATTTTAAAAATTAAATTCCCACCTGAGACCTTAGACTAGTGCCTAGCACACAACTGGGGCATCTGTGTTTGCCGTTGGGTTGGTAAGTCCAAGTGCGAAGAGACTGGACTCATCAGCTGGGCCTGGGGGCCCTCTAAGGTTTGAGAACCAAAGCTGCCATTTGGGACCCTGAGGAGCAAACAGAGGGAGCTGATCTCCACAGGGAATCAGAAAACTGTTGCAGATGGGCTGAGAGAGGTGAGCTGAGGTGGGAGAACAGAGACAGCGGCCCCCTTGGTGACAACTCTCTGCGGTGCAGTGGCCCCTGGTCCTCTGTCCCATGTCGCTTCCCAGGTTCCTACTAATTCCTGTTCTCCTGACTGGTTTTCTGTTCCTGAGAAGAAAACAAGCCCTGACCAAGCTTAAGGTGTCTTGAAGATCCTGCTCAAGAATGTGAGGGGGAATGTCAGGGAAAAGAGTTGCTTCCAGCCAACCCAAACTAGGGAATGCGTGGGGCTCCCCCTGCCTGGCTTCCCCTCTCTACCCAGAACCCTGACTGTCGTCATGCCTCCCTGCCCTTCAAGAAGCAAAAAGGAGACATTTGGAAGGTAGAAGAAAGGCCAAAGGGTGTAATCAAGGGGGATCCAAAGTCTCTTCCTTCCCCGTCCTCTGCCTGGCCTGAGGGAATTAGCGCTAATTAGCAGGTCCCCAGGGCTGCTTCCTGTGATTCTTCAGGCCCACGAGGTCACTCGGGGGAGCAGAGGACATCTGCTGTTTCTTCCCCTACTGGAGCCTGAGTCCCTATCCAGCTAAAGAGAAGTCTGGAAACATTCCAGAAAAGCCCCACTCTGTTCCCTCTTCCTGGAAGGAGAGCTGGCCCTCTGACCAGCATTTCCGGTCCTGCGAGGCCTGAGCATTGTAGGTGCTTGCCGAAGACGGGGAGGGCTAGCTGGGCAGCATAGGGGCGTGACAGCGTGTGAGTGGGGAGGCCAGGGCAGCAAGGGCCCCGGATGTCGGCACGGGGGTAAGCCCAGAAAATGGCTTGGGATAGACAGTGGCCTTGGATGCTGTGCCAAGAAGTTGGGAGCCACAGACAGTCTTTAAGGGGGGGCGTGTCACAGTCTGACCTGTGTTTGAGGGAGATTATGCTGGAAGCAGAGTGAAGGATGACCAATGATAAGGTGTGGCTGGGTCCCAAGGAACAAGAACCCTGATAGGAGGCAGAGGGCGCGGGGTCCCACCTGGGGACCCTAGGGAGCCTGGCAGTGACAGAGCTGTTGGCCTACAGTTCCTTCAGCCCCTACCCACTGTTCCTCCCCAGCTGCAGGGCTGCAGGGCTGCACCTAGCATGCTGCCCTAGCCAGGGAGCTCCTCCATGATTCCTGGCTGACTAGTGGGGGCCAAGGGAGCCCCGGCCTAGAACTAGAGGTGGGTGCAGAGATGAGACAGAGAAAAGGACAACTTTGCATGAAGGAGACATATTTATTCCTTCAACAAATACTCCCTGCTCTTCTGGGCTGAGCCCTTAGCAGATACACTTCAAGATTCTGCTTCTCCTCCTTCTCTTTCTCCTTCTTTAAATACCTGGGGCACCTGGCTGGCTCAGTCGGTGGAGTACATGACTCTTGATCTCAGGGTTGTGAGTTCAAGCCCCACGTTGCATGTAGAGATTATTTTAAAAAATAAAATCTTAAAAAAGAAAAACTTTTGGCCCTTTCTAACACTCAGGTAAGACAAGTCCAAGAGCTGCCATAACAAATTATCAAAAACTGGGTGGCTTACAACAACAGAAGTTCATTCTCTCACAATTTTAGAGGCTAGAAATCTGAGGTCAAGGTGTCCACAGGGTGGTGCCCTCTCTGAAGGCTCTAGGAGAGCCTCCTTCCGTGCCTTTCTCTTAGCTTCTGTTGTTGCTGGCGATCCTTGGCACTCCTTGGCTTGTCGATGTAATGCTCCAATCTCTGCCTCCACAGTCACACGACATTCTCCCTGTGTGTGTCTATCTTCTTTCTTCCTCTCAGGACACAAGTCACATTGGATCAGGCCCCACCCTAGGTGAATATGACCTCATCTTGACTTGATTGCATCTGAAAAGATAACTGATTCCAAATAACATTCGTAGGTACCAGGGGTTAGGACTTCAATGTATCTTTTGGAGGAATACAATTCAACCCACAACATTTTCATTCTAGGAAAAAATAGAGGAAATAGTGATAAATAATCAATCAATCAATAACATCATTGAAAATTTACATCAGACAGAGATAACCACTCTAACATTTTGGGCTGTCTCCTTCTAGATGTTCTTCCCTCTATGAAAAATATGTTATTGTTTTTGCAAAAATTCAGTTATCCTATACACACCATTGGGATGTGTTCATTTTATCTGATGGTATGTGGTGCCTGTTCCAATCACTGTTTCTCATGCCCTGTATTAGATCTTCGCTCTTACGTCTGGGAACCCACTACCTACGTTTCCTTCTGGATGCAGAAAATAATGGGGATGTGGTCACAGCTCCAGCTGCAGAGCTTGCTGGGACTTTACAACAGCACGGTCAAGTCCGTGCACCTCTCACAGTAACGGGAACCTCATGAGCATTCCGTGAGGTCAATCTGATTGGCCCACCTTGGAGAGGAAGAAATAACTTCAGTGGGGTTGAGTACCTTACCTCAGGCTCCACAGTCAATAATCAGTACACTTGGGTTTTGCACCCAGGCCCATCTGACAGCAGACTAATCCTCAAAGCTGCCTCCTTTAATGGAGCTTTTAGGTATTATTATGTCAGGGGCGCTATTAAGATTCACCTTGCACGTCTTGATGGATGTGCGCGAGGGAGAATTTGCCAGGCGAGGAAGCAGGTGGAGAATATGGTAGATGCAGGGGCACAAAAGCCCTGAGCGACTCGCCCCGGGAGGGCCAGTAGGTGCTGTTCGGGGCAGTGTCCATGTGAGGCCGGGTGTGGCAGGGAGCGGTCAGCTGGGCTGTGTCCTGTGAGAGCCTGGGCACTGTCCAGGGGGCCCTGGGGAGCCCCTGAAAATGTGTCAGCAGGGAGACAGCCAGTGCTTTCAAAAGTTCATTCTGGCTGCAGGGTGGAGGACAGATGAGAAAGGCTGGCTGGGGCAGAGACCAGGGAGAAAGGGGGCAGGTTGACCAGTAGTAGGAGGAGAAGTGGGGGGCCACAGGGGGACCGAGTCAGGCCTAGAGGATCAACAGCTGCTCCCTCAGTCTTTGGAGGAAGCTGAGGTATGAGCTGTGCCCTGGGGGGGCTCCAGTGCACACCCAGCCCAGGGGTATCTCCTGTCATCCTTTCTTTCTCCTGGCAGACCTTCCAGATGGCATCAGGCTAAGCCTCAGGCCTCACTGGTTTGAAGCCTGGCTCCTCGCCACAGGAAAGCGCAGAGCTAAGTGGTGTGGTGGATGCACTGAAAACATAGAATTAAACACTCAGGAACTGACATAAAGCTGCCCTTCAGAGGCTGGGAGACGGGCACCAGGCTCTGCCTCGTGCTCGGGAAGCTGGGAATGGAGGAAACAAGCCTTCCTCAGGGTGCTGGAAGCAGACCCAGCCCTATCTCTTTGCAGGCTGCTGCCCAGGGTCTGCCCCTTTTCCCTTTGCACCCCTGGGTCTGCTCCCCCCATGTAATTCTTCCAGTGTCCCACCCCACCACGAACAGCTGCTCTTGCCCCTCTTTCAGGCTGACAAATGCACACACAGGCCAACGGTACAGTCCACGCTCAGGAGGAGGGACTCGGGCCATCCGTATAGACCCTGGAAGTCTGGCAGAGAGTTTGGGGGTGCTGGGTATCTGGGTGGGGTCATAAGGAGAGCTGTGAGCTCTGGGTTTGTGGCGTGGCCAGCTGAAAGGACAGTGCCACTCCCGGGTATGGAAATCTGGGATGAAGGAAGAGGGAGTCGGGCGGGGGAGATGATGAATGATGAATGTGGTGTAGACAGGTTGTCTTGAGGGCCTCGTGTGTGGGCAGAGCAGATTCTAGGGCAGAATCCAGGAGAGTTCACCAGGCCAGCCTTAGCTACAGGCCCTGAGAAGGACCCCCGGCTGCTGACAACCTCCACCCCAGAGACACAAAGGATTCGTTCCAAACTCCTGGGCTGGGTGGGGTCCTTCCCTCTCAGGCTGCCAACTGTAGCCATGGGGCTTGAAGTATGGGGGGATGGGCAGCGGGCCTCTTCTGGTCCGGCCCTTTGCCTGACTGCCCTGTGGAAGGTCTCTGGGGGACTGGGCCTTCCAGGAAGAGGAAAAAACAAGATGTCTCAGTCAGCTTCAAGGTCAGGGCAGTTTTCTAAGGTGAAAGAGGAGACAAAGCCAAATATTAAACCTGGACAGGCCAGAGCATAAAGAACTAGAGACATTGATGGATTGATTGTGGTAAAATACACATGACAAAAACATTGCCACTTAACCATTTTAAGTGTACAGTTCAGTGGCAATAAGTACACGTGACAATGTCATGCAACCGTCACCACTATCTAGTTCCAGAACTTTGCATAATACCAAATGGAAACCCTGTCAGCTGCTATTGATTGAGGACCTACTGTGTGCTTCATACTCATTAGCTCAGCTAATCCTCCTCATGGCTTTGCAAGAAATCCATTTTACTGACGAGGAAAATGAGGCTCGGTAACTTGCCCAAAGCCACGTGGGCTGTGAGTGCCTGCGGCAAGATCCGAGCATAGGTTTGTCTAGCTCCAGAGCCCACCATGTCTGAGGGGGGCAGCAGGAGGATGTTGACGTGGGAGGGGACAGGTGGAACAGCTAACTCAGCTCCCGACTCTGTTCGCTGGGGGTGCAATGGGACTGATTGAAATGCGAGCCCCAGGAGATGGTGATGAGGAGCTGTGCTATGCTAGGGAACTGTCTGGATAAACACGGGCATCAAGCCTGGGGGCAGGGCTCAGCTTGGGAGCCGAGGGAGCATGGCATGGTGCTAGGGCTTCTGACCTACCGAGGGTAACCCCAGTTAGGGGCTGGCACTCTGGACCAGGGTCCTGTGCCCAGTGGAGGGCTCTGGTCCCAGCTGAGTAGAAGGCCAGGGTCACAGCTAAGCAGGACTAAGGGCGTGCGGTGGGGAGCAGGCTGAAGGCTTGGAGGCGAGGGTAGGGAGCAGGCTGGGGCCAGAGGGGACATGTGTGTCAGCCGAAGGGCTAACTGACAGCTGCCAGGAGGGCCAGGAGGTGGTGAGGCCTGACTCCAGTTCCCAGCCATCCCTGACAAGAGTGTGAGTCCAGAGCCAGTCCCCGTGGCCCTCATATCTGTCTCTAGTCCACACTGAAATTCAGGCTCAAGACTCTGTTGGTGCAAAGGCTTCAAACATGCTTGTCCAGCAGAAAGACAGAAAATCGGTCACTTTTTCTCCCTCGTTCTCTCTGTCCTCTACATGTGTGGAACACACACAGATGTACAAATGCAATTTTAGTATACATCCAGTTTGTCACCTGTCTTTTTTCTTTTTTTCTCTACTCAAAAATGCCATGGAAATCTTTCCAAGTCATTTTATAGTCCATCCCTTTTAAAGGCCGCACCGCATATCATTGTGTGGCTGCCTCTTATTTTTATTTTTATCTAACCTGGAGGTTGTCATTTGGCCACGTCCAGGGACTGTGCCATGTGTCACAACTCAGAGGGAGTGCAATGCTACCTGCAACTACTGAGTAGAGGTGGGGAATGCGGCTAAACATCTTACCATGTACAGGAACGGTGACCCCCACCCTCCCCTCCGGCCACAACAGAGAATGATCTGGTCCTAAATGTCAGGAGAGTTGAGGCTCAGACCCTCTGGCCTCACCAACCCCTACACGCAGGTCAGATCCAGTGGCGTTGTTGTTACGATGTTGCCATCAACATCTTTCGATACAACTGATTCTTATTCTTCACAGATTATGTATTTTCAAGTTCGGATGCTCACTAGAATTTATTTGTAACCACAAAATCAATCCTCGCGGCACTCTCGTGGTCATTCAAGGACCCACAGAGCGGCAAAAAGTGTGATCCGCCAGCCACACACACACGTTCCCGGCGGGGGTGGAACAAAGTGACACTTTGCTGTCTTCTTTCAGCTCTTCTACTATAAACAAACATCCTGTTTGCGGTCTATTTCGTGCCAAGGTTGTCACGTTTTTATGCTTTTTGTTTGTGATTGTGCTGTTTGAAATGGCCCCTCAGCACAGTGTTGAAGGGCTGTCTATGGTCCCGAAGCGCAAGGAGGCCGGGGTGTGCCTCACGGAGAAAATATATGTGTTGGACAAGCTTCCTTCAGGTATGCACTCAAGCGCTGTCAGCCACGAGCTTGAAGTTACTGAATTAGCCATATACATTAAATAAGGGGGTCTTTAAACAGAAACACACATAGAGCAAGGTTATGTATTAATAGGTCTTAAAAATACTGTGACCAGAGGTTCCCGGGACCCTTACTCTGGGAGGCCTGATTCAGTATTTGCCAACTGTGTTCATGGAGACGTCATAGGACATAACTACTGTGAATAATGAGAATCAGCTGAATGCCATGATTGTTTTAACCAACTGAGCCACCCAGGCGCCCTGCCATGATTGTTTTAAATCCTGGAAGTGTGATGGCTTGTTCACAGGTGTGGCCCTTTGGAGGGTTTTTTTTCTTCATCTTTATTGGGGTATAATTTACAAATACCTATTGAATATTTAAGGCATTCAGCTTGATGGTTTCGATATACATACGTTGTGAAATAATTGCACGAATCAATCTAGTTAACATATTCATCATCTCACATAGTTATCTTTTTCTGTGTGGTGAGAACACATAAGACCTGCTCTCTTAGCAAATTTCAACTATACACAGTTGTTAACTATAGTCACCAAGCTGCACATTATAGCTCTCCAGAATTTATCGTGCATACTTGAAACTTTGTACCCCTTGACCCACATCTTCCCATTTCCCCTCCCTCCAGCCACTGGCAACCACATTCTACTCTCTGCTTCTATGAGTTCAACTATTTTATTTTATTTTTTTTAAGATTTTTTATTTATTTTATTTATTTGACAGAGGGAGACAGCGAGAGAGGGAACACAAGCAGGAAGAGTGGGAGAGGGAGAAGCAGGCTTCCCACTGAGCAGGGAGCCCGATGCGGGGCCCAATCCCAGGACCCTGGGATCATGACCTGAGCCAAAGGCAGACGCTTAATGACTGAGCCACGCAGGCGCCCTGAGTTCAACTATTTTAGATTCCACATATAAGTGAGATCATATAGTGTTTGTTTTTCTGTCTGGCTTATTGCACTTAGCATTACATTCTCCAGGTTCATCCATGTTGTTGCAAACGGCAAGATTTCCTTCTTTGTGAAGGCTAATATTCCATTCTGTAAATATATACCATTCTTTATTTATCCATTCATCCATCGATGGACATTTATGTGGTTTCCATATCTTGGCTATTGTGAATAATGCTGCAATGAACATGGGGGTGCATATATCCCTTTGAGATACTGATTTCATTTCCTTCAGATGTATACCCAGAAGTGGGATTGCTGCATCATAAGGTACTTCTATTTTTAATTTTTTTAGGAACCTCCATACTGTTTTCCATAATGGCTATACCAATTTGCATTCCAATCAACAGTACACAGTGGTTTCCTTTTCTCTACATTCTTACCAATGCTGTTATCTTTTGTCCTTTTGATAATCACTCTAGCGGGATGAAAGGAAAAAAACTACATAATTGTCTCAATAGACGAAAAAGTTCAACATCCATTCATGATAAAAACTCTCAACAAAATAGGTATAGAAGGAACTTATCCCAACACAATGAAGACCATATATTAAAAGCCCACAGCTAAGATTATAGTCAATGGGGGGAAATGGAAAGCTTTCCCTCTAAGATCCAGTACAAGGCAAAGATGCCCACTCTCACCACTTCTTTTCAACATAGTACTGGAAGTCCTAGCCAGGGCAATTAGACAAGAAAAAGAAATAATGTATCCAAATAGGAAAAGAAAAAGTAAAATTATCTCATTTTGCTGATGACAGGATCGTGTATATAGAAAACACTAAAGACTCAACAAGAAAAACCTGCTAGAACTAATAAACAAATTTGGTAAAGTGGCAGGATACAAAATCAACATACAAAAATCAGTTAATGTTTCTACACACAAACAACAAACTATCTGAAAAGAAAAGCAAGAAAACAACTTCTTCACAACAGCAGCAAAAGAATAAAATACTTAGGAATAAAGTTAACCAAAAAGATGAAAGACTTGTATACTGAAAATTATAAAACATCGATGAAGGCAATTAAAGAAGACACAGATAAATAAAAAGACATCCCATGTTCACAGATTGGAAGAACTAATATTGTTGAAATGTCCATATTACCCACAGTGATCTACAGAGTCAATGCAATCCCTCTCAAAATCCCAATGGCATTTTCACAGAAATATAAAAAGAATTCTAAAATTCATATGGAACCACAAGAGAACTCAAGTAGCCAAAGCAAGAGTATTGCTTTGCAAAGTATTGAGCAAGAAGAACAAAGTTGGACATACCAAACTTCCCGATTTCAAACTATATGACAAAGTTACAATAAACAAACAGTATGGTACTGGCATTAAAAACAGACGCATAGACTCATGGAGTAAAATACAGAGCCCAGAAATAGATCCATGCAACTACAGTCAACTGATCTTTGGCAAGGGTGCCAAAAACATACAGTGGGGAAAGACAGTCCAATAAACAGTGCTGGGAAAACTGGATATCCACATGCAGAAGAATGAAATTGGACCCTTATCTTATACCACATACAAAAATCAATTCAAAATGGCTTAAAAACTTAAACATAAGAACAGAAACCATAAAAACACTAGAAGAAAGCATAGCAGAAAGCTTCTTGATTTTGGTCTGGGCAATGATTTTTTTGGATACGAAACCAAACACATAGGCAACTAAAGCCAAAATCTTCTGCACAGCAAAGGAAACAATCAACAGACTAAAAAGGCAACCTATGCAATGAGGAAAATATTTGCAAACCATATATCTGATAAGGGGTTAATATCCAAAATATGTAAGGAAATCATACAACTCAATAAGAAAAAAAACCCAAATAACACAATTAAAAATGGGCAAAGGACCTGAATAGACAACTTTTCCAAAGAAGACATACAAATGGCCAACAGGTATATGAAAAGGGGCTCAACACTGATAATCATCAGGGAAATACAAAATCAAAGCCACAATGAGATATTACCTCACACCTATTAGAATGGCCATTATCTAAAAGACAAGAATAACAAGTGTCGAGCAGGGTATGGAGAAAAGGGAACCCTTGCACACTGTTGGTGGGAATGTAAATTAGTGCAGTCACTATGAACAACAGTATGGAGTTTCTCCAAAAAATTAAAAATAGAACTACCATATGAGCAATTCCACTTCCGGGTATATATTCAAAGGAAATGAAATCAGTATCTCAAAGAGATACCTGCCCTCCCAGTGTTCACTGCAGCATTATTCACAATAGCCAAGATATGGAAATAACCTACGTGTCCATCAGTTACTGGGTAAAGAAAATGTGGTATAGGGCTTCTTATCCACTCTATCCATTGCATTAAGAAGCGTCCCCATCATTGTCCCCAACGAACCTGATTCATTTAGACTTTTTTCACAAACTCTTTTTCTCAAAGGGACGTTTGTTCACATTATCTTATTACTAGTAGATGGCCTGACAAAACTCATCTTTGCAAGTATTAGTTCTGAATGCTTTATCTACAGCGTAGTATTGAGGTCACTTAGAAGTGGTTTCTTTTGAAGGTTCTTTCTTCATCATATTCAACCTGAGTGATTTTATTTTGCAACTGCTTTTTGTGAATGAGGCCTGGTCTGATTTTGAGAAATCTAAAGCCTTTTGGTTGCTGAAATTACAATTTCTCTTTCTTATCTACCATGGAGATGTATGGTGTAGACATGAACCCAATGGGACACATCCAACATTTTAAGGGCTTCTTAGTGTTCCATTGTGGGAATGTTCCTATTTTACTTAACCAATGCCCTATTGCTTGACATTAGTTGGGATTCTGATCTTTCACTATTATAGTTAGTGCTGCTATAAATTTTCTTATATGTGCATCTTTGTGCACTTATCCAATTATTTCCAAGAGTAAAATTTACTGTGTCTAACTTTGAAGCAACTGCCAACAATTTAAAGAAAAACCACATTCTCATAAAAATCTGATTTCTGACTGTGGTTGACAAGTAAAGCAATCTGGCTGTCCAGGGTCTTCCTGGGCATGATCACAGCTGCCAGGGGCCTGCTCCCCCTAGAAGTTGGTTCCTTATGATCTTTGCCGATTCTTGCTCCATTTGTGAGAACTGCCTGGCTTTTGTAGATTCTGAGTTTCCAAACTCTGGTTTTAATCTTTGCTGATTTGAAGTCTTTACAATGGCATCTGGTTGAAATTTTAAGTTACATCTACAAAATTATTAATGCAAGTGATCCTGTCTTCATGCTTTTATTAGCTGTTGGTGTGTCCTTTTTGTGACTTGCCTGTTCATGTTCTTTGCTCTGTTTTCTACTGGGTTGACTGTAAGAGCTCTTTGTCTATTTAAAGTTAAAAGAAAAGGAAAAAGCATCTCTGCCCTAAATTAGCCTGACTGGGACATCAGACAAATATTGGCTGCCTTGTGCATACCCAGGAAGCTTCTGAAGTTGTCTGAGCCCAGGTTTGAGGGGCAGAAGCGGACATATGGGCAAGCAGGTGAGTAGCCTGTCCCTCCATTAGCCATGCCTGGATGTGACTTGAGCTGGAAAGGATACATGGGCTGAAGGCGGAATCTCTGAATAATATTTTCAGTCAACCTCCTGCCCCTTGATATGACCATTGTTTTCAGCCCATGGAGAGACTCTGGTCAACTGGATCTCAGTTTTAATCCCAGCTCCACTACCTCCTAGCTGTGTGATGTTAGGTGAGTCACTTCACCTCTCTGAGATTTTCTTTCCTTCCTCATGCTGTTTCATGCTTGCTAAAGCCAGGAGGCTTGGTGGAGCAGCAGGTCCTTCCAGCCATAGGCTCAAAGAAAGGAAAAACAAAACAAAACAGAAGTCCTGTATTAGGAGAAATAAGTTTGAAAATGTAGACTGAACACTGACATTTACTCCCCTTGCGCCTCAGTTTCCCCATCTGTAAACAAGGGTCTTGGATGCTGCGAGGGTCCAAAATGAGGATTAAAAACTGCCTACTATCACTGTACCTTGAATTCCTGGTTAAGTCAATCACTTACATTGGATACATTCGGTTTGGTTCAGTTTATTTCATCTTGATTTAGGTCATAACCATGACCTGAGCCCCTTTGATGCACCAGGCACCAGACAGATCAGCAGCTTCAGAAAGGGGCAGAAAAGGTGGGGTCCCCACCCCCACAATACCCACAGCTAGACCAAGGAAAATTTCTGGGACCAGGAGGTGTTTACTGAGCTGTGGGTGGAGGAACAGAGGTCTTCGCAAAGACATTAAGGAACCCGGGCTTCCCTAAGGGGAGAAAGGTTTTGATCAGAGGACTGATAAGGTCAGATATGCATCTTCCAAACATCTGCATCTGCATCTCTGGCTGCAGAAAGGATGCTGAGGGTGGACTGGAGCGAGGGAGGCCAGTGAGGAGGCGAGTGGGGATGGGGAGAGGAGGTGGTCTGAGGGTGGTTCTGGAGGCCAAATGCTGGCTTGGATGCGGGATGAGAGAGAAAGGAAGGCAAGGAGAGTGGCAGCCAGCTCCCTGCTGCGGGTGGGGCCTGGGAGAGCAGCTCCGGAGGGACGCAGACAGCCTGGTGAATGGGGTGGTTGAGGACATTTGGTGGGGATGACCCTCTGAAGCCCTGGAGGATGGACTGGACAGCAGATCTGTCATCGCACTATGGCCCAGCCGGTGGGTGAAAGAGACCAAGAAGGTGGAAGGTGCTAGAGAGAGAAGAGGGCAGAGGCAGGGGCAGCGGGGAGGGGCTGCCAGGCTAGAGGAGGGGTGGCAATCTACACGAGGTGACCAGGGATGATCTCACTGGGAAGGAGGCTTGAGAAAAACTGTCCCTCTGTCCTTGTATCCACCCATCCATTCATTTATATGTGCAGCGATGTCCAGGGAGGGGCAGGTAAGGACGCCACTGCAGAACTCACCCTAGGACCCACTGGGGGCATTCATTCTCTGAGGGTGAGTCTAAGCAGAAGCAGGGGATCTTCCGCCGGCCAGGGAAGGGGGGCAGAGTAAGGAACCTCCAAAGCTAGCAGCATCCCCCACCAGCTTGCTTTCGGGAATCACCAAAAACAATTTAAAAAAAAAAAAAAAAGCAGGACGGCTGTTGTTTTACTTGGGATTTTTTTTCTATTTATACATTTATAAATCAGGTCTTCTTTTCAACTTTATTTCAAAGGCCCGTGGTGCATCATTCCCCAGTCCCCCAGCCCTGGCTCGTCGTCCTGTTCCCTCCCTGTGGCTTGGCTGGCCTCTGGCTTTTATCGTTTTTAGAATGGCTGAGTACAAGCCTGTCCCCTGTAGTGAGCAGGCTGGAACACAAGATCATGAAGCACAGTTGCCAAGAAAACATCCAGACTTCAGAGGCTCAGGCCTAGATTCAAATCCCTGCTCTGTGTCTGGCCTGCCATGTAGCCATTGGGGAGGCCTCGTCACTTCTCCGTTTCCATCTCTGTAAGATGGGTACAAACATCCATACTGAGCCGTCTCTAGAGAGTGGCTAGGAGGGTCAGATGAAGGAACTGGCTCGGGCATAGTACAGAGGCTTCTATGTCCCGCCCCCGGGGGGTTTAGGTTCTGTGGAGGAGGTAGACATTAGGCAGATGAGCCCTAAGCCGGGCTCTGGGGACGGCCTCAGGGGCGCAAACATCCCCAAGCCACAGTGAATTGGGACAGAAGACAGAGATGGCAGGAAGCCATTCATTCCTCACACAGAGGCAAAGACAAGGGGCACTGCCCCCTCCGGGGCAAGGAACCCCAGCAGCTGCAGCGTGGTGAGGGAATTACATGAGATCTTGGGAATTCGCTGTTATGGGTGATTTACAATGTAGACTTTGTTACAGCTCAGGTGTGGCAGCAACATACATACATACATACATAAATCTTTATAAAAAAAGGAAAAAGAAAAGATTGGTTGTTACTCACAGTTCCCAAGAGGAGGGGGCAAGACCACACAGGGGAGCCCAGGGTTCATCATGGGGCAGAGAGGAGCAAGGAGAAATATGGGCAAGAGCCTTTCTGGGGGTTACGGTGGGAAGGAATGGGCAAAGCAGAATAAGCAGGCTTAGGATTGGCCAGTTTGAGTAAGTCCAGCAGGCTCCAGGTGCAGGGGCTGCCCTAGCCGTCTGGTGCCTGGCCCTGGGTGGTTGGGGTGAGGGTAGAGGCCCCGAGTGTAAGAGGTGGTAGAGGGCTGGGTGCTGCGGTGGTTAGCTTGCATGTGGAAAGCATGCTAAAGGTGAGTGGTTTACTATGCTAGGGATTGGCTAGCCCCGGCAGGGGCAATCTCTTCAGGGTCAAGATGACCAGGCCCCAGCTATCAAAGCATCAGAAACACATGGTCAACACTACCAGCTCCCGAGTTCTGCCTGGTAATTTGCAAGCTGTGTGGCCAGAAGTGACTTGCCTTCTCTTTGGCTCAACCTCCTCATGGGTAAGACAGGAATGATGACACCTTTCCCCAGGCTTTTGGGAGTGACTGATGGGGCCCAAGTGCTAGTAGATGTCTGGCACATGGTTGGCGAGTTCTGCTCCCTTCTCCTTCCCAGTGTGCTGACTGGAATGGTAAGCGGGGAGGCCAGTGCCCCGTGGTGAAGGCTCTGCTGCTTGGGCCCTCAGTCCCCTGCTCGTAGGCAGCATCCTTCACAGCTTCACTCTGACTGTAAGATTTCATCCTCTCCCAGCAACCCCCTCCCACTTTTGTGCCCTGCACAGCCCTGAGGGGTCCCCGAGAAAGCTGGCCCTAAATGCCCGAGCACCTGCCGTGGGCCTGGGCTCCCACAGGCACTATGTCTTTTAACTTCATCTCTGCAAAACTATGTGGTTAGCATTGTTCTGCCCATTGTACAGATGAAGAAACTGTGGCTCAGATGAAGTGGCTTGCTTACGCTCACTCAGCAAGTAGGAGTTGTCAGGGCCATCATATTGCCACACCCACAGGGGTGGATGGGACTGAAGTCCAGCACACACTCTTTGACCCAGCTGGGTGCTGCGGGCTGCCTGTCAGCCAGGAGGAGGGGGGCTCTATAGTAGGTGGCCCAAAGGGTTTTAGGCACAGGTCCATGGCACCCTCTCGTTCTCTTCTAGGGACAGGAGCGTTCAGGTGAGTAAACCCCAGCCTCTTCAGGTGAGGCTTTTCCTTCCTCGTAGCGCTGGAAGTGTCTGTCCTGGGTGGGTTGAAAACAGGGGTTACCTCAGTTATTTGGGGCCTAAGGGTTCACTGTGGCCTCCCTCTCCCCTGCCAGGTAGGGTCTAAGGGTGGCCACACACACACACATCAGACATACACGTGCATATACCCATCATACACACGCACATGTACACACACATGCATACACACAAACACACCAGCCCTGTAGCCTGGGCTCGTCTCCCTGAGCTTGATTTTCCAGGCATCTAGGACTGGACTTTCCCCAGCCTATTCCTATGCGGTGTCCTTGGCAGGAGGCCAGGGCTGGGTGTACACCTGTGTGGGGGTGAGGATGGATGATTCCGCAGGTGTGTGTGTCATAGATAGAGGTATGTTTTGTGAGATGTCATTGAGAACGGGAGAGGTGTGTGTGTTGGGTGCGATGTGTGTGATGTTTCACATGTATGGGGTGTGGTATGTGTACTCTTTGTGGGTGTGGGGGTGTGTCATTTATGAGCAGGCAGGTGGGGGACACACTGTGTGGGCAGTCTGCTCAGCCTCAGACTCTACGCTGAGTGCAGAGCTTGACGCGGGGCTCGATCTCACGACCTGAGATCATGACCTGAGCTGAAAGATAGGTTGTTATTGAGCCGAAACCAAGAGTCGGACGCTCAACTGACCATACCACCCAGGCACCCTGAATCATACATTTAAATGGGTGGATTTTATGGTATGTGAGTTCTAGTTCAATGAAACTGTTTTTAAAAAACAAGTTGTAGAAGTACAATTCTCTGTGTATAAGAAAAAGGTGTACATGTGTATGCTTGTCTGGGCATTAACTATCTCAGGAGAGAGGTCGCTAACCCACAGTCTGCAATGGATGCTCTGGGAGAAGCTTGCTTTCGTTTCCTAGACACTGGCCTGACCCCCCCTCCCCCCCGCCCACCCCGCAGTCCCTGCTTAGGATCTTCCTGAGACATCTTTGTCCCCATTGGATCCAGTCCAAGCCCCTTGGCCAGGCATCACCATCCTTGGGTCCCTGCCCTCTGCCCACTTCTCCAGCCACTGTCGCCAGAAGGGGAGAATGAGTCCCCATGCTTAGACTGAATCATTCTGCACCCCGAATGGAATCAGCATCCCAAACCACGCAGATCCCTAAATGGAAACAGGAGTTGCTAGGAGAGGGAGCTGGGAAATGGCTGCTGAGGGGCCAGTGGTCAAATACTTACTCTGCATTCTCCCAAAGCTCCCTGACGGTGTGCCCTCGGGCAAGCCTCTTCCCTTCAGAGCCTCCATTTCTCCATCTATGAAATGAGGGGATTGAGAACTCTTACGCCGTGGGGCAGTGGTGATGACAGAGTCTGCACTCACTGAACATTTTGTCCCAGAGCCACTGCGCTGCACCTCTACTTCCCTGACCTTCTCCCTCGACCCTGTAGGCTTCCCTCACACACATCCCTCACTCCCGCCACCTGTGGCTTATGCCCAGCATCCTCCTCAGCAGGACAGGCTGCCCCCACCAACCAGCCCAGCCCACAGAGGGCCATCAGCCTCTTGGGGATGGTGAGCCCTGCCGGCTCCTTAGAGAAATCCAGGAAACGGGAAGGACAAGGGAGGGGAGCGGCAGGCCCTCGGCGCCCCTGGCCAGCAGGGTTCCCACGAGCACGTTGCCGCTGCTCCCGAAAATAACCACAGTGCATATCTTGTGGGCCTGGCACTGTAGATGTGTAGGATAAACCCTCATAAATCCAGGATAAACCCAGGGCCAGTTAGAGAAACGCTGAAGACCAGAGGAAGGTGGTGATGGCCACAGTCTCAGTTTCCCTCCCCTTCCCTCTTCCTCTGTCTCTCTCCAGCTTCTTCCTCTACCTCTGATTCTCTCTGTCTCTCTCTCTCTCAATCTCGGTCACTCTGTGTTCTGTCTCTCCATTTCCCTCTGAGTGTCTCCTTAGCTGTCAGTCTGTCCTTCCCATTTCTTCCTTTCTCAGCTCTTTCCCCCAATTATTAAGCTGCTAGAGAGGCCCCAGCCTACCAAACGCCCACAGAGCACATATTTTAATGCGGCTTCACAGTCTTCCAGAGAAACAGATGCAACAAATGCGACATTCTTCCTGCTCCCCGGAACAGCAATTAAAGAGAGAGGCTTGGGTGAGGGGGGCGCAGCAGGAGGGGACGGCGACAGGAGAGGCTGCCGGAGAGGAGAAAAGAAAGCCTCCTGGTGGAGGCTGCTCCTCTCAGTCAAAGCAGGTGACGAGGCAGGGCCCTGTGTGACTGCCTAGTGCTGTGACATCTTCCTCCCCGATGTCAGCTTGGCGAGGGTGGCCCGGCTCACAGTGGCTCTGTAGGCAAAGCCTAGCACTGGAGAGACAGGAGGACAGTACGTGCTCCAGACGCTGGCCAGGGTGATATTGTAGGTGAGCACAGGATTCTGAGTCCTGCATTCAAATCTGGATTCTGCTTCTTGGGCCCATGGGAACTCAGGCAACTTGAATCCACTTGATTATGTATTGGTTCGTTCTCGAACTCACTCATTCATTCCGCAAGCGTGTTCTGAGCCCCTAGTGTGGGCAGGTCTGTGAGTATGTGGCAGGACTACAGGTAAGTAATTGCAGAACAACATGAGGGCAAGTGAACATCCCCTTCCAGGGGGGATGAGATGGTTCAAGTCTAAAGAATGGGAAAGATTTGGGTGAATGGGTGGGGTGCAGTGGGGATGGGTGTCCAACGGGACTATAACTTACAAATGGGAAAACTGAGAGTCCCTAAGAGCATGATGGCCTGCCAAGTTTGCACAAGGTGGGAGAGGGTCTCCAAGGCGGCAAGAAAGGCTGCCCGGGTCTCAGAATCCTCAATGTCACCATCAGCCAGGGCTCAGCCTCAGATGCCCACAGGGACAGGCAGAGGATGTAGGTAGGTGAGGTAGGCCAGGCAACTGGGAATCAGCACAGCACTCAAGGATTTATGCCCATCAGAAGAGGGTATTGATGGTTGCCATGTCGGACTGGGGGCCCAGAGTTGCCCAAATGTGCAATTTTTCATGAGAAGATATGAAATACATGATTGGTATTCCATGCATCCTAAAAGAAGAGGATGACTCAAATGTTGTGGGGGGTAGGGGGGACCAGGACAATCTCTGCTACCCCAGAAAATGGAGCTTGATTCCTCATGTTGGTCAGCCAGTGAGGCAGCTCCCAGACCACAAAGTCTCCCCCTGATTGTCCACTCCTCTTCCAGACATCCTTGCTGTTCTCTGTGGTCAAGAAGCACAGGAAATCGGCACATTGGTCACCGACCTTTCCTACAAGAAGCTGTTTTTGGTTTTATGGACACTTGAGAGAGTAAAGATCTTTCGGGTTAGCTATTTCCTCTCTTACGGCTAAGGCAGGGAGCAACTTTGAGTTCCTTGCCTTCTAACATTTCATCAACCCATCCACTCAGCTTAGAATGCACTACTTAACCATGGGGGGAGGGGAGAGTCAAAAAGTGCCTCGAAGACAGTCCTTGCTCTTGAGGGACCCGCCATCTCACTAAGGAGATAAAATAGCCCCATATGCAAGCAGAAACTTCTCATACAAGGTACTCTTACTAGAAAGATAAAAGGCAATTTCAAGGACACATAAGTTAGATCAAGCTACACACATAAATATTAGAGCAAGAAACAAATGATAATAAATGGATCTGTGAATACCTCCTATTCACAAAAAGCACGCTTGAAATTTGCTGTGGTTGATTCACAAGATTGATGCTGAACTTCCTAGCAGCCAGCATGAAAAGGGCAATTTGGTCAGTGACATAAACCACAATGATCATACCATTTGAACAAACCAGTTGCCCAGGAGAATTATAATAGTAGTTGGCATCTGTTGGGTGTTTATACAAGAGAGGCACTATTATTATCTTCACTAACAGGGAAGGAAAAGTTCACAACTTGCCCATGGTCATAGAGCTTGTGGATCAAGAATCGGAACACAAAACATCTAAATTCAGAGCCTTGGTTCTAATTAATCTTCTAGCAGTTCCAAGACAAGATTTCTCCCAAGGGTTCTCACAAGTGTGGACACTATGTCATAACCAACACACTTGCAGTAGACATGGGAGGGGCTTCACATTCTATCCCACCATTCCACACGTTTATGCTTTTCTGTCAATACACATCTCAGGTCTACAACCCAAGTCCCAACGGTGAGTCTCCATTCCCAACTGGCTGCCTCCAGGATAGATTGGAGAATATCTGGAAAGGAAGAGGGACAATCTGTCTTTTAAGGAGTCCTAACTCAGTATTGGTTCTTTCACTGAGCTTTGGCTAAATATTGCCTCACTCATCCCACAAATTTATCTTGAGGATGTATGCTGCCGGGCATGGTTCTAAGCTCTGACCCCACCACCATGAACATAGCGGCAGGGTCCCCACCCTCATGAAACTTACATTCTTGCAGAAAAGACAAACATTAAATGAATAAAAACACAAAGAAAACACATCTTTACATGTTATGATAAGCCTATGAAGGAGGCATAATGAAGAGGGCATAATTTCAGTTGAGATGGGGCAATGCAAGTCCCCTTGGAGGAAATACCATTTAATCTGGAAATATAATGATGAAAAGGAACAGGCTAGACAAAGAGGAGAGACAAAAGCCCTCCATGTTTAGGGAACAGCATGGAAGAAGGCCCTGAGTGGGGAAATAGCTTAGAGTATGCAAGGAATTGCAATTGACTACGTTGCTGGAACACAGTAGGTAAGGGGAGAATGGTAACATAAGATTAGAGAGATGGGCAGAGGTCAGAGCATGAAGGTCAAGGTAAAGACTTCTTTATTATTATTATTTTTTAATTTGCTTGGAATTAGAGTCCCTGCAAGTGCATGATTTCTGTAATTATTCATCATAGCTGAGAACAGACCTAAGCAATTTGTTGAATGAATGGGATGGATGGATGGATGGATGGATGGATGGATGGATGGATGGATGGATGGATGGGTGGACTGGTGAGAGGTTGTGTCCTAAAAGACTCATGAGGCTATCTCAAGCAGGACAACTGGCGGGAGGTGGGGGGTAGATATAGGAGGCAAGAGTCCCATTAGGGCACTTCTGTCCCCACCCAAGCAAAGTCAGAAAGGACCTACCTGTTGGAGGAAGCTCCTAGAAGAAGCCTTTCACTCCACTCTAAGAAAAGTCTTGTTTGGTCAAATAAAGCTACTGAATTCAGAGAACCCAAAGGGGGTCCAGCCCACTTCAGGGAAGACTGGCTTTTGAGTTGAACAAGTGAGGGGTATGGTGACCTTCTTGGTCCAGAGCAGAATAGCTAGAGGAAACAGGAAGGATCATAATGTTGCCACTTCACATTCATATAGAAAAAACCCTGTGGTTTGCAAAGCACTTTGACAATGTGATGAGGGTGGTGATGATGATGAGGATGACGACTGCCATTTGTTGCATGCCTACTGTACGCCAGGCCCTGTGCTAAACCCTCAAGATGCATTTGCTCATTTAATTCTCACTGCAATCTTGCATGGGCCATACTATTATGACCCCACCCCCACCCCCACTTTGCAGGGCACTGAGGCTCAGAAAGATGAAGTAACTGTCCTAGGCCACATAGCCACCTACAGGACACCTCCTTTATCCTTTATCTGTAGAGCACCTTGGGGATCCCCTACTGCCTGACTTGACTCTTTCTAAGCACAGGTCTTAGTTGGTGTCAGTTCCCAGGCTAAGTGAAGGCTCTAGCATTTCCAGATGTGTATGCCTGAAACAAACATAGGAGGGTGGTGGTGGCATAGGGGGTGGGTGATTGGGACAAGACGGGGTTGAGCAATACAGCAAGGTGACTTCTGGGAAAAGCTTTGATGCTCTTTGGTGAGCGAGTGGATCTCCTGTTTGATCTCATTGGTGAGCAAAACAATGTACCAAAGCCATGATTCCCAAATTGTTTCCTGGACACCTCTAATCCACAGAAGCTTCAGGAAATGTTCTTACAGTTGCCCAAATAAAATTTCACTGCACTATAAAAAAATTTTTAAGCTAGTCACCAAAAGCAATGCAAATGAAAATAGCAATGAGCTACTAGTAATCTATCTAGCAGATGGGGGAGATTAAAAGGGCTGATAAAAGCCATTGTTGGAGGGGTGGGGTGAGATAAACAGGCATCACCGAGGCTGAGGGAGTATTAATTGATAATATCTTTCTGGAGGGCAATTTGGTGCTCTCATTAAAAGCCTTGGGATTATGCATATGCTTTGGCAGCCATTTCACTTTGGAAGAATTAGGGACATGCGCCACGGTACCATAGGTCATCAGTGGGGTTTTGGTGCTCTGGAGTTGGCTCGCACGGGCTTTCAGGGACTGCGCTCACTCAGGGATGTTATGTTTCAGTAGCTTAGAATCAACCATGATGGGAATATTTACACCCCTCAGAGAACCGAACATTTATCCGTTTAACAACACTGCATGGTCGGGGTGCCTGGGTGTCTCAGTGGGTTAAGCATCTGCCTTCGGCTCGGATCATTATCCCAGGGTCCTGGGATTGAGCCCCACATCGGGCTCCCTGCTCAGCAGGGAGCCTGCTTCTCCCTCTCTCTCAGATGCACCCCCTGATTGTGCGTTCTCTCTCTATCAAATAGATAAATAAAATCCTTAAAACAACAACAACAACACTGCACGGTAAAGATAATTTATAATTGGTAACAGCTGAAATGCCCAACAATTGGAAATGGGTTGGATAAATGAAGGTGGTCCATGCAACAGAACATTGTGCGGGGAGGAGAGTACATGGACTGATGTGGGAATACATCCCTGTGGGTGCTGAGTGAAGAAGGCTTCTACAGAATAGTAGGTACCTGCTGACCTCAGGCACGCACACAAGCACTCACACAAGCACACGCACTCACACTTGTAGAGACACAGACTGTCTGAACGTCTCTGTAAGAGGATGAAGCATCAGTCACCTCTAGGGAGAGCAAATGGTGGGGGTGGGGGGAGACCGGGGCAGGGATGGAAGATAAACTTTACTGTAGAGATTGGATTATGAGCATGCTCTCCTTAAACCTTTAAAAAAAAAATACCTTCATTAAAATGTAACTCTGCCCCTTTCTAACTCCAGCACAGGGGGAAAAAAGACTGGGTGTATATATACTGAAATGTTAGGAGGGACCACCTGAGACTAAGGAGGACTTTTTAAAGTTTTATTTATTTATTTATCTATCTTTTGGGGTTTTTTCTTCATGCTTTTCTGAATGTTCTGCATATAAGTATAATATTATATTTCAGAAAAGTAGCAACCTGATTCATGTGCTAAGTCCTTTTCTGAGAGGGACAGGAGGTGTTGCAAGAATTAGGATCCTAGTTCCCATCGGTCAGTAGCGCCCATTGGAACAAAATAACGTTTTATGGTGGTGATGTAAAAAATGACTTTCTGGCTCCCAGAGTCCCCAGGGGGAGCTGGTAGACCTGCTGAGTTCAAACACAGGTGGGTGTCTCTTGGCTCCGTGGGGTTTTAGGGACGGATTTGAAGTCAGGGGACTTACTGACCAGCCTCCGGCTGATGGGGTTCGGGGAGAGGGTGGAAGGGGAGATACTGGGTGGGAGAAGCAGTCTTAGGGAAGCCTAGGCCTCTCTTGGGGAAGAATCGAGATTGGCAAGCCTGGAGGCAGGACCCAGGTTTGTGATCAAATGCATTCATTCATTCCTTCAACAGATAGTTCCTGGGCACCTCTTTCGGGGCAGACCCGGGTTAGACATCTGACATAAACTGTTATATCTAATCCTTGTAATCGTCCCGGGAATTATTCCCATTTAACATTTGAGGAAACTGATGTCCAGGGAGATGGGGTCATTTGACCAGGTGTGTCTATAGATGCAGATTCCCTAATGCCCAGAGGATGTGACTTCCTTCTAGGCTTGAGGGACTCCTGCGGGGCGTCATGGCCAAGTGATAATCCCCAGTCTTGGGAAATTCACCCTTCTTCCTCTTCTCTGTTCTCTCTTCAGTAGCAAATATGGTAGCATCCCAGGGGAAGAAGGGTGAGGCTTTGGCCTCACCAAGACCACAGCACAGGTAGCTGAAAGGGTCTTTTAGAAAGGTCCACTGATGGTTCCATGGGTCAGATGAATGAGGAGTCCCAGGGCCCTTCTCCCTCATCCCACCCCCCAGCCACACGGGGCCCAGAGGTGGGGACAAGGACAACTGCCACACAGCCCCTCCCACTGCCCTCGCCTCTGCCTATTACCTGCACAGGGCAGCCCCACTCCAATTGCTGAGGCCTGGCAGGCCCACTCCTGACCCTCCACACCACCAGGATCTAGGGGACGGAGTAAGCGGGCAGGACAGCTGACCGGGCCTCCAGAACTTGCAAAGGCCTTGTCCTGCCTCAGGTTGGTCTTCAGTCCCAGACCTCCCCCACACTGGTGAAGGTGAGTCTCAGGACATGAAGCATAAACCTGCCCTCCTGTCCCCCTCTTCTCAGTCACCGCTGGTTCTCGCCAGTTCCCCGCCCAGAGGCAGTCGTCTGAAGAGAGAGAAGGGACTCTGTATCAGCCAAGCCTGATGCTAATCCTGGCTCCACCATCTACTAACTGCAACCCTGGGCAAGTCACTTTTTAGCTCTCTGTGTCTCGCCTTTCCAAAGATCTTGGGCCCTGAGAAAGGACTAGAGCATGAGGATTAATGATAGCTATTAATCATAGCTAATGCAAGGACTCGTGCTTCCGGCCACAATGAAGTAATGGGATCTGGATTTATCCTCCTGCCCCAAACAACCAAAAACCGGACACAACATACAAAATAACACTGTTTTAAGACACTGGACATGAAGCAACAGAAGGACAGGGATCTCCAAGTGTGAGGAAAGGAATTCAGCCAAAATTACTGCCTTGAGGGAGTTCCCTGGCCACAGTATAGGGTGCAGGGAGCGAGGGACCCAGGCAAAGCCCGATGGCCTCTCTGAGTTCAAGAGCCGGATGGAGAGTCCAGGGAGGCCTACGTGGCTAGAGTTCCCGGCCAGAGTATTGGCCTGGAGAGAGCTGCACAGAGAGAGACTGAGAGAGAGACCCCAGGAAAGTCAGAGGGCCCTCTAGAGCACTCAGCCACGTATACACCAGTACCCACATGTGAGCAAACTATCTGAGCCGGGGAAGAACTGCCGGGAAGGATTAGAGGCAGCAGCTCCTGATGCTCACGCAGAGCCAGGGAAAGTGCCTCTTCCTACCAGCCAGACTGGAAAGCTCAGGATGCGCTGAGCATCAGGTAGGCCACACAGAAGGGTCCTGCTACCCCTGTAGTGCAGAATAATTAGCCCTGATGAATGAACTCCTAAGCATCGATCCAGTCCTTAGAAGCAAGACTTGAGAGGATTAAACTATTTCTAAGTAACTTAATTTCACCCGAGAACGCAGGAAGACAAAAATACCCAGTCCCTAACAAAGTAAAAGTCGCAATCTCTGGCATCCAATCAAAACTTTCCAGGCATACCAAGAGATAGGAAGATAGGACCCATAATAAGGAGAAAAAGCAGTGGATGAAAGCTGACCCAGAAGTGACCCAAACGTTCGCATTAGCCGACAAGGGCGTAAAACCCGTGATTTTCGCTGCCTTCCACGTGTTTAAAAAGTTCAAGAGAGACTTGGACGATGTAAAACAAGCTTCTAGAGAGGACAACTGCGATGTAGGAGAAGCCACACTGGGTGGGGTTCATGGCAGAGATTGGTAAATGGGAAGCTAGAACAATAGAAACGATCCAAAATGAAACACAAAGAGGAGAGAATTACAAAGAAACATCGAGCATCAGTGAGCTGTGGAACGCCTTCAAGCAGCTTAATATATGTGAAATTCTGCAGGACAGAAAAATATTTGAAGATTGGTTCCAAATTCCCCAACCCACAGATCTAATAATAGCTAATGTTCACAGGTTGTTTGCTGTACCACGTGCTGACACATATTAACTCATCCCCTTCTTTCAACGCCTAAAAAAGCTCTCGAATTCTCGATTTGTCCCCACTTTAGAATGCAAACACAGAGCCACAGAGAGTTCACCAGTTGCCCAGGGTCCCGTGGCTGCTGAATGGCTGAGCTGGTCCTGAGGTTCAGGGCCTTCATGGACTGTTCAGATCTTGGCTCTGCCGCTTGTGGACGTTTTCAACACTGGTAAACGGCATCCAACCGTTATTTGTAACGGATGCGTAGTATTCTATTGCCAGAGTTTATTTAGCCAATTCTCCCCCCAAAACAAAACCAAATTCCCACTGGTTGAAATACGGCTTCTAGTGTGTCGCCGTGATGGTAAACGCTGCCCGGGACTTGCACAGAGCTGAGTTGTTGAGATTCTTGATGATAATCCTCAGTTTCTAAAGTTGAGCAGCTGGGTCAAAAGTAGGCACATTTTGCGGCCTTTTGCTGCATCTTGTCAAATTGTCTGAAGGAAGTTTGCACAGCTCCTCCAGAGACAGCCCCCTCCCCCACTGACTTCCTGTGCTGCCTGGGGCAAGTAACTTAACCTCTCTGAGTCTCAGTGTCCTCATCTGTGAAAGAGGTAGAATATTCCCTACTTCTCAGGGCTGCTGTGAGGATTAAATGAGACACTGAGTAGCCAAGTGTTTATCATGTCACATGGCGTGGCATGAAGTAGGCACTCCCTTTCTGTGACATGAATGGTGTAGCGGGAGGGGGTCAGTGCTTCCTGTGGAACTGAATCATGCTGGGGACGTAGGAGGAGCCCAGAGGGATGCAGAGCTTTGAGGCCAGCCCCCGTGAGTCTCCCTCAGAGAACCAAGGGCTGCTTTGAGTATCTCCAGCTGGAACCTTCCTCCCCCCTAATCCGCCCGCTGACTCACGGTCTCACCCAAGCTGTGGAAAAACAATCCCTCATTGTTTCCTCTGTGTGTGGGTCCCTTCCTTGCTTTTCTATCAGCTTCTTTCAGGTAGAGGAGGTTTACATTTCATACATGTAACACCCCCCCAGACACGCCCCCCCCCGCCCTCATCCCCCATAGAGTCCTATTATGACCAAAGAGCCACTTTTCCAGAGACTGAGCATAGTTAACACAAAGGGGTTATGCTAACGGTGGGAACTGTCGGCGTGGTGGGCCGGCTAGCTGTGGCAGGGTACCCTGAGCTCCAGGAGCTGGCCTGGCCCACGGGCCACTCCCATCATGCCTTCTTCACAGTTAATGCCACTGGGCCCTGAACAAGCATGTTCTAGCTAGGATTTTCATTTCCCATGAAATCAAATTCACAAAGAAATGTCTTCCCTCCCCTTCCTTTTCTCCTCTCACATACACAGCTTTTCAAAATATGGTGTTAGTGTGCTTTTTGAAGCCTGTTAGCCAATGTGAAGAGAGACCCAAACCCTGTGAGAAACATGTTCTCCCGATGGACTACATTACAGGTTTATTTGCAGTGTGAAGGGAACGAGCATTTATGAAGCACATACTGTGTGCCAGGCGCAGGGCCTGATGGTCTGCCTCGAATTGCTCGCCGTGACCTCCGACAGCGCAGAGGGCAGCGATGATTATTTCCCAGATGAGGGCTCTGAGGCCCAGAGAGGCCAAGGGACTTGCCCAGGTCACAGAGCCAAGTTATGTGTGGGCCAAGCAAGTGGGTCCAGACCCCTCTGACTCAGACATGGGAAAGAGTCCCCTCCTCAGGGGTTACAGGAAGCCCAACTCACCACACCCGTCCAGATCCCCCTGCTTGACTCAGCTCTGTACACATAGTAGGCCCTTCTTTCCTAATGACTTCTGTGCTTTGCCCATCCTTCCCCCTGTCCAGTCAGCCAGCACTGACTGAGCACCTACTATGTGCTGGCCTGTGCCGGGAGGCAGGAACGCAGCAGCAAGCAGATGGCTACAGCTCCCGCCTCTGTGAGCCCCAGACTAGGAGAAAAGGCAATAACTAAATCATCTCATGAGCAAATGCTTAGGTGTGCCCATGAGAGGTGCCACAGAGGAAAAGTGAGGCGATCCGGGAACTCAGAGCAAGGTGAGAGGAGAAGGGTAAAGACTAGGCTTCCCTGATGTCTGAGGGAGGCACTTAGGGGAAGGTCAGTGGTGGAAATCATTCCAGGCAAAGAAAGCAGCATGGACAAAGAGCAGGTGCCTGGAGGGAGCAGGTCCCATGGGTGGAGCCAAGAAGAGTGAGATAAAGTCAGAAAATAGCAGAGGTCAGGCCACGCAAAGCTCAGTGGACCACAGAGAGGAACAGGGGTTGATCCCAAGAGAATAGGAAACCACTTCAGTGTTTTAAATAGGACATGATCAGATTTGTGTAGAAGAGACTCTAGGTGCTATGGGAAGAAAAGGTTATTGCGTATGAAAGCTTTAGTGTGTATAGGGCTATCTCTAAGTTTGAAGGTACAGCCTCGATCAGGCTGGCTGAGAAAGCAGAAGACACTGGGGCAACAACCACATAGTACAGTCTTGAGGAAAATCAACCTCCCTCTCAAATGTCCATCTGCTCTGTCTGTACCTCCTACTCATTGACAGACTTGGTAGAAACGTCTGCCCCTCTCATTCTTTCTACCAGCATGCCCTCTGACATAGGCCCCACCCCTAATCCATACAGGACACTTAAATTCCAGGCATGGCCACATAGCTCTTTCCTTCCTGGAATCTTCCAATATGACTGTGAGGCAGATTTCATGTTGATGCCCATTTTATAGAGGTAAGAATTGAGGTTTGAAGCAGAGAATCAAATTGCCCAAGGTCATTGGCTTCTAAGGAGGGGAGCAAGAGTAGAGGGAGTTCCAGTGGGCAGATTCTTTCAGACTTGCCATCAGTTGTAAAATAACCTAGTGTCTCCTGGAAGGACAAGGAGGAACTGCACATCCATCCATCCATCCATCCATAAGTGGCTGGGCTGTGGGCTCCGTGAGGGCGGGGACCTCCCTCATTCACCGGGAGGCCCTCCACAATGCTGGCTAGATGGATGAAATATTGCAACAGCCTCCTCACAGGGGTACATGTCTCCACCCTCTCGGTCCTCCAACCCATTTGCTATTTGTTCAAAAGCCCTCCATAGCTCCCCATTATCCTCAGACTACTGGCTTAACCTCCAGACCTAGGGCTCTCATCAGGCAGGCTCCCACTCCCCACTCCAGCCTTGAGTGTTGGGGAAGTGATATTTGAGAAGCTGTCAGAACATCGAGCAAGGCTGTAACTAGAAGAGCTCAGGAGTGAGGTCCAGGCCTCTTTGGTTTTTCTATACACTATTGGTAGACCACGTCCTCAGTGGCAGGAACGAACATGTAAGCCCCTGTGCCTCCCACCAGCGCTCACGGCAGCGCCTGGAGTTCTGCCACAGAGCCACCGCCTTGCACGAAAGTGTTACCTCCTGAAGGCCTTCACGAACGTGCAGCGGACACCTACACCCACACCTACACCATCCAGCTCAGCACGGGCACCCAGAGACGGCTGGGGCATCAGGGAGCCGGCTCTCAGCCAGCGACATGCACAACTCTAAGGGATGAAGGAATAGGAGGGTTAAGTTTGGACTCAAATGGAAATAAAGAGTTAGGCCGGCCTGAATGCGACTGTACAACACAGTAATCAACTTTGGGGGAGATAATAAATAATAATAAAACTGTATAATAAAATAAAACGAATGAATCATAATAAAACGTTGGGTGTTTATGATTGTATTGCTTTCCCACCTTCTAAGCGGGAGGACACGGATTACGCATTTCGCGGGGCCGAGGCTCCCTCGGGACCATTCTGCCAGTCGAGCTGACCTCAGACTAAAGCTTGGAGCAGTGGTTTGCGAAGTCTCCCACAGCGGGATCACGGGCTGGGGTTGTGGAAACGCAGATTCCGGGGTCTCGCCCAGACCTCTCAAATCAGGCTTTCACAGGACTCTGCATTTCAAACACACTGCCCTTTGTGCTTCTGGGGCCTGTTGAGGTCTGAGAGTCCCTGACGTTGCTGCTGACAGACAGGAGGGAACAGGACTCAGACACGGCCCACAAAGAACTGATGAACCCCTTTTCAGGCCAAGCTGCTAGCCAGGCTGGCCCACAGAGCGCAGAGGCCAGGGAGCACCAAAGAGGGAGTCACGTCTAGGCTGGGCGGGGTTAAGGTGGGCGGTAGCTCAGCAGGTTAAAATGAGGCAGGTGACTAGAAGGTCACTCCAGGCAGAAGAAAGAGCACGCAGAACAGCTGGGAGGCGCGAAGGCCCGTGGAAAGGGTGGAGGGCCAAGGCAGTTTGACAAGGCAGCTTGGAGGGCCACCATCATGGACCACCGTTACTCCTCTTAGAGCTCGAGTATCTTTATAAGATGAAGATAACTCCAGGTTTCATCAATTCTACAAGGCATATTCGCTCAAGTTTTGGTGGGTCTGAAACCAGAATGCATTTTATGTTGGTTGGCATCCTAGGTTTGACAGACGCAACAAAGCCCCTACCTCCCACAGTCACTGGGGGGATTGGAGGCAAGAGTGTAAGGAAAGCACCTAGTGTGTGTTTGACACACACTAGGAGCCTGGTAAGTGTGAGTTCCCTTCTCTCTGAATGGGTGATTTGGGGAGTTGGCATGGAAGTTTCTAGAAAGGTACCTCGCCTCTCACCTTCATCCCAAGGCCCTTTATGGCGACAGTAATGTCCTTTAATGACCTGACTCGATGACAAGCCCAGGGGAGCTGCTTGTCAGAGGCGCTAGCCTGAGTGACACAATCATCTTGTGGGTGCAGGTCCTATCCCATCACCCGTGGGCTGCAATCAAAGGCCTGTCCTCTCTGCATGGTGGCCCGGCACTGGTTAATTTAGGCAGGCGTTGCCCAGCCTTTCACCACATGCCCCTGAGGAGTGAAGGAAAGTTTGGGCTCAGTGCTGGGTTCCCAACCCCAGACCCACTAGGAAGATTCCCCACATACAGGTTGTGTGACCTTGGGCAAGTCACTTAACCGCTCTGGGTCTCAGTTTTCTCACCTGGAAAATTGGAGAAATAGCAGTAGCATTGCTGGGGGTTGTGGTGAGAAGTCATTCATTCATTCATTTACCAGATATTTCTTGAGCACCTACTATGTGCACATAGACTCTGAAGATACAGCAGTGAACAAGGCAGATGAGATCCTTGCTCTCATGCTGCAGGCCTTCTAGCGGGAAGGAAGATAATAAATGAGTAATCCTATCATGATACTTTCAGAAAGCCTTTGAAGAGGGGCACCTGGGTGACTCAGTCGTTAAGCGTCTGCCTTCGGCTCAGGCCGTGATCCCAGGGTCCTGGGATTGAGACCCGCATCGGGCTCCCTGCTCCGCGGGAAGCCTGCTTCTCCCTCTCCCACTCCCCCTGCTTGTGCTCCCTCTCTTGCTGTGTGTCTCTGTCAAATACATAAAAAAAAAAAAAGAAATAAAGTTTTTGAAGAAAATAAAACAGAATGCTAAGATAACCCATCCCTGAGGGAGGAGGAGCAGGAAAGTTAAGTCCAACAGTCAGGGTGGGCAGAATCGAGGGGGTCTCTTTGAGGAGATGACACTTGAACTGAGACCTGAGTGATGGGATGGAGCCACTTGGGAGACCTAAAGGAAAAAACATTCTAGATGGGGTGAACAGAAGGTGCAAAGGCCCTGAGGCTAGATGAAGCTCAGTGTACCTAAAAAATAGAAGAAGGCTAGCGTGGCAGGAACCATAGTAAGCACAGGTGACTGGTGGGAAGGTAGGTGGGAAAGGTCCATAAGAGCCACATCAAGGTAGGCTTTGTGGGCATGGGGAAGTGCGCTTGGACTTCCCGATGTCCAAGGGGACACTGGGAAGGGACACCACTAGAGGGGTTCAGCCAGGGTCATGTCACAGAGGAGGACTCTGTCTGCTGTGAGCAGAATGGATATAGGAAGCCCAGCTCAGTAGCTGGTAGACCTCACTATGATTACTGGCCTTTCCCTGCAGGATCAGGAGAACCCAGATTCCTCACACAGACCACCAGGATTGAGCACCAGGAGCCCCCAAACCCGCCGAGCTTGCCAATCTGCTCTTGTTATCCTGACACCCCAAACAGTGACTCATGTACTAAGGCAGTCAACAGCTGATGCACTTGGGTTAAAATTATGCAGACCACATGCGATATTAAAAATCCAAGGAGCATATATTTCAAGCTCAGAGGATGCCAAACTGTAGCTATTTTATTTAAGGAATTATTTGGCTGGTGTGAAAGGATGTTTATCAAGATTTTATTCCCAGTGGGGGGGAAACAGGTACGTGAGGCTTGGTTGCTAAAAATAGGGGGATCCTCAGCCTGTTTTCATATGATAGGTCCTGAAACATTGTCCCCACCCCACTGCCTTTCCCACCCCACCTTAGGCTGAGGATCAGAGCAGACTCTCAGAGACCTGGCCAGAACTTTGCCTGGGAAAGGAACTCCTGCCACAGAGGCCCTGCCCCAGGGGACAATTGCATGCCTAGGGTCTCTGGAGTCCAAAATCTGGACTTGACTCTGGTTCCGGGCCCCTGTGTAACCTCGTGCTGGGAGCCAGGTCCAAGTGGCTGCTTCTGCCTGCCCCTAAAAGACAGGGACAGTGACGCCCACTGAGGGGCTGGTAAAAGCCTGGTGAAGCAGGCCCATGGGGCCAGGCTCTGTACTGTAAGCAGGAGCTGCTCATCTGGGGGCTCCCCTCTTGTGTGTGCAGGGGTTCAGGTGAGGGGGGCTCCCTGAGCCTGACTGCCTTTGGCCAGAGGCCAGAACTGAACCACAGGGAGGGAGAGGCATCCACGGACCGCAGAGTCCATAACGGGTCCATTTCACAGAGGGCACATCAGCCTGAGAGGCAGGGGTAAAGGGGGCCCACCTGAGGCCGGCCCTTCACGGCATCCCCCTCTGACCTCCTCCCAGGCCCTGGCAGCCCACACTCTCCATGCCACCTGTCTGCTTGGGCATCCCTTCCATTCAGTAAGCCACTCCCGCTTTCACTCATTCATTCATTCACTCATTCATTCATTCATGCATGCATTCATTCAGTCCTTCACTCATTAGTACTCAGCAACTGCTCTTGGACCACGTCAGGCCCTGGTCCAAGTCCTTAACTGTGGCGCCTGAGGCCAGAGAGTGGCCTGCACAGGCAGGAGGCCCAGGCCAGGGAGGGCTTCACCACCTGCCCCCAAAGCTGTCTGAGTCCTAGGACGAGCAAGGACCCCAGCTGGGCTGGGTGGGAACCTCACTCTCTTACGGAGTGGCCCAGGGTGGCTGGGATAGGACAGAGGGGTGTCTGGTCCCGGAGCCCCTCCTCTGGGGTGCCGCTCAGGGGCAGCCAGAGACTGGACAGACAGGCGTCGGGAGGCGGGGGAGGCTCCCTGGGCCCTGCCAGGGCAGGCTGAGCAGAAGGTCCTGCTGCACTAACTTCCCGCACGGCGTCCCCAGTCTTCCAAGGAGGAGAGGAGCACTCTTACCTTATTACCATGGGGAGTCCCAGGCAGCCGTATTCAGCTATGGAGACCTCAGGGTCAAGAGCTTTGGGGTTAGAAAGACAGGGGTTAAAATCTTTCAGCTCCGCTACTCACTAACTAGGCAGTCTTGAATGAGTGTCTTGGTTTTGTTCCTCTGAGCTGCCCTTTCCTCGGGTAAGACCTTTGTCATCTGCAGGACACTGGGCTGCCTCTCAGCTCAAGCCGCGCGGTCCCTTTGCCTGGTGCACCCTGCCGTAACCAGCCACCTGGCTCCCTTCCTGTCCCCCTCACAGATCCCTCCTCAGACAGGCCTTCCCTGACCGCCTGGCTGGAGAGGCTACCCTCCCCCCTCACCCACACACCCTGCTCATTTGTTTTCCCTCATTCCATGCATCACCCTGACATTATATGAGACATCTGGTTTCTTATCTGTCTTGCCCACCAGACTGGACCTTCCTTAGGGCAGTGCCCTCAGCTCCCTCTGAGTGTGTATGTGGGTGTTGGGGGGGCGGTGAGGCGGGGGGACAGAGCTAAGAGTGTCCTACTCTCCTCCCCGAGCTGGGAACCTACCCATTACCTTCACTTTTGGTGGAGGAGGGATCGGGGAAGGAAATTCACTCTGTGGAAGACCCTGAGTCCTGGCATCAATATTCTGAGATTGGTACCATTCCTAGACCTATTTAGCAGATGAAGAAATAAGGCTCAGAGAAGTAAAGAACTTGTCTGAGGTCACATGGCAGTGACGGATCTAGGATGCACACCCAAGCTGGCTGACTCTGAAGCCCTGGTTATTTTCTCTTGGGGAGTATTTGACAAGAGGTAACAAGATGACCAGAATACATGGCCAGCTGCCCACGGTGGAGACTTACAGAGAGCGCAGTTTCACTCTGATCTTTCTGCCATTTTGGCACTGTTTGAACTTTTATCTTTATTATAGCGACTATCTTTTGTATTGACAAGGTCCCAAAGAGAGATGTAAAGGACAGCGTGGCCCCCAGCAGTCTCCGTCTCCAGGCAGAGGGCAGGATGGCCTTCCACCTCCCTCCCTGCCCCCCATCTGGCGAGGACGGGGCCAATGTTGCCAGGAGAGCCTGGCAATAGTGGGGGATGAGAGCTGGTGGCAGATGGGTGGGCACAAGGCCTTTTCAAGGCAGCTGCCAGAGTAGGGGGCCTGCTTTGTTGGGTCTTTTCAGGAGCCGTGGCCACACACAAGGGGGGGCCGGGGATGCCCCTTTTCTTTGCTTTCTTCTTTTACACCTGCTCTGCCACCTGTTCCTCGAAGGCTCCCCAGCCCTTCGCCTTTTCTTCCTGCTAGCCCCACTGGGCTCTGCTTCCCTAGTCCCTGGGCCTCTTCCTGTTCCTGCTCCCCTTTCCAGTCCTCCAGAGAAACTCTTCAGGGCTCCCTGGCAGGCCAGATACCCACTCTCCTCTCTCCCCGCTAGCCTTCCCAGCATAGATTGGCTTCCAGGCCTTGCCTGAGCTCTTCCTCCCCCAGAGGGCCCTTCCTGCCTCTCTCCACGTGACAGGCCACTCAGAACACCTACGAAAACGGGGTCTTCAAATCTGGGGCTCACGTGGCTCTTACAAGAATTTTGAAAACTACATACAACGCACAAACATTTTTAATTGGCATCTAAATGTTTTTATTGCAAATGTAAACAGCTGCAAAGGATGTAATTTCTAGCACGCTGTACATTGAACAAGGGCTCTAAATAAAATCTCATCAAAACCTCGGAGCTGTAGATTCAGCTTCTTCATCTTTCAGAAAACTCCATCGTGCAAACCCAGTGGCAAAGCCAACCCTCTCGGCCAAACCATGAAGCCAGGTTGGCCTGACTTCTAGTCAGAAGACTATCTGAGTTTATTTTTCAATTAGGAAATGTGCTAATGGACATGTGAACCCTCTCTTCTAAATGTTATTTCCATTCTGAGACGGATAAGGCAGGTGACTCCTGGGTGGAGAGAGGCTTTGTGGCTTCTGTGTCCGACTACCACTACCTTGCTTCCCTGCCCTAAGGGTGCTCCCTCAGGAGCTAGACTCTTGCAAACTGCCTTCCCTTCGGTGCCCTGCAAGGCTCTTTTTTCCCCCAACCTTTTTATTGTGAAATATAAAACGGGGAGAGAACACATGGTGTGTGGTTAAAGCTCACATCAAAACTAAAATGTGCAGTTCTATAATTTATCAAAAAGCAAACACCTACGTCAGGAAATAGAACATTTCTAGCCCCTCAGAAGCCCTGGGCCCATCCTACTCGGTACCCCTCCCACCTGTTCAAAGGTGACCGCTCTCCTGATGGTCATTCCTTGCTTTCTCCACAGTTTTATCACTGTGTTGGGACATCAGATGAATGGAGTCATGTAGTAGGTACTCTCACAGAATATTATGCTGGTGAGTCACCCAGGTCGGCGTGTGCAGCTCTGCTTTGTCCATTCTCATTACTGTATGGTATTCCATTGTATGAGTATATCCCAGTTTACTGATCCATCCTACTGTTGGTGGACATGTGGGTTGTTCTCAGTTTGGTGCTATGTTGAAGAAAACTGCTCTGAGCCATCACAGGCTCTAGGTTTATGTAAATATGCATTTCTTTGGATGTTTATCTGGGAGAGGTTTGGCTGGATCATGGGAATAGATACATGTTGAACTATAGAAGATACTGCCAAATCCTTTTCCAAAGTGGTGTAGCACACCGTATTCCAATCAGCATTGTCTGCTCCACATCCTTGCTATTTCTTGGTATTGTTAAAATTTTTAATGGTAGCTAATCTGGCTGGGGTGCCCTGTTGTCTCATTGTGATTTTAATTTTTCATTTCTTTGTTGGTTGATGAGATTCAGTACCATTTTATAAATGTATTGTCATTGGAGCATTCTCTCTTTTTTTAAGATTTTATTTATTTATTTGACAAAGAGAGAAAGAGAGCATGAGCAGGGGATGCCGTAGAGGGAGAGTGAGAAGCAGGCCCCCCCGCTGAGCAGGGAGCCCAATTCGGGAGTTGATCCCAGGACCCTGGGATCATGACCTGAGCCGAAGGCAGACGCTTAATCCACTGAGCCACCCAGGTGCTCTAGTCATTGGAACATTCTTGTTGGGAAGTGCCTGTTCTTCCCCATCTTTATATTGAGTTGTTAGTCTTTTTTCATATCAACTTGTAGTTGTGTTTATTCTGGAAACAAGTAAGTCCTTTGTTGGTATATGTGGGCAATATAGCTTTTCCCACTTTGTACCTTCCTTTTTTATTGTCCTCTTTACTGTCTTTCAAAAAACTTTTAATGTAGTTATTTTATCAATCCTTTTTTATGGTCAGCACTTTGTGTGTCTTGTTTAAGAATCTTTCTACCACTCTGAGGTCATGAAGATATTCTCTTATGTTACTTTCCAGAAGTTTAATATTTTGCCTTTTAACATTTAGATCCACAGTCCCCCTAAAATTGATGCTGTGAATGGTGGGAGGTAGGAATCAAGTTTTATTTCTGCTCTATATAAATTTCCAATTGACCCAGCATTAGTCATTGAAAAGATCATCCTTCCCCCACTGCTTGGCAATGTCACATTTGTCATAAAACGTGTGTCCATATATGTCTGGCATCTCTCTTCTAGTCCCTTGATCTATTCATCTATCCTTGCAAAAAATACCACACTGACTTGCCTACCTAGCTTTATAATAGGTATTGTTATCCAGTAAAGCAAATCCTCCCACTTTGCTCTCCTTTTTCAAAAAATGGCTATCCTTCACCCTTTGTGTTTGCACATAGATTTTACAATCTGTTTTCCAAGTTATACTCAATCACTCAATCATACACACACACACACACATAGGCACACACCTGTGAAGATTGTGATTTGGGTTGTATGCATTGAATCTATAAATCAGTTTGCAGAGAATGGAATTCTGTAACATATTGAGTCCCGTCCATAAATATATGTCCCTCCATTTAGTTTGGCCTTCTTGGATTCCTCTCAATAATGTTTTATAGTTTTCTGAGTATTTTTAGGTGAACCAATTTTTTAAAAACTAGGAAGGGAGTGGAAGTGCAGACAACATTAGGATATGGCAAAATCATGAAGACAGCAACATTCCCAGAATGTTTTCTTTGTACCCCCAGCCAGCTTGGTATCCAAAGTACTTCGAGCTGTGCCTGTCTCTGGGCCCTGCCCCCATACCCACGGCCCATGCACACTCTGAAGCGGGCCCAACACCAAGGCCTTGTGAATATGGTTGGACTGAAATCTACCCGTCACACTCCCATCCCACAGTGTTCAACTCATTGCTAGAAAATTGATAATCCAATCCATGCCAACATGCCAAGAACAGATCAGGCAGGGTTTCAGCTCCCAGATAAAACTCTGTTCTTGAAAAGTAATTTATTGAATTCTCTCCCCTGAAAGAAGTTTTATACATGTTCAGTAGAGAACATTTAGAAATTGCCAGCAGGTAGACAAAAGGAAAAAGCACCACCCGTATTCCTATTACTCAAAGATAATCGCTGGTCATATTTTGATGCATTTTCTTTCATCTTGTTTCTATACACATTTTGTATTTTCTTATTTTGTTTTTACAAGATTGACATCATTCTGAGTTTACCATTCTGTGATCAGCCTTCCTTACTTAACATTAAAACACCAGCCTGCTCTCCTGGGACTCTATAAACTCTTTGGAAACATCACAGCCAGGAGCTCGGTAAGGTTCTGTTAGTGACGCCTAGTTACGAAACACTCCGCTATGGTAGGAGAGATTTGTGACTTTATGCTTGTATACATAGTGTGTAGTGAACATCTCTGGGCATTTATTAGCTGGTGTAAATGCCTCAGGCCTGTTAGCTCATTTATCCTCACAACCCTCTTAGGGAGTTTGTATTATTTACCTCATTTTACAGATATAGAACCTGAGGCACAGAGAGGTCACGTGACCAGCCCAAGGTCCCAGCCAGCGAGTGCCCAAGCTGGGGGTTACTGTTGGCTCTTGGAGACACTCACGCCTCCTCTCACTGGCTCCTTCCTTTTAATTGAAGGAGTCTCTTTTTTCTGCAAGTGAGGGGTCAGTGCGATGGAGGACCTAGCCGTAAGGTCCCCAGGAGGGGCCCACGTCCCTCATATCCAGCTATGTGACCTCCACAAATCTTTTACTCCTCTGAGCTTCCATTTCTTCATCGTGAAATGGGCAAAAAGGCCATGACAGGGAAATGGCTCTGTGACCTGGAAAGTGCCCTCAGTGTGGGGTATCCACAGAGCGTTCATCTGCATGAGCTCTGGGGGCTAGAGGAGAAAGGAGGCTCCCTCCCAGTCACTACCCCACGGGCCCAGGACCCAGCTCTTGCCACCTCACCTTGACTGACCAATTCTCTGGAACCAGATGGGGTGCGATGGGCAATCCTTGCTGGTGGCTCAGCGGGAGTGGCTGCTCATCCTGGGGCCCCCAGTGTCTGACACTAGGCCTGGCACAGAACAGGTGGCCCTGCAATGCTCGCGGGATGGAATTTTCAAGAGCCCTCCCGAGATGTCAGGGGTGGCAGAGCAAGCAGGAACTAGGAACTGTCGGGGAGAGGAGGGAGAGAAGAGGACATTGCTCTTTCTACACCTCTGTGGGCACTGATGCCCTCGCTCATGCAGGGTCCTTGTTTCCCCAGAGTTTGCCCTGTCACTGAGTCCGCATTGCTCTGAGACATAAAGGCAAGTAAGACATAAGTCACAGGGCGAGTAGGAGGGAGAATCAGGATTTGAACCCAGGTCTATGTGACCAAAGCCTGGGCTGCCAGCCGGGCCCCGTGCATCCGACTGTGGGGTTGAGATACACATAGGTTGGATATCACGATCCCACTCGAATCTCACCTGATCCCCACAACAAGCCTGCAACTCCGATTTATTTTTCTTGGCCATTTTACAGATGAGGAGCCTGAGGCCTGCCTGAGGCCCCTGAGGCCCCGAGCTGATCCTGGGCTTTTCAAGTCCCAGTCAGTGCCTGAGCTCTTCTGGGCACAGAACACAGGCATCTCTCCTCGAGCTGCACAGGACAGAAACCTCGAAGCAAAAGCCAGGCCACAGTGAGAAGGTTCCAGCATGGGCAGGGGTGGTTTGTGGATCCCTAAATAGAAGCATAGTCCCTCAGCACAGAAAGCAGACAGAGGCCCCAGCCCTTCTCCTGGGGCAATAGTGGTGGTTCCTGAAGCTAAAGAGCCACTCTGTGCCAGGCTCCCTGCCAGGCGCTGAGGCAACAGAAGGGCCATTTGGCCTCATTTACTTTTCCTATTAACCAGGGACACAGACCCTGCCACTCTTCTCGTTTTTCAGGGGAAGAAACAGAAGCTCAGTGAAGAAAGTCTCTTGCCAGAGGCCACATGGCCAAGGAAGGGTAGAGAGGAGGTTTTGAACCCAAGCCATCTAGCCCCAGGGCCCAAAACCATAGCCGGCTGCACCTGCTGGGGCCCCCTGGCTTACATTCTTCCCCCAACTCATCTTGTCCCACTGAGGTCTGCCTCTGTTCTCGGGCCTTGTAATGGTGTCACCAAGCTCCTGGCAATGCCCTGAGAAATGCCACTGAATCTTGCTTTATGCCACACAAGCATTTGGGAGGAAAGGTTGCTTTACACTGGATCTTATTCTACACATGAGCCTGTTCTACCCTCAGGCAGCTGGGAAGAGGAGGAACCTGAGGCTCAGAGTGGGCACGTGATATGCTGAGGGACCCTTAGCTGGGCAGTAGCAGGCTGGGTAGGCACCTAAGCTGGGGCCCAGAGCGGGAGTCTCCCCTCTGCAGCATCCCCTGCCGGAGCTGGAGGAAGCCCTGTGTCTGCCCGCCACCCACCCCCACCTTCCCACAGCCCACCTGAACCCATCAGTGGTGCAGGGTGCCCTGCCCTCTGAACAGACAGGACCCAGCACATTAAGGTGTGGTTTAGGAGGACACATATGTCCCACGACCCCACTCTGCTTCAAAGCCTTGCCAACCTGAGCTCCCCAGCTCAGGTTCCTGCTGCCACTCACACAGCCCTGGGGCCTCTGTGACTCCTTTGATGCTTTGGGCCAGAGCAGGGCTGGCTGAGGGCAATGGAGACTGCCAGAAAGACCACAGGACAACAGGCATCCAAGCGTCCCGGTGCACTAGGTGAGACCCGCTCCTCGTATCAACCCCAGGTTGGCACAACCCCCCGGCCCCGGCCCGGCCCAGAGGAGCTGCCCCAAGACATGGAGACACTGCAGTGTTCAGGGCCAAGAGGGGCAGCTTCCCCCACTAGGCCCACCTGAGTCCCCTACTCTAGGAAAATGTGCCTCTTTGCTGAGCAACTGACCTCAGGAATAACAAAAATCAGTAATGAATAATAATGATGGCTTACTTTTATTGAGTATTTACCACATGCCAGGCACTGTTCTAAGCTTTGATATGTAAGGATTTAATCCTCAAAACAATCTTATAAGGCTAGTACTATTAGCCCATTTTATGCACCGGTAAAGTGAGGCACAGACAAGTTGAATAAGATGCTCAAGGTCACACAACTAGATAAGAGGGAAGCCAGACAATGAACCCAGCACCCTGATTCCAGGGCCTGAACTCTTGGCCAACACCTCATGATCTGTAAGTGAGACCCAGTTCTTGCCCCTGGGATTGTCCGTCTATTCATTCGTTAAACATTTATTGAGCACCTATTCTGTGCTAAGGACATTCCAAAGACAATCTCACCGAAAGCTTGTATCACCTATTAGGTTGGCATTATTACCATCCCCACTTTAGAGATCAGGCAACTGATGTTCAGAGAGGTTCAGTAACTACAAAGACACACAGCCAGGCACCTGGGTGGCTCAGTTGGTTAAGTGTCTGCCTTTGGCTCAGGTCATGATCCCAGGGTCCTGGGATTGAGTCCCACATCAGGCTCCCTGCTTGGCGGGTAGTCTGCTTCTCCCTCTGCCTCTCATCCCTGCTTGTGCTCTCTCTCTCTCTAAAATATATAAAGAAAATCTTAAAAAAAAAAAAATACAAAGACACACAGCCAACAAGATGGGAGGATCAGTGAAACTAGAGGATGCATAGGCCAGGAGGCAGTGGGCCTCGTGTGCCCGGACAGGTCTGGCCGGCTTGCAGATGATCTCTCCATTTTACAGAGAAGGAGGTAAAACTTCAGAGGGATGAAATGACCTGCCTAGAGTTACCCAGGCAGGAAGAAACAGAACCAGGACTAGAACCCAGCCCACTCTGGCCCCATCTGGACCCTCTCTGCAGTGGAAAGGGTTTGGGGCAGAGAAGGGCTGCAACCAGCTTGTGGGCCTGCAGGGGTGAGTCTAGGAGTGGGAGAGCAGAGACAGACGAGCCCTTCCCAAGCTCACCTATCCTGACCATTTACTATATGCCAGGCCACTTTGATGGACACATCTACTCTTCTAAATATCCTATGAAATGTGGGCTCTTAGCAGCTCCATTTTACAGATGCAGAAACTGAGGCACAGAGAGGAGATGTAGCCTGTCCAAGGTTGCCCAGGTAGTAAGTAGCCAACCTAGGATCTGAACCTAGACTCTTAAGCCCTTTACAATCCATTATTCCAGTTTTTCTTTGAAAGTCCACATTCCCCTGGGTGGGTTCTCCACAGCTCCAGGAAGTCAGCAGGGAGCGGTGAGCTCTCCCAGGGTCAGACCAGGGCTGGGCACTGGACTCTGAAAATGGGTCAGCACAGGCCAGCCTGCAGGTTGCTCTTCTTAGGATGGGCTGGGCTCTGCAAACTCTCGGCTACCTGAGGGGCTAAGAGGAGGGGCCCATAGACTCTGAGGTCAGAGCGGGCTGGGTCCCCATCCTGGGTGTGAGGCCTGGGCAAATCACTTCACCTCTCTGAGCTTCCCAGCAGGCCCCATAGAATGGAGATGAAGATTTTAAAAAGCGACCCATACGAATGCTGGGATGCAACACCTTGCCCCTTATCTCCCTTCCTAACTCATAGGGTTGTCGTGAGGATTACATAAATCAGCCTAGTATGTTCAGTCAGACTGCTCTATGCCTGTGTGCTGGTGGTTAAGCTACGTACATTCTATGGGCTTCGGCTTCCCCCTCCGTAAAATGGGCCCATTAATAGTACCACTGCCTAGGGCTATTGTGAGCTTAATACATCTAAAGGACCTAGGACAGCATCTGGCACTCTGAATGTTAGCTTTGTCTGTGTCATAATCAGCACTGTAAGTGCATGGTAAGTGCAAGCTATTGGAATCATAAATTAATTTCCCTTCAGCCACTGCCTCGCTCGTGTGACCTACCCAGAATGATCATGTGTTTCGGAGTGTCTGAGCTCTGTCCCTGTGTCATGAGAAAACTGAGTTCCAGGCACCTATGCCCCCTGCCTCTCACAGAGCTGCCTCTGCCGGATTCCAGGAAACGGCCAGCCCTTGCTCTTTTCTGACGGCCAGCATGGGAGCCATCCATCAGAACGTTGCTGATGTGTCTTCAGGCAAAGTCAGGAGGAAGGTTCTGCCCATCAGCCTTCCCACACGCCAGGGAAGAGCTCCCCTTTGGCACCTGCTCCAGCACCAAGTGTGTGTCTGCAAGGGAACAGGACAACTAAAGCATGGGATGAGCCTCTTTCCCTTTTTGCCTTGGCTGCCGGGTAATGCGCAGTCGATTCCGTTCCACACAAGCATGATTGGTTCGCCGAGTGGCTTCACCGCTCTGAGCCTGTTTCCTCCTCTGTAAAAAGAGAGGACAGAGAACCCTCTGAGTTCTGCCTCCTCCTGGTTGTGTGAACTGGGCAGTTCCTTCCTCTCTCCTTGCTTCCAGTTTCCTCTCCTGCAAGGTGGGAACTGTGTCAATGACCACACTGTTAGATTTCGAGGAGGCTCACTCCCAGGGCACAGCCTGGTGCCCGCTCCCCGGTTGGCGCTTTGTAACCAGGAACTAAAAAATGTTGCTGTTGTGGGTGAAGACCTGCTGGGGCTGGGAATTGAGGGTTTGATAGGCGGAGTTTACTGAAAGGTAGAGCCTTCCTGTAGCAATTTAAAACACCCAGCTTTGTGGTTTGATTGCAACCTGGATTCTGTGTTCTTGAGTGAATTGCGGGGAGGAGTGTAGGCAAATACCCTTCGGTTCCCTGGAAGAAGGGGTCTTTTCACACATCCTGCCCCCGAGCTCAGTGCGTGCCCTTTTTACGAGGTGCACCTGACTGCCTGCTATTGCATGGGGCAGCACGTGCCAGGGCGTGCCCTGTGGGAGTAATGCCAGTAAACCTGGCCAGGGCCTCCCCTCTATACCCACCGCCCTGGGAGGCCGTGCCAACACTGCACAACCAAGAGAGTCGGCCCCCCCCAGGGGCCCCTGCAACCCAAGCACGGGCCCTGGTACTAAAGGAGGGCAGCACGGTCTGTGGGGTTCTGGGTGTGGTTAAGGGAAAGGGTGGGGGGGCGTAGAATTCAAAGGCGGGAGAGGTTATGACCAGAGGCTGCTGCCCAGGTCCGAGGATGCTTCCCCTGTCCCCTGCTTCTGTTTGCACACCCCCTGTGCCAGGGATCTCTCTCTCCCAAAGCCTCCTTCCCCACCTCTGTGGACCAGCTTTGCCTCGCTTCTCAGGTATGGTGCCCAAAGCATCGTCTCCTCGAATGGCTGGAGCAGCAAGCCCCTGCTTTGTTTTAGAGACTATACTTCTGGGAAGGTGACCCCTATTCTGTTTGTTTGTTTCTCCCCACCCATATCACTAGTGATCACACCAGAATCCAAGGCTACTATCAACTAATTCTCATTCCTTCACAGCTCTTTCCTACCCATCCTCCCTCCTGCCCTTCTCTTCTTCCATTTCTTTTTCCAGTTCAGAGCAATGCATCTCTGCAATCAGTTTATTCAAAGGTGTACTGACCATCTGTGTACACCAGTCCTGCTCTGAGCACTGGAGATTTATAAATGAATACGACCCGGGTCCTGCCCACAGGAGGCTTAGCATCTGCCAGTGGAGTGAATGGAAGGGTAACAGCTATGGCACCTACCCTGAGGGTATAACTGAGGGACAGGACAAAGTGCAGACGTACCTCAGAGGGGTGAGCAATGACCATACATGCACAAATATAAGGCAACCCAAGGAAAGGTTAAGAGCAATCCCTTTTCTTCCAATGAGAAGATGCACAATAAAGTTGAATAATATAAACTTTAAAGGGTGGAGATAAAATAGACATCTACTTACAATATTTATTTCTTTAGCGAGACATACAGATTTTAAATAATTTTTACATAAAACATTAATTTGGAAAGACTGCCTTTGTCCACGCTCAAATTTCAAGAAACTGTTTGGCTCAAACTCTTCATGTGTGGCTTTGATGCCAGTGTCCCCATCATCTGGTGTGTGTTGGAGGGTGCTTTTTCAGTTTCCACAGCAGATCTTTTTTTTCTTTTTAAGATTTTATTTATTTATTTGAGGGAGAGACAGAGAGAGAGCGCATGAGCAGGGGGGAGGGGCAGAGGGAGAGGGAGAAGCAGGCTTCCCGCTGAGCAGGGAGCCCTTTGTAGGGCTCCAGCCCAGGACCCCGGGATCATGACCTGAGCCGAAGGCAGACGCTTAACCGACTGAGCCACCCAGGCACCCCTCCGCAGCGGATGTTATTCACAGGGACCAAGAGGCTAACACACGGCCCTTTTCGATATATGTGTCAGTTGGCCACCGAACAGTGTCCCCTCCACAGGCACCATCTGCATAACACTGGGGCAGTTGAGGCTTTATTTGCTGCAGATGTGCATTGTGGTCTGCACAGCACAGCCACTTACTTGGATGCTCTGAAAGTGATCTTTAAACCGTCTGTTTGTACCAACCTCCCTTGCAGTCACCCTTTGTGACCCTCTCTTTGTGACCCTTGTAGTCACAAAGTCCCATTTGCACCACATTGCTTTGCATGAGGAAAATTTCCTTGGCTTCTTAGGTGATAATTCTGACCTGTATATGCATCCCAAACTCATATGGATTGAAGGTGTTTTGAACCAATGTACCTTTCTCGAACAGGACTTGTGTTTAAAAATTAAGTAACTGAGAGAGCACCTGTAATAATGAGAAATCAGTAACTCAAATACAAGGCAACCTTATGTGCAGATGTACATGAGTCAGGGTGGGTGGGGTATAGAGAAGCCTTCCCAGAGGTGGAGGCTTTGAGCTAACCTTGAAGAATGAGAACCCTCTGAGATGCGTCAGGAATCCTAGGCAGAAGGCACTGGAGAAACAGAGCTGGCGGTTCTGTCCTAGATATCCCTCTTTCATTCACATAGCTCCAGGCCAGCTTTGCCCCTTACCAGCTGGGACATCTTGGGCACCTCTTTTCCGTTCCCTGACCCTCAGTTTCCCTATCTGTGAAGTGGGAGTAATAACACATATTTCATAAAGGATACAAGAGCATGGAAAGTAGAGTTGGAAAAAAAAAAACTGGTTGAGAACTGGGTCTTCTCGGGTAAGTCATTGCACCTTCTGAGCCTCAGTGTTCTAATCTGCAAAACAGAGCCCTGTGAAGGCAGGAACTAGCAGGCTTCACTTCCCATTGAGTTTGGTCTGGGTTCTTGTACAGGAAAGAGCTGCTCAGAATACCTGTGGGGTGAATGAGGAATACCTGTTACTCCCTCTGCCAGGAATATGCTCCCCAGCTCTTCCCATGGCTGATTCCTTGTTGTTTCTTCAGATGGAGCTGGCATGGCCCCAGGTTCTCCCTGAGCCCCCCAAAGTTACTATAACAGTTATCTTATTTTCTTGTTGGCTTTGATCATTATATTGTGTGATCTAAATTGCTTGTTATTTTGGGGCGCCTCGGTGGCTCAGTCTCTTGAGCTTCTGACTCTTGATTTCGCCTCAGGTCATGATCTCTGGGTTCTGAGATGGAGCCCCGTTTGGGCTCCCGCTCAGCGGGGATTCCCCTTGAGATTCTCACCCTCTCCCTCTGCCCCTCCCCCTGCTCGCCCTCTCCCTGCTCACTCTCAAAATAATAAACCTTAAAAAAAACAAAACTCTAAAAATAAAATTAAATTAAAAATAAAAATAATAGGGGCGCCTGGGTGGCTCAGTCGTTAAGCGTCTGCCTTCGGCTCAGGTCATGGTCCCAGGGTCCTGGGATCGAGCCCCGCATCGGGCTCCCTGCTCGGTGGGAAGCCTGCTTCTCCCTCTGCCACTCCCCCTGCTTGTGTTCCCTCTCTCGCTGTGTCTCTCTCTTCAAATAAATAAAATCTTTAAAAATAAAATAAAATAAAAAATAAAAATAAAGTGCTTGTTATTTGTTTTCACCGCTTACATGCCTTGTCTCTACCTACAGTGTCCAGCACAGTGGCTGGCATGCGCTTCATAAATATTCGAATATGTTCCCTCCTCCCAACCTTTGGCTACTGCCTAGGTTTCTATTTGTAGGTCCGTGAGCACACCCCCACCACGGTCACCCCGCCCTTTACACTGCCGTAGGCGACCTTCTGCCTGCGTGTACATCCCCCCCCCCCCCCCCCACTCCGCACCCCTCATTAGTGCGCCGTCAGGGTGAGGGCTTGGCCCCCTGGGGCCCAGCGCCTGCAAGAGGGCCTGGCACACACTAGGCCTTAGCGAAGTGTTGGAAGGAATGAATGAAAGGCCTGGCACGCCGAGGACACCCAACCGGCGGCACGTCCTCCCGCCCCGGGCGCGGGAGCGGCGAGAGCGGGAGACTCGGCGGTTCTGCCCCCGCCGCCCGGTCCAAACTTTCAAAAGATGCGGCGGCCGCCGCCCCGCCTGTCCCTGCGCGGTTGGAGGCGGCGGGAGGCGGAGGCGGAGGCGGAGCCGGCGGGCTTGGGCCGGTTGGCTCCGCCTCCTCCTCCGGCTGCCGCCGCCTCCCTCCAGGCGCCCGCCCCAGCTGCCGCCCGCCGGCTCGCCCGTGCAGCCGCGATGCCCCGGGGCCCGACCCTGGCCCGGGTCCCCGGCCCACCGCGTTATTAGCCTCCGTGCAGCCGGAGCGCGCCGCCGCCAACGCCGCGCCCCGACGCAGCGATGGGCAACACCGTGCACAGGACCCTGCCAGGTACGCCGGGGAGCCCTGCCCGGGAGGCGGGCGCTGGGGTTCTCCTCTCCCCAGGGGACCCGCTGGGTGACTTCCGGAGAGCCACCCCACCCCCTTGGAGCCCTCGGCGGCAGCGGGCTGGAGTCTTCGGTGCCTCCTGGACCCCGGCTCCGCGCGCGCCCCTGGGCTGGGCTTTGCGCTCCGGGAGGACGGGTACCGCGTCCTGGTTACCTTGGGGACCCCAGTCCTCGTTCTCCCTGCTTGGCCAGATGCGCGAAGGGGCCGCTGGGGCGCTGCCGCTCGCCCCCTCGCCTTTGTTTCAGCCCGAGGGCGCTGAGGAGGGAGCCCGGGGCGCCCTGGGGGAGTGACAGGAGTCGGGCTCCCCAGGGCTTCCGACGGCCAGAACCACCCGTTGTGCCGAGACTGCAGCTGCTGAAAGTGGGGGGCGCTTGCAGGGGTACCCCAATTTCCAGCCGCCAGCGCCCCCGCGGCACATGCTGCCTTGGTTTGGCCATGTTCCCACGCGCACCCCGGCTGCGCCCCCCTCTGGTGTCCGCTCAACTGGGGGCTTTCTAGTCCCTCGGAGTCACTGCTGCAGAACGCATCGCCCCCTAGTTAACATCACCTTAGAATTTCCGGGGCTAGAGTAAGGGGATGGGGGTGAGGTGGGAAGGTGGGAGTGGGGGGCAGAGGAGGACTTACTAGAGAATACCTGGTGATTTGGGTGACAGATCACTGCACTGGGGGCTCTGTGTCAGGCATTTTGCATACCCCAGGGCCAGGGCGGCATGCAAAGCAGCTTTTCGTGGTAAAGATGTTTATCCCAATTTTACAAATAAAGAAATTGAGGCTCGGAGGAGAAGAAATGACTCACCCAAGGTCATACTGCTAATAGGAGGTGAGTCTGGGTTGGGCCCCCTGTCTGCCTGCGCAGTCGTCCCCCACACCCCAAGTCTTTAGAAAAAGTCTTTATCTTGGCTTAAGGCTGGGCATTGGTAGCATCTTGTAGGCAGAAAGTGAGAGATGTGTGTATTTTTAAAGTACCAAGGCCCAGCTCAGTGGGGAAGCAAGTCGGCTGCAGTGCAGATTTAGTGTGAGGTTTTAGGAGAGAGACCTATCACTGGTCTGTGCTCTAACACTCCCATATAGTCCCCCCTTCTAGGCTTTATATCAAAAAATCATTGTTTCTTCCTCTGGAGGGTCTTAAAATGGATGATGCTGTGCCCGGGATTCCCAAGGCTGGGCTATGCAAGAGGAGCAACTCCTAGTTTATAAGCTTCTGGGCAGCTTTAGGGCCACTGCATTCAAAACCCCCATATTCTCAGACAGGTAAAGTCACCAGGAGAGGGTCATCAGCTAGTCAGAGGGAGAGGTGGGATCTGAACCCAGGTCCACTTATGGGCCAGTGGCCTCCACCTCTTATGAGCAGAGATATTGACTGGGTGGGGATGGAAGGACCCACCCACCCGGTCTGGAGGTGTCCAGGGCTGTTGGCAAATATGGCAGCAGATATTCTCCCAGCCACAGACACCTGGCTGCAGCATGGGCCCCTTTGTAGGATTTCTTAATTAAAAATATTTATGCTGTTCTAGTAAAAAAGCCATTCTGCCACCTGTGGGTCGGCCGTAGGGTGGATGAAGGGACAGACACAGCCAGGCAGGCTAAAAATAGCTGGAGATTTCTATATTGTCCATCCCACAGGGCTCTTCCTCTGTGGACTGGGCCACCTGGGCTAGGAGCCGAGGGTTAAGGTTGTTACCCACTGCAGTAACTAAGTGTGAAAAATTAAAATTCTCCACTGGAGCTGAAGCTTGACCTGAGTTTGAGGAAGGGGACAGAGCTGGAGTTCCTGAGACACATCAGGTTGCTGTGCTGAGAATATGAAGGGCCGTTTATTGTTTTCCCACCTGTGTGTAATTAGTTTCTCACACACACTCTGCCGTTTCTTACAACTCTGTGATCAGTACGTGATGCTTCCCACACTTGAAATATCCTTCCTTGTCTAGTCCATTTCTTAAAATTCAGCTTAGTTGTCACCTCCTCCAGGAAGCCTTCCTTGACCACCCACACCAATCCCACCCTTTGCTCTGCTACCTAGATACCTTCTTAAGGCTCGGCTTGTTCATCTGACCACATTGCATTGTCGTTACCCCTGTCCAGAACTTGCCTCAGGGCTGCCTGAGGACAGAAACCGTGTCTCAATTATCTTGTATCCCTGGTTGCCCAACCCAGAGCCTAGTGGCTGGCAGGGGCTCAAAAACCAGTCGTAGAGCTCACATGTTGCCTGCATCTTAGGCTGAAAGAACACTTGGCTCAGTCTTGCCCTGTAGAAATCCTTGTGCTTTCATTCTCAGGAAAAGGACACATGCGTGGGGTTCCTTCTATGGGACTTGAAATAGAGAGCTGGCATTTGCTGAGCACCTGGATTCCATGCCAGGCTTCCTGCATATGTGGCTTCATTTACATGCCAAGCATGCTTCTCCTTAAGGCTCCCGCACTTGCTGATCCTTCTGCCTGGAGCATTCTTCCCCCAGACCTCCACATGGTTTCCCCCTCGCTTCCTTTAGCTCTCTGCTCCAGTGCGGGTCCTGCCATCACCCCTGCCCCCGGCATGCCCCACCTGCTCTCCCCCACTTGGTGTTTCTCCTTAGCATGATCACCATGTGCCACACGATATGTGTAGTTAGCTGTTTAATCACCTGTCTCCCCAGGGAGGATTTTGTCTTTTTATTCACTGCTGTATATTCTGCACCCGGAGCAGTGGCTAGTACACAGATGTTCAGTAAATATTTGTTGAATGAATGAATGAATTTAATGCTTTGCAACAGCCCTGCAAGGTAGGGATCATCATCTCCATTTACAGATAAGGAAACCAAGGCTCAGAGAGATAAAATGACTCATTCCAGCTCACATGGCTCATCCAGTTGGTAGAACCAGGATTGGAATCCAGGTTGATTTAGCTCCAAAGTTCTACATTCTTCCTCCGACATGCAGTATCCTCCCAATCCATGGTTCAGACAACATGCGTTGGGTGCCCCAAAGTAAATATGTCATGTTATTGTGTGCAATAATGACATGTCAAAGAAAGGGAGGGTCCTTTATGATTGATGTGGGAAGTCCCTTGGCAGTCTTCACAAAGGGCATCAGCAAATTCAGACGAATGCCCTATAAAGAGAAGTGTCCAGGAGCCAGCAAGGAAACTCACATTTGCCACGCTCCTACTGTGTGCGTTACCCATTCTCTTTCTAGTTGCAGTTCAATACTGCAAAGTAAGGTGCCATTCTTCTCCATTTTATGGATGAGGAGAATGAGGCACAGAGAGGTTAAAACACTTGACCCAACTCACACAGGTAGGCACTAGCAAAGCTGGGTTTAGAAGACCCTGGTCTGTCTTATTCCTAATACCACATGGTCCTTTTCTCTGGGCCCCGTTTCCCTTAATCTGGGGTTTGTAAGGAAAAAAATAAAAGTGTAAACAAGCGGGGCTGGGAGAGGTTGGAATTCCAGGGCAGCGGGGCTCTTGCCCGTTCTCTCACCAGCACATTGCCACCCTTCCCTCAGCGCGCCTCTCGGGCTCACCCACAGTTCTGGTTGGAGAAGAGACAATTCAAACTGCCAGTTGGGTTTAATCATCAAGTTGGTCCATGCTTGACCAAGTCAATGGCCCTTTTTAGTGTTAGTTCAATAGTCAGGCATCCTGGAGCTTGGAGTGAGGGAAGTATGCTGACCTTGGTCTGTGCCAAGCTCTGAGTCAGGGGCTTTACCCATGTTATCTATTTTAAATCCTTGTAACAACCCTTTAGAGGGGCTATATTTAGCCCCATTTTCCAGGCAGGCAACATCTGTCCTTAGGGGCCGTGTGCCCAGGCTGGAGTGACTCCGGGGTCTGTCCTGCCCTACGTTTTCCTGAGTGTGCACCTTCATTCATTTAACGGACATCTTGTGGGCACCTGTCGTGTGCCAGGCCCTGGGGGTTCAGCTGTGAATGGGATGGAAGCCACCGGAGGCCCCCGTGGAGCTGGCCCCTAGTGGAAGAGGAATAGGGTGCAGGAATAGAATAGGACAGGTAGCTGGTTAGGTGGTTAAGTGCGGCTGCCCTGTGCCTCAGAGAGGGAGGGGTAGGGGCCCAGGGCCCCAAACAAGGCCTGGACACCAGACCAACTGGTCTGTCTACTGTGGGTCATGCGTGACCAACTTTTAAAAAAAATCCTTAATGACATAGAATAGAATAAAAAAATATACGGTGCACTGAGGTCGTAAGGAGAATTTTTGCTTCATAGACTTTGTGTCGGTTGTGTGTGCATGTGTGTGCGTTGGACTCCGTGGGCCCCAGCGATGAAGAGTTGTGGTGGGACCACTCGCTGGTCCACAGCAGCGGGAGGTCTGGTGTTTGGGTCTAGAACACGGATCCTGGAGTCCAGTTGCCCGGCTTCAAATCTCAGCTCAGCCATTGCTCAATAGAGTGACTCTGGGCAAGGTACTTACCTCTGTGTGCCTCAGTTTCCTCACTGTGAAGTGGGGATGATAGGGGGAGCTCCCTGGTGGTTGGGGTGGCAAGAATTAAGTGGAATAGGGCAGGTAAACTTAGCACAATGGCTGGGGCTTTCATGGTCATGGTTATTGTTGCCGCTGTGGAAAGAGAGGACTTGAACCTACCCCTGGGGTCCCGGGGTCCCTGGATGGGGACGGATGAGAGGTGCCTTTCACTTCCTGCCTTGAAAGCCCAGTCCCAGGTGATCATGAGCCTTGAGCCCAGGACTGGATTGGGAGGCATCCCTTTCATGTGTCCCAACAGCTGCAATTCCCAAGGCTTCTCCAGCTTTGTCTGGGACACCAGATTTCTGATGAGAAGACTCTTCTTAGCACGTTGCATTTTGCCATTTCCATTTGTTCACCAGACCTCCAGGCTGGGCTCTGTGCTGAGCCTGGGGTCACAGCCTGGGCTTAGGGACTCAAGGTCTAGTGGGAAAGACCAACAAGGACAGGGCAGTTACCGTAAGTGGGGGCCCTTGAGAGCCCAGAAAAGGATGCAGGAAGGCTTCCTGGAGGAGGTGCTGTCTGGTGAGACCAGAAAGCAGATAAGTTAGCCAAGAGAGAAAAGCTGTTCAGGACAGAGGGGCTAGATGTGCAGAGGCCTGAGTGGAGGGAGAACAGGGCACATACGTGGGGAGCTGTGGCGTTCTGGGGGTCCCAGTGCAAGTGGAGGTGATCCATGGGGTTCGAGCGGTGGGCAGAGGCCAAGTCAGAGGAGGGGATGGTTTCTTGCAGGCCAGCCTGCAGTCAGGAGGCTTAGATTTCTTAGCTGCCGCGCTCCCTGCTGGGCTGATGGGCCGAGGTTGCCAGCAGGGGCGTAGCATTTTCACCGGGCTTGGCCATAAGCACGGTCTAATCTTCCCCGGTTTAATCTTCCCCACTGACAAGAAGAGTCAGCTCTGCCCTCTTTTGGACCAAAGGGCTTTCTGTACTTCGCGGTGCTCTGTGAGGGCTTAAAATAGAAGCCCAGAAGCCAGGTGTGCGCTTCAAGCGGGGAGGGAAAAGGAAGGAGACCTGGGTACAGCCCTGTAGGTAGTAGGCGCTCACCTGGCCTACAGTAGAGCGCTCAGAGCTTCTGCATGCTTGCCGCATACCGGGCCCTTTGTCTCGTTCGTCCTCTTTAAACCGTCAGGATCAGCCTTCCAGTAGTCTCCCATTCCACAGATAAGGAAACTGAGCTCACAGGGGAAAGGAGACGTGCCCTGAGACAGGCAGCCAGGAAATGGCAGAGTGGAATCTGACCCCAGGCCTAGCCAGCTTCAAAGCTCCTTCTCCTCCATCGCCAAAGGGCACGGCGCCCTGTGGCCTCTTGGGGCTACTGCCCCTTGTCCTCATCCTGAGCCCCAGCTCTCAACATGTCCTGCCTGCAGGTGCATCTTCCCACCTTCTCTGTCCTGGGAAGATGAATCACTTCTGTCCACAGCAGCCAGAATGAAGCTGCCCATAGGAAAGGTTCATCCCTCACCCCTCCCGACCTCACCCCAGGCCTGTAGACTTTGAAACTCAAAAGGTAGAGGTGGCCTCTGGGAATCCTGCCCTGGAGAAGGGTGAACTTGAACTCTGTACCCCTTCCTCCTGCGTCTCTCGGGCTCAGGCTCCTGATGTTTCTGCCTGGTGAACACTGGCCAGCTACTCACAGGGCCCTGGGCGCCCAGAGGGCCAGCCAGTGGCCACCATCTGTCAGCGAGGGCACGGGGCTCGGGTGAGAGCCCTTTGTTGTCCACACCCAGGCTTTACCGCAGGTGAGGAGCGTCCTGGCCCCCTGCCGTGCTCTCATTGTTGGCAGAGCTGGGAACAGCACAGGCTGTGGCCCTTCATGGCTGCGTCTTGGTCCTGCCCCTTAGCCGGACAAGCAACTCGACCTGTCTGTGCTCAGTTCTCCCTTCTGCAGACAGAGGATGATGATGTTACTTCGCAGGCATGCGGAGCGTCTGACAGATAGTAAGGGCTCACACGGGGTGCCTGTTATGATTATGAATTTACTGGGGAAGCAGCCCCTGCTCTGCGCTGAGCCCTGTGCTCCTGAGGGAGACAGACCCAGAGAAGAACCACTAACTTGTGTCCCGCAGCCGGTCTGTGCCAGCCACTATTCTGAGCAGGTCCCCGCATTTGACCCTCAGGACAAGCCTCAGGAGACAGCTACTGTTGTTACTCCCTTTTGACTGCTGAGAGAACAGAGAGGCACAGAGAGGGAAAATAACTTGCCCAAGGGCACACAGCTCTGGTAGCAACACGATTGCTGCTAGAAGGAGAGGATGTCAGTCTGGGGAGGATGCCTGCCGAGTCAGGGTGGGAGGTCAGGTGGGCACTGTTCACATTGGCACTGGAAGCCTTCGTGGTATTAAGCAGAAATCTGTAAGTGTCCTGGCAGATTCGGTTTTGGTTGTTTACCTACTTCTTTAGGTGTCTGTCTCACATCCTGTGTCTGGGCATGGCAGGGTGGGGACGGTCTCCAAGTGGTCTAGGGGCTCACTGAGGGGACCCCAGCTGATAGTCCCCGAAGCCTGATGTGTAGATCTCCAACCCCCTTTCAAAGCAGCTCAGGGGATAGCTGATGTCTTGAGGGCTTTCTAGACAGCAAAGCGAGGCCCATGTCATCCCCAGGGGAGCAGAGAATCCCTAGCAATATGGCCTGAGAGCTCTCTGCAGATCCCGACGGTCAGAGAGCAGACCTGATGGGGAAGGGCACCGTGGACCAAACACAGACATGACCAGTGCAGGGCCATCACGTGGAGGCGGATTTCAGCTCAAAGGAAGAACTTTCTAACTGTTGAAGCAGTCTGCAGGTGGAACGAGGGCGTGAGGAGGAAGTGCCCTTAGCTGGAGTGGCACTGGTGTTTAGCCCGACTGGGACTTGATATGGACATCATAGCGGCAACTGAGGATCAGATGGGTCCGGGATGAATTGTTCATTAAAGTGCTTTTTGACCCTGGGGTCTTAAGGGAATGCTCTCCGGTGTTCATCTGCTGAACACCTACAGGCCCCTTCACAGTCTTTCATTTATAACATCCTCCTGCCAGTTCTTCAAGTTGGAAGCTCTTCGGCCCATTTTAGAGCTCAGGCACTGAGGCACAGAAAGATGCAGCCACCTGCCCTCACCAGGGTCCAGGACAGTCATCCTTGGACATCAGTCCCAGCTCACCCTTGTCCCTTTTTTCTCTCTTCTTTTTTTTTAAGATTTTATTTATTTGACAGAGAGAGACACAGTGAGAGAGGGAACACAAGCAGGGGGAGTGGGAGAGGGAGAAGCAGGCTTCCCGCTGAGCAGGGAGCCCACCGTGGGGCTCGATCCCAGGACCCTGGGATCATGACCTGAGCCGAAGGCAGCCGCTTAACAGACTGAGGCACCCAGGCGCCCCTCTCTCTTTATTCTTATTACTGGCACTCAGCAGGGTGCCCACAGCTCTTCACAAGTGTATTCTGTTTATATCCTCAACAATACGCATTGTTTATATTACAATTCTATCCCTTGGGCACGTGTTTTCTTTCCTTTTCCCCCCAAGGATGATGGATTTAAGAGATGGGTGGGCACACGCATACCCTGCATCTCCCAAGCCGGGTCTGCTTGGTAACTTTCCACTCCACAGAAGAACTTCCCTTCCCCTCAAGGTTCGGGGCAATTCAAGGTCAGGAGACGGGACAGCGGAATTTCCCTCACTCTGAGGATGGCCGAGGCCTTCATCCCTGCAGACAAGTCCCCCAGGGGCTCTGTTCCTAGGACCAGAGAGTGCTCAGAACCTACCTCCTATCTGGCAGATGGGACACTGGGGACCAGAACTTTGTGCCGGTTCCCAGAACAATTATAGATGAGGTCTTTGGCTGGAATCCCAAGAGGTGATGGAAAGAGCACTGGTTTTGGAGGCAGGCTTCAGTTCAAGTAGTTCTACTATATCTAACCTGGGTCACCCTGGGCAAGGCATGCCCTTCTCTGAGCCTCTACTTCCTCATCTTTAAAATGGGGATAATGATGGTACCTCCTTTACAGGGAGGCAGTGAGGTATAAATAGGGAACTCCATGAGAAGTCTGAGCCCAACACAAGATGAGGACTCCAGAAGTCCCCTTGAAGGCAAGGAATCTGTCTTCCTGCAATGGGGGGACTGGGGTGGAGGTGGGAGGAACAATAGGACCAATAGTCCTGTTCCTCTCAAGTCCCTGTGAGAGATCTAAAGTACCCGCTGGTTGGCTAGAGAAGCAATTCTGAAGAATGCTCAAGAGCATGCATGGATTTCGGATTCACATCAGAGTCCAATCCTGACCCAGCTGTTTACCTGAACCACAAAGGCTTCCTGCAGCACCCTCAATCCTCACTCTCTTAGCGGATGGTCAGCATGATGGAGGAGGCGGAGGGAAACGAGAAAGCTAGGTCTTCAGAGAAGGAAGCGGAGTGGGAGAGGCATCCTTCAGAGTCACTTCTTTGCAGGCCTCAGAACCAGACATGGCAGGGAAGGAAACATTAGCTGAGGACCTACTGTGTGCCGGGCACTGTGCTCTGATCCTTCCGTGCAGGGATGACTCTACACTTTGCCCGAAGCAGCCAGAGCATTCTTCTGCCTAGTCTTGTGAACCAGGCTGGTCTGGGTTCAAACGCTAACTCCACCGCGTCCTGGCCGTGTGGCCTTCGGCAGCTCTCCCAACCTCTCGGAGCCTCCCTGTCTCACTGGCAACGGGTCTGGTGGCAGTCACCTCCCCCAGGAGGACCACAGGAGGTCTGGTGAGCGCAGGGCCAGTTGTAGTCTCTGCACTGCCCCCCGGAAAGTCTGTCTCTCTGACTGAGCCCCACCCCCAATTCCTTTTCTGGGCCTTAGGGACGTGAGGCACAGGGGCTCCATCCCTGCCCTGCTGTAATCAGTCACCCACTTTCCTTTTTTAGATGCTGCTTATTGTTCATCTTGAGTTCCGCCAAACTGTGGCCTTTGAGCAGCTCAAAACAAGCTGACTGATGACATCCACCCCCCCACCCCTCCCCGAGATAAGCCAGGGCATCCCTCCACCTCTTCTACCAGAAGGTGGCTTAAGCTACTTGGACACAGTCTAGCTTTTTTCTTGCAGGTCAGGAGGCACCCCAAGAGACCTTGGGGTGGAGTGAGGCATAAAACAGGAGAGGTGCAGCCTCTGGAATCCGACAGGACCAGATGTGAATGCAGACACTGCCCTCACACGCCGGGGGGCCTCTGTAAGGGTGTGCAGAGAGGGGCCTCGGTGTCGCCATCTGGAAGCCAGCCGGCAGCGGGTGGTGAGGGGCGAACGGGCCGCACGGCAGGCACATGGCGCACATGTGGTGTCCCGCAGACGCGGGCTCCCCGCCTCTCAAGTCAGCAAACGTTCCCCGGCAGTGGGGCTTGCAAAGAACACTGCCTTGGCTCCAGGAGCCAGAACAGTGGAGTTCAAGGAGAGCTTCCTTGTCCAGTGTTGCTTTGGCCCTGAGAAGGACCAGTGGATCTGCTGTCCCAAAGAGTCGGGATGGAGCCCTGCAGGTTAGTGAGCAGTCAGGCTGCTGGGCCCCACCAGGACAGGGGAGAGGCTACACTGAAGGCGAAGAGAAGGAGAAAGGGGTCAGGCTCAGCCAGCTTATCACCAGGCGGCTGCCAGGGGCTGCCTGGAGGAGAAGCAGGTGCCAAGGGGCAGGACTGGACCAGCAGTTGGAAGCAACATTCAAAACCTGAACTGTTGAGTGCCTGGGTGGCTCAGTTGTTAAGCGTCTGCCTTCAGCTCAGGTCATGGTCCCGGGGTCCTGGGATCGAATCCCACATCGGGCTCCCTGCTCGGCGGGAAGCCTGCTTCTCCCTCTCCCACTCCCCCTGCTTGTGTCCCCTCTCTCGCTGTGTCTCTCTCTGTCAAATAAATGAATAAAATCTTTAAAAAAACAAAACAACCTGAACTGTTTTTCTTACTCCCGCTATGCTGGGTCATTCTCATAGGCCGAGAAGAGAGAGAGGGACAGTTTCTATGGGAAGAAACTGGGCTTGACTCTCATTCTTTGGAGAGGTGGATCCGCAGGGGTTCCTCCCTGCTCCAAACACTTCAGTGGTCCCCGGTGCCTTCTTGAGGAACTTAACCCCCTTTGCATGGCCTTTAAGACCCTTTGTGATGCAGCCCCGGACTCCGGCTCCAGCTTCCCCTCTCCCTTCTGCCCTACACTCCTTCTAGTTCCTTAAGTGCTATTCCCTCCGCATCAAACACACTTCTCCATCCCTATCATCCTCCCAGCCACTTCTGCCTCAGTCCTGTAGAGGGGCTGCTCTGAGACGTGTCCCCATGGCCCGGGCCCTCCCCACCACCCACCCTGCGCAGTCCTGGTGTCGGTGTCTGTCCCTCTGCCGGTCTCAGCTCACAGGGCAGGGACCGTGTGTGGCTGGTCAGCGTATGGGTCCCTGTAGCAGTGCAGGCCCTGACATGGAGTGCACGCCCCCTAAATGTCAGATGAAGGAGGAAGTGATGTGCTTGAGAAAGAATGAGGGCACATTTCCCCCCACCCCGCCCCACTATGGCAGTGGGGCCCTAACTGTGGGAACTGGCACCTGGGAATTTCCTGGGGCAGTTTATCAGGAAGAGACCTCAGTGAAGGGGCCTAGCAGAGGGTCAGAAAGGGCTAGGAAATCTTGACTCCACTAAGCACACTTCGAGGGGGCGTTGGCATGACCTCACCCCCTGGGAACTCGGCGCATCTGAGCCCACTTGAGCCAAGAGGGCTGCCACTTAGGCCTGGAAGGAGTGGGCCCTGCTCCCAACAAGCAGTGTCGCGTGACCTCCGGCCTCCCTCCCCAGCCTCCTCGTAACTGTTGACAGGAGCGCGGGGCCTTCCCGGCTGCACTGGGGTGACCGGGTTTTGTTTGCAAAGAAACGGGGCGGGGAGGAGCAGGGTGGCGGTTTCCAGTGTGGGCTGGCCCCTTTCCATCCTGGGTGCTGGCCTACCAGGCCTCTGAAGCAGAGAACAAAGTCCCAGTCCCCTGGCGTCTGTCTCCTGGGTACCCGTCACTGCCCCATTTGGCAGAGGTGAGGGAAGCCTGGTTAGTTTTTTTCTAGCCCACTTCCAAACCCACCAATGGCAAAGGTACTTCCTGTTGCCAGAGAAGACTGATATTCTTGTCCTGCTTTGGGTGGAGGGAAGCCTTGCCAATACCAGCCTTGCGTTTTCCTCTCTAAAGGACAGGCTCACACGTGTGCACGCGCGCACACACACACACACACACACGCACACACCATGTTGCTTCCTACTGCCAACAGCATTGATTTGAATTGTGGACCTGGGCAAATGTCACTGGAACCAGTGACTTCTCACCAGAGGTGCACTGTCTGAGGTTAGAGGGTGTGTGAGTCCAGGAAGCCCCTGAAATTGTATGCCAAACTGTGTGCACGGAGTGTGGGTATTTTTCAGGGGAGAAAGGCTTATACAGCTTTTATAGCCCTTAACAAGGGCCACAACCCCTGCTCCCAATGGTTACAGGGGGCTGCCTTGGAGAAGGGGTGGGGTGTGGGAGGAAGGGCCCAGGCCTGGCCCTCTGCTGCCACCGCCCAGCTTTGCGACCTTGGTTTCCCCCTCTGGAAAACGAAGGTGGTAAAACCTACCCTTTAGTCTTTGGGACCGAAGACTAAATCGAATAAACAGAGGCACTCACCGGCCCATAAAGGGGCTCAGTAATAGGCTGCGTGTGAAAGGAGGGTACAGAATAGACCGTTCTCCCGGCTGGCGAGTCCCTTTCCCCGTGGAGCGGAACCTGCTGCAAATTTCAGCCAGGATGCCATCTGCTGAATGCCGGCACGCTGGAGGCTGTCATCTCGGCGGCCAGAGAAGCTGGAGCGCTGCTTCCTGCCATCCTCTTGGCCGTGAATGCCATTTGCTCAGGCTCTTTTTATATCAGTGGAGAGCCCGGGCTGGGGCAATGAGCGAGGCACACTTGGGACACTGCTGCGACGTCATAAAAATGGGCTTCTGTCCTCAGACACTAAGGGAAGGCCACCCCAGGGTTTTCGAGAGGACTTTCCTGGCCAAGGTCACCAGCCCTCTATGGAGAAACATGTCCAGATGTATTTCCCCAGACCTACAAGTAGACGTCTCTGATGTCAAAGGACATCAGAAACCTTCTTGTCAAAGGAACGAAGTAAGGTGACTAATGGGAGAGACCACGTGTTTAGTGAACACCTACTACGTGCCACGCATCGTGTCTGACGGATTTACCTCGCAAATTCAAAACTCCTCACAGCGGTCCTGCAGGGTAGTGAGGACTCCTGCCAGTTTTGTAGCGCTGGATGGGGAGACCCAGAGAAGTTAAGCATGGACCTTAATCACACCGCTATGAGATGACAAAACAGAATTTAAACCCAGATCTGTCTGACTCCAAGCCTATGTTCTCTTTAACTGCCTCCTTTAGGAAATGAAACTCTGGGAGGGATGGAGGTGAAGGGCTCACCCAGGAGTTGGATCTGCTGTTCCCACGGGGAAGGAAATGAACGTTTGGTGATCATCTACTATGTGCCAGGATTTCTGCCCGATCTCTCTACGCTCTCCCAGCCTCTCAGCAGTCCGAGACAGGGGTCTAAGGTCACGTGCCATTCCAGATGAAAAACTGCGGTGCTGGGAAGTGATGTGGCTGCCCAGGGCCCCCAGGCAAATGAGCAGCAAAGCACAGGCTTGAACCCAGAGCCCATGAGGTGTGTTCTAAAGCAAAGATGAGGGAAAAACACATTAGCCACCACCCGAGCTGCTCTCATGTCCACCTGTCTAACCGAAGGACTTGTCCAAGGCTGGGCAGTGACAACATTTATTTAGTCAGAATAGAGTCCCGTCCTAACTGTCCACAGCCACTCAGTGCCACCCCCCTCAATCTCTGCCCCTACATTTAGAGTCCAGGCATTGCTTCCTTGACGAAACACTGGAAAGACCCTCCCCTCTGGTCTTGGCAGGGCTGGAGCAGCCTTTGGTCAGCTGTGACGTTGGGCCAGGAATGTCTCCTGCTCCCTCCTAGGCTACTGCAGAGGTCTCCTGGGCTCCCACCGGACAACAGCCCCTCTGCCCTGCCTTGTCCTTAGAGTCCCCAGGTCTGACTCCCAGCCAGAAGAGGAGGGGGCTCCCTGGCCATAGGCGGCACCCTCACAAGGCCAGCGGGTGCTCAGCCTTCGGTGGAAGAAAGGGGCCCGGGGCCTGTTCCCTGGCCTGGTGTGGGGGCCTCTTCCTGGCAGAAGGTTTCCTCACCAGTGACAGCGTGCCCGTTTGAATCTGGTGCTGCTGCCAGAAGCTAGGAACCTCTGTGCCCACAGACTTGGCCATTTGGGGGAACAGCTGAAGTGATCCCCAGGAGGGGAACGGTGGGGGACACTGTGGCCCTTGATGGAATATTCTGCAGCCAAGAAACCTAAGCACTGTGAGTGTTCAGGAGCCATGTGGGGAAAATGCTTTTTATGTAATGTTGAGTTAGAAAACAAAAAGGCAGGAAGCAAAACTGGATGCGGGCTCTGACTGCAGTGAAGTTGGAAAAGGTGCTGAGGACTACTTAGTACTCAGTACTTCCACACCGCTTGTGGAAAAAGGCTGGGACTGGAGGAAAGGACGCTGGTTTGGGATCAGACATTGCTGGGCTGACATCTCTACACTGCTTCTCGCAGCTGAGGGGAAGTGTCTCTGCTGCCTGGAGTTTTGTTTCTCGCCTAGAAAATCCTGCAGGTGAAGGATTTTGAGAAGTAGCTACAATCCCATGTCCCAGAAGACCTCTGGCATGAGGCATAGCACACAGGGAGGGCACAGCCAGGGGCTCTTCCATGGATAAGGGCCGCGCAGAGACCATGGAAAATGCCATGTGAGTTAGGCTGTGAAGGTAGGTAAAAAGGAGGGATTTTCCTCCTCCTCACCAAACTGTCTCTCACGTGGCTGTGGTGTTTAAACGTCGGGTTTTCTGCTAACATCTCTGAACTAGGATGTTCCGTGGGGCCCCTGGGGCCCGCATTCACATTTCTCTGTTTCTTGTGGAAGCCACTTTCCCTGAGCCGAGCTAAAAGCAGTTGGTGGTGTACAATTTGGAGATTGCTTATTACTGTTCTTTCATCTTAAGCATTTTCAATTTGTATAAATAACACATCCTCTTAGACACTTCCACTCTGGTCTTTCTACCTCATGTCAGGACACTGGCCTCTGAGGGGGTAGAAAGAGTGCTTATCCCTCACTCCCTGAAGGAAGTTGGATCATACAATCAAGATTCAGCAAGTATGTAAACTTCGCAGGTCACTTGGCTGTGTTTTGTCCTAACATATAGCTGGTTTTATAGGAAGCTTCCCCTTGTAGGAACAAAGCAGTGTGTCTCCCCAGCCAGTGTTCATTTCAACCGCCAGGTCGCTCTGAAAGGATATCTACTTAGGATTCCCAAGCTGTTTGGTAAAGAAATTCTCCAGTTGAGAGAGAAGGATGGGGAAACAGCAGAGATGTCAGGGGGAGAGGAAAGTAATCACATAACCGTGGCTTGTGGGCTTTGGTGCTCAGAAGGGCTTTTGATCTGTGGTCATATTTAATGTTCCCTGGAGAGTGTGTCAGCTGTGGGGACCTTGGGGAGGATTTGGCCTGTGGACACGGGAGGAAGCTGCAGCCCCAGAGAAGCTGGGTGGCTTGCACAAGACTACAGCGTGCATGGAGAACGTGGGCTCTGTGGTCCCTGGGCGGCCTCTCCTGATGGTTTACACCGGGTCGTATTTCCCCTTGTTTGATTTTTGTCCTCCAAAATAGCTCTCCAGTGGGCCCTTGCTCTTATCCTTGTGCTTCTGGAGATGACCCGCAGTGTGGCTCTGGGTCCACCCTCTGCGCTGCCTGGGGGGCCCCTCCCTAGCAGGCAGTGCTGGGCCTGCTCTGCGAAAGCCCTTTGTGGTCCCCTCTCCCCGCTGTCCCGTACAAGGTTCCTACCAATCAAGGCAGTTTGGGCTGCAAAGATCAGAAACCTAGCTCAAGCTGGCTTATAAGCCAAAGAGTGCTCTCCTTATCCTCCTTGGGTGAAAGTAACCTCTGCCCTTCTGCCTCCTGCCTCAGAGGCGGCCTGCCCAGACGCCCACTGACCTTGAACTTGGCAGGCCCCCATCCCTCTTTGGGCCCATTTCCCCACCTGTAAAATGGGCTTGTCAGAGATGATTTCTGAGATCTGCTCTAGCTCTAACATAACAGAGGCGGCAGGTGGCTTTTATCAAGTGCCTGGTGTGTGACTGGCCTTTGCTGAGCATGGGAGAATCAAAGATGAAATGGAAAAGCCCCTGCCCTCCAGGATCCAACCCTAGTATCTCCCTATCCCTCCTCACCACCTCTCTGCCTCCCCGTCAAGTATCCGTTACTAGTCTTATTTATTGACTATATTTTAACCATCCAAAGCAAGTACACGGAATGTTTCAGCTCTCATTAAAACCTTAAAACTCCAAATCTCTACTGCCTTCGAAATATATCCAGGATCTGACCCCTTCTCACCACCTTTACAGGTACCGTCCCACCTGCCAATCTCAGCCTTCCTCATCTGTGCCTGGGATAATCCAGTGGCCTTGCCCTAGCCCCCAGCTTCCTCGGCCACCCCCCTGCCAATAGTCCCCTCTCCACACAGCACCCTGAGCGGTCTCACTACTTCTCAGTCCGAAACCCCCAATAATGTCCCTCTCACGTAGGATAAACTGGCTCAAGAAAAAACAAGCAGCGACCACAGCACCCCCTCCCTCCCTGCCACCCCTCACTGCTCGGGCCCTGCTCTCATTTGCCTCCACCTCCCCCACCTGCTCACACCACCCCAGCTGGCCGCCTTGCTGTTTCTCAGCCACACCAGCTCATTCCCGCCTCAGGGTCTTTGCACGTGTTGTTCCCGTGCCTGGAAAGCTCTTCCTCCAGCTACCCTCATGGCTCACTCCCTTCACCTCTGCTCAAAAGTCACCGCTTAAAGAGGCCCTCTGTGAAAATCCTAATACTTCTCTCCCCCCCACTTCCTGACTGCATTTTTCTCTGTGGTGCCTCCCACCAGGTAGAGTATGTTTTACTTCTTGTCTGACTTTGCCCCCCGCCCCAGAATGCCCACTCCTTCAGAGTGGGAACCTTATCCCTCTTGGTGACTGCTGTATTTCCAGTGCCTAGCATGGTGCCTGGCACACACTAGGTGCTCACTAGACATTGTTAAATGAACGAATGATTAAAGTCCCTTAAGTTTGTTTGTTTTTCTTATGCAGGACCTTGGCTTCAGTCCTTGTATTTTGTCTTCTGTGGATCACTGGCTTCTGTTTAGAGAGGGGCCTCCAGCTTCCCAGCATGGCTTTCTACCTCCTAACTGGGGCATCCTCCCCCACGGGCTTGGGGAGGGGAGCCATGGCTTGCCTGCCTCGTCATCACATCTCTCATTTTCCCCTGCCCTCGCTCCCATTAGTCTCAGTATTAATGGAAGCCCAGCAACGTGCCCAGAGCACAGTGAACCCCATGGCTGGGTGTGGGAGGAGTGGTCCCAGCAGTGGCCTCTCATTCCCTGAGGTGGCTATTCTTCTGCCACGATTATAGAGCCCTGTGTGCCAGGGGTTGCCTGCGATTTATAAGCACTTGCCATGAAAATTGTACTCAGCTGCTGTTGTGAATGAGCAGCAGAGACTCATGCAGTAATGACCCACCCTGCCACCTCCCAGGCTGCCAGAGCCAGAACTGCCCCTGGGATGGAGGAGGAAAGGTGGTAATGATGAAGCCCCCACCTCAACACTCAGCCACCTGAGTTTGTGGCCAGCAGCCAGCTCCTTTGAAAAGAGACCCTCCCAAGATTCTCCAGGTCCTTTGGTGCAAAATTCCCTTAGAAACGAACCCTCCAAGGTGCATGTTCTAGAAAAGCCAACCTTGCTTATAAAGAATGCCTTCATTTTCTATGGGTAAATGGGAGGGGAAGCCACAGATCATAGTGACTTTGTTGTGACAGCCTTGGGCAGGCTGGCGGTAGCTGGAAACTTCTCAAAGTTTATTACGGGTCTATTAAGATGGAATTTAAAATGCAAATGACTATGAAAAGACGAACCTGTTCGCGGAGTTCTGAGGGGCTCTAACCCTCCTGCCTGTCTCTTCCCGCAGACCCGAGCCCGCCGGCTCGCCTCCTGGCCACCCGGCCGTGCTGCGGCCCCGGCCCCGAGCGGCGCCCAGTCCTGGGCGAAGCGCCGCGCTTCCACGCACAGGCCAAAGGCAAGAACGTGCGGCTGGACGGCCACTCGCGCCGGGCCACTCGGCGCAACAGCTTCTGCAACGGCGTCACGTTCACGCAGCGGCCCATCCGGCTGTACGAGCAGGTGCGGCTGCGCCTGGTGGCCGTGCGCCCGGGCTGGAGCGGCGCGCTGCGCTTCGGCTTCACGGCGCACGACCCATCGCTCATGAGCGCCCAGGACATCCCCAAGTACGCCTGCCCCGACCTTGTCACGCGGCCTGGCTACTGGGCCAAGGCGCTGCCCGAGAACCTGGCGCTGCGCGACACCGTGCTGGCCTACTGGGCGGACCGCCACGGCCGCGTGTTCTACAGCGTCAACGACGGCGAGCCCGTGCTCTTCCACTGCGGCGTGGCCGTGGGCGGCCCGCTCTGGGCGCTCATCGACGTCTACGGCATCACCGACGAGGTGCAGCTCCTCGGTAGGTCGCGCGCCGTCCAGGCACCGGGTCTCTGTGCGCATGGATGTGTATTTTTTTTAATATTCGCAAACACGAAGGGCTTACTTTGCCAAGCCTTGTTCTAAGCAGTTTACACATTTTAACTCATTATTATTATTATTATTAATTATTATTTTACCACAACCCGCCATACTCATTTTGCAGGTGAGAAAACTGAGGCATGGAGAGGTTAAATAACTTGTGTTGCAAAGCCAGGACTGGAACCCACAAGGGTTGGGTCCAGAGTCCAGGCCCTGGCTCAGGTTCGCTCATACATCAGGTACTTGTGCTCATTCACTCACTCAGGCTTTTGTCCATTCCTTTGCTAATTCCTTCACTCTCTTGTTCATTTGCTCATTCACTCACTTATGCATGTGTTTGCTCACTCATTCGTGTATTCAGTCATTCACACAGGTATATTCATTTGCTCATTCATTCAGTCACTCACACATCCACTTACTCAACAATCAAATTTATGCCCCAGTCCTCGAGTTATCTACAGTGGCCACCGTTAAGGGGCTCAAGGTCCACTGGGGAGGCAGGCAGACAAGCCAGGCTAGCCCTGGCTCTAACAGAGGAGGCAGCCGCTAATGTTAAAATCCTGGTGGCGAGAACCCTTGGGGAAGAAGCCCTTGAGACCTTTTTTCCCTCTTTTATTACTTTTTAAAATGATTTAAAATTCACATAACTTCAAAGCAACCATTTTAAAGTGTACAATTCAGTGGCATTCAGTTGGAAACAATCACCTCTAGTTCCAAAACATTTTCATCACCCCAAAGGGGAAACCCATACCCATTAAGCCGTCACTCCCCATTCTCCCCTACCTCCAGCCCCTGGCAACCACTGTCCTTTGTATTTGTGGCCTTAGCTCTTGAACTCACAGGTTACATGTGAGCCAGCCCAACCTTGATTTCTGAGGAAGTGAAGGGAGATCAGGTTTCTCAGGGGATCTGGACACAGCCCTACCTGTCACTTACCTTCAGTAAATACACAGATTTAAAGTTTTTGTTTTTTAAGTTTGAGTTTGGACGGATTTATACACCAGCCATAACCCAAGAAAGTTCCCCTCTTTCTTGGAGGCAGCCCATGTTCTGATTTTTCGCCATAGACTAGTTGCACCTATTCTTGAACTTCATGTAAATGGAATCATACAGTATATATGCATTTCTGTCTGGCTGCTTTATCGCAGCACATTATTTTTGAGATTCATCCATGTTGTTGCTGTGTGAATCAGTGGTTTGTTCCTTTTTAATTGCTGAGTAGTATTCCAAGATATAGATGTACCATAGCTGGTGGATCTGAATGTCTGGGCTGTTTCTGGTTTTTCTGCCTTGCACCTTGAGGGAAAACTCTGGCCCAGGCTCCTTGCTCTCCACTACCACCCACACCACCAATGGGCAAGGAGGGAAAAGACACGCATCCCAGTTGTGCCCTCCTTCCCCAGAAGAAGGAAGGCAGAACTTCTGAGTGGTTAAGAGTAGAAGGTTGGGAGTCACACAGACCTCTGTTTCACACCTGGTTCTCGACTTGCCAGCTGTGTGGGATTGGCCAGGTGACTAAACCTCTATGCGTCTCAGTTTCTTCATCTGTAAAATGGGTTCACAGTAGCATTACCTCCTGGCATTGTTGGGGGACATGAGGGTATATGAAAGGGACACAGCACAGTACCTGGCACATAGAAGGTGCTCAAGAAATAACAGCTAAAAAATCAGAATCTCTGCCCATTTGCATGTGGGGCTAAGCACATGTCTGAATTCCAGGCTTAGGCAGACCAGACTACAAATAGCTACCCACCCTGTTATGCTGGGGCCTTACTTGGGCATTTTAACCACATTGCCCCACACTCGAGTTTTCCATAGAAGGTTTTGCATTTCACCTCCAAGAGATGTAGGTTTCTAAAGCCTCCTAGATCTCCTGTCACTCTGTTTTGGAGCTCTCTATTCAGAGCAGGGAAACAATCACACCTCATTCACCTGCTCCCTCATATAGCCCATGTGTTGGGGTAACCGCCAAGAAATCATATCCACCCTGTAATCTTGCACAAGTGGGTTAGGGTTTTTTGAAAATACAAACTGGAAGGAACCTTTGATGACTTAATCTGAGGAGTCATGGACTCTTCCCCCGTTCATTTGTTCACTTAGCAAACTTTTACTGAGCCCCCTTTAATGCCCCAAGCCCCTTGGAGGAAAGGGAGAGAACCCCCTGGAATACTGGTGTAACGTGGTAGACATGATCCTCAGTTTCCTTATCTTCAGGCAGTGCCGGAGATGTGCTGGTTGATAGGAAGCCCTGTGCTACAGGACTAGGTTTACAAGTGAGATTCAAAGGAATTCCATTTCTGAGTGATAGGATTCTAGGTGAATTTCATTTCTTTATACATCTATGAGTTACTTTACCAAAAAAAAAAAAAAAAAAAATGTGTGAAGAGCTTATAGTGCTTTTACAATGAGAAAGGGCAATAAAGTTATTTTTCTTTCTGAAGGTTACATGAGATAATGGGGAAGTTTCTGGCATGTGATCAAAGCTTAATGTTTCCTTCCCAGGGGAAGAGTAAATTGACATTGGGGACATCTGGGTAAAGGGATTATGGGTGATCCCCACCACTACCACCAAAGTTACTAATGATTCATGATCAGGAAAAAAAAAGTTATAATAAAAATAAGAAAGCTAAGCTTTTATGATTTTTCTGGCTTGAGTTCAGGCAACAGATACCCTATTGTTGCTGGCAACAGGGGTGAGGCAACATGAGAACCACAGAAATCCCATCCTAAGTGGGATCTCCCTCTCCCAATTCTTAGAACTGGGCTTTCTAATGATGGTGTCTAAGGTACCAAGTGGATAAATACAAGGCAGCCAGTGTTTGTGCAATCCAGGGCCCTCTGATCTCCTTTTCCTCACAAGGAACAAGGAGGTGACATAGTTCCTTTAGAGATTGTCAGCTGTGAAACTCCAGAATGGAAAACTCCAGAATAGAGACCCCTCACCCCTCCCTCACTTCTCTCAGACCAGTAGATAAAGACTGAAAACCAACAAGCTCAAGTATCATCTAAGTAAGCTTGTCAAATTGAACAAATAAAAATACAGGACACCTCGTTACATGTGAAGTTCAGAAAAATAATTTTTTAGTACAAGTATGTCCCATATAATATTTGGGCCATACTTACAAAAGCATTTGTTTTTCTGAAATTCGAATGTCACTGGGCATCCCGGATTTTATCTGGCACCCCTCATCTGAGAAACATCCCCCTGTCTTGTGGGACAGGGGGACCCTTTATTTGTCCTGGAACTTGAGCTAAAGTTAAGTCTCAAAAAGAAAAAGGTTCATAGGCCTAATGGGTATTTCTTTCACTTGTTGGAATTGTGTTCCTAGCCCAGCATCCTCCTGCAGGGGGGTCCAGCTGCAGACCCCCATGTCTGGTGTGCCTTCTCTTGTGACCTGCTCATTCTCTCCTCAAGACAGGGAATTTAGCCCCAAGACTTCAGGACTCAGGGAAGGGAAGTGACTTGCCTAAAACCACCAAGTTTGTGAGTGGCAGAGCCAGGATTAGAACCCAGATGCATCCGTCTGTCATCTGTCGTTAGTTCAGTGGTTCTCAGCTGTGGCTGTATCCAGACCAATTCAATCAGAACTTCAGGGAGTGGCCCCCAGGCATCTAGATCTCTCAAGGCTCTTCAGGTGATCCCAGGGCATAGCCAGGCTTGTGACCACAACAGTCACCTTTGCATGGGCGCCTGTTTCTCCTCCCTGCTGGGTGCTGAGCTGAGTTCTTCAGACATGTCAGATCAAGGCATGGGAGTCATCCCTGGACCACTAAAGCCCCTTCTCTCGTTTGACTCTTCTACTTCACCCCCAGCCCCTACTCTAAATTCCCATTCACCCCTTCCCCTGCCCAGATAGGCACCACTCTGGTGTTTAGTATTTAAAAAAAAAAAAAAAAAAAAAAAGAGTTTTACATGCATGGGACTGGGCAAAGAATCACTCCATTGTTCTTTTTTCACTTGCCCCACTTTTAGATCTGTCTGGTTTCTTGTTCCCTAGCAGCTCCTGCACTGACGGACTCGGGCGCCACCAGCCCCCCCACCCAAGCAAACTACATTGCAGGGCACACTCTCCCACAAGGCTGTACTGTGGCTTCTGAGGTTTACCATTCTCTGGGGCACAGACCAGGATGGCCTTGCTGGATCCCGGAGTGGGCCATCTTGAGAACCTGTGATTTCTCTAGATGCTCCTCTGGGCCAAAGAGAAGGGGCTGAGCCCAGGCAAATGACATTCTGTTGAATTAGTAGTTAGAGAGGCAGGTATGGCCAAGTTTCCCCCTCCTCTCCCTGGCTCCTCTGAGAAGCTCTTTCTTGGAGCTCTGGAGTTCAGGCCCCATGTCCTGAGGCACCTCTGTCCCTCTTACAGACAACGCAGTAGTGGTCGCTGTCATATAGCCCCTTTGTCCTTCCTTTGCCCAGTGGTAGAAGGCTGGTCAGACCAAATAAGCAACACCAGTCCAAGGCCATGGCATTGCGGGCTATGTTGTCAGAAATCTTTGGTTTTAAGTGTCAAAAACCAGTTCAATCTTGCTTAAGCAAGGAAAAAAAAATTAATGTCTCATGTGACTGAAAATTCAGGGGAACGACTGCCTGTAAGGCTGGCTTGATGCAGGGGTCCAATGAACAGCACCTGAAATATTGGCCTGCCTTTATTTCTTGCCCTGCTGTCATCTTTATTAGCATCATCCTCAGCTGGGCTCCCTTTTGGAGGTGGGGGGAGGGGGGGCACCAGCAGCTCCATTCCCATGTCTCTCATCCCACCAGATTAACAAATCTAGCAGGACAGCTGCTTTCCTACAAGGTCTAGCTAAAGTTCAAGGTTTAGCCTCATTGCTCTCCATTGCCAGGAGGATGCGATACAGTGACTGGCCAAGTTAAGGCCTCCTCCTCAAGGTAATCAGTGGAACTGGGAGGTGGGTGTGGGGGCAGTTCTCTTAGAAGAAAAGCCGGGTGCTGGGACCTGAAGAAGGGGGAGAGGATGTCATACACCCAGAAACAGTAGCTCTATATAGGCCTTGTAAGGGAGTCATTTGCCATTTTTCAAAGCCTTGAGCCCCTTCATTAATTTAGTTACCTACTATGCAGCAGGAACTATGCCAGGAACTTTACCTGGGTGATGTTTTCCAGTCCTCACTAGAACACTGTGAGGCAGGAAATAGCATCATCCCCATTTGCAGATCCTGCATGGATGGATAATTTGGCCAAGGTTACCTATCAGTTGGTGGTGCTAGAGTTCATGTTTTTTTTGTTTTTTTTTTTTTAAAGACTTTATTTATTTATTTGAGAGAGAGAATGAGAGACAGAGAGCATGAGAGGGAGGAGGGTCAGAGGGAGAAGCAGACTCCCTGCCGAGCAGGGAGCCCGATGCGGGACTCGATCCTGGGACTCCAGGATCATGACCTGAGCCGAAGGCAGTCGCTTAACCAACTGAGCCACCCAGGCGCCCCATGTTTGTTTTTTATTAGCGTTATGAACAAAGTGTTTGACAAAGACTTGAACTTATGATCCAGATGCAGGGCCTAGAGGTCAAATGCACCACCCCATGCTTCAAGTGAGGAAACTGAGGCCTAGAGAGAGGCAGGGACTTGCCCAAGGTCACCCAGCTGATAAGTGGTCATGATAAGGGAGGGGGTTGGGCCCAGGATCCTGGGGTGGGGGTGCCTCAGCATGGGACCTGTGAGCACCCCACATCACACAGGAGGAATGGCTGCAGGTGGCTTCATCCAGAGCCTCAGCGGGCAGCAGCACAGGGAACTGGCTTTTGCAGTTAATGTATTCTCTCCAGTCTAGGCCAGCTATTTCCTGCCTCACAGTGTTCTAGTGAGGACTGGAAAACATCACCCAGGTAAAGTTCCTGGCATAGTTCCTGCTGCATAGTAGGTAACTAAATTAATGAAGGGGCTCCCTGCCTGATAGTAAGGCATTTGCCTGGCAGGGTGGCCTGAAGGAATGTGGTTTCCCAGGCTCCTGAGAGCCTACTCTGTGCCAGGCACAGTGCCAAGTACATTGTTATTCCACAGATCTGCCATTAACTTTTCCCACAGACCTATGAGACAGGGGTGAAGGTCCTCACATTGCAGAAGGAAACGGAGGTCACATCCAGGACCAGACAGGGTCCAATGGAGGTCTGTCTCCCCTGGTCCAGCCTTCTTCGGTTGGAAAAGCATGGGCTCAGTGGCCCACAGACCTGGCATCTGCATCTTTCCTTCTTAAGCCCCAATACCCCTGCCCTGCTGCAAGCCCTCCTGTGGCCAGGGCTGAAGGAGCTCTGCTCCTGTACCCTCCTGCCTCTTTGGAGACATTGCTCCTATCATTTGTCCCTTTCTCCACCCTCACTTTCTCCCTCCCCACAAAATCATTCCTATGAGCACACACAAGAGGTCTGGTTTCCATTAAAAAAAAAAAAAAAAAAAAAAAAAATACCCTTAGGGCGCCTGCATGGCTCATCTGGTCAAGCTTCTGACTTTTGATCTCTGCTCAAATCATGATCTCAGGGTCATGTGACTGAGCCCCATGTTGGGCTCTGTGCTCAGCATGGAGTCTGCTTGAGATTCTCCCTCCATCCCTCTGGCTCGTGCTCTTTCTCAAATAATATATATATTTTTAAAATGCCATTGGCAATCTCCTCCACCAGCTACTTTCTCATTTCCCTGCTTTCTTCAGAGCAAAAGTTTCTCAAAAATATCTTTGCCACCCTCTCCACCTCCCTCATCCCAATCCTCTTTAGCTCATCCCAGTAATATGTATTTATTTTTAAAAGCTTAATGTGAAATTTAAAATGAAGTCCACTTTCTTTAATGTACAAAGAAGTATGAGTAGAAACAGTAATAAATTACATATCACATATGTTTATACCATTTATATATATGGATATGCGGCCATGTATAATTGGCGGTGCATTTGACCTCCAGGCCCTGCATCTGGATCCGTAAGTTCCAAGTCTTTGTCAAACACTTTGTTCTCCCCATTAACTCTACTATTCAAACAGTAAAAGTGGATAGCAATTTAGGGAGTGGGAAAGAAACCCCCAAAGACTTTTCTACCATGTTTATTCTACACTGTGTATGGCTGTGTGCTTGTTTCACCACTGCACAGAATTCAGCTGTATATAAAACTGAACCTGTTCAGAAGCTGGAGACAAGAAATGATGGATCCATAGCCTGGTGCATTGTCATACAATTCAAACAATGATATAACTACCAGCTTGTAATTTTTAGGGACTATAAACAAGGCTTCCTCTCGAAGTTGAACCAAAAACAGCTTAGTTCCTTAGGGCTTTGTAATATGTACAGGAAAAAATGGATACTGAGGAGGTTCAAAATTTGGTCTCTACCAGTTACCAATACAATTAGCAATGACCCTGTCTGGCAGGACTTGATCTCGATGACTAGTAGCTCTGTCAGCATTTTAGTCCTTCATCTTCTCCTGGGTTAAGTTCACCACCAGGTACTTTGAAGAAAATTGTTCCTAGCTGCAGCAGTGACACATGGGGTAGCTGGAGCTCATGTACCTCCTCACAATGATTTTATCCAATTCCTGCCTCATGCACTGAAATCTGGCTGCTCCCAAGCTATCCTCATTATCTCACCAGACTTCAGGCTGCCAGATCCAGAGTTCAGCCTCTTCTTCTTACCTGGCCTCTCACTTTTGGCACAGGTGGTCTCTCCCTGCCTCTCTGACCTGCTCATGCATCCTGGCTTCACAAGCTTCTGGTTTTCCTCTAGCCTCCCTGGCTGCTCCTCCTTGGCTTCTTTTTTGGCTCCTTCCCTGCCTGTCTCCATATGCTGAGAACCCCAGGGTTCTATTGTCAGCTTTCTTCTCTATCATGTAATACAATATGCATGTAGAAAAGTGTACAAAACATCTGTGGAGTTTAACAAGCCATCATAGAGGAAGACCATTTCTCCATCTACCCTTTCTCCAGATGATGATCCAAGCCTGTCACCAGGTCTTGAATCCCATCTTTAGGATGTTGGCTCCCAAGTCCATATTCCTAGCCCTGATGGCTCCCTTGAAGTCCAGACTTCCCTCTACCTACTCACATCTCCTCCTACCATCCAAAAAGTATTCCACACTGAACATTCAGGCAGCCATCCCCACTGTCACTGAAGGGCACCACCCACTTAGTTGACTGGTCCAAAACCTCAGGAGTCATTCCTGATTCCTCTTTTCCTTGCCTTACATCCATTCTGCCAGCATGCCCTGCCCCTTCTGCCTCTAGTGCATATCCTGAATCACCTTTGGAGACAATGAAGTGACTGATGGATGGCCCTTTCTGTCTCTAATTCTTCTAGGCTTCTTTTGTCTTCACACAAATACGGTTTCTCTTGAGACATAAATTCTGTTCTACTTCCAGTCCCAGACATATTTGACCTGAGAGCGCTAGGGAAAGGAAAGAAAGGAAAAAATCCAGCTTTCTCCCAGATCCAGAGCCAGGCTCTGGACATGGCCCAGCGAGAGTGGGAGGTTGTGGAGCCAATCCTAGCCACCCCAGTCTCCCCTGTGCCTGGCCTGGGACTGCTATTCAGATGTTTGGGGTGGGGGCAGAATTGTCAGACTCATTCTCTCAGGGGTCATATTAGACTCGTGGGGACTGCAACCCCAAGAGCCATTTGCTGGAGGCTGAGTCCACGTGCTGGCAGCTCTAAGAGTAGAACAAAGGTGAACTTTGGAGGCAGTACTGCTAGTGGTCAGGGGATCTGGTTTTGGAGTCATATAGCCTGAGAAGGAATCCCATTACTGTCACCCCTGGCTGTGCAACCTAAATAACTCGCTCCACTTCTCAGAGCCTTGGTGTTCTCCCGCTATGAAAAGTGCCCACTTTACAGAGCTACATGAGATAGTGGTGAGGACTGATAGGGATAATGTGCGGAACTGCATCTGGTAGGTAGGGTCTCAAAAAAATATCTGTATATACTTTCATCAGGTCTAGAGAGTTTGGAGGCAAATCACAGGTTAGAAGTTAGGAAATCTTGATAAGCTCCCTTGGGGGCCTCTTGGTATTATTGTGGGATTTCTGGTTCTCCACAGAGAATCTTTTGAGAGGTGGATTCTGAAGTGTCAGGCCTAGGCCAGCACTGTGCTGTCTTGGGCCTGTCTCACTCAGGGACAATGCCTGATGGGGACAAAGCTCCTTGCATAGAGATAAGTGAGGAGAATCAACCTTTTCTGAGGGGCTGCTGTGTGCCAGGTATCAGGCTAAATGCTGTCACATATGTTGTTACACCAGGCTCGCAGATTAAGCTTTCACTTCAGAAATGCTGTTCCTTCACACAGTCTATTCCTTCTGCCTGGAATGGTTATACCCCACTTCCAGGCACCACTCTACTCCCTTGGCCTTCAGGTCTTCACTCCATCTTCACTGTCACAAAGACCCGTTGTGGCCTCACTTCTGACCAAGTTTCCCTTTCACATTCAGAGAACTCCAGTTCTGTCACTCTCTGGTTGCGTGACGTGGAGTAACTCACCATGCCTTTCAGAGTCTGAGTTCCCCCACTGAAACATGCTCATTTTAAAGAGCCGTGCAGGACAGTGGCCCTTAGTAGCACTCACCACAGTTTCTACTTACACAGTTTTATGTCCGATGCTTCATTAAAGTCTGTCTTTCCCACTGGAATGGGAGTTCCATGGACACAGGAGCTGTGCCTGCTTGTTCATCTCTCTTCATCCAGCACCCAGCACAGCATTTGGCACATGGCAAGTGCTCTATACATTTTGTTCAAAAAACATTGAAGGAATAACGATAACATGATTTGAGCACTTATTTTGTCCCATGTTCTGTGCTACACTATTCATAAAAACATCTCATTTCATCTCTGTAACAACATGAAGGAGGGGGACCAGGATTATTCCATTTTAAGCTGAGGAAGCTGAGGCTCTGAAAGATTAAGTGACTTACCTAAAGTCACATAGCCAGGAAGCGCTGAACCTAGGACTTGAACCATCTCCACAGGCCATGCTCTTAATTAGAATGCTGCACTGAAGGATGGACTCCTATGTAGAGCTGTTTGGGCAAGGAGGAGGAGCACTGGGGTGGGGGACAGAAGCAGACGTTGGCAAGGGCAGAGACCCAGGGTGAGTCACGGCCAGTGCCTTTAGGCTTGGCCTAGCAGGATGTGTAGGACAGAGAGCCCTGGGAGAGTGCATCACACCAGGAGGCTCCACCAGAAGTGGATGCTATACCAGAAACATCCACTTATCTAAAATGTCTTAAAAAAACAAACAGAAAATCTTATTTTAATCTTTTATATGTGCCTTTTTTTTTCTGATTACAAAACCAATACATGTTCACTAAAGTGAGAAAATCTAAAAACTGTAAAGCAAATTTCCATCCAGAGATAACCACCCTCACATTGTTATGTATATCCTTCCTGTATTTTTCCTATGCATCCTATACATACATTTCCCGCACGATTGGAACCAAATAATATATTGTTTTGTATTTTCTTTTGCTCACTTAATTTATATCATTGGTGTTTTCCCACATTATTAACTAGTAATTGAAAAAGATTTTTTAAAATATTGGGGTTTTCTGATAAGACTTGTAATATAGGTATTTATTGTAGAAATACTGGATAATACACCAGTAGGCCAAACAAACAGTTCTGTGAGCCAGGTCAGAACGTGGATGGCCAGTTTACAAAATCTGCCCTGTGGATTTCTGCAGGTGGGGTAGGGAGTAACTTGTCAGACTCTCACTAGGGGCTAGGGCACGCTTTTTGAAAAAGCATATTCACTATTATGACTTCATTTCATATTTGGAAAACTAAAGAGGAAGAAATAGTTTTTTCCATGATATAAATTACAGAATGACAAATCTTAGCTAGAGGAGTCTAGTTAGAGAAGTCTGAAAAACACTTTTTCTTGCTTTACTTATTATGGTTAATGAGAATATTTTTATCACTAAAGGAACTTCACAATACTTTAGTGACTGTTTCTTTCTTTCCCTGATTTGTTACTCAGAGTGGCAGTCTTCTAGAAACCTCATTCATTCATTTATTCATACAATAAAGAATGAAGGTTCTTTGCCCAGAACCCTGCTAAGCCCTGAGAAGGTGGTGGTGAACAGACAGGCAAGGACTCACATTCTAGTTGGGGAGACAATCGACAAGTAATCTACCAAAGTATGAAGACCTGTATTACCTAAATGAAACACTATTTTGTTTTTTTACTTAACTATATAATATGTAGTATCAAGAACATGTTTCCATCCCACTAAAAATTATTCAAAAATATTTTCATGACGGTGACTTAAAACTTAGTTTTCTGTCCTATAAAATGAGGCCATCTCTTGCAGAAAGCTAACATATTCAATGTTTGTGCAGCACTGGGCTCTGTTCTTTCAGATTCAGCACATGTTGAAGAGCCTGGGTTCTTGTTGTGGCTTTGCCAGTTTCTGTGTGACCTTGGTCGAATTCTTTAACCCCTCTGTGCCTCACCTCCCTTCTTTGTTAAATGGCTGGTGATAACAGAACACACCTCACAGGTTGTGTGAGGACTCAGATAACACGCCAAGGGAGCTTAAAATAGCGCCTGTCATATAAGGCCACAAATAAAGAGCAGAAGGATTCACTTATTGGAGCTTATGTTCTAGTTGGGGAGGCCAACAATAAAGGGTTTTCAAATCTTCCAAAGTATGAGAAAACCTCTGGAGTGGGGGAAGGAAGAAGGAGGGAGGAAGGGTGAAGGAAGGGAGGGAGGGAGGAAGAAGGAAGGAGGGAGGGAGGGAAGAAGGAAGGAGGGAGGGAGGGAGGGAAGAAGGAAGGAGGGAGGGAGGGAGGGAAGAAGGAAGGAGGGAGGGAGGGAAGAAGGAAGGAGGGAGGAAGGGAAGAAGGAGGGAGGGAGGGAGGGAAGAAGGAAGGAGGGAGGAAGGGAAGAAGGAGGGAGGGAGGGAAGAAGGAAGGAGGGAGGGAGGGAAGAAGGAAGGAGGGAGGGAGGGAAGAAGGAAGGAAAAACGGAGGAAGGGCCTTATCCGCCCATCCCAAAGAGAAGTGGCTCCAGGATGGAGCATGGTACAGGACAGGACATAGGCCATGCCCAGCAGGATTGTGCTTATTCAGATTCTGTGCACCTGTGGTTCTTCAATCAATACACACGTGAACTAGAAAAAGTGAGGGGCTGTGGGGAGGGGGCGGGGGGGAGCGGGGGGACCGAGGCCGCGGGTGCCGGGGGCTCCCCGCCGGCGGCCCGCACCCTCACGGCCCCCCTTCTGCCCTGGCGCAGAGAGCGCATTCGCCGACACGCTGACGCCCGCGCGCCTCAGCCAGGCCCGCTTCAGCGCCTGCCTGCCGCCCAGCAGCCACGACGCCGCCAACTTCGACAACAACGAGCTCGAGAACAACCAGGTGGTGGCCAAGCTGGGTCACCTGGCGCTGAGCCGCGCCCCGGGCCCGCTGCCCGCCGACGCCTCGGCCGCCGCCATCCCGTGCGGGCCTCGCGAGCGCCCGCGGCCCGCATCGTCGCCGGCGCTGCTCGAGGCTGACCTGCGCTTCCACGCGACGCGCGGACCCGACGTGAGCCTGTCCGCCGACCGCAAAGTGGCCTGCGCGCCGCGGCCCGACGGCGGCCGCACGCTTGTCTTCTCCGAACGCCCGCTGCGACCCGGCGAAAGCCTCTTCGTGGAGGTGGGCCGCCCGGGGCTGGCGGCGCCCAGCGCGCTGGCCTTCGGCATCACGTCGTGCGACCCGGGCGGGCTCCGACCCGCGGAGCTGCCGGCCGACCCCGACGCGCTGCTCGACCGCAAGGAGTACTGGGTGGTTGCGCGTGCCGGGCCCGTGCCGAGCGGCGGCGACGCGCTCAGCTTCACGCTGCGGCCCGGCGGCGACGTGCTCCTGGGCGTCAACGGGCGCCCGCGCGGCCGCCTGCTGTGCGTCGACACCACGCAGGCGCTCTGGGCCTTCTTCGCCGTGCGCGGTGGCGCCGCCGGCCAGCTGCGCCTCCTCGGTGAGTTCCCCGACCGACCGCGCGTGCGCCGGGCCGCCGCTGGGTGGCTCGAGCCGCACCGCTGAAGCCCAGGCCCGCTTCCCAGGCTTGAGCGCTATTAGCGCCCTTCCGCCTCCGCCTAGAGTTTCTGATTTAGTAGGGGCGGCCCCGAAATACAGTTCTAACAAGTGTCCCAGGGATGTCCATGTTGCTGCTCCCAAGCCCACACTTGGCCAACGAGGACCTAAGTTCCCACTGGGGTCAGGGCCTGGAAGGCTTTATGCAGTCGGTAAATGGTCAGTGCAATTTTTATTCCTGTTATGACTTATCTCACATTCATTTCTTATATACATGAGGCATATTAAGTTGTAGGAGAAAAAGTAAACACAGCTACACTTAAAAGAGGACATCAGAATAACAGCATCCACAGCAAATGGGATGGAGGCTTGAACCATCTGATTTGGACATGATTTTGCCTTCATTCATGCCACCAATAGACGCGGAGCACCCACCAGCTGTGGGCCAGGCCCTGGGCTCCAGGATGGAGCATGGTAGAGGACAGGACATAGGCCATGCCCAGCAGGAACTTACACACCTGAATGGAGAGCTGCACCATGTGATGGGGGCCACTGCAGAGGGGCTTCTCTCCCATTTGGTAGAATGGAGGTGGTGGTCAGGGAAGGTTCCCAGAGAGCACAGCTCCATTTTCATGATTCAAGAAGTCAGTCCAAATGGTAACAGAAAGAATGAACATTCCCTGTTATCTCATTCAATTTTATACTCCTGATGCCTCTATGAAACCGAAATCATTAATCCATCCACAGATAAGAAAATTGAAGTACATAGAGATTAACTGACTGTCCCAGTCACATAGCTGGTCAGCCATGAAGATGTTGGGCAAATCACAGACCTTCTCTGAGCCTTGGATTCCTTTTGTGTACAGAGGGAGCAATTACCTGCATCCTGGCATTGTCATGAGGATGAAATGATGAGGTGCATATAATGCTTTCAGCAGGTGCCTGCCACCTTTAGCATGTTTAATACGTAGTAACAACAATGACTGCTGTTTGCAGGCAGAGGAGGAACAAGGAAGCGGTGGTATCGTTTGTTGTTTTGTTTTTGTTTTTGTTTTTAAGGAATGACCAGACATAGTCACCATTTACCCTGAGATGAGTTGCCTAAGTTCCCCACTGGGGCTTTGGCAAGAACTAAGCCTAGAATCAGTCTTCCTTACCCTCCTCCCCAGCACCTCCAGAGGAACCAGGATGAGTCCTTGAGTGGTCAGGAAGAGAAGGTAGAATAGAAGTGACTTCTTTTGGAGGCCAGGGACTTGCCCTCCTGATTTCTACCTGTCAGCAACCCTAGCACTGCATTATCTGTCCATCCATCCTCAAGTAGGGTAAGGGAAGGAACATCTCTCTCACCTAAGAAATAACCCATTATTATCTGAACCAGCAGTGAACATAAGGGAGAAAACTCATTCGTGTTGACTACTACTAGTCAGGAATCTTGTAGTTGCAAGTGACAAAACCCCAAAGTGACCTAAACTGAAAGGGAAATGTATGGGTACACATACCTCAAAAGTCTGGGAGTATATTGGATGGATTCAGGAACAGACGGATCGAGGTTTTAAAAGCATGTCCTCAGGATCCCATCCCAAAGCTCACTTTCCCCTATGTTGGCTTCACTCTCAGGCAGGCTCTACAGTGCCAGACCTACCTCCCAATGGATGCGCCCCTTCTTTCCCAACAGTTGTAGTGTTCTCATGAAGACCTCTTTGACCTTCACTGGGTTATGTAGCCTTACCTAAACCATCATTGAGACCAAGGGGTAGAAGTTCTTCTGGCCTGGCCTAGATCATGTGAGTGAGGGTGAAGTAAGTGCCCCAACAAAAAATCCTGGTACTGTTTCTGAAATAAACAAGACTGGAGGCCGAGCAGGCAAAGAATAGGTGTCCACCACACATGTACAATTCCATCAATCCTTAGCAGAAACCTGGGAGGCAACTCTTATCCCCCCATTAGACAGATGGGGAAGCTAAGGTGCAAAAGAGCGAAGAGCCAGGGACTAGCAGAACAGGACTCACCTTCTACCACCCCTGATGGAGTCTCTCTGGTTTCAGGCACCTTGCAGTCCAGCCCTGCGACCACGTCCCCATCAGGGTCCCTCAGCGGCTCCCAGGATGATAGCGATTCTGATATGGCCTTCAGTGTCAACCAGTCCTCCTCAGCATCTGAGTCATCCCTGGGTAAGGAGGTATAAACCCTAGAGGGGGTAGGGGCTGGTGGCTGGCCTGGCTCCTTCAGCTGCGCCAGAGCCTTCCTGAGGCTAAGCAAGGATGGCCACCTTTTCCGCCTGCATCTTCTCCTTCCTCGGCTGTACAGTCATCTAGAGGGAGGAGAAATCTCCATGTCGTATCCCAAAGGGTGATCATGGTGCTTGATGCTTGGGGGAGGGAGAGTAAGGAAGGGGGCAAAGCCCAGGAGAAAAACCCCAAATTGGTGTCTCTAAAAATTGTTTCCCCACAAGTTCGGCCATAGAAGCTCTGCCTTCTTGGGGTTGCCCCAGCAGAACCCACGTGAAAACCACATTATTAAGGTCTGTCTTGTTCTCCCTTTCTGCAGTGACCGCACCCAGCTCCCCGCTGAGCCCCCCAGTGTCCCCTGTGTTCTCCCCACCGGAGCCGGCAGGCAGCAAGAATGGCGAGTGCACGGTGTGCTTTGACGGGGAAGTGGACACAGTCATCTACACGTGTGGACATATGTGTCTGTGCCACAGCTGTGGCCTACGGCTCAAGAGGCAGGCCCGCGCCTGCTGCCCCATCTGCCGGCGACCCATCAAGGATGTCATTAAGATCTACAGGCCGTAGCCTGGCCCACCAATGGGCCTTGGCCAGAGCAAGGTCACCTTTCTGAAGGCCCCCTGAGCCAGGCAACTGCTATGGCCACCAGGGAGTCCAAGGGCAGTGGCCATCCCATCTGCCACTCTCCAATGGTGGGCAAGGCATGACAGTCATGGAGATGAGGCCCTGGGGGTCTGAGCCCAGGCAAGGGCTGCTTCTGGCTCAAAAGTGCTTTGCCCCCAAAAGGCCGTCCCAAAAGCAAGCTCAGGAACTGCCTAGCAGACCACCCTGTCCCTCGGTGACCTCTCGGCTGGGAAACAGCATTCCCTGTGCAATGCTTTTTGCTGGAGTTGGGTTGAGTGTGTGTGAGAGAGGGTGAGGGGAGGGAGTGGCCAGAGAAGAGAGAGAGAATGTGTGTGAGAGAACGAGTGAGAGAGAACGCATAGGTATTTATCCAGGGATCCTGGCTCTGGGAGGTTATTTAACACTAAGGAATGTGCAATCCAGAGCCCAGACGGTAGTGTGACTAGAAATTGTTCACTCTCTGGGGCTGTAACGTCAGCTGGTTTTGAATGTATGAAGCCTGCACCTAAACAGAACTCCCTTGGATGGTATAGAAAAGGGACACTCAGATTTTGTAAGGGAAGGAAAAAATAGCTCATTGTTTACAGCTCCAAAGCAGCAACGCCTTGGGGGGAAGGTGGGTGGAGAACAGAAAAGAACAATTTGCTTTTTTAGTTTCTTCCTCAGTCCTAGAGAGGAGTTTTGATGGGTGCTGCGGCCCACCGAGAGCTCTGGGTGGTGTCATCCCCAGAAGCCTTTTCACCCCTTCAACCCAGATAGCCTAATAATAAGCATAGTGCACCTTGACTCGGTCCCTCTAGATGCTTTTTGTCTGTCCCATCCCTTGCTGTCCCCAAGAAGAAGGCAAGCAGCAGGTTCTCTTTTCCTGGAGGAGAGAAAGAATCCTGGAGGCAGGTGACTCACCTGCAGTTGGAAAGGCCACCCCATCACGCAGACGGCTCTTCACATTTCGTGTTGTCAGCCCGGGCCTGGCATTCACCAGCAGCGGTGGGCATCACCAGGACAGCCTGCTGGGGAAGCGGTAGGAGGAAAAGACTTTGCAACTGGTTCTGATTCTCAGCTTCCCTTACGTTGCTGATTACTAAGATGTTAAATGATCATTAAGATGTTAAGAGCTGAGACATTAAAATGCTGACCTTGGGACTCTCCCCCTTCCCAGGGCCATTTACAGGCATTTCCTGGGACCTGGCCCTGTCCCCGACTTCCGCACCCCTGCGGAGGCCCATGTCTGCAGACTCCCAGACCACCCCTGGGCTGATAGGCTGGCCCAGGCCCGCTCTGCCCCCAGTTCAGGGCCTAACCTCTGCCCTATCCGTGCTGTACTTTTAAGGAAGCCCCTGGGCCTCTCTGATTCTCAGTTCTCAATCTGTCCTTCCTACTCCAGAACCCACGAGGGAACCAGCATAACATCTAAAAAGCCCAAGACACCCTACAAAGAACAGGTAACACTTTTACTACAATTCCTAATCTGTTCCTCTGCTGCACAGATGATGGCAGAGAAAGGAGAACATTCAGAGAGTTTCTGCATTCATAGAACACATGTGTGCTGGGTGTCTGGGGGCCCAGAGCCCAGCTCAGCTGGGCCCTCATCAAATCAAAGCCTGTAAGACCAGGTGGTCTTTGTAATGTTCTAGGTCTTGGACCAACTGCTTCTTCTCTGCCTGGAGTGGTCATAGTGTTCTGACCTGATCTCAACTTCAGAACCCCCACTCTTGCCCCTGCAAGAACCCCTGATTGGTTATTGTCCCCCTAGTGAATCTGGGAAACATGCCCACCTTTAAATCTTGTGACGGAAGTTTTTGGGGAGGACGAGAGCCGGAGACGCTGGGTAGCACTCAGTGCCCAGCTGCATTTGGCCAGCAGGAGCCTTCCAATTTCCCCATGTATGGGCCCAGACCATGTGGGAAAGGACTCGTGACCTCCTCCCCACCAGAGCTGGTTCTCCAGGCAGCAGTGCCCACTGACCGGATTGAGCCAGTCACAAGCTCTGGTGGTCCTCGAAGCCAGCAGGAGGCAGCTGGTCTCCCCTGCCTCTTGCTCTTCCTAACTGCCCCCACCCCTGGGTTCCAGCCAGGGTCATGTACAGCCACCACCAGGAAACCAGTGACTGAGGGCCTGGACCCGACGTGGACTGGGCCATGCTCCTGGTGACCTGTTACCTGGATCAAAAGGAGCTGGTGGCCTGTTTAACTTGCTCCGCAGCTGCTATAAATAGCCTCCCTGTTTCCAAGAGGAATTAAGGGGGTGTTTGTCTTCTAAAAACCAGACATTTCCTGATGCTCTAAACTGATTTATTCAGTGCTATAGAGGAGCTGCTCACATGGCCCTCACGTGGCGGGAGAAAGAGGAAAGGGAACCCCTCTCTTTCACTTCACGTCATTATGTGCCTCGGCGCTGGGCTGGAGAGGCGTCTCCACGCATTAATCCTGTGAGGCAGGTCTTACCCCACTGAGTCACATCTAAAACACCACTGATTGTAAAATACACCATTTTATGTACCGCTAAGGGAAAAAATGCGAATTTTAACTGTGAGATACCACAGCTATATGATTCATTCTAATCAGAGACTTGAAATGTGAAAAAAAAAAAAAAAAGCTGTGCTATTTAGAATTGACAAAACACGGTATTATTCCCGTTTGACAGGTAAGAGAACTGAGGTCCTGTGAGTGAAGTGATAGGATCACATGCAGCAGGTGGTAGGGCTGGGATTCAAACCCAGGAGTGTCTGGTGCTGAATCCCACTCTCTCCGCTGCCTGGCCCCAAGCTCCAGAAAGCTTGAGACTGCCTTGAGTTTTCTTTCTTGAAACTTCTCTAGGCAGCCCCTGGAGAGAGCCTGGGCACCGGCGCCTGTATGGAGGCTTCCAGCCCCAGGCTGTGGTCCCTCTGCCACCCATACCCTAGAAGGACAAGTGTCCTTCCTTTCAGGCTCACCTTCCCGCTGCCTGCCTTCTCCTGGCAGAGCTGAGCTATGTGAGATCCTGAGTCCAACCTGAAGGCCTCCTTTGGTGACACAGGGGTGCACATACGGGGCAACTTCGTGGAGGGGCTGAGGGCGTTGTCCCACCACCTTCCTGGGCCTCAACACTGCCACTCGCTCAGGCAGGGACGCTAGGGCTAAGAAGGGGGTGACCAGAAGATACTCCCTTGTTGTGGTCTTGTGCCTGCTTATTTTGAACCACCAGAGAAATTGGGCTGTTTCCAAGTCAACACAAGCCCCTTTTCCTAGTCCATTCCCAGAACTGGGAGGCTGCTGGGGTTTAGCTGCCCAGGGCAGCTGCTCCTCTATGTGCGGTAACATTTTGCTGAACACCCGCTCATCAGCATGGCCTGGGTTCTGCACACAGTGTTGGGAACTGGGCCTAAAGACAGAGCCGCAGGGAGCAGACAGTCCGGAGCTGGACGGATTTGTAAACTTTTATTTGCTCCCTCCAGCGTTGGGTCCTGTGCTAGCACATAGTAGGCACTCATTAAAGGTTTACGGGAGAAATCCGAAATCAAGTTACGAGGGCTCAGGGGTTTGGTAAAACACATATACATGCACACAAAGTCATTCAACAAGCATCTGCTGCGTGCCTACTAGGTATGGGGTGCTGGGAATGCGGAGCAGAGAGGACAGCACCCTAGCTCTGCCTTCAGAGGTAGAGACATTAGAGGATAATGAGATGCTAGGGACAGAATCCTTTGGGCTTTCTTGGCCATTCTGTTGCCTTTGGGGATCTATTCTGGTGAGTGCCCATGACTGCTTTCCTGACCCAGAACCTCCTGCCTGCTTTGAGAAGCCTCCTCTGCGTTAGAAATGCCAGATATTTTGTAGTCAGTGAGCTGCTGCCAAAATGGCCTTGGGCAGAACCCTCAAGGGCCCCACCGCTGGATGATTACCCTCAGGTCCCACCAGGGAGACCCGTGGGGAGACGGCTACCTGCTACTTTCAGGCTTGGGAGTGGTTGCTGGAATCAATACCTGGGTGCCCAGAGAGCCCCATCAGTTCCAGTTGAGAATGGGCTTGTGCAAAGTCTTGGAGAACGAGAGGCAGTAACCTCTCCCTGCCCAATCCCATCCCTGCCCCAGTTCTGGCAGAGGGATGCCTGCTCAGGAACATGTGGCATTTCTTGGTATTTAATTGTCTTCCCCAAGCCCCTAATGAAATGACTTGTACACCAATCTGTCTGTGCCTTATGAAAGTGTCTGTGCACTTTTTATCCTTTTTAAAAGCAACTTCAAAAAGTGGGCAGGGGACTAGCATACATAGTAGTATTCTAGAAATATGTGCTCATCACTGAAACCCTTCTGCATTATGTTTTTGATGTAGGAGTGATGAGGTGTACTCTCTCATCCCATCCCCCCACTACCTGTATACAGACCTTTTTAAAAATGTCTCTTTTCTTATTTTTCTGATTCAATACTGTGACTTCTCCAATACAATCTAATCTTTGGGGATCTGTAATAAAGGTTTTAAAACTTGGGGGGAGTGGGTTGGAAAGGGTTTGCACTGGTCCTGTGTGTTGTGCTTTTGTGTGTTGTGTGTTTTGGTTTTTGTCTATTTTTATCTGTTTTATATTAACATAATTTTTCTGTTTAAAAAACAAATACAACTTTGGCTTGTTAAAAAAGAAAGCTTCTTCAGAACTCAATTTTAAAAATCGCAGTTGCACATACTGTTGGGGAGTGAAGGTAAGGGATACAAAACATTGCCAACCTTGAGGGAACGATTTGCAAAATGTCCATAGAATCCTGATAATGTTTGATCCTTTTGCCAAGTAACTTTTGTGAAAATATCACAAGGAAATAGTTCTAATCAAGGATAAGCTCTATATGTAAAGATGTGCATTGCAGCATTATTTATAATGGTAAAGAAAAATTGTATAAGCCACCCTAACGTCCAACAGCAATGGTGAACTTGACAGAACTCTCGGTTGCAAGTGACAGAAACCAAACTCAAACTGATTTAAGGGAATTTAAAAGCTCAGCTAACTGCAAAGTCCAGTATCATGAACCCAAGAACCCACTTCAGGTGCAACTGGATCCAGAATCTGAAATGCTGCAACAGGACTTGGTCTCCCCCGCTTCTCGCTCTGTCCTCCTTTGCAGCGACCCATTCCCAGGCAGGTTCTGAAGACAATTGGCCACAGCACAACGCAGGCGCAGCCAACAGCCTCCCTGTGTGGGCCCACCTGGATCACGTGTCCCTTCCTGAGCCAATCGCAGAGACCAGGGAGATACGGGCCTCTGATTGGCCAGACCCAGCATAGGCGCTCAACTCCACCCAATAGCTGCTCTCCTAGAACTGAGAGTAGGAAATCGCAGTCTCCAGGGAACTAGTGCTGGGCAGGCAGGAGCAATGGGCATCTCTAGCTCTCTAAGAAAGGTTGAACGAACTGTGATACAGATGTATACCTAGTTATACATCTGTATAACAGATGTATACCTAGATGTATGTCCTAGTATACCTAGGACAGCCCGGTCCTCACCATGACTGGGAGAGACACTTAACCTCTTTGTGCCTCAGTTTGCTCATCTGCAAAGCAAGAATCGTAAGGTTTCTTGATTTTAGGATGGGTGTGAGCATTATCGAGATCATGCTGGTGACGTGCTAGGCACCGCGTCTGGCACTCAGCAAAGAGTTTGTAACCCGGGAACATGTTTATGTCAAAACATGGTGGGAAAATTAAGATATAAAACTGCACAGACACTCTGATCTCGTGGATGTAAAAACAAGCAAGCAAGCAAACGAATAAACAACAGCCTCCAAACAAGACTGTGTTGGAATAACCAACAGGAAAGAAGCAAAAATCTCCATGGGGGCTGTGTCAGGATAATGGTATTATTGGACTTTTCCCCGTTTTCTAAATTTTCTCTAATGACAAATTACTGCTTTTAAACTTGTTACTTGGAAAAAATATCTCCCGTCTCTGTAAAAACCAATGAAAACAGCTAACGCTTGCTGGAATTCGTCAGGAATTCCCAGGCTGATTGTCTGAGTTTGAGATCCAAATTTAGTCACGGTGGAGATAAAGGCCTGCAAGCTTCCAGTGGAGACCAGGCCAGGCTGACCAGTTTGGTTGGGCTTCCTCCAGACCAGGCTTTAGGACCCAGATTCCTGGGGGTGGAGCCTTGCATGGTATCAGGAGTAGCAGGCGAAGGGAGAAGGTGGAGCTGCTCAGGCCTGTTTTTCCTGGCTTGCTGAAATAGCCTGGTTTGGTGACACTGAGTTTGGGGAGCAATGGGGTAAGAGAAATGAAGTTGCATTTATGAAGCTAAAGAAACCATGATTTTCCTACTTCTCTTGATGATTCTTCACAACAATGTTGGTCTTATTTTACAGGTAAGGGAGCCAGGGTCCCTTCAAGGTAGAAGAAGGATTGGACCCTAGATGTACCTGTTTCAGAGCTAAGGCAAAATGTGCCTCTGAAAGATATCACTTATCTCTACTAGGCCAGGGGACATTTTCATAGCTATCTTCTGATAATCAAGACTTTTTCTTTTTTAAATAAAGGTGGGGAAAGACCATACTAATCTAGACTCCTTGGGTTTTAAGAGACTGAAACCCAACTCAAGAAAAACAACTTACGAAACAACTCACACAACTAAACTGGTCAACTCTTGCTTCAGGAATGGCTGGATCCAGGTGCTCACACGATGTCATCAGGCGTCTGCCTCTGTCTCAGTTCTGCTTTCCTCTGGGTTGACATCACTCTCAGGCAGGCTCTCCCTTTGTGGTAACCAAGATGGTCCCCAGTGGCTCCTCACTCATATCATACCAGCTTAGTGACCCTTTAGAAACCTTTCAGGAAAAGTCCCAGGGCATCTGTCTTTTGACCCCTTGGATCAAAAGCCCAATCTCTAAATCAATTTCTGTCACATACCCACACTTGACACGAAACCAAGGATGACATGGCCCTTGCCCTCAAGGACCAACCAATCTAGAGGGGAAGGCAGACTCATAAACAGACACGTTCAGACCAGTGTGGTCTTGAGGCTGCTAGGACAGATTGGATTCAAGGCATAAAGACTATAGATCATTTGGTGATATAATTTAAACATCTTTCTTTCTCCGGGCTGTTCAGGCTTTCACTAATGCCTGGGTCATGCTTCCTGGTACATCATATTTCTATTCTAGGGCTTCAATGTACAAAGCCTGTGCCCCGACCCTCACCACCCCACTGCTGGAAGCACAGCTAGCCTCAGAGGAGTTCTATATGGAGACTTCTCTTTCCCTCATTCCCCGGGTTCCTGCAGGACAACAATCCTCCGCAAAGATAATAACAAATCACCTACTGAACACTTACCATGTGCTAAGGACACCCATGACATCTCTGACTCCCCACTGTAGCTCTTTGAAGTAGGTCCCATCATTACTTCCATTTTATACGAGGGAAAACCAAGACTCAGATTAAGTAACTTTATGCCATTCCATATGGCCTCTCAAAGACCAAAGTAGTTCCCAGGATCTAGACCCAGTGGTTTTCAAGGGCAAATGGTCCCGGAACATATGTACTTGTGATTTCACTGACCCCACCAAGAGTCTGTCAGATAGATATTATAGTCCCATTTTACAGACAAGGGAAGAGAGGCTCAGAGAGGGCAATGACCTGCCCCAAATCACACAGCTGTGAGCTGTGGAGCCGGAATTTGAACCAGGTCTGACTCTTTCCACAGCATCACAGTTTGTCTGTGGGTAAATTATCAGAAGGGGGTTGGGGGGAATGAGCAAGAGGAGGGGGAGGAGAAAAGAGAAGAAATGTGGGGCAAGGAGGGGAGGGAACCAGGCTGTGCACATAGAAGGACAAAGAGAAATCTGCCTAGCTGGGTCCCTTACTTACACAAAGGCCAGTTCCAGGGCCAGAGAATCTTCCCCTCTCCCTTCAGGCTCAATTCTCCTGGCTCCTGGAAGCTGGTTTTGGCTCCCACACAGGGATGTGGAAAACACGAATATTCCAGGCATCCACAGTGGGAACAGAGCCCCCGCCTTGGTTGTTAAACGCACCCAGGGGAAGCTTCCAGAAGCCCAGGGGCAGCTGCATCAACACAAAGTGCCTGGGGCAGCCAGTCAGCTTTCCTCAGCCCCCTCCCCTCCTGGCTTGGCCTGCCCAGGTGTAACCTTTCTCCCTGAGTAGAGCTCCTCAGACTGCCCTCACCTGCCTCCCCCCAGCTGCCCAGGAAAGGCTTGAGCCATCCTCCCAGGAGTCCAAAGGGCCTGCTTAGGAGTCCGCAGAACTGACCTGAGTTCGCATCCACACTCTTCCCCAACAAGCAGGGGCACTTGGCCTCCCCAAGTGGCCCCCGGGGGTGCTGTTCATCCTGAAGCTTGCATGGATATGGCCTCTGGAGTTGTACAATGGGAAGCCCCCTTCTCTATGCCTCACTACCCTGCTTCTAGGTAGGGCCTGTAGGACCATCCCCTCAAGCCTGCAGGGGGAGGAGGGGAGGCCGATTGTAGCAGAACGAAAATGTCTCCTGGGGACCTTCGCCCAGGGGAGTCTGCATCCTGGCTTCGCAGCTTGGAGCAGCTGTGCCCAGCATGTCGGTGCCTAGTGGGGAGGTGGGTGGCAGAGGTGAGGGGGTGATGAGAGCATAGCAGAGAAGACGGATGAGCCTGGGGGCCAGGCCTGCCTCTGCTGTGGGATCTTAGACAAGTTACTGACCCTCTTTAAGCCTCAGTTTCTGGATCTTTGAGGCCTCAGCCCCCTTTTGTGTCAAGATGAACCAACTGAGTCAGGCAGTGGCTGGCATTCAGGAGGTGCTCAGTAACGGTGGTTATTCTTTTTACCAGTATTATAGGCTGTGCTATATCACTTCCCTCCCTTGTCCCACTACCCACCCCCCCATCCCAGCTGGGCCTGTCTCCCACGGTCCCCTGGGCCTTCCTTCAGGCTCTGTACTGTCTCAGGAGTTGGCCCTGTGACACTGTTAGCAGCATCTACAGGTGACCAGCACGGTCTACCAAATAGGAGAGCCTTGGTATTTACATCCCCTCCCCCCAGGGTGGAATTTCTGGCATTAACACACCTCCTCCCCACAAGGAATGAAAGCAAGGGGCAATCAAATGGCGGGGGCTTGCCAGGCCTCGGAGTCTGCCCCGGCCCCTCGCCCCTTGCTTGTTTTGGCTCCCCATCAAGAATGCTGGACCAGGCCTGGGAGGCTGATTGACCTCAGACTCCAGAGGGAAAGTCACACTTTTGCTCAACTCCCAGGAGCAGCCCTACATTCCAGGAGGGGCGTGGGAAGGGCCAGGCCTTCCCCCAGCTCAACTGAGCAGGGAGCTGCCTACAGCCTGGCCTTGCTCACAGCTTCAGCACTGGCCATGCCCACCTCCACGTCCCCCAGGGAGATCTGCCCCACCAAGGACGGATGGAGCGGGGAGGGGGGTAGGGGCGGAGATAGAAGATGCCCATTGCCAGCACAGGACAGAAGTGAAAGAAATTTCCCAGTGAGATGTCTCTGGCCTTCCCCATCTAGTCTCCTTGCTAGCTAGTGTTCTTCTCCCTTTCTGCTACCACCCCGCACCTTAAAAAAACCAGAACACTCTCCGTTATTCTGAGGAATTCTAGTCTCCCTTCAGCCTCTGCCCCCTCTGAGAAGTAGTTCCAGGTAGTTCTAGAGCTGTCCAGATTTGACTCCAGGACCTTCCTTCCTGGGCCAGTTTTCCTGTCTTTCCACCCTTTCGGGAGAAAGGATGGGGAGAGGGGTTTCAGCTGATGGTGTTCTTAACAGAGGCCTGGGTACGGGTCGAGGTTTCCCTGAGCAAGTCACACAAGAGCTGGGCCTTGGAGGGTGGACAGCAGACGTCCAGCAGCGACTGGCCCAAGCATGCTCTACAGAAGGGAGCTGCCCCAGCACAGAGGACGCAGGGCAGCCTGCTGGAAGAACAGACCAGGGCCCAGACAGAGGTCCCCAGGAGACTTTTCCTTCTGCTACAACCAGCCTCTCTTCCTCCAAGAGGATCCCAGGACTCTGCTGGCTAGTTGGCTCCTAGGCAGGTTTCCTCCCACAGGTCAGGCTTCCCAAGCTCCGGATAAGAAGGCTCCTGCTAGGGCTCAGGGCAATGGAGTAGGGCCCCATCCCCTTGGAACAACGAGCTCTTCCTTATTCTCACCTTCCAGGCCGTGAACCTGGAAGTCCTGGGGTCCAGAGAAGAGGGTTTTCCTGGCTCCTCCTTGGGAGCGGCTGTTTCTTTGCAGAAGATGGAGCACGGTCGCCCTCTCATGGTCTTGAGAGAGTGAGCAAAGACTCGAGCAGAAAGAAACTGCTGGACAGGCAGTCAAGGTCCAGGGGCTGGATGAATCCACTGCCCCCACCCCACCCCTAGCAGATCCTGGAGATGTCACCAGATGACCTGGAATCCCGGCTCCTGTAAATGGCCTTGTGGGTCCAGGGAAGCTTGAGGAGGACAAGTTAGGGTGACACTGGGGCCGGGCTGAGGTTACATCAAAGTCTGGGTTGTGCTGCAGCTTTGTTGGGGAAGGACTGGAGCTAGGACCAGGACAGGTTTCTTCCCCAGACCCTGCAATACTAGGAGGATGCTACCTGGCCCCTAACTCTGGTCCCCACCTCAGGCCACTGATCTGACTGGCTCAGTCTAACCCACACATCAACCCTGTGTCAGGCACATTAAAATTAAACAAGTGGGAAATGCAATAAAAAGAAAACTTCAAGACATGATGCTGAGTGAGACAAGCCAGTGACAAAGAGACAAATACTGTATGATTCCATTTACATGCAGTCTCTAGAGTAGTCAAATTCATAGAGACAGAAGGCTGAAGAGAGGCTACCATGGACTGGGGAAAGCGGGGTGTGGAGTTAGTATTTAACTGGCACAGAGTTTCTGTCTGGGAAGATGAAAAATGTTCTGGAGAAGGATGATAGTGATGGCTGAACAATAAAGATGTGCTTAATGTCACTGAGCTGTATGCTTACAAATGGTTAAGATGGGGGGCGCCTGGGGGGCTCAGTCAGTTAAGCGGCCAACTCTTGATTTCGACTCAGGTCATGATCTCAGGGTTGTGGGATCAAGCCCCTCGTCGGGTTCTGTGCTCAGTGTGCAGTCTACTTGAGATTCTCTCTCTCCCTTCTCCCCCTGCACCTCCCCCAGCTCACTCTTGCTCTCTCTTTCAAATAAATAAAATATTTTTAAATGGTTAAGATGATAAATTTTATGTTATGTGTATTTTGCCACTATTTATTTATTTATTTATTTATTTATTTATTTATTTATTTTAAGCTTTTATTTATTTATTTGACAGAGAGACAGAGAGACAGAGAGCACAAGCAGGGGGAGAAGCAGAGGGAGAGGGAGAGGCAGACTCCCTGCTGAGCGTGGAGTCCATAGTGGGACTCGATCCCAGCACCCTGAGATCATGACCTGAGCAGAAGGCAGACGCTTAACAATCTGAGCCACCCAGGCACCCCACCACAATTTTGGAAAGAAAAAAAATTGGAAAGAAAAAAATGGAAAGGAAAAAAATTCTTCAAATATAGATGAAGGATGGCAGCGCTGCTAAACCTGCTGCTCTGGCCATGGCGGGGGGGCGGGGGGCTCCCCTACACTCGTGTCCCAGTTTGCCAGGGCCGCCATAACAGGATACCACAGACTGGGTGGTTTAAACCACAGAAACGTTCTGGAGGCTGGAAGTCCAAGGTTAGGGTGCTGGCAGGGTGGTGTGTTGGTGACTCTCTTCCTGTCATCACGGCCCGGCCTGGCCTTTCCTCTGCACGCATGTACAGCAAGAGTGCTCTGGCATCTCTTCCTCTCCTTATGAGGACCCCAGTCCTACTGGACAAGCCCACCCTTCCGACCTCATTTAACCCTCCTGACCTCCCCAAAGGTCCCATCTGCAAAGGCAGTCGCGCTGACGGATCAGGGTTTCAGCATATGAATCCTGGAAATGTCATTATCATTGTTTAATGCAAGAAGGGTCTGGACAGTGGGAAAAGAGATCTGACAAAGCGAGGCAGCCGTCTAGAGAGCTGGCCCAGGGGAGCCCAGCCCAGGGAGCAGGTTAATCGAACAGTACACCCTCGACCTCACCAAACTCGCCACCAGGGGGCGGGACAGAAACGGATGCAGATGTCACAGCAGAGCGACCAGGCTAAACCCAGAGGATGTCAGAGCCCTGATCTACCCTGAGAGGGTCAAGGGAGACTTCTGGAAGGAGGCACCTCCCGAGGAGCATCTTGAAGGGGGAGCAGATGGTCTCCAGGTGGAGAAAAGGAAGAAAGGTTTTTTTAGGTAGATGGAACAGTGGGTGCAAAAGTCCCAAGGCAGCTTCATTCCAGTCTGGGTGATTTATCAGGCCAATTTCAACAACAACAACAAAAGTATAAGGAGATGGTTTGGAGAGGATGTATACTGTACCTTGATGATAGCTTTTGAATATTTCTTTGTAAATAGTCCTTGCTATTTTCCCTTCCTCCTTCACATAAAATAGAAAACACTTAAGCCCTGGTTCACCTTTTAAGCCTCTCCCCAGAGCTGTGGTTTTCCTGATAAATTGCAAAATTGCCCAGCTAATGCTAAGCAGTTAAATCAGATTAAATCAGAACAATGAGTGTCCAAGGGCTGTTTATCATTCCCCGTTTGTTTGCAAGGGAAACCAGCGTTGTGCCCTGGGTAGGGGCTGAGAAGTGGGCTCTGTCAGCTCCATGGCCCCAGCAAAGTGACTGGCACTTGTTTGTTACCCTTGGTTTCTACAGTAACACAAGAGGTAGGTGGTAGCCCCAAACTACCTACAAGACCTCTCACTGCAGGATCTGGGAAGAGTGAAATTGTGAGACCCCAGATGGCCTTTAAGAGCCCACCCATTGCTGATGGAGAGAACAGTGACCCTGTCAGGCTCAGGTCACCCCCTCCTTCATGGATAAAAGAGCGAGGATGGGTGGGGTCCACTCCAACTCTTGCCCTCTCTTGCTCCCCTACAGTTCCTACACCCCATCACCCTGACCCTGCACTTTGTTATGCCCTAGCCGGAGTAAGCCAATTTTTTTTTTAAAGATTTTATTTATTTATTTGAGACAGAGAGAATGAGAGAGAGAGAGCACATGAGAGGGGATAGGGTCAGAGGACGAAGCAGACTCCCTGCCAAGCAGGGAGCCCGATGCGGGACTCGATCCAGGGACTCCAGGATCATGACCTGAGCCGAAGGCAGTCGCTTAACCAACTGAGCCACCCAGGCGCCCCCAGAGTAAGCCAATTTTATGAAAGTGGGAGGCTCTTAGCTTTTAAATATTAACTGAGTCTCCGTGACCCCTGGCACTTCCCTCCCTTACCTGGGGTCTCTCCTCTCCTCCCTTACCTAGGATTTCTCTTCTCCACAGGGCAGAAAGCAAAAAGGGCACAAGGGCTCAGCAGGTAACTGATGCTCTAGGACCAGTCTGGGTCACCGTATGGATGGAATTGAGGATCAGCTCCTAAGTTCTACGTCCACTCCCCATCAACATCTTGGCTTGATACAAGCCCCTGGAACTTGGCCATGACCTTGGGGAAAAGGGAGGGAAACCCAGTGGAATGGGGTCTCAAAGTAGAAATGAAGCTGTGAGGAAAATAAGCTCATTTCATGCATGCCTGGGTTTATGGATTGAGAGTCATACCAATTGTACACATGCTTCCCTCTCTGTCCCCACTCCAAGTGCATACACTCACACACATTTTACCAGGGTCACTCCTACTCACCTGCTCTCCATTCAAACCTCACAGTTTCCACATGACCTCTTCCAGAAAGCCTTCCCTGGCAGACGCCACCCTTCACCCCTGTACCACCGGGCTGGGTTAATCTGTACTAACTTGCTTACTTCTCTGTCTCCTTCGGTAAACCTTTTGTCCTCAAGAGGAGGGATAAGATCTAGTTCACTTTTGGATCTCTGGTGCTCAGAGCAGTGCCCACCTCTTAGTAGGCACCCCCAGATGGCTCTCCACTTGAACAAATGACTACCCGGTAGGTGAGGAAGACAGCGGGTGAAGGTGTCCAAGAGGGAGTTATTTCTGATAGCTGCTGAAATTGGCCTGTCTCTCAGACCAGAAAATGTGGATCACAGCTTTTTAAGCTTGAACACCCTTGAGAAACCACCATAGAACGTCACTAACTCTTCTTCCATCTCCGCCTGAATCAGCAGCAGGGAAGAGAGATCTCTCCTCCCGGAGTGCACAGCCCTCCATATTTGCTACTTATGTTAGCTCTTCTTTCATTGAGCCTCCACACATCCCAGGTGGAGACAGCCCTTTTCTTCCTTATGCTCTTCACCTCCATAATATTCCTTTTGATACCTTCCATTCTGGTCCCTGACGTGGACAGCTGTTTTTTCCTGCCCAGCCTTCATTCCCCTCCTTTGGGAAACAGCACCTCAATTTTCGCCAGGAGACAAATCCCACCCCACTCCCATGTGGGTGGATGCTGTCAGCTGGTGTCATTCCCCCGAAAGAGGGCTGTGCACATGGCCTGGCTGGTCCAGGCTTCCCACCTCCTCCTGATCTCACCCCACCTTATCCGATGGCCACACAGCGGCTGCAGAGAGTTTCTCAAAACGTAAACCAAATTACATCATTCCTCTGCTTAAAATCCTTCAAAGATTATGTCATCCAGCCCAAAGCTCCACATTAGGGCCTGCAAGGTCTTGCCATGTTAAAGTTTCAGCTTAAATGTCACGTACTCAGAAATACCCTTCCTGACCACACTATGCAGATGTGTGTTCCTGCACCCCGTTTTCTTCATAGCATTTAAAAAAAAGATTTTATTTATCCATTTGTCAGGGAGAGAGAGCACAAGGAGGGAGAATGGCAGGCAGAGGGAGAGGGAGAAGCAGGCTCTCCGCTGAGCAGGGAGCCTGATGTGAGGCTTTATCCCAGGACCCTGGGATCATGACCTGAGCCGAAGGCAGCTGCTTAACTGACCGAACCACCCAGGTGTCCCTCTTCATTGCATTTATCACATTCTGTCGGTTTACTTTCTCTCTCACCCTATCAGAAGCTGGATGGAAGCAGAGACAAGTCTATCTTACTCACTTTTTACCCCCAGCATCTGGCACAAGGTAGGTGCTCAATCAAGCTCTGGAGAAGCTGTGGACAATGACCGGGGGCTGGGAGAGGCCAGACAGATGTGCTGGGCCACCGCAGTGGTCCGGGACAAAGATGGAGGTGGTCTGCACTCAGGGGGTTAGCAGGCCAGATGTGGCCCACAGATCATTTGACCCTGGTAAAATGTGTGTGAGGGTATGCACTTGGAGTGGGGGCAGAGAGGGAAGCATGTGTACAATTGGTATGACTCTCAATCCATAAACCCAGGCATGCATGAAATGAGCTTATTTTCCTCACAGCTTCATTTCTACTTTGAGACCCCATTCCACTGGGTTTCCCTCCCTTTTCCCCAAGGTCATGGCCAAGTTCCAGGGGCTTGTATCAAGCCAAGATGTTGATGGGGAGTGGACGTAGAACTTAGGAGCTGATCCTCAATTCCATCCATACGGTGACCCAGACTGGTCCTAGAGCATCAATTACCTGCTGAGCCCTTGTGCCCTTTTTGCAGGCCAGATGTGGCCCACGGGCTCACAGGGCCACTCCTGTGAGCATGTGGACGATGCTGTAGGGAGATCAGCTAAAAAAGAAGACATCAGTAATGTGGAAGGGAGGGAAAATCAAATAAGCTAGGCTCCTGAGAAAGCCCAAGGAGACCCAGAGCCCAAAAGGCGAGGTGGCTGTGGTGGGGAGAAGGACACCTGCTGTGTGGCAGGAGAGAGGAGGTGTCCACCACGTGGGAAGGTGGTAGGTTTGGTGGTGCGGAATGTGAGCTTTGCCCCTGGAGACCTCTGTTACTCCATGAAGAATAAGTTGAGATCATCAGCTGTGAGTAAGGGAGAAGGAGGGGGCTTGAGAAAAGACAGCCGGGGGGAAGCTGTGTTCTCAGAGTGGGACAGGAAACCTGGAGAGCCACAGGGGGATTGCAGGGTAATAGTTTCTGAGGATGACAGGTCACTGGTGTGCAGTGGGGCCAGGGGGCTGAGGGGCTGGGGAAGAGAAGGTCACTGGAGGTGGGAGGGCATGAAGTTCAGCATTTGGATGGGCCACTCCTGTGAGCATCCAGGTCCCCCCAAGTGAGCTCCAGTCTTCTGTGATTTGGGGGGGCGTCCAGTGGGGTGGCAGATGGCAGCCATGAGGCAGAAGGGAGGACGGTGTGGCCAGATGATAGATTCTCAAGGAGAGGGAGCTGGGAATCTGCAGAGCCATCCTCGGCCCCCCGGCACCCAGCATGAGTTTGGACGCATCTTCTGCCTCAAATACCTAGAGGGAGCCCGTCCTCAGGGGCAGCCCAGGTAGGAGAGGAGGGGACTGCTCAGAGCAGCAGCTGCTGATCTCAGAGAGAAAGGGGGTGGGGGGCTGCAGGAGTGGGCCTGTGAGTGCAAGTGCAGAAGAATATGAGACCAGGTGTCAGCGTGAGCATGTGCAAATATGTGGGTGAGTGTGCGGATGTGTGGGTGGGAGTGATGTGTATGTAAGTGTGTAGCGGTGGTGTAAGGATGTCTTGAGTGGGAGTGCGGGTGTGAAAGGGTGTGTGCATGTTAGTGTGTGAGTGCATATGAATATATGGTGGCTGAGTGTTCCTATATGTGGGGGGGGGTGAGTTTCTGGGAGTGTTAAGTGTGTGAATGTGGGCGGGTACACGTGAGTGTGGACATGCGCGAGAGAGGGTGTGAGTGTGTGTGAGTGGACGCGGGAGTGTGTTGTGGAAGAGAGAGAGGGCAGGGCAGGGAGGGGAGGAGAAGAGGGAGATGGACAGGATCGGGCCAGCTGAGGGGTTGTACAGGGACTATAGGCCTAAGTGAAAGTCTGGAGGAAGACAGAAGGCCCAGAGGGCTGGGAGGCATGGCAGGATCACCCTGAGAGTCTCCCAGGGACGTGGGCTCCCACCCTGCTCTACTCCTGTGGCCCCGAGGCTTCTTTAGCTGAGCGGTCGCTTCTAGGGCAGCTGCTCCCCAGAGTCCTTACCATGTGTTGGCAGTTTCCGAATTGCTACTGTATATTTTTATCATTAATTCTAAGAATTGCACAGTATTCCATTGATTGCATGATCCATAATGTATTCATCGTTCTCCTACTAATAAACATTTTAATTGTATGCAACATTTTCCAATTATTAACAGCCCTATCATGCAGGTCCTTGAAGCTCTTTTTGCTCATTTCACAATTTCTATAGGATAATTTCTATAGGAATTTCTATAAGAGGAATTCCTTGAAGAGGAAGTGTTAGGTCAAAAAATATGCAAAGATCTAAGACATTAGACCTCTGCTGCTAAACCGCTTTCCAAAAACCCTGAAACAATTTACAACTTCCCCAGCAACGTGGGACTATCTACTTCCCTATAACCTCACAAACTCTGGGTATGATTTATTTTTCATCCTCAATCAATTCGATACTTTAAATATATGGCCTCTCCTTGATGTTGCAATCACTGTGTATTATTATTGGCAACAACTGCATTTTATTGTTTGAGTACTGCCTATCTTATTGTGAATTACTTTTCCTTGTCCTTTGAGGATTTTTTGGCTAAGTGTTATTCCCAAAGAGTAAGAATGCTAGTAAAAACAATAATCCTTTGTTGGCCAGATATGTTGAAAGTATTTCTCCTAGTTTCTTATTTGACTTTCAATTTTGCTTAGATGTTTTATACGTAAAGAGAAAAAATGATAATTCAGGTAGCCAAGGCTATCAATCTTTTCCTTGTTTTTTGCCTTTGTGGTGAATCTTTTTTTAATTTAATTTTATTATGTTATGGGGTGCCTGGGTGGCTCAGTCGTTAAGCGTCTGCCTTCGGCTCAGGTCATGATCCCAGGGTCCTGGGATCGAGTCCCGCATCAGGCTCCCTGCTCCTTGGGAGCCGGCTTCTCCCTCTGCCTCTCTCTCTCTGTGTCTCTCATGAATAAATAAATAAAATCTTTAAAAAATTTTTTTATTATGTTATGTTAGTTACCATACAATACATCATTAGTTTTTGATGTAGTGATCCACGAATCATTGTTTTCGTATAACACCCAGTGCTCCATGCAGTACGTGCCCTCCTTAATACCCATCACCGGGCTAAGCCATCCCCCCACCCTGGGGTGAATCTTTAAAACAACAGAGTCCTGGGATCAAGCCCTGAGTCATCAAGTCATCTCAGGCTCCCTGCTAGCGGGGAGTCTGCTTCTCCTTCTCCCTCTGCCGCTTCCCCTGCTTCTGCACTCTCTCTCTCTAATAAATAAATAAAATCTTAAAACAAAAATACAAGAAACAAGAAGAATGTACATGGTGGATGGAGCTGAACAGGCTTTCGAGGCAGAAGGCTCAGGCCGGGCAGACAGAAATGCGCCTTCCTGGGCCAGGTGCTGCTAGGTCCAGAAACCCTAGCCCCAGGGATCTTTTCCAGCTCACCCTTCCCTAACCAGCCATTGCTGGTGGACTCTCCTTGGTGCTCAGAACCAGGCCTCGCCTCCTTCACATCCGCATCCTCTCCCTCGCGGTGGCGGCCTCGACGCAGGTGACCCAGAAACCCTCTCACCTGGAGCACTGGGCCTCCCAGCCGTCCACTCCCCGACACCTCCTCCAGGCCTCGCCCCGCAGCTGCGCACTAGCCCTGCGCTTCCTGCAGACGCCAGCACCCGCCCCGCCCCCCCCATCAGTTACTTAATACCAATCCATCCAGTAACAACCCCCTGGTCCCCAGCTCGTGTTCTGTCCAGCTGTGCAGTCCTGGGTCTTGGGAGTCATGTGGGACCGCTCTCTCCCTCGCGCCCGGACCCCACCATATCTAATCCATCAGCCAAGCCCCACTGATCTGACCTCCTCACGACATGTGGAATGTGTCTCCTCCCCACCAGCACCCCAGTCCACGTGACCACCATCTCGCCTCCCGTGGGCTGCAGCAGCCCCTCCCTGCTCTCCCTGGTTCCATGCCCCTTCAAGCCACCCTCCTCAGAAGCCAGAGTCCTCCTGCCACTGGGATTCGGATCCTGTCGCCCCGCCCCAGAACCCTCCAATAACTAGAACAACAACAACACCCGCCAGCACTCAGGGGGCGCTTCCAACCCGCCCCCCCCAACCCCGTTCCAGGAGTATTACTTGTGCAGACTCATTCCTCACAGGAGCTCTATGAGGGGAGCTCTGTTAAGATCCCAACTGCCCAAGTGAAGAAACTGAGACACAAAGAGCTTCAGCAACTTGCCAGAGGTCACCCAGCTGGCATAAGACAGAGACAGGATTCAAACCCACATGGCCTAGGGCCAGAGCCCACCCCTTGACCATGACACCATCCTGGCGCACCAAGGGGACAAGCAAACTTCCCACGGAGGCTCTGAAGGCCCTGTGAGGTTGGGTCTGACTCCCTTTCTCCCATCACTGTCTCCCTCCCATCTGCCCCACTCAGCCCAGATCCCGCCAGCGCACTCACCAGGCTTCCTCCGCCCTCAGGACCTTTGCACCTGACGAGCCTGCTGCCTAATAGATAGATACCCACCTCCATCCCCACCTCCTTCTCTTAGCTACTGGAATTCAAGCCTCTTATCTCTAGGCCTTCCTCGCCTTTGCACGCTGGCCACTAGAGGGCGCCGTAACCTGAAAAATCGCCCTGCTGACCCTGTCTACACCAAGCCCCAGGCAGAGGATGAAGCCGGGCGCCAGGGGTCTCCTCCTTCCGGGTGAGCGCGGTGGTCTCCCTGAGAAGCATTGAGGGCTACTAGACACTGAGACCCAGTTTGATTCCCTTCCCTGCCATTTCCCAGCTGTGTGCAGAGAGGATGCTCAGCCACGACTAGTATCCCCATCTGTCAAATGGGGTTATTGAACCACCAGCCCCTGCTCCACAGAGCTAGTGCCACAGAAATCAGAGTGATGGCAAAAATTCTCCCTGCCCCTGTGGGAACCGGAGCCCAAGAACCTCAGGGGAGACACATGCATTGGCTCAGAAACATTTGTGGAAGGAACCAGCCTGGAAAAGGACTTCTGATTGGGAAAGAAAAGCAAATTACTAGTCCCTTACTCTCATGCACCATTCAAACCTCAGCACAACTCTGAGAAGTAGGTATTTTTGTTCTCCATGTTGGTTGATGAGGAAACTGAGGCACAGCTGTACATGGTAGAAAATGGTGACCTCACCCCCACCCCCTGCCTGCTGGCTGGTCACCCCTGCATCTCACATCCTCTACACCTGTGGTTCTCACAGTGTGGTCCTGAAGCAGCTGCAGCATCACCTGGGACCTCCAAATCAGAGATTTGGGATGGGGCTGGCCTTCTGTGTCTAGAGCCCTCCGCAGGACACGGAGCACAATCAAGCCCTTCCTCAGGTCTGTGAAATGTACCTGCCCCTAGGGAAGAAGAGACAAAGGGGAGGGAAGCGTGCAGGACCCTGAGGGAGAAGGGGAGTGAGAAGTCAGGCGTTCCTTGGGAGGTGGGCTCTGGCTGATAAGAGCCCTGGGTGGGTAGGGCCCACTGGCTAGAAAAGCCCCACAGGATGAAGTCTTACAGTTTCTACGACAACTGGGAGTCCACCAGATAGCCCTGGTGGCCGCGGAGTGTTGGGAAGCAGAGGTGCTCAAACTCATGGCAGGGAAGGGGGAGGGGGAGATCACTGACAATGCAGGTTACCAGCCCCCACTCCCCTGCATCTCCCAGGTTGGGCCCAGGCAGCTGCCATTGGAACAGGCCCCCTAACATTTGGGAACCTTGGGCATGGAAGGCATTGGAGAAGCCACACCTAAGTGTGAATTCTGACTCTGTCCCCCAACAGTTCTATGGATCTTATACAAATTCCGTCCCCTCTGACCATCCGATTCCTCCTTTATAAAAGGTGGCCGTTATGAAAAAAATGATGGTTTCCAGAAATCAGCAGTGGCTCAATACACTGAAAGAAGGAAAGCTGACTGGGGAGGTGAGGTCAACAGGAGAAAAAGGGCATAGAATGCCATCCTCAGAGCACAGATTTTTGTCCCTGGGGTAAATGGGGAGCCATGGAAGAGGGGTTAGCCCAGGAGAGACACGAATCGATTTGCATTTTCCCAACTGCAGTGGCAGGGGCTGAGCTGGTGAGGAGGCCGCGCCCTTCTGAGTCCCTGCCCTGCCCACTCCCCACTGCTGCGGGACTTTGGGCGACTGATTTAGCTTGCCAGTAACTCAGTCCCCTCATCTGGCAAAGGAAGATATGAGAATTGTTTATGAGAATGAGTGAGGCGCTCAACCCGTGGTGGCCTTTACTGTTAATCAGTGAGATCAATTGGAGTCAATGCGAGTGCATTAGCTAGAGGAGACCAACAGGGATGAAGTCACTGAGGGCCCCTTGGGCACGCCTTGGAAACAGTGTGACCCTGGGGCACATCCTAATGCCAGCCCCTGGCCCTCCCCAGGGGCCCCAGCCAGGTAGGCACTGGCTGCGGGCTGGGAGCTGATGCCTGGATTGGGCACCTGCCCCCGCCCTGTTCTGCTGCTGCCCCGCCCCAACCCACCCACATGACCCAGCTTCCTGTTGGTGATGCCAAGGCTGGAGGGAGGAAACCAGTGCCCCCGCCCTGGGACTGGAGGCAGGAATGTGGACCTGTTGACGTCAAAGCCTGTCCCAGTTCTGGGGAAGTCGGCCTGGGAAGGGCTTCCTGCAGGGCTGCCTTTGATCCCAAGCCTGAGCTGGGGGCTTCAGCTAGCATTGAGGGAGTCCAGCCACCCAGAGCTCTCTGATGGATGCCTCTGGGAGGTGACTCAGGGTGCTACTGTCTGGGTCCTACCCCAAAAGAGCTGTGTGGCCCTGGGCAAATCACCTCCCCCCTTCCAAGCCTCAATTCCCTCATCTGTAAGGTGGGAATAAAAATGTGCATTTCAGAGCATCATTCATTCATCAGATACGTATTTTGAGATGCGCCTGCCCTGGCTCAGTGGGCTCCTTCAGTTAACATTCCCTAAAGGGTGGGGCGGGGAGGGAGAGGAGGCCCTGAGGCAGACAGGCACAAAGCATTTCTGGAGGCAGCTGCGAGGAGGCTTCCCAGCATCAGCACTCCCAGCATAGGCTGGGAGGATGTCCTGAGGAGGGCTCAGAGCAAGGCGTTGGGACAGCATGGGTGCCCTGAGAGTGACTGTGAGTGAACCTTCCCGGGAAGGACACCAGGAATAGTTTCTAGAGCCTTCTATGGCCCTCCACTCCACTCCGTTCTCCCATCTTGCCTGCCCGCTCTCTCATTCCCTCTCTGCCTTTCTCCAGGACACTGCTCAGCTCCCCTTTGGGGCCAGAGAGACCTGGGTTAGACTTGGCCATTCACTAACTGTGTGACCTTGACCATTCTTTCTGTTTCCTCATCTCTCTGTGTAACATGAGGATAACCCCGGCCACATCACAAGGTTGTTGGAGATTAAGGCAACATGTCTTTAAAGCACCTGGTACAATGTCTGATATAGAGTAATCATGGTTGTTGCTCTTGCTGTTGTTGTTGTTGGCATTTATTTATAAATGCCCAGATGTCAGGAGGGGCTCTTAGGGTGATTGTAGGAGCCCTTTCCCCCCGATGCCCAGTAGGTGGCGACAGAGGCCCCTTGTGCAACAAAATCTTCATTTGCTGATGAGAAACCAGATTTAGAAGTTTCAGGCTTTCTTTTTTAATTCAATTAATTAACATATAGTGTATTATTAGTTTCCAAGGTAGAGTTCAGTGATTCATCAGTCTTATATAACACCCAGTGCTCATTACATCACGTCAGGAGATGCTTCCTAAGCTGAGTGCCCAACAAAGTGCCCAGGCCCAGGGGCAGTGGGAACAAGGTGGGGGGGAGGGGTAGGACGGTGACCTCTGCACAATAGACGCCTGGGGAAGGAGAGTACTGGCTACTTCAAAAGTAAGCTTGGTTTCTATGTGATAATTTGATTTTTATTGCCTTGAGGAACCTCCATACCGGTTTCCACAGTGGCTGCACCAGTGTGCATTCCCACCAACAGTGTGCAAGGGTTCCAGTTTCTTGACATCCTCACCAACACTTGCTGTCTTTTTTTTTTTTTAAATAATAGCCATCCTAACAGGTGTGAGGTTTTGATTTGCATTTTCCTGATTAGGGACATTGAGCATCTTCTCATATATCTGTTGGCCATTTGAGCATCTTCTTTGGAGAAATGCCTGTTCAAGTGTTTAGTCCATTTTTTAAGTGGGTTATTCTTTTTTTTTTTTTTTTTTTTTTTTGCTATTGAGTCATAGAAGTTCCTTATATATTTTGGATATATATCCTTTATCTGACATATGGTTTGTAAATATTTTCTTCCATTCCGTGGGGTGCCTTTTCAATATTTACTGTTTCCTTTGCTGTGCAGAAACTCTGATGCTCAGTGCAGCATTAGTCACGATAGCCAAGATGTAGAGACAACCTAAATGTTCTTGGACAGATGAATGGGTAAAGAAAATGTGGTATAGACATACAACAGAATATTATTCAGCCTTTAAAAAAAAGGAAATCCTGCTATAGGCAACAGCATGGAGGAACCTCGAGGACACTGTGCTGAGGAAAATCAGTCAGTCACAGAAGGACAGATACTGCATGATTCTAGTTATATGAGGTATGGGACTCGTAGAAGCAGAGAGGAGAATGGTGGGAGCCAGGGGCAGGGGGAAGGAGAGTTATTCTTCAAAAGGTATAAAGTTTCAGTCACACAAGATGAGTAAGTTCTAGACATCTGCTGTACAACAGTGCCTGTAGTTAACAAGACTATATTGTACACCTAAAAACCTGTTAAGAAAATGGATCTCATCTAAATGTTCTTACCACAATAAAATAAAAACTAAAAAGGAATTGGGCTTAGGTGAAAGCCACCACAGAAATCTGAAAAAGGATTGTGTGGAGAAACAGAGGAGGAGGGGCGGGGCTCCCCACGCTCACCCCCTCTTCCTTGCCTCCTTAAACAGGCACTGCTGCCCTCCTCCTCTCCTTCATCTCTTCTACTTCCTTCCACCTTCCCTTCCTGTCCTCCTTCCTTCTCTCAGCAAATACACACTGTGTACCTGGGCTTGTACTATGAGCTGGGATCACAGCAGGGAGCAAGATGTAGTCTATGCTTTCCAGAACCTCCGAAATAAAGGGGACACATAATAAACAGATAAATAGAAGAAATGAGAAAGATCCTTTCAGATCCTGGCAAAAATAAGACGCTGGAGAAAATAAAAGAGTGATATGATAGAGTGCCCAAGGACTGGGAGAAAGGAGAGCAGAAGGGAGTTGGCTAGAGGGAAGCATGAGCCAGGCAGAAGGAGCCACTTTAGTAAAGGCCCTGAGGCATAAAAAGTCTAGAGACCATGGGGAGGAGGCAAGAGGTGGCATGGGGTCAGGGGCAGATGCAGTGGCCAGACTCAGAAGGGGGTCTGCAAGGTGTGGGCTAACGGGTCATCTGGCTGCTGAGGCAATCACAGTGGCTACTAACATTGATGGAGCACTCACTATATACCAACGACTCACACTGACCGAGCACTCACCGTATACCAGCGACTCACGCTCACCCAGCACACACCATATACCAGCGACTCACGCTCACCCAGCACACACCATATACCAGCGACTCACGCTCACCCAGCACACACCATATACCAGCGACTCACGCTCACCCAGCACACACCATATACCAGCGACTCACGCTCACCCAGCACACACCATATACCAGCGACTCACGCTCACCCAGCACACACTCTATACCAGCGACTCACGCTCACCCAGCACACACCATATACCAGCGACTCACGCTCACCCAGCACACACCATATACCAGCGACTCACGCTCACCCAGCACACACCATATACCAGCGACTCACGCTCACCCAGCACACACTCTATACCAGCGACTCATGCTGACCGAGCACTAACTCTGTACCAGCGACTCACGCTCACCCAGCACACACCATATATCAGCAACTGACGCTGACCCAGCACATACTCTATACCAGCGACTCACGCTGACCGAGTACTCACCATATACCAGCGACTCACGCTCACCCAGCACACACTCTATACCAGCGACTCACGCTCACCCAGCACACACCATATACCAGTGACTCACGCTCACCCAGCACACACCATATACCAGCGACTCACACTCACCCAGCACACACCATATACCAGCGACTCACGCTCACCCAGCACACACTCTATACCAGCAACTCACGCTGACCAAGCACTCACCGTATACCAGTGACTCACGCTGACCCAGCACTAACTCTGTACCAGCGACTCACGCTCACCCAGCACACACCAAATACCAGTGACTCACGCTCACCCAGCACACACTCTATACCAGCAACTCACGCTGACCAAGCACTCACCGTATACCAGTGACTCACGCTCACCGAGCACACACCATATACCAGCGACTCACACTCACCCAGCACACACCATATACCAGCGACTCACGCTCACCCAGCACACACTCTATACCAGCGACTCACGCTGACCCAGCACTCACCATATACCAGCGACTCACGCTCACCCAGCACATACTCTGTACCAGTGACTCACGCTCACCCAGCACACACCAAATACCAGTGACTCACGCTCACCCAGCACACACTCTATACCAGCAACTCACGCTGACCAAGCACTCACCGTATACCAGTGACTCACGCTGACCCAGCACTAACTCTGTACCAGCGACTCACACTGACACAGCACACACTCTATAGCAGCAACTCACGCTGACCGAGTACTCACCATATACCAGCGACTCACGCTGACTGAGCACACACCTTATACCAGCTACTCACACTGACCAAGCCCTAACTCTGTACCAGCGACTCATGCTGACCGAGCACTCAGTATTTACCAGGCACTATGATTACCCTGTTTTACTATAACAGAAGCTACAGCCAAGCAGGGTCTTCAGGGTTCCTGGAAATCCTGAGGGCCTCTGATGAGAAGAAGGAAGAGGGTATGGACACTGAAAATTAACATTTACTTAGCACCTCTTGGGTGCCAGCACCCTCCTGAGTTATTTGATGTTATTTGATGTTTATTTATCATTATCACTTCAGAGGACAGTATTATCATGATTCCCATTCTAGAGATAATGAAACGAAAGTCCAAGAGGGAAGGTGATTGTTCCAAGGTCACGTAGCCAAGGAGTGGCAGACCCCAGACTGGAACCCAGGTCTCCACGCTGGGGCAGATGTTTCCCTGCGCCCAGAAGGCTCAGAGCCACCTGGAGGGCCAGCCAAATACTCTGGCTGCAGCTCCTCAGTATCCCTGGGGCCCCCCATCAGCAAGTCCAGTCCACATGCCCTGGGGCCTTGCCCTCCTCCATGGCCAGCACTCCAACAAACCTGACCATCTTTCTCTGGAGGGCCCTAGTTCCTGCCTTCCTGATACTGTGACAGCCTAAAATGATCTTGTCTACCTGTGTGCAGTCATCTGCCCACCAGCCTATACCCTGACTCCTACAGACTCTCCAGCTTCGTGCTCCCACCCCCAAGTTCTGAACCCCGCACTCCCCCACCCTGACATGCTCCCATTCTCCTGAACAAACCCACCACGCATGAGAGCATGAGTCCATCTCATTCATCCCTCTCTCCTCAGAGCTTAGTTCTGTGCCTGGCACAGAGAAGGGGCTCAGGGAAGATGAATGGATGCATGGAAGTCGAACGGAAGTGGATGGATGGATGGATGGATGGATGGATGGATGGATGGATGGATGCATGGGCAAAAGATTATTTGACCTGAGCCTCTGTTGTCCTCCTGACTCACAGGAAGTAGGTCAGAGCACAGATGGCAGCAGTGACTCCGGTATGAGGGTCCTCTAGTGTAGGGCCATCCAGGGTAGGGGCAGGTGTCAGTGTTGTGAACAGGCCATCAGCAGGGGCTGGCAACCTCTTGTGTGCAGAGCATCGATGAGGGAACCCTGAGACGTGACTTAGAGCATCTGCTGGAAAGGACAGGAATGGGTGGGAACAGGGCAGCAAAGCACGTTGAAGTCCTGACTCAGCCAGGCGCTATGGGGGTTTGAGAAACTGGGTGCCAACACCCACCCCATGCATAGACAGGGCCCTGTATGAGGCATGAAGGACTCTCACTTACAGTTCCATGACTGAGTTTCACTGTGACCCTTGAAGCAGGTGGGATTCTGCCTGTGGTGCCTATGAAGAAACTGATTTCTGGAGGGGAAGTGACTTGTTCAAGACCGCCCAGCCCGAGAATGGCAGAACTAGGTTAGGGTACTGGATCAGGGTGACCCAGTCTTTGCTTTAACATGCTGGATGGGGCCTCTCTCTTGGGAGCCAGGCTCACAAATGGCTCAGGTGGGAGTGGGTCCACGTGCCTCTGGAGGAGGTAGGGGCATGGGATCTGGGGACTGTGGGGTCAGGCTTGAGAGACTCCCCAAGTGCTGACTCCAGGCCTGCCCCTCCCAGCAGGCGGCCCGGCATCGGAATGACCTTCCTCAAATGCAATGTGACCAAGTCAGGCCGTACTTTGCTCTTTCCCGTGTCTCCGTGGTAGTACAGGATCAAGTGCAGGATTTTGACTTGGCCTTCTGGTTCCTTCATCACTGACCCCTGCGGACCTCTCCCAGCCTCATGCCTCAACCCCCAAGCCCTGCACCCTGCACCCCACCACCCTGATGTGCTCATGTTTTCCTGAGCAAACACACCCTCTCTAAGGCCTCACAACTTTACACAGGTGGAGTTCTCCGTGGGAAACATCTTCCCAATCTTTACCCCAGGAATTCCTACGCAGTCCTCAAGATGGAGTTCTGACGTCAGCAACACCTCTGCTGGGTGAGGCAATCCCACCCCGCTCTATTCCAATTATATGCTCAGCTGAGATCTACCATCAGGGCAATTACCACAGGCTCATAATTATCTGGTTACTAGTCTGCCTCCCCAACTAGACTGTGAATTCCCGGAGGACGCTTCATGACTTATTCACCTCTGGAGCTGCGGGGCCTGGGGTAGCACCTAGCTGGAGTCTTTATTATTACTTGTGGAAGGAGGGAGAGAGAAGGGGGGGAGGGAGGAGTGGGGAAGGAGGATAGAAGGGAAGGAGGTGGGAGGGGGGTATATGGGAGGAGGCGTGGGGTAGAGGAAGGAGGATAGGAAGTAGGAGGAAGGAAAGGAGGGCTGGAGGAAGGAGGGGAGGAAGGGAAGAGAGAGGGAGGGAGGGGAGAGGGAGGAGAGCACTCTACAGTTTCCAGTGCTCTTTCAAGTACATTATTTTATTGACAAGTAGGGGCAGCAGGAAACCCACAGATCTGCCTTGTCACACCATAGTGTTTTGCTATTTGTGCTAAATCTGCAGACCACTTGTTTTTAAACTCAATCTTTATTTTTCATTGCCTCGCTGAACTAAATGTATCTTAAAAGGAAATGTTGCATCATTATCCTGAATGGAAAGCTAGAATCACTTCCCATCAACAGAAGGTTGTTATAAAAATGAATATAGCTGATGCTTACCATGTGCCAGGCACTCTGCTAGGCACATTATGAACATTAACCTGCTCATCCTTATAACAGTCCTATGGTGGGCTGCCACTGTGTCTCAAGCATGGGGACGGGCAAACTGAGGCACAGTGACCTTAAGTAGCTTGCCCAAGGTCACAGCTAGAAAGCAGCAAGGTTACCACTGAAACCAGGCAGTCTGGCTCTAAGAAACAAAGAGATAAATAAGCCAATGTTGTCTTTTACCTAAATATCATTGCCTTCTGCAGGCTTGGTGTCGGAGGTCTCCATCTCGTTAAAGCCATAGTAGCTGCAACTTGAGAGTTTCCTCCAGAAGTCATCAGAGAATGAAGGGGAATCAGAAAAAGAATGCACTTCTCACCAGAGGATTTACTGCTACTTATGCCAAGTTGGTATAAAAATCATTTCTGCCAGGGGCTCCTGGGTGGCTCAGTCGGTTAAGCGCCTGCCTTCCGTTCAGGTCATGATCCCAGGGTCCTGGGATGGAGCCTCACCTGGGGGGGGGGGGGTCCCTGCTCAGCGGGGAGTCTGCTTCTCCCTCTCCCTCTCCCTCTGCCCCTCCCCTGCTTATGCACTTGTTCTCTCTCTCTAAAATAAATAAATAAATAAATAAAGTATTTTTAAAAATAAATCCAAATCGAAATCAAAATCATCTCTGCCAGAGATGTAGCGTGCAGCAGGGGAAACCCTGAAGCACAAGGAGCTCCCAACAACACCACCAACACCCCAGCATTTTTAGCTCGGGACATTGTCCAACATCACAGGAAGTAGAGGCAGAGAGGAATTAAGCAAGGTGTTCAATCAAATCAGTAAGACTAGGCAAAACCTGAAATAAAATTCAAATCAAAGCAAATTCATCTCACTATAACGAATTAATATCATATCCCTGTGATAGCATACGATACTACAGAGGGGACAAAGAGCAAATCCAAGCTGAGAAGACAGCCTGAACTTTACTTAATAGGGTTTCCTGTTGCTCACCAGGTCCGAAACTGTTTTGCAGTTACCGTAGCACAGAGCAAATGAGCAAATACATTAATTGATGTAGGGGTGTTAGGGTTTTCAGCCTGGGAGGTCCAAATATGGGAGGGAGATGAAGAGAAAGAAGCCTGTGATGTTGGACTGGAATTTGAGGTAAAAGTATGAGCTCACAATGTAAATATATTAAAACACAAATGAATGTTGATTTCTAGTTCTTTCTGCTGAAAGGGCCCAGGATCAATGACACCCCGATAACAATGAGCACACACATCTTGGCTCATAAATATCATTCCCCAATAAAAGGAATCGGGGCAATTTGGGGAAATGGATGATTCCAAGGCTGAAACAGGAAAAATACAAGATGAGCCCGGAACATCAAGTTTTGGCAGTAAGTACGGAAATGACCAAAGAAGGATGGAGATAAACTGAAAGGGTTCAGGAGCCAGCTTGAAGAGGCCACTGCTGCCAACTATGGAACAATTTGAGTATCGACTTATAGGAGACAATTGAGCACTGAATAGTGATGGTAATGGATTATGACATATTGAATAAGAGAGTCCATGAATTTACCCTGACAAATATAAAATAAAGAAAAAAGAAAGGAAGGAAGGAGAGAGGGAGGGGAAGGGAAAGCTCTTCCTTACAGAAGAATGCCAACTAATGAGTGAAGAGGGAATGATGGATTCATAAAAGCATCAATGGACAACCACTGTAGTAAAAATGAATTCATTTATCATCAATGGATGCTGGCAAAGCATCGGATCAGAATCATCAAGGATCAATGGAGTGAAAAAACCATTTGGCTCCATAAGAGTGAAAATGGATTTAAGTAAGAATCATCACAGGGGCTAGTTTGCTGGAGGTGGGCAGGATATAAACAGTCTCCAAACATCAGTCTCCATATTACTTATTAAAACCAAAAGGTGAAAGCAAGCCTTTGTGGGGGAGAAATCTGGCCGACACCAGTTTAGCCAAGAGATCAGTTGGGACCATCAGACATCACATGCCTCCTGATGTGATTCACTGAGGACTCAGCAAGGCTGTCAGGGAGTCTTTGCCAAAAATGCAGGACCTGGATCTGATTCTGAGGAAACAACCTGACAGACCCATGCTGAAGGACAAGGCCATGCTACAAAACAATGGGTTTGTATTCTGCAGAAATGTCAAGGTCATGAAAGATACAGAGGACTGAGGAACTAACTGTTCCAGATTGAAGGAGAGAAAAGGGCCAGGACAGCTGAATATAGACCCCACCCTGGGCTGGATTCCGGGTGACAAAAAGAAATGCAATCAAGGATATTACTGGGACAGTTGGCAATGTCTGAGTGTAAACTGTGTACAAGATCATCGTTTTGCATCAAATGTGTATTGTGGTTATGCAGGGAGGCACGTAAGTATTTAGGGGCAGAGTCATGATGTCTCCAACTCTGAAAGAGTGATGTCTAAACTGACTCCTTCAGCAAAAGAAGGAGAAGGAGGAGAAGGAGGAGGGCAAGAAGAAGAAAAAGAACAAGAACGAGAAGAGAAGAAGAAAAAAAATAGAGAGATTAAAGTATATGAGTCAAACATTTACCATTGGTTGATTTAGAGCTGGATTTCTCAATCCCGTCATTATTGACATTTTGGACCATAAAATTCTTTTTTCTTTCTTTTTTTAACTTTAGAATTACATGTGGCAATTCCAAATTCATCATTTTGTTGTAAGAGTTGAGCTGGCATTCATATGTCATCTCCAGGGCTGTTAGAGGACAACTGCCCAAATTCCATGAGATTTAGTACCACACTGTATAAGTGGAAGTCTCCCAGTCTCTGCTGGGGTTTGTTTATCTTTCTTTCTTTCTTTCTTTCTTTCTTTCTTTCTTTCTTTCTTTCTTTCTTTCTTTCTTTCTTTCTTTCTTTCTTTCTTTCTTTCTTCTTTCTTTCTTTCTTTCTTTCTTTCTTTCCTTTCTTTCTTTCTTTCTTTTCTTTCTTTCCTTTCTTTTCTTTCTTCTTTCTTTCTTCCTTCCTTCCTTTTTTCTTTCTTTCTTTCTTCTTTTTCTTCTTTCTTTTCTTTCTTTCTTTCACCTTTCTATCTTTCTATCATTTATTTATCATCTATCTATAATGAAAATCATATATTTTGTTGCTGAGATAGTCTATATCCTCTCTCTTTTTTCTGCTTGACAGATGTAGTAAAAATATCCCAAATTAATTATGGATTTGTCCATTTCTCTTTTTACATAAGAAGCTATGCTTTTAGGCAAATACACATTTATGATTGTTGTGCCTTCTTAAAGAATTTTATCTTTAATTTATGTATTTTCCCTCATAATTCCTATTAATATAGTTGCTTAAAATCTATTTGTCTGATATGAATATGGCTACACCAGTTTTCTTTGGTTAGTATTTGCACATTATACATTTTTTCAGGCTTTTATTCACAACTCTCAGTGTGTACATTTTTCCAGGCTTTCATTCATGACTCTCAGTGTGGTTTTATTTCAATGTATCTCTTTTTCTTTTTTGAAATATTATTGACATACAACATTGTATTAGTTTTAGGAGTACAACAGAATGATTGGATATATGTGTATATTGAGAAATGATTACCACAATAAGTCTAGTTAATATCCATCACTACACTTTTTTTTTTTGCTTGTGATGAGAACTAGAAAATTCTTTGTTGTGAGGGACAGTTACCACATGGCACATATTATAGCCTGTTTAACAGCATCCCTGGCCTCTATGCATTAGATGCCAGGAGCACCTCTTGGTTGTTAACCACCAAACTATCTCTAGACCTTGCCTCCAGACCTGTCCTCTGGGGGGTCAAAATCACCCCAGCTGAGAACCACTGCTCCAGGTGAAGCAAAGAGAGGTGTTTATTGAACGATTCTTACAACTTTTCTGTGGATTTCAAATTTTTCCAAATATAATTTAAAAAACTAGAGACCACAAGTCAAAAGAAGATGGCTGTGGGGGTGGGGGTGTAGCTGGAGGGCCATGTACTCTTCCAGCCAAGTCTTTACAGCTGTCGCCCCTGCCATCTGCAAGCTCCCTGAGGGCAGACATCTTTTCATCCCCATCACCTCACAGAGGGCCTGGCCATAGCGGTGTGTGTCAACACTGGGCAAACTCCCAAAACCATCATCTACAACAGGGGATCAACTAGTTAGCCATCAGTTGGGCAGGTTACCAGCTGATGGGGCCAGAGCTAAGAGCCAGCTGAGCTGAGAGGGGGTACAAAATGGAAGCCCAGACTTGAAGCGTGAAGGGTAGGAAGAAGGGTTGGGTGTTCGCAGAGGTGCAAGAAGATGGCTTAGAACAAGGCTGGCCAGGGAACAGCAGAGAGCCTGGAGCTCCCAGTGGGCCCAGTGTGAGGTATGGGGCGTTTTGATCAAGCCAGGCAGAGAAGGGTATCCGGAGCAAGCAGTGGAGAAAGCAGCCAGTATATTGACTGGAGATAGAAGAGCCATGCCTAAGATGGGAGGATCTTAGGCCTCCAGCTGCAGCCCTCTCTCCAAAGGCAACAAGATTGCTGGCTACAGCCCTCCACCTCTGCAGCCATCATCGTCACCCAACTGGACTTATGGAATGTTCCAGAAGGAGAGACTTCAACAAAAGGAGGAGGAGGGGTGGTGGGATGTGGAATCACAGACTACAGAGCAGATATCTTATCTGGTCTGTGCCTGAAAGCAGACACTTGGCTTGAATCCTAGGACATCTATGGCAGTCCTAGGGCCCCAGATGCCCCTGAGGAACCTGACAGCCCTATGTGACCTGGCTCTCAGTACTTGTCTGACCTCTTCTCCTACCACCATTCTGCTTCCTCGTATTACTGCTGCTATGCTAGCTTCCTTGCTTCTCCTTGAGCCACTTAAACTGGTCACAAGCCCCAGGGCCTTTCCACTTGCTGTTCCCTCTGTATGGAATTCTTTACCCCACATCCTCTCAGTCTTCCTCCCTCACTTTATTCAGCTCAAATATCATTCTCTCAAAGAGACCCTACCTAACCACCAACCACACTCTAGACCATTCTGTCCTGGCCTTATTTTCTTCATAGCAATTATCATCTCACTCCTGAAATGATATTTTTATTCACTTGCTTGTTAATTGTTGGTCTCTTGCCGGAATGTAAACTTTGGAAGGTACAGACTTCGTCCTATTCACAGCTATATGCCCTGCACTAGAATAATGCCTGGCACATAGTAGGTGCTCAATAAGTACATGAATGAAGGAAATACTTTAATGAATTTTCCTTCTGTTCTTTGGTAAGATTATTCCCACCTCCAAAGGAGAAAGTGTTGACTCTACCTCCCTGTCTCTTGAATGCTTGCTTGGCCAGACCCTTTTTCCCTAGGTCAGGGTGGGAAAGGTGATAAACATTGTTTTTTGAAGGGCAGAGGAGACCACAGTGAGCATGACACGGGGCCTCACTTAAACAATTTTGCTGCCAAAAGTGGACTCCCCCAGTGCTGATTCTGACCAGCCCTGGAAAACCCAACATCACCTTGAGTATCATTAGACTGGAAGTGGCCAGTCGGTCCCTCTGCCTGGGGTGTTCTTCCTCTCACTCTTGGCGTGAAGACTTCCTGCTCACCCTGCAGATATTGGCTTAAGTGTCATCTTCCCTGAGAGGCCTTCCCCTGAGCCTCCAGTCCACACCAGTCTCTCCCAGTAAGGCAAACTCCCTTCAGAGCAGGTCTTATATTTGCGATTCAAGATCGCGTGTCTGCTCCTCATGGATTTCGCCACCTCCTGTGCTGGACTGTTGGCCCCACAGCGGCAGGGGCCTTGCTTCCATTGTGTCACTCTGCACATCCAGTCCACGGCACGGTCCTGGCCCATAGTAGGGGCTCACTGAGCTCACGGTGGAGGAACTGCTGAAGAGGCCCTCCCCGGAGGCCTCCAACCCCCAGGGCCCACCCTCACTGCCCCTCACGGAGAACCTGTCTGTGCCCCTCCTGCTGCTCAGGGAGCCACACAATCCAGCCGCTCTCCCTTTCTCCCTAGCATCCAGGAAATTCTGCTGGAAAACTGCCAGACATGGGCTACTTTCTTCCTCCCTAATGCTGTGCTAGCATAGGACGGAGTCGCCAGAAAGGTCCCTCACCATGGAGCCACACGGAGACTGTCCGTTTAGGGAGAGCTCAGGTCCTCGCCCCCCCCCCCCCAACTGTGGCAACAAAGCTTCTAATGCAAGGTCATAACCTGCCCCTCTAAGACCTCGATGGGCACAGGTCTTGGTTTTCAGAGTCTTCACACCCTTTCCCCACCCAGCCCCACCCCAAGCCTTCCTGAGGCTCCCCAGTGCCCACAGAGAGAGCTCCAACACCTTGGCCTGGCCTCCCAGGCCCTTCCTGACATGGAGCTGCAGACAGTCTGACCTCACTGGGGGCCCCTCCGCCACCCCACGCCTGCTCACCCAGCTGCTCGGCATTTCTAGGGCGCGCTGGGTCCTGTCACGGCCCTGGAGTCAGCACGTGTTGTTGAGCTTTCTTCCAGGACATCCTCCTGGCAGGTGCAGCATTGGCCTCTCCCTCTGCTGCACTCCGAGCTCTCTGGAGCAGAGATCTGCACCCCAACAACAGCAAACCCACCCTGAGCGTTTCCCACACGAGCTCGGCATGTTCCAAGTACTTTGCATTAAACATATTTAATCCTCACGACAAACCCGTGGTTTGCACTACTCGTTCATATGGCCATTCACTGGACAATATTAGTTACATATTTACTGTGGGCCACATGCCATTCGAGGTTCGGGGGATAGAGCTGAGAACAAAAGACACAAAATTCCCTGCCCTCTGCAGCTTACGTTTTGTAGGAGTTACCTACAACTAAATTAAAATAGAGAATGTATTAAATAGTGATTAAGGCCATGAGGAAAAATAAAGCAAGGATGGGTATACAGAGGATGGGGAGAGGGGTGGGCTGCCCTTTAAATATTGGAGTCAGATAAGATGACATTTAAGCAAAGACCCAGGTGAGAAAGCAAGCCAGGCCTGTATCTGGAGAAGAGCATTCCAGACAAAGAGACCGGCCAGGGCAACTCATCAGGGCAGAAGTGTCCCCAGCATGTCTGAGGGAGCCCAGAGCGAGCGAGGGGAGAGTCGGGAGGCGAAGCAGGCAGGGGAGGTGAGGCCATGTGGTGTGGACCCATGGGCCACTGGAAGGACTCTGGTTTTCCCCTTGTTTGCAGGGCACTGAGAATGAGCTATCGGTGAGCCAATGTAGAAGCAGAAAGAACAGGGGCTTGAGAGATGCCATGGCTCTGAGCAGTGGGGTCCAACTGGAGAGGAAAAGAGACCCTTGGATTCTGGATATCTGGATATATCCGAAGGTAGAGCCGACCGGACTTCCTGACAGATCAGATACGGCCATGAGAGAGCAGAGTCCAAGATGTCTCCGAGGTTTTGATCTGAGCCCCTAGAAGGATGGGCCTCTAGGTCACCTCCTTTACAGATTAGGAAATGAAGGCACCAAGTCAAGTCACATGCCCGAGATCACACCGCTGGTCACTGACCGAGTTGGGATTTGAACCCAGGCCTCTGGCTTTGGAACTTTGAGCTCCCCACCCCACTGTGGTGCTCAGCAAATGTCAAACCTTGAAAGAGTTTTCGAGAGAAAGAGAGAGACAGTCAGCATGTGGACTGGAAATGCGACTGCTTCTGAGGAAGGTGGGCTGGAAAGGGAAGCGTTGGAGCGCATGGCCTTGGGCTTAATGAGCACCCATTTGCGGGATTCTGGAAAGGCGAGAGTGCTGAGGCCTAGCTGCCCCTGTAGTGTCATTCAGATGGCATTGGCCACACCAGCCTGTTTCCTGCAGTGTCCCAGGGATGGAACAGCACCCATGGGTGCCTGAGCACATCCAACTCGGGGTGCTGTCACCATGGAGAGGCACCAACAGGCCTCCACAATATTTGGGCAACACAGGCTGGATGGGCTCCTCTTCGTTCCAGCGCCCAGGCCCAGGCATGTTGGGGTGGGGCCTGGGAAATCCTGGGGCTCAGCCTGACACCCCAGACGAGAGCAGAGCCAGCCCTGATGCTGCCCCTCCTGGGTACCTGCAGTGCCCAGCACACTTCATGCCAGCAGCTCACCCCAACCCTGCCAAAGAACAACTGCTAGCATCAGTTCGCAGATGGGCCAACGGAGGCTCCTTCCCCCCCTCCCCCACGTAGCTGTGGGGCCCCAGGCAAGTAATTTCATCTCCCTGAGCCTCAGTGTTCCGTACACTGTTTGTAAAATGGGAGAGGGACCACACCTTCCCCCTGCTGCCAGAAGGCCTGAATGACTGTGTATGCTCAACAGGCTGGGAATCCCAAGCCCTGCGAGAGATTCTGATGAACACCCATGCTTGGGCGCTGCTGTTTTAGGGCATCAACCTGCCCATGTTTCTCCTGTGCTCTAAACCTTTCAATGGCTTCCTTCGGGAGAGGTCCAAGAGCCTCAGCATGACCTAAACTGATAAGAAGCTATTTATTGATAGTCTTTATCACCTGCAGTTCCTTTGCATATTTATACATTTTGGTATAATCACATCAGTGTTGTTGTTGTTGTTTTTCAAGATTTTTATTTATTTGCGAGAGAGAGAATGAGAGACAGAGAGCATGAGAGGGAGGAGGGTCAGAGGGAGAAGCAGACTCCCTGCCGAGCAGGGAGCCTGATGCGGGACTCGATCCCGGGACTCCAGGATCATGACCTGAGCCGAAGGCAGTCGCTCAACCAACTGAGCCACCCAGGCACCCTGTTGTTGTTTTTTAATAGAAACCCTGCCACTTGGCTGGGTTGTATTGTGTATGGTATATTTCTAAAATCTGAAAAACTCGGAATTCTGAAACCTCTGGCCCCAAGTTTGGGATAAAGGATCGTGGAGCCTTGATTCTCTAAGGCCCCATGCCAGGCACCAGGCTGAGCACTTACCACAGGTCATTGTACTTAATCCTCACAGTAACCTAAGCAGACACTATTATTATGCCCATTTGGTGGATGAGGACGTTGAGACTCCAAACAGTGAAGCAGCGTGCCCGGTTCACACAGCAACAGAGTGAAGGCCAGAATCCAAACCTTAGATGGCCACGCGTGCAGTCAGCACGGCCATCATTCTCTCCCGCCTTCTGTGAAGTCTGCCAGCCCAGCTGGGGGCGGGCCACACAGGACCAAGGCATGAGTCACCATCACTGCCCTCCAGCAGCCTGCCATCTGACTGGGGAAACGGGCCACGTCACGTCAGTCAGAGCCATCAGGGGAGGGCTTCAACCACTGGTTAGATCCTCGGACTTTATCCAGAAGGCCATGGAAGGGTCTAGAGCAAGAACATGATACAGTCAGGTTGATGCCCTAAAAAAGTGGTTCCCAGACACAGGCAGGCATCAGAATGCCCCAGAGGGCTTGTTAAACACGGACCGCTGGGCCCCATCTCAGAGTTCCTGATTCAGGAGGTCTGGGGCGGGGCCGGGGAATTTTCATTTCTAACAGGTCCCCAGGTGACACTGTTGCTGGCCGTGTGGGGAACTCCACTTTGAAAAAATGCTGCTTTAGAACAACATAGTGGTGTGGAGGGGGGCAGGAGCACCCGAGTATTTACTGGAACAAAGACTGTCATGTATGTGGTACTGGGAATATGCCACATTGATCACTTAATCCTCGCAGCTCACAGATGATGAAGCACTGAGATGGGCGGGGGAAATGGGGGGGGGAGAACTACCCGCACAGGGCCACACAGCTAGTCACTGCTGGGGCAGAGACTCCATCCTGGGGACTTGGGGCTCCCGAGGGACACCCCCCCAACCACTGCCTCACCTCTGAGATGGGGGCCTAAGGCGGGGCCCTTGGAGGACAGGACTGGGTCCTAATCCTTAATAAGTTGCAAGCCACTGACGTCAGAGCCTGTGAGTTAGGCAAATAGGTGTGAGGGTTGCTGCATTCCCAGGTTCTGGATCCTGTCACTCACATCACCTGGGGACCCCCAGCTAAGCTCCCCACCCCCACCCCCACTGCAGCAAGGCCATGAGCAGATTCAACCAGAACAGGCTGCAGCTGCTGCAAGAGGGAAAGGGGTCATCAGGGTGAGCCCAGAGACCCCCATCCCTGGAGCCGCCCCTGCCCCTGCCTCGAATTCCCCAAATGGCTGTGTCAGGGAAATCAAGGCAACTTTCCTCCAGTCACTGTTCTCCCATGGGTTCTCACCTTTAGCACCCCTTTGGGGGACCCAAGTCTGGACATAGCCCTCTTCCCTGCACCCTCAGGAAGGGAGGGCACTGGGAGGGGGGACCAGTTGCTGTCCTCTCTCTGCTCCCAAGAAGGCTTATAGTCCTGGTCCCCTTCCTGGCCGAGTGACCCTGAGCCCTGCTCTTGGCATCTCTTTCCCCATTCGCAGACTGCCTGCCTCCCAGGCTGCGGGTGAGTGGGATGCAATAATATCGGAAACCACTACTTCCTCAGCACCTACTATGTGCCAGATCCATCGTCTGCTATCTACCACACATCCTCTCGTTAGCATGACAGATGCAACAGGCTTTGATATGGCAACGTTCCCCTTTTCAGAGCCCTCTCTCCAGCTCTGTGGGTCCACTGTCTCCCCAGCCGGGCCAGGGGATACCCCACCACCGCTACCTACCATGGCCGTGTTCACACAGGTTTTGTACACTTGACGCCTTCTCTTTTTAGAAGAAGAAAGATGGAAGGAAAGAAGGCAAGTCATTGAGCTAAATGGGAGGGATACTTGTCTGCAATATAATTTTATGAACTTTTCCATATGCTTGAGATATTTTATGATACAATCATGCTGGCCCAGTGAGTGTGCAGCTGGCCTGGTGGAGGGAGGAGGGACTGAAGAATTGGGTTAGGAACCGGCCAAGTTCCTCGCAGTCCAGATGTGATGGTGAAGATGGGAGGTTGTGACTCACCGGGAAATGCTGGGACGATCTGGGATGTTTCTGAAACTCTGAAGTCCCCTGCTCTTGTCAGCTCCTGGCAAAGGCGTGGACCTGGTAACCCCACGAACCGGCAGAGAGAACCAGGGTACCCAAGGCGGCCAAGTCTGGGGACAGCCACCAGCATTGCTTTCTCAGGCTCCCCACAGGGACTGTAAGCCATTTCTGGGAGCCCTTGTGGGTCCAGCACAAGGCCCCACTCCACCACCCCGACAGCCACTGGGATGGGCCTTGGGGCCCTGCAAGCCAGCCAGAGACAGCAGAGCCAGCCCGGAGTTCCCAAGCCCTGGGCCCCGTGGAAAGCCCCTTGCTGCAGAAGTGGGCTAGCTACAGCTTGTTGTGCTGTTGCTAAGTTCTGCGCTGATCAATCTGGGCCTCATGGGTTTTTTCCTCTGGTTTCATGTTCTGACGGGAACTGTGCAAATCTGGAGCAAGTTAAACGCAGCCACAGCATTCCAGAGGGTGTGACGCTGCGAGTTCCTCCTTGGCCCCAGATCCTGAGTCCACACCCTCCCGGCTCAGAGGATGGTCAGGAGAGCTTCTCAGGCCAAGGCTAGAATATGATCTATAGGATTTGACCCTCACTGTCCTTTCCAGAAGCTATACGTGCCTTCCAGCGAGAAGGAAGAGGCTTTGGGGCCAATATTGGATTCTGCTTCTGCATTCCACAACTCCCCTTGCTGGTATTTAAAGCTCCATATATTTTTGTTCCAAAAGTCAACCCCAGCCTCATTCCACACGGCCTGGTGCCGGCTCCCTGAGCTAGATCGGCCATCCCCCCATAGATCCTGGCGCCTGGAGTTCACCTCTCCCTCCTTCCTGTCTCCAGCCAGCCAGATCTGGCCCCTGGTTCCTTTCCCCTTCCCTCGTTCCTTCAGGCAATATTCATGCTCTTCTAGACATTATGCTTTAGAGAGACAGACAATATTGTAAATTTTTAAATTTATACATTTTATAAATAAAATAATTTCACGTGGAAGTAAGAACTTGGAAGAAAAACTAAGGCAGGAGAGGGGTGAAGAGGGTATTGGGGTGTCTGTGTGAAAGTTGAGGGACACTGCACATGGGGGTCCTGGGAAGCTCTAAGGAGGTGATATTTGGGCAGAGACTTGGAAGGGAAAGCACCCACCATGGGAGCATCTGGAGGAAGACATTTCCGGGGAGGAAATGGCAGGTGCACAAGCTCTGAGGGGGACAAGCAAGGAGGCCTGTTTGGTTAAAGCAAGTGAGTGATCAGGCAGGAGGAGAGGAGGCTGAGGGGAGCTGGACCCTGAGGTCAGGAGCTTGGTGAGCTATAAGGTCTTGGGGCTTTCCTGCAAAGACGATGGGAAGCTACTGGGTTGTTGAGCGCAGAGAGGTGGTACAATCAGAGATGTGTTTTGAAAGGATCGCTCTGGCTGCCTGTGCGCTAAGGGTGTGAGCAGAAGGGAGGAGGCTCCTGCTGTAGAGACACTTGCCAGGCCTTGGGGACGAGCAGCAGTGGCCCCCAGGAGAGGTGGTTGGTGTAAAGATGCACCTTTAGAGGGACAGCCGCGAGTACAGACTGTAGGGTATGAGAGAGAGAAGAGTCACAAACCGCTCTGGGGTTTGGGGCTGAGCTGCTGTTGGGAGGGGTGAGGGGGAGGGGGCAGTGAGGCCGTGGTGGGGAAGATATGAACAGAGCAAGTCCGTGGGGGTGAAGTTGAGAGGTTAGTTTGGGTTCCAGACTGCGTGGAGCCTTGTGAACCACGGAAACAACAAACAAACCTGCTCTGGGTTGGTTCTGAGGACAGCAGAAAAGTCATTGGTGGGTTTTAGGCAGGAGAATTCCAGAACAGTTCAGATGTTTCCCCCTCTGAGAATCCTCCTGGTGCAGGTGGTCTCTTCCTTGTCACAAAGTGACTTCATCTTGGAATCTTGACTCGGTTTCCCTAATATTTTGTTTCACTCTGAAAGCTTTTGCTACGTGCTGGGCCCTGTCCGGCTCCTGTACCAGGACTGTTGCATCCATTAGGAGGCATGGGCTACATACCACGCCCCCATTTTACAGAGGAGACAGGCCCAGAGAGGGGCAGTGACTTGCTTGAGGTCACACAGCTGAGAAGCTGGGATTCAGACCCGGGCAGCCTGGCTCGAGTCTGTGTGTCAAGCCACCACACGCCACCATCTCTTTTACCAGCCCCCTCACCGACTGCCTCCCCCACGCCCCCCCCCCCCACCACATACACAGCGCTGTGCAGGACAGAGATACCTGCGGTAAGGACTCGGCTCCAGCCTGGTTTTATCTGCAGGCCTCCTCCTCTCTGTGTTTATTAATTTGCTAGACAAATATTTATATGTGAAGGCCAGGGCTAGGGGCCCGTGTTTCCTGCCGGCGCAGGGATGGAGGAAGGAGGTGCAGGGAAGGTGGAGGGCAGAGGGGGAATTTAATTAGAACTAAATGCTCAGTGCCTGGAGAGAAGGAAGCCACACACAGGGCCTGGATGGCCCCGGGGTTGGGGCAGGAGAGCCTAGCGGTAAACAGTACTTGTTTTAGAGTCACCTCAACCCTGTGTGACCACGGACAAGTCACCCCACCTCTCCCAGACTCAGTTTCTGCCTGACTGTAAAGGGGGCAGGGACAGCTGCTTCCTAGGGCTATCGTGAAGGTTCTGTGAGACCCCCCATAGCACCAGACCTCTCATGAGTGTTCTTTATTTCCAGCTTGGTGAAAAACTGGCCACTGCCACTCAATAAGGAGAAACTGAACTTCCATTTCCCAGGCTGGGTTTCACGTTTCCTGTCTTTCACACGCCGTTCCTCCTCAGAGAGGCTAGAGGGTGGCAAAATGCTGCGTGATGGGTCTTGGATTCCCAGCACCCCCACCCCACACAAATCAGTCTGGGCCAGGTGCAGAGGACACTGGGCCGCATGGATTCTCAGCTGTCTCTTGACACAGCAGATTCCAGGGCCTTATTTAGAACCTTTGCTGGGGGAGGGGAGGTATGACCCCCCTCACCACCCCAGTAATTCACCTGCTCTCCCCCAACCCTCACCTTGGGGTAAGCAAGGGCTCTGGTTCTGGAGCCAGGCTAATTCCCCAACCTTGGGCACAACCTCAGAACCTTAGTCCTGGGCCTGCCTAGAAACCCTCACTGCCATGCGGTTGGCTGGTTATGCCCCCGGCTCCTGAATTTAGTAGCCAGGATGGGGTGAGCTGGTGACCCAGAGAGGAAGAAAAAATCAAGGCCTTCCTCTGGGAAGGGAGGTGCAGCTGCTTGATCCCCTGAGACACCTGTGCCCCTACCAGCATTGTTAGAGTTAAACACCACGTGAAACTATCTGTGTCTTAATGAGAAGATTAAGGTAACATTACACACAGCCTAGAAGGAGACTAGAAGAAAAGACTACAACAGGTAGACAAGTCCTGTCTCTGGGTGCTGTAAAAGTATGTGCAATTTTTATTTATGCATTTCTTTTTTCTATATTTTCTAAATTTTTCCTTTGAAAAGGCACTATCATTAAAATCATGAGAAAAAATCCTTTTTTTAAAAGATAAAATATATTGCTAGGGGGGCACCTGCGTGGCTCAGTCGTTAAGCGTCTGCCTTTGGCCCAGGTCATGATCCCAGGGTCCTGGGATCGAGTCCTGCATCGGGTTCCTTGCTCAGCAGGGAGCCTGCTTCTCCCTCTGCCTGGCGTGCTTGCACGCTCTCTCTCTCTCTCTCTCTGACAATTTAAAATAAATAAATAAAAATAAAAGATAAAAGATATTGCTAAAAACTCAAAGATACAGTAGAAAGATATAAAATATTTTTTGACAAGAGAAGTAAAAATATAACCCTTAAAAACAAAAACAATATACAAAGGGGCACCTGGGTGGCTCAGTTGTTAAAAGCCTGCCTGCGGCTCAGGTCGTGATCCCAGGGTCCTGGGGTCGGGCTCCCTGCTCAGCGGGAAGCCTGCTTCTCCCTCTCCCACTCCTCCTGCTTGTGTTCCCTCTTTCACTGTCTCTCTCACTGTCAAATAAATAAAAAATAAAAAAATCTTTAAAAAACAATATACAAAATTATATATAACCCAATGAGAACAGAATACATATAAGATACGTGACTAATATACAAGATATAAATGTGTGTGTTTATATATTCTAAATGAGAAAGTTCTATGTGAGGTAAATAACAACAGTATATCTCCTGGGAGGTCCCCCACTACAACACAAACTCAGGGCTCTCTGGAATTTACTTGTCTTTCTCTCTTGCTAGACCAAGAGACACTCCGGGGCTAAGGGAAAGTCCTACTTGTATCTGTGACCCTCTGAAGACCTGGCACATAGTAGGTACTCAATAAATGTTTACACATGAACAAGTGAATATCTTCTCTAAAAAGAAAAATACACATAAAAATACTCAAGGACAAAAAGTATACCAAAAGCTGATGGAAGAATGTGTCTGATAAGTTAACGAAACACAGAGGGTGTGTATTCTCTGACAGGAACCCCAAGGGCACTTCCACTACCAGTGTCCCCCTCCGAGTCCTCTTATCCCTCTGGTTGCTTGTGGACCCTGAGCCTTGCCAGGCTGGAGGTCCAGGTAGACAGAAACTCTCTTTGTTCATTTCTGAACCCAAGCTCCCAGGCACAGCTTACTGTTCTCAGGAGTCCAGCAGAAACAGGTCAAAGGTAAGAACAAGGCCAACAGGCAAGTTGCTCTTTATTCCATAAAGGAGTAAGATAGGTCCTCGATATCAGACAAAAAGACAGGACCAGGGGCACCGCAAGGATGAGTGCTTCCAGGCAAACCTAGGTCCTCCTGAAGACAGAGCCTTCTCATCCCACTGCTGCTTCTTCTGCCCTGGGGACGGAGAATCTCACACCAGGAACTGGGGCGCAGGGGTGAAGTGTCTCGGACAGATGGGGGACCTGTTTCCCTTCCTATGCCATGGTGCTGGGATAACTTGTCTGTTTTCCTTTCTGGACGGGATGCCTCACACCGAGATTGGGCTTCTCCATCTTTGTCCATGAAACTAAACAGCTGATGAAATTCAAGTGGCATTGAGCTACTATGTGCTTAGTTATTGAATAAATGAATGGATAAAGACCCATTTTTATCACATTTCCACACCCAGGCCTCTTCACTGGGAACATCAGAATGAGTAATATTTTGGGCATTCTTTCAAAAATATTCATTGATCTTCTAGCATGTGCAAGGCACAGCTGTGGCCCCCACACTCATGAGGATCACTTGTTCTATCATAGCTGCAGGTGACATTTTAAATCTACTCCATGCTGTACATATTTTGACTTGAGGGTTGTTTTTTTTTTTTTTTTTCATTTTAGAAGAAATTAGATTCCGCTCCTGGATATATATCAAGGAAATGAAAACATATGTCCACATGAAATTTGTTGAATGTTCATCGCAGCATTATTCATAATATTCTCAAAATGGAAACAACCCACGTGTCCACAAGCAAAGAATGAATACATATAATGCATATAATGTGGTGTATTCATACAATGGAATATTATTTGGCCTTAAAAAGGAATGAAGTACTGATACATCCTACAACATGGATGAACCTGGAAAATATGCTACATGAAAGAAGCCAGTCACAAAAGATGATTCCATTTATGTTATTTTAGGAAGACAGAAATCCATAGGGATAAGAAAGGATATTCATGGCTGCCTAGTGTTGGTGGGGAGGGAGGAATGGGGAATGACTGATAATGGGGAGGGGGTTTATTTTGGGGTGATGGAGAGGTTCTCAAGCTGACTGTGGTGGTGGCTACAAAGCTGGGGACAAATGAAGACCACCAAATTGTACCTTTTAAATGGGTGAAGTAAATGGTATGTGAGTTATATTTCAATAATGCTGTTACAAAACAAAAAAGAAAGGGGAAAATTTCCCCATTTCAAGCACGCAAAGTGTCATGGAAATAGATTTCACAACCAAGTGGTCTGCTTCAGTTTATGAGCAGAATTTTTCTTTTTCAGTGGCCTTGAGCTCGTTCTTCAAGGCAACTTTTCTCAAGGTTTGTGGTCAGAAGACCCCCTGGCCACTGCCTGTCTCCAGGCCAGGCGACCCTATGCGTGGCCCTCAGGCTGCCTCGTTCCATACGCCCAGCTCCCACCCCCCTACCCATACTGCTCGGCTGCTCCCAGCTCCCAAATGCCGGAGCTGCCACCAGGAGCCGTGGCGACGCAAGGGTGCACAGTGTTGTGATGTGTTTGGATAGGGAGTACATTCGGTGCCAGCGTTACCAGGCTCCAAGGGTGACTAATTCCTTCTGCATTTTCGGTTTCAGCTGCCTGGACTGTTCAGCTGGAGAACCTCAAACCTCTCAGCTGTTTTTGGAGAAGCTCGCCTCCCAGTTATGGATGCACGAGCTTAATTAAACCCATTCTGCCCTTTCAGCCACTACTCCACATGTATGTGCCTAACAAATACCTATTGAGCACCTACGATATGCCAGACACTATTCTGGGGACACAGCAGTGGCAAGATAGAGTTCTTGCCCTAATGAAACAAAAACTACAGAGTTTTGTTTTGTTTTTTAAAGGAAAGGGGAAAAAAAATCTAGGTAGTAGTAAAGGTGCTGTTGAGATCAATGAGCCAGTGTGAAGTGATTGTGAGTACTACTTTTAGTTGTAGAGGGTGGGGGGGAGTGGCTTCTCCGGGGAGGTAGCTGAGAAAGAGCCATTGGTGTGAAGATCTAGAAAAAGAATGGTCTAGGCAGAGGAAATAGCATGTGCAAAGGCCCTGAGGCAAGACTAGCAATGAGAGCAACATGATCTCTACCTAAGAGCCAGTGAGTGAAGAGAGAAAATAGGTTGGAGCAGGCTGGGTTATATAGGGACTTCTCAGCCTTGGAGAAGAGTTTTCTTTCTCTTAAATGCAACTGGAAGCCATTGGAAGGGTTCACAATACAGAAAGAAGATGTGGCTTACATTTTTCAGAGGTCACTCTGGCTGTTGGGGAGGATAAAGGGAATGGACAGGTGGTAGGTATGGAGAAAGCTGGGACCAGGACAGACTTCAATGTCCTTAAGGGTCTGGCTGCGTCTGTCCTCCACCTTTTCCATTGTGTCCAGGAGACCATAAGGTCATGGGCAAGAGATCCTCTCCCATTCTAGATCACAGGAGTGAACTTTTCAATACCTTTACTTTTTTCGATACATTTACTTTACTATTTTTACTTGAAATTTTCATTTAAATCAATTGCTATTTCTAAAGAACACTTTTTAAAAGAAAATAATATCACAGCCAAAAGTCATGAGTTTGATATATGAGTTACTTTTTCCCCCTAATACACATTAACATACACACACCACTATTAAAGGTTTTTAAATGAACAAGTGAATATAGTCTTAAGACTAAAGGTGAATAGTGAAACTATAAGAAAAAAAGTTTACCAGGAACACACGAATTTGATATACTAGTTATTTTTTCCCAATACATGCTCAGATAAATACTCGGTCATTAAAAAAAAAAAAAAAAAAAAGCTAATCTAAGTACTAGTTCAAATCATCTCATGCTGTTTTGAGAAACAGTAATAAGTACTAGGTACTTTAGCTTTAACTAGGACCTGGCTATGCTACTTACTGGCTGTGTGGCCTTCAGCTTATTCCTTAACCTCTCTGAGCCTCGGTTTCCTCTTCAGTGAATTGGGGGTAATAACCGATCATCATGAAGCTGTTGTGAGAAGTATTTAGAACAGCGCCACACAGTACAAGCTCAACAAACATTACCTAGTTTTACAGATCAAATAGTCCTCAATTAAATTCAGGCTTTCCTGAGCACCTACTGGGTGCTGGGGCCTGTAGTAAGGGCTGAGAGTCCAGAAATAAATAAGACCAGTCTCTGCCCTTAGATTATTAATCATTTAGCTGAGGGGTCGACAAGCTTCCATGTAAGCACATTACAGATGGGGGCACGTGAGAAGGAGGTTATAAGGGGTCTAGGTGGTCTAAAGGGAGGAGGGATTGGTTCTGTCTAGGGCAGTCACAGACAGCCTCCAGGAGTAGGTGCTGCCTAATGTGGGTTTTGATGGAATAAAAAGGAGTTTGCCAGGTCGATAAAGAGAAATCACATTCCAGGCAGTGGGAACAGCATATGCAAAGGTAGGAAGGCCTCAAATAGGCAACTATATTGCTAGAGTGTCAAGTGCAAGAGGTTGATTTGAAGGAGATACCCCAGGTACTACTTTACCTCAAGCTTAGAAGTCACCTCAACCATCTTGGTGAGATTTAAATGAGACCATGGGAAAGGAAGGCTGGGCATGGGCCTGGCTCCCAATAGGTACTCAATACCTGGCTTCCTTATTCTGAGTCCCACTGCCCCCTGCCCCACCCCCACAGCAGTGTGTGGTGGGCTGAGCCAGCCCACGGATGATGGGAAGGAGTCTCCCAGCTGTCTGCATGCCCGGCCCATCCAGTTCCCAGACTAGCTGAACCAGCCTGTCTTTCCCCTGCCCCACCATGCTGCTATCCACACCCTGGGAGTTCCCAGGTTGCCTGGCTGGGCCTGACCCCAAGAGGGAGGGTCATAGCAAATGAGGTGCATACACATTGCTAAAGACAACCGAGGGACCTGTGTGCTCAGGGCTCAGCACACACAATCCCAACCAAGGACCCCCTCGATGAATATGACCACAACTCTTTCCCTCCCCCAACATGCAGACAAAAGGGCCAAGGTGGGGGAGGGCTTGCCCAAGGTCATCCACTGAAGATCAGGATTTAAATCCAAGTCAGGGTCTCCAGGGTCCCTTCTTTGCCCACTGTACATGTGTGTGTGTTTTAATCCCCTCCAAAGGCCCCCGACTTTCTCCCACACCCCCTGCACCCAAGTCATAGGGAACCACTTGCAGTTCCAGATGGGCCTGTTTATTTCACACCTGGTGCTTTCTGCTGGCTATTCCCTCTGCTTGAAATGCCCTTCCTCCACACTTACTCCCCCTTCACCCCTCTTCCACCTGGCAAACTCCTACTCATCCTTCAGGACCCACCCAACTGCCTCCTTCTCTAAGAAGCTTTCCCTGATCCTCAGCCCAGCAGGCTCAGTCCAGTCTTCCTCTTCAATCACAAAGTACCTCTAAATCACAACAACTGAAAGCCCCTGGAAGGTGGAAAACAGCCTCTTTCTCAACTTTGATATTATCAGTATCTAATGATTTCTTAATGAACACATGAGAAAAAAAATTCATGAACTAACTGATTTGCTATTGCATGCTCTTAAAGGCAGGGATTGTGTTTAGTGATTTTGTTGTTGTTGAGAGCAGAGCATGGGCATCTCAGCATGTTGGCATGTGCATGCACTGTGCAATGCTAGGGATACTGAGCACACAGACCACAAGGTGAATGATATCCTCTGGAGGTGGGCAACAGGCCAGCCTGACCCGTGGCCATTCTGAAACCATTTGCAGCCCATCAGACGGCAGAGCCAAAAGGGTACAGGCTTTGGATTCAGAATCACTGGGGTTCAAAGTTTTGCCACTTACCCACTATGTGCTCCTGGGCACTTGAGGGACTTCACCTCTTTAAGTTTTTGCAGTAAAATGGGAACCCTCCTCACAGGGCTGCTGTGAGAATTAAAGAGGCCAACATGGAAATGCCTAACATGTAGTATGTCCAGAATAACTGTTCATTTTCTTCCTTGAATATCTGGAATTCTTGTTCCTCTCCGTTAACTTACAGACTGCATAAGGAGGCCAGGTTCCCAGACTGGGCTGCAAAACATTTTTATCCTTGTTCCAGAAGCCTGGGCGCTAGGACCAGGTCTAACATACATCAGTAAGGTCCTGTTCCTCTAGGAATTTATCTCACAGAAGCCCTCGTCTATGTGCATGTAACTAGACACAACGCATTATGGAGAGAAGCAAAAGGCTGGCAATGAGCCACATGCCCATCAGAGGAGGCAGATGAATGAACTACCTCCTTCTCCATGGCAGGGTACCCCACAGCCATAACAAAGAGGCAGCTCTCCACACAGGAACAATATGCCATCTCCAAGATAAAGTAAGGGCAAAAGAAAAGTATGGAACAGATTGTTTAATTGACCAGCTGGGGGTCATGATCTGACCCAGAACATGGAAAATGACATGAGACAAATTCTCAGTTCACTCAAGGGTGGTTCATGACTAGTACCACATGGGATGCAGAGGAGAAAGGCTAATTCCTTACACACAATGATCCCGTGGGGTGTTAAGGCCTAGTTCCCTCATGGAACCCCACTGGGAAAGGTTGGCCAGACTATCTCTAGAAGGACACATGAGAAACTGATATCAGTTCCTCAAATGGAGAATCAGGAGACTAAGGTTAGGTATGCAGAGAAGTTCCTTACCACAGATCAGATTCTTGGGTACTTCTGAATCTTTTGCCATGGACATGGCCTAACCTGTTAAAATGAAAGCAAACCATTTTAAATAAGAATTTTTTAAAGTCAACATGTATGAATTAGTAATAAAAACTTGCTGTTTGACCTTGGGCAAGGCTCCTGGTGACTCCATTTCCCCATCTTTAAAATGGAAAGACCATCCAGAGAAGACAACATAGAGTTCATATCCCAGCACCCACCACTAAGATCCTGGCCTGAGGGCCCCTGCTGGATTTCAGCTGGGCTGTCCTCAGAGGGGTGGGACATCAATTACCACCCAGGGCCGCCCCGGATTTTGGACACATGTTCAACATCCCAGCAACTGGAGCTTGTTGTTTACGCTGTTTCCCAGGGAGCAAGATCACAGTAGCCCCTGGCTCAAGGGGTCTAATTTTAAACACTGGATTCTGGGCAGACAAAAAGGGCAGATCCTGGCTACCTACAAGATACATGCACTAAAAAAAGATGACCCTGAGTGCAGAGGACAGAATAGAGAAATCCATCTCTCCCTCCTTCCACAAACTGCAGTGAGTGCCTGTCCACCTGCACTACCCAGGGGGAGAAGGCAGGCTGATGTCTGTGCCCTGGGGCAGTTCCCATCTTACCCAAAGAAGTTAGGAGTCTTAAATCTGACCCCAAAAATCCCATCTAGGAGCACTGTTCAAAGTAGATCATTAGCCCCCAGCCAGGTAATTCGTAGGGATCTATTCAAATTTCTTATTTCATAAGTGGTTTTCATTTATTGGGGTTTTTTGGGTTGTTTTACAATTTGTTTAGGTCAGAATCCTAAATAAGGTCTACACCTGGTGATTGTTTGATGTGTCTCCAAATCTCCCTTATTCCTTTGATTCCCCTTCCATTTGTTTATTTACTTACTGTTTCTCTCTCTTTTTGCAATTTATTTGTAGAAGAAACCAGCTGTCTATATTTTCTAGCATCTGAAGTTGGCTGACTGCAACCTTGAGGTGCCATTTAACATGTTCCTCTGTCCCCTGTAGTTCCTGTAATTTGTTCAAATCTAGGGGCCTGATCAGATTCGGGTTTGAGTTTGGGGCAAGACTACATCATGGTTGGTGCACGTTCTTCCATCAGGAGGCTCATCGTGTCTTTTTGTGCTGCCCAAATCATCCATTAGGGGTTCATGATGTTGTGTCTCTAATTCTATCATTTCTTCTACACTTTTAAGCAGGTATAAATCTATAAATAGAAACTTCCCTCTATCGACCATTTGATTACCCTGAGGTACCATTTATATAGGAAGGGTAAGATTAATTATAATTCTTTCCTTTTCTTTAGGAGCTTAAATCCTTTTTGGTACAATAAATATGTACTTACAGTATGAATAGGCACATTATTCTGAGCCTCTGTAGGCCACCTGTAAAATGGGGGTGCTGGTGAACTCAGAGCCTTATTCTGGTATGTGTGGAGAGCTCAGTTCTCTTACCAAAGGCTGTGTCCATGCATGCTTTCTATGCACTGTAGAACCAGGGCACGCAGCAAGGGTTTTCAGTTTCTCCCCTGCCCCAGCCTCAGCCCAAAAGCACTCCTAGAAGATGGCAGAAGCCAGCAAGGCCAAGCGGCGCACACACCCACTTTGCCTCTGGTGGCCCCTTCTGCACCAGTTTCCTATGCAGTGAAGATCCTAGTGCCTCCCTCCCAGGGAGGCTCTGGGTACTAAATGAGAAAATGTGGTCATTGGCCTGACACCTTAGTAAACCCAGGAAGGGGGCCTCTCCCCATTCTCTCTCTCTCTCTCTCTCTCTCACACACACACACACACACACACACACCACTCCCACACCACACACACCCCCACACACCACACACACCACAACCCCCACACCACACTCACACTCCACCACGCATCTCCCACACATACCACACCCACCCAGACATACCTCCCCATACCACATACACACACCACACATACCCACACACATATAGCAAACCCCCACCATACTCCCCACCACACATACCCCACACACCATACTCCACACACATACCTCCTCACACCCCACCATAACCCCTCACCCCACACAACACCCACACGTACACATACCCCACCACATTCACACACACCCACATACACACCACACACACATCTCATCAGATATACATACCACACACGCACACACACACGCACCCACATACACACCACACACACCCCACCACATACACACCACACACACACCACTCCACGCACACATATTCTACCACACACACACCCTGCATACCACCCACACCACACACACACACACACATACCCCAAAAACACATCCCACCACATACACACACCACACACCCCACCACACACTCCCTCTGCACACACTTTGCCCCCACACACCCCACAACCCCCCCACCACACACATCTTCCCCCCACACACATCACACCACATACACACACCACACACACCACACACACACACACACACACCCAGGCACGGTCCCTCGGGTGGCCCTATTGTTCAGCCACTTCCCAGCCAGGAGGGCGGCTGGGAACGCGAGGCCGCCTGGCCCTTCCTGCTGGGCGCTGACGCGCGGCCTGCGGAAGGAAGAGCGAGTCTCGGCGGGGCCAGCGCATTCCATTCGTGCCAGGCTGTGCACGCACGTCCGCACCTCCCGCGCCCCCTCCCACAGCCCCAGCCCTGCCGCCTTCGCCGCCCTCACCGCCCTCACGGGGCGCTCACGCTCTGGACCTGCCTGGCGAGGGATGGGCTGGGGGCGGGGAGACAGGATGGGAGACAGCAGGCCCCACGTGACCTCCCTGAGCCCCGCCCCCAACCCCCTCCCCCGGCCCCGCGACGGTGGGCTCACTCGCCCATTCTACAGCTGAGGCAAGTGGAGGCCAGAGGAGAGCAGGGAGGCCAAGGCAAATAGGGTGGAAGCGGGGCTGGGGGCTCGCAGGCCCTGGTTGTCTTTGGCTACACAGTGATGCTTCCCTCCCTCACTGCCTGGCACGGGAGCCCGGGAGGGCAGCAATTCGGGGGCCTCTGGTGACCAGGCGCCCCACTGAGCAGACTGCAAGGGATTGGCCTCAGGACAACTTAGACCAGCAGATTTACACAGCCAGGTCTTGCCATCCCAAAAGGGACGGCAGTGGAGAATGAAGCCAGTACTTCTGAGCACCTAGTAGTGCCAGGCCTCGTGCAAGAACACTCCCTCATTTAACCCTCATGACAACCTGGCCAAGTAGGTATGATTTATCCCAAATTAAGTGTCTGGCTAGAAAGTGAATGAACCCAGATTTTCCTGGGTCCAAAACCATCCTGTTTCTGAGTAGCATAATGGGGAGCTCTGGCCCCAGAACAGCAGAATTTAAATCCTGGCTCCACCACCCAGCTAGCTGTTCTGCAATAGGCAGGTCGCTTTACCTCTCCGCGCCTCAGTATCCTAGTGTGTAAAATGACGATAAAAGTACTAATGGCCTAGGATGATTATAAATAGTCTGGAAGATGATGCATGTAGTTCAATTCTTCATCTTACTAATTTCACTTCTGGAACGGAAAGAGGTTGAAATGGAGCTTGCTTGACCAACCGTCCCAGTTTACCTGGGTCTGAAAGACGGCCCGAATGCCGTTTTGGTGCTAAAACTGGGACACCCCAGGCAAACCAGGGCGGATGGTTACCCATAATGACTCTGGCCTTTTTAAAAGTCCACGCCACTGTCCAAAGGGCAGGAATAAGGCCATTTCATGCTCTCAGTGCTGGTGAATTTTCCCAGAAGCCCTCAGGCCTCAAGCCCTTTGTCCTGGTCTCTCCACTCTGCCCTTGCATAGCCAAAGGGAAACCAGACATTCTTCACATGAAAATTTTCCACATCCTTCAGGGCAATCTTCTGCTGCCAGAAATAGGAGGATTTGGGAGTTAGCCCAGGCCACTAAAAATAGCTCCTAGGGCCCCCCTGGAAGGTCTGCACCATCTTGGCCCCGGGTGGCCTGCCACCCAGTGAGCTGCCTGCACCAGCCAGCGCCTTAAATGACTGAGCACTGCTGGTCTGGCTGATCAAGGCCAGCAGACACAGAAAAGACTGACTCCCACTTAGGCCAGCTGTTGGGCAGGACCACCCTGGCCTTCCGCTCAGAGATGTCCCCTCCTCCATCCCATGGGATGTCCTTCCCCGCCATCCAGAAAAGACAGTACCTCACATGTGTTCACACCTGAGCAATCACACAAGGGCCTCGGCAGTTCTCACACAAACTGGGACCCACGGCTGCTCCCTCTGTGCCGACCTGCACCCGTGCGCCCACTAAACAGCCACACACACACTTACCCCAACCGTCTCATTTTCACTATGCAAATGTCTCTCCATTCTTAAGGCAGTGTTTCCAAATCCTTAATACCTTTGCTTCAATTTCTCCACAACCCCTACCTCACCCCCAAGACGATTTCTGTCAAGCTTGCTTTTTGCTGATGGTACACAGGGTTTAAAAAAAAAAAAAAAAAAAAAAAAAGGTTGAAGATGCATTTTCAAACTATCTTCAAACTACCTTCTATTCCCAAGATTTGATATCTGCCCCTTACCTGCTTCCCACTGAGTAGGTGAGAACCCAAAGCCAGTAGAGAAGGAGGACGCCTGGGGAGCATATGTGGGGTCTCCAGATTCCTGCCCAGCCTCCCGGCCTGAGCCTCACAGCTCTGATGTAAGGTGGGAGCAAGGCAGAAAGGTGCTGTGCCCAGTGTGAGGGGCCAGGGCTGAGAGGCCAGTGTGCCTGGGGTCACTGCCACATTCTGGAGCAGAAACACTGCCTGTGCTCCCTGCGTTGCTGCCTGAATCCCATCCTAGCCTGCCTGCCTACTTTGTGAGGGAAGCGGAAGCGGAAGAAGGGGTGCATTCCGCAACCAGTCCCCCCAAGGAGCGGAGACCACATCCCTGTCCCTGTGAAAAGCAGAGAAAGGAGAACTGACACAACCTGAACATCCAGGAAGGGCATCAACTCCCAGCCAGGCACCCTCATTCATTCATTCCCCCAAATATTTCTTGAGCACCTACTATGTTCCAGGCCCGTGCTGGAACAAGATCGATATGGCCCCTGCCCAACAGGTGCTTACAGTGCAGACAGGAAGCCACAGTAAACCGCTGTTACCCTAGAACAGAAATTGGACCGTGCCTGGTGCCTCTTGTTGCTTAATGAATGTTGGCCCCATGGGAGCAGCCATGGTGGCGCGGAGCTATGTAGTCAAGGAGCAAGGTGCAAAGGTGGAGAAATGGAGGGAGGGGCTTTGTTAGAAAAGGTGTTCATGCAGGACCTCTGGAGGAGGGGAAGAAACCAGCCTCACAAAGGAGTGCGTGCAGGGAAGCCACTGAGAGGTTCCAAGCAGAAGTATGACTTCATATATTAGTTAGAATTCATTTCGGGTACAAGAAATGCCCAGCATAACAGTGGTTTAAACAACACGGGAATAGAAATATAATTTTCTCACACATAAGAGCTCACCAGATTCAAAAGAAAGAGGAGACAAACCACAGTCTGAGAGAAAATATTTGCAAAAGACACATCTCATAAAGGACCATTACCCAAAATATACAAAAAACTCGATATTCAGTAATAAGAAAACAAACTACCTGATTTTTTTTAAATTGCCAAAGATATGAACCAACACTTTACCAAAGAAGATATAAAGATGGCAAATATGTCATTAGAGAATCACAAGTTAAAACCAGATACCACTACATGCCTATTAGAATGGCCAAAATCTGGAGCACCTGGGTAGCTCAGTTGGTTAAGCATCTGCCTTCAGCTCAGGTCATGATCCCTGGGCCCTGGGATCGAGCCCCACATTGGGCTCCCTGCTGGGTGGGAAGCCTGCTTCTCCCTCTCCCCCTGCCTGCCGCTCCCCCTGCTTGTTCTCTCTCTCTCTCTCTCTCTAATAAATAAATAAAATCTTAAAAAAACAAAATAAAAAGAATGGCCAAAATCCAAAACACAACACCAAATGCTGGTGAGGATGGAAGTGACAGGAACTCTCACTCATTGCTGGAAGAATGCAAGATGGTATCACCACTTTGGGGGGCAGTTCGTCATTTCTCACAAAAAAAACATGCTCTTAAAATACAATCCAGTAATCGAACTTGTTGTTATTTATCCAATGAAGCTGAAAATATATGCGCACAAAAACCTACACATGGATGTTTATAGCAGCTTTATTCATAATTATTTTTAACATTTATGAATTACATGTATAATTATTAATTCATAATTGCCAAAATCTGGAAGCAACCAAGATGTCCTTGTGTAGATGAATGGATGATCAACTATGGTTGATCCAGACAAGGGAGTATTAATCAGCACTAAAAAAGACAGGCTATTGAGCCACTAAAAGACATAGAGGAAACTGAAATGCATATTAGTAAGTGAAAGAAACCAGTCTGAAAAGGCTACATACTGTGTAATCATAAATGACATTCTGGAAAAGGTGAAACTATGGAGACAGTAAAAAGATCAATAGTTTCCAAGGGGTGGGGGGGGAGGGGTGAATAGGCAGAGCACAGAGGACTGTTAAAGCAGTGAAACTACTCTGTATGATACTATGATGATGGATACATGTCATCATACATTTGTTCAAACCCATAGAATGTACCACGCCAAGAGTGACTCCTAAGGTAAACACCATGGATTTAGGGTGATAACAATGGGCCAGTGTAGGTTCATCGATTGTAACAAATGTCCCACTTTAGTGTGGTATGCTGATAGTGGGAGACGTTGTGCCTGTGTGGGGACAGGGGGTGTATGGGAACTCGCTGTGCTTTCTGCTCAATTTTTCTGTGAACTTTAAACTGCTCTAACGAATAAAATCTCTTTAAAGAATTTTTCTAAAACTACTGATACATGGTGGGGTGTGGATGGGTGAAATAGATAAAGGGGATTAAGAGTACACGTATCATGATAAGCACTGAGTAATGTATAATGACTACGGAATCATTATATTATACACCTGAAACTAACATAGCACTGAGTATTCCTTCAAGAAAAAAAACCGCAAAAATAAATGCAGGCATCTGTGGGTCAGGGAAAGATACAGGTACCAAGGAAAGGAAAAAAAAAAAAAAAAACTACTGATGTGCACAACAAGATAGATTAATCTTTTAAAATTATGCTAATTTTATGCCAGACACAAGAGAAAGAATACCATATGATTCCATTTATGTGACATTCTAGAAACCACAAATTTAATCTATGGTGACAAAAAACATATCCCTAGCTGGCTGAGGTAGAGACTAGGGATTGAGAGGGAAGAGGCATGAAGGAAGTTTTTTGATGGATATATTCTATATCTTTGATGTGTTGGCAGACATAATACATTCTACATACACTTGTCAAAATTCAAAAATATATAAAACTGTATAAATTTGTCAAAGTTCATTAAACTCTAAACTTAAAATAGATGCATTTATCGAGGTAAATTATCTCAATAAAGTTAGGAAAAGGGGGGAAAAGCCCACCAGAGCCAATGATAGTGCTCTACTCCCTGAAGTTCTTGTTAGAAACATGAAGGGTCTGAGATGTCTTTCCTACTTGCAAACTAACAAGTGAGCCTGTCATAGTTTCAGAGATGCTTGCAGAAGACACGGGACTCCTGGGTCAGAGACAAAGGATTTTATTATAGCACAGCAGGCAGCATGAGGTTCATGCGGAGCCTACTTTAAAAAAAAAAAAAAAATGCGTGCGTGTGTGTGTGTGTATGTGTGTGTGTGCCAAAATGCCCACCATAGGAGGTGCAGGTCCATTTTGTATAAGAGGGGGACAAGTGCAGGGGCTCTCATGAGGGCTCTTAGGAATTTACTTCTAGGGCAAGTAGGTCAGGCTTGGGACAAGTCTGGGGCCTTCCTCCTTCCATAAAATCTATTGAATATTAAATTGGCTTCAGGCCATTCCTCATCACCCTGAGGACATGCGTTCTTTCTGTGCCATGTCCTCTGGCTTCTAGGGCTCAAGGATCACCCCCTGCAGAAAGCCTTTCCTCCTTGTTCTCCCCTCTACCCCCACATCTCCCTGCCCCTTGTCCTGTCCCCCCCTCGCCACCTCCCTGTCAGACCACTGCACTAAAATCCTGGGTCAACCCATTAGTCTCTGCCACTTGCCAGGACAGCCCAAGTTCAGGGACCATGGTTTCTCCATTCTTAGGCATCCAGGTCAGGCACAGGGCCTGGCATGAGTTAGCTCAGCAGGGGCTAGTTTCATGACTGGACTGTGGGCTGAAGCATCTATATCGAACAGGACCATCTACCTTAGCCTCTCTAGTGATTCACAGTGGACATCAAAGCCCAACCCGGCTGCCACTCACAACTCCCTACCTGCCACTGCCTTCAGGCTCTATCGGGCTAGAAATATTCTAGAACAAGGTCCCTCAAGACCCCCCAGGTGTCTCTTCATTTATACAACCATTCACTGCCCCAAGTATATGCCAAGCCTCCCATTGGAAGCTGGGGACATAGAAATGAAAAGGGCATGATCCCATCCTGAGTGGCTCAGGCAGATGCCCTTTCTCTGATTCCCTCTCGCTCTCTCTCCTCCCCCTTTCTTTGTCTCTCTTCCTTTTTTCCTTCCATATGCACTTATGAAGCAACAGACACCCATCTACACAGTGTGGTGAATGCCAGGAAGGTGCTATCGAGAGCTCTGTGGGGAGAATCCCCAGTGGTCACTAGATGCCTTGCTGAAGGACATTTCCAGGAGATTCTGTATGGATATCTAATTCTTCTATTAGATGAGAAGCTGTGAGTCATAAGCCCCAAGCAGCCCTACAGACTTCCCCATGAATCACCCACTGCCCCATTCTTCTCATTAGAGGCACACGCCATGGGGAATTCTCCTTCAGACAGGAGGGAGGAAATGTGGAGGGAAGTGGTGGGAGGATAGGGCTCAGAGTGGAGTCCCTGAACAGGTTTTCCCACCAGCATCCCTTCTAAAATCACAGCCCTTGATCCCAAGAATGGAGCTCCAGGATGGCAGGTCTTAGATAGCCAGGCCCCTCATGTTTCTTCCTGCTTTCAAAGTGCGTGTATACACTTTTTTTCATTTACACACCACTGTGTGTTACTGGAAAGTCTCCTAGGGAAATTGCTTCATATGAAAGGGAAAGAGGTTGGTTGAACAGAAAAGAATCACTTCCCTCTAGTGTGGGCCTGGGACCCACCCACAAAGGAGAGGAATTGTCCAGAGCCTTCAGAGGTCTTTCATGTATTCAACAAATTTATTGCACACCCACCACATGCCAGGAACTGTTCTAAGAGCAGGAGATCCCACAGCGAACAAGACAAAGTCCCTGTCCTCAAGCCTTTACATTCTAATGAGGAGCTAGACCATACCCAAATAAATAAAGATTAAGGGGTGATAAGTCTATGTTGAGAAATAAAGCAAAGAAAGGGATATGGGAGGCCAGGGCTGAGGCAAGGTGGTCAGGGAATGGCCCACTGATGAGATGACTTTTGAACAGAGAGCGAAAGGAAGTAAGGGAGTTGGCCCTGCTGAGATCTAAAGAAACTGGGGTCTGGGCGGAGGGAGGAGCATGGGTCTCTGAAGCCAGGGTGAGCTTTGCCCATGCTAGAAAGAGCAATGAGGCCAGCTTGGCTGGAGGAGATGAGTGGAGGGAAGACGGACAGAAGATGTGGTCAGAGACCTGTCAACAAGATAAGTCACGTCAGCTCTTTCAGCCTTTGTATGGACTTGGCTTTTGAGTATGAGTGAGATGGGAGAACCACGAGAGAGCTCAGAGTAGAGAAGGAAAATGACCTGATATGTTAGAAGTTTCCCTCTGGGTTTTTAAAAGTCTACCTACTTCCCTTCCAGTCATGGCCGATCACATCACTCAGCACCGCCCTACTGCTGTGGACTAGGAAAGCAGGACAAAATATTTCTAAATACTTAAGTTTGAAGACATTCAAGCACAAAAGGGCAGTGAGGAATTGTGGGATCAAGATCTGGAAAAGGGGGCACCTGGGTGGCTCAGTTGGTTAAGCGACTGCCTTCGGCTCAGGTCACAATCCTGGAGTCCCGGGATCGAGTCCCGCATCGGGCTTCCTGCTCAGCAGGGAGTCTGCTTCTCCCTCTGACCCTCCTCCCTCTCATGCTCTCTGTCTCTCATTCTCTCTCTCGCAAATAAATAAAATCTTCAAAAAAAAAAAAAAAGATCTGGAAAAGGAAAACCCAGAGGGATGAGTGCAGCATTTGGGGCCTCCTCTTCACAAAAGGTATCTGCCAATTCTGAAATAGGAGGCTGAAAGGCTAAAAACTTGAGCAGAGCTTCTAAAACACTCATGAGTCTAGTGGACAGACAATGGAGCTCAGGGTACACCGAGGGGGAATCCAGTACCTCCCCAGGCTTGTGTGTGCATTACCCAGAAAAAGTAATCAAGGCTGGGGGTCACGTAAATCCCCCAAGGTTTTAGTTGTAAACCCCTAAAGAATACACCCTTGGAATAAGAATGAAGCAGTCATCACTGGGTCTAAAACCCAGCTTTGGGTCCTCTCAAACCATCTCAATCTCTGGGATTCCCCGGCCCCTAGCCACCTGCAACAAAGTAAACCTTTCTGGCACCTGGCTGGCTCAGTGGGTGGAGCATGCGACTCTCGATCTCAGGGTTGTAAATTCGAGCCCCATGTTGGGTGTAGAGATTACTTAAAAATAAAATCTTTAAAAAAAAAAAATTAAACCCTCTTGAGAAGAGGATAACACCATCCAAACCTCAAACGATCTCCTAAAATTTTCATATACGGTGCCCGAACTTTATTCAAAAGAAACCAGGCATCTGAGGGAAATAAAACATGATCATGATGATCATGATAATGACCATTAAAATGGCTACCATTTGTCGTTTGCTGTGTGTCAGGTACTATGTAAAACACTTTCTGTACATTATGTCATTTAATCTTGACAACCCATGTGCAGCAAATACTTCCACTGCTCCCTTTTAGAAATGTCAAAACTAAGGCTTTGAGAAAAGTGATCCACCTAAGGCCATACAGATAGCTGTTTATCAGTTTTGCCCCAGGCATTTGGAACAAAATCTCAGAATTTGTATTATTTTTAACATCGAATAAGCACTTTGTAGGGGACAAATAACTGTCACTCACCCTTGTATTCAGAAGACATACAATAAGTAACTGTGGCTCACAAGCCCCGGGCTAAGACCCAGAAGCCCAGAGTCACATGAGGGAGGACCCTTACCTTGGGACACTGACAAAGATGGCTAGTAGCTCTCATACACCCACGGCCAAAGGGCTGGAGCCAGGCTGCAGATGTTTTGTTTGGGCCATACAAAGTTTCTGAAAAAAGGAGATTTTACATAAAAATATAAATTCCTGTCTTCTTTTAAAAATAGTAAGATCTATGGACGCCTGTGTGGCTCAGTCAGTTAAGCGTTTGCCTTCGGCTCAGGTCATGATCCCAGGGTCCTGGGATCGAGCCCCATGTTGGGCTCCCTGCTCATCGGGGAGTCTGCTTCTCCCTCTTCCCCTCCCCCGGGCTACTTGTGTGCACATTCTCTCTCTCCCTCTCTCAATCTCTCTCTTTCAAAAATAAATAAATAAATAACCATTTTAAAAAAATCATCAAGAGGGGCGCCTGGGTGGCTCAGTCGGTTAAGCGTCTGCCTTCAGCTCAGGTCATGATCCCAGGGTCCTGGGATCGAGCCCCGCATCGGGCTCCCTGCTCAGGGGGAAGCCTGCTCCTCCCTCTCCCACTCCCCCTGCTTGTGTTCCCTCTTTCGCTATCTCTGTCTGTCAAATAAATAAATAAAATCTTAAAAAAATATAGTCTCTAAAAAAAAATCATTAAGGTCTAGCAGCACTGGGCCTACATTTCCGCCTTGATTGGCGGCTTCCATGTAGGACAGAGCATGAACTTCCTAGGTCACCACAGTTCCCAGTAGCCCAGTTCTCAATTATGTGACCTGCCTGGCCCAGGGGGCAGTTGGATGATGACCCTTAGTTACAGCAGTAGGATGAAGCCATATGTTCTCAGGACAATGTTTGATGACAGATGAGGAAATCTTAAAGGTCAAAGAAGGCTTCACGGATCTGGTGTTATTTTGAGCAAGGGGACATCATTCAAGCAAAAGAATAGCATGGGCAGAGGTAAGAGTAGCAAGGAGGAGTATATTGTGTTGAGAACTACGAGTCTCAACATGCATGGAGTACAGGAGCAGGGATAGGAAAATGATCTGGAAAGGCAGGCAGTGGTCACATCTTGGAGGACCTTGCATTATGTGCCCAAGTGAGTCTGGTCAAGGGAGTATAGACAAGTTTACAAATCCCAGAGAGTGAGTCATGCTGTGGACATGTAAATATTGAGTGTTTTTGCAAACCAAAGGTAAGTGATATGTGTCTATTGAATGAATGAATATATGAATGTATACACGGAGAATGAAGGAGGCAGCCAACCTCCAGGGTCCACTGGTGTCAACCCTGATGAAGGTTTTAAACCCGAACATTGCAGTATGGTCCATGGCAAGGGATTACCCAGAGCTGGAGAAAAGGGGGCTGGGAGTATGTGATACTTTGCAGGAGACTATATGAGGACCCATTCCCACAGGGACCAGTCGCAACTCCGTCACACCTCTGTCTTCTAGAGGTCCAGGACCCTTTGCTGCCCTTTCCCAGAAAGTGTCTATTTCCTCTTCCCTCTGTCTCCCTGAGCCAGACCAAATGAATCCCAATGGTTCCAGAGCATTCGCAGGCTTGGATGAGGAGGGGGCTTAGAGCTGGCAAAGAGTATACATGAAAGTCACTTCACGTGCTTCCTACAGATGAGGAAACTGAGGCCCAGGAAGGGCCTCCCTTGCCACAGTCAGTGAGTTAGGATAGGTGGTCTCCAAGTAAAGGCTGTCTCACCCCCAAGCGAAGCTCTGATGGCCCAGAGGCAGTATGATATGAGCACAGACTCAGGGTATCTGTCAGGATGGGGCAGGACAGCCCACTGCTCCCTGTCTCCCTTCGCCAGGACACTGTGGGGAGTGATGGAATGGGGACCAGCTGAGTCACAAGAGGAGAATGAGCCTTTCTCAAGCCTCTCTGATGTGCCCAGAGGTGACCAGCTTTCATTTAATCCACCTTTCATTTAATCCTTAAAGAGCCTTTGAAGGCCAGTGGTTATTGGCCCATATTACAGATGGGGAAACTCAGGTTGAAAGAATTTGGTAACTTACCCACAGTAAGTCACACAGCTAATAAGTGGCAGAATCAGTACTTGAACTCAGGTCTAGCTGATTCTGAGGCACGGGTTCTATCCGGTGGTCCACGAAGATCCCGCTGCAAACCTCAAGTCTTTGCCACCCTCCTGGCAGGGAACTCTCTTCCCAGCTCACCTCTCAAAAGTGCAAGTGGGTTGTAGCTCTCAGGTCTCGGCCACCTCTCCCTGATCACCAAAATCTAAAGGAGCCTCCCCTTTTATTATTCCACCTTCATAGCCTTCATCCTCATCTTATTTCTTAAGTATCTTATTTATATATCGCCCTCTTCTCCACTCCCCCACCCCATTATTAGCTACTGGAGAGTAGGAACCTTGTCCTGCACCAAAGTGTCCCTGGGCCTAGGGTGTCAGTAAATATCTGTTGAATGAATGAATGAATGAGTGGACCTGCTGCTTAGCCTAAAAAGACACAACCAAGAAAAAGTGCGTTTAAGGTATTTTCCTTAGCAGAGCAGTTTTTTCTGCTCGGCGCGTTCACCGCGCACACCCTCTGTTTTCCAGGGAAGGAAGCTACCTTCTGAGCTGATAAAGGCGAGGAGAGGTTCCTCTGGACCCAGAGGCTGTTCTCCTGCAGGCTGGCCCTACAGAGCCCCCCAAAAGTCCCCAGAGGTGGGCAGCCTTCCCACCTGCTCCCCAGAAGGCAACCTGCGGAGGAAAACCTCCCGGGGTGACCTGGGCCACCGGCCGGGCCGACGAAGTGTGGGAAACCGGAGGCCGGCCGGGCGCTGGGCGGGGCTACCCCCGCGTGGCCTCGGCTTTGTTTGCCTCTGTGTATGGCAACCAGAAACCACCGCAGCCAGCAGTTCTCGGAGCCCGGCTCCCGCCCCCCGCCCCCCCGCCTTTATTTTAATCTCCTAAACTGATTTGTCAGCAGCAGGAAGTGACATGACAGCTTTCCTCACAAAAGGGAAACTCCTCCGCGTTACCATGGGGATGGAGGCCACTGTAGGATCACAGATTTATATAACCTTAAAGGTGTACACACCATGATGTCATCCGGGATGGGCAGGGGAGGGAGGGAGGGAAATGGACTCCAGAGACTGTAAGTCCGAGGCAAATTAGCTACGATTTGCAAAATTCCAAGGAAAGGAGAGGATGCGGTGGAGGCGTTTGGGGCTGGAACTATCCTAATGGAAACCACAGAAAAGCATAAAGAATGCATTGATGCATCTTCTAAGGCTGGGAGGAATCTTACCCATTAGATCCAGGGCAAATTGGTCATTTTAGAGGTGGGAAAACTGACACCAGAAAACTGCTAGAAGTTGTTAGGAATGGGGGATGGGATCTTAGTGTACCTCCAGGGCCCCGTACCTGCCAGGCACTTGACATTCATGAGCCTATTTCCCCCTCACAGGTGAAGCAGGTTATATTATCCCATTTCACAAGTAAGGTTGCTGAGGCCCAAAATGATAAATAGCTTTTCCACCCCCAAATTATGTGGTAAACCATGCTGATGTCTGGTTGGCTATAACATTCACCCTTTCCCCACTTCCTCAAGCTGTCTTTTGGACTGAACTAGGACTTCGGTTCCCATTCTTCTTTTGGACCCAGGTTCCAATCTCTGCAATGCTGTTTACTTGCTGTATGAACTTGGACATGTCACTTCCTCTCTCTGAGCCTCAGTTTCTTCTTCTGTAAAATGGGTGCTGCTGCTGAAGGTTTTCATGTGAAGGTCCATAAAGCAGTTAGCACAGTGGCTGGCACGCGGTGCTAGCTCTAAAATTGAGAGCTATTATAACCACATTACAAGTAGTAAATGATGGACTTGTCTCTATTTCAATCTCCCCTTGAGAAACAAACATTTTAATAGTTTGAGCATCTTTCTCCTCATCATGAGGTACTTCCCTCCCCGCCCCCCCGCTCAGAAAAGCAGTCTCAGGCCAAAAGTGACATACTCCAGAGGGCCCAAAGACCAGGAATCAGATACATGGAGCAAGAGGGCTGTCATCCCTACTCTCCTGAGCTGGTGGGAGTGGAGCAGCTTATATTGGGAGAAGTGAGTGAATTGTTTTCACTGGTGGCTCCCTTAGGCAGCCGCTGTATTTTTCCAGTGCATGGATCACACTGGAGATTAATTTTGGTTCAGCCAGTGCCTGCCAAGCAGAAAGCAATGGCCTGAGCCCACAGGGAAGTCAGCCACAGCATCTGCCATGGACTTGAAGTTGCTGGTATGTTTCCACGAAAGGAGATATTCGCCATAGTAAATTTCTAGGGTTTGATAAAAACACTGGGTACAGTTTGTTTTGAAAGGCGTGAACACACTTGCAGTTGAAAGCCCAGCCAAGGAAATGAGCTTGCCAGTTCAGGGTAAGTTCTTAGAACTTAAAACACAGGGATCTTTCAGTCATTGAGAGTCAAGTGGCAGATGGTGAACCAATGGGGAAAGGTCAAGGACACTGATTGGGTGTCAAGGTCTTAAATGACCTGGCAGGACCAGGACCACTGTTCAGGGGCACTACTGGAGAAGTAAGAGGTTTCCTTTTCTGCTTCCTACATCACTTTGTCCAGAAACAAGTGTGTGTGTGGGGGGGAGGGACCAGAGCTATGGGGCCAGTAACCCAAGAGCTTCACTGTTATTTAATTCAACATTATAGACTGGATTATGGGTAGGTAGTCAATTACACCTTGTTTTGGCCCGTTCGGCAAGAGTAAAAATCCAGAATCTTGCCCTGAGCAAATCAGATTTGATTGCCTATCTTCAACAAAATTATGAAATCAGACCAGCAAGTGACCTGGAGGCAGCCACCAAAAATTCTGTGTATATATATATATATATATATATATATATATATATATATACACACACACACACACATATATATATGCTAGCATGGATGTATTCCAAAGCTTTAATGATCAGGTTGGGGGTGGGAATTTCAGGTGATTTGTCTGTGTTGTATTTGTTCATAGCACTTCATATTCTTTTCATAAGAATAAAGGTCTTTTCAAAGGCGAGGGAAAAAAAGAGAGCACGTGAGAGAAGCAAGTGATAAAGTGCAAGCCACATAGAATTAGGGAACAAAACAGATGTAGGGCCCAATTCGCCCCACTGCCACTTAGCTCTGCTGGGTCTCCGCATCTTTGTCTGCAAAAGGGTCCTGCTGAGCTGTTTGGGGAACAAGTAGCACACATCACCTTACACATAGCAGTCACGTTTACGTCAGGTGTTTTGGAAAACCATCGTCCTCATGATTCCAACACAGCTCAGAAAAGGTGGCTTTTTATATTATCCTGGGTAAAGTATTAAATAAAAAAGGCAACCCAAGCAAATGGTCATTCCTTTTTGGCTCTGGGAACACTTGGGCTCCCTGTGTAACATGGTAGGAATATGTGGGTGGTCACCTGGATCTGATACTCAAGAGTTCAGCTGCAGTACCTGGTTTTCCATGATAGATCACACTTTTCTACCTCCCTTGTAACCCAACCATCTTGGATTGGAAGGGCCCCCAAGTAGTAGAAGACCAGATCCCAAGACACACATCTGCGAGGCCCTTGTGCAGATTCTGGTTCACTCATGGGAGAGGGACTAGTTGGGGCTGCCCAAGAAATAAAGCATTGAGGGCGCCTGGGTGGCTCAGTTGGTTAAGCAACTGCCTTTGGCTCAGGTCATGATCCTGGAGTCCCTGGATCGAGTACCACATCGGGCTCCCTGCTTGGCAGGGAGCCTGCTTCTCCCTCTGACCCTCCCCCCTCTCATGTGCTCTCTCTCTCTCATTCTCTCTGCCTCAAATAAATAAAAATAAAATCTTTAAAAAAAATAAAGCATTGAGATTTCAATAGAAATGCCATAATTTATTCTGTTGTATAAAAAAAGTCATCCTTACATAACAAAATGTCTTCTTAAAAGAAGAAATATATTATTTCAGCTTATAAATAAACACACAACCACTGGCAACTAAAAAAACCCAACACTGGTGCTTCCCATCAGTGCTGAACACAAACCTGCTTAGGATATATTTACAGAATATTACAGTACTCAAACACAAAAATTGAGGTATTTGGTTCTTCTAGGAGTAGACACTGACATTTGTGAAGGCAGACCACCTCCACAAAAATAAATAAGGTATATTCTCATAGGTATGTGTCGTCAGGAATGATAATACTGGTATGTCAAGCATGAAGAGTTCCTACAAAAAACAGGAGCAAGCAAAAAGAAACTGGCTCATACACAGAGTCCTTTCTCTTCTGCCCCTTTTTGTCAGAGGGACTCGATGTACCCACTATATATATATATATATATATATTGGTCCCGAATGTGCTGCGTTCAGCAAACATCCTGATGCTACATCATCACTATGACTGCTTAGGAACCCATTGGAGCTCGGGGTGAAATTAAATAAATAAGGACCAGCCCTCACAAGCACCCTCCCCAGAGTTATTGCATTTCTCCTCAAGGAGCCTAGAGTCCCAGTGGGTTATGGAGATCACCTCCCGTGGCCTTTCAGCAGCTGGGAGAGGTCGTAATGGGGCTCTGAAGGTAGCTCAATGCACTGTTCGCAGAGTGGACGGGGATGGAGACAGGAAAGTTGAAGACCGTGGTGGTGGACGTGCTGCGGTCCAACACAGCCATGGCAGGGCTCCCAGCCTCTGCTGAGCAGTGTGGGGCCAGGACCTGCGACTCAAACTGCAGCAGCTGGCCCATGAAGCTGAAGTTGGGGGAAATGATGCTTCTCCTCTGCTTCACAAACTCAAAGGCCTCATCCAGCTTGACTCGGTTAGTCCTCATGAGGTAAGCGAGGCAGATGGTAGCTGACCGGGAAATGCCTGCCTGGCAGTGGACAAACACCCTTCCTCCAGCATTCTTGATGGAGTCTGGAAAACAAAGGGTGGCTGGTTACTTGAGAGCTCAGGGGAACAACCCCAACCCCAGGCAGAAGGTGCCTAAGAAACGTGTGTCCTATCCAGAGATAGGTGCAAAGAACAGTAAGGGATTTAAACCAAGACCAGGCATCTCCACCAAGCAGAATGCTCTTGGATGGGTTAAGTCAATTCAACTTTCTGAGCCTCAGTTTGCTAATTTGTTGAATGGGACATCAAATCCCTATTTTGCAGGGATATTGCCAGAACCAGACTGATATTTAATGTATGGAGAAAGGCTCAGACGAATGTCATTCAAGTCCTTGCCACAGAGTTGGGCTCGGTGACTAAAATGGGGGGAGCAAGGCAGAAGTCCAAGACATCTGTCCATTTACCTATGAAGTCAATGGCCTCATTGAACCAGGAGCTGATGTCCGCCTTGTGGTTGTCTTCCACAGGGATGCTCTTATACTGGTAGTAATCCTCAAAATGGTTGGGACAATTGGCTGAGACGTTGATCAAGGCAGTGATGCCCAAGGCGTCCAGCATGTCTTTGCGGGAAGCATGATAGGCACTGCCCAGGTACAGGAAGGGCAGGATCTCCACTGGGCCACCCTGAAATCCAGAAATATTCAAGACTTGTCAAGCTTTGCTCAAAGTCAAGGCCGGTGCCCACACCCACAAAAACTCCCTGCTGGAGAAGTCAGTTGCGGGTACCGGGGGCATTTAGCACTGCTGTTAGAGTATAAATAAATAGGGAACTAAACCCATGTGCCTCAAGTTCATTTCTGTAGTGCCAGCAGTTAGACTCCCCTCCATCAGACCACTTAACCGTGGGATAAATTAATAGCCCTGTGTCCCCTCCCTTATAAACTTGCAGGTTACTTTGGAATACTCTCACTAGTACTGCTCTTCCAGGCCTTTGCCAGCTGGTCCTCCCCCCGCCCTCAACACAGGCCCCTACTAACCTGATCATAGAGTGGGGTGCTACAAGAACTGCACCCTGATTCGGCGCTGTCAGGGATGCTAGTACTCAGAGGAAGGCTGAGCCCCATGGGGGTCGACTGTTTGCTGCACAGCTCTGGGCAGGAAGCTGAAAAAGCTTCATATCCTCCTGGGAAGACAAAGAGACATATTTGTTTCCATTAGTATCTTCGGGGCCAGGGCACCTTCATCCCACCCCCGCGCCCACCAGGGTTGAAGTTTACCCCGGAGATGCCCAGGCAAGTCTTTGTTCTTAAAGCCAAACAAAGCCAACGACAAGTCCCCGGACTAAGGCTCGGGCGCCCACGCGCTCCAGTGGGGCAGCCCCAAGGGGCCGAGGGCCAGGGGTCCCGCGGCAAGGCGGCGGGGGGCGAGCGGCGCCAGAGCTTCCCCGAGAGCGTACCTTTGAGGAAGAAGACTTGCGCGGCGCGCGCCTCGCGGCGGAGCGCCCCGGCGGCCAGGGCCAGGGTGCCGTCGCGCTTGGCGCCGTCCAGCGCGGCGCTGCGCTCGTCCAGCAGCACCACGGCGTGGTAGGCGCCGGCCAGCAGGCGACCGCGCAGCTCGGCGTTGGGCACGATGTGCTCCAGGCCCATGGCGCCCTTGGCCCGGCGCCGCACGATGGTGCTGAAGCGCACGTTGACCGAGCCGGCGATGTGGCCGGCGTTGAAAGCGAAAAAGGAGCGGCAGTCCAGCAGCAGGCACTGCGCCGCGCGCTCCCGAAGCAGCGTCCGCAGGCCTCCGGCGTCCAGGGAGCCCACTTCCATGACCATGGCCGGCCCTAGCGCCCCCAGCGTGCCCGTTCTCGGTGCTCTTTGTCCTCGGAAGCCAAGGGCAGGGCAGCGGCTTTCGAAGAAAAGCCCGACCCTAGTTCTCTCTGCGCCGAACCCCAGACTGCCCTTAGACTGAGTGAGGGGGCGTCGCGGAGGACTCCCGGCCGCCTAGGCTTCTTTGCTGTTCCCCCGACTGCCCCTCCAGCCCCACTCACACCTATTACAGCCCGGCGTCCCTCGCAGCGAGCCCAGCCTGCGGGAATGCGTTTATATGTGGCCTCTCTGGGGGCGGAGCGGGGCGGGGCGGAGCGGGCGCGCAGGGGGAGGGAGTTGTTTGTTTGAATGACGATCACGTGGCCGTGTGGTGACGTCACCCGCCCAGCCCGGCTCGGCGCCGGCGGAGCCAGAGGCGAAGACGTCATCCGCCTCGGAGCGGGATCCGCTGGCTGCTGCTGGCTCGGGCCCCAGCCCGGCCGTCCGGCCTGCGCCTGGCGCGTCCCTGGGGATCCGGCCTGCGCCGCTCTCCGGGCCCAGGGGGGAGAAGAGGTGGCGGGCGCGCTGCCAGCCAAGGGCTGACCTCCGGGATCCGAACGGCCGGGAGAGCGGGCGGCGGGCCAGCGGCCTCCCCTCCCTTGTCCCTCCCCTCCCCTCCCCCTCCCTTGTCCCTCCTTTCCCCTCCCCCTCCCTTGTCCCTCCCCTCCCCCTCCCCGCGCCCCCTCCGCCCGGAACGGAAAGGGGCTTCCTGCGCCTTTGCATACACGTGTGCCCTTTTCGCTCATTTCCTCGTCACCAGTAGCCGCGGAAAACTCAGGTTCCCCAGAAGAAGCGATTTACTTGCCCAATATCACAATGCTGGGGGTAGGGGAACAGAGAGGAACCTGAAATTAGGGTTGGAGAAAATGTAATGTTTGCCTATGGATATGTTCCTACTAAGGACAACCGGGGTGAGTTGGGGTAAAGTTCAGGGGAATGCCTTCGGCTCAGGTTTCCCAGACTTGTCCTGTTACTTAAGAAAAACACATTTAAACAAGTAAAATGCCTTCCAGTCGAAGCCCTTCTGTTCCTAGAGGATTTGGAGCCGAGAAAGGCGGGTAAAGGGACTGAAATCGCAAGTGTGGGGTCGTAAGGTACGGTGGTGGATTGCGGGGTTCGGCGTTTGGGGAGGCGACTACCCCCCCCCCCCGGCGTGGCTCGACAGCGCCCTCCAGGGGTCACTGGACACGTTTCTGGCCACGTTCGCTTAAGACAGCTCTGTATATGCTGTTTGGGCGCCTACTATGCCCTAAGCTAAGGGGTTTCAGTCCCCACGCCCTGACCCTCGTCATCTATATGGGCTGAATTCGAAACCCAGTGCCACGGGGCTTTAGGAGTCCAGGACGAACGTTTGGGAAGACCCCATGCGGCCACCCGCGCGGAGTCCTAGTGACGGCCCCCTGGGCAGGGGAGGGCGGCACCGATGTGCTAGGTACACAAACAAATATTGCGCCACCCGGTCTGGGTGCCGAGTCAAGAACATTCTGCGGTTTCTTCCCCTCTCCTGTGGAGAGGGGGGATGGGATGGGGATTTCAAGGACTCTGTGTCGTTGATCTGTGGACTATATCATCAGAGGCAACTTCTGCATTTGTCTTGTTTAGCTTCTGTGTTCACACATGCTCAGACTTTCTGTCTACGTTCTAGAAAAGTTCCGGGTTGAGTACATTTTCTTAAGGGCATTTTCTACCTTTAGATGAATCCTGACGACAGCAAAGAGGTCGTCAGATAATGGCAACACCCTCCCTATACCTTTTCAAAAAAAAAAAAAAATTATTTGTTTATACTATTTATTCAGCTGAGGAACTCTACATATTTTTTGCATTGAATCATAAAATGTTACAGCTGCTGACTTTTCACAGCATACCAACTTTATCTGCCCCATTTTTTTTTTTAACCAGGAGCATTAATTATATCTTCCCCTATCCACATTTAAAAAAAAACCAACTTTTTATACAGCTTTTATAGTGGTGGTGGCACAGTCTGGCCCTGGAGTCAGGTGTCTGCTGAGCTCTGTGGGTTTTTCCTCTTTATCCTTTTCTGGAAAGAGCATAGTTTGAACCCCCGTGCTGTTATTTTGCTTCTGGGTGATCCTATGCTCATCTCTTTCCCTGCTGAGCCTCTAAGCCCACATCTGTAGAATGGGTTTACAACTGCCTACTTTGTGGATGGGTTGAGGCCTAAGTGAGAGATGGTAAGGGTAAGGGACCCAGGCCTTACCTTAGCCCTTCCCATTATGATTCACTAAATCTCTTGTTTTCCCCTTCCCAGCAAGCCATGTATGTTTCAGGGTCTGGCATCAGAACCTGCGGAGAAGGTCACTACAAAACACTGGTAGGTGTGGTTGGAACAGAGGCCCAGTTCAGGAAAAGGTCCCTCCTTGAGACCGACTAACACAATGGCTCGGGTCAGGGGGTGTGGTGGTAAAGGTGTAGCCACAGAAGACACCAGTCTAGGCAGTGGAGAGGCTGCTGCTGGCTGAAGATTGAGTCAGAGAGAGGCCTAACGTAATCTGGCCTATGGTGATGGTATTGGGACTGGAGTCATGGGCCTGGAGGGCACAGGGCAATGAAGGAGCATGAAATCAGTGAATATTGACTTGGGAGGGAACTGGGCCTTTCTGACCTGGGCTCTTTCCAGTTTTAGATGTGCTTAGAGATAAACCTGGAGGCAGTGGGGGCTAGCGGGAAGGGTTTGAACTCAGAAGGCCTGGATTCCCCACCCTCAGTGTGTGGCCTTGTATAAGTCACTTCCCCTTACTGAGCCTGCACTCCCTCCTTCCTGTGATGGCAGCAATGACAAGTACCCCAGGACTGTGGGGGACTCAGTGTAGCCCGGGATGGCATTAGCCTACAAGCCCTATCCAAATCCTGCCCTCTGAATGGATTTTGGATCTGCCCTGGGGTCCCAGAACAGGGGGAGAAAGGGTGGCGCTCTCACAGATGGCCCCAGCTCACTGTCTACCCCGTGAACTTGGGCAGGCAGCTTAACATGTGTGAGCTTTGGTTTCCCCTTATGTAAACCGGGAATACCATCCATCTAGAACTAAGTAAGACCATGTGTGAGAAAGGGCCTGAGAGGGTCATGCCCAGAATGGATGCTCTCAGGAGAGGGAGCTGGCTCCCACCGGTCATGTTCTCTCAGAATCCACAGGCCTTCGACTGTGCTGTCTGGCACCTCCTGCTTTTGCTCCGTACCCTCCATGACTCCTCCTTTCCCACCGAACCCAAGGCACACCACCCCTGGCCTCACGCATCCATTCGGCCCAGCCCCACTACTGTGATTGGCTCTCTTGTTGTTCTCTGGGCAAACTCCCTGAGCCTGTGTTCCCACCCCCACACCTTTGCTCACCCTGTCCCCCTCCGCCTTCCAGGATGCTGTCCCCTCTGGGCTCAGCCATAATCTTTCTCCATCCGCCAAGACCCAGCCAAAGTGGCATCTCAATGAAGCTTTCCCTGGTGTCGCTAACTTCTCCTGCCCTTGGGTCCTGGAGGACTTTGTTCAAACATTCTGATTGTGTAAAAGTCTCTTTGATCCTTATCTTACCCTCCCTGAGTTACGTGAGGGCAGGGACTATTTTTCTCATCTTTGGACCTCCACACCCTACGACCTTGGATGCAGCCGTGGCATATAGTAGGTTCGTAATCTGCGGCATGGGGGAAGAGCTGTTCAAAAGCATACTGTTGAAAAGTAGATGAAGAGAAGGGGTCAGAAATGTCATTTACTAAGCTTCAGCTCTGTGCCAGCTGCGTTACAGTATCATCTAAAGAACTAATCATGCGGGGCGCCTAGTGACGCAGGAGGTTCAGCGTCTGCCTTCGGCTCGGCTCATGGTTCCCCGGGGTCCTGGGATCGAGCCCCACATCGGGCTCTCCGCTCAGCGGAAAGCCTGCTTCTCCTTCTCCCTCTCCTGCTCGCTCTGCTTGTGTTCTTTCTCTCTGTGTCAAATAAATAAATAAAATCTTTAAAAACAAAACAAAACAAAACAAAACTAATCAGTGATCCTGTGAGGTGGTTGTTCTCCCCATTTTTCAGGCAGGGAAACAGGCTCAGAGAGGGAATGTGCCCAAGGTCACACAGCTGGTAGTCATCAGACACAGATCCAGAGCCTGGCCCCGTCTGACTGAGACGGAGCGGGGCCCAGGCCTCCGGCCGTAGGAACCTCAGTCTATTAAGGCCTCTGCCTGTGCAGGTCCCATCCTAGGCGGTGCTGGCGGAAGCCCCTGACTCCCCGCTTGTCTGGAGCTCTGCTCACTGGGCAGAAGGGTCTCTGGCACTAGCCGTGGAGGGACCCTGAACCTCTTAGGACCCCCGAGTCAGGCACTGATGTCCCTGCTGTCCGAATTCACTCAGTGCTTGGGATTTGGATGAGCCATACACAGGGACCACTTGACCCATCTCCAGGGGCTGGCAAGGGGTGACTTTACCCTCCACGTGAAGGCAGTTAGGACAGAACCAGCTGCTATTGCACAACCCTTACAAACACATACCCAGAGGCAGGCCTGAGAGGGCCTGCGGAGCTGTGTCATCTGAGCCCGCCCCCTCATTTGAGAGACAAGGGTTCAGAACGGTTAGGCCACGCATCCAAAGTCACACAGCGTTCGGAACATTCTTAATCTAGTCAGCATGTGAGAGCTGTGTGTTCAAACCCGGTGTTTATCTCCGGAGGGTGGAGTTACTTTCATTTTCGTCCTTATAAATTTGTATGATTTCAATTTTTCAACATGAACGTGGAACTGTTGTAATCAGGGGAAAAAGTTAAAAATATTAGAAGCCAACCATATTTAGGGTAAACCATATTCACTGTACTTAGGGTAACTTGTTAAGGACAAGTTACAGAGTTAGACTGCTTGGGTTAGAATCCCAGCTTGACCACACATCAGCTGTGTGTCCTTGGGAAAGTTACCCTACCTCTCAAAGACTGTTTCCTCATGTGTAAAAGGAGGATAAAAATAGCATCTTGTAGGGCCCGTCCGTGTGAAGAGCATATGGGACAGGGGTCAGTAAACTACAGCTCCTGACCCAAATCCAGCCCACTCCCTCTTTTGGTATGACCCACAAGCTTAAGAGTGGTTTTTACATGTCAAATGGTTGTAGAAAAAAATCGAAAGAAGAATAATATTCTGTGACACATGAAAGTTGCCTGAAATTCAAATTCTGGTGTCCGTCAATAAAGTTTTATTGGAGCATACCCAACCTGTTGGTTTACATATCCCCCAGGGCTGTTTTTGCACTCCGATGAGAGGTGAGTGGTTGTGACACTTCATGGCTCATGAAGCCTAAAATATTTACCTCTGTCCTTTTACAGGAAAAATTTGCCAACCTCTGATATGAGATCCTGAATGAAGAGCACTTTAGAACAATGCCTGGCACAGGGTGTTTAGTAAACTCTGTTATTATTAATAAGTGGGTATTTATAAACTCTTCTTCCCCTAGGATGTGTTTAAAGGCAGTAATTGTAGGGGCACCTGGGTGACTCAGTCAGTTAAGCATCTGACTGTATTTCGACTCCGGTCATGATCTCAGGGTTGTGGGATCAGGCTCTGCAGTGGGCGTGGAGCCTGCTTAAGATTTTCCTTCGCCCTCTGCCCTCTGCCTCTCTCTCTCTCTCTCTCCCCCGCCTAAAAAAAATAAAAAATAAATAAAAGCAGTAATTGTTTTTATATTTCATTGCACCTAAGGCACATTTTTAAAATATTTTATCATTCCTCGGGGCGCCTGGGTGGCTCAGTCGTTAAGCGTCTGCCTTCGGCTCAGGTCATGATCCCAGGGTCCTGGGATCGAGCCCCGCATCGGGCTCCCTGCTCTGCAGGAGGCCTGCTTCTCCCTCTCCCACTCCCCCTGCTTGTGTTCCTGCTCTCGCTGTGTCTCTCTCTGCCAAATAAATAAATAAAATCTTAAAAAAAAAAAATTTTATCATTCCTCAAAGTGGAATGGAACTTCCAATCAGAGGCATATTATAGTTAATTGACATAGTTAATTGGTAGCATTTTCTTTCCTGATGGTGCATAAATTAGTGAGGGGGCCTTAGAATTGCTGACCTCTTACATCCAGTAAAATACAGTACGGTAAAATGTTTAAGGACGGGAATTAAAACACTGCGGTCATTCAATTAACAAGCTTCTGACAGGGGGACACACTTATTAATAAATGAGTACGACTCAGGTACTAAGTGTCAGGGTACAGACTGGGGAGGCCAAAAAAGGGACCCTTACCCAGCTAGGAGAAGGTTATGAGGGAAAGATGCCCAAAGGAGAGGGTGTCTACATGGAGACAGAAGGACTGATAATAGAATAGAAATGTCTGGATGAAAGGCCTCTGAGAGATGGGCTTTATTTACCATTTCCCCCGGGAGCCTCAGTTTCCTCTCCTGTAAAATGGGACAGCAATAACCTCAAGAGACCGGGCGCCTGGGTGGCTCAGTTGGTTAAGCGACTGCCTTCAGCTCAGGTCATGATCCTGGAGTCCCGGGATCAAGCCCCGAGTTGGGCTCCCTGCTCACTGGGGAGCCTGCTTCTCCCTCTGACCCTCCTCCCTCTCATGCTCTCTGTCTCTCATTCTCTCTCTCGCAAATAAATAAAATCTTAAAAAAAAAAGTCTGGGGCGCCTGGGTGGCTCAGTTGGTTAAGCGACTACCTTCAGCTCAGGTCATGATCCTGGAGTCCCGGGATCGAGTCCCGCATCGGGCTCCCTGCTTGGCAGGGAGTCTGCTTCTCCCTCTGACCCTCCTCCCTCTCACGCTGTCTCTCATTCTCTCTCTCTCTCTCAAATAAATAAATAAAATCTAAAAAAAATAAAATAAAAAAAATAACCTCAAGAGACCAACTCTCAGATTTTCTGTGGGACCAGATGAAGCCCCAGTATCTTGTGTGAAGTCTCCATGGCTGACCATTTCTGTCTCTCCCACTAGCTTGGAAGCAGGGACATGGCTTCTTGCCTCTCTTGGTCCCCGGTACAAACCTCAAAGCAGGTTTGTTGAACGAACCCATGAAGATGAGCCCAGGAGCCCAGGAGAGGGACCAGGAAGTAGCAGGGCCTCCATGACTCAGATAGGCTTGTCCCTGAACCAAGGACACAGCCTGCCAACATAGCCCTGAGCCACGCCCTGGGCTGCCAGGGGGACTGACGCCACAGTGAGAAATGACACCTTTCTGTTGTAATTTCTTTGAGACCAGTATGAATTGAGACATAATTTCCTTTTCATAATTAGAAAACACTAATTAATGGTAGAGGGAGCAAATGAGATCATGGTTGGTCTCTTCCAAACTTCCCTAAGGAAGGAGGGGCAAGGGTTATCTGCAGTGTGTTCAAAGTCATAGGCGAAGACTCAAGAATTGTGGATCGCAGTTTTGCCTTTGTGGGTAAGTTACTTAGGGGCAGTTCTTATTAATAATCATTGCCAATCTCTGTTGAGCACTTGCCCTGAGCCTGGCCCTTTGCCAGGTGCTTTATATTCATTTCCTTGTATGGCCGTGACACTAACCCTGTCAGACTGGTACCACCACCACCAACCCCCACGAGAAGAGATAGAGGAACCCGGGCCCAGACAAGTTCACTAACATATCCAAAGGCACACAGCAAGTAAGTGGCACAGCTGGGTGCCTCATACTCATTCTCCCTGTTTTCTAAGTCCTTTGTCCTTATCTTGCCCCAGCACACAGTGGGTGTGTCATGAGGGTGGTGTGTTACACTATTTCACTGTTTATTTCTTGGGTTGATGACTTTTAGGGGGCCAATTCTAGGTTCCAAAGGAGAGGGAAGAGAAAATATGCCCCAAACTTGGGCTTTCTGCCTGGCCCTCCCTGACTCACTGAGCCACATTGCACAGATGACTCATTCATTGGCCTTGACCTCAATGGGCTTGGCCACCCATTGAGAGTGAAGTCACACCTCCAGCTTTCCAATGCATTCATTGGTTCCCTCATCCAACTTCAGGCAGGCAAGAAGCGGGCCTGGCTGGGCTTGCTTGAGGTCAGGGGTAGGAAAGCACACAAGTGCTTCCCCATGTCCTGAAGTTGTGGCTGGCCTGCTCACTTCCAGCCCAAGAGACCCTCCCAGGGGCCCGTGGTAGATGGCTGGGGCTGCTGTAACAAAGCATAGCTAGCCAAGTGGACTTAGAAAACACATTTGTCTCACAGTTCTGGAGGCCAGAAGTCCAAGACCAAGGTACAGGAGAGGTTGGTGTCTTTTGAGGGCCATGAGGGAGAATCTGTCTCATGGCTCCCATCCTCGTTGCCAGTGGCTTGCTGGCACCTCACCCTGACCTCTACCTTCACTTCATGCAGTGTTCTCCCTGGGCTCATGTCCGTGTCCAAATTTCCCCTTTGTATAGTGACACCACTCATATTGGATTAGGGCCTAACCTAATGACCTCATTTTAGCTTAATTACCTCTGTAAAGACTCTATTTCCAAATAAGGTGACATTCTGGGGTAGTAGGGGTAGGACTTCAGTATATCTTTTGGGAGGGACAAAATTCAACCTATTAAGAGCCTGTGCCCCCAAAAGAGCCACCTGATAATAATATGTTCTTAGATCGAATGTCTCAATACTATAAAGATGTCCATTCAGCCCACGTATATATATCCATTTCTCATGATCTTCATGAAAATACTGAAGATGTTTTTTTTTTATTTTTTCCTGGAGTTAAACAAGTTGATTCTGGTATGAAATAATACACAATCAAGAATAGCCAGGAAAACTAAAAAAGAAGGGCAGTGGGGTGGGGGTAATCCCTACTAGATATTTTTAAATGCCATAAAGTCTCTGCAATTAAAATAGTATAGTTAGGAACATGCATAGCCAGACAGAGCAATGAACAGGATAGAAAAATCCAGAAATTTGCCCAACTGCCTATGGAAGTTTGATGTATGACCAAAGTGGCATCTCAAATCACTGGGACATGATAGATTTTTAAATAAGTGATCCTGGGACAATTGAATAGCCATTTCAAAAAAAAGGTAAAAGTGGACCCATACCTCACCAAACACTAAGTACCAAATGGACCAGAGATTCAGAATTTTTATTTATTTTTCTTTTTTAACGATTTTTCCTTTATTCATGAGATAGAGAGAGAGAATGAGAGCATGAGTAAGGGGGAGGGGCAGAGAGAGAGGGAGAAGCAGACTCCCCACCGAGCAGGGAGCCTGACCCAGGGCCCAATCCCAGGACTCTGGGATCACGACCCAAGCCAAAGGCAGACGCTTAACTGACCGAGCCACCCAGGCACCCCGAGATTCAGATTTTTATTTTATATTTTTTTAAGATTTTATTTATTTTTTGAGAGAGAACGAGTGGGAGAGAGAGGGGGCAGAGGAAGAAGCAGACTCCCCACTGAGCAGGGAGACCATTGCGGGGCTCGATCCCAGGACTCTGAGATCAGGACCTGAGCCGAAGGCAGACGCCCAACCAACTGAGCCACCCAGGTGTCCCGAGATTCAGATTTTTAAAATGAAACCTTACAACTTCTAGGTGAAAACATGAAGGGATTCCTTTATAACCCAGGAGTGAGGAAAGCCTTTCAATTTAGGATTCAAAATTCAGAAACAATAAAAGAAAAATTTGATGAATTCAACTACATAAAATTAAAGCAAAAATTTTAAAAAGCTTTTCATGGTAAAAACAAACAAAAAACCACCATAAGCAAAGCTTAAAAAAAATACAAATGGGAGACAATACCTATAACTTAAAGACAAAGGGTAATTTCCCCAATATATAAGGAGTGATTAGAAGTAGAGATGAAAAAACCCAAAGTATGATTTTAAAATGGACAAAAGCCATGAGCAGATAGGTCACAGAAAAAGAATTGCAGAAAACCCCTGTACGTGTAAAAAGATGCTCACTCATCATCATAATAAGAGGCAAGAAAATTATAACTACCTTGAGAGACTCTCATCCATCAGATTGGCAAAAATCCAAAATTTGTGAGATGCCTGGGTGGTTCAACCAGTTAAGCGTCTGCCTTTGGCTCAGGTCATGATCCCAGGGTCCTGGGATTGGTCCTGCATCAGGCTCCCTGCTCAACAGAGAGCCTGCTTCTCCCTCTGCCTCTGCCACTCCCCCTGCTTGTGCTCTCTCTCTCTCTCTCTGTCTCTGACAAATAAATAAATAAAATCTTTAAAAAAAAGAAATCCAAAATTTGATAGCACCCTCTGCTGAGACAAGGGAAATTTGACTATGGGCTGGTTGTTAGATGATATTATAGAATTATTAATTTTGATGGTTGCTTAGGAGCATACTTTATTCATAAAAGATACATGCTGAAGAATTTAGCAGTGAAAGATTAGCAACTTGCTCTAAGTGTTCGGAAGAAAATATCCAAATCAACAAAGTAATGGCAAAACACAACTGTTGAGTCTATGTGGTGGGTAGAAGGGTGTTCGTGAATGGTAGGCTTCTAACCTTTCTGTATCCTGCAGTTTTTCATCATGAAAAGTGGGGTCCAGGCACATGGCCTCAAGGTGAACTCCGGGTGAAGTAGAAGCCGTCCGTGAAAGCAGCCAGCTCAGCTGAGGCGGTAATAATTGTTCACATGATCTAATGCTTACTGTGGGGGCCAGGCACTATTTCAACAGCCAGTTCATTAATCTTCGTATTGTCCTCATGAGGAGTTTCCCATTTACAGATGAGGAAACCAAGCCCTCAGCAATCTGGTAACTGTCACATCCACGGAGATTTGTACTCCCCCCAGCTCTGCTGATAGATTTTAAACTGATATATACACCAGACCCTAAGAATCATTAATAGGGGGTGGAGAGGCAGCCTTAAATTGGGCTAAGTTATTAAATTGGACCGAGTTATTTTACTTAATGAGTCATCCAAAGAGTTAACAGGGATCTTCCTGATGCATCTTAGAAGGACTAGCTATTTTTTTTTAAAGATTTTATTTATTTATTTGAGAGAGAGAATGAGAGAGAGCACATGAGAGGGGGAGGGTCAGAGGGAGAAGCAGACCCCCCGCCGAGCAGGGAGCCCGATGCGGGACTCGATCCCGGGACTCCAGGATCATGACCTGAGCCGAAGGCAGTCGCTTAACCAACTGAGCCACCCAGGCGCCCAAGATTAGCCATTTTTAAGGGCTACTATTTTCTTCTCTGATTTACACTCAGTAATTTCAGACACCACTTAAAAATAGAGAACAAGGAGGTTGTAATAAAGCAATTGGGCATTCAATCTAATGATTCACGTAGCAACCCATCAGTGGAGAAAGTTACGGGATTCTCTAAATCAAGGGGTGCGAATACAAGAAAACTTACAATCGAAGTGAATCTGAATCACGTTCCATAGTGAGTTTAACAGTGCAGAGTGCTTGCATCAATCAAATGGTTAAAATTCAAATAGTTTATGATTTAGAGAAAAGTAGTACAGCCCTGCCCGAGGGCCTGCCTTCAAATGCTACCTCTGCCAGTAACGTGGAAAGGCCATGTTGGGGGCAAATTGCACACAGCCTCCCTTTGCCTCCTTTCTCACCTCCAAAATGGAGATGACAGTCGCACCCTCCTCCAAAGCTCTCAGGAAGGATAAGGGATTTGAATGAACGAGCTGGAAGGACGGTGTGTGGTTTGGAGTACACAGGTCCCTCGGTGCTCAGTCAGAGCTGCCCCGAGAGCTGACACCAACAGCTTAGCCCGTGGTGGCTGGCCCTGCCGCATGACTCTGGAACTCACTCCTCTTTATAGGGCGTCCGCTCTGGACGAGGCCCCTGCGGAGGGGAGCGCCAGCACAGGTATGGCACATGAGGCGGGGGTGGGGGGGAGGCACGGTACTTTTTAAAGGATTGCATCTTCTTGGGGTACAACGACAAGGCAAATGTACTTAATGCCACTGAACTGGACACTTAAAAATGGTTAAGATGGTAAATTTTAGATTCTGTGTATTTTACCCCAATAAAGAAAATTTTTTTGGTGGATAAAATCTTCTTGGAACCTCCAGCCCATGAGGAGTATTCTCACACTGGGTGTATAGGTGAAGAAATGAAGACCCAGAGTGGGGGAGCACAGCCCCCCACCCCCAGGACGGCTCCCTCAGACCCATTTGACAGAGGCGGAAACCTAGTTTTCGAGGCCTTGACTTGCCCTGCTCAAGTTCACTCTGCTGCAAGAACACAAGATTGCCTGGGCGCCTGGGTGGCTCAGTTGGTTAAGCGACTGCCTTCGGCTCAGGTCATGATCCTGGAGTCCCGGGATCGAGTCCCGCATCGGGCTCCCTGCTCGGCGGGGAACCTGCTTCTCCCTCTGACCCTCCCCCCTCTCATGTGCTCTCTGTCTCTCTCATTCTCTCTGTCTCAAATAAATAAATAAAATCTTAAAAAAAAAAAAAAAAAGAACACAAGATTGCCTGACACCCAGGCAGGGGCTTCTGCCGCCACAGCCCCCACCTACCTATACCTGGTCTGGGAGCACCCCAGCTCAACCCCAATCCTAGTGCTGTGGCAAACTCCAGATGAGGGAGGGCATGCAAAGAGATCCTGTTTCTTAATCCCACGCAAATAGAGAAGGTACTTTCCTGGTTGCAAGGGATGAAGTGGGGTCTCCAAAAACAGAACCACCTCTGCTCCTGGGAACCCTCCTCCCTCCTCCCCACCTCCCCGCACCTACATTTCCCATCCAGGAGAAATCAAGTGCAAACAAGCTTCAGGCGGACCCCTTGTCTTGGTGTAGCTGGGGCGCCTAGGGCAGGCACGCGTATACACACATTTCAACTGAGTGTGAGCAGCAGCTGTTCAGCCTCCGGGTATCCGCACCCAGTGCCTCCTGAATGTCTTCCCATCTGCCTAGAGAGACTTTCCCCTCCTAACCTAGAAGGGTGGGGCCGGGGACAGAGCGCCCCAGAGAAAACCCCTTCTGGACCTTCCTTCATCCAACACTGGCCAAGTATCAGCTTGGGCCCTCCTTCCAGATATATTACTCATTCTTGGAACTCTTGGGACCGTCTTGAGAGGGGAGAGGTATAAAGTCTGAAGTGCCAGTGCTGTGAAAAAATATAACGCAAGGAAAAGGTTATACTGTGTAGGGCAAGGGTTGGGGGTGGGCAGAGGCGTTGGATTTAAGTACGGTGTTCCAGGAAGGCCTCAACAAGAAGCAAAGACCTAAAGAAGTGAGGAAGTGAGCCATGCGGTATCTGGGAGAAGAACAATCCAGGCAGATATCCCCAAAACAGGAATAAGCTTCATGGGAGCAAGAAACAACAAAGAGGCATCCCCATTGAAAGAAGGAAGAAGTAAAACTGTCTTTATTCTCAGACAACATGATATTCATATATATAAAATCCCAAGGAATCTAAAAGAATATACTATGAGAGGGCACCTGGGTGGCTCAGTTGGTTAAGTGACTGCCTTCGGCTCAGGTCATGATCCCGGAGTCCTGGGATCGAGTCCCGCATCGGGCTCCCGGCTCAGCGGGGAGCCTGCTTCTCCCTCTGACTCTCTCCCCTCTCATGCTGTTTCTCTCTCGCTTGCTCTCTAATAAATAAATAAATAAAATCTTAAAAAAAAAAAAGAATATACTATGAGAACTAATAAATAAGTACAACAAGTTCCCAGGTACAGAAATTAATTCTTTTCTACATGCAAATAGCAAGCCGAAAATGAAATTAAGAGGATAAATCCACTCCTAATAATACCAAAAAGAATAAAATACTTCGGAATAAGTTTAACAAAGGATATGCAAGACTCCTTCACCAAATATTATAAAACTTTACTGAGGCAAATCAAAGAAGATCAGAATAAATGTAGAGACATTGCCATGCTCTTGGATTTTAAGACTTAAGATGGCAATACTCCCCAAACTTATCTATAGATTCAACATGATCCAGATCAAAATTCCAGCAGGATTTTTCCCCCCAGAAATTGGCAAGCTGATCCTAAAATTTATATGGAAATGAAAATCACCTAGAACACCCAGAACATTCTTGAAAAAGAACAGAGTTGTAGGGCCTCCCTTCTCTGAGTTCAAAGCTACAGTTGCTAAGACAGTGTGGTACTGGTATAAGGACCGCAAAACAGATCAATGAAACAAAACCGAGAGTCCAGAAATAACCCTTACATTATGGTCAATTGATTTTTGACAAAAGTGCCCAAGGAGTTCATCGGAGGAAAGGATGGTCTGTGTAACAACCAGCACTGGGACAATTGGTTCCTCATCTACAAGCAAAAGAACTTAGATCCTCATCTCACACCATGCACAAAAAATTAGCCCCAAATGGATCATTAACTTAAATGTAAGAGCCAAAATAATAAACCTTTCAGAAGAGTACATAGGAAAAATATCTTCAAAGCCTTGGGTTAGGCAAACGTTTCTTAGCATGGTTTATAAAGTAAAATATTAACAAATTGAAATTCATCATGATTCAAAACTTTTGTACTTAAGAGCCACCATTAAGGAAGTGAAAAGGTAATAAACTAGGACAAATTATTTGCAAAATCAAATCCTATAAAGGACTTGTATCCAGTATTTACAAAGAACTTCTACAAGTAAGTTCTCAGTAAGAAGGAAACAGCCCAATCCAAAAAATAAGCAAAAGATATGAACAGATATTTCTTCAAAGAAGATATATCGGCAGGTGTTCAACATCATTAGTAAGAAAATGCATATGTGAAATGAGATCTATATCACACCCACTGGAATTACTATAATTTAAAAAAAAAAAACAGGTGATAACAAATGTGGCTAGGATTTTAGAGACACAGAACCCTCATACATTGCAAGAAGGTATGCAATGGGGCGGCATCTTTGGAAAATAGTTTGGTAGTTCCTCAAAGAGTTAAACATAAACTTACCACATGACCCAGCAAGTCCACTTCTGGGTGTCTACTAAGAGAAACGAAAACATATGTGCACAGAAAGATCTATGAGTCAGTGTTCATAGCGGCATTATTCATAATAGCCCCACATCGGAAACAACCTAAATGTCCATCAACTGATGGATTAGTAGATAGGCAAAATGTGGTAAATCCATATACCAGAACACTATTCAGCAATAAAAAGAACAAATGAATGAATGACAGGTGCCACCATATGGATGTTATATATAAGATTTTATATATAAGATATTATAAAGATGTTGCAATAAGTGAAAGAAACCAGACACAGGAGACTTCATGGTGTATGATTCCACTTATGTGAAACATCCAGAAAAGGCAAATCGATAGAGACAGTAAATAGATTAGTGTTTGTTTAGGGCTGGAGTGGGAACGGGGATTACTTATGAATGGGCATGAGCGAGAGACCATACTGGGGGACCATGAGAATGCTCTTAAATTGATTTATGGTGGTGGTTGTACCACTTGGTAAAGTTAACCAAAAAAGGATTGAATTGTTTACTTCAATAGGGTAAACTTATGATACTTAAAACATACTTCAGGGCGCCTGGGTGGCTCAGTTGGTTAAGCGACTGCCTTCGGCTCAGGTCATGATCCTGGAGTCCCGGGATCGAGTCCCGCATCGGGCTCCCTGCTCGGCCAGGAGTCTGCTTCTCCCTCTGACTCTCCCCCCTCTCATGCTCTCTCTATCTCATTGTCTCTCTCAAATAAATAAATTAAAAAAAAAAAAATCTTTAAAAAAAAAAAAAAAACATACTTCAATAAAGCTATTCCAAAAAATATTCCGTTCAAGTTTCAGGTGAGATTCAATGTACACGTGGTCCAGGAGCCCTTCCTAGGTCGTGACAGGCTGGGATAGATGCCACCCTTTTGCCCTAGAGCACTGTGGGTCATCAGACCATAGCACAGCCTCTGTGTAGTATTGAGATCGGTTTAGATACTGGGCTCTACTTCGATATAAGCTTCTTGAGGAAAATTACTCAGTGTTCATTCTCAGAATCCTACAACAAAATCCAGCTCATATGGGACTCAACAAAGGCTGGCTAAATTAATAAATAGAAAGAAAATTGGATCTCGTGAGTAAGGCCTATGCTTGAGGCCTACATGAGTGTGAGAATAATAAAAAAGAGATAGCATGGCAAAAGTACAATGTGTTTAAAATAATGCAGCTTTATCCTATAAATAAGAAAATGCTGGGCAAAAGGAAGAAAAGCCCACTTCCAGGTGAATGAAGTGGGCAAACAATGTACTTTCTTTTGAAAGGTTGGCAGAGAATAGAAAATAAAAAGAGAAATGTAAGTAGATGGAAATGTTGGTTTGGGAATCTACTGGGTCTGGATAATAAAAATCTGGCGTATGGGAGGAAGGGAGGGAGGGACGAAGGAAAAGAGAGGGAGAGAAGGAGGGAAGAAGCCAGTGTGGTAGAGCAGGTGTGGGCTGGCCCCTGTAGGGCTGGTGGGCGCTCAGAGCCCTAGGGCTCCGCGTCTGACTAGGGCAGCAGCGTGGAGCCTGTGGGCAGAGCAATGACAGGGAGGACGTGTGTCAACGGGATAATAATAGGACTCACTTCACTTGGGAGTGAGAGGATGAGTTGACAGTGTAAAATCTCAGCACAGTCACATAGCAAGCACCAAACCCAAGAGCTAGTGTCAGGGATCACTATTTTGTCCCCCAACACCGCAGGCCCAGAGAGGTGAAGCACACGCTCTCGGGGTTACAGATGCCCATCATGGCGGCCCATGGGGAGCCAGGCGAAGCCAGTGCCTGCCCTGCGGGGGAAGCCTGGGCTGGTGGCCAGCTCCTGGAGTGCAGGGGTGCCGGGCCGTGAAGGACAGGCGGAGTACAGGGTGACTGGGCCACACACTGCCTCAACTGCCTTGGCCCCTGAACCTCCATTCCTCACCCAGGGATGGCGGAGGAGGAGTGACACCTCCTCCAGGGCTCACTAAAGGGACAGAATAAGGCAGAGCCAGTGAATCCTCAGCCCAGGGCCTGGAGGCCACGAGCTCTCACAGACGGTGCGGCCTATTCGGGTTCCTGTTTGGCAGCTATTTATTGACACAAGCCACAGGCCACACCAGCTGGGATACTAGGGACACCAGGTGAACAAGAGACACTTTTCTGGACCACAAACACATACACACACACCATTGGTAAGCTACCTTATTGTCAAAACACCGAACTCCACAACGTGAGTGCTTCTAGAACTGTTTCTGCAGAAATGAACACAATGGTGACACTGGATTCACTTGCTCAAGGAGAAACTGGGGAGGCTCTTTTTTTTTTTTTTTTTTTTAAGATTTTTATTTATTTATCTGAGATAGAAAGAGAGCACAAGCAGGGGGAGCGGCAGGCAGAGGGAGAAGCAGGCTCCCCACTGAGCAGGGAGCCCGATGCAGGACTCTATCCCAGGACCCTGGGATCATGACCTGAGCTGAAGGCAGAGACACTTAACCGACTGAGCCACCCAGGTGCCCTGGGGAGGCTCTTCACAGGACAGATCACCGGGTCCGTGGAAGTGGCATTGCCCCGGCCCTTACGGACAGCTTTCTTTGACTAATAGGCAGGAAAACCTCCAGCCCACCCAAATCTTGGCTCTGACAAAGCCACATGCCCAAGGAGAAAGAAAGACAGTATGACATTATGATAAAAATAAAGAGATACCTCTCTGACGTAAAAAAAAAATTCTTATTCTTTTTCTTTTTCTTGTTCATTTTCCCAGACAGAAAGCAGCACTGTCGGATTTACAAGCAGAGACCCCTGGCAACATTAGCTCCCGTGATGCGTACTGTATGGCAGGCCCAGCTCCTACTCCAGCTGCTAGGACCAGCCCAGCACAGTGGAACTAGTCCTGGTCCACATTGGAAATGCCTGGGATCTAAAATCCTGACACCTGGGTCCCATCCCCAGAACTTCTGATGTAACCAGCCTCAGGTGGGGGCCTGGGCATGGGAACGCTTAAAATCATCCCAAGGGAGGCACCTGGGTGGCTCAGTTGGTTAAGCGACTGCCTTCAGCTCAGGTCATGACCCCAGGGTCCTGGGATCGAGTCCCACAGCAGGCTCCCCCTGCTCTGCGGGGAGCCTGCTTCTCCCTCTGCCTCTGCCTCTGCCTGCCACTCCCCTGCTTGTGCTCTCTCTCTCTCTCTCTCTGTCAAATAAATAAATAAAATCTTTAAAAAAATAAAATAAAATCATCCCAAGGGTTCTTATGTTTAAAAAGTAAAAGTACTGGGGCGCCTGGGTGGCTCAGTCGTTAAGCATCTGCCTTCAGCTCAGGTCATGATCCCGGGGTCCTGGGATCGAGCCCCGCATCGGGCTCCCTGCTCCGCGGGAAGCCTGCTTCTCCCTCTCCTGCTTCCCCTGCTTGTGTTCCTCTCTCGCTGTGTCTCTCTCTGTCAAATAAATAAATAAAATCTTTAAAAAAAAAAAAGTAAAAGTACTGACCTGAAGGATTATCTTTAACTTCCAGCATGTTGTTGACAGAAAAAGCAAGCTGAGGAATCTGCACAGCGGTTGGCACTTAGTAGGTGCTCAATATATGGTCACTGAATAATTGAAGTATATAGAGTAGCTTCCCTGCTTTTTTTTTTTTTTTTTTTAAAGGCTACGTATGTGTGGGGGCCTGTAATCAATCACACAGGAAAACCTGGGAGGCCCCGGCCATGCACACAGATCCTTCTGAAAGATGGATGGAGTGGGCGAGGCACTCACACTTTTCAGTGTTTGTGCTTCTCTGCATAGCCATCTTCACTCCAAGCCCATATCATTTTTTAAGTTAATAATAAAGAAAATGATTTACCAGTGGTTAAAGAAGCCCCACGTTGAGCTTCTCTCGCTTCCCTTTTCTTTACCTATTCGAGGGACAGGAAATAGCCGTAAATAGCCAGTGGGAAGGAAAGGTCAAGGGGGGCGGACTGAGTCAGTGAATCAAAGCTGGTAGGGACTGAACTGCCTGGCTCAGCCCTCCAAAATCCCTTCAAAAGTCCCGAGGCCCCTGCCAGGCCAGCAGCAGAGACCCCGAGGTATGCCGGAAGAGCTGAGAAGCAGAGCGTTACTGGAGTAGTGACTGGAGCGGGCCTTGGGCCCGGGGGTAGCTGGGGTTCCCAAGCCAGCTGCCCCTCAGGAGTCCAGCCTTGAGGCTCCACTGGGCCATGGTCCTGGGGTTGCGTCATCTTGGGGACCTCACTCTGACACAACCACCCAGCGCTGCCTCTGGGTGTTTCAGAGAAAACTCCATATGGTGGGGTTCGGAGAGGCCACTAATGGTCATGTTATCTAATGTGACTGCCACACAGTGCTCTGTGAACACCCTATCAGGATCCTCCTGCCACCGCTCGGGGCACTGAGGCCTGGCTCGGGATGCCTGGGTGCTGGCCCTAAGCCGTGCGGGCCCCTGAATTTCAAGACCCCACAGCACCTTGTGGCTGGGCTGTGGCCAGCCCCCTACCCATGCTGTCCAAGGGACTCTGCCTAGTGGCCTCCCTACTAGACACACAGCAGGGGCCCCGGTAATGTCTGTGACCCCAAGAAACCTAAAGCACAGGAACACTGAGAAATCCCCACATCCGCCCTTAGAGTGCCAAGGTCCCAGCACCTGTATCCCCACCCACAAGAGCAGGAACTGGCATTACTGGGCCGCCTGCTCCACGCCAGGTTCTTAGAGAGACTGACTTCACCTGCCCCCAGGGTGACAGTACTATCACGTCCCCCACCTACAGACAAGAAAACTGGGGCTCAGAGCCATTGGGGCACATGACCAGCGTCCCCGCTAAAGGGGCAGAGCCGGAACTCAAGACCCCTGACCTCGAAGCACAAGGCCCACAGTGCTCTCAGAGGACCTGAAGAGGGCAGTGGGCTTTCTTCCCAGCCCTGGCCACTTCACCCCCCAGGTCTTGGCCTCAGGCACCTATCTGGGAAGGGCCGGAGGCAAGCCTGGAGAAGGATCTGGATGGAGGTGGGATCACAGCCGGCCTTGAAGACCGCATGCGTGGGCTGAGCCAAGCTGGTGTAGAGGCTAGGGCCCTCTTGAGAGCCAGTCTCTGGGCCAGGAGCCAGGCTAACCTCTGGCCGTCAAGCCTCCCTCTTTCTTAGAAGTCCTCTCAGCCCTGCACTTCCTGAAGTTTCTGCTGCAGTGCATCAACCTGCTTAACCCCTTGTCTCCTGGCTTCCTTACCTACCCTGAGTCAGGGCTGTGGTACCCAGGGAGCTGCCTCAGAACCCAGTGGGGAAGGCTCACGGGCATACAGGGGCCATGGGGCTGGAAGAGGAGAGAGCATGTACCTGGGATCCTCGAGGGCCCCATTTTAGCTTCTCTATTACTCTGTGGTCTGAGAGACTTGGCCCCTCAGTGCCTCGATTTCTTCAGCTTCACCGAGCATGCTTGCAGAGAGAGTAATGACAGACTTTGTCAGTACCGAGCACCTTCTCTGGGTCAGGCGCTGCCATACCAGCTGGATGCGTGTTTTCTAACGAAGTCTTCACAACAACCCCATGAGGCAGACATTCATTATTTTACAGCCGCAGAACAGAGGCAATAGAGATGGTAGTCGCCCAAGGTCACACAGGGGGTAAGTAGGGGGGAGCCGAGCCAAGGCAGAGAGACCTTCCATTTTGCCTCTGCTGAGTAATGACATTTCCTCACGGGCTTATCGTGGACTGTGACCCACCCAGGGAGCTGGCCTGGCCCCTTTGTTGTGTGCCCCAGCACCTCGTGGGTGCCTGGCACAGAGTGGGTGTCTGGAAGAAAGGAGAACCAGTACTGCAGATGTGGGAGAGGAGATAACCTGGGCTCTGGAATGAGCCACATTGCCAGCCCTGTCACTTCTGAGCGCTGAGACCTTACAGAATTGCCTCTGCCTGTCACAACTTCAGCCTCCTCCATGCGAAATGCGATCCTAATGACAGTAACCCCATGAAAGGGTCCCTGTGAGGACGAGAGGTGTGCACGAAAGCCCCTTCACCTGCAACTCCGGAAGTGGTAACTTTATGAGTGTTTTGAATTATTAATTCAAAATTTTACATTTTATTAATTTGAAATGAGAAAATGTCTGCAAAGGGACTTTGAAAAGCACAACACACTATCTTCTTATGTATTTTGATGCTACTGATCTGCTTGAGGACACTGATAAAAGGAGACCTTTCCCAGATCAGGATGGAGGCATAAGACGGTCAGCTCCAAGGAGAGACTTATGGGGACATTTGGTATCACCCCACAATCCAGCATGCGATGGGGCTGACCAAGGATCGGAGATGCAGCCTGAGAGCCAGGTGGTGCCAGACTGAGCCTCAGACCAGAGTCCAAGACTGACACCAGTCAAGTTGGGGGTCTCAGGCAGGTCATAGCCCCACTGTCTCGGCCACCTGAATGGGCTTTTCAAGACGACTCCACTCACCCTTGCCTCATTGTTCCAGTGGGAACAACAGAGGCCCAATGAGAGGTAAGGGCTGGCCAAAGTGACTGCTAATTATCAAGCACAGAGCGGAGACCAGAATCCCTGACTCGTGACCGCAACCACCCACGTCCCTTGCCCAGCTGAGCATTCCCACGGAAGCCACCATGCCCACCTCTAGTGCCCAGAAGGGCATAGACTGTGGACAGGTTGATTTCTGCCCAATCCAGGCCACATGTCACACAATGGCCAGCATCTTACTCCCACTCATTCCTACCCCTGACTCAGGCCCCAGCGTGTGGTAGGGCTCAGAAATACCTGCTGAGCCAATGAGACCTTACTCCGCGCTAGGCCCAGCCTACGATGCTTTGAGCCTCATAGGGCTTTGCACAGGTTGACTGCGAGATCACAGAGGTAAAAACCACAGGGGGCAATGAGAAGGTTGACACGGGTGTGAGGCATGGCCCATTGGGGCAGCTGGGTGGTGGGGAGGGTCGCAAGTTCTGGGCCACACGACCTATGTTCAAGCCCCAGCTCCACCATGGACTAGGTTGGGGGGGGGGGCTTGAAACACTTCCTTAGCCTTTCTGTGCCTCAGGGGCAATAGAGCGCTCACCCCTCAGAGTTGCCATGAAGATCTATGAGACGCACACGCTAGGCACGGGGCCTGACCGCAGTCAGCGCTCACCAAACAGTGGCCATCGGGATTGTCTAGAATAGCTGTCTCTGAGCCACACGCTGACACACACACACATTGCCTTCCCCAGGAGCTGGGTGCTTCCAAAAGCAGGGCCGTCACCTTCACGCACGGGGGCAGAGCTTTCTGAAAGGCATCGGCATTTCTCTGCCCCTACCAGGAACCCCCTCCAGTTCTTTCTGGATGACTCCAACCAGCCTGAAGCCCCTTCATTCCCACCCTGGACAGTCACACAGCAATTCTTAAGGAGAAACTGAGGCCCATGAGTGTCCTCCCTCTAAATGGCCCCAGTCTCCTGGGTGAAGCAGGGCAGGGTAAGAAGAGCCCTGGGCAGAGAAGAATGAGCTCGAGGTGACCTCAGGCTGGGCATCTCTCCCCTGTGGGCCTCCGTGTCCCCTGTAGTAAAATAAGGGGGTGATCTAAAATAAGATCATCACCTTGGTCCACTGTCCCTCTAATGGCTAATGCTCCATGATTCTATTTCTGTGTTCTCTGTTAATAGCTTCATCATCCCCACAATAGCTAGCATTGATTGAACACCTGCTATATGCCAGAAACTAAATTCAGGCATTGATATAATAGCAACTGACAGTTATTGAATGCTCTGATCCACCGGCCATAAACGCTTCCCCTACCATCGCATTCAGTCCTCATGGCAACCCTCTGCGAAGGTATTGCCAGCATCCTCACCACCATAAGGATGCCCGAGCTAGGTCCTACGTGATGAGATGGCCTCATTCTGCTGGGGTGTGAACCCAAGAGCCAGGCTTGCAATCACTAGGTCAGGCCCAAGTCCATACAGCTCTGTGCGGCAAGAATTATCATCTCCATCTTACTGATTAAAAAAAAAACAAAAAAACCCTGCGGCCCAGAAAGGGGAAGCGACTCAGCCCACGTCACACTGTCTGAGATGATGGCCTCTGAGGATATCCTGCTTCAACCTCCTTTTATCCTGATCATCTCAGAAACATCAAAGAAAAGCACTTGGGCTCTGGGACGCTCAGGCCCTACTCAGTTCCTGTCCAATTACTCTGGGCCTATAGCTGAACTGCAGACATCTGAGGGTCTGGCCTCTGGCAGGAGGTTGGACTTCCAGAGGAGCAGAGCCCTGAAGCACAGAAGCTCACACCCCACCCACTGCCTGGCCCTCACTCAAGCTCAGGGAGGGGATTTACCCCACAGGGCACTCAGCTGCGCTGCACACTCACTGTCATCTTTGCGGCCGTGACGGCTTTGCCCGCTCCACATGACAATCCTCATTTTGCAGGAAATTGAGGTCGTATGTTTGATCTAAGCAGGGAATCAGTGACCAGTGCCCCAGACAAATTCTATCATTGAGGACATCTTTTTAAATGCCAGCAGATCGTGGAGGATGGGCTGTTTTCCCACCTGCGGAGAGGGAATTTGGAGGTGCAGGCGGCAGGCCCGGCCTCCAGCCAGGCAGAGAAGGACGGTGATGAGGGCTGTGCCGTGGCTTCTAATGATCCTTCCCTGAGAAGTGGCCACCATGGAATGAATGGTGGCCCTTCCCTTTCAGTGGCCACCATGGAATGAATGGTGGCTTAGTTCCTCTTTTCAATCCTCCGTTTATATACTCACCTTTTTCCCCCCAGGAGCAGAGAAAAGAGGGAGCTGCTGTGTGATTTCTGAAGGCCCAGACAGAGTGAAAACAGGAGCAGTCCTAAGGATGGGCTGACTCATTCCCTGACCTAAGGATAAGGCCAGCCCAAGCAGAGGGGGCTTTGGGAAGACCTGGGCTTTTGTTCCCTTTGAGACTAAAATGAATCACCAATCTCAGCAAGTCACACTGGCCAGTCCCAAACTTTCCCAGGTTGAACCAGCACGAGTATTGAAAATGAGTCAGGTGGGGCCCCCATCAATGGGCACCATCAAGGACAAAAAGGCTGAGCTCCTCCTGACTCTTCACCTCCAGCCTGGTGCTTGGAAGAGGCCAGATGGGACTTCATTCTTCCTGGAGCAAAGTGGAAGCTGGAACCAGAAAAGGAAGGCCAGGCACAAGGCCTCTAACCACACGGGTCAGCAAGGTGATGACCACCTGCCGCATGCTGGCGCTGTGCGGGGTGCCAATCAACAAGTTCGCTCGTTAGTTCATTGACTCGGGCAGGTGGTCGGGAGCATGGATTGGATGTCTACCAGGTGCTGGGCATTCGGCATGCTATTCCTTCTCCAGACCCTGCAAAGAAGGGCTACGCTCCTCGTGCAAGGAAGAGGAAACTGAGGCACAGGGCCAGGAATCCTTCTCAGAGCTGACTGACTCTGCAGCCTTGCTTCTTTTAACCCTGTGCCTATAGAGACTTGGTCTTCAGCAGCGGGTGAACATGCCCATTTTACACGTCACCACCTGGATGGGTTCAGGAGAGTCTAGAACGCCTGAGACTTTTCTCAGCAAAGCTGCCTGAGTTATTTCAGAGGAGAAGCTTGCTGCGAGGAGAAGGAGAAGCTTGGCGTTCTTCTGGGGCCTCAGCATTCCGGAGGCCAGATGTGTGAGCCTGACGTCACCCACCAAGTTCTAGGCTGCGCTCTGCTGGCTCGTGAGTCCTGTTCCTCCATGCCCTCCTCCTCCTCCCTTTCCTCGGCATGAAAGAGACTGAGCACTGTTGGCAGCTGCTCCTCAGCATCTGGCGGAACATTCTGCCCCATAGCTGAGCTCCTCTCACTCCCCAGCCATCCCTGGGGACAGCTGGTGACTCATATTTCCATTTTCAATGCATGGCCAGGCACCAGATCTTTCCATGATCAGCAGGACTAGCCATATGGCGTCGGGGTTAAGGACATGAGTTGTGACGTCAGACAGGTCTGAGTTCAAATCCTCATCTGCTACTTGTTAGCTGTGTGATTTCAAGCAACTAGCTTACCCTCTCTGAGCCTCTGTTTCCCCATTTGTAAATGGAGACCATGGCTATCCACTCTGATGTCTTCTTCATTGAAAAAGTCTCTTCCCATTTGCTTGCAGCTCTGAAAAATGAACTATTTCATCCTATCAGTTTTCTTTTTTTATATACACATCATCCACAAGCCAGGAAAAGAGGAAGCTGATACTAGATTTCGTAAAATGGAACAATAATGTTGTATACCTGAAACTAAAGTAATATTGTGTGTCAACTAAATTTCAGTTAAAAAAATGAAACAGTAATATTTATTTCCTATTTACTAAGTGCTAGGGATCTATTATAAGGTACCAGCCCCATTTTAGAGATGAGGAAACTGAGGCCCAGAGAGGTAAAGTAACTTGCCTAATGTCACACAGCCAGTAGGGAGCTGAGCTGAGATTCATACCCAGGCTGTCTGGCTTCAGAGTCCATGCACTTAATCATCATGTTGAGAAAAGTGAAGAAAATGAAATACATAAACCACGTGGCATGATACTAGACACATAATAGATTCTGGATAAATGTTTGCTGGTAGTATTGTTATTACTGTTATTATTGCTTTGCTATCAACACGTCTGAGTCTTATTCTTGACCATTAGAAGTGGGTCAGGGCTCCTTTCAGCCAAATCTAAGAGTCAAGAAGCTCTTGGATTAAAGGTGGTCAATTGGCCCACCCAAATGTGTGGGTCCCTTGACATGCCACTTAAATGTTCCTGCCACATGGCCTTGAGCAACTCACTTCATATCTCTGGACCACAGTTTCCCCATTTGTCGGAGGGGGCGGGGATGCTCTGCTCTGTCTTATTGTTGAGTTGGGAACAGGAGAGGAAGAGCTAGGTGTGCATTGAATGCCCTATTAAAGATTGTCAGGCCGTCAGCAGACCCTCCAGCCCAGGCAGCCTGGCATCAGAGGCCCATTTTAACAACTGGGCTCTACTGCTTCCCAGGTAGGATATGTTCTTATCCAAAGACAAAGCTGGCAGGGTTGCCTGGATAGTTCAGTAAGTTAAGCATCTGACTCTTGATCTCAGCTCAGGTTTGATCTCAAGGTTGTGAGTTCAAGCCCCGCACTGGGCTCCACTCTGGGCATGGAAACTATTAAAAAAAAGAAAAAAGACAAAGTTTGCAATTTGGGTCCCAAACCCCCATATCAAAAGCCAGTGAGATGCTGGTGACAGAAGACCCACCTGAGACAGTGTCCCTGAGAAGTTGTAAGTGAAAAGCTAGGTACAGGAGTATCAGGAAAAGTCAAACAAAAAGAAAGCAAAACTAATAATACTGATAATGGACAAAACAGGATTTGAGGTAAAAAGCACTCACTAAATGACAAGCGGACTCTTAACTCTCTTTGCCTCTATGTGCCCCCCTCAACTGACTCCTCATTTTTATTATCCTTCCCAGATCTTTTCCACTCAACGAGTTCTTGCATTGTCACTTGACTTGTCTCCGAGTTCACTCCTTGAGGGATGAGCCAGCCTCCTCCAGGACTCCACTCTGCTACTCTGCTGCTCGCATTCACTTCCTGGAGGCTGCTGGCCTGTTGAGATCTTTCCTGCCTGGTCCTCTTTGACCAGACAGGACTATAGCCCCTCCCTCCCCTCTATTCCCAAGGCCCCACCCTTGCCTGGTCCCAGAGCAGTAGTGAGCTTGTCTCCCAGGAGTGGAGGGAGGGTGGGCACCCAAAGGACTTCTGCCTGGTGAATTGCTCACACAGTCAGCTCTAGCACTAGCCTGTGAGTATAGCCCTGGCCCACAGTAGGTATCGATTAAAGGCGTGTTGAGTAAACTTAAGAACCCTTAGTCTGTAAGATGTGAGTTCAAACCCCCAAAAAAGGGTTGATATGGAGGTCTTCTCTGGCAGCATTGGTCCTGAGCTACAGAGAGAATTTCTTTTTAATTTCTTATCAAAGATTTTCAGCTAGAAAATATGTCCACTGGAATCTTCCAAGCCCGTGCCCATCTCTTACTTCCTTCATTCAGTGTACATTGATTGTTTTGTTACTAAGCGCTTGGTGTTGTAAGAATGCAGAATTGTGTAAAGCCTCAAGCAGCTAACACTATAGAAGGGACAGGAAGTCATCAGCTATTTTTTGCAGATATTTATTACGTACAGTGCAATAGGGTACAAACACTTCACGGAGCTTAGAGTTTTGGGGGTGGGGAGTAACAGGCATCAAAACCATCGTCACAGCAAGAGCCAGGAATCCCCCCAAAACAATACACTCACTCTGGGGTCCAGCGGGGCTGATACAGAACCTCAGCTTCTTCACTTACTTCATGTGACCTTGAACAAAAGGCTTAAGCTCCTTGAGGCTCAGTCTCACTATATGTAAAATGGAAATCATAATTACTTTCTGCCTAGGGTCATCCTGAGAATTATGAGAAGCAACTCAAGGGGCTGGCTTAACATTTTTATCATTAGGATAATGATGGTGACAATATCACAAATACCAGATGAATGGTATAGAAAGTGGGGAGGGGAATACTTCTTCCTGAAGAGGGGATGGTATGGATGAGAATTTTCGGGAGGTGGGAGTTGTTGGTGCTGACTTTTAAAGGAAAGTTTGGATTTCTATACAAGGAAGTGGCCAAAAGTGAATCTGTTCAGAAGTAGAAAAATGTATGATTCAGAAGGTCATTAAAATAAAACAAATAAAGAATCTAAACCAAATGACTGGGCTCCTTAAAAATAGGCTATTGCATTGCCAAGCTAAGAAAGCGTTAGTCAGGGAGAGGAGGTGGTTACTCGGAAATTTCACCCAGTTCAGCATTATTGAGAAGTTGCGGGTTTCTGGAGGCTTCGGTGGGTGTTGCACAATCTTGTGGGGTCATGGTTACCCAAACCCTGGTCCAGGACTGAGAGGGAAGTGTCCAGGAGGAGACTGATATTAGAAAAAAGAAAGACGCTACTTAAAAGTGAAGCTTAAAAGTGGTTAAATGTATCAGAAGAGTCTGGGTTGGGTCTGTAGGCCAGCAAATATCTGTCCCAAGGAAATAGGACATGCGACATCTGGAAGGCAGGAACAGTGCATGCCCAGGGATCTGAGTCTGATCCACGGGGTAGACATCCCATTTCTTCTCCCCCACGGTTCTTTTTTTTTTTTTTTAAGATTTTATTTATTTTTTAGAGAGCGAGCAAGAGAGAAACAGCATGAGAGGGGAGAGGGTCAGAGCGAGAAGCAGGCTCCCCACCGAGCCGGGAGCCCGATGTGGGACTCGATCCCAGGACCCTGGGATCATGACCTGAGCCGAAGGCAGACGCTTAACCATCTGAGCCACCCAGGCGCCCCTCCCCCACGGTTCTGTATCCCTCCTCACTTTCCCCAAGCTCTCATTCTGCAGGGACACCCAAGCTTTCTCCGTCCAACTGTTGGAACTGGGAAGATTGGGCTCAGATCCCAGCTCTGCCACTTGCTCACTGTGTGATCTTAGGCAAATCACTTTACCTCTCTGTGCCTTTATTTATTTATCTATTTATCTATTAAGAAAAAATCATAGTATTCACTTCACTGGATTGTTGTGGGGAGATAGTGAAACACACACCTGGCACACATAAGTGCTCAGAAAATGTTAGTTCTAGCATCTTCTCTCATTCTCTTCCTTCTTCTGACTTCATCCTTCCTTACTGGTTCTGATGATGTCTTGCTGCAGGTACCCATGGCATCTACAGGCAAATAATCCGATGCCTCCTATCTGGTACCCTGCATGTAAGATCATTGATTCATTTGTGTCATTCAATTTACATTTATAAATACCTATAATGTAACTAGCATTGTTCTTGGAATAAAGACAAAAATATTACATGAAGGCAAAGGAATGAGGAGCATATCAGAGATGGAAATGAAGTACCAAGGGATTGAGAAGGGAAACACTGACATTTACGTGCCCCTGCCATGTGCCAGGCATGGAGGTGGACAGCAGGATAAGGAGGTGAAAAGGGTACAGCCTGGGGCTTTGGAGGGGCCACAGCTCAAGGGGAGACAGACCCATAGACCCAAATGATGGTTGTGGAGGCCCACTGGAAGCTGTAATGTTATTGTCTTGGGCAAACTTAGGAAGACTTCCAAGAGGAGGTGTCAGAGGAGCTGGGTGCTGAAGGGTGAGTATTCACCGGATGGATAAAGCCAGAAAGAGCACTTTATTTTTTTTTAATATTTTATTTATTTATTTGACCAAGAGAGACACAGCAAGAGAGGGAACACAAGCAGGGGGAGTGGGAGAGGGAGAAACAGGCTTCCCATGGAGCAGGGAACCCGATGAGGGGCTCGATCCCAGGACCCTGGGATCATGACCTGAGCCAAAGGCAGACGTTTAACGACTGAGCCACCCAGGCACCCCCAGAAAGAGCATTTTAAACTGAGGAATAGCCTATGTGAAGGCCCAGCCACGTCACAAAAACAGAGTGTTTGGGGAAGAGTTGGGTGTGTCTTTAGATGAAGTGAAAGTCTTTTCATAGAGCACAGGACCTGGCACAGAGTAAGTGCTCAATAAAAGTTGGTCACTATTACTGTCAGATAGTTCATGAACTTGTTCCCTGGCGGTTAGTAGTCAATTGCTAAGACTCACTGCAAAGAACCCAATCGCCTCCCAGGACCAAGGCAGGGTCAGGGGCAGAGGAGGGAGAGGAGTGAGCTTCAGAGCGAGGCTGTCGTGTGGGACAGGCCAAGGTTCAATTCCTGCTTCAGGGGGCCCGTGCAGGCTCCTTCCTCCCTGGCACAGCACATTCTGTTCCGTTCCCCAAGCAGAACCTCAAGAATTGGCAGGCCTAATGACCAGGGCCGGGCTAACGGGAAGGTGGGCCACACAGGGCCCCAACTCATCTGCCTGTCCTGATGAGCCAGGCCCTGGGGATTCCGCCGGCCCCAGGGAGCATTTGGAGAAGTACTCTGCAAGTCATCTGCCCTGTGTGGTCACTGCCTGTCAGGGCTGCGCAGGGCTGGCGGGGAAATGGGCAGATTGCGGCACCGCGCGTTGGGAACCAAGTGCTCAGGCCCGGGAGCTGTCTTCTTGAGTCTGTTACCAGAAGACAGTTACGTAATCGGTTTGCTCATCCCCTCAACAATTGTGTATTGAGTGCCAACTCTGTGCCATGTACTGTTTCAAGCTCTGGCGGCACCGTGGGGACAGACACAGCATTCCTGCTTCAGGGAGTTCTAGAAGAAACATTCTGAAAGAAAAATACACACTAACAACGTCCTACTCCATTTACTGAGGGTTTACTAGACGCTGAGCCCTGTACCATGCACTATGCCAACAGTACTTCATTTAATCTCCTTAGTGGATTCATGAGACAAATTTTATGTCTCATAATTGTTATCCCATTTAACAAATCACATTCTCCTTCTTTAGGAACCCACCTGCAGGGTTCCACCCCTTCCCCAGGTCTGGCTGTTGTTGCCTCTCAAAGGGGCGTGAGCTACGGTGGGGTGCAAATGATGACACTTGGCCTTGCTCGTGGCTCACAGTGACCTCACAGGGTAGGAATGAGGGGCCTGGCATCTTCTGATAACAGTCGGGTCCTGCCCGCCCAAACCACTCTCCTGAACTCTGAGAGCTTTCAAATGCTTTCAGAGCTTGTAATAATGTCCTTTCCCAACATTCCTTAATCATCATTACTCTGGACTCAGGCATTTAATTGCTCATCTGTTTCTCCATTCCTTCATGAATAGAGAACTTCTTTCATGATTGCATCAGGAAAAGAGCCGTCTTTGACCAAATCGTGCTGTAGGTGCGTGCCCCCCTCCCCGCCCACCCCCAGGTAATCGTCCTTCTGCCACTCACTCTATCCCTCTGCACCCATATGTGAGCCCTGCTGTGTGCCAGGTGCTTGGGTCAGGAGCCCCCAGGGAGGCAGAGGAAGAAGCAGGCCTCTGTGGTAAGGGGGGACAGACAGGAGCCAGACAGAAGATAGCCCAGGGGCCTGGGGAGTCCAGACGTCATGTCACCAAGCACGGTGACAGAATAGCACCTGGGTCTGTAAGCCCAGAAGTCATCCAGAAGCTCTGGAGGCTTCTGAAAACTCCACTTAAGTAGCCCTGCTCCCTTCCCAAAGCCCCTCTCCACCTCTTCCCAGCTCTCCACTGCCAGCCACAACTGTGAACGCTCCTCCCTGCTCTCCAAGCACCCAGGCTTCCTCTCCTTTCTCTTCCTGCCATTTCCCACTTGGCAAGACCAAAGCTAAGGGAACTGAGCATGTGTCAACACAAGCAGCTGGGGCACTGCTGTCCTTCAGTGTCCTGGGTCTTGCCTGTACTCACGAGAAACTCCTTCCAGTGATTACTTCTGGAGGGACCCCAAAGCTTTGGCATGCCAATTTATACCCTTTTGAACAATTAATTTCTTCTTTGCATGTACATTAATTTTATATTTAAAAAAAAAATAATGAGGACGCCTGGGTGGCTCAGGCAGTTGAGCGTCCGACTCTTGGTTTCGGCTCAGGTCGTGATCTCAGGGTTGTTGGATCGAGCCCCACGTTGGGCTCCGTGCTCAGCGGAGGAGTCTGCTTGATGCTCTGTCTCCCTCTACCCCTCCTCCCACTCTCACTCTCTCTCTCTCACAAATAAATAAGTAAATCTTTAAAAAAATTAAATTAAATTAAATTAATAAATAAATAATGATATCCCCACGAGGCCTGTCTCTAACATTGCAGGGGCCCAGAGAAAGAGAGCAAAAGGAGGCCTGTGACCACTGCCTACCCTCTCCTTCCCTTCCTGTCCTGGATCCAGCCTCTGGGCAGCCGTGTGGGGACAGCCCAGTCCACATTTGATCTGCCAACTCCCTCACAGCCAAAAGCAGATCTTTGGTCTACCCTTGTTAGGTAGCGCCTGCAAAGAGGCCTATGTAGGCTCTGGGAATGGACTAGGGAATATTAAACAGGAAATGCACAGGTCCTGGGTGCCCCCAAAATGTGAGGACGTGTTGATATTATATCCACCCAACAGCAGGATTACCAGTGTCTTTCTCTTCAATTCTTCCTTATTGTTGGAACATTTTACATCTAGCAGAACATTTATGATCTTTACATGGCCCCCAAATTACTCAGCCACATTCGGAGGAACAAGATGACTGCAGAATGGCACATGGGTGGAGGACACTGTGAGGAGGGAAGGCTGGGGCACCAGGCAGATCTATAGCACATTTTGGATTTTGTCACTTCTTAGCTGAGGGCCTTGAGCAAACTCACTTAGCTCTCTCAGCTTCAGTTTCCTTCTCTGTTAAATGGGAATAGTCATAACCATTTTCAGGGTTATTGGGATGATTGAGTGGCCAGGCAATGAGTGGCACAAAGATTTTTAAATATAATTGTTACTATTTTTTAAATGTCAATCGATGCCAGGAATATTTTGATGATCCTCCTAAGGTGGTTTCAGCACACTTACTTCCTGGTCATAATCACTTCCTTTATCACCTCTTATGTCATCCTCAGCCTTTACCTCATCCACCCTCCCTGCCCTGTCCCTCCCATTAGCCACATCACTACTCCCTGCCCCGTGCTTAGCTCACCCCCCACCCGGAGCTCAGCCTGAGATGAAAAGGGCCAGCGGGCACACTTTCTCTTTTACCTCAAGCTACTATTTTGACATTTACTCTCTCCCTGGCCCATTTCAGAGCCTCTTAGTCACCTCTGCAGAAGCAGTGTGAATGAGCTCAAATTGGTGTGTTCCCAGGGTCATTTACATGTTAAACTGGCTTAAGCTAAGATTTCATTTCTTGATCAGAGAGCCAAGGTAAGTGGACATAAAGCTGGCTGGGGAGCCAGAGACTGGGATTAAAAGCCTGTGTCTGTACTTCGAAGTGTGAGTCTCTGAAGTCATTGCACCAATATGAGCATCAGTGTCCTCATTTATAAAATGGAAGAATGAGGGGCACCTGGGTGGCTCAGTAGGTTAAGTGTCTGCCTTCAGCTTAGGTCATGATCTCGGGGTCCTGGGATCAAGCCCCATGTCAGGCTCCCTGCTCAGCAGGGAGTCTCCTTCTCCCTCTCCCTCTGCTCCTCCCCCTGGCTTGTGCTCTCTTGCGATCTCTCTCTCAAATGAATAAATACAATCTTTAAAAAAAAAATGAAAGAATGATTCTTATCCAGCAGTTTTATATCACAGATCACCAACGTGTGTAAGACACTGAATAGGAATTTGGTCAGTGATGGCAATTAGGTGGAGGCCAGATCATGCAGGGCCTTGAAAAGTAGACTAGTGAGTGTGGGCTTCATGCTGAGGGTGGTGGGGAGACCTGGAAGGCTCTAAACAGGGGTGGCACTACCAGATGGTGGAGTTGAGATGTGGGAAGTCTTGCTCAGGTGGCAAGATAGGGAGAGGCAAGAGGCAGGGAGACCAGGCAATGGCCATGCAACCTGTACTCAGGCAGTGACTAGGAAAGTGGGGACAGATTCAAGAGCTGGCCTGGAGTAAAGGAGAAGGTGTCCTCATTTGCCACTCTGTTGTCACCTAGAGAATCTAGGTGACAACACTGTCCAACACTGATCATCTGGATTTAACCAGGGGATAGGGGTGGGGATGGGGAGCAGAGTGGCAGGAGGAGGAATAATGTGAGAGAAAGAGATGGTGAAACGGAAAATAGAAATCTTGATTTTTGTTGTCCAATTTTTCAAACCCTGATTTTAGCTAGAAATAGCAATACCCAGCAAATCAGAAGTGAAGTAAAAAGTTTGTGTCAAGAAATAATGATAGCTAACTTTCACTGAGCTCTTACTATGCGCCAGGCTCCATGCTAGGCAATTTACTCTAATCTCATTAAATCATCACAATCAGCCCATAAAGGAGTTATCATCACCATTTCCATTTTAGAGATGAAGAACACAGGTGCACCGAGGTGAAGGATATGGGCTAGGGTGAGGGAGAACAAGGTTTGTGATTAAAGGTGGTCAGACCCCAAACTCCAAGTTCTAAGAGAAGACTAAATATCTTATGAGACTTGAGCAAAATGAAAACCAGAAGTCTGAGATGTCCAGGAATAGCAAGATAGTCACTCCTCCCTACTGATATTCAGTAAGCCTATGAAAAGGTGATGTAATATGACATAAGTAGAAAAAGCACCTTATATATAGTGTAACTACAAGTATGTCTTAGAAGTACATGGACTCAAGATACTATTTACAAAAGCAACCACAAATTTAAGGTACCTAACATACGTTGTCAAGACCTTTTTAGGAAAATTACAACATTTTATTAAATGACATTGAAGAAAACCTAAATACATGAAGATGCATACCGTGTTCGTGGATAGGAGGGCAATTCTCCTTAAAGTGTCCTAACACTTTTTTAATCAAAAGCCCAACTCAGTTTTTCTCATAACCCGGCAAGCTGAATCTTCAGTTTATATGGAAGGGCAAAGGGTCAAGAAAGGTTAAGACACTCCCAAAGTAGAATTCTGGGCAGGGAATTAGCATACCATATATCAAAATATATGATAAAGCAAACACATTTTCAACAGTATGAAATTGGTACAGGGATTGACAAATATATTAATGAAATAGAATAAAAGGTCCTAATAGAAGGATCCAGATGTATTAGAAAACCTGATTTCTGATGGAGAATGCCCTGAAGAACAATGAGGTAAGGAACTAGTTATTCCATAAATAAGACTGGGAAAATCGGCTCTCCAAATGGGGAAAACAATACCCCTTAGCGCACGAAAAATCAATTCCAAGTGGGTCAAGGGCTTAAATACGAAAGAAAAACCTTAAAACTCTTACAAGAATTATAGGCCATAAAAAAGAAGGAAATCCTGCCACTTGTGACAACATGGATGGACTTGAAGGGATTATGCTAAGTGAAGTAAGTCAGACAGAGAAAGAATACTGTGTGATCTCATTTGTATGTGGCATCTAAAAAAATTGAACTCATAGAAACAAAGTGTAGATTGTGGTTACCAATGGCTGGGAGTGGAGGAAATGGGGACATATTGATCAAAAGGTACAAACTTCAGGGGCACCTGGGTGGCTCAATTTGTAAGGTGTCTGACTTTTGGTTTTGGCTCAGGTCATGATCTCAGGGTCACGAAATTGAGCCCCGCATTGGGCTCTACGCTCAGTGGGGAGTCTGCTGAAGATTCTCTTTTTCCTTTTCCCTCTACCCCTCCCCTCGCTCACATGCTTGCATGCACTTTCTCTCTCAAATAAATAAATAAATCTTTTTTAAAATGGTACAAACTTCAGTTATGAGATAAATTAGTTCTGAAGATCTACTGTGCAGCATGGTGACTATATTTACAGTACTGCATTGTACACTTGAAATTTGCTAACAGAGTAGATCTTGAATGTCCTTGCCCGCCCCCCCCAACACACACAAATGGTAACTATGTGAGGTGATTGATGCATTAACTAACCTTATTGTGATAATCATTTCACAATATGTATGTGTGTCAAGTCATCACATCATACACCTTAAACTTATCCAACATTATCAATTATATCTCAATGAAGGTGGGAGAAAAAAGCTCTTAGACTAAGATAAAGAATATCTTTATGATCTCATAAGAGAGACAGACTTCTTAAGCAAAATACAGAAAGTGAAACCACAAAGAAAAAGATCAATACATCCAACTAGATTAAAATAATTTCTGTTCATCAAAAGACAGCAAAAGAGATGAAATGACAAATGATACATTTGAAGAAGGTATCTGTAATGTATAATCAATAAATGATTAGTATTCAAAATAAGGTCCTATACATTCATAAAACTGAGACGACATAATAGGAAAATGAGCAAAAGACTTAAACAAATATTCTACATAAGAGGAAATAAATATGACCAAGAAACCTATGACAAGATGCTTAATCCTCTTCTTACTCATAAAGATGCAAAATGAAACCACATTGTCGTTTCACACCCACCAAACCAGTGAAAATGGTAGCTATGACAATAGTGTTAGGATATTGAGCAGCTCGAAGGATCACTTACCCTTGATGACAACAGGTATGTGAGCCATACTGATGCCATCTTGGACAAATCTGCCATGATGACCACCCTATGACCTGAAGCCTTCTTGAGCACAGTCCCCCGACCCCCACATTCTTTCTTTTTGTCTAACCACACCCTTAAATACACCCTTGGGGCATAACATCCTTGATCAGCTCTGGAGACAGGACTGCCAGCACTGTACTCCTCAGCCTCTAAGCTGTAAAAGCAGGTCTTACACAGGTGGGGTCACAGAGATCTACTCATCCTGCGGCTGCCCAAGACATGCCCAAGGCATCTTTCTGTCTGTAAGTCCCCTTAATAAACCACTGCTCATCAAGCTGGACTTGTCGGCTTTTTTCTTGGGTCTTACAGCTCCTTTGGAGGTCATTTTGCCTATCCCTCCCTTTCACAGAACAACAATGTACATTGGGATGCCACACTGAAAAATAACACACACAAATCTCATGACCCAGAAATTCCATTCTTAATTATATCAGTAGAAAAACTCTTACACATGTGCAGCAGGGTATATATATTAGAATAGCCACAACTGTTTTGTTTTAAAAAGGCGTGAAACCACTTCACATACACATTAGGATGGCTATTATTAAAACACACACACACACACACAAAAACCAAAAACCAAAAAATATTAAGTGTTGATGAGCACGTAGAGAAATTGGAACCCTTGAGCACTGCTGGTAAGAATGTAAAATGGTGCAGCTGCGGTGGAAAACAATATGGCAGTTCCTCAAAAATGAAAAACAGAATAACCATATGATCCAACAATTCCACTTTTAGATACATACCTGTAAGAATTGAAAGTAGGGTCTTGAACAGATATTTGTACACCCAGGTTCATAGCGGCATTAGAGCCAAAAGGTTAAAACAACCCAAGAATCCACCAACACATGAATGGATAAACAAAAGGTGGTATATACATACAATGGAATATTATTTCTCTTTAAAAAGGAAGGAAATTCCAACACATGCTTCAATATGAATGAAACTTGAGGACATAATGGTACGTGAAATAAGCCAGTCACAAAAACACAAAGACTTTCTACTTACATGAGGTACCCAAAGTAGCCAAATTTGTAGCAGCAGAAATCAGAATGGTGGTTGTCAAGGGTTGGGGTGGGGAGAGAATGGAAGGTATTGTTTAACTGGCACAGTGTTTCAGCCTGGAAAGAGGAAAAAAGCTCTGGAGACGAATGGCAGTGAAGGTTGCACAAGGTGAATGTACTTAATGCCACCGAACCGGACGCTTAAAAATGGTAAATTTTATGTTTATATCTATTTATCACAATAAAAATAGATCCTTAATCATTTTGTTTAACTAAAAAATGTTTTAAAGATGAAAAAAAGTCCTGGAAATCATCCACATGTCCATCAGCAAGAGAATGGATGAATAAATCGGAGTACAGCATACACATACAATGTGCTACTACAGAGCGATGAAAATGAATGATCTACACCTGCTGACATCAACATGGATGAATCTCACAAACATAATAAATGAAAGGGGCAAGTTGCAAAATAATACACTCCAATTGTATAACCAAAAACATGGCTTTGTTTGGGGACACAGTATACAGAGAGTAAAACTATAAAGAAAAGCAATGACTCACACAAAACTCAAGATGGTGTCTACCTCTGGGTGGATTGTGAGGGAGGGGCACATGGGGATTTCTAAGGTATCTGGTGGTTTGTTAAGCTGGGTGATGGATACATGGATATTTACTCTATAATTCTTTAAGTAATGCATCTGCATTATATAGTCTTTTGGTGTGTATGTACAGTATTGCATAATTTTAAAAAACCTACACATAGAAAAAAGAGTGGAAGAACTCTACATGTGATTGTGTCTCAGAAGTAGGGCCCTTTTACTTTCTATTTTCCTGTATTTTTTAAAATATTCTTTGATACTTCTATAGTGAAATAAGCATTAAATTATATTTAGAAAAAAAGAAATGAAGAGAGATTTTTCCCTCAGATTTGTTCAGAGAAAAAGGAAGTGAGGGGAAATGGGTGAAAGCTTTGGGCTTCCCTTAATTCTAGTAGGAACAGAAGGTGACATTAAAATGTTGAGGCAAGAGGCAAAATGCTAATTAAGAGATAATGAGTTTTCACTGCAATCTCGAGGAGGGGAATGGTTCCCCCAAAGGCAAACTCCCCAGTCCCTCTTCTCAGGAAATCCCTGCTGGTCTCAAGAGTGGGCAGAGGGTTTTAATGCCCTTTTGAAACAAGGGACATAACCAAAGAGATGAAGCCACGAGGCTCAACCAGTCCTTGTCAGTGTTGGTTTCAGATGAAAACTTTGGCACGCATTCCCTTTCAGCAGCCTTAAAGACCAGATGAAAAAGAAGAAAAAGAGGAACATCACAGAGCTAAGAGAAATAGTTGAGCTAGAAGATGGTTCGAAGAAAATATGATTCAACAGTCACCACATATCTGGATAGCATGACTGCCATTTGGGTAAATTTAATTGAAGAGATCTTGGGTTTTCCTTTCTATGCTGTCATTATGTACCTCCTCTCTCTCATATCATCACTGAAAGCTCAACACAAGACAACAGACTCCATTGTTCACTGTTTTGAGGCATGCCTGTACTTCACAAACATGTAGGCAGCCCCCACCTTGAGTGTAGGACTTGTCTGGAGCCTGGAGATACGGATGAATGAGACAGAGACCCTCACTTCAAGGACCCATACCCTCAAGAGTGGGAAGCAGATACAATGGCAGTTAGAATGGGTTGGAAATGGGATGCCTGTGTGGCTCAGTCGGTTAAGCATCTGCCTTCGACTCAGGTCATGATCCCAGGGTCCTGGGATGGAGTCCCTCATTGGGCTCCTTCCTAGGCAAAGGAGCCTGCTTTTCCCTCTGCCTGCCGCTCCCCCTGCTTGTGCTCTCTCGCTCTCTCTCGGACAAATAAATAAATAAATCTTTTAGAATGGGATGGAAAATGCTTTGACATCCATAAGTAGAAGACATTGTGGGCCATAGCACAGGGGTGGGACATTTAACCTAGCCTGGGGGTGACTGGGAGGGCGACCAAGAGATGGCCCTCTTTCAAGTCGCAAAGGATACGTAGGGATGCGTAAAGGATGAGCAAACTAGGCAAAGAAGGGTTAGGATGAGGCACTGGTCTGCCACGCAGGGAAGACTATACAGGCATGGATGTGGAGGAGAAATAACTACATGACATGAGGGGAACCGCCAGTAGTTAGTTTTTTTTCTGGAGTGTGATATTGTGATATAAGAAATAGATATTTGGTCTTCATCCTATTTCTGACGTAGAACTTCTAAAACCCTTAGGATTGTGGGGTGCCTGGGTGGCTCAGCCGGTTAAGCGTCTGATTCTTGATTTCAGCTCAGGTCATGATCTCAGGGTCATGGGATCAATTCCGTGCTCAGTGTGGAGCCTGCTTAAGATTCTTTCCCTCCCTCTGCCCCTGCCCCTTCCCCCACTCACATGCATGCTCTCTCTCTCTCACTCTCTCTCTCTCCTAAAATAAATAAATAAATCTTTTAAAAAAATAAATAAAACTCTTAAGATTTCCTAAATGATAAGCATGATAAAGTTGTCTTTCGTTATTCACAGTGAGCCCCTTTCAACAACATCTGAGTGTATGTTACCGAGGTGACTTTTGGAAAGCCCCTAAAGATGGGTGGGGCTGGTGCCAGGGGAACCAAACACAAGATTGACTGGAGGGTTGTAATTTAGCCCGCTCCACCACCTTCAGGAAGGGGAGAGGACCTGGAGATTGAGTTCAATCACCAATAGCAATGATATGATCAGTCATGCCTGTGTAATGAAACCTCCATAAAAACCCCAAAGCACGGGGTTTGGAGAGCTTCCATGTTGGGAAACACGTGGAGGTGCTGGGAGAGTGGCAGCTCCTCACCCCTTCCTACACACCTCACCCTATGTACTTCATCTGCCTGTTCGTCAGTACCTTTATAATATTCTTTATAATAAACTGCTAAACATAAAGAAATGTCTGAGTTCTGGGAACTGATCTAGCAAATTAATTCAACCCGAGGAGGAGGTCTCAGGAACCTCTCACTTATAGCCACTCAGAAGCACAGACGACAACCCAGACTTGAGAATGGCATCTGCAGTGGGGCAGTCTTCTGGGGCTGAGTCCTTACCCTGTGAGATCTGATGCTATCTCTAGGTAGATAGTGCCAGAATTGAGTTAACTGTTTGGAGGTGCTGGAGAACACTTCTGCATGGAGCATTGACCAGAGGAGGCTGGAGAATTTATAAGGAGCCCTGTGTCGAAGATCTTTTCTTACCAGGTTGGGGGACTTAGACCCAGCCCCTGGGTACTGGGCAACCATGGAGGCATTTTAACAGGGAAGACAGGTGTCCAATTTGTCCCATGCATTATGATCAATCTCCTTTAAATGGCCCATTTGATGATGTCATAAGCCAAAGGAGACTTAGGGTATAAACCACAGGCAGATTAGGTAAAGGGCAGGTAGAGTCCAAATTTGGAAAAACAAGTCCATGTCTGAATCCTGCTCCACTACTCACCAGCTGTGGTGAGTCACTTCTGTCCTCTGAGCCACTATGTGATCATCTGTAATGGGGTTAATGTGAGCATCCGGGGAAACACCATGAGCTCTTGTGTAGATCTGTATTCACCTGAAAAAAAAAATCTCTCAGATATATCATTGATCCAAAAATTAAACGGCAGAATAATATGTATGATACCATTAATCTTAAAGGAAAAAGAGAAAGAACACATATATGTATGAAAAATGCAGAGAAAAACATTGGAAGGATTCACAAGAAATTGAAAGAGAGGTTACCTCTGGAGAGGCAGAAGGAAACCAAGACTGGAGCTAGAGATCAAAGGGGGGGGCTTCACCTTATCTGTGAAGTTTTTGTTTTTACATGGAAAATGTATTCCTACACTATTTGTATATTTTTTAAAAATTAATTTTAAAATAGCCTGACAGGGGCGCCTGGGTGGCTCAGTCAGTTAAGTGTCTGCCTTCGGCTCAGGTCATGATCCCAGGGTCCTGGGATCGAGCCCGCATTGGGCTCCTTGCTCAGGGCGGAGGGAGCCTGCTTCTCCCTCTCCCTCTGCCTGCCACTCCCCCTGCCTGTTCTCTCTCTCTGTCAAATAAATAAATAAAATCTTTTAAAAAATAAATAAGACAGCCTGACAAACGCCCTTGACAGAGAGTAGATTTTCACTCAATGTTCTCTCCCTTTTGCTTGCTATCATAGTGAGATTCGGGGTCTTTCCAGTTCGATTTCCTAAATCACCCTAATTCCAACCCTAGTTGGAGGCCTGTCACAGTCACTCAACAAATAGCTGTAGAAGACCTTTCCTGACAGGGTTAGTGGGTATCTTGGAAGTGGGGTAAAGGTCTCCTTGGCCAACCTCTGACCCTAAGACCTCCCCTGGAGGCTGCCTAAAGGACTGAACTTGGTCCTCAGCAGGGGCCCTGAGGGCACTGCTGTCCCTCTGGCCTTTTGGTGGACCCTCAACTCCTTGGGAAGCTCCCAGTCTTGCTCCTCCTTCTTGGCCTCAAAGCTTTTGGCTGGGAAAACTGAGAGATGTCTGTGTCCATTTTCTTCCCAAAGAAAGGCTGGGGTCACCACCAGCTACCAAAAAGCCCAGTCCAGTAAAGAAAACTTTCAGCAGTGGTCGCCTCTGCTGGGATGTGGGGGGACAAGAGAGACTTCACTCTCCACTGTGGACTCTTTTTCCTGTTTGAATATCTTTTTTCATATGTTACTTTTTAAATTAAGTAATTACTCTTCCTTTAATTAATTAGTTCATGAAAACAAAAGAAATCACAAAAGCTAATTCTATTTTAATAACTCTGATTTAGGCCAGATTAGAGTTCTTGATGAATAGATGACTTGGGGTGGGGGTTGGGCAGGGCAAAAAGAGGTCATTTGAGGGGGTGACTCTTCTGGAGAGGAGGGTCCAGCTGACATCTATACTCCTAATATCCAAACATTTCCTGGGGGCTCAGTAAGGATTTCTTGAATTTAACGTAATAGGAAACCACATCTAGGGACTGCTAAGAATGTACTTGTTTTGGAAAGGAGAAAAAAATGGAAAAAAAAAGAATAAACTCACAGAGCAAGGAGAGACCTTGGCTGTTCCCACAGATCTCCTCACTTCACTGATATGGCCATGAGACTAGAGAGGGGATGGGACTTGAGATCCAGGTAGAACTAGACTGAAAGTAGTGGGGGCTCCAATATGACCACAGGATAAACACTTGACCCTCCCAACTACCCCATGACCTGGGTGCCACGTCCACTTTGCGGAGGAGGAAATTAAGGCTATAGCAGGGAAGGAGACAACCCCAAGGCAATGCAGACAGAAACCAACTGAGCTAGGCCTAGGATTCTGCTCTCTGACCCCAGAGCTTTCTCTTCCACCTTTGACCTCATCTCTTGTCAGGTAACTCTTGGGGTCACAGTGAGCTAGGTTTTCATTTGGACTTTCTCTGTTTGCAGGCATCTTAGAAAATGTGTGGATCTGGCTGGGGACACCTAGGACATATTATTATTGGGGGCTTTTGTCTATTTATCACTACTTATGGGGCGCTGAACACTTGTGTGTGCAGATAGTTTCTGTTCTCCTTGCTGATGTATCATCGACTTGTGAATGAATGAGCGAATGACCCCCACTCCTCAAAGATCCCCAATTTACACGGAAAGAGGTTGAGGTTCAGGGAGCTGAAGGGACTTCAGTTACGTGGAGCCACACCTGGGCCTCCCTATTCTATTTCCTCCTCAGAGTCAAGGCTGGTTTGACACTCTGCCAGTCACCAGCTCACCCTGAGGAAGCATGGCACAGTCATCAGGAGAACAGACCTACCTGCCCCAGATTGGACGTCAGCACTGCCAACACATGGTGACACCCACACACTGTGACACGCACTCATGCTTGGGCCACACAAAGGCCTCCCCAGGCTCCCCAGGTCCAGCCAAGGAGCAGGAATGGAGGGAGAAACCCATGGGGATGGGGGCACAGCTGAGTCTCCGGCTACTGCAGGCCCCACCCCGCCCTAAGCCATACCACAGACAACGTAGGAAAGGGTCCAGGTGAGCTCTGGGTCAGAAAGAGATAAAGAAAGTAAGCAGGTGGCCCTGAGTCACACGGCTCTTGAAGACCATTGCTGGAGGTAGAAGTTAGCACCGTCTGGAGGAGACCTCAAACAGGTGACCTTCACAGCTCTTGAAAAGTGTGGATGAGGGCACCTGGGTGGCTCAGTTGGTTAAGCGTCTGCCTTCGGCTCAGGTCATGATCCCAGGGTGCTGGGATCGAGCCCTGCATTGGGCTCCCTGCTCAGTGGGGAGTCTGCTTCTCCCTCTCCCTCAGCCCCTCCCCCTACTCGTTCTCTCATTCTCTCTCTCTCTCTCAAATAAATAAATAAAATCTTAAAAAAAAAAAAAGTGTGGATGAACTGCCGCACCCTAGGCTGACCCAAGGTCTACTATCTGTGTGAGACAAAGGCTCCCTTCCCGCATGGACCAAATGCCACTATTTTTGCATTCGCCCTCCCTAGAATTCTCAGAATGGCAGGGTGTGGGCAAACTGCAATTTTATTAACTTAAAATGTGCTTGATTCTGTGTTAAGTGCTGGCCCTATATCAAGGCATTTGAATATGATAGGAGCATTACTAACCCAGCTCCCCAATGAGCAAACTGTGGCACAGAGTGGTTCCGTAACTTGCCCAGGGTCACACAGCCCGGAGAATGGAGGAGCCAGGATTGAAACACAGGCCGGCATGATAAAAAGCACACTGGGTCATGAGCCTCACAGATCAGGAGTTCAGTGAATAGTTAATGTGCCAAGGAGAAAAAGGTCAGGCAAGTGGATCTCAAGAAAGAGGCAAGACTGAACTGCACTGCACCTTGCATGAGAAATGAGACCCACCTAGATTTATCTGGATTCAGAGACAGAGTGAAGACTCATGAAAAAGGAAGAAGATGGGGCTCAGAAAAAGAGAATCCAAAGAGTTGAGATTTCCTCATGTGCACTGAAGATGCTAGAACATTATCTGCCAGGGGCTGGTGACCAAGAAGTTTCCTGCATAGCTGTGGGGAACCCCTGAGCACTTAATATAAAATGGAAACACGGAGCGCACTGCAACCATGTATCCTCCCACCAAATGTGCCCTGTGTAGGATACAGAAGTTAGTGCTGGGGGTAGAGATATATCCCCTCACCCCCTGCATGAATGAACTTGTCCAACTAACATTCCCTGATCCCTATAGAAGATACCTGATGATTTAGCCTCCCAGCATCCTTCCCATCTATGGCAATGCTGCTCTGACACTTCATTAGGAAGCCACCCTTCTCTCATCTGAATCTGTGTGCATAGGATGAGTCTGATTCCACTCCAGGCACTAGAGGCCGAGAGAGAGAGAGATTCCTGATGTGATGTGCCTAGATCCATCTGTGCCTGAAACCCAAATCTACCTCTGGACTCCCCCCCCCCGCCCCGCCCCGCCACTTCCCCCACCAAGACAGTGTGCATTGATTTGAGATGATTTCTTTCACCTTCAACTGAAAGAGTTCAGATCAATTCATCCCTATGGGAGCAATGGGGGGCCCCTCCTTGGACTCCCAGGACCTCTGGTGTTGCCCATACCATGGCACTTACCACAAGAAGCTGCATTCGCACAAGGAATTAGTGCCCTGACCCTGGTTGTTTATAGTGGTACCACACTGTTGTTCACCTCCTTCCTGGCTTCTTGAAAGGAGGGATGTGTCATGTTCATCCAGAAGTCCTGTCATCAAGAGGGGTTCAGTGAATAACTCATAATGAATGAATGCCTTCTAGTTGGTGAGTAAACTTGAATAGAGCAAGAAAGAAGAGTTGTTTGTTCAGAGGCCTAAGTTACCCTCAAGACCTCTCTGAGCTGACAAAAGATTATTATTTCTTAATCTCTCTCCATCCAGACCAACCACAGCTGAACCAGCCACACCTGTGGAACACAAACCAGTCTCCCATTACAGAAAAGGAAATCTGACACAGCCATTCCCCGGCTTAAAACACCTTTTGGTGACCTGTTTGGCAGAAGGAGTGGAGGCAAGTGAGAACTTGGAAGCAGGGAACATTCTATGTTATCGAACATTCATTCGCTTATTGGTTGATTCATTTAGCAAGCATTTAATTAGCACCTGCGATGTGCTTGGCACATGTTACTCCCTCTTTACAGCACGCTTTTAGGACCACGTACTTGTTACGCTGTATAATAAATCACCCCAAACTTAGTGGCTTAAAGCAGCAAACATTTGTTATCTCCCAGGATCCACACAGAGCTCAGCTGGTTGCTGCTGGGTCAAGGTCTCTCATAAGGTGGCAATCAAGCTGTCCACCAGGACCACAGTCGCCTCTAGGCTCAGCTGAGCTGCAGGATCCATTTCCAAGCTCATTCACAGGGCTGTGGTCAGGCCTCAGGAGATTCACACGGGCCTCTCACACACTGGCTAACTCCCGCGGGCCTCTCCACAGGGCTGCCTCACAACATGGCAGCTGGCTCGCCCGTGTGAATGACAGCAAGAGGGCCCCAGGCAGAAGCCACAATCTCTTTATAACTTAGTCTTAGGAGTAATATGCCATGTCTTCTGCCATATTCTGTTCTTTAGAAGTGAATCAGTAAGTCCAGTTTATACTCTAACGAAGAGGATTACACAAGGGTATGAATACCAGGAGGTGGATTGATTAGGGTGGCAATTTTAGAGGCTTCCTGCCACAGATAAGGTATTATTATCCTTCATTTCATACTCAGACACCCATCTAGTTAAGCAATGTGGCCAGGTCACTCATCTAAGGTACTGTCTGCATGGCCAGCTCGGGGTGAGGTGGAGGAAGGCCGGGAGAAGGTACTGATAGAAAAACAAATGGGGATAGAGCCCTATATTCATTGCACCACTGTGTAACTGATTACCCATAACTTTGGGGCTTAAAATAAACATTGATTATCTCACACAGTTTCTAAGGGCCAGAAATTCAGAGGCAGCTTGGCAGGGTGGTTCTGGCTCAGGGTCTTTCGTGAGGCTGTAGTTAGGCTGTGGGCCAGAAATGCAGCTTTGAAGAGTTGACTGGGGCTCAGGTTCCCCTTCCAGGATGGCTCACTCACATGGCTGTTGATGGAAGGCCTCAGTACCCGGCGGCACCGGCCCCTCTATAATGGGGCTTGAGTATCTTTGTGACATAGAAGTTGGCTTCCCCCAGAATAAGTGATTCAAGAGAGCCTAAGTGGAAGCCTCAATGCCCTTTGTGACTTTGGCTCAGGAGTCATACACTGTCATTTCTGCAATGTCCTGTTGGTTACCCAAGTCAGTCCTGTTTGTTGTGGGAGGATTACACAAGGGCATGGGAACATCAGATGAGGATCATTGAAGGCTGGCTACTGTAGGGTCCTACAAGATTAGTAATCCTAAAACTCAACTTTAATGAAGTCACTCCATTGGTCAAAGAGATCCAGAACTTTCCCACATCCTGCAGCACATAATCTAATTTCCTCGGTCCTATCTCCCACTGTCTTTTGGGTGGATAGATCACCTGGGCCTGGCAACCTGGTCCCCACAGAGATCCTTATGGATACGGTCCCCTCCCCACCCTGTGTTCAGTGGGAAGGCCTACTTGCCTGGGAAAACCCAATCCAGCCTTTGACACAGAGTCATTGCACTTCTGCCACGTGCAGGCTCTGGTTGGATGCTGGAATACAAGAGTGAGCAAACAGACATCCATCCTCCCTGGAGAGCTTCCAGTCAGATGGAGAGGTAGATGTTAGCCAATTAACAATAATCTAATCAGAAATTGTGACATGGTCTCCCAAGGAAAACTACAGGTGCCATGCAAACATATAATGGGGGTCCTGGCCAATTCTGCATGTCAGATTTGAGCTGTCGAGTAATTAGTTTGTATAAGTGTATTAGCATTAGGTTCAGGAGCAAGTGCCAGAAAATTCAAAATAAAGGTAGCTTAAACAAGAGAGATGTTTATTTCTCTCTTGCTTAGAAGTCTGGGAAGGTGTTTGAGGACAGGGACTGTGCCACTCAGTGACAGGGATCCGGGTTCCTTCTACCTTGTTGCTCTGCTTTGCATGACCTTCACCAAGTGGTCCAAGATGGTGGCATCCACATTATGGGCAGCCATATGGAGAAAGGGACACAGAGACAGAGGGTAATATATACCATCTATCCCTAAAGCTGCCACGAGATGTTTCCCCTTACATCTCAATGACCAAAACTTAGTCACATGACCACACCTAGCTGCAAGGGAAGCTGAAAAATGCAACTTTCATTCTGAGCACCCATATGCCCAGCCAAACATTAGAGCTCCATCACCATGCAGAAATAGCAATGAGAGTCAACCCTATCGTGCATGACTGTGTGCCAAGCACTTTCCTAAGTCCCTGACACGTATCAGCTCATTTCATCCTCACAACAGATCTGTGCGGAAGGTACTACTCTTGCCCCCATTTTACAAATGGGGAAACTGAGATACAGATGTAAAACAAGTCACTAAGTGGACAAGCTGGAACATGACCCCATGTGGTGTGACTCCAGAGTCTGGGCGCTGTTCACATGGTTAACAGTTACGAAGGAAGGGAGAATAGATATTGGGGGACATGTACAGTCTCTGCCCGTATAGCAGGGTGGAAGGCAAAGAAGAAAGTGCTCCAGGCAAAAGGAATAGACAAGGCAAACCCCACCCCTGTCTGCTTCCAGGAGCAAGGTCCTTTATAGCAGTGCCTCTCAAACTTAAATGTGCCAACAAATCTCTTGGCAATCATGCTAAATGCACACCTGATTCAATAGGACTGGGACCTAGAATTTGCCCCGTGATGCCCAAGCATCTGGCTTGTGGACTACCACCAGATAGACTGTGGGCCACAGTTTGAGGAGGGAGGACATGTGGTCAAAAGCCCACCACTGCATGACTCCCTTCCTGCACAGGGCCAACAAATAGTGGTTTGGGCCTGGTGGCAGGCCACACAAGGCCCTTACACCCTTCTTGCTATCCCAGACTTCCAGTTCAGGCTGATTTCCTCTGTCTCTCCAAAGTACCAGGCCACTTGTTGAATGAATGAATGAATGCATGCATGCATGAATGAATGAATGAAAGAAAAGGTATTGCTGGAGGTCAGAAGGAGGGAGAGGCAACTGGTCAGGCCATGGTGTATCTATCTCCAGGGGAAGATTTTGGTTCATTGGCCCCACCCCGCCAGACCCAGTGCTGGCTCTGTGCATTCTGAATCCTCCCAGAGGAACAGGTACCATGATTTACCTCTACTTATAGATGAGGAAACTGCCCTCTGGCCCTGCTTTTAGAACATGAGCCTCCACCTGCCTCCCCTGGGATTTTTCAAGCCCTGTGAGGGAAACCTTGGAGGTGGGGCCAGCGACAGAACCCCAGGGGAAGTTCAGAATTAGCTTCCTTTATGCCAATCTTGTGTTACCTCATCTACCATCTCCTCTAATCCACCCATCCTGGTGGGAGATACCTATTACCTGTGAATTTTGCAGGATGAAGCTGAGGCTCAGAGAGGTCTGTGCGGGGCCAAGTCATAGAGCAGGTTGCAATCTGCCTGAGACAACCAGCATGCCCTGTAGGGACCTGGCTCACAGCCAGGTCTCAATGAAAACCATTCAAATGAACCATTAAGTGGAAGATGGAAGCAGAGGCAGCTATCTGGTCCATCGCAATCACTCTGGGTGATTGAGCCCTTACGGGGTGCCAGGCACTGCACTAAGCCAGTCTCCCAACTTTCTCATCCGACCCCCAGGAAAAAGCCCTTTAATGTCATCAGCCTCTTTGTGCAGACGTGGAAAGCAGTGGGGGCTCAGAGGTGCCAAGTGTCTTTCCCAGAGAGGCACAGCAGGGAAATGGTGAGTCCACTTCATAAGTCTAGGACTGCCTGACCTCCTCCCTTCTCAGAGCTAGACGCTGTGCGCGACTCAAATCTGGATCATTCATTCATTTAATCCTCACAACTCGAGGAATCTGTTTTACAAAAGCAAAAGAGCTCTGAGAGGCTGAGGTTTGCCCAAGGCCACAGAGAGAAAGTGGAGGAAAACGCAGAGGGGCGCTTCGAAAGAACGAACGCGTCTTTGGGAGCTCCCTGCCCTCCCCCGTCCAGCCTCGACCCCAAAGGCCCGCCCCCCCCATCCCGGCCCGCGGGCCCCTTTAACCGGGCGGCGGAAGAGGAGGCCGGGGGCGGGCGGGCAGCGCCCAATGGGCTGCGCGGAGCGTCACTTCCCGGCGGCGGGAGGCGAGCGGCGGGTGTCGGGGGCGGTGGGCGGCCGGCGGGGGCGGGGCGGCCGGAGGAGGCGTTGGCAGCGGGCTGGGACCCACGCGGCGCCGCAGCCCACCTGGCCTGCAGCGCTCCCACCCCCGGCGGCGGCGGCGGCGGCGGCACGATGCCCTTTGACTTCAGGAGGTGAGTGTGGCGACCGCGGACACAGGGGGTGCCCGGGCCCGCCGCGGACTCCTCTTGCCCGGCACGCAAAAGCGGCCCCGCAGCCCTGTGCATGCCTCCTGCAGGCCCACGGGGACCTGGGGCGGGGCCCCTGCTGCACACAAAGCCGGAACCTCGGAGGGCCCCCTCGTGCAGCGGGAGGCAAAGCCACCCACCTCCTGGCCGCCCGACCCCTTCCCTCCACCGAGCCCCCTCCCCAGCCTGCCCCAACACCACGCAAACCCGCATCTCCTGCGGGGCCCCCGCTCCCCACCCAGTCTGGGAAACAGGTAACTCACTTTCCCAGCTGGGAGCAAACGAGCCATCCCTCCTCCCCCCTGCCATCTCTGGAGCCTCATTTCGTGGACCCCACCCCTGCTGACAGGTGCATCCGACCTCCAGTGAGCCCCCAGGGATCCGCAGGGGTCTGCAGCCCCATGACTGCCTGGCAGCAGCTGGAGGGTTTTAGGTTTCCATAGGCTGAGACTGCCCCAGCCTAGGCAGAACAGGAGGCCTCTGCCAGTCCCGGTCCTGTTTTCTGGGTATGGGGGCACCATGGGAAGGGGAGGAGGCCAGGAGCCATGGACAGGGCTCCCCAGAGGGCCCAGCCTGGTCTGGCCGTGGCTGTCTGCAGTCACTACAATGGGTCCTTTGTGGGGTCCAGCTGCCTCATGGTCCACGTTGTGCTGCGCTAGGCCTTCAGAAAGCCTGCCTGAGAAGGGGTCTCCGCCAGACTTCTTTGCGGTATGGAGCCTCGGGGGATGCCCTGCCTGAGGCAGCCACACTGTGGGGGTCTGGCCAGGAAAATAGCAGGGCTTCAGTATGGGGAAGGGCTGGATTAGAATCCTGGCTCTGCTCCCTCCACTGAGCAGCTCGGTATCTTCTAGAAATTAGGGGCTAAGGCTCTAGGTTCAGACCTGCCCTCAGCTGTGTGACAGGATGACCTGGGCAAGTATCTGAACCCTCTCAGTATCTCTAAAAATCACTACCTGCAGGTTGGAGCTGAAATAAGGTCCTCACCTGTGAGGATTGGATGCAGGAGAAGCATTGTAGGGTTTAGAGCTCAGAAGTAGGACATCAGTAGATGAGGAGCTTCTCCATGAGGCCATTTCTTCATCCACAAATTGGGTTCTGATGCTTCCCTGACAGGAGGGAACTCTTCCTCCTCACCTGCCCCTTCCCTCTGCATAGGTGAGAGTGAAGTCAGGGTAAAGTTACAGCCTTCCCAAGAAGAAAAGCCTGGCAGTGACCCCCACGCACTGGCTGATGGGGCACTCCAGCCTTTCCTGGGCACCAATGCCATCTGCAAACATCTGCCAGCTTCCTGCCCCTTCCATGAAGCCCAGAGGCCGACACCAGGGTCTTAGACACATGCTTGCAGATCCAGGGCAGTTCCAAAGGAGGAAAGCTCCTTGGATGGAATCAGGGGCAGTCCTTACACTGACAGTTAACCTTGGGCCTCGAGAGCTGTGGTTGGCACGTGGGTTCCTGGTTCCACAAAGCCTCCCCTTACCCAGGCTGATACTAAAGATTCCTGAACGCCCCACCCCCATGCCCTTGTGATTTAGTAGGTTCCAGTGATTTTGACTTTATTGGGGAAAACCGCCACTTTGGGTCACTTAATCCTTTCACTCTGCAACCAACCGCTTTGGAGGAAGATGAGGCTCCAGGCTGAGGGTCTTGCCCTGGACCTCACGGGACCTAGACTGGGGGGTGGGCCAGGGTCTAGGTCATGCACAGCTTCTGACCTAGTGCCCCTTGAGTTGGAGGTTTGGAGTGCCCTGGTGCTATGGGGGCCCCAGCCTAATGAGGTATTGTTTTAATAAATTTTCTTGAGGGCTTGGGCTTACCACAGAACAGTGAGACTAGATTTCACCACTTGGCATTTGCGCTTTGGAGGATGAGCCATTTGTGCCTAGTAACCCACACTTTTTAAGATCTGTTAACTCCAGGACTCAGTTTCTAAGGAAGGTTCCCCCATCCCACACACCTTCTTCCTCTTCGGTGTTCATTCATCAAATGTTTACCGTGCTCAGCCCTCTGCCACGTGGCCCACAGTACCGAGCTGGGGCTGTGTAGCCCTGCCCTCTCAGCACTGAAGAGAAGGGAGGAGGACATGTACCCCTGTACAGGAACTGCGAGCTGCAGACTTGAAGTCTGTTCCCTTGTCACCTGCGGGAGGGAGTTTTTATCTTCATTTTAAATCAAAGGAACGGGAGGCTGCTAAGAAGTTATTTGCCCAGGGTCATATACTGGTGAGCTGGTGGAGCTGGGATTTGAACTCGGGGCTGTTAGCTCCAAAGCTCTAGCTCTGGGAGAAAAGGGAGTGCTTCGAGAGTCCCAGCCCTGTCAGATCTCTTAAGAACTGTGGGGGAAGGGAGAGGGGCATACTGTGATTGGACCCCCTCTCCCAGTTGGAGGCCTGGAAGAAAACCAGGCTTCCTGCCTGTTTTGCTTGCCTTACAACGAGCCAGAATCAGGAGGAGGTGTGTGTGTGTTGGGGTAGGGGGGGGGCGGTGGATAGCAATCTCTTGCCCTTTCTTATCAATACTCCTTTTTTTTCTTAGTGCCTACGGGACCTTGTGCAGCTTACCTTCTGTGTGTTCTCCTGTCTGTGAAATGGGCATGAGAACAGTACCCATTGTTGAGAGGATTAAACAAGTCAATGTGTGTAAAGCATTTAGACACAGTAAGCACCCAATAAATTTTGGCCACTATTTTCATTATTTGTGTTATTTCATGTAAGCACCTGTATTTCCTAACACTATGTAATTCACTTAATTATTATGCTTATTCTCTTTCTCCCTCCCATTAAATTGTGAGCTCCCTAGGGCAAAGATTTTTATCTGTTTTATTCTCTGCTGTAACTCCAGTGCTTAGAACAGCACCTGGGCCAAACTCGCTCTTGGAAATGCCTCTCACGGTCTGTTACGGAAGTCAAAGGCATGGTGTGATTTGATAATGCCAACTCTTCTTTACTGGGCAGATTTTCAGCTATTGGTGGAGAATTTTCCCCCTTCCTTCCTTGAATTTGCTCTCTCAGTTGTTTTGGGGGGTTGGAGGAGGCGGGATCCTGGGACTGCAAAGATTACTTGTGTTTGCTTTTCTCCTGTTGAATTGTTTCATTAATCGCTGGCAAGTTGCTGTTGTGGAACTGGCCTTGGGACCCAGATCCGTGGGTGTTGGCTCTGACCGTACCCAGTTCCGGCTGGCAGGGGTCGGCAGCATCTACCTCCCACTCAGCCTGGGGTAGGGGTGGGGGACAGTTCCTGCAGCCCAGGCCCAGAGGAGCCTGAGCACAGCTTTCAGAGGGGCAGAGATGACCCGCTTTCCCGCAGTGGAGGCCCCCAAGTTGAACCCCTAAGTCCTGGGTTTGCTGCTGCCCTGTCACTGACCAGCCAAGCCATGGGACAGTTAGTTTACCTTCTCGGGGCCTCGGGTTCTTCATTTTAAAGACAAGTGGTAACCTTCACTGCCTCACCTGGTAGGGTAGATGTAGGGGCAAGAGAGGTGTCCCTGCCGGGTAGGGCCAGCTCTGTAATTTGTGGGGCCCAGTGCAAAATGAAAATGCAGAACCCCTTGTTGGAAAAGTATTGCGGATTCCAGGACCATGATAGCAGAGCATTAAAATAAACATAGACCCCCGGAGCGGGGGATCCTGACTGTAGGTCAGATGCCCATGATGTCAGCCCTGCAGCAGTGCCTTGGTTCAACCTCCATTGCTTCTCACCCTGGCCTTCCTCCAGGAGACCCCAGACCTTCTTGAGAGAACCCTGAATGAGCTTTCCAAAGTTGACCTGGTTTTTTCGTTTTGTTTTGTTTTGTTTTCATAGTAAAGCTTTCCACAGTTAACCTGATTTTCTCATGTCCTGGTTTCAACCTTCAAGCAGGGTCCATTGCTCTGAGGATCAAGTATGAATTCCTCAGCTCCTCATGTGGCTTTGTCTGAGGGGGGCCCTGCAGACCCAGAGCCCCCCTCACTCCCTGTGCCCAGCTAAGCCCCAGCCCCCACAGGGGGCTCTGAGCACATAGTTAACACTCAGCAGTTAGCTAACATGAGTGTCTGTATTTCTACCCTGCCTTATTCCAGAAAGAGCTTGGGGAAGCTGACAGAAACACATACTTTACAATAATTTTTTTTAAAAAGGTTTATTTGTTTATTTGTGAGAGAGGTAGAGAGAGCGAGAGTGTATGGGGGGAGGGGCAGAGGGAGAAGGAGAGAGAGACTTTTTTTTTTTTTTTTTGCAGAGCACTGTTTATTTAACCGTAACTCAAGTCTTCAGTAGGAAAAGCAGCTACGTCAAAATAGCCTTTTCCCCCAGCTATATTAGAGGGCCAGTGTGTATTATGACTGCAATCCGAATTTCCAAAATTTAAATAACTTCCGCTTCATCCATATCCTCCCTTCCTCCCTCTCTCTCCCCTTTCTCCCTCTTTCTAGCAGACACTTTCCAATAAGGAGAGAGAAACTTAAGCAGACTCCACTCTGAGCACAGAGCCTGATGTGGGGCTCGATCCCACAACCCTGAGATCACAATCTGAGCTAAAACCAAGAGTCGGACACTTAACTGACTGAGCCACCCAGGCACCCCTACTTTACAACAATTTTTAAAAAACATAAATGGGCTTAAAAATGAGGGCAAAAGGGAGATGAAGATTAGACCAGAGGAAAAATGATGTGAGGATGAAGCCAGTATTTTGTGTTTATTGAGCCCTTCCTGGTGCCTGACAGTGTTGTAAGGGTCTTACGTACATCAACTCATGTAATCCCACAGTATCCCTACAACACAGTGTTGTTGTCCCACTTTACAGATAAGCCAGCTGAGGTGCAGGAGCAATGTGGGTCAGCAGAAGGTGCTGGGCTTGAAATGCTGCCGTCTGGCTCCAGAGCCCCACTTGTCGGCTGTAGGCTCATCTCTAAAGCTTTTCCCCTTCCATTCAGCAAGTTCAGAGAGAATGGGAATCTCCTCTAATTGGATTCATTGGCTTTCTCATCTCTAATTCTTTCCCTATAGCCGTCATTAAGAAGCTCAAAGTCATCAGCTTTTTTTTCTTTTTTTTAACCAGCCTCATTTGTCCTGACACCTGATTCAGAAATTGTCTTTAAAGACGCCCACTAACAGTCTCACACTAACTTAGAGCATCTCACTCTGGAGGATCCAGGGTTTTCCTACATTGGCCACTGGGGCTTTAAAGCCTAGAACATATGTTTACCTGCTCATCTGGACATGGAATGAGATGGAAATCTCTCCTCTCAAGGCAGTTTGGATTCCTGACTGTGATACCTCATATCTTGAGACAGGGCTTTAGCCAGCTGTGGCCTTGTCAAGTGCCGTTTCCTATCTGGCCATCTTTTCATGTTTTATTTTGGACTTGCTGCTACGAGGGTGTGAGGAGGGCATTTGGGGGGAGGCTCACCCACCACCTCTACGTCAGTGTCCTCAACACTAGCTGAGCGTTAGAATCACTGGAGGAGCTTAAAAGTCTCCCAACTCAGGCTACACGCCAGACCTAATAATCAGGCTCTCAGGGTGGAGGGCCAGGTATCAGTGTTTTTTTAAAGGCCCTCACATGACTCCAGTGCGTGACAGAGACTGAGAAGGTTGCTCAAAATCGGGAGAACCAATAGGAAGCAGGGCTGAGAGCTCTAGGGCAGCCAGGTGGTGAGTAGGTACTTGGAGGGAAGGCTGGGACTGGAATCTGGTCCCACCTGTCACTCCTGTGTGACCTTCAGCAAGCCACTTCCCTACTCTGGGACTGTTCCTCACCGGTCAAGTGGTCGATAAGTGGTCTTACTTTCCACTGATGTCCTTGCTCTTCAGAGTGTGGTCCCAGACCAGCAGCTTCAGCATCACTGGGAGCCCTTGGGAAATGCAGAATCTCAGTGCCCACCCGGGATCTGAATCTGTGGTTTAATAAGCTCTCCACGTGATTTGGATGTGGGGGAAGGTTGCCAAAGCCCTGCTCTGTATGGCTGACTTGACACAGCATCTCTCATTCTGTGCTGCATACGGCGTCCCCCCCTTTGAGATTCACAACACGTGTGTCCCTTTCTAAAGGCACTGAGAAGTACTGCATGAGAGGAAGCCGAGTCACTTGGTTCAGCCCAGCTTTTGCCAAACTGATTGTCGAAGCCACCCTGTTGTTCACAAGACGCCCAGTACCATTTCTCAGAATATAGTGTGGGAAACAGCCCTAACTGATCCTTAAAGGAGTAGTAATTAGCCTAATTGTCTGTTGTCAACTTTAACATTCAGGTCTGTTAACTTAATTGCATTGGTTATATATGCAGGAAAAGTATGGGACAGGAAAAAAAAAAAAGCCCTCTAACACTAGATGTATTTGTTTTTATAAGTTTTGGCCCTTGGGAGAGGCAGGAGAAACTCAGGGTTCCCTGTCCTGCCGAGCGAGAGCTAGGGGATACGGAGGTGCTTTACAAATCTCCTCACCCTGAGTGGGCATTATTGTTCCTGTTTTACATCCAGGGAAATCGACCTCAGAGGTGATGGATCGCACAGCTCGTGCATCAAGGGGCCCTGGGGACTGATATACACCTGCCAGTGTAATCCTCCCCCTGGAGCCCCTTCCTCCTGTAACCCACTGGGCAGCACAGCTGGACAGGAAGCGAGATCCCTTTGAAATGGGTTAAATGTTCTGTTTCTCCAAAAGGTAGAAACCCTATTGGAGATGAGAAGCCTGGCTGTTTCAAAACCAAAGTACAGTCACAGGTACCTGAAACTTTGAGTCCTGGTGCTGTGGCAGGAACCCCTCCACGGCGTTCGCTTTTCTTTCTTGCATTCCAGTCCGGGGCTGGAATCTCTTTGGAGGAGGAAAGGAGGCAATCCTCATCTTACTAGGAATGCCTGACGGTTCCTCAGCCTGTGATGGGTAGAGCGCTGTGTTGGGCATGTCATTGGATTTAAAAGCCACCCTGACCCCACACAGTAGACAATTATTAGTAATTTATTTTCTTTAGTTTCTTTTTTAAATTAGTCATACAAAAACTGACTTTTGGTGTACTCCTCTGTGAAATTCAAGACATTCTCTCGTAGAACCACCCCCACCCCCGTGTAGATACAGAACAGTTCTATCACCATAAGAAACTCTCATGCTCTCACTGTGTGGGTCACACTACTAATTCAGTTTTTTAAAAATTGTGGTAAGAACGCTTAACATGAGATCGCCCCTCTCAACAAATTTTTAAGCACGCAGTAGTGTTAACTATCAGTTGTACGGCAGATCTCTAGACATTACTCATCTTGTATGACTGGAACTTTATACCCCTCGAAGAGCTCTCCCCAGCACCCACCATTCTACTCTCTATTTCTACAAGCTTAATTGTGTCAGATACCTCATGTAAGTGGGTATCGTATAGTATCTGTCCTTCTCTGACTGGCCTGTTACCCTTAGCATAACACCCTTAAGGTTCATCCATCTTGTTGCATGTGGCAGGATTTTCTTTTCTAAGGCTGAGTAATACTCCACGGTACGTCTACACCGCATTTTCTCGCTCCATTCATCTGTCCATGGACTTTTAGGTTGTCTCCACATCTTGGCTATCGTGATTAATGCTGTACTGAGCATGGGGGTGCAGTTATCTCTTCAAGATCCTTTCAGTTCTTTTGGGTAAATACCCAGTTGCAGGATTATTGGGTCATAGGGTGTTCCTATTTTTAACTTTCTGCAAACTGGTTGCACCAGTTTGCGTTCCCACCAGCAGTGCACGAGCGTTCCTCTTTCTCCATATCCTCGCCAACACTTTTGTTTGACAGCGGCCATCCTACCACGTGTGAGGTGCTATCTCATTGTGGTTTTGATGTGCATTTGCCTGATGACCAGTGACGCTGAACAGCTTTTCGTGGATGTGTTGGCTATTTGTATGTCTTCTTGGGATAAACGTCTATATATAGCTCTGTGGTGAGAGAGTAAGCAGTCGGTCACGTGCTGTGAAGCCCCCAGGGCCCAGGCAGGTGCCTTGGTGGGTGATTGGGTGCGGGCTGTGGCCCCTGGGAGAGCGACACTCCATCGGGAAGGGGCAGCTCCAGTGCGGCTCTGTGATTTGTTGCTCCTCAGATTTCCCAATTTCTCAGGAAATGATGAAAATCTTCTAAATTGTGTGAAAATGGTTAGGAATCATTTCCAATTTTGTTTTTGTTGAACATGATACTGGGCCAAACCAGTGCCTTCCTGGGGCTGACAGTGGCCCGTGGCTGACAGCAGGCAGCCTGTGTGTCACACGTACCAGCGTGACCACGTGCTAGCTGGGTGGACAGCCCCAGGACTGTTAGAGGTGGTCTGCGGGGCTTGGAGCCCAAGGCCGAGAAGTGAGGGATCTGTGGGCTTGGGCAGAGGCAGCCTTGGGGCATGGGGCTTCCCTCCTCCGGCTGGTGCTGGGACGGCCCGGCCAGCTCTGCCACTGGACCCAGCCTTCCTCTTCAGCAGTCCCAGGGCTGGCCAGAGCTCAACTTGAGTGACACTCCCTTGCTCCAGACCGTTTAATACCAACAACCTCCAGGGTGTATCTTGCAGCTGACCTTCAGGGCTGTGTTGGGATAATAGCAGTGCCCACGATAGGCCCCATTTGGCAAGTGCCTGGCTAAAAGCCTTCCTTGGATTCCCTCGGTTGATCTGCATATTGGGTAAGAGCTATTTATTATTCCTGTTTGTCTGGTGAGGATGCTGGGCAGAAAGAAGGGAGAGGACTTGGCCAAGGTTGCACAAACTTCGGGTAACACAGCTGAGACTTGAGGGCTCACCTGTGATGCCAGAGCTGACTTTCTTAACCATACTCACGTGCCCTAGAGGCAAGTGTTATCGCCTTGGACATGACTGATGTTACCTGCCATCCCTTTTTTTTTTTAATTCAATTAGTCAACATACGGTGTATTATTAGTTTCAGAGGTAGAGTTCAGTGAGTCATCAGTCTTATCTAACACTCAGTGCTCATTACATCACGTGCCCTCCCCAATGTCCATCATCCAGTTACTCCATCCCCTCACCCCTCTCCCCTCCAGCAACCCTCAATTTGTTTCCTATGATTAAGAGTCTCTTATGGTTTGTCTCCCTCTCTGATTTTGTCTTGTTTTATTTCTCCCTCCTTTCCCCTACGCTCCTCTGTTTTGTTTCTTAAATTCCACATATGAGTGAGATCATATGATAATTGTCTTTCTCTGATTGACTTATTTTGCTTAGCATAATACCCTCTGATTCCATCCATGTCGTTGCAAATGGCAAGGTTGCATTTTTTTGATGGCTAAGTAGTATTCCATTGTATATATATACCACATCTTCTTTATCCATTCATCTGTCGAAGGACATCTGGGTTCTTTCCACAGTTTGGCTACTGTGGACATTGCTGCTATAAACATTGGGGTGCATGTGCCCCTTTGGATCAGTACATTTATATCCTTGGGGTAAATACCCAGTAGTACAATTGCTGGGTCATAGGGTAGCTCTATTTTCGACTTTTTGAGGAACCTCCATACTGTTTTCCAGAGTGGCTGCACCAGCTTGTATTCCCACCAACAGTGTAGGAGGGTTCCCCTTTCTCCGCATCCCCGCCAACATCTGTCGTTTCCTGACTTGTTAATTTTAGCCATTCTGACTGGCGTGAGGTGGTATCTCATTGTGGTTTTGATTTGTATCTCCCTGATGCCGAGTGATGCTGAGCATTTTTTCATGTGTCTGTTGGCCATTTGGATGTCTTCTTTGGAGAAATGCCCATTCATGTCTGCTGCCCATTTCTTGACTGGATTATTTGGTTTTTTTGGGTGTTGAGTTTGGTAAGTTTTTTTTTATAGATTTTGGATACTACTAGCCCTTTATCTGATATGTCATTTGCAAATATCTTCTCCCATATTTTTGGTTGTCTTTTGGTTTTGTTGACTGTCTCCTTTCCTGTGCAAAAGCTTTGTCTTGATGAAATCCCAATAGTTCATTTTTGCCCTTGCTTCCCTTGCCTTTGGAGACATGTCTAGCCAGAAGTTGCTGTGGCCGATGTTACCTGCCCCCTGTTAGTTGTGTTTACAGTTTGTTTCTCTGGAAGCCTTGGAGGGATTCTGGGTCACTGTAGAGGGGGCCAGGCCTGGGTGGTCATTTCCTGTCGCCATGCACATCTGTGGGCAGGGAGTCACGCAGAGGGGTGCAGCCCTTCTAGTGGGGAGCAGGTGGGGCTGGTCTCTGGAGCCCCCGTCAGCAGGCAGGAGTGGGCTGCAGTGGTGGGGCCAACTGTTCATTGAACATATTTGTTGGGGCCCTACTGTGTGCCGGGCTCAGTTCTAGAAGCTGGGGGATATATAGCACTGGGCCAAACAGAAATCCCCCCCTCCCCAGCCCCCAAACTCATGAGACTTGTTTGTGTTCTGGCATTTGCTTCTCTTTCCCTCTCTCACTCTTTTTAATTAAATACACTTTTTATTTTGGAATAATTTAGATTTACAGAAAAGTTGTAAAGATAGTACAGTTACCCCCATCTGGCTTTCTCCAGGGTTCACACCAAGCATTACCACATCTGTCACAGCTAAAAAATTGATATTGGTACATTATTGTTAACTAAAATCCAAACTTTATTTGGATTTCACCTGTTTTCCACTCATGCGCTTTTACTGCTCCAGGGTTCGATCCAAGATCCTACACTGCAAACAGTGGTCATGTCTCCCCAATCCCCTGTGGGTTGGGGACAATTCCTCAGTCCTTCTTATTTTTCATGACCTTGGCAGCCTTGAGGAGCACTGTCCAGGTGTCCTCAAGGATGGCCTCCAGTCTGGATTTGTCTGATGTTTTCTTAAGATTAGACTGGGGTGTGGGTGGAGTGCCTTTCTCAGTGCATCCTGTCAGGGGTACCACATGATGTCCCTAGCGGCGTTCACCTTCAGCTGGCTCCGGCAGCATGGCCAGGCTGCCCCCATATTACCCCTCTTGATCAGCTGTCTTTCTCCCCACCTTCCTCACTGTGCAGTTGTCGTCCTGTAGGGAAGGGCACTGCAGTGGGAACCACCTAGCTCAGTGGAGGGTGTAGGAGGTATCATAATAGCTTGGAGTAGTCTGACACTGCCATCCACACTCTTTCCATTATACCCCGGGCTCTTTGAAAGAAGAGCTGAGAAGGAGGCTTGTAGGAGAGTGAGGCCTGTAAGAGAAACCTTGAAAGGACTGGGAGTATTTCATCCAGTGCAGAGAGGTGTTTTAAAGGTTTGTCCCACAGTCCTTTAGGCCCCCTACAGTAGACAGGGTGGTGGGCCTATCCTGAGCCAATTCCCATGGATCCAGGAGGTGGCTGTTGACTTGGATCAGATAGCATCTCCCTATTTGTCGCCACGAGCTGAAATCTTACCCAGCATTCTCAGCCAGCCTTAAGCACCCACTTCTCCATGAAGCCTTTCCTGTTCTTCCTGAGTGGCGATGCTCTCCCTGACTGTGCTAGCCCCTCCTCTCTCCATCCGTCTCTGTGCTCCGTCCCTCCCTTGCTCCCTTCCTGTCTGGCCGCAAGGACTCCAGGCTGTGGCCGTGTCACCCGTGTGCTCCCTCCTGCAGGACCCAGCCCAGGGCCTGGCACATAGGGCATGGCAGTCCCCGGGTGATGTGCTCAGCAGAGGCGCATGGCATTGTGGCGGGGGAAGGGCTTTGTCCATCTCCAGCAGCCCTGGCTTCAAGTTTCAGCTGCATTGCTTCCCACACGTTTGACTTTGGCCAAGATGCTTCACACCCCTGAGCCTCATTTGCCTCCTTGCAAGCCGAGCCTGTAGTGCCTGGCTCCCAGGATTGTCATGAGGGCTAATTGAGCTTGTCTCCGTAAAGCCCTTCAGGCTGCCTGGCATCTGTTCGGTACTCAGTAATTATTTCTTACAGAAAACAAGGAAATCCAGACTGTCACAGAATTCCAGGTTGGCAGGAAATTGGACTAGAGATGCCTCCTTTATATCAGCCTAAGTCAGCGAATTTCCATAGCACACCTGAAAGTCACAGTGATGCCATGCAACAGAAGTTCATTTCTCACTCATGTAATAAGTCCCAGGGTGGCTGGGGGTGCTCTGCCCCTTACAAGTACCCAGAGACCCAGGTTCCTTCCATCTTGTGGCTCTGTCCTCCCTGAGGGTATGTTGGGTCCTCTCCCAGGCCTGGCAGTGGGGAGAGAGGGGAGGATGTGGAGGGCTCGGTGGAAGGTGTGGATTCGGCGCCATCACTTCTGTCCTGACCTGGGGACCTGCTCCCACCCAGCTGCGGGAGCGGCCAGGAGGCCCAGGCAGGCCTAGTGCCAGGAGGAGAACAGGAGGGGCTTAGATGTGCCTGTTGCTGGCAGAGGTGGTAACCGCGCTCAGTACTTTTCAGCCTTCCACCATTCTGGCACCAGCTCCGTAAGCTGGGGGCATATTCCTAAACAACATGTATTATTAGTCATTTTTCTTTAAAGTATTCAGCTTTTTTAACCATATTTTTATTTATGAAAGGTCGCTTTATAACATCTTTGAAAATGGCGAAGCAGTATCACCTGCCAGAAATAGATACCAGTAATTGCAGGGTTGTTCCGTTCTAGCTAGCTGGGTCTGTTGTTGAGTCTGTTAAAAAAAGGTGGGGGGGATGGATATTGGCCAGTGCCAGAAAGATGAGAGGTCGAGGAGGGAGCAGCACTGCCTGAGACTTCTTTGATGTTCTCAGAATGTTCAAATGAGAATTCAGTGGGGATTAACCACCCTGTGCAACCTAAAGCCACTTAAGCACCAGGTCCGCATATTACCTGAAATCAGCCTGGGTCACACCGGTGGCCCGGGTGCCACACTTCGGGAAATGCTGGCTTCGGGGACAGCTTGCACACGATATGTACAAATCCAAAACTGGGTGCGGGGAGGGGTGGATGAGATTCACTGCTTTACCTCGTAGCACTTAGCACTGTACAGTTTGCACCTTGATCTGTGAGGGAGGAATTAAGAGTGTGACTTGGCCAAGGGAAACTGAGGTCCAGGGCAGGACATGACCCTCTCCAACCCCCCAACCCTCCCCGCCCCCACTCGGAGGGCCATACAGCAGACTTGAGTGCCCCTTCCTTCCACTGTCCCTGACTGCTGTCTTTGGTTGGGGAAGGCTTCCTCCTGTAGGTGTGACTACACGGGGCCCGGGCCTGTGTATTCATGCTGCTCTCCCATCTCTCTGTCCCTGGCACCCATCACCTGCCTGGTGCATGTGGCTGTGTTTGCAGAGGAATGCCAGCCTCCCAGGCCTGCTTCGAGGAGGCAGAAAATCAGAAGGCGGTCCTGGGCCTGTTTGGGAACTTGTCAGCCACTCACTGGCCCAGTGGGTGACATAAATGTGTCTGGTGACAGCATTAGTTGGTACTGGTACCTGGGGGACCGTTTAGCTGCACGCTGTTCAAGGGAGGGCTCCCCCTGTGCCCTGTCGTGCCTTTTTTTAAAAAATTTATTATGTTAGTCACCATAAAATATATCATTAGTTTTTGGTATGGTGATCCACGATTCATTGTTTTCGTATAACACCCAGTGCTCCATGCAGTACGTGCCCTCCTTAGTACCCATCACTGGGCTAACCAATCCCCCCCTCCCCCCTCCCCTCTAGAACCCTGTTTGTTTCTCAGGTCCATAGTCTCTCATGGTTCATCTCCCCCTCCAATTCCCCCCCACTTCATTTTTCCCTTCCTTCTCCTAATGTCCTCCATGCTATTCCTTATGTTCCACAAATAAGTGAAACCATATGATAATTGACTTTCTCTGCTTGACTTATTTCACTTAGCATAATCTCCTCCAGTTCCATCCATGTTCATGTAAAAGTTGGGTCTTCATCCTTTCTGATGGCTGAGTAATATTCCATTGTATATATGGACCACATCTTCTTTATCCATTCATGCGTTTTTGACATTGTTTTATCCTTTGGACTGGGGCCGAGTCCTCCAGTGATCTGTTCACGGAGTCAAGGTGTCAGCTTCCTCTCCTAATTCCCCTACCCCCACCATGTCCCACCTCCTCAGGCAGCACCAAGCCCCGCCCACTGAAAACAGGCAGTGTGCCCCGGGAGTCCCAGGCAGCTGGCCAAAAGGTATTGTTATTCCCATAGTGGAGGTGAGGAGGTGGAGGCCCAGGGAAGTGGGGTTCGTTCATTCATTCATTCATTCATTCACCATTCATTTAAAGATTTATTGGGGAGGGGGCGCCTGGGTGGCTCAGTCGGGTAAGTGACTGCCTTCGGCTCAGGTCATGGTCCCAGGGTCCTGGGATGGAGCCCTGCATCGGGCTCCTGGCTCAGCGGGGAGCCTGCTTCTCCCTCTGCCGCTCCCCCTGCTTGTGCTCTCTCTCTGTGTCAAATAAATAAATAAAAATTCTTAAAAAAAAAAAACAAAAAAAAAAGATTTACTGGGGAGGATTCCAGGGAAAACAAGACTGACTTTGTCTTTACCTTCATGATGCTTCCAGGCTAGTGGGGGATAAATATGGGCTGACAATGGGGAGCAAACCATGGCGTAAAAGGTTATTTTTCATTGTAATACGGACTGAGAAGGCAGGAAAAGCGGATGGGGTGGTAAAGAGTTTGTGGCAGAGGAAATAACTGGATCAGCACGGCCATCTGGTACTCTTCCTCCAGAAAGATCCTCCCAGACTGCCTCTGCAGTCTGATTTGGGTCTCCCCTCACCCCTTCCCTGGCTGAATGAACCTTTTCATCAGACCTGGGCACGGCCTTCAGATCACTCAGCACAGCTGCGGTGTGGCTTTTGCCATTTAACATTCTGTGTGATGGAGTCTAAGCTCTTGAGAGCAGGGACCAAATCTCTTTGCCCATCACTGGGTCCTGGTGCTGAAGCCAGTGTCAGCACGCAGCAGGTGCTCAGAAAATACTTATCCAATGAAGGAAGGCGAGAGACAGAGAGGAAGAGGCCAGTCCAGCTGCAGTCAGATCCCCAGCCTGGGGATGCGGGACCCATGCTCTCCTCACCTCACACCTTCCACGAAGCAGCTCAGAACCCCAAACAAGGGGAGACCCCCTCCCCCCAGCACCTGGCAGAGAGCTCCAACTCCACCGAGATTAGGTGCTTTGTTGCCATATCTCTGTGTTTGGAAATGTTTCTAGTTTTCTCCCAAGGGTGTAAGTACATCTGAAAGGATTTATTTCTCGAGCAGTGAGAATGGAAAATGTTTCCTACTGACTTTGTCCTGAGGACTTGGGAAATCAGACATTACTCAGGCCCTGCCCAAAGTGGGAATGGGCGGCTGGCTGCCTGTCCAAATGGGACGCCACCAGGTACCCGCCCCCCCCTCCTCACTAACTTCACTTGCTTGAGATGGCACAATAGCCCCCAGAATCTGAGGTCGGGAAGTTGGGAAGGAGAGGACACCTGACATTCCACGCTCACCCCAGCCTAAGGGTTAGGCCTAACTGTTCCCATTTTGAACAAATAGGCTCAGAGCGGTTGAGGGCTGGTCCCAAACTCATACAACTAGCAAAGTAACAGAGCCAGCCCCTAAACTCACGACTTTCTGACCTCCAGAAAGTGATGCCTTCTGTTAGATACCTGACCTTGGAAGCTCAGCTTGCCCATTTTTCAGTTTCAGTTGAGCAATTTTGTTCAATCTGGAATGGGCAGGTTTCTCTAATCACCTGGGCCCTGTGTCCCACCACATTCACCCACCGCCCCACGGCTCTGTCTGGTCCAGGATGGGCCTAGGATTCTACATTTTCAGTGTCCTCAGTGATTCTTAGGGTCAGGTAGGCTGGGAAAAGCCTGAGGTCTGAAGTCTTTACCGTTATGATTCAAATGTAATCCTACAGCTGAGCACAAATCTGAGTTAACTTAATTAACAATGATCATGAAAGTGTTCGTGGGACTTAAGAGTTTAGAAAGCCCTTAGGAGATGAAGTGTGGTCTGGGGATGATTGTTTTCTCTGTAGATGAGGACACTGAGGTTCAGAGGGTTCGTGCAGCTGGCAAGGGACCTCAGGAGCACGGCTTTCCTGAACTCAAACGCCATCCTTGTTTAGTTTGTTGAGGGAGGCATTTTGCATCTTGCTTGGTGAGTGCTAGTTAGGTGCTCAGATCCTTCCCAATGACAGAGCTGTGGGTTTTGACCCCTCTGGGTCCCTGGTACAGAGAACTAGACCTAAAGCTGTTCTCTGCAGTCAGATATTTCTGGAAGGAGGGAAGTGAGAAGTTGCAGGTGCTAGACAGTTGGGGGGTGGGGGTGATAGTGGAAGTAAATGTTTATTGAGCGTCTCCTGGGCATTGGGCCCAGTGCTACATGCTGCAAATATGTCATCTTACTCACTTCTCACAACGAACCCATGCGGTGGGGGCTTTTACTTCCCCATTTTGCAGGTGGAGGCAATTGAGGTAGAGCGATGTGCCCCAGTGTTGGTGCGTGTTAAGGTTCTGGGCTTATTAGAACCCATAAATATGGGAGCTGGGAGGGCCTCAAGATGGATGGAGCCAGTCACTAGTTTTTGGAGCTGGGAAGGGGGGACCCGAGGTTCTGAGAGCTGAGGGGTTCCACCCAAGTTCACCCCCCAAGCCAGGTGGTACGGGGCCGGTTTCGCTCTCAGACCTGCCTGACTTTCCCCAACTCCACTTTGGTTGCTCAAGCTATAAAACTGGGTCACACTCAAAGCCAAGTGGTTTGTCAGAGCTGAGCTAACCCTGAGTCAAAGGAGCTATGAGAGGGTTCACCCACCCATCTCCACCGCGCCCTGGGTCAGGCCCCTGGCAGTTGGTTGGGGCCATACTGGCCGCCGCCTGCCCTGCGCTCACTGGAGCATGACGAGTCAGCCACCCAGGACCCAGGCGTCTTCTAGAGCTGCTGTTGCGTGCTGTACCTGGGACAGCTGGGCTTTGGGTCCTGGCGCATCCACCCGTGCTGCGTCCTTGGCCAGCTCACCTCACCTCTCTGCATCGGTTTTTCTGGTCTACAAATGGGGACATGAATCCTGACACACACACACCCCGCCCCCCGGCCCGCCACCACCACCAACCCTAGGGTTGCTGAGTCGAGTTAAGGAGAGAACCTCGCACAGCTCCTGGAGCAGAGGAGGTCCCAGTTCTGCGTCATGGCCCCTCTACTTTCCTTCCCCTATTTATGAAACTTCCTGACAGGCTTGATCTGCTAATGCAGAGACTAAACCGGTAGCACTGGGGGTTGAATTCTGCTCCCATCACAGATATTATTTCATCCTCACATTCTTTTAAGCAAATTGAATTAAATGCCAGCACTTTCAAGTTAGATTTCACATAAAAATCGATTACCATTGCCTCCTGAAAAATGGGGCTCTCTGGGCTCCCTGGCCAGGTGGCAGACGTAGCTATCACTAAGGAGTGGCCACATGCTCCCCCACTCCCTGTTGCCTGGTCCCCAGCTGTCTCCCCTTCATTTATGAGACCTGCATCCTAGTTCTTAATAGGCCAGCTTCTGGGCACAGGCAGGTCTGAGAGGAAACAGGCCACAGGCTGAGCTGGGCTGGGCAGAGCCCTGGGACCATAAGCGGGTGAGGAGGTGCATGGGCCAGGCAGGGAGGTAGGTGAGTTGGGTTAGGGGCCTCAGGCATCCTGCGAACCTCTCTGAAATGTGAAGACACTTTTGTAAAGAAGCCAAGTTTGTTTGACCTAATGGAGGTTAGGAGTCCAGATTCCTGTCAAAGACTGCCTGGGCCCAAGTGTTCCACTTGCCAGCTCTGTGACTTTGGGCAAGTTACTAAACCTCTCTGTGCCTCACTTTCCTCATTTGCAAAATGAGAATAGTGGGTTGTTCATATGTGTGCCCTGACACATGGTAAGCATTCTACATGTCAGTGGCTAATAATCCCATCCCCAAATAGGAGATTTGTCTAACATCTTCTTTAAGAGATGGTCTGGAAATGTTCTTGGAGAGATCAGCCTGTGTCTGGAAATCCCAAACAGAGACTAGTATAATTGAGTCTATTCCTGCTAAAAGAAAATTGCCAAAGAATCAGGTGTATTGTCATCATTGCTGGAGGGGGGGCAGTTTTGAATGTCTCATGACTCCATTTTGAACAGAATGCTTAAAGATTCTATTAAGGACACTCCATGGGGAAGGAGTAGAGTGGAGAAGAGTGAGGCCCAGAGGTAGCTTTTAATTTTTCAAAACGCTGGTGCATTCTGCCCAGGTACCCTGTGTCGGTAGATTAGCTTGCAGGACCTGGTTTCTGCTGGCCAATGTCATCTACCACCTCACAGGGTCTTCCTGTGGGCCTCAGGCCCACAGTGGACACCAAGGACCCAGGCAGGGAGGTCTCCCTTGGAAGGAGCCAGTGGCCTTTGGGATACAGCAGAGACCAGGGTTAAGAGCTTGGTCTCTGAGTCTCCCACCAGGCTGCCAGTGCCTTGCTCTGCCTTGGTCACTGCTGGGTCCCCTAGGCCTAGGACAGTACTGGGCACACTAAAAAAATGTGTCGAATAGTAAGTGAGCAGAGTTCGAATCCCAGCTGTGTTTGAATGACAGCTCTGCTGCTTGCAGGCTCTCTGATTTCTCAGCGCCTTACCCACATCATCCGTGGGGATAGGGGCGGGACCTTCTTCCTGGGGACAGGAGCACTTCAATGACATAATGATGGGAAGTTGTCCAGCATGGCACCCAGCCATTGGAAGGGCCCAGTACATATGGCTGGGATTATTTTTGAGTTTGCATAGGTATTTGAACCTTGATACAGGCTACCACATCGGCCTCTGGCCCTGTGGGTGGCAGCGTTGGAACTGCCATTTTGGAATCTTTACATGAGCATATTGGCAGCCCAGAGAAGAGAGGGTATGCGGGTTTGGCCGACGGAGAGGAGCTCTGGGGAGAGCCACCCCTGTTTGTCAGGAAAGCGCCTGTGTGTACTTATATGTGTGTGTGAGTGTAGCATGTGTGTGAGTGTGTACGTGTGTGAAAATGTGTTCACGTCTTTGCCGAAGGCCCGGGGTAGTCATCATTGCCCCAGCTGGTGTCACAGTGTAGGGCTCCCAAGTGTGGGGACGTGGGATGTGGACTTGGTGTCTGCCCTCTCACCAGGCTTAACTGGTTTGCCATGAGCTCTTGTTGAGGGAAAGATATTGCACAGGAGCTATGATATGTAGGAATGTCTAGCAAGTGAGCTGGACCCACAGAGGTCAGTGACTTGTGAGTGACTCCTGGGTCTGCTGCTTTCTCAGGGGAACCTCCTGCCAGGGACCTCTCCGCTGGCTTTAGAACACATTCGAAGCATTTCCCTCACTTGGTCCCCCATAGCAGCCCTGTAGGGAAGGAGTTGCCCATTTCACAGATGGGCATATTGAGGCCCAGGGGGTTACAGTCTGCCCGGCTGGCTAAGGGCAATTTGCTGGTTCAAATGCAGATTCCCACGGCCCCACCTGGAGTTTGTGATGTGGGGCATCAGGGCCCTGGCCTCTGTATTTTAAACACCGTCTCTGGGGGCACTGTAATGATCAGGAGAGTGGAACCCCAAGCAGGAACTTCAGGCTCTGGCCCTGTTGTTTGCTCAGTCTGGCCAATCATGGCACCTTTCTGGGATTGATTCAATTTCCTCAGCTGTGAGGTGGGGAGAGCAATAGTGAACTTCTAGTAATGTGAAAATTCTAGAAGCAGCGTGTAGCACTCTTAGGGTCCAGTGAATACACATTTGTTGTTATTATTCCATATGAGATTTGTTATAAAAGCAGTTTAAGAAACAAAAGGGGCGCCTGGGTGGCTCAGCCGGTTGAGCGTCTGACTCTTGGTTTTGGCTCCGGTCCTGATCTCATGGGGTCATGAGATCCAGCCCCATGTTGGGCTCTGCGCTCAGCAAGAGTCTGCTTGGATACTGTCTCTCTCAAATAAATAAATAAATCTTAAAAAAAGAAAAGAAAAGAAGGAAGAAAAGAAAGAAACAAAAATGCTATCTGTATGTATAATGCATCAAGTATTACAGGTCACCCTACTCCCCGATGCTGTCCGCCGAGTGGTGTTCTCTGAACACCACTGGGCTGGGCCGGGATGGGGTTGCTGGTTTCCAGGAGGGCAGTGGGGACAGGAGAGGAAGCACACTCACCTGCCTCTTGTACCTGATCTGGATCCAGGGAACATGTCCCTGGATAGGCCCCCACACCCCTTGGCTGGCAGCTTGGCTGGGCCAACTGTTCCGCTCAGCACTTGCGGTGAGATGGTCTCTGTCCCTGCTAGCACCTTGTTTGCTCCTTTGTTCACTCATTCATGAACTGTTGTTATCTGTTGAGCACCTGCTGTGTGCCACCCTCTGTGCTGGAGCTGGGGTTTGAAGCTAAACGCCACCGACGTGGTACCTACTCTCATGGAGCTTCTGTTCCGATGGGGAAGATGGACAATTAAATGAGCAAGAGTTTTCTTTTTTTTTTTTTTTAAAGATTTTATTTATTTATTTGAGAGTGAGAGAATGAGAGAGAGTACATGAGAGGGGGGAGGGTCAGAGGGAGAAGCAGACTCCCTGCCGAGCAGGGAGCCCGATGCGGAACTCGATCCCGGGACTCCAGGATCATGACCTGAGCCGAAGGCAGTCGCCCAACCAACTGAGCCACCCAGGCGCCCGAGCAAGAGTTTTCTGAGCGAGAACATCCAGGGAACTCTGGGGATTCTGATCGAACTTTCTGCAGGGCTGGAGGAGGGCCTCCCCACGGTGTCACCCCCGAGACCTTAGTGATGAGCGGAGCCAGGTGGATGCCAGGACGAGGGGTCCAGTCCTGCGCAGAGGCAGGGTCAGGAGTGAAGTGTCAGCACACAGCGAACCGGAGGATGCATCTGGGGCATGATGAGCGTGCCCTTGACCCTCAGCGCAGTGAGGATGGGTTTGAGCAGGGGAGCCAAGTTCGATTCGTGGTGTGGCAGCCTGCAGGGCTCTGCTGTAGAGGTGGGGTATGGTGCGGCCCGGCAGGGCCAGGCAAGCCTCTGCTGGCTCTTGTGGTGTTTAGTCTCTCTGCCAAGAAGCTGCTTTGATTCATATTTTCCACATGGACTTGATGTTTGGAAAATGTTGACCTTCAACTAATCAAATGTCACTTATTAAATTGTAAGTCACATCCTATTCAATTAAAAAAAAAGGACAATGGACCTGTGACTTAGTTCGTGGCCTGTTGGCAGGAGGCAACTTGACGGTACTTGAGGCCAGAGAAAAGGCAGGTGCCTTATCAGTGACCTCCCCCCGCCACCATGTCCCTGGGGGTGGGCCGTGTGTCGTTTCTGTGAGAGGCTGGCTGGACTGATGGTGAAGCTGGGTTAGCAGCCAGACTGGAGAGGCTCAGACAAGACTGGAGTGCTAGCCCAGGCGGGCAGAACTTAGCGCTGCTCATAAGAAGCGGAGTCCTGTTGGGAAGGTGGGGTCTGTTCACACACAGGCTGGAGAGGAGTGGAGGCCACGTAGGTGATAATGCTTGACCAGAAAAGAAGCAGATGGCAGAACATGCACAAGTGGGGAGTGAATTTGGGGGCTTCCTGGAGGAGGGACACTTGAAAGATGAGCCAGGGTCGATCAGTGAAGGGCAAGGGATGGCATTCTAGCCGAGGGGCTCTGCAGCCTGATAACAGATTGGGAGGCAGGGAGAGTGGTGTCAGAAAGAGTGGGGGTAACAACAGTTTGTGGACCTGGCCCAGGGTCTGCACATTTTTGCATCAGGCAGTGGGGAGCCATAGCAGGTTCTTGAGGAAGGGCAGTGTTTAGGACAAAAAAAGGGATCAAGTGAATGTAAGAACTCCCTAGGGCATGGATGAAGGGGAACTGAAAGCCTATTGGCATGGGTTCGTATATTTCCCAGGGATGTCGAGTGAGTGTTCTCTCTGATGGGATGACTGCTCATTATTCACACTCTCATGGAGGCCAACCTGAGACTGAATTCATGCATATGAAATGCCTAAAGCACACTGCAGGCATACAGGCAGCATTGGAATTGTGGCCAAGGGTTGGGGCCCCTGAAAACCCCACCGCAGCGAATTCACAGTCGGGGAGTTGAAAAGCTTTTTGGAAAATAGCATTGGGGCCCCAAGGCCACTCGTAGATATTAAGAACATGTTGACGTATTTGAAGTTCATTAAAATAATATAGAGAAGAGAATACTCTAGATGTTTTAGACATTTTAAAGTAGGAGTAACAGGAACTTCTTTCAGCTTCATGTCTTCATCTGCAAAATGGGCCCAATGCTAGTGCCAGCAGCTTCACGGGGCCATTCTGAGGATCGCAGGGGCTGATGCAGGTGAGACGTTTGGCATTGGACTTGGCTAGAGTAGGTTCTCTGTTGATAAGCCTGGAACAATCCAATTCATTCTCGCTTACCACGCTGACTTACTACAAGTGTAAGCATTTCTGTTCCAGCAGTTTCAGGGAGATGCTAATAAATTTGTTTCACTTTTTTGCAGAGATGCCCTGCGTAAGAGACTTTTCCCGCTTACATCTAGAACTCACTGCCTTGTGTGAACAGTCACTTCCCTGGCCCCACCCCCTCTCAGCTGTGGGACCTCAGGCAGGTCCTTCATCCCCCTGGGACTCAGTTTCCTCATCTGTAACAATGGACTAATAATAGCACCCCACCTCAGTATTGCGTGAGGCAGAATGAGATCACGGACGTGAATTATCAGCAAGTGCTCCTCCATGGCCCCCAGGTCAATGACCCCCTCCTCCTGGGGTCCTGTGTACCCCCAGCAACCAAGGCAACCCTGCCCTCTTACACATGACTCGGCTTCCTCCCCATGTTCTTGTCTTCCACCTTCCACTAGAGTTCCTAGAGTAGGAATAATCAAATCTAGGTCTCCCCATCTGCTTCCGGCTTTACTTCCCTTTTCACTTTTCATCCCCCAAGGCTGTTTGTTTGACCATTCATTTATTCATTCATTCTCTCGTTTATTTTCACATATTCATGCTGGTCATTGCACTCAGCACTAGAGGTCCAGTGGTGAACAAGAGGGATGTAGCCCCTGCCATCATGGAGTCTTTGGTTTCAACAGTGAAGTCAAACACCCAATTAAATTTGTAGTTCTCAGCTGATATGAGGGCTGCGTAGGAGAACACAGAGGGCTCTAGGACCTGAGTCTTCTAGGGATCAAGGAAACCTCACTGCAGTGACTGAGCGGCTCTTTGAAAGATGCCTAGGGTTGAAAGGGATGTAGGACCAGGTGAAAGGCGCAGCCTGGGCACAGGCTGGAGGCAGAGAGGATGCTGTGGCAGGTGGAAGTAGGGCCGAGGAGAGCTGGGCTGGAGGTATCAGCTGAGGCAGGCCATGAGGGCCTCGTAGGGCATGGTTAGGAATCTATCCTTTATCCTAAGACACCTTCGACCTATGAAGGAGTTTAAGATCTTCGTGAAAAGCTCACCCTGGACTGAAGGGGAGGAGCGGAGCCGGTTAAGGTCCTTCTGCAGCGTTCAGGTCAGGGGGGTGGTGCTCTGTACCATCACATAGCCCAGGGCCTTCTTGAATCTCCCATTGGAGGAGCCACTCAGCTGGGGTCCTCAAGGCCAGAATCCTTGTGTTGATATGCAGGAAAGTTAGAGACACCAGGGTTGTGTGTCCCAGAAGCTTGGGGGAGGACGGAGGAGCCTTTGATGAATCGCCGGCTACCATGTGTCCACGAGGATTATAAGGTTGGCTGCTCCCGTGAACCCAGGAAAAGGCTTTTTATTTAGAGCCTTTTGGCATACCCAGCAGGTCCAAGTTCATAATCTCAGTTAACCTTCCCAGCGCTCCGCGGACAGGGGTGAGAGTGCCCTGTTGTCCAAAGAAAGAAAACAGGGTTAAGCATTTGTGAGGGACCTGCCCCACATCCCGAGGCTCCTACCTGTGTTTTGAGCCAAAGTCCGAGCTCCCCTGCCCTGTAGGTAACAGCAGGGCGGGCCCCCTGTGATCCTGAAGCTCTGTGGATGGGTCACGTCCAGTCGGAAGCTCTGTAGGTAGCCCACGAGGCCTGTGGTTGGAGGAACATGCTATGAGGGCATGACTTCTGAGGTTCACGTTGCCTTCTTCATACACTACCTGGCCCAGGCTCCCCTTCAGACACCCAGGATCCCTCTGGCCCAGGTGCACAGCAGGTGGCCTTCCTGGGGAGGGCTCTGCCCCGCTGCATCCCCCCCCCCCGTGTCCCCTCCCCCAGTCCATCCTTTCAGACCTTGGGTGGAGGCAAGACTGTTCCCTGTAAATACCAGTCCCCTTACATGTGCATTTTTCCTCTATGATTTTTCCTGTTTTGATGAAACACTGCTCTTGGCTGTTCAGGTTCCCAAGAGGGGACTGAGGCCCCTGCCCGGCCAGCCGGTCATTCAGGAACTTTGCTCCCAGGCCCAGCCCCACACCCAGCCCACATTCCGCTGGGGCCATAACCTTCGTGCTCTGTGTGAATGGGGCCCGTTCCTCCCCCACCCCCAATTCCCATGGTTCCCACGGATGCCTCCTTATCGCTTTTTCCAGCTGACTGAAAAAGGCTGCATTCTGGCCCCAAATTACCACCCCCACCCTATGCCCTTTCTGTTTTCTGTTTTCTCCTAGACTGAAGGGTGTGAGAGTTTACTACAGTTCAAGGTCCCGCCTGCCTCTGAGCCCACAGCAGGACCTGACTTACAGGCTGCCTGTCGGGGAAGGCCAGGGGAGGTGCCGGTTGACGACGCTAGCCCAGTAATTCACTGGGCAGATGCACCGAGTGCCTACCCTGTGCCAGGCATTGCTGTAAGCGCTGGGCATAAAAGGGGTGAACGTTAAGTATCGTGGTGCCAACAGCACCATCCGCCCGCCTATAGGAGAGGCGTAGCTGCGGTCATTGGCCCCACTTTGCGGGCTAGAACTGAGGCTCAGGGAGCTGGTCTGGGCTGCTCAGAGCTTTGGGTCACTTCTCTGCCACCTCTGTGGGAGCCGCTTAGAAAACGTCCCTTCTTCGGGGTTCCGGGAGCCCTGTGCAGCCCCCACACCTCCTTCAGCTGAGTGGGGGCTCGTGTCCGGCCCTTGCTGTCTGCCCCAGTCAGGTGACCTGTGCGGGGGGCAGCCTGCCCATCTGCCCAGGGTGGCCTTGCCGAGGCCACAGCACAGCCAGTAGGTGGTGGCTCCAGGATTGGGAAGCCAGGTTTCTCTACTCCAAATTCCAAAGTCTGTTCTTTGGGGTTCTTGATTATATGTTGGCCGGGTTATCTCTGTTGCTTTTTATCCGCCCCCCCTCGTGCCTACAGGCCTTGTCTTAATCACACGACTCTGCCAGAGGCACTTCTGTTGAAAGTATTTGTCCTGAATAATTATAAGCTTTTAATCTTACCTTTGATGTATATTTACCCATCCGATACTCATACATGTTTGTTCGTTATTTATTCATTCTTTCAACAAACAGCGTTTATTCAGTGCCAGGCCCCAAGCCAGGGAGGGGAGGGACAGGTGAGCCCGTGAGCTCCCGAGTATATAAGGCTCAATCCTCCCATGGTGGGTGGGGTGGGGGGAGTGGGGGCAGAGGAGGGCAGGGGTGGGGGGGTGTGATCAGGGTGATAAGCAACGCCAGAGCAGCATTCTCAGGGCACCCACGCCACTCTGCCTTCTCGAGCCGATGAACTCATTCCATCCTCACAGCCGCCCCTGCGCGGCCCTCAGGAGCTCACTTGCCCAGGGTCATCCGGCCAGTGGCAGAGCCAGAATTTGAACCCCGGCACTCTGGCTCCCAAGTCTGTGCCCTTCACTACAGCACCATACGGTGTGACCGTGAGCTTGCTAGATGAAAAAGTGGAAGGAGCGCATGCAGATCTCAGTACTGGGAAGGGGGGCTCTGAGGTGTGTGTGGCGGAATCGAGGCCTGCAGGCGCCTCGGGGGGAGCAGGCCTTGGGCTGGTGCCGAGCATGGGTCCCAGCCTCCAGTCTTTCCGGAGCAGGAGACGCAGAGTGATCTCGTGTGAGGGAGAAGTCCAGGGCATTAGCCACACCTGTGTTTCTTTATGAGCACAAAAACATATTCCAAAGCCAGACCCTGAGTCCCACGGTGTTTGGAGCTCGGCCCAACGGCCTGGGCCGGTGCTGTGTGGAGGAGGAAGGGGCCTGGCTGGGGCGGACGTGGACTAGGCCAGCCTCGGCTGGAGCCTGGCTCTGTTGTTGACCGCCGGGGTCACTCTGGGTGAAACCTGGTCCGCCCTCCTGGGCACTCGGTACTGTGCTTCAGATCCACCGTGGAGAAGAGTCCAGAGTCCTCTCCCCAGCCTGCAGGGCCCTGTGTGATCCATCCCCCACCCCCACCCCTGATGACCTCGTCCTAGGCCACCTTCCCCTCCCTGGGCTTCAAGCCCTGGTGGCCACTGCGGCTCCTTAACCAAGCTGCCTTCACCCTCTGCCTCAGAGCCTTCGCTCCTTCCCTCCCCTCAGGTCTCTGCTTGGAGGGACCTGCCCTGACCACTCGGCTGGAAGTGTCCCCCGTCACATTCTATTGGATCATTGTGGATGCTGCTTCGTTGTTCTTGGCACACTTCAAAACAATCACATCCCCTTTTTGCTGATCAAAAAATGTGTCTGTCCTCTCCGTGGAAATGTAAGTTCCTCAGTGCACAGGCCTTGCCTATGGTGTTCACCCCCACGTCCCCAGCACCAGTAGTGGAGGCTGGCACTGGGAACCCTAAATAGGTGTTGGCTAAATGGATCAGCCTCGGCCCACTGATCTGTAAAATGGGAAGCATCCTACTGACGTACTAAAGTTGGTGTAAAGATGAGAGTATATTTAGTGCCTGGCACATAATAGTTTCTTAGGATTGAGACACAGAGCAAGTGTGAGGCCCAGGTGTGAATTACCAGCCTAGTTTAAACTCTGTACACAGCAGAGCTGTTTTGGCACTGCTGGGCTAGCCTGGTGCTCAGCAGCTCTTAAAATCAAGGTGATGGGGAAGGCAGGATGAGGTGAGGGAAGGAAAGAAGAAAAGAGAAAAAAATAGGAAAGGTGTTAGGGTGCAGTGGACTGTTTATCAGCAGATAAGTAGGAAGAGATGGTTTATCTCAAGGCCAGCTTGGCCACTAGAAAGTTTGTAAATTTCTGCCGAGGACTTGTATTTTTAAAACCAAAAAAAAAAAAAAAAAAAAAGGCACAGGTATTCCAATTAATGAATGTAGAAGAAATGACAGAATTTGAAAATCACCATTAAAACACCATGGTAATATGGGGTGCCTGGGTGGGTAAGCGTCTGATTCTTGATTTCGGCTCAGGTCACGATCTCATAGTTGTGGGATCAAACCTCTCGTTGGGCTCCACACTGAGGGTAGAGTCTGCTGAAGATTCTCTCTCTCCCTTTCCCTCTGCTTGTGTGCTCTCTCTCAAAATACATTAAAAAAAAAAAAAAAAAAGGAACACCATGGCAATAATTGGTACAGTTAAAATCTGCGTGCTAAAATTAGTGGGTAAAAGCTTTAGCAGAAATAAAATATTTAGATAGGCTCAGCGTATTTCCCCCACATATTTTGTCATCACAGAGGGGAACACAGTTCCTTACAGCAGGGACCCCTGGCAGATCCCGCCTTAGCCAAGTGCTCAAGCCCAACATTGCTGGCCATAAGACATGGACATCACGCGCCCTGACGCCGAACATTGGCAAGGGGCTGCATCGTGGTGGGATTCTTCCCAGAAATGCACAGCCTGGCTGAAGGCACCGGAGAACATCAGACAAACCTCATTTGAGAGAGGTTCTACAAAATCCCTGACACACTCTTCAGAAGTGTCACAGTTGTGACTGATGAGGGAGGACCTGCAGCTGCCACATAGTGGAGCAGGCCGCGAGGACACAGCAGCCAGGTGGGGCCCTGGATTGGATCTGAGGCCGGAAAAACGGGTGAAATCCTGATGGTTTGCGATGTACTCGAACGTCTTGTTCCAAAGTTCATTTCCTGTTTTGAGAATTTTTCTGTGGTGGTCTAGGGTTCTGGAAGGTGTTCCCATTGGGGGAAGCTGGGTGAAGGGTGTAGAGGGAACTTTCTGTACTATTTGTGCCAGTCCTCCGTGAGATTGAAATGATCTGGAAATGAAAAGCTTAGAAGGATGGCATGAGCTGAAGGGGAAGGGTGAAGTGCAGGAGAGGAAAATGTAAGCGGAGGCTTCACTGTGGCGTCAGGACCACGCAAGCGAGGGTGTGTTTGCGGAAAGGCCTGTTGATGGTGACGGGAGTTTGAAAGCACGCCTGACAATGGTAAAATCCTGGTTCCATGTTTCCATGAAGAATTCTCCACGGTTGGTTGGCCGGTGGCCTTGGCAATGCCCTTCCTAAAACGGGTCCATTTCTCTCCTCTTGAGCTCTGTCACCTCTTAGCAGGGAGCATGTCCTTTGATGACACTCACTGCTGTCAGGATGTGCAGAGCTGAGGTGGGACTCCCTGGCCTCAGGTTCAGGGAGTCCTTAGCAGCGTTTGCCAAACCGCAACCACTCCTGGGCCACTTTTACGCTCTGCCATATCTACCTTTGCCTTTACTCTTATAAACTTCATAAACTTTTTTTTAAAATGGACCTACTGTAAAAAACTTGAATAGAGAGTTTTTTGAAAAATATGTTACCTCATCCCTGTGAAATGGAAAACCAATGTCACCCACTGTGAATCCAAGGTATCCATAAAATCAAAGCAGGGTCAAGAAAGTTCTTCATCACGGCCCTTGCTGATAGAAGGTTCCAAGGCCTGCTCTTCTCTTTATCAAAAAGTGAGATTATTAGGTGTTAAAAGACCTACTTAAATGAGACTTCTAAACTTGTTCAAGAGGGGCACCTGGGTGGCTCAGTCGGTTAAGTGTCTGCCTTCGGCTCAGATCGTGATCCCAGGGTCCTGGGATCGAGCCCCACATGGGGCTCCCTGCTCAGCTGGAAGCCTGCTTCTCCCTCTGCCTGCCGTTCCCCCTGCTTGTGCTCTCTCTCTTTCTCTCAAATAAATAAATAAATAAATAAAATCTTTAAAAAATAAAAAAAAATAAACTCATCCAAGAGACTTGAGAGAGAAGTGGAACAGGAGTAACTCCCTCTCCAGGGGATTCCTGCTGTTTGTCACAACCCCAGTCTGGGTTCCACCTACAACTGTCTTATTCAGGACCGCTGTGAAGCTGCCCCAGAGCCACCTGGCTCCTTCCCGAGGGGCACAGCTGGCCACATTGTCAGGCCTTCTGGGGTCTGGCCCACCCCCTTCTTCAAGCCCAGGCGCTCAGGCCTGACTGTGTACGTCATAGGCCCGAAGCTGCTTCCTCTAGGCAGCTGTACCCGATCTCCCTTCAACTTCGGGGCACTTGGAACCTTAAAAAAAGAAACGTGGCTTCCTGGAGGTAGTGGAATTATTCTCCTAGTGCACTATTGTTCCTGCACAGTTCTAAGAACTGGGCTTTGTTGCCCCGAGCTGGTACCTGCCTTGTCACGGGGCTGTGTAGCGTTCAGTGGAACAGGGCTTTTAAATGCTTTTGGCATTCACCCTCTGTAAGAACTGCATTGTGTATTTTAGCCCAGTGTATAATGTATAGGAACTCAATAGAACAACGCTTCCTTTTATTATAGGCAATGCAAACAGGTAGTTTCTATTCTGTTGTAATCTAATTTTTTTAATGCTGGCTGCAATCCACTAAATTGATTTTTCAACACACAAATCAGCCGTAACATACAGGTGGTAAAACATTGCTCTGGATGGTTAAAGCATGAACCATACTAATGGGTCCCATTATGGGGGAGGGGTCACCTGATATGTGTGAGGCACAGTAGTGAACACTGTCGTCTTTAATCTTGACCACATTTTGCGCCTTAGGTCACCAGATCTCAAGAGAGGGCATCACCTAGCCCAGGGCACACTGCAAGTAAGGGCAGAGCCAGGATTCGCCTCTCGGTCAGCCTGACTTTTGTACATGTCCCTGGGACATGGAACCCTTCCCCTGTGTATCTGCCATTACACCTCGCTCGAGATTGTTCCCAGAGGAGATGTCAATAGATACACAATGAGGGAATCACATGTCAAGCTGATAGAGAAAGAAATTCAAAAACAGCCTCTTGATTATCCTGAGCCGGTGCAAAAGGTTTCCAAACCTGGCCAATGGTTAGATATTTTTTTTTTTTAAGATTTTATTTATTTATTTGAGACAGAGAGAATGAGATAGAGAGATCGTGAGGGTCAGAGGGAGAAGCAGACTCCCTGCTGAGCAGGGAGCCCGATGCGGGACTCGATCCCGGGACTCCAGGATCATGACCTGAGCCGAAGGCAGTTGCTTAACCAACTGAGCCACCCAGGTGCCCCTGGTTAGATATTTTTTCTTTTAAAATTTTAAATTAATTTTTAAGTTGAGGTATAGCATAGCTCACTGTAAAATGCTCTCATCTTGAGCATATGGTTTGATGGCTCGTTGCATACACACAGCCACAGGACTACCCCCAGACCAGGACCCAGAACCTTCCCAGTACCTCAGAAGGCTCCCTTGTGCCCCTTCCGAGTCAGTACTCCCCCCACCAAGAGGGGGCCCTTCTTCTGACTTCCCTCATCACTGGTTAGTTTTGCCTCTTCCTCATGGCACGTAAATGGAATTATATGTGACGTGTGGGGGTCTACTTTCATTCAGTGTGACGTCCGTAGGACTTACCCACTTGGCATGTATCTTCAATTCATTCTTTTCTGTTTTGTAGTGTCTGATTACTTTTTGGTACTTTTAAGCTTCTTAAAAATTCTTCATAGAATATTTTAGACATATAGCATAGAGATTAATCCACCCCCCCCAATGTAAGAAACAAACTTAGGCTGCCATATTCCTTTTCTCTTCAGATTTCCATCTTTGATGCATCCCGACAGCCATCCCAGTATAACTGCTCTCCTGAGTATGCTATTGATCCTTCCTGTGTGTGTGTTAGATTTTTATTGCCTGTGTGTGAATTCTTAATGGATCCTTAATTTGTGTGTGTTTGTGCTTTTTTTTTTTCATTACTGAGCCCAGACTAAACTTATTCTTCTAGTGTTCCAGGTCTTTCTGGAATTGGGAACCTCAGCTCTGTGCTACTGAGGTCCAGAGAGTTGGAGCGGAGTCCAGAAGGAAAGGCCAGTTGGGGAGAAGCAGGAAGAGAGCAAAGGGGTTGGAAGTCTGGGGTGTGGGAGGTGGGTGTGCAGGGAAGACACTTCCACCTGTGTGAAGCAGCTCTCACCTGGGGGTCCCTGAGGCCCCTGTGTCTGTCTCATCTTGGACCTATGGGGAGCTTGCGTGCCCCTCTTTCGGACCTGATTTTCTGGGCCCACTGGTGCCACCCCTGCCAAGGCAGTTCTCAGAGGGACTTGTTGGGGAGAACAAGGTTCTCCTTTGAGGAGAAGAAAATGCTTGTGGTGCTCTGTATCTCACACCCTCCAGCCAGTGACGGGTAGGGTGGTGAGCACTCATTCATGGGGCCAGGCACCATGCCAAGTAAGCACTTCCCACGTTCTAACACATGGACTCTCTCAGAGCAACCCAGTGAGATGGGCACTGTTTGACAGACTGGGAAACTGAGGCACCTGGCATTGAAGTAACTTCCCCAAGGCTACAGCTAGCAAGTGGCAGAGCTGGGACTCCCAGCCAGAAAGGCCCTCTCCAGACCCACCATGACCTATATACTCGCCAGCCTCAATTCCTCAGAAGGCAGAAAGCGTGCAAGCCATTCCTTCTGGCCGCTCACCTTCTCTGACTACACATTTGTTATGGAGGTTTTCTTGACTTTAGCTCCAGGCAGGCAGGGCCTACCTTTGTTTGGCACATGTTGTATCTCAGGGACCTAGCCCAGCATCCAGAACAGAATCAATGCTAGTGATACCCGTGGGACAGATGCTGAGTGAGTGAGTGGGCCACAATGCCGATGCAGAGGGGTGGAAAACCATCCACAGGGAGGCCTTTGAGTGGAGTCTCTGCCAACTCCAGGCTTGACGCCCAGCTGTGGGGAATCTGAAAGTCAAAAGTTGGAGTCCCAGCTCCAAGGCTCCCTCGCAATGCCACCTTGGACCGCCTTAACCTTCCTCATCTGGAAAGTGGGGATCCTGACAGTGCTACCCTCCTGGGGTCACTGGCACTGAATGGCAGGGTGTGACACACCACCGTCCATTCTGGGTACAGGTGGGGCAGGGGGCCTCCCAGGTTGGCGGGTCCTGTTTGGGTGAAAGGCCAAGATGGTTTCGTGGGAGAACACCCGAGTTCCTATTCAGGCCCAGCAGTTCCGTGGAACTCGGTGGGCACATTTGAGCTGTGTGATTGGTGGTGTCCTGTAACTTTTCCCCGTGTCCCTAGTTCCACAACCGCAAGCTGCCCTTGGTCCCTGCCTCTGTGTTGCAGCCCTCTGCTGTCATCTGACGCTCAGGAGACGGCTAGCCAGGCCTTAGTTGGCTGCAGAGGAGCTCCTGGGCCGCTCTGGGCTGACATCCCCTGGGGACTGGCTAGGAAGGACAGCACTCGTTTTTGCTCACACTCATTTGGCTTTGTAGACACCCTTCCTGGCCCTGGTACTAACCAGCAAGTTTTCAACCCCATCCTCAAATGCGCCCACTGTTTACCTTGCCTGCATGGTGTGCTCAGCAGGGCCGTTCATAGGAAACGCTGAGGACCTCTCCGTCATAGCTGGGAGCTAAGCTTTTGTGGGTGCCTCTTTGGTCCCAAGGGCTCTTTCTGCATTCCACTTACTGCTCTCCTCGCCCTAGGAGGGGGTTGTAATCCCCACCCCAGCCCCACTTTACAGATGAGTAAACTGAGGCACAGAGAGGTCTAGCCAGTTGCCTGAGCACAGTCAGGATTTGAACTCCAGCCCAGGTTGTCTTTGTGAGCCCAAAGCCCAGGCTGTCTCCACTTCGCTCCGTGCTGCTCTGCAGAGAAGGCAGGAGTAAGCCCATGAATGCTAGTGACAGCCACAGTGCCCGTGATGGTGACAGTTGCAGCTAACGTCTGTCACGTGCTTGCTCCGTGCTGTGAACTGTAATCAGCGCCCAGCATGCGCTTCCACATGCAATCCTCACTCCATGAGGTTATCGGCATTTCTATCCCCAGTTTACAAATGACAAACACTGGGAGTTCAGAGAAAAGTTTGTCCAGAGGCATGCAGCTAGTGCATGAGACAGTTGTGCCCCTCGCCCTGCCGATCCACACCTCGGGGTTTGAAAAACCAGGTACACTTTGACATCCAGACACTGAGATTTGCTCGGTGCTGGAAAGAGCTGAATTACTAAGCCACGAGAAGCCACAGAGGAACCTTAAATGCATATTACTAAGTGAAAGAAGCCAATCTGAAAAGGCTGCCTACTGTATAACTCCAACCATAGGACATTCTGGAAAAGGTAAACACATTCTGGAGAGAGTAAAGAGATCATTGCCAAGGGGGGAGGAAAGAATAGGCAGAAAACAGGATTTTCAGGGCAGTGAAACTAGTCGGTATGAAACTGTAATGATGTCATTATCCACGTAAACTATAAAAATGTCATTATACATGTGTCCAATCCCATGTTCTGTACAACACCACCACACCAAGAGTGACCCCTGATGTAGGCTAGACTGTGGACTCTGGGCGATAATGATGTGTCACTGCAGGTTCATCCATCGTAACAAGGGTCCTGCTCTGGGGGTGGGGGGAGATGCTGGTTCTGGGGGAGCCTGCGTGTGTGGGGAGCAGGGGTTGTATGGGAAATCTCTACCTTCCACTCAGCTTTGCTGTGAAGTCTAAAACTGCTGTAAATAACAGTCTATTTTTAAAAAGCAGACAGGTACACAAGGTACTCGTTATTGCTTGGGCTGCCACCAGCCTGCCCCTTGACCTGTGTTCTTCCCACATGCCCCATCAGGGATGTAAAGGGGAAGTGTGTGGCTGTGCAGGAGGTGGGGGCTGCCCTGGCTAGATTATCTGCGGGCTAGTCTTTTCCAGGTGTTCGTCCAGGCCTGCTGTCAGGTGGGTTTGACATTGAATCCAGGAGCATGCATGGTGTGGAGAGCCAGAGGGAGGGAATGGTGCAATTGGGTAACCAAGGGAGGCCAGAGGGATGTCAGGCATGCCGGTGGACTCTGCCAGGGGATGGACTGATGCTCCCATCTGGGGAGAAGGAAGGAGAAGGTAAGGGGAGGTGATAACCACATTCTTTGGTCCCATTCCCTGGGACAGCATGTGCTCAGAGGAGGCTGGCCTGGCGCTTGCCAGGCATTGCAAAATTCAGGCTTAGTTGAATCAATGGCCTTTGGAAAAGTACATTTTGCTCAGGAGCCAAGTAAAACTGAAGACTCTGCCACCAGCACACTGAAGTCAAGAGCCCTGACTCACACTGAGTGGGAGGGAGCTGAAGGCAGGCTGTGGCCCTCCAGTGGGCCCAGGCTCCCTCTGGTGCCAGGCCCCTCGGCCAGCTCAAGACCCTTGACCAGAACAGTGTGTGTGCCATGCACAGCATCCTCACGTGGTTCTGTCAGGGCTCAGACCCCCTTCGTGGTTTAGAAATTTTCCGTCCCTAGGAAACCATGGGCAAAATGAATCACTGTAAAAATCTAATTTTCTTATTGATTTGCTTTGTCAGTTTAAAGATGACTTGTCTCTAAGATGAGTCTTTGGTAGATAACCATTCCAAAAGCCTAAAGATTTTGGGGGCATCTGGGTGTGGTGGGAATAGCTCTGCTGGGACGCACACATAGTTCCCACATGGGACCTCAGTTTTTCTGCCTTTAAAATGGATCTGGACTAAATTAGCCTTGCCAAATACCCAGGAAGCTTGTCACTAGTGTCCCCATTGCCTTGGCAGACACTGCTAATCCTTCTCAGCCTTCATAGCTGGGCAGCCTGGAATTGATCCCAGAGACGAACCTTCTTGGCCAAACGGGGACTCCGTGATCTCAGTTCCCTTCTAGCGCTAGAACATTTAGATCTCTTTGCCCTCTCCCATCTTCATAGTTGTACTGCTTATTCTGATTTAAAAAACTCAATATTTAAGCCCAAGCTCACAAATTTGATTGTCCCCAGGCCAAATCTGAGCCACAGAACTATTATTGTTTTATTTAAAAAACAAAACAAAACCAAAAAAACTCATTGCCATCATTTTTAAATTAGTGATTTCACATAGGACCCAAGATTTCTGTTTTTTGGGTTGTTTTTTTTTTTCCTGATTTTTGGCCACTCCAGGGCTCCTTGTTTCAGCCAAGGGCCAAGCTGGGGGCTTTCTGCTCCCTTCATTTTTTAAATTTTATTTAATTTTTTATAGTTTCAAGTTGTTATTTAAATTCCAGTTAGTTAACATACAGTGTAATATTAGTTTCCGGTGTCTGCTCCCTTAAGCTGGGCTTTGGCCCCTTCAATTTGCCACAGGCCCCAAGCCTGCCGACTTCTCTCATTTTTAGTATCTACCTGGCCTCAGTAGGCACTTTTCTTTTCTTTTTTTTTTAAGATTTTATTTATTTATTTGACAGAGAGAGACACAGCAAGAGAGGGAACACAAGCAGGGGGAGTGGGAGAGGGAGAAGCAGGCTTTCCATGGAACAGGGAGCCCGATGCGGGGCTCTATCCCTGGACCCTGGGATCATGACCTGAGCCGAAGGCAGACGCTTACCAACTGAACCACCCAGGCGCCCCAGTAGGCATTTTTCTACTTGGGAGTGTACTACCTACAGAGATGCATGATGCCTGGTTGTCTCTCATTTGGTGATGTGAGCAGTAGGTGATCCGTGCCTGGGCCCACTAAGTCATTTGGGAAACTTGATGTTTCCTAGAATCTTTTTCAGAGGGAAAGGGTATTTTCTATCTATGAATAGTCACTCCCTAGTGGTTTTATATTTTTATTTTCCCATGTGGGCTTTCCTTAAAGCAAAGGCTTAGATAAGCTGTGGACTGTTGAGGAAAGCAGGGATGAGGCAGATGTTGACAGTATGGGGTGGGGAGGAGGTCTCCTTCCCCTCCTTCCCTCTGTCACTCACCCCTGCCTCCTGTAGGCCTCCCTTATGAAGTCTCATTGCTGGTGGGTGGTTAGGAAGCCCATGGCTTTCAAAGGGTATTCACCTGCACATCTCAGGTGAGCTCTTTGCCTGCGAAAGACCCAGTCTTCTGTGGCCCAGTGGGCCTCTTGTTACTTAAAGATGATGCATGCCCCCTACTGAAGAGTGCAGTGCCAGGTGCTAGGGAACCCAAGATGCGTAAGGCCAGTTCCTGCCCTGGGCGAGTTCACAACTTCTAGGGGAAAACACAAATAGTATTAATGAGATGGAGTGGGTTGCGCCGTTCATTCATGATTACAGTTCACACATGTGTAGTAACAACACACCATGGGCCTTATGATGACAGAGTGAAGCTCAGGGACTGTGGGCAGCCCAGAAGGTGGTGCCTCAGCCAGCCTGGGGATAATTAGAGATGGATTCTCAAAGAAAGGGATGTGTGAGCTGAGTTTTAAAGAATTACTGGGTTGGGACGCCTGGGTGGCTCAACTGTTAAGCTTCTGCCTTCGGCTCAGGTCATGATCTCAGGGTCCTGGGAACGAGTCCCGCATCGGGCTCCCTGCTCGGCGGGAAGCCTACTTCTCCCTCTCCCGCTCCCCCCTGCTTGTGTTCCTTCTCTCGCTGTGTCTCTCTCCGTCAAATAAAATCTTTAAAAAAAAAAAAAAGAAAGAAAGAATTACTGGGTCCTCTGACGTCTCCTCCCACTCCAGCTATGTCAGCCTCCTTACTGTTCCAGGAGCCTGCCAAATATGCTTCCTGCCTCAGGGCCTTTGCACTTGCTCTCAGTTCAGCCTGGATTGTTCTTCCCTGGATATCCACGTGGCTGCTATCTGACTTCATTCAGATCTCCATTTGCATGTCACTTTGTTAGATGGGGCTTCTCTGATAGCCATCCCCCCCACCCCATCTAAAACAGCACTTATATTATACTTTGTCTCCTAGCTTGGTTTATTTTTCTTCATAATATCGGCATTGACATATTAGTTCATTTATTATTTGTCTCTTCTACTAGGATGTAAGCTAGGCAAAGGCAGGGAGTTTTGTGTCTGACCACTGTTGTATTCCTAGCACCTGGAAGTGTTTGGTATACAATAGGTACTCAATCATGACAGAAAGAATGAGCTGGTGGAGGAGGAGAGAGAAGAGGTGATGCAAACAGAGGGCACAGTGCATGTAAATGAACGGAGCTGGGACAGAATGGGCCTCTCTGGAACAAAGAGTGTTGGTGGGGCCATGAGGTGGGTGGGAGGGAGGAAGGGAGGGCAGGTAATGTACAGATAGGGACAGTTCTCCTAAAGACCCTACCTGTCTTTATTTTTTAATTTATAACTTGTTTATTATGAAACAACTGAAAAGTACGGAGATGTGCCCAAATGAAAATGGTCAGCAAGGAGGGCACTTTGACCCCTTTCCTTATGTATTTTTCCATGGGATTGTCTGAAAAATTTCATCTTTTAATTTGTGAGCCAGGCCTCGCTTTCTAAAGCACACCACTGCTTCCCAGCCTGGCACAGTACCTTCGTGTGGGTGCACGTCCCAGCTTCACCACATGCCAGTTGAGTGACTTTGGGCTTCTGGAGCGAGGAACCTTAGCAGGAGCTGTTGCTCTCCCTAAGACACACCCTTCTGCCCTTTTTCTCAGCCTCATTTCTGCTTGTCTTTTTAGGCTCAGGGTCTCAGCCCGAGAGTCACCGACTCTACACAGTCTTTTCTGAGCCTTAGTTTCCTTTTCTGTAAAAAAAGGGCTGAATCTCGTTTTGGTATCTTGGAGAGTCTTGGGGATTCAGTGAGCTGTCACGAGCACAGAGGCTGGCTTACTTAATATTAATTCTCTCTTTCCCCTTTCCATGACATCAGATCCACCTCCAGGTTTTTCTTTATTCTGCTTTCTTTGACCTGCCAACCTCTTAAAATCTTGATCCTATCTAAGGGCTTTTATCCCCAGGCCTCGCCAGAACTCAGCCCTCACTTCTTAAGGTAGCTGAGAATGTTGTCCAAAAGGTAAGTCTCATAGTGCAGAGTAAAACTGAATTATGGGCAGGTGCAGATGGAGGTCAAGTGACATTTGGGCTCTCCCCGAAGAGGGCACCTTCCACAGATATCTTTCTCCCAAATATTCTGCTCCAAAACTTAAAACCACTGGCCCTGGTGGTTTCTTCCTTTTAAATCTCTGTTGAAGGCCGTGCCCTGGCTGGGAGCCGCAGGGATGAGAACCCAGTCCCCGGAATAGCTCATGCCGCTCAGCATTTAAATGCCATCTGTATTTTTATCCGATGATGGGTCATTTCTGAAAAACCCCCACTCATGTTCTGCCCCTCTAAGAATACATTTCCATTTATAGCTTCCACTCTCGGGATGATGTTGTGTCCTGGTGTGGGGCTGGCGGCTGCGTCCTGTTTCCAGTGATTTGGAAACACTTTGGGGCCCTTGCTGTCCCCTGGCCTGTGTTCCTGGTGGCCTTGACAGTGGGAAGCCTGACTCCCAGCCAAGCCCCAGCTGCCTGACGTCCTGAGGCTCCGACACCAGGCCTTTCCTCTTTCTGTGAGAGCATGAGCGCATCGAGCTCTTGCAGCGTGGCGGCGGGGGGGGGGGGTTGCCAACAGGGGTGAGGGGGCCCCTATTCGGCGGTGCTCTGCCAGGGCCTCAGGGTGACACCACACCACAGTTCCAAAGCTCCACGGGACCCTTCCTCCTTTACTCGCTTACCAAGTGCCCACAGCCCACTGTGGGTGCCAGACTCCGTGCAGGCACAGGAGGGCAATGCTGAGCATGGACAGCCAAGGGCCTCAGGGCCTAGTGCAGAGTTTTGGGGAGACCAAAGAGGGTCAGGGTGAGGGTCAGCCTCTGGGTCAGGCTGACCAGGGTTCCAGCCTAACTCTGCCTCTTGCTAGTTGTGTGAACGTAGGCAAGTGGCTCAGCCTCTCTGAGCCTCGGTTTACACATTTGTTGATGGCATCTCATGGGTGGTAGGGAGGATTCAGTGGGATAGGGTAGGTCAAGTGTACTAAGTGGGGCTTGGCCCAAAGGGTAGGAGCCCAGGAAATGCCAGTCCCTTTTCCCATTCCTCTGTTGACCTGTGGTAACTCAGGTGGGTACATGCTGAAAGTCTTAGGAAACAAATTTGAAGTTGGAAATCAACACACAGCTGATACCTTAGCAATTCTAGCATGCACCAGCATCTCCTGAAGTGCACTTTTTTCTCAAATGCCTGCCCTCCCCACCCCTATGCTGGTTTAGTTCATTCCACAGTGGGGCCCTGGAAGTGGCAAATTTAATCAGCTACCTGGCAGATTCTGAGACAGTAGTGCAAGGACCACACTTGGAGAAAAGCTGCCTCCTTCATCTAATCCACAAGTATTTCTGTGGACCTACTGTGTGCCCGGCACTTTTCTAGGCTCTAGGGATATAGTGGAACTCAAAGGCAGACACAGTTCCTGCTCTCCTGTAACTTACATGCTAATGGCAGAATCAGGCAATCAACAAATGCACATAACACAACATAAAATCGGGCAGTGATCTGAAGTGCTACGAAGAAAAAACCCGTAGAGCAAGGAGATGGAGAGGGGTGTTTTAGTTAGTGGCCAGGACAGGCCTCTCCAAGGAGACATCTGAATATAGACTAACGTGAAGTGAGGCAGCAAGCATGTAGACATCTGAGGGAAGAACATTCCAGATACAGAGAACGGCAAGGGCAAAGGGCCTGAGATAGGAGCAAGCTTGCTTGATTTCTCAAGGAACAGATCGTGTTAGGATTTAGAGCTATTAGACTAGTTCCCCTCCCCCCCACCCCCACTGCTGTGTGTGAGCTTTGTTCTCCCCCGACTGGCTCAGGTCCAGGTAGCAGGTAAAGTGTATTGTCCGGCCCAGCGAGGCCTCTCCCGTTTTTCTGATAGACCATCTAAAACACTCTTGGAGAATATCTTAGTCATCTTCCTGATCAGCCGGTTTTACTGTGTTGCTCAGCAGCGTGCCCCCACAGCCAACACAGCATAGCGCACCTCACCACTGCTCAGGCATCTGGAAACCCCAAGAGAACAAAGACGGTGACTTGAAAAGAGTCGGGGGGCCCTGTCCCTTAACACAGAATACTGCTGCCCTTTCTGTTTTACTGTAACTATCTGAAGCTGCATGAGTTTGGATTCCATGATCCCTGAGGTTCCTTCTGGGATCCTAAGAAAAGGTTTTGTTTGAGAAGCTGTTGAGATTTGTTCTGGACATATCAAGTGTGAGGGGCAGGCGGGATGCGCCTGGGCATGAGGAAGCTCCTTGGGCATTACCATGTGAGCTCTGCGAGGACAGGGACCACATCTGTCTTGTTGGCTTTCTCCTGTCTCTCTGGAACTTGGCACAGTAAATTAAGGCATGGATGAATTGGCTGTGGGAGCTGCAAGAGAAGCGCCCTAAACACTGTCCCCTGGGCACACACCTGGATGTCAGGGATAGCAGGAGGAAAAGGAGCAGACAGAGAGGGTACCAGAGAGTGAGAATACCGTGGAACATTAGACAGGCAAGAGAAATCCAGGAAGGAACGGACGGTTAGCAGGTTCAGTGCAGAGGCATACCAAGGAGAGCCAATGGCATCTGGCCCTTAGTAACTCTTGGGTGATCTTAGCTAGAGCAGGAAGAGAGACTGGAGGGGAGGCTGCTGTCAGAGGCCAGACTGCTGTGGGATAAAGATTAAATGGAAGGTGAAATGTGAAGTTATTCTAGGCCAGGTATTAAGAAGTGTGCTGTGTACTTCCAATCGCATTGCATTGAAAGGTACCGAATAACTGGTTGTCTTCTCTTTAAGATACTAAGGTTGATTATTGGGTTCAGGTGGCTGTAGCCTGGTCCATCTATTATTAAGTTTCTGATCATTGCTAAGATCCAGTGTTTTATCAAAGGATACAGAGGGATGATTTTTCAAATTCTATTAGTCTCCCCACATTATTCTGTGGAATTCTATAAAATAGAACTTTGCCTTCATCAACTATTTGGTTACTTAAAAATGTATTTGTATGCAAAAAAAAATGTCAGAATAAGTGCTTTCCCTTTATTTTCTGGTTTTGAGAATAATGAGTTGGTGGCCTAGTATCTCCAAAGGTGTCCAAAGAGGGTTTTTTTGTTTTCTGAAGTGTCGTTATGAACTCGTAGATTGCTTAAGGTGTTTGATGTGTTTTAGCTACGGCCATCATTAAAAATTTTTAACAGCTTTACTTAGGTATAATTGACATACAATAAACTTCCCATAAATAAAGGGTGCAGTTTGAGAAATTTAACATGTATACATCCATGAAACCATCGTCGCAATCACCATAGTGAACGTCTCCATCACCCCTTAAAGTTTCCGCATGTCCCTCTCTTCCTTTCTCTCTGGGCAACTAACAACCTGCGGTCACTCTAGACTAGTTTGTACTTGTCTAAAATTTTATATCTTCAAAAAGAAGCAGTAGAAGGTGTAACCAAAAGCTAACACAAATGGTTACTTTTATTTTTAGGAGATGCGTAAAAAATATTAAATATTTAGGGATAAATTTGACAAAAGAAGTTCAAGACCCATGTACTGAAAACCATAAAACACTGTTGAGAATTTTATGTAGATGGAATCATACCACATGTACCCTCGTTTGTCTTTCATTCAGCATAATTATTTTAAGAATCATCCGTGTTGTTGCTCACGTCACTACTTCATTGCTTTTTATTGCTGAGTAATAGTCCATTGTATGGATATGCCATAATTTGTCTATCCATGTGTCCATTGATGGGCGACTGTGGCTATTACAAATTATATCTGTGGCTATTACCTCACAAATTTGAAGATGTAAGCAAGGGTGTAATTATTTTTATCACTACCCTCCCCACAAAACATAGGCATAAAATTTAACAGAAGTCAGTGTTCCACAGTTTGCTTTTTTTCTGTTACTGTATAGAAACCTTCCTCATTCCCCTTTATAGCTGTATCTTCCTCCTCTTTATGGATGGTCTATAGTATATTAACTGGTCCCCTTGGATGGACATTTAGATGGTACCCAGTTTGCTATTACAACTGGTGCTGTGATGAATAGCCTGCACATATGTCATTTTGTATTTTCATCTGGAATTTGCTGAATGCCATTAATGGGCGAAGCCCTGCACAATACACAGGAGATCGAGGAACAGATCTGACATGTCTCAGTCCAGTAGGAATGGAGGATTCTACAGCCATCTTGGGGCCGTGCCGGGAATGTATATGTCCGCAGAGCCTGGGGAGGTTGGGGAGGCTGCCTCAGAAGCTCTTCTTCCTCTTTGGCCAGACTTGGTGGCTTCTGTGGGAAGGAGGAGAGGGGAAAGACCAGGACTTTGTGGTCAGAGAAGGTATTCTGGGATGGGAAAGGTCACAGTGGAGGCAGTTGGAGCTGGGGGAACACCCTATTGATGGAGACCTCCACACAGGCACCAAGATTTAGAGAGAGAACCCTGGGGGATGGGCTGGAGAGAGAAGACTATGCATGTGGTAATGCTGTGTGCACAGAGGGTCACCACCCAGACCTCCACTCCTCCAGCTCCTGGCCTGTGTCCCTGTTTCACGTAGGCATGTGGGACAGTGGTTAGAGCATGTGCCCTGAAGCTAGACTGCAGGCGTTTGAATCCTGCGCCTGCGTCCTGGGCAAGTGAAATAGGAGGAAGGATGATATCTACTGCACAGATTGTAAAAAGGATGTGCGCTAATGAATGCCAAGTCTGAGTCCACGGCTGGGTGCACGGTCGTCACTCATGGTGCGGGGCAGCCGTGATGTAGGTGTCATAGTCATTATTCACCCTCTGAGCTCCTCTCTCTGGGCTAGAGAGGGAGACAGACTTTTTTTCCTTTCTTTTGACAGAGGGAAGATTGGTGTAGGCTCACATTAGCGGTTTGAATGTCAAGGACAGGATTCGGGGGGCTGTGAGAGTGATTCCAGGGCTCGGTAGAACGGGTGCTTGGTTCTTTCCAGAACCAGAGAAGAACTGGTTCTTTCTGTGCCCATGCTTGTTTCCGATGTGTTCATTTACCTCTGTGCCCTCTGGCATGCACACGCATGTGCACTCACATGCGCACACACACACATACACACACCCCCCGGTAGTTCTCAGTAAGGTGGAAGAAATGACAAGTGAGCAAACAGGCACGCTTTTCACCTAACTCCCTGGTACTTGGCACCGAAGGCTCTGACAGGCTGGTGGGCAGGGGTGACCAGGCCAAAGCACCAACGAAAAGCCTTGCTGGCTATTTTTGGGACGAATGACCCACCACTTCCAATGACTTGCTCCTAAATGGCGTCTAATTTTATTAAGCCTTGGAAACAGTGACATCACGAGTGCCTGCCTGGTAGCCGCCCACATATGGCGAGCCACAGAGTGATCTGAGATTCATCTGCAGGAGCAGGGGAGAAGTGAGGTCCCGAGCAGCAAAAGTTAAAATAGCAAAGCTGAGGCATTCTGCTATGAAAAGAAATTACAGAAGAAATCCATTAGTCAGAGATTTCCAGCGGCAATTTCCTTGCTTGGGAGCAAAAGAAGACTTATGCGTGTTTATTTTGGGTGCGGTCATGTAGCCATTCCTCACTCAGTAGGCTAGATATGGCATGTAAAGTGAATTTCTGTTAAGTAAATCCTATAGTCTCCTCGACTTCTAGTACTAATGTCGATATATGTTTTATCTTAAGGTAAAATGAGTTAGAGGCATAGATTCAGCATGTTTGATTAAAATAGTGACGCTGGTACCTATTGGACCATGATAGTAAGCCACAAGTCCAGGTAGACATTTTTCTCTGTGGGTTCCTTTGCCCAGGTGTCTCCAAGTGAGCTCTTCCTTCTCAGGCACAGAGCAAAAGGGAGAGGGAAAAGCTGCTTAATCCAGATTCCTGGTCTCCGTGGGGGCAATTGAGGCCGTGGCCATGACTTCACCCAGCGGGAGCAGAGGCAACTGGCTGCCTTTCAGACAGAACACAGACTCAGTGGGAAAATGAGCTTCCCACATGTGAAGTTTTGCTCTGCATACAACACAGTTTCTCAACTTAAGATCTCCGGACATTTGGGGCCAGTAATCCTTTGTTGTGGGGGACTGTCCCATGCATTGTAGGATTGTCGGATGTATTAGCATTCCTGGCCTCAACCTGCTAGGTACTAGGAACACCTCCTACTCCCCAGTGTGACAACCAAATGTCTTGGGGCAGCGGGGGGGGGGAGGAGGCACAAAATTGCCCCTGGTTGAGAACCACTAGCATATGGCTTTTCAAGAGCATAAGAGATAACAAGGATTTAATAAGCTTTTTATTGGCTTGTTTCTGTTTTAAATATTTTGAGTTTAATGATACCTTGAACTGGGTAAGTCACTCCTCTTCTTGGGGCTTTCATTTTCTCATCTGTAAAATGAATGGGTTGGATATAGTGATCTCAGAGTACCTTCTAGACCTGACAGTGGGCAGTGCTGAAGGCAGGAGGCCCCTGTGGGGTCTCTGTGTTTGCATCCTGTCCTAGCATGTGACAAACCTCTTGCCCTCCCAGCTCCAGTCACTGGCTCCCGTTCTCCTGGCGCTTGGCATCCAGATCAGTCAGTCTTCCTTAAGTCCAGCTGATGGTTCTCTTACTTTGAGTCAAGCCCACTTTGCCGCCCCCTTTCAAAGTGAAAATTTCTCAATATCCAGTACAAGGAACCCCCGAAGCCCCAGCTTCCCCACTATCCATTTCGTCTTAATCTTGTTAAGACCAGCCAGTGGGTCTTATCTTTGTACAGATGCATTCATTGAGGTAATTCCCCAAGGGCCTGGGTTGGGCAGGGCTGGGCAGCAAGAGGGCCCAGGTCCTGTCTTTCGGAAAATTACAGTCTAGGGGGAGGGCAGGAAAAGAGTGTTTTTTGTTTGACAACAATAAAGAATCCATCTTTTCGCTTTCTCTGTTAGAGGCTAAGCAATTCCAGTTCTTTAACCTTTTTTCCTAAGATGTATTTTCCACTGAAATGGTCTTGGTTTGTCCCCACATTGTTGGGAAAAGTAGCAAGAACATGAATTAGGCCTGGATTCAGATTCCTAGCTGTGGCACTTCACAGGTGTGTGAGCTTAGCTAAACCGCCAGCCTCTCTGAGCCTCATCTATAAAATGGGCTAAAAATCCCTAACTTGAAGGTTGGCCAAGAGAATTGAGTGAGAACATGCCAGTCAAAGGCATAGCATGAGCTGAGCACACATGAGATATACAGTAAAAATCCCTTTCCCCCTCCTCCACTCTTTACCCTTTCCTCCATATTCTCTTGACACTGGGTGGCCACAGCTAATCACATCACCACATGACCACAATGAGGGACTGACTAATGTAAGTCAGAGAGGACGGCTCACTTCCCAGTCTGTCACATGCTGGGTTCTCACCAGCCTTCCTGTGGCCCGTTTTCTTAGTGACATTCACTGCTGACTCACTTGGCTTGTGGTCAGCTCTGTACCCAGGGTCTTTTTCAGCTCTCCCTTTACCCCACCACCACTCCCCAGTTGAGATTTGTGGTGTGGGAATGGGGTAGTTATTAGAGAACATTATGTTTAGGTGGCCCTTCTCAAGGAGTCAAAAGCATTACTAGACCGGCAACTTCATGAAGGTAGGACCCATGTCTACCTTGACTACTTCCATTTTCCTACGCCTAGAATATGGCCAGCAAGTGCTTAGTATGTATCTGTTGAATAAAGTAATGTATTTTGAGCTGGTCCATGTCTTCCAGGAGTTTCCCACTGCTCTAGGGCAGCATCTGTGGAAAAGTAAGCAAAACCTTGAGACTTTAACTTACCAATGGGTGAGCTCTATCCTGATTCCCACAAGTATACAGGGCAGTGGAAGGACCATGGCCTATGACTCAGATTTGGGTTTGATTCCCAGCTGTACTGGTCACGGGCTTGGTGACCTTGAACAAGTGGCTTATAGCTTAGCCTTAGTCTTCTCCTTGGAAAAGTGGGATATCCGTGTCTGCCAGGGTTATCATAAGAATTAAATGTGAATATGTGTATGTAAAAGTACCCAGCACAAGCTGGGTAGTGATCTTGGTTTCACATCAGTGATTCTCTCCAAAGCACCTCTTTCCTTTGATCACCATTGCCTCCAATAGTTTGGCCCAAGTCTACCCTCCTCTCTTAGACCATTGTTCACTCAGCCTTCCCCCTACTCTTCCCACCCCCAACAAAGACATACTCTTGACACCCAGCAAACATTTGTTAAGCCAGCCCCTCAAAATCAGATGCCTACAGGGATCCAGTATGTGTGAAGAAAGCAGCTGTGTGGGATTTTTATGTGAAATCTCCCCCTTAAATTGTTTTTCTTAAATTCCATTAAATTAAACACATTTTTTTAACTTTTTATTTTGCCATAATTTCCAGCTTACAAAAAAATTTGCAAAACTAATGCAAAGACTTCCCCTATGCCCTTTATCCACGCTTCCCCAAAAGTTACCTACCATCTTACATAACCAAAATACCACTATCAAAACCAGGAAAACAACACTATACAGAGGTATTAATTGATACATGGATCCTATTCAGATCCCAGCCATTGTCCCACTGATGTCCTTTTTCTCATCCAGGATATCCTGCATGATTTAGTTGTCATGTCTCTTTAGTCTCCTCCAATCTCTGAAAGTTCTTTAGCCTTTACTTGCCCCCATGACATTGATACTTTTGACAAGTACCGGCCACTCATGAGCCCTCAGTTTGGATTTGTGTGTTGCTTTCTCATGATTCATTTGAGGTTTTACATTCTGAGCAAGATCCCCCACAGGACTTTATGGTGTGCCTTCCCCAGTATGTCAGATCAGGAGGCACATGATATGTCTCCTTATTGGTGACACTCATTTTGGTCACTTGGTTAAGATGATGTCAAGTTTCTCAACTGTAAAGTTACTCTTTTTCCCTTTGTAATTAAAAAGGATTTTGTGGGGAGGTACTTTGAAGAAATATCCTGCTCCTCATCATACTTTTGATTTATTCATTTATATAGATTTGTGGTTTCCTATTTTATTCAATGGGTTATAATCTATTCCTATGATTATTGATTTTAATGTTCACATTGTCCTTTCTTTGGCCAGGTCCCCATCATTCTTTGAACACTTTCTTGCTTTCTGACATAAGAAGGTGCTCCAAGTTCATCTTGTTTTTTCCCTGCCTAGTCCTGGAACCAGCCTTTTCTCCGAGTAAAGAATGATATTTAGAAGCCAACATTTGTATTGTGTGGTGACTAACATAACATAATAAAATTAAAAAAAAAAAAAGCCAACATTTGAGTATCAGATGCCCTCTTTGCTATCTGGCTGTCACAGTTCCTGGACCCTCTCATGGAATGAGCTAGGAAATGTATGTGAATATGACGTGTATTTCTGTATTCGTATCTGTTGAAAATCATGAATTCACAGTGAAACCTCCATGTCCACTCTAGCACCACAGTTTATTCTATGTTTCTCTCCATGTATACCTCCCTTCCCCAACAGTGAGGCACCTGGCCCCCATTATCCTCACTGTATTTACATATTCATTTAGTGTGTCCCCCCCACCCTCACCCGTGTATCACTCTCCCATCTCTCCCCTCTTCACCCTCATTAGGTTCTAACCTCTGCCCCCAGCTACCCCCACCTCCCCACCCTGAGCAGCCTCTGACTTCCCATGAAACTCCCAGTCTTGGAATGATGGTTTATAGCTTTTACACTATGAGGCCCAGTTTTGGCCTGTGGGCCCTGGCTGGTGACCTGATATTAACTGGACAGGGAAGCTGGATTGTAAGCCCCTCCCGCCTCTGGTGCCCGGCCCTCCCACCTGTCCTAGCACTGCGTGCCCGTCAACTCCGTGCTCCAGCACGCCAAGCTCAGTCCTCTTTCTTGGCCTCTGCTCTTGCTGTTCTCTCTACCTGAACTACTTTATGGCTCCACCCACCCTTCCTCCAAGCCTCCTGCTCTGTTCAGACATCACCTGCTGCCAGAAGCTTCATGGATTACCCCAGGTGCACTTCCTGGGTTCCTCCGGCACCGTCAGCAAACCCCGTGAGGGAGCACCACGGCATCCTCTTCCCGTTGCCTTGTCTGTCTCTGTTGCTAAACTATAGGCACGTGGGGCCAAGGGCCGATTTTTATACGTGTGTTCCTAGTGCCTAAAAGAGGACTTAGCACATATTAGGTGTTCATGAATGTTAGTCAGATGAATATTAATAATAGTAACTGCAAATATTCTTATAGTACTTCCTGGGAGCCAGGCATGGTCCTAAGTGCTTTATATGCATGAAGCCACTTGGTCCTAACGGCTATGCTGTGAGATAGTATTGTTGCCCCCATTTTACAGCCAGAGGAACTGAGGCAGAACGGTTATGTCAGTGACATGCCCAGGGTCGCACAGTGTGGAGTTATGTTTGAGCCCAGGTGGGCTAATTCCACAGTTCATACATGTTCTTACCTCTCATATGCCTCTCACAGCGAAAGGGGTCAGCGTTTCAGAATAGGGGAGATGAGTAGGTCTGGATAATTGAGTCATGTGGACCCCTCCCTCTTGACCACACTCCCAGCCCGTTACTAGTGCCCCTCAGGGGCCCAAGAACAGATGACTGGTAGCTGAGCAGGCAGGAGGGAAAGTGTTGCCTTTTAACTTGGCAGTCCCAGGAATATCTTCTCCCCTGAGGTGTTAGGAAACCCAGCACGTTTCACGTGCAATTAGAGTGAGTGCACGGTAGGCAAATACCAGATCTTTCGCAAGATTCCAAGTCATCGCAGTGAGGTTAGTGGGGTGCTGACAGCTTTTCCCCATCACCGAAGGGGAACCACGTGCCAACTGGTCACCCCTGAGAGCTGGAGCGGCCGGCGGCTTCACTATGCCAAGTCCTGCTGGAGAGCCGGGGAGCACGGTGTGGACTTAGCACTCTGGTGATAGAGCTCTGCTTGGTGAGAAGTGTCTGCTCAGGTTCAAGTGACAGGAAGGAAGCCAAGTGTGCGAGGAGCCTCCTCTGTGAATGCTGTGTAAATCCGCCACAGGCACTCATTTCCATACTCCTCTCAGTGACCTGGCAGGGCCTGGTATTAGTAGCCACGAACAAGGAAACTGAGGCTCAGAGCGGTGAAGCCATTTGCCTAAAGTCACACAGCAAGGAAGACCAGCCCAAGATTTGAACCCAGGGTGGTCTGCTCCCAAGGCCTGCACTCTTAATTAAATAGCTGGCCAGAATGACACCATGTCTGTCTGCCTCCCAAGCCCCCAAATCTTCTGCCACCCCCATGACCCTCGTTTGCTCTGGTGGGGCCCATAGGAGAGAAAGGCATCTGCTCCGTGTGTAGGGAGGAAACCCCTGTCTGACAGAGCCAGAGCCTTGGCAAGCGAACGCCGAGCCTGTGGGCCTCAGGCAGGATTTTACGTTAACTTCATGCCTTGGAGTTGAGAATCCCCACAGGCAGGCTGCAGGAGCTGGGGCAGGGGGGAGTGGAAACAGGAGGGGCAAGGGGAGGCAGGAAAGGGAAGAGGGGGAGGAGAGGTGACTCCGGGCAAGAATGCAGTGCCGTCATGGAACTCAGGAAAGACTGCGTTTCCCTATTTCCTCATTGTTAGCAAAGCCCAAGACGTGGGTTCCGTTTGTTCCACAAGTGCTTACTGAGTGTCTGCTACGCCCCAGGCCCATGCTAGGGTCTGGGGACATGGCAGAGGACAAAACCTGACAAGGTCCCTGCCCTTGTGGCGGTTCCATTGGGATGGGGGGGGCGGAGACCAACCCAGAAACGTAACCAAACGAAGGTCATTTCAGGTAGTTTAAGTGTTGTGAGAAAGTACTAGCAGTACTAGCCTGAGGGCAGGGTCCCCTCAGAGGGGGGGTCCGGCAGGCCTCCTGGAGGAGGTGGCCTGAAAGAGTGGGAGAAGCTGGTTCTGGGAAGAACCATGGCTCGCGCACCAGGTGGCATCCTGGCTGACACCATCTCCCCTGCTGCCTGAGACCTGCACCCTTGTACCCACCTCACCCCTGTCCCCTTTGCTCTCTGCAGGTTTGACATCTACAGGAAGGTGCCCAAGGACCTCACGCAGCCGACATACACCGGGGCCATTAGTGAGTAGTGTCCTTCTTGCCGTTGCCCCCCGCCCCTCCCCCCATGCCATACCTGGGCCTGCTCTGCCCGAGCAGAGCTGCTGAACCAGAGAGGAAAGAAGGAGAGGAGAAAGGATGGGCATCTTGCCAGCCCTTCATATAGTTCCTCATCTGTCCACACCATGACCCTGCAAGGTATAGGCATCGTCTGTTTCTGGAAGGATACACCTGGAATCATCAATAGTAATTGCCCCTGGGAGGGGAGACGGGGGCTCAGGGGTTGGGGGAGACTTACTTTTGCCCTCATACCTTTTAGACTACTGGAATTTTTGACATAAGCATGTTTTTAATCATTAAATAATAATAGTAATTGCACCAGATTTTGGTTTCTTTCTTTTTTTTTTTTAAGATTTTATTTATTTATTTGAGAGAGAGAGAATGAGAGAGAGCACATGAGGGGGGGGAGGGTCAGAGGGAGAAGCAGACTCCCTGCTGAGCAGGGAGCCCGATGTGAGACTCGATCCAGGGACTCCAGGATCATGACCTGAGCCGAAGGCAGTCGCTTAACAACTGAGCCACCCAGGCACCCCAGATTTTGGTTTCTAAATGCCAGTCTTCAGTAAAAAGACCTAAGGCTCCTTGAAGAAATAGCTGTTTCCAGGGCTGGGGCAGGAAGAGCACAGAGTAAGTGTGGATCAAGCTTGGGCCAAAAAGCAAAGAAGCTCCAGAGGAAAGAGAAGGCTGGAGGTGCATCAGCAGGAAACAGGAGCACCATGAAGGGGGCCAAAGACCAACACTGGGGCGATCTGAGTAACAGATCACGGCACAATTGCCTCATGTGCTGAAGAATTACCAAAAAGGAACATGAGTCTGTACGGATGTAAATAAATGGGAGAGAAGGGGTGACACTTCCTTACAGAAGAATTCCAAATAATGTATCTGAATAAGTCCCCCTCCAGGAGGTCAAGCTTCATTCTCCTCTCCTGGAGAATGGGCTGGACTCAGCAAAACACTTGCAAAGAGCAGAGAACGGAAAGGAGAGAGTAACTTCCCTGTGGAGCTACCCAGAGACAGCACCTCAACCAAGTGATAAAGGTTGACGTCAACCAGTGAGAAGTCTTGTGGATGTCACACACCCCTGATGGGATGGAATGGGAAGGGCACCTCCCCTCCAAGGGATCGTCCCAAAAAGGACAGACCTGTCCAATCATGGGAAAACATCAGCCAGTCCCAGGTTGGGGGACATTCTAGAGACATCTGCCAGTACTCTTCAAAAGTGACAAGGTCTTGAAAACCAAAGGAAGAATGAGGAACTGTCAGTGGATTCAAGACTAAGGACACAGGATGACTAAATGCAAAGTGGGATCCCAGGTCATGTTGAGGAACAGCAAATGAGCATTAGTGGGGAAACTGGTGAAATCTGAGTGAAGTCTGTAGCTTAGTTAATGGTATTGTACAGTGTTAATTTCTTCATTTTGACAACCGTACCATGGTTATATAAGATGTTAACATAAGAAGCTGGATGAAGGGCATATGAGAACTCTCTGTACTATCTGTGCATCTAGTATTACTCAACAATGAGAAGTTTATTAAAAACAAACTAAAAGCGCCATGCAAGCAGGAATACTTCATAACCTCATATTCTAGATGAGAAAATGGGTCCAGAGAGGTGAAGTGACTTGTCTGCAGTTTCGTATGCCTCCTGCACCCCCCGCCTGACCCCCTGCTGGCCTCTCCAGTGCTTGGTGTGGGGGAGGGATCCTCCCCGTGGACTGTCCCCTGAGCAGGGCTCTGGGGCTGGGCAGTCAGGTTGGAACCCACTGCTGCCTCCCAGGGTGGGCCATTGTCAGGTAGGGGGATGACCTTGGGGATGACCCCAACTGGGCCTGCCCGGCCCTCCCTCATTGAGGTTGTGGGTGCCTTCCACAGCCCTGGATCCCCACATTGCTGGGGAGGGGAACAGAGCAGCCAGGTAACAGGATGCATGTCCTACAGGCTTCAGGTCTTGCAGAGCTGGGTTCATTCTCCCATCTAGTGGTTGGTGACCTTGGGCAAGTCACTTCACCTCTCTCTGATTCTCAGTTTTCTGATCCGGGGAATAAATGAGTTGCCACCTGTCAAGTGTGGGATATGCGCAAAGTCCTCAGTGCTTGGACTACCCTCCTCTTGTCACTGATCTCCTGGAGCCCCCAGCCTGTGAAGGTCCGTGACAGCAGATGCTGTGATGCTTGGTGCCTGTGTCCCCCACGAAGAGGATATTCAAGGCACGTCAGAGGCAAGGGGCGTGTTCATCTATCTGTCCTACTAGTTTATGAGCCTGGTCACAAAAATTTAAGTGAGGTGTCCTGTCCCCTCCCTGCCACCAGCCATCAGTTCAGACCTCTGCTTCATGGTCTCTGTGGTCTCACCCTTACCAAGTATATGTGACAGTCAGGTCTGTATCCTCCTGGAAGTTTTAAAAAATAGATGCACGCTTGAATATACCGATATTATTGTCATAAGCAGAGAAGGGAGCATACTGTGCACACCACTCTTCCCTGCCTTTTTTCCAACTGATATATCCTGGATACCTTTCATACCGGCACATAAACGGCCCCCTACATTCCACCCTCCCGCTGTGTCTGGCAACCCACAGTTGCCATCATCTGGGCAACCCACGGTTTATGTAACCAGTCTCCTGGGGTGGACATTCTTGATTCCGATTTACTGCTATTGCAAACATCCTTGTCCATATATTTTTATATCCTTGTATGGTTATTTCTGTAAGGTAGCTTTCCTAGAAGAGGAGTTACTGGGTCAAAGGACATGTGTATTGTAAAATTTAGAAGGTACTGCCAGATGGCCCTCCAGGGATGTGGTCTGATTTGCAGTCCCAGCCACCGCATGCAAGACAGCAAATTCCTTTACACAAGAGGAAAAAGGCGTGAGGCATGGGAAGCCAGCCCTTAGCTACCATTTAGTGAACAAATATTTATTAACTAGGTCCTGGGGCCAGGTCCCGTGCCAAGTCCCAGGATCGTGTTGATGAATGGGCTTCGGTCTTTGTCCTTGAGGAACGCACGGCTTAGCAGGGCAGCAGACACAAAACCATCCTGTCTCATTACATTGCGATTGTGCTCTTAATAACTGAAGGAAACAGCAAGGGCGCTGGACAATCACAGATCACAGTTTGAATTCTGCCTCCTTCACTTAAGAGGCCGTTTGGCCTTGGACAAATTCCTTGACTTCCCAGAGTCTTGGATGTTTGGTCCTGGGTCCCGTGTCCCTTTTGTGGACTGCACCGGGTTTCCCACTCGCACGTGTTCTCTAGGGGTCACAGTCCTACGGTCCCCTGCCTGAGTCTGTTTCAGAAGTCTGGTATCGGAGAGCCTTAGCTTCTTGCCCAAACATGGATGGAAAACCCTCATCAAGCCTTCAGTATCAGAAAGGCCTTTCTGGTTGAAATACCGCCTACCTGCCTTTTATGTTATTCATTCATTCATTCATTCATTCATTCATTCATTCATTCATTCAACAAATATTCATTTTGTACCTTCTCTGAGCCAGACACTGTGCTAGACCCTGGGGCCA